>NC_143137.1:22500-1272500 GCF_059928025.1 Delphinapterus leucas
CCGCAGCCAATGCCGAGCAAGACCCGCCCCGCCGGCGCAGCGTCCGCGCAGCACAGCACTGGCTCGGCGCTCCGGACACGGGAGCCGGGGGCCGGGCGTCTCCTCTCCTGCGAGCGCGAAGCAGGAAGCGGCGCCCCTGCGAGTCCGCTAGCGATGCCCTGGCGCGCGGGCCCCTACGGCGCGGAGACGGCTCCACGCTGGACTCACCGAGACCAAGGCCGCCCAGCAGGAGCACTTGGCGGGACCCAGCTTGGGCCAGGGGAGCTACAGGCCCCGGCAGACAACCCAATTTTTTAAATGGAAAACGGACTTGAAAAGACCCCTCTCCAGATAAGACATACAAATGGTCAACAAACACCTGAAGAGATGTTAAACATCGTTAGTCACGATGGAAATGCACATTAATACCACAACACCATACCCCTCCACAAACACTAGAAGGCCTATAATCAAGAAAATTGAAAATAACAAATTTTGGCAAAAATGTAGAAAAACTGATACAGAGTTTCCCATGCGGAAAATGAATCGGTCCAGGAGATGGATGGTGAGAATATTTGTACAACAATGTGAATGTAGTTAATGCCACAGAACTGTATACTCAGAATGGTTTAAATGGTAAATGTTATTTTTAATCACAATGAAAAAAATGAATGAAGCACTGATGATACACATTAGAACATGGATGAACATTGAAAACATTCTAAGTCAAAGAGGTCATGCAGAAAAGGTCACCCAGATCATACTCATCTCATGTGCTTTAAATCCATAAAGGTTTCGAAAATGAGGGAAAGTCTCAGTAATGGTTTCAGAAAAAGAAAACTGGATCAGAATGGGAAAAGACATTTCCATAGAGTTGGGGAAATGGTGAATGTTGAAGTGGGCCCGTGGATAGGATTATAAGGTGGAACCATAAAATTTCCTCTTTGGGTCTTTATGTGCTGGTTCCCTGGGAGAGGAGCCCAGTATTGCGTAAAACACACTGGAGCATTTGGTGTGAGGTGGCGCGTTTTGTACTGCTACTTACAGTTTTTTTATACACTTGAAATTACTGGGAAGTAAATTACTTTTCAAAAGTACCATGTCAAAACCATGCCAAAAAAATGCAGAGAAGACATCAAACTTCGTTATAGAGGCCAAGCCTTAACCAGATGCGATTCACCTAAAGTGGTGACGCTCATCTTTCTTGTAGGAATCCATGCGTTATTAACAGGCACGGTGGGAAGATTATATTAGGAGCCACTGTGTCCTGGGTGCTGTGGATGACCTGGATGTAGATGAAACAGTGGGATATCTGAATTCTAGTTTTCCACATCAAACCACCAAAAAACTGTTACAACTAATAAATGAATTCAGCAAAGCTGCAGGATACAAAATCAATACACAAAAATCAGTTGTCTGAAATTTAAAAAGCAATCTCAGTCACAATTGCTTCCAAAAAGCTAACTAGGAATAAATGTAACCAAGGACTTGAAAGACCTGCACACTGAAAACTGTAAAACATTGATAAAAGAAACTGAACAAACAACGGAAAGATATCCTGTGCTCATGGATGCAAACAATTAATGTTATTAAAATGTCCATTCTACCCAAATCAATGTTCAAATGCAAAGCAAGCCTGTTCAAAACTCCAATGGCATTTCTCATAGAAACAAAACAAATGTTCCTAACATTGTGGGGAAACACAAAGGCCCCTGAACACCCAAAGGGATTCTCAGAAAGAACAGACTGGAGGCACCTCGCTCCCTGACCTCACACTACATTATGAAGCTACAGTCACCAAAACAGTGTGGAATTGGCACAAAAACAGGCACTTGGACCGGAGGAACAGGACAGAGCCCCAGAAGTAAATCTACGGGCATGTGCTCAGTTGATTCACAAGAAAGGAGCCAAGAACATACACCAGGGAAAGGACAGTCCCCTCAATAAATGGTGCTGGGAAAACCAGATGCCACACACCAAAGAACAACACTGCACTCTGTCTACACCACACAAAAAAAAACCAAGTTTTCTACATCAAGCCCTTTCTCTCCTGGGTCCTCTGAAGACAGACACCCTCAGCGGTCAGCCACGCACATGAACCTTCTCCCCACTTTTCCTCACCTTTTCCTTCAGCGACATCACCTCCCAGCAGCTCCTAAGGAGAACAAAGACCTCTAAAACAACCCCATTAAAAAAAAAATGGGTAAGGATCTGAACAGACATGTGGCCAAAAAAGATACAGATAGTAAGAATCATACGAAAATATGCTCAACGTCACATACCATTAGGGAATTACACATTAAAATCATGAGATATCACACCACACCTATTAGGACGGCTAAATTCCAAATATATGACAATACCGATTGCTGGAGGGTGAGGAACAACAGTAACTCTCCCTGCTTACAGGTGGGATGAATGTACAGCCACTTTGTGAGACAGTTTGGCAGTTTTTTCCAAAACTAAACAAGTCTCACCTTGGGATCCAACAATCGTGCTTCCAGTATTTAGGCAACTGCTTTGAAAATCGATGTCCAAATGCAAACAAGCATGCAATTGTGCACAGCAGCACTACTCATAATGGCTAAAAACTTGAATAAATCAGGATATCCTTCAGTAGATGAATGCATAAGCAACTTGAGGTACATCCACGTCAAGGCGAGTAGAATATGCCACCCCAAATTATGCCTCCTTCGCATAAGGATTATTTCAGTCTGATTCAAAAAAAAAAAATCTCAGAAAACTGAGTAGAGATTGCCCTTCTGTGAGGGACATTTACAATACAGAAATCTCCATTTGTAAGGGTGTGTTCCTCTTTGCACCAGACATAGAAGGATAATTAAATCCGGCAGACCGAGAAGATGGCAGACTAGGGGCCCAAACAAACCATCTTATTGGGGTCTGGATGCCAGTTTCTTTTACAGAATCAGAGAGGGAGAGGCGGTGAGGAAGTAAAGTAAAAAGAGCCATCAGTCTTGCAAAACATCTCCTGGAATGGCCAGCCTCAGAGAATGGATGGGTTAATTTCTTCCTTCTTGCAGCCATTCACAGCTGGGTAGCCGTTATGTATGATTATAATAACAAAAGCAACGAAAAGCAAAGGCTAAAGTCAAAGAAACATATCCAACATGGACTCAAAATTGGCTCTTCCCTGTTACAGTATTCCATGTGGTACTTTAGGCTGGATACCTGTCAGTATGCATTGTCTAAGCCCACAGATTTGTACAGCCCAGAAGGTCAGTCATAATCTATTCAAATTCAGTTATTTTGGATGCAAGAGTCTTGTAGAATGGAATGCAAACTGTACGTAGAAATGCATGGAAAAAATTCACTGTAAGGGATGGGGCAAAAGATGCCCCCCACTGTGGGCGTGGGAAATTACAGATAAGCAAGAGGAGAGCCTCTGCCCTGACAGTCCTGGATCTGAGGTTCTTGGGAGGATGGTGTGCGGAATTGACTGGCTGGGGGGATGCACAGATCTTTACACTGGGAATGAAACTTTGCACCTCAGATCGGGACTTGAACCCACAGGCCAGGACTGGAACCCAGCCAAACTCAGTATGGGACTTGAACCCACAGTCTTTTAAGTAGCATCACTCGCCTGGTGTCTGGACTTACTGAGACTCAGGTTCTTTCTGTCTCAGCAGAGGAGGAATTCAGCGAGAGGCAAAGTGATAGGCAAGAAGTAGGTTTTTTAATATAGGATGCTTGTGAAGGATACAAGCGGGCAGGCGAGGGCGCTCTGCCCCAAGGATTAAGTGGTCTACATTTTTAGAGCCAAAGGGAAGTGGGGAGGCCACCTTCTTCCTCATTCTCTGACTAGACTATCAGGCTTGCATCAGTAGCTCCTCCCTTCTGTTTGACCCTTTGAGATCAAACTAGGACAGTCATGGCACTTATTTAAATCAACAGAAGGGTGGTAACGTATATACTAAAATATCTTAAATCATCTCAGGTTTCTGTATAATGAGGGCCTCCTACTTCGGAACGTCATCTTTCCCTTAAATTCAGGTCCTTGTGATCTCGGAGAAGGAGCAGCGAGAGGTGGTATGAAGCGAGATCTTAATGCCCTGCCCAAGAATTGAACGTGGGGAGCCTGGATGAAAACCAGGAATCCCAGCCACCACACCCCCTGGCTCTTGCCCCCACTGAAAAATGCATTTCTCACAGAGGCAAGACTGTAAAAAGAGGTACAAAGTTTATTAGAGACATAGCACAACAACAAGTGGGAAAGCACACAGAGAAACAGTTTGTTTAGTTAAGACAGAAGCAAGGCAGAGATGCACACCTGGAGAGAAAGGGTGTGGACACCCTCCCTAACGAGGGGGAGCGCAGTAAAGAGGTGGTTAAGTCATGTATACAGGGCAGTTCTTCCGGGTCTTTGTTTACCTCTGGCCAATTATCTGGTTTCTTTTTCCACACCTGCCCTACCCTAGGACCCTCCCCAACATGCGTGTGCAACTTTTTTCCAAGATGGATTACAGCCCAGAGGCCTGTGGGACGGCCTTAGCATCACATATTATGGGGTGGTGGCCCCTCCTTTTCGACCCCCAAGGAGCCTTTCTGCGCATGTGCAATGTCTCCTTTGCCCCAAGGATGGGAAATGTATGACTTCTTGATCTTTTAACAGGGTTTAGTCCCACTCTGTCCCTGCCATAAATAAGTCCAATGTCCGGTTATCTACCCTATTCCTGTTGTTTCTCATATCGAAGTACAGATCTCAAAATTTAGACAGGATTCTGGTCATAAATATGTAGTCCTGGAGCCCGTTTGTCACTTGCTTCAGGAAATGTAAACAGGGGGCTGGTAATGAATGTCTGGCCTGGAGCCCATCTTCTTCTCACTCCTGGAGGTGTGAACAGGAGGCCATTTGCAGATGCCTAGCCTACAGCCCATCTATCTCCTGCCTCATTTGGTCCTAAGGATCATTATCTTGCTGAACTTGACCAACAGGATGCAGGCCTCAGTTTTTTCACTCAATGACCTGGGGCGTGTCTCGTGCTTTTATTTATGGCTTTATAGTTAAGCAAGCCTGCTTCATTCCACAATGTTCCTATAGCTTTCTTGAGCAGTCATTCATTAACTTACAGTGGTCTCCCAAAGTTTCCCTCTCTGTCTGTAATTCCCTAATGTGACTTCTACAACTACCTGTATAACTATCCTACTCTATCCCTATCAGGAAGGCACTGCAAACATCAGAACCTCACACCCCATCTTCCTACCCGTACTATTACCAAAGTCTCAGTCTCTCTACACTGACAGCAAATCAAAATCATGGAGACAGAGTTTGGGTGAAGAAGAAAAGAGTAGCTTTATTTCTTTGCCAGGCAAAGGACGCCACAGCAGGCTAGTGCCCTCAAGACTGTGTCCCCACTGAAAGGGTTTAGTGAGTAAAACTTATACTGTTGGCTCAAATCAGTGTTCTTTTTTTTTTTTTTTTTTGGCTGCATTGGGTCTTCACTGCTGCGCGCAGGCTTTCTGTAGTTGCAGCGAGCGGGGGCTACTCTTTGTTGCGGTGCACAGTCTTCTCATTGCGGTGGCTTCTCTTGTTGTAGAGCATGGGCTCTAGGCATGCAGGTTTCAGTAGTTGTGGCACGTGGGCTCAGTAGTTGTGGCCTGCGGGCTCTAGAGCACAGGCTCAGTAGTTGTGGCCTGCAGGCTCTAGAGCACAGGCTCAGTAGTTATGGCGCATGGGCTTAGCTGCTCCGCAGCATGGGGGATCTTCCCAGACCAGGGCTCGAACCCGTGTCCCTTGCATTGACAGGCGGATTCTCAACCACTGTACCACCAGGGAAGCCCCTAAAACAGGGTTCTTGATAAGGATCAGGGCAGGTGCTGGGCCTGCATTCTTCTCTGTTCATGGAACATTTTAAAACCATCAAAGTTGGTGTGAGGAGGTCCAGAGATGGGCTCTGGTGGTCTCTGGGGTTATTGTACCATGACCTTCTCTCTGGAATGAAGAATGCTTACAAAGAAAAGGAGCGTTAGGGATTCACATGCTGAATCCCTAACCCCCAGGGTCTCAGGATGTGACTGTATTTGGAAATGAGGTTTTTAAAGAGGTGATCAAGGTAAAATGAGGTCACAAGCCTGGATCCTAATCCAACAGGACTGATATCCTACAAGAAGAGACTAAGACACATTTAGGCACAGGGGAGACCATGTGAGGACTTGGGGAGAAGATGGCTGTCTACACATCAAGGAGAGAAGCCCCAGGAGAAATGTTAAACTAAAGTTCCTTTGTTCAGCTCACAGGGAAACAATCTGACCCTGCCCACCTGCAGAAGAGAAGAAATTAACACATCCCCTCCCAGACGCTGGCCATTCTAGGAGATGTTTTGCAAGACTGATGGCCCTTTTTACTTTACTTCTTCACCACCTCTCCTGCTCTGATTCTATAAAAGAAACTGGCATCTAGACCCAGATAAGATGGATTTTGGGGACCCTACTCTGCCATCTTCTGGGTCTGCTGGCTTTCCGAATAAAGTCGTATTCCTTGCCTGAACACCTTGTTTCCCAATTTATTGGCCTGTCGTGCGGCAAGCGGGGCAAGCTTGGACTCAGTAACAGAAGTCTCCGTGGCTCTAGGCTTCCCCCTCAAATGTAAGTGCGAACCCTGGGTTTTCACTATCTATCAGTCATTTTTAACTTCCCAGGACTGTTCACTAACCCAAGTTCCTGTGAAGCTTGATCGGAAAGTCCTAACCATGATGAAACACAAGCGCTCTTTCCCATGCAATGCTGCAGCCACGTGTCTGTGGGCATGGGGGAGGGAGTGGTGCCTCGTCGGCAACCCTGCTGTGCCCACCTGCACCCTTCTTTCCACAGCAGTCTCATGCCACCTGTTGGAGGTTCGTATTAGTTTCTTATTGCTAGTGTCACAAATCACCACAAATATAGCAGTTTAAAACAACACACATTTATTATCTTACACTTCTGGAAGTCAGAAGGAAGAATATGGGTCTTATGATCCCAGCAGGGCCACATGGGGAAGCACCAGGATCAGTCAGGAGGCAGGAGGGGTTGGGGAGACACGCACAGAAGCCTTTGCTGGGGTTCCCATGGCAAAGAATCGGGGAAGCAAGGGAGCAGCCATAGGATCTGCCAGTTGGAGTCATTTCAGCAGGCTCTGGGGTGCAGAGGCTGCCCTGCGCTGCCTGAGACCTGGCCCTGGGTGGTCAGCAGGGGTCTGACTGGAGTGCAAGTGTGGCCTTGGGTGCCGGGTTTGCATGTGAAATGCACACTGCTGGCAAGCTCTTCACCAGCTAACCCTGGTAGGAGCAGTCCCTTTAGTGTCAGGAAGGCTTCACCATTACAATAAAAATATACACTGAATACAGTAGGAGGAGAGGAACTGAAACATGCATTCTCAATCCACCCTCTTTAGCCAGAAACTCTTTAATTACATTTTACGGTCTTAAATCCTTTTGAGAAACTCATAGAGATAAATGTCTAGACTCGAACTTTTTCCATACAATTTTTGGGACCTTGTGGACTTGCTAAGGTCCTCCCAGGGAGTCCTTTGGAAAGTATGTACCTGTGTATATAGACTTAGTCTACTCCTACATTTTGTTTCATTTTCATGGTCTTACTGCATACTATTAGGTCAACTGGTTCCTAGATGTTAAGACATCTGAAATATTAAAAAAAATGAAGGCTGAGGAGGTTTGGGTGGGTTCCTGCATTGACCAAATTGCATGAATGTGGTGCTATCACATGAGTGATCCCTGCAGTTTATCACTCACAGATGTGGTCCCTTTGCTCTGATTGTTCAGACAACAGAAATAACTGATTGGAAGCTGGCAGTCCAGTTCTGCCCATTCAGCCAATGAGTCATAGTGTGGGGCTATAAGAGTAAAAGCAAATCAACTGCATTGTAGCTGAGCCATCTGCTAAAACAAAAGGACGTTGGCGTGGGCTTGACGCCACCACTGCCTAAAAGACTCTGGCTATCAGGAAACTCACTTCCATTACTTGCCGGTAGGAACTGGCCACAAGCAGATGCTTGATCCAATGTAGAAGGGACTCAAATAGGTCTTCTATTGGGTAAAGCATTGGCCCTTCTAGCTTGGTTCAGGGATTAGGCTGTTCTATGGTCTAAATGTCTGAATCCTTTCAAAATTCCTATGTTGAAATCCTAACCCCCAAGGTGATGGTATTGGGAAGTGGGGACTTTGGAGGGGACTGGGTCATGAGGCTAGAGCCTCCATTAAAGTGATTAGTGCCCTTATGAAAGAAACCCCAGAGAGACCCCTATCTCCTACCACATGAGGACACAGTGAGAAGGCACCAGCTATAAACCAGGAAGAGGGCCTCACGGGAACATGCTGTCATCTTGATCTTGGACTTCTAGCCCCTGGAACTGTGAGGATAGATTTCTGTTGTTTATAAGCACCCAGTCAATGGTATTTTGTTACAGCATCTCAGACTAAGATGGGCTGTTGCATGGGAAACATTCAGGCTGTAAATGAATGGGCAGTTCTGAAACATGAAATTTGACTAAAGGCAGTTTCTAAATCTTAGGATAGAATCTGAAATCTCTGGAAATAGAAAGGACACTTGTTTCTTTATGGTTTACCTTCCTGAAATATCTTTGGGTGATAAAAAGTCCCTGAAGGTTGAAGCTTTTTAGTATAAAAGTGAAACTCTTCACAAAACTATAGCTTGACACATTCAGTTTGTGGTGGACAGTCATGTCAGGTTGAGATAAGAAAAACACGGGCATTTAGCTGGGAGAGGAGAGTCAGGGTGACCCTTTGAGGATACTTTCCCTTTGTCAGAGTCAGGGCTGGGGCTGTGTGGAAAATTACAAAAAAGAGCAGTTTGTTTCCCAAAAGGGAGACTCCAATCATAGTATAACACAAATATTATATGTCCTGAAGGGCAATTTTTATTTTGAAGATCAAGGTGAACCATTCGTAAAAGTAGTAGTGAAAATAAAACTTAAAATAAAAACAGAAACAAAGAAGGGCTCTTAATTTCGGTTCACAATTATGAAACATATCTGTTTTTCATAACCAGATCCCCATTTTGCATGTGTTTTTTGTTGTTGTTCCATCCCCACCCTGTCTGCCCCTTCTCAACCCAGAAAATGTCTTTACGGAGATGTTCAGACTCACAGCCTGCCCCAAGGAGGAGCTGAGACCCAGACCAGCCCCAGGCCCAGGGCTCCTCCCAGCTGCTATTTGTGCCCCTTCCATCCTGCCTACACTCAGTTTCCCCTTTGAGGGATTTAATAATGATTGTCATTTACTGAGGGCTTCCTGTGGGTCAGGTTGTTTTCTGAGTACCTTAAATGTATTTTCTCATTTAATCTTCAAAATCATTTTGAGATAGGTCCTATTATCTCCATTTTACTGATGGGAAAACTGAAGCCCAACTGGAAGTGGCAGAGCCATTATTCAAACCCAGATTATTTGACTATGGAGGTCACGTTCTTAGTCAATCAACTATGCTGTCTCTAAATAGTTGACATCTTTATGAATTAGATCATTTAGAAGTTTGGAGACCCTTCAAATGGAACAATAAATTTTAAAATCTTAGATAAAATGATATATCAATTGTAATATGTAATGTTGCCAGTGAAGATCTACTCTGAATTAGAATTCAGTTGTTTCATAAATTGTACAATGAGTTTTAGGAGCTAGGGGATCCAGGGACCAACCCCATTCTTATTCTCCCTTCAATCTGGTGGTGAGGTGGCAACAAATTCTGCCATGTGCGGTCTGGAGAGTGCCCGTATGGGGGCAACAGTGAATAAACATTAGCACAGCCCTGCCACAAAGCCAGCTCCTCCTCCGGTAAAATGCTGTTCATTCAATATTTACAGATTATTTTCATAGAATAGTAAAAGTGTGACTTTGTTCATTAAAAAAAAAAAACTAGTACTTGGAAACTACTAAATTACTAATATGTTTATTAAATTCTCAGGGTCAGTCTTAGGGTTAATAGATCATTATTGAATATATTCAGATCTAATTAGGAAACAATTATGATTTATAGTCCACTTACTTTCAGAAAGAATTTGTGTCAACTAACAGTATTAAAACCACACAAAATAGTCCAGGTCAGAGGAAAACATAATAAGAATCACCAGCCACAAGAAACAGAGAAGTATCCAGACCTGGCATTTATAGGAGTTAACTGAGCTTCCTGCCAGCAGGACCAGGAGGTGTTGAATCTGTGGATTTTCTGTATCTCAAATGCTCCAAAAGCCCCTGGGGGTCATCGGTCAGGCAGAGCTCACACCCTGTGCTGCACCTGGTCACTGCCTCACCAGACCCACCTTGACTTCTCCAGCCCGCTTCTCAGAACTCCCATTCTGTCCTCATCTTCTCCATGAAACTAGAGCTTTGCATCTTCCAGTGATTTATAATCACTGGCTGCATTGCATTAGTTAGTCAGAGGCTAGGAGCACCCTTAGCATCTCAGGGTTGGCGTCCTGGACACGGGGACTGCCAAGCAAGCCCGTCCTGCAGCTGCTACAATGAAGGCCTGATCCAGTCGCTGCTGTTGAGACAGCCTGAGGCAGATGAGCCAAAACCTTGGGTTTCAGTTCAGAGTTGCTCACAGCCCTTCAGCTATGACAAACAGCATGTGAGCACACCCTCCAAAGATACTTGCTGGTCCGATGTCGCCCTAGGAGCCATCTGAGGGGCAGCTACTATGTCAAATGTATGGAGTCGGGATGTTAGAGTAGAATGGGGATCAGAACTCCTGAGATGGAAACCAATCTGTAGACTGCCTAAAACTTAATAGTAGGCCAAGAACCATTTGTGGAACAAATACATTAATCTAAAACAGTCCCTAATTGTGCAAACGAAGACCCTAAAGCTCAGATTAAGTACTTGCCTAAAGTTGTACTGGAAGTTGGTGACAGGGCTGTACTGAGATCCGAGGGGCCTCAACCATGGTTCCCCAGAGTGGCTTTACTAGAGCTGAAATCACCCACATAGGTGACTCTTCACGTTGCAGGTCTGAGCACAAAGGCGATGTCATCCTCAGAGAAACCTGCCAGATTGTTGTGACCAGCCTTTGTGATGTGGATGGAGTCCTCAGCCATGTTCCATTTCAGAGTTTGTGTCAAGGTGTGAGGCCGCCCCTGGGGGGTGGGAAACCCACATGTCAGCAGAGGGAGGAGGGAGGTGGAAGAAGCAGAGGGACGAGGGAGGGGGCCCTCTTCACTCCTGCCCCCAGGAGATACTTAGTGTTCAGGAGATACTTAGTGTTCAGCAGGACAACATCCCCAAGTGCCCCCAGAGCCTACACAGAACTCACGCCTCAGGTTTAAGCTGGGCTTCAAAGATGCAGCCTGAGCACTGGGCAGCTCAGGGTAGGAGGACAGGGTATAAAGGGCAACAAAAACACAGGATCAACAGATGTGTGTTCATGGACCATTAAGTTCCTTCAGATATATTCTGGAAAGATAAAAAAATTACTGCTAAAACACTGATACATTTATTTAAAAAGAAAGCCACACATATCACAGAGTAACACTTGTTTAATTAACAAATATTTATTGTGTCCACTTTGTACAAACAGTGTGGGAAATGATGAACCAACGAGCAGTAGGAAGGAATTCCTACCAAGAAGAAATAATACAGACTCAGGGAGCTGCATGCGAGGCGTGGCCATGTGCACAGATACCAGTTCAGAAGCCCTTCTGAGGAGGTAGCATTTGAGCCAAGACCCAGTGAAGAGGGAGCAAGGCGTGTTGATGGCTATCTGGGGGAAGAGCAACAGAGCAAGTATACTTTTTATTAACTTTAAAGATAAAACATAAATTTTAAGATGTTTTAAGTTAGGTACCACTTCAGGACCTGTGGTTCTTCCCTCCAGCTTCTTGGGTTACATGCTTACTCTTCCTCTCGCTTAAATGCTCAAAAAAAATGTCTTATTTAGGTGTTGACTTCTCTTATTAAAAGGCAAATAAATCAGCGCTAGTTGGTGATAGAGTCTTCAGAGAAGGGGCAAAACACAGTTGACTTTCATGGTTAAGGAAAGCTGGCCTGGAATGGCAGGACACAGGGGGCCTCCTCGTGCCCCTCAGCAAGGGTAGGAGGCCTTGAAGAAGAGTCTTCCCTGGGGTTAGGGTCCTTCAGTGTCTTCACGCGGAGTGCTGCCTTCCCCATTGACTTTTCTCCCTCAAGCCACCCTGTCTCCAGCATCTCTCACCCAAATATGCCAGCCTGTCTTAATCCTTCCTTGTTTGAACTTCCAGATCTGACAGGTTTAGCATTTAAGGACTCCATAATTAGTTCACGTAATAAAAGACTTTGCATTCCCAAGTAGACAGAAGCCTCCTTCAATGTGAGGAGCCAATTCCATCTGTTTACTACTTATATACAATGCTTTTTGATTGTCCAGAAAGGGAGAGGGAAGTGTAGGCTGTGATAACCACACAGGAAGAATACCATGAACAGGCCTAATCTGGGGCTGGGGAGAAAGCGGCGGTGAGAGGACGGGTGGAGACAGGAAAGCTCTTCAGCATTAGTGTAGGGGCGGGGGTTAGAGGAGATGGGCTACTGGGGCTCAGATCTGACCTGCGGGACATCCTGATGCCACCGGCACACCACCTCCACCTTTCGGTTAGAACTAGAGGCAAGAAATGCAAACTGTACAGCATGGGTTAGTGAGGAGCAGCTTTGGAGACTCCACTTCTTTGGTAAATAGCTTCAAATAAAATAAATTTGGGGCTGCCAGAGGGAGGAAATGAAAGGTCATCTTATGATTGAAGAGGCACATGTTGTGCAATCTTTTTCTGGCATAAATACAGCTGAAATAGATCATTTTGTAAAGGAAAGTTGCTGATCTACACTTGTTGGCCTGTCCCAGATGAATAGACTCAGAGAGACAAGGAATGAAAACCAATGAAATGTGTGACATTTCAGACAGAGTGACCTCTTCAGGCTCTGGGTTTTAGGCTTTTATTGCATATAGGATAATAAAATTCAGGTATAAGACCCTTCCAGCTCCAAAATCTTCTGATCCTGGTCTCATATTAGATTCCATGTCTAAGATGTATTTTTCTTATTTGTAGTAAACTCCTTAGGATTAGACACTTCTGTTGTACTGGATGTGTAGCAGACAATTGTGGATGAATATTCTACATTTAGGAAATGTCATCAGGCTGAAGAGTCTTTGACTTTGAGGTCAAACTAATCTTTTCCAAAAGCGTGGAGAAAAAGAGACTAAATTGCTTAACTTTCCCTTAATATCACATTGAGTTTAATAGTGACAAAATATACCAAAACAAGTCAGACAAGTATTGAGAGGAGCTTCAATAAGATAGTTTTGTTTTTGTTTTTGTTTTGTTTTGTTTTTAAGATAGTTTTTTTTTTTTTGGAGGACAAACTATTTTTGAGGTAATTATCTTTTGCCCTAATTTATCAAGAAGCTGTAAGCTTCCTCATTGTACTGTCTCATACCGTTTGGTATATTCCTTCCTCCTTAGCCGACATGAGCAAGAGAAAGCAGCGTTCTGAGAGGCTATGTACCTGTTGCACCTACAGGTGTAGCAAGTGATTCTATTCCTGCAGCTTGAGAAGTGATGAATTTCTTCTGTGTTTTCTTGGAGGAGCAAACACATCTCTAGGAGAGAGCTGTGGAGAAGACGCTTGGGATCTTCTCAGCTGCCTCAGAGTAAGATACAAAGAAACCTCGTCAGTCAGCTACACTCTGGGCTTTGTATGACTCAGAGCCCACGAGACCAATTATAGTGGCAGAATTTCACCATAATCCACATTACAGTTCCCAGCAAAGTAGAGCAAGAGGTGTACACCAGAGGTCCAGAAATGGGCCTGCTCATCAGAATTACATGGGAAGCCGGACCAGAATCTCTGGGGCTGAGCATAGAAATCTGTATTTTAACAGACTCCAGAGGTGATTCTCATGGACTCAATCAGACACAGGTTTATGCATCAAGATTTGGGACTATTGACGGATATTGTGCAATATCCAAGACAGGTCTTAGTTATTGAACTAAATTTGGAAGAAAACAACCCAGGCAAAAGTTAAGGCAGCATTCCATTAATAATCCTATAAACTGAATAAAGAGTAATATTTAGAAATGAGGGGAGAAAAGGTATGCCTTTTTAGGCAATATTTTCCAGCAGTCTGATTCAAGGCATCTTTTGCATTTTGAATGATGCTTTCTGCCTGTATGAATCACATGATTCACTGAAGTGGTGGCAGTTCTCATATATTTCCTGTTTATAAAAATTTATTAAATAATCTATTATAAATGAAGAAACATTCTCTGAATGATTTTTTTTAAAGCCTGACTCTAACCTGTTACTGCTATACCCAGAGATTGAAGACAGAAATAGTTGTACTCAGAAACATTTTGAAGAGCCAAGGCCAACCAAAAACTTCCTTCTCTTGGGAAGCTCTTCAAAATTGATTTACATTCTTGCCTAAAGTTATTTTTAATTTTCCACTGAACCAGGACCCATTTGAGAACCATTTTTTTTAATTTTTCAATTTTATTTTATTTTTTTATACAGCAGGTTCTTATTAGTCATCAATTTTATACACATCAGTGTATACATGTTAATCCCAATTGCCCAATTCATACCACCACCACCACCACCCCCCGCCACTTTCCCCCCTTGGTGTCCGTATGCTTGTTCTCTACATCTGTGTCTCAACTTCTGCCCTGCAAACCAGTTCATCTGTACCATTTTTCTAGGTTCCACATACACGCGTTAATATACGATATTTGTTTTTCTCCTTCTGACTTACTTCCCTCTGTAGGACAGTCTCTAGATCCATCCACGTCTCAACAAATGACTAAATTTCGTTCCTTTTTATGGCTGAGTAATATTCCATTGTATATATGTACCACCTCTTCTTTATCCACTCATCTGTCGATGGGCATTTAGGTTGCTTCCATGACCTGGCTATTGTAAATAGTGCTGCAATGAACACTGGGGTGCATGTGTCTTTTTGAATTATGGTTTTCTCTAGGTATATGCCCAGCAGTGAGATTGCTGGATCATAAGGTAATTCTATTTTTAGCTGTCTAAGGACCCTCCATACTGTTCTCCATAGTGGCTGTATCAATTTACATTCCCACCGATAGTGCAAGGGGGTTCCCTTTTCTCCACACCCTCTCCAGCATTTGTTGTTTGTAGATTTTCTGATGATGCCCATTCTAACAGGTGTGAGGTGATACCTCATTGTAGTTTTGATTTGCATTTCTCTAATGATTAGTGATGTTGAGCAGCTTTTCATGTGCTTCTTGGCCATATGTATGTCTTCTTTGGAGAAATGTCTATTTAGGTCTTCTGCCCATTTTTTGGATTGGGTTGTTTGCTTCTTTAATATTGAGCTGCATGAGCTGTTTATATATTTTGGAGATTAATCCTTTGTCCGTTGATTCGTTTGCAAATACTTTCTCCCATTCTGAGGGTTGTCTTTTCATCTTGTTTATGGTTTCCTTTGCTGTGCAAAAGCTTTTACGTTTCATTAGGTCCCATTTGTTTATTTTTGTTTTTATTTCCATTACTCTAGGAAGTGGATCAAAAAAGATTTTGCTGTGATTTATGTCAAAGAGTGTTCTGCCTATGTTTTCCACTAAGAGTTTTATAGTGTCCGGTCTTACATTTAGGTCTCAAATCCATTTTGAGTTTATTTTTGTGTATGGTGTTAGGGAGTGTTCTAATTTCATTCTTTTACATGTAGCTGTCCAGTTTTCCCAGCACCACTTATTGAAGACACTGTCTTTTCTCCATGGTATATCCTTGCCTCCTTTGTCATAGATTACTTGACCATAGGTGCATGGGTGTATCTCTGGGCTTTCTATCTTGTTCCATTAATCTATGTTTCTGTTTTTGTGTCAGTACCATATTGTCTTGATTACTGTAGCTTTGTAATATAGTCTGAAGTCAGGGAGTCTGACTCCTCCCACTTCATTATTTTCCCTCAAGACTGCTTTGGCTATTAGGGGTCTTTTGTGTCTCCATACAAATTTTAAGATTTTTTTAAGAACCATTTTTTAATTCTCCCAGTACATAGCCCAATGTCTCTAAAAAAGAGTTGCATTTTAATAGTAATCATTATTACTAGAATAAGATTATGGTAATCTTTTATGGACTAAAAATATAGAACAATTAAGAAGACTAGGGCAATGTTATTTTTAGGGGCTGGCTTATCACAGATTGGATACATCATTTTTGGGTGGGATAGAAACATTATATTTTTTGGCCTCTTTATATTCAGACAAATTGATATACTTAAGTTACAAAGGATTTTCTGAAAGCTTTTTCAAATTTGTCTTCTATTGATCCCATAATCCAGACATTTTCAAAATATGGTGCTGTTGAAATACTATTAATGAGGATCTGCATAAAGCATTGGAAAATTCCAGGGCAACATAAGTTCTGAACAGAAAGTACTTACTCCACAATTTTTGCTGATGTCATTCCAAAATGTTTACTATAACAGCATACTTAAAATCACACATGAGACTTGTGAGCTTCAAACATTTTGTTTGTTTAATCAGAAGAAAAATTCATAGTACTATGCATTTTCTTGCATACTTTTAAATTGACAGCTAAAATTTATTACCAGTACCTATAAATGATGTGATTTCCAGCATAATGTAAATGCTGACATCCTAAAATGAAACTATTACACCATGCTTTTAAATGTTACCAATGAAATCTAAATATACTAGCAGTTTGAGACCCACCATCATCCATTTAAAAATACAAGTTGAAGACTTGAATGATCCTCATCCAACTTTGTTGAAAGCAAAGTCTTGGAATCCATCTGGCCAACATAGGGCTTGTCACGTGGTCATCTATTGCTTTCCTGGACAAGCACTCATGATTAAAACTGGCCCTTAGTGTGGAAAGCCTGCACTCAGTCCAAGAGTGGATCCAAAGGCAGTTCTCTTTTATCAGCGAGAACACAAGGCAGTTAGGAAGCTAGAAAACAGTTCCCTTAAAACGATCCATGTCCATGGAGAATCTTCACGTATCCCCAACAATATGCATTATTACTTTAAGACCAATTCTCTGTCCCTCAACATAAGTGAGCCAGCACTGTTTGATGAGTGATCATGATGTACTAGGTGTAACACTTGTCTTTTCCTAAGATATTCAGATGTTGCTAACACCCCCTAACTGGGAATCAAGCTGATTACTCCATTAGTGTCCTCTTTGATATACTTTAACTTTTCCAAAGGAAAAATTTGTTTAATCACGTTTGTTAAATCCAGATGTGTCAACACAAAACCAGAGAAAATCTTGCATTTAAGTGAAAAATAAGCAAACTCTAGATTAACTCTCATGTACCTAATTTGAAATGTTCCATAGCACAAAATCATCTGTAAGTCCTATTAAATTAAATAGGAGTGATGCATAGTCACCAAGTGCAGTTTTATTTTGAGTATGGTCAAGTTATTTCAATGCAGGTCATCTACTCCTTAGATTGTTGTAGAGTGAAATCTTCTTTAAACATCAAAGTACCTCTCGAGAAGTAATAGTGTCCTTTTGAAAAGCAGTGCATAAATAGACATTTTATGAATGGAACTATATAGTCCATAATTAAGCAATTTATTATTTAAAGGTGATTTTTTAAAATAAAGAGATGTCCTTGGCTCATGAAAAAGCACTTGCTAATGTGCCTTTCTTGTTAAATTTTCACATAAAATGTTTGCTCAGGGGGCCACTGCTGTCTCATTTTACTGCTGCTTTGCCTCAAAGGGTTTTGCCTTTTATTAACTTTATAAAACTGTGCACTCTGTTCTCAGCTCTGGTAGACAGCCCAACAACTGTCCTATGAAAAGGATATTACAATTTTTAAAATCAAAAAATGCATGTAACACTAGTCATAAAGAATGACTTAAAAGTTAGTTAAGAGCTCTCAGAATCTTATTTTTTTCATAATAAATACTATTTATTAAAAAACATAAAAGTGAAAATACAAGTTACAGATCAGAAGAGAATTTTTGTAACTAATTGTACTCAAAGTATATTTAAAAGAACTTTTAGAACTCAGTAAGAAAAAACCCCACAAAGTAGAAAAATGGGCAAGAGACTTAACAAGCAATTCACAGAAGAAACCAAATTGGGAAACACAAGATATTCAACATCATTAATAATTGGGGAAATGCAAATAAAGACCACAGTACCTTTCTATACCCCCTAAATTGGTAGAAATTTAAATGTCAGATACGACCAAATGCTAATAAGAATATGAAGCAGTGATAACATTCATACTCTGCTATAGGAGTGTAAGTGGCTGCAACCACTTTGGAAAACAATCTGCTATCTTATGAAGTTGAAGTGTATATACCCCATGACCCTACTCCTAGGTCTTGTTGCATGTGTGTACCCCCAACTCCAGTCATAGGCAATCACTAACCTACATTCTGTTTCTATAGTTTTGCCTACTCTGGACATTTCATATAAATGGAATCATACAGTATGTGATCTTTTGTGACTGGCTTCTTCACTTAGCATCATGTTTTCAAGGTTCGTCCATGTTATCATGTGTATCAGTACAGTTGACCCTTGATCAACGTGGGTTAGGGGTGCTGACCCTCCATGCAGTCAGATCTGCCTATAACTTTACAGTCAGTCCTCCACATCCTTGGATACACCATGTATCATGTAGTACTGTGAATATTTTACTGGAAAAAAAACCCCATGTTGTTCAAGGGTCAACTATACTTCATTCATTTTTTTATTATTATTATTATTTTAATCTTTATTGGAGTATAATTTCTTTACAATGGTGTGTTAGTTTCTGCTTTATACCAAAGTGAATCAGTTATACATATACATATGTTCCCATATCTCCTCCCTCCTGCATCTCTCTCCCTCCCACCCTCCTTATCCCACCGAATCTTGAGTCTTATTTCACTGGAACATAAATAAGCAGAGATTATTATAAAAGAGATTATTTTTGTTGATATGATGTCAATTATATTCTTTACTGCTATGCAGATCCAGCAAATGAAGGATCTTAGTTCATAGTTTATAAGATTACTATTTTACTCAACTATATCAAGAGAAAGGGTGTTGATACCTTTTGAACTTTTGATGGAAAGAAACTGCATTCAAATTGTGTATTTTGAGAAAGACTCTCTCTTTATTAGTTAAAAAATACCAGTTGTTTTCATGCCCACCTGCAGGAATATATCTGGGGTTAAAATCATTTAAATAAGTTCTGATTGGTGTTTTATTTTAGCCCTGGGTTACACTCTCCAGGAAGGATTGCCCTGACTTGGGAAAGCAAACACACTAAGTCCCTTAAAAATAATAAATGTAAACAGTTTTCACTCAGCCTTGCAAATAACAGTTCAAGCTCAGCAGGAAAAAATGCTGTTCAGATTGTGGTTTTGAGCCTGTGACGAGGACACAGATGACAAATAAAACCATCACCAGCATATTGAATTTTGTATTATTCATATCCCCCATCTAGAGAAAAGAAAAAGAAACAAGAGAGGATGGGGAAAGTAGGGTCTATTTGGGAACAAAAGTGTGTTTTATGATTTTTAAGGGTGTAGCTACATTTGAAAAAAAGTCTTGTTTTGGTATAATACAATGTTTTTCTGAGCCAGCTTCACACAGCTTTGTCTCAAGCAAACCTGTTCAGGACAGAGCTCTTGGCTCAACCAGATGCTGAAATGATGACTGCCTTCATCGGATTGGATACAAATGGGGCCACACCAGCAGATCTTTGCTTCAGATCTTTTAAATCCATATTGGACACTGCTCTGTTAACATGAAGTGGGGTATCAGCCCCCTTTCCATTTCATCAACTAATGCCCTCCACCCTCCATTTTTCCCCTTTAGCTTTTTTTTTTTAATTTATTTTTGGCTGCATTGGGTCTTCGTTACTGCACGCAGGCTTTCTCTAGTTGCGGCAAGCGGGGGCTACTCTTAGTTGCAGTGTGCAGGCTTCTCATTGCGATGGCTTCTCTGGTTGCAGAGCACGGGTTCTAGGCACGTGGCTTCAGTAGTTGTGGCATGTGGGCTCAGTAGTTGTGGCTCGCAGGCTCTAGAGCGCAGGCTCAGTAGTTGTGGCGCACGGGCTTAGTTGCTCCACGGCATGTGAGATCTTCCCAGACCAGGGCTTGAACCCATGTCCCCTGCATTGGCAGATGGATTCTTAACCACTGCACCACCAGGGAAGTCCTCCCCTTTAGTTTTTGGGCTTACAGTTAGAGAATTATGGAACTATAGGTCTGGAATATTGAGATATCACCTTTTAGCATTTCCCACAAAAATGTACCTGATTTCTGTAATATGTTATTAGGTTATATGAGGAAAAAGTTTTCTAGGGTAGAAATGTTTGGAAGATGGGCTGACAAATGCTAATAAGTTTCCTAATTATGGGTGCTCTCAGAACTCATAATGAGTGGATGAATGTTGAGAATCTCCAAAGTGGGCTGAGTAGGCAGTGTTGATACAACTCGTTCAGTTATCAACTTTTTTCATGCGACATGTTCTAGGTCTCCCATTTTGCAGAACTTGAGTTGGGATGCTGTTCTGATTCACTGTGGCCGGTGCTTCTGTAATTAAAGGTGGCTATGTGGGGGCCATCCTCCTGGACTTGCGAGGTCCTTGGTCCTCCCCACTGCCAAGCCTGACTGATCTGTCCATGGGCCATCTGTGTCTTTGCCATGGGTCCACTCATGTGGTGTATTTTTGTTTGATTGTGAGCTCTTTGTGGGCACAGTTCACAGCTGAGCGTTCTTAGTACAGTGCACTTCTGGTATAATTCTACTTATATAGTGATTCAGTGAATATACTTACCTGGAGGATCCTCTAAACCCACACTTTGCAAAATGGTGCGAATAAACTCCAGAGCAGAGCCACACATTTAAATATAACATGTTCCTTATGTGAGCTGCATATGGAATTTAAAATTTTCTAGTAGACACACTGAAAGGGCAAAATGAAAAGGTGACATTAATTTTAACAATACATTTTATCTAAACCAATATATCTAAAATGTTATATTTTCAACATGTAATCAACATAAACAAATTATTAATACAGAATTTTGAATTTTTTTCATACCAAGTCTCTGAAATCCTGTGTGTTTAATACTGGAAACATATCTCAATTTGGACTGTCCACATTTCACGTCTTCAATAGCCACATGTGGCTAGTGGCTTTTTTATACATTACAGACAACAAATTAAGCATAATTGATATTTAATGCAACTGAGTCTGGGATACTAAACCAGCTGACTGTGTAGGAGTGGGTTCCTATTTTGCTCTCTTCACTGTCTTTCTAACCAGTTTTTCCAGGTCTGCCTGTGTCACATCTAGATAATATCTTAGGGGTCCAATTGCTTAGATTTTACAGTCTCTGTCAGGCTTCTTGGTCTCATTTTTATTTATTAAAAAGTTCAGATTAAACCAAACCTTTAACATCTGATCCACTTCAAAACATCACTTGGACCCCCCAGCCAGGGCCTGACCTGCCTCATAATCCTAAAGAAAGGAGGGAGAGTGTGGTCCGTGATCCCCTTGTGCTATCTCTCCACCTTACCCATGTGGTGTCTGAAGAGGACAGAGTTGGGATGGAAGGAAAGAGGCACAGGACGGAGGATCCGAGTGTGTTGATGCAGATGCTCAGACACTGCCTCATTCTCTCCAGGGACATCTGTGCTCTGTGGAGACCTCTGGGCTGGAGACCCCCACTCCTGCTGTGTCCTGGTCCAGGCACTGCGCCATCTGGACGACCAGCTGCTGGCTCCTCAGCTCCTGTTCCAGCCACGCTGGCACCTTCTTCTGTGGAGACTAGTTCGAAGTAGCAGGCAGGCCCTAAGGCTGAGGCTTCTCAAGACACCCTGGACATTCAGGCTTCTCCCTCGTTTAACCACCACGGGCAGCTCCAGCCTTCAGACATTTTGGTCAAGACTTAGGCTACAGTGTCTGTACTCCTGGAATCCTAGGACCACCGTTAAACTTCTTGACGAACTCACACAATGCTTTGGTCCCACAGAAGCACAGAGCAGGCCTGCAAGTTTCACAGCTCAGAGAGCATGTGATGTCCATCGGTGTTCCTGGAAAACAGGGGCTTCTCTGGAAGACTCCCTCCCTTGGTGTGAGATGGTGGATTTGAAGTACTCACTCCCTGTTTCATGTGAGAGAGAAGAGGAATTGGTCAGATTGTGAAAAATCTTTAAAGAAATCCTCACTCACTCTGATCAATCTTATTGTCTCATATAGGCTGGAGGTGGTCAGCAAGGGAAAGATCCCAGACCTGAGCTCGCTAGAGCTTGATGGTCCACCACCTTCACCTGGTGTGTGTGTATCCCGCCTGCATGGGCACAGTGGGCATCTCAGGCAAAACTTTGAACAGTGTCAGTTAGCCTGTCACATAGGAAGAATCCCTGGTATCCTCACTCCTTACATGAGTTAGGTGATCACAGGCCAGACCAGACAGTGATACATCCTAGGGGAGGGTGGAAACTCTACAGCAGGCAAAGTTGATTTGGCACCCAGATTCCCATTACCTTTTCCCCTTTAAGATGTGTTGCCATTTACAAATGTCCAGGTAACAAATTTCTAAATTACAGTATCTACTTTTAATTAAATTGATCTGCATACTTGACAAAGCAATGAAAAATTCCTGAAAAAAGGCTAGATTGGAGTGAGGGAAATGTCAGAGCTCACACATGTTGGATTACTTCTATTTAGAGTTCTTCATCAGCCATATTATGAGATAAAACAACAATGAGCTAATCCCATCTGGTAAAAAGCCAATTACCATGATGACTTACTTGTGATATGGATTTACCTTTACTCCTGTTAGCAGTGAATCCCATCTTAATTTTATATTGTATCTGGAGATATTACCTAGTGAGGATGTGAAGTCGTCTATGATTAGTGAGACTTTAAAAAAAACTGGACATTCAAGGACAAAAAAACTTCTGCAATTAAAGAGTGATGTAAAAAGAGTGAATAATGAATTCAGTATTTCACAAGACTTTATGGGTAGAGCCTCCTTGAAGATTTTTACTTAATAGTGAAAAACAGGCAGATACACACCATTGGAAAAAATTTTCTTCATGAAAAGTTTATGTAACTTTTAATTTAAAAAACACAGTCATTAGATTATGCATTCTAAAATTGAGTATTACATCATTAAGAACACTTGGAGACCACTGAACTAACAAACTTTCAGATGGTTAACTGCTCTTAAGCACAAGTCTGAGGATGAAGGACCCAGGTCCAGACCTAGAGGTTACAGGCAGGGCTTGCTTGCTTCTAGTCTTCATCATGGGACTGTGCTCCCCAACATGTTGGGGAAGGAACTGAGCAGAGGTCTCTTGAGTCAGGGGCTCAAGAGGTCTCCATCTCTATGTGGTACAGCAAGGGTCAGTATTTACAGGCCTCCAGAGTCAATGCTCACTTTTACTCTTCTATTCCAGCCCAGTGAGCACTCCATGTTTAGTCCATGGTCAACCAACATTTTATGTCTCCAGAATTTCATCAAAATATTAGAACCAAAATATTCATAAGTTCATTTCTGGTCACCATCTCTAAAGTTGAGCTGGTCATGAGTTTTTTCCTAAAACAAGACTTTTTGACTCTATGCCATTGCTCAAAATCCTGTGATGAATTCAGAGAGAGTGAGCCTGTGGGTTAGGAAGTGGACAGGGAAGCCTTGAGTGGGTAGCACAGCAAAGGGTCTGTTTTCCCAGCTCCAACAGAAGTGGACGTGTGGGGCCTGCTGCTTTTGGAAGATCCTCTTAGAAGTAGGGAAGAAAAATCCTTTAGGCTATGATCTCCTGAAAGATGAGCAGCTTCCTCACAGAATAAAGTAGGACTTTCCCAGTGGTCTGTGATGAGACCATTTCTAAGACACCAGCATTTATCTATAGGAAAAGCCCAAGTCTGGTCCCAGCACAAGAAGCTCATTTACTTAGGTGTGGGCAAGGCCAAAGAAATGATAAAGGCTTGTGAAACATACACAGGCTAGCAACAAAGTAAAGCCTTTAATACCCACAGGCTATAAGGGGCCCACCAGGGCCAAGCTGTAATGGAAGAGGGAGTGCTAGGTAAGCACTCACTGGGACTAGGCTTCTCAGCTGGGATGATTTTGCCCCATTTTGTAAATGAAAATCAAAAGAAAACCAGGGTAGCAATACTTATATCAGACAAAATAGACTTTAAAACAAAGCCAAAATAAATAAATAAAAATAAATCTAAAAAAAATCAATAAATGGTTTGGGGAATTTGTAGAGTTATATGCAAAAGAATGAAACTGGACCACTTTCTTACACTATTTACAAAAATAAACTTAAAATGGACTAAGGACTTAAATGTAAGACCTGAAAACATGAAATTTCTAGAAGAAAACATAGGCAGAACATGCTTTAACATTGGTCTTAGCAATATTTTTTTTTAGATCTGTCTCTTCAGGCAAGAGAAACAAAAGTAAAAATAAATAAATAGGACTATATCAAACTAAAAACCTTTGCACAGTGAAGAAAATGATCAACCAAATAAAAAAGAATCCTACTGAAGGGGAGAAGGTATTTGCAAGTGATATATCTGTTAAGGAGTTAATATCCAAAATATACAAAGGACTCATACAATTCAACATCAAAAAACAAAAAACCCGATTAAAAAATGGACAGAGGAGCTGAATAGATATTTTTTCAAAAGAGGACATACAGATGGCCAACAGGCACATGAAAAGATGCTCAACATCACTAATCATCAAGGAAATACAAATCAAAACCACAATGAGATACCATGTCACACCTGTCAGAATGGCTATCATCAAAATGACAACAAATAACAAGTATTGGTGTGGATGTGGAGAACTCTTGTGCATTGTTGGTGGGAATGTAGATTGATGCATTCAGTATGGAACACAGATGGAGATTCCTCAAAAAATAAAAAATACAACTGCCATATGATCCATCAATATCACTTCTGAGTATTTACCAGAAGAAAACAAAAAGCCTAATTTGAAAAGATATATGCACAATCAATATTCATTGCAGCATTATTTACAATAGTCAAGATGTGGAAGCAACCTAAGTGTCCATCAATGGATGAATAAATAAAGAAGATGTAGTACACACACACACACAAACACACACACACAGAGGAATATTATTCAGCCATAAAAAAATGTAATCTTGATAGGAACCAAGATGACGGAGTAGAAGGATGTGCTCTCCCTCCCTCTTGTGAGAACACCAGAATCACAACTAGCTGCTGGACAATCATTGACAGGAAGACACTGGAACTCACCAAAGAGGATATCCAACATCCAAAGACAAAGGTGAAGCCAAAATGAGACAGTAGGAGGGGCGCAATCACAGTAAAATCAAATCCCATAACTGCTGGGTGGGTGACTCACAGGCTGGAGAACTTAGACCACAGAAGACCACCCACTGGAGTGAAGGTTCTGAGCCCCACGTCAGGCTTCCCAACCTGGGGATCCGGCAACCGGAGGAGGAATTCCTAGAGAAACAGACTTTGAAGCCTAGTGGGAATTGATTGTAGGACTTCAACAGGACTGGGGGAAACAGAGACTCCACTCTTGGAGGGCACACACAAAGTAGTGTGCGCATCGGGACCCAAGGGAAGGAGCAGTGACCCCAGGGGAGACTGAACCAGACCTACCTGCTAGTATTGGAGGGTCTCCTGCAGAGGCAGGGGGTGGCAGTGGCTCACTGTGGGGACAAGGACACTGGCAGCAGAAGTTCTTGGAAGTACTCCTTGGCATGAACCCTCCCAGAGTCTGTCACTAGCCCCACCAAAGAGCCCAGGTAGGCTCCAGTGTTGGGTTGCCTCAGGCCAAACAACCAACAGGGAGGGAACCTAGCCCCACCCATCAACAGTCAAGCAAATTAAAGTCTTACTGAGCTCTGCCCACCAGAGCAACAGTCAGCTCTACCCACCACCAGTCCACCCCCATCAGAAAACTTACACAAGCCTCTTGGATAGCCTCATCTACCAGAGGCCAGGCAGCAGAAACAAGAAGAACTACAATCCTGCAGCCTGTGGAACAAAAGCCACATTCACAGAAACATAGAAAAGATGAAAAGGCAGAGAGCTATGTACCACATGAAGGAACAAGATAAAACCCCAGGAAAACAACTAAATGAAGTGGAGATGGGCAACCTTCCAGGAAAAGAATTCAGAATAATGATAGTGAAGATGATCCAGGACCTTGGAAAAAGAATGGAGGAAAAGATCGAGAAGATGCAAGAAATGTTTAACAAAGACCTAGATGAATTAAAGAACAAACAAACAGAGATGAATGATACAGTAACTGAAAGAAAAACTACACTAGAAGGAATCAATAGCAGAATAACTGAGGCAGAAGAACAGATAAGTGACCTGGAAGACAGAATGGTGGAATTCACTACTGCGAAACAGAATAAAGAAAACAGAATGAAAAGAAAGGAAGACAGCCTAAGAGACCTCTGGGACAACATTAAATGCAACAACATTCGCATTATAGGGGTCCCAGAAAGAGAAGAGAGAGAGAAAGGACCAGAGAAAATATTTGAAGAGATTATAGTTGAAAACTTCCCTAACATGGGAAAGGAAATAGCCACCCAAGTCGAGGAAGTGCAGTGAGCCCCACACAGGATAAACCCAAGGAGAAACACGCTGAGACCCATAGTAATCAAATTGGCAAAAAATAAAGACAAAGAAAACTTATTGAAAGCAGCAAGGGAAAAACGACAAATAACATACAAGGGAACTCCCATAAGGTTAACAGCTGATTTCTCAGCAGAAACTCTACAAGACAGAAGGGAGTGGCATGATATATTTAAAGCATGAAAGGGAAGAACCTACAACCAAGATTACTCTAGCTGGTAAGGATCTCATTCAGATTCGAAGGAGAAAGCAAAAACTTTACAGACAAGCAAAAGCTAAGAGAATTCAGCACCACCAAACCAGCTCTACAACAAATGCTAAAGGAACTTCTCTAAGTGGGAAACACAAGAGAAGAAAAAGGCCTACAAAAGCAAACCCAAAACAATTAAGAAAATGGTCATAGGAACATACATATCGATAATTACCTTAAACGTGAATGGATTAAATGCTCCAACCAAAAGACACAGGCTTGCTGAATGGATACAAAAACAAGACCCATATATATGCTGTCTACAAGAGACCCACTTCAGACCCACTAGGGACACATATACAGACTGAAACTGAGGGGATGGAAAAAGATATTCCATGCAAGTGGAAATCAAAAGAAAGCTGGAGTAGCTATACTCATATCAGAAAAAATAGACTTTAAAATAAAGAATGTTACAAGAGACAAGGAAGCACACTACATAATGATCAAGGGATCAATCCAAGAAAAAGATATAACAATTATAAATATATATGCACCCAACATAGGAGCACCTCAATATATAAGGCAACTGCTAAGAGCTCTAAAAGAGGAAATCGACAGTAACACAATAATAGTGGGGGGCTTTAACACTTCACTTACACCAATGGACAGATCATCCAAACAAAAAATTAATAAGGAAACACAAGCTTTAAATGACACAATAGACCAGATAGATTTAATTGATATTTATAGGACATTCCATCCAAAAACAGCAGATTACACTTTGTTCTCAATTCTCCAGGATAGATCACATCTTGGGTCACAAACCAAGCCTCAGTAAATTTAAGAAAATTGAAATCATATCAAGCATCTTTTCTGACCACAACACTATGAGATTAGAAATGAATTACAGGGGAAAAAACGTAAAAACCACTAACACATGGAGATTAAACAATACGTTACTAAATAACCAAGAGATCACTGAAGAAATCAAAGAGGAAATCAAAACATACCTAAAGACAAATGACAATGAAAACCCGACGATCCAAAACCTATGGGATGTGGCAAAAGCAGTTCTAAGAGGGAAGTTTATAGCTATACAATCCTACCTCAAGAAACAAGAAAAATCTCAAATAAACAATCTAACCTTACACCTAAAGGAACTAGAGAAAGAAGAACAAACAAAACCCAAAGTTAGCAGAAGGAAAGAAATCATAAAGATCAGAGAAGAAATAAATGAAATAGAAACAAAGAAAACAATAGTAAAGATCAATAAAACTAAAAGCTGGCTCTTTGAGAAGATAAACAAAATTGATAAACCATTAGCCAGACTCATCAAGAAGAAGAGGGAGAGGACTCAAATCAATAAAATTAGAAACGAAAAAGGAGACCTTACAACAGACACCACAGAAATACAAAGCATCCTAAGAGATTACTACAAGCAACTGTATGCCAATAAAATGGACAACCTGGAAGAAATAGACAAATTCTTAGAAAGGTATAACCTTCCAAGATTGAACCAGGAAGAAATAGAAAATATGAACAGACCTATCACAAATAATGAAATTGAAGCTGTGATTAAAAATCTTCCAGCAAACAAAAGTCCAGGACTGGATGGCTTCACAGGTGAATTCTATCAAACATTTAGAGAACAGCTAACACCCATCCTTCTCAAACTCTTCCAAAAAATTGCAGAGGAAGGAACACTCCCAAACTCATTCTATGAGGCCACCATCACCCTGATACCAAAACCAGACAAAGATACTACAAAAAAAGAAAATTAGAGACCAATACCACTGATAAATATAGATGCAAAAATCCTCAACAAAATACTAGCAAACAGAATCCAACAACACATTAAAAGGACATACACCATGATCAAGTGCAATTTATCCCAGGGGTGCAAGGATTCTTCAATATATGCAAATCAATCAATGTGATACACCATATTAACAAATTGAAGAATAAAAACCATATGATCATCTCAATAGATGCAGAAAAAGCTTTTGACAAAACTCAACACCCATTTATGACAAAAACTCTCCAGAAAGTGGGCATAGAGGGAACCTACCTCAACATAATAAAGGCGATATACGACAAATGCACAGCAAACATCATTCTCAATGGTGAAAAACTGAAAGCATTTCCTCTAAGATCAGGAAGAAGACGAGGATGTCCACTCTCATCACTATTATTCAACATAGTTTTGGAAGTCCTAGCCATGGCAATCAGAGAAGAAAAAGAAATAAAAGGAATACAAATTGGAAAAGAAGTAAAACTGTCACTGTTTGCAGATGACATGATACTATACATAGAGAATCCTAAAAATGCCACTAGAAAACTACTAGAGTTAATCAATGAATTTGGTTAAGTTGCAGGATACAAAATTATTGCACAAAAATCTCTTGCATTCCTATACACTAATGATGAAAAATCTGAAAGAGAAATTAAGGAAACACTCCCATTTACCACTGCAACAAAAAGAATAAAATACCTAGGAATAAACCTACATAAGGAGACAAAAGACCTGTATGCAGAAAGCTATAAGACACTGATGAAAGATATTAAATATGATACAGACAGATGGAGAGATATACCATGTTCTTGGATTGGAAGAATCAACATTGTGAAAACGACTATACTGCCCAAAGCAATCTACAGATTCAATGCAATCCCTATCAAATTACCAATGGCATTTTTTATGGAACTAGAACAAAAATCTTAAAATTTGTATGGAGACACAAAAGACCCCTAATAGCCAAAGCAGTCTTGAAGGAAAAAAATGGAGCTGGAGAAATCAGACTCCCTGACCTCAGACTGTACTACAAAGCTACAGTAATCAAGACAATATGGTACTGGCACAAAAACAGAAATATAGATCAATGGAACAAGAGAGAAAGCCCAGAGATAAACACACACCCCTATGGTCAAATAATCTATGACAAAGGAGGCAAGGATATACCATGGAGAAAAGACAGTGTCTTCAATAAGTGGTGCTGGGAAAACTGGACAGCTACATGTAAAAGAATGAAATTAGAACACTCCCTAACACCATACACAAAAATAAACTCAAAATGGATTCGAGACCTAAATGTAAGACCGGACACTATAAAACTCTTAGAGGAAAACATAGGCAGAACACTCTTTGACATAAATCACAGCAAGATCTTTTTTGACCCACCTCCTAGAGTAATGGGAATAAAAACAAAAATAAAGAAATGGGACATAATGAAACTGAAAATTTTTGCACAGCATAGGAAACCATAAACAAGACGAAAAGACAGCCCTCAGAATGGGAGAAAGTATTTGCAAACTAATCAAGGGACAAAAGATTAATCTCCAAAATATATAAACAGCTCATGCAGCTGAATATTAAAGAAACAAACAACCCAATCCAAAAATGGGCAAAAGACTTAAATAGACATTTCTCCAAAGAAGACATACAGATGGCCAAGAGGCACATGAAAAGATGCTCAACATCACTAATTATTAGAGAAATGCAAATCAAAACTACAATGAGGTATCACCTCACACCAGTTAGAATGGGCAGTCATCAGAACATCTACAAACAACAAATGCTGGAGAGGGTGTGGAGAAAAGGGAACCCTATTGTACTGTCGGTGGGAATGTAAATTGATAGAGCCACTATGGAGAACAGTATGGAGGTTCCTTAAAAAACTAAAATAGAATTACCATATGATCCAGCAATCCCACTACTGGGCACATACCCAGAGAAAACCATAATTCAAAAAGACACATGCACCCCGATGTTCATTGCAGCACTATTTACAATAGCCAGGTCATGGAAGCAACCTAAATGCCCATCGACAGATGAATGGATAAAGAAGAGGTGGTACATATATACAATGGAATATTACTCAGCCATAAAAAGGAACGAAATTTAGTCATTTGTTGAGACGTGGATGGATCTAGAGACTGTCCTACAGAGGGAAGTAAGTCAGAAAGAGAAAAACAAATATCGTATATTAACGCGTGTATGTGGAACCTAGAAAAATGGTACAGATGACTGGTTTGCAGGGCAGAAGTTGAGACACACATGTAGAGAACAAATGTACGGACACCAAGGGGGGAAAACAGAGGGGGGGTGGGGATGGTGGTGTGCTGAATTGGGCGATTGGGATTGATATGTATACACTGATGTGTATAAAATTGATGACTAATAAGAACCTGCTGTATAAAAAAAAATTAAATCAAATTCAAAACTTAAATTGAAAAATGGAATCTTGCTGTTTGCGACAACATGAATGGATCAAGAGGTATTATGCTAAGTGAAATAACTCAGAGAAAGACAAATACGATACGTATACGTATTTGTATTTATCGTATATAAATACGATATGTATTTATATGTGGAATCTACGATATGTATTTATATGTGGAATCTAAAAAACAAACAAACAAAATATAATGAAAACAGACTCTTAGATACAGAGAACACTCTTAGATAAAGGTAACCCCTCTGGTACCAGAAGGGAGGAAGGTGGGGGACGTGAAATACGTGAAGGTGATTAAGAGGTATGAAACTCCAGTTTTAAAATAAACAAGCCACAGGGATATAATATAGTGCATGAGGAATATAGTCAATAATATTGTAATAACTTTGTATGGGCACCAATTGTTACTAGACGTTAAGTGGTGATCAGTTTATACTGAATGCGTATGTCAAATCACTACGTGCACCTGAAATTAATGTAATATTGTACATCAACTATATTTCAACAAAACCCCCACAAATTCTAAACATAAGTTCCAAGCAGACACTGCTGATCCCCTCCAGGCTCCAGCAGGCCCCACTTGTCCCAGCTCTGGGTGCTCTGTGGCTGGTCACTAGGAGGATTGCCCCAGATGTGGAGTTGCCTCACCCAAAGAAAGCCCTACCAGGGAACTTCCACCTCACCTCCACCCTAAGACAAGCACCGCCTGATATGAGGGAACAAAACCCCAGTTCTTTCACCCAAAGGCAAGACCAACTCTGACCCCAACTGACCCTGTCACATTCTGGGCAGGAGTGTGACAAGTTCCCAACCCACAGCCTCTGTTTCTCTTTTCATCCCAGAGAGGATAGGCCCAGAGGCTTAAGATAGCCCTCTGCTAGTATATTTAAATAAATTTCCAACTACAAATTCCTATTACTTCTGAATTCTCAGACGTACATCTATGACTAAAACATACTTTAAAAAAACATACATCTCTCAAACTTACGGCCTAATGACTCTAAAAGATAGTACCCAGGGTGGAAGGCCCATTGCCTGCCCCTGTAGTCTGGAGAATTTTGAAAGCAACTCAGAACTTTAAAATAACCCCTGGATAAAAGAAATAGCCTAGTTCCTGGTATAAGATACATCAGCAGTTTTGCAGGAGCTGGTGATCTATTTTCAGTCTTTAAGTCGCTTAAAGAAACATGTGAACTTTGTTCCCTCCAGAGTGTAGCCTCAGTTCCTTCTAGTCTCCACCTGACCCCTGGCAAGATGTTGCCCTGCTGCCTACCTTTGCTCTTACCAGGCCAGAGGTCCAAACTGTTGCTCTCTCCCTCCTTTCTGCCTAGAATCTGAACTATTTTTCAAGACTTAACTCCCCATGGAACCTTCCTCAACGACTCAACCTCTGAGAGATTTTTTTCTTCGTTAGGGAGGACCTGATGGCAGGCGCTGTGGGCCCTCACCCATGTCCCCATGGCACTTGCCACGCCCAGGCATGCCCGGTGGATTCCAACTGCAAGTACCTGTGCATTTTCTCCCTGGAGCCTTTGTTTGGCTTCTGGAATCCACCTGTCCAGAGAGCAGGCTGGACATCCTGGGAGCAGTTCCACACCAATTGTGACATAAGCTGGTGGGTGAATGCTCCAGCTGTGGCACATTGTCTGGAGTAGTTGGGAGCGTGCTCTATACCGGCTCCCAAAGTCCCACAGGGGGCTTGAGCCCCAGTTAAGCCCTTCTTTCCCTTCCACTTTTCCCTTCCACTTTTCACTTTCCCTTCCACTTTTCACTTTGCCTCTCCCCCATGGGGGCTTCCTAAGAACATATCCCAAACACATTGCTTGCACACACATGTTTGTCTCAGGGTCTGCTTCTGGGGGAAGTTCAGCCTAAGACAATCCCCACAGAACTTACCATAGCACTCATTTATTAATTATGGCTTTTTGCTTTCTTCTATCTGTTATCTCATCAATGAGATCACAAACTGAAGACAGAGCTACACTTATTGCATCATCAATTTTCACGTACTCTAGAATAGTACAGAGTTTTATGTAGTAGAGATAGTGTGATTTAACTTCTCAGGTACAAAAGTTTTCTATCATATTGCAAGTTTTCATTCATATCACTTAGAATTTAGGAAATGGGATGCTCATGAGTTTACTAAAATGCATTTAAAATATGTAAATACTATTTAAATATAAGATGTTATTATTGGTACCCAAGCTCTTGTTTTTGGTTATACATAATTTTCTGTACATATCCAACAAAGGGAAGGTCAATTTGGAGAAAGTAGCCCATGCTGTCAGAGTCAATGATTTAAACATAACATGAAGACTTTTTTCCTTTTGAAGTGAAAGGTGGAGGGATGTCTGGTTGTTATTTACAGCAGTTCACAATATTATAGAGGCAGAAGGACCTTGGGACCATCTAGTATCTGACCTTCTCCTATCCAGTTGGTAATTTGCAAGGAGATCAAGATAGTCCTAATATTTCAACTGTAAGAGAATGAAATCTCCTTGGTAAGCCAGCTGAAGAAAAGAAAAAGAGTGGAAAATGGTCTCCCATCACAGGCTATTTCAATTTTCTCTGATTCTCTGTGTGTAAAATTATTAAGCTTTAGAGATGGACAGAACTGGGTCCTAGCTCTATCACTAGTAATTAGTTTTAGAAAAGTCACTTTTCTTTAAACCTTACTCTTCTTATCTGTAAAATAGGGAAATAGTAATGGCAACACTTCATAAAGTGCTTGTGAGGATTAAAGTAAATGAGATGACTATGGTGTATAAAGCATAGTGTTGAGCACCTAATAAATTCTTAGTAAGTGGTCCTGCTGCTACCACCACCGTCATCCTCCTCCTTAGCAGGGCCTTGCAGCATCCTTATAACAAGTGGGACGTGGAGCACATGCAGGGATTTAACAGCACCGCTGAGTGAACGAAGGCTCTGGTTCAGTGGGAAAATGTGGCAACTTTGGGAACAGCAGGTCCTTTAGATCCTTCGAGAGTTTGACAGAGTGTGGCTGCTGGGTCTGTAACCCGTCTTCTCTCTGGGGAATTTTATGAACTCCTCTCACCGGCTCCACCTTAAGCAACACTCTGAAGCTGGTGATGTTTTCTTGGACTTTACTATATCCCCTTTATTCTCCATTCCCCAGGGTCTAAGCTCCTCCTGCCTGCTCCCAGTTTCTCCTTCTCAGTGAACATTTCCTCTCCACTGAGACACGCTTCAGTGACTATCTCAATGGAAAGGGTCTCACCATCCAATTAAACTAAAGAATTAAGTTTGCATTTTATCAGCACTCAATGCCTTAATCCAAAAAAAATAAAATCTTACTGTGCAAGTTCATGCTTTTAGGAAAGTGGGTGAGCAGGGATGCAGGTGTTTATTGGTAGACTTGACCTGAATTCTTCAAATAAGCAGCAGGATGCATGAGACCTAGAATAATTCAGTCCACTAGTTCTTATGTTTATTGACCGTTGTACTGGGTTGAATAGCATCCTTCAAAAATTCAGTTCTACCTGGAATCTGTGAATGTGATCTTACTTAAAAAGAGCATCTTTGCTGGTATAATTAAGATGTAAGTAAAGATGAGGCCATATTGGTTTAGGGTAGGCCATTAATGCAATCACTGATGTCCTGATAAGAAGAGACCAAAAGACAGACACACAGATATCATTGAGAGGAGAGGCCACACGCTGACGGAGGCAGGCAGGACTGATGCTGCCACAAGCCAAGGAATGGTTCTCCCCTGGAGCCTCCAGAGGGAGCGTGGCTCTGATGACACCATGATTTTGGATTCTGGCCTAAGAACTGTGAGAGAAATAAATTTGTGTTCTTTAAAGCAACTAGTTAGTTGTAATTTGTCAAGGAAGCACTAGGAAACTAATATAAACATCCACTGAGTACTAGGAACATGATAGGAGCCTGGATAAAAAATACAAATAACTGGCCACTGACACTGAGTATTCCATGACATGGGGAATAACAACAGAGAACTGTGTGTATCTGTGCCACTCTTCTCACAGCCCTGGAAGGCTAAGCAAACCAGAACCTTAAACCTCCTCTCCTAGGTACCTCAAGGTGGGTGCATGGAGACCTACCTTTGCATTATATGGAAGCAGGAGCAGCAGTTGCTGAGCTGAGCACGACTGAGCACCATAGCATGGCATCATGAGTGGGGGCAGAAGGGAGTGATGGGTGACATAAAGATGGAAGATCACCTGGCAAGGACACCACTGCCCACAGTGACCAACATGATGAAGTGGCTCCAGGTCATCACCATTTCTAGAAGTACAGGTGACTGGGTCTTGTGTGGGGCATGGAGTGTCACTGAAATGGACTGAATATCTGTGCCCTCACCAATCCACATGTAAAACCGTAATCCCCAAGGTGATGGTATCTGCAGGTAGGGCCTTTGGGAAGTGATTAGGTCATGGTGGTGGGTCCCTTATGAATGAGATTAGTGTCCTTATAAAACAGACCCCAGAGAGCTCCCTTGCCCCCTTCACCATGTGAAGACACAGTGAGAAGAAGGCCATATATGAACCAGGAACTGGGTCTTATCAAACACCCAATCTGCTACTGTCTTGATCTCAGACTTCCCATCCTCCAGAACTATGAAAAATAAATGTTTGTTCTTTAAGTCAGGGGTCCCCAACCCCTGGGCTGTGGACTGGTAGCAATCCATGGCCTGTTAGGAACCGGACCGCACAGCAGGAGGTGAGCAGTGGGCGAGCGAGCGAAGCTTCACTTGCCGCTCCCCATCGCTCCCCATTGCTCGCGTTACCACCTGAACCATCCCCTCCCCTGCCCCCGCCCCGGCCCGTGGAAAAATTGTCTTCCATGAAGCTGGTCCCTGGTGCCAAAAAGGCTGGGGACTGCTGGTTTAAGCCACCCAGTCTATAGTATTGTGTTGAGCAGACAGAACGGAGTAAGACAGTTACGTTTCTAGAGTCTGCACCCTTTCCCTGTCCCTCAAGGCTGTGTCTGTTAGCTGAGGCCTCTATGTTGCAGGCCAAGACAATCACTGCCCAGGTGATGCATGAAAAGAGTTTAAGTGTGTTGATGTGTAGTGTATGAAGCACCAGTTGTGTTATATTTGACAAAGGAAAGCGGAAAACCTTGTGCACTCATCACACAAATGAGGAAATCAAGGCCCAGAGATATAAAATAACTTGTTGAGATGACACTCGTGTAGATTTAGAATTCAAGGCTAGAGTCTTTGATTTCAAATCCAAGTACTAGCAGCAAGGAAGAAAACAACCAGACAACAAATTACATTAAAGCGGTGAGATTAACACCTAACATGGTCCCCGCCTGGGCAAACCCCTTACCTGTCATCTCATTCATACCTCTCAGTGATCCAGGGTAGTTGATATTATATTTTCACCAATTCAGTACAATCCTGAATATTTATTATAATGACTGTGAGTCATAAGGAAAAGTCCAAAGTGTGGTCAGTATTCTCTGATGAAGAAGACTTGCATGTATATGAGTGGAAATATGCTTTAGCTTTTTGGAAAATTCACTTATGTAAAAGAGGCATATGCTGTTGGTGTTAAACGAAAAATTCACACTGTAAATAATTTTAATAATATAGCTGGCTATTTCTCTCCAAACAACTCTGTAATAATTTAATATCCATGAAAAATGGACAGTAAATATCTAAGATTTACTTCAGCTAGGCCCAGTAATAATGCTAGGCATTGTGAATAAACCCCCAGGGAGTCTGTTGCCTTGAAGCGTCACCTTCTAGAACAGTACTCTAGGCGTGAGCACGTCATTTTCTGAAGAACCCAGTATATATGTGAAATCTAATTTGTTGATGTATTTCTGGGGGGTTTCAACAATCCAAAACTTGTTTAAAATGTAAAATATAAGTATTTTTATTAAACAAAATTAAAGTACTAATGCCAGGATAATAACATACTTTCAAAATCCCTCCATGGCCTGCATCAGATACAAAATCAGCTATATGTGTTTCAAAGAGAAAGTACATTCTTCTAAGCTTTGTAATTTTCAGGATAAACTGGTTGTAAATATCTTTTTCTTTTTTTTAGTTTGGTTTTGTCTCTTGATGGGAAAATAAACATGAGCAGAGAAGCCCAGCACATAATACCTCCCAAGGCACATGGACTTCTCTCTGCAAATGCACTTTCTCTCCCTGTGTTCCTCATGTCAAGCATGCAGTGTGGTGGTAAACATGGCTTTGGGATCGGGTTAATTAATTAATTCAAACCAGCATTTATTGAGTTCCTACTGTGTGCTCACTGAAAACACAGTGGTGAACAAGACAGATTAAGCCCCTGCCTATGGAGGTCTGATTCTAGTGAAGGAGACAAACTAGCAGAGAAGGAAATAAATAATAGAATTTCAAATGGGAATACATGCTGTGAAGAAACAACGCAAGGTCAGAGATTGTTGAGGAGACACTGAATGTGAGAAAGTGACCTTATGGAGATCTTGGGGAAAGTTCTGAGGTCGAGAACATGGCAAGCGTCAGGGGCTGGGGGTAGGAGGAAGTCAGCACGTCAAGGCGGACTTTGGTGAAGAGCTTAGCTTTTATTCTCAGCATAATGGGAGCTTATTAGAGGACTGGGCAGGACAGAGCCGGGCTGCGATGCCTGTTTCAGGAAGGTGGCTCTGGGCACTGTCAGGGGAAACGGAGCAGATGCAGTCAGGAGGCTTCTCTGCAATCTGGGCAGAGACTCAGCTGCTGAGAAGCGAGTGGGCCAAACAGGGCTCTGGAGACACAGCCTCAGGATCTGGTGGCGAGCCAGAAGAGGAGATAAATTTTCCTTATCTGGGGAAATGTTTTTGGCCTGAGCACCTGTGTAGGCCATTACCCGAAGAAAAAAGTCGGTGATTGATGATTAGAAGATGTGGTTGGGAGTGTGGTGACATCCTTGAGTAGCTGCGTGGGGCTTGTTCCCTCGGAGGGACACAGGGTTTATCCGCTGAGACTGGACACAGTCCAGCCACAGCCTGTACATGGGTTCAGGTACAAGAAGGTAGCAGATTCCTGGTTGGAAGATAAGGTTCCAGTCTGACTGCTCATGTTTCATTTGTGAAATAAAAACAAGACATTGCCTGAGTCCGACACAGAAGAGGATGTGGTCGAATCCTGAGGCAGCAAAGATGTGACAGTGGCCTTGGGGGTAGAGAGGACTCCACACAGCCAGAGAACACTTAGGGTTTGTGGTCAGAGGCAAAGTGAGACCACTCAGCGTGTTGCGGCTTGGAGTCTATCAGATTAGGGTTACATAGAGCCAGAGGGGTCAACCCCGGGTGACCTGTGGATAGAAAGCGCAACAGGTCTACGAGGGCTGGTAGGACAGTGTCCCCATCTCTCCCAGGAAGGAAGAGGGAAATTAGCTCTAACTGGAGCTGCTCGCAGGATGTGTCCGAAGCATTTGGGAGAAAGGCTGTCTGGATCTTGGGGGAGGAGACAGTTGTACAAGGAACACGTGGGGCTCTGGGAGGCTTCCTTAAGTCCTACCTTGGCAGGGTCACGACGAGGAGTGCTCGTTCCAGATGTGGGGTGAATCCAGCCCTGGCGTTTAGTAACTCGGTGACCTCAGGTAAGGCATTGCCCATCTGGAAAGGGAGGTAACAATGTTCCTTCGTTCAAGATTGTTATTAATGCTGGAGAAATTGTGAAGCAGCACCTGGTGCATCTTCAGGTACAAAAGGTCCTCAATAACTGTTAGGTATTATCATTATCATTATTCTTATCATTTTAATTTTTATTGGAGTAGAGTTAATTTACAATGTGTCTTAGTTTCAGGTTTACAGCACAGTGAATCAGTTATACATATACACATATCCACTCTTTTTTAGATTCTTTTCTCATATTGGTCACTACAGAATATTAAGTAGAGTTCCCTGTGCTGTACAGTAGGTCCTAATTAGTTATCTATTTTATATATAGTATTATTATTTTTCAAAATCCAGTTCTCTCACCAAAGATGAATCACCTCCATACTGTGTTGTTTCACTGTTTCCCAAAAAGGAGAGTGGATATTCTGAAAAACTCAAGTATTAGAAGGGCCCTCTTGAGAAAAGCACTAACTGAAACTCTGGCCAGATTTATGATAACGGTTTAGTGTTGGAAACAGTTTCTCAAATTGAGTTTGGGTGCACGTGCACAAGCTCACAGAGACACGTGTGCATGCACACACACACACTCAGGCGCGTGTGGGCTGGGTGCCTATGCAGACAGTTTACATCATGTGCTTTAGCAGGTGGAGGAGCTGTCAGGTCGCATCCTGGTGACCAAAGAGTCTGTCATTATCTTCCTCTCCTGAGTACTGCCCCACCCTCCCCTTTCTCTGTTTTAAAATTTGACTTCATTTTTTAAACTAGAAGAGTAAGTTCTCACCAGCTGAAGACTTGAGACTGTTTATATGGCTGAAGCCTGTGGAACACAGCTGCTCACATCTCCAGCTTCTAACTCCTTACTAAGTCATCGGTGTAGACTTCCTGGTGGTGCAATGCTGTAATTGTGTTTTCTACTGTGCTGGTGGAATGTCGCATCGACTACAAGCAAAAGAATTGCAGATTATATTGATTGCCATGTGTTTCGTGGATGCTGAGTGTCCTGTAATTGAAATGGAGATGATCTAGCCCATGCTTTGTAAACTGTAGATGAAGCCGGCTAGCCATATGGGTTCAGGTACAAGCAGGTGTCAACCACCGTTGTGGACACACCAAAGTGTGTCCCTTCCCATCACTCCCTTCCACATCCAGTTTTGCACAGGTAGACTTTCCTGGCAGAACTTAGGTTATGTATGGATCCCTAGCTGCAAGGGAATCGGGACGATGTAACCGTGACTTCTCATTTCTATATTTAATAATATAAGCATAGAGTGATGTAGAGTGAGCCAGCCCACACAAGGTCTGTTCGTGTTAATAAACACACTTCTACAATATCATTTTTATGGTTGCATATTAGTATTATTTAAACTAAATTTCCTTGATTGTTTCTTTAGGATATATGCCTAGAAATAATAATTTTGGTTTAAAGAGCCTATGATTTTTTTCCAAGGCTTTTGCTATGCCCTAACAAATTGTTCTGCAGAAACATTACACCCATGTGTCAGAGTGTACACTCAAACTCTAACCAATGCTGGATATTATTTTATTCCAATATTTTCCATGTTCGTAGCCAAAAAGAGAACCACTTAAAAAAACATTTCTTCTAACATTTTCAATAGCCTTATTTTAAACTACAAAGCAGAAGTAGCATAACTAAGTAAAAACAAAATAAGGTAAATGGCAAGGATTCAGGGTTTGGAAATGTGTTAGGTTTCAAGCCATGTTCTGGCTCATCACTACAATGACAAGAAAAAATGATTCATATTAATTCAAGAACTTCCAATGCATTATAGCTATTTTCATTTGGGTAAACATTTCAGTACGAAGCTAAGCTCGATGCTCTTAAGTCTTATAAATGTTTTTATGATTCAAGGAGTTATCAATTTTACCCACTTTATCTGGTCCCATTTCAAAACATTGCACATTAAGGCTCTTGTACTTTATAAGCAGCACTAACAGTATTTTTTCTTTTCAATTTTGTATTCTGAATGCCTTTTAATCACTGAATTTATCCCAGGAAAGAGGCACAGACATTTTTCACACTTATAAAGTAGTTCTGAAAATTTCAGTCTTAAGACATGTAATTGATGTCTGATTTGAGGTGATAACTCCTAAACCAGTAAACTCTAAATAACTGAAGGTAGAAGGCTGAATATATGTGTTCAAAACCTTTAACTAAGAAACCTTTATATTTTAGTGCCTACTCTTCCCTCTTGTAGTTTAATTGGTTCAAACCTAAAGCACAGGATTATTCCTTGAGAATTTTAATTCCTAAGCTTTCAAAAAACCTGAAAAAGATCTTGCCTTGACAATTTAAAATATGATTTCCCATCACACAACATTTTTCTCAGTCCAGACTCTAGCCACAATTCGACACCTGTGTCCTTCCTTCTTCCTGAACACTTAAACAGTGTTTATGAGCCAGATGGCATGTGCCCAGGTGGGCGTCGGCTTGAATAAGATGCCAGAGAAATATGAAACATGATTCATTCCTCAACTAACTCATAGACGAGGAGACCATACCAAAAAATAAAGTAAAAAGTGGGGCCTTGGTAGCAATCACCTGGATCAGGGCAAACTGTGGCCCAATCTGGCCTGATGACTGATCTGTATGTAAAGATCTATAGGAGCACAGTTACACTCACTCATTTACGTGCTGCATTCAAGCCACAGCAGCATAGCTGAGTGATGTGACAGAGCCGTGCATCCCACAGGCTCAGATGTTTACCATCTGGCCATTCACAGAAAGTTTGCTGGCCTCTGGTCTAGATCACTGGACCATCTCCTGCTGAAAAAGCTGAATAAATGTATATATTTGATGTATATATAAATTGATATATACAATTATATACTAATGATGGTGAAGAATCACAGGGCCAAGTTCCCTGAGAGGACGGAATCAAGAGAAGTGACCGGGCTCTGGGGCCTTTCTTCTGGGAGAGTCTGTGGCACTGAGCCTCTGGGCTGGAGGGGGCGCTGACATCCAGGGCCCAGAGGGTTACATCAGTCCTGCTGGAACAAGCGTAACTGGAAGTAACTAGCTGACTACTGTGGTTACCACTGCCTAGCTATGAACCAACTCAACCCTGGAAAACTGACACGTGGCTGAGCGAAAAAAAAGTACACCTGGGAGAAGGTAATGTCCTCCCAAGACTCAGATTATTTCTACAGCAAATTTTCAAGTATAATATTCTCAACATGAAAGAAATCTCACCACGTTCTGGCCATGATGGAATGAATGATACTGCACTTATTATCCTGCCACTAACAAATATAAAAGCTGAATAAAATATGCAAAGCTGATCTTTGCAGGCCTTTGACAAAAAACGCAGGCTGTGACCTTTGAGAGAAAAGAAGCACACATGTGAGCAGCACATTTGTCCTTGCTTCTCTCTGAGAGCATCTTCCAAACTTTAGCACCGGGGATGGAGCTCACATGGAGACCACAGGCTCTCTGGACAGAGGAACAGAGGTCAGAACTCAGGAGTTTTAAGTGGCTGTGATTTAAGTCAGGAAGAGTACAGAGCTGAAGGGAAGTTAGTCCAAAAGTCTGTGTAGTTTTCATGTACCCTTGGCTTACTCAGAGCAGCAGACTCACAGGGCCCCCTGAGGGAACAGCTGAGAGCTGGCACTGAGCAGATTCCAGAGTTCAGAGATGCTGGAGACACTGGAATTTGGGCCGAGCCAGGATGGAGAGACAGGCCATGCCCTGGGAGTAAGGACCGCCTCTAGGAGCGAGCACTGGTCCTGGGGAAGAGGCCAAACGGAAGTAGCCGTGCTTCCACAGGAAGCAGTTGCTAACTCCAAATCTCAAGGAAAGGATTAAAACAGAATTCTAGCTTGACTGGAGCTTGAAAGATGAGTAATATTTGGGTTACTGAGATTGGAGCTGTTTAAAAATAATCAATGGGTGTTAAATTTCAACAAATGCCTTTTCTGCATCTGATGTGTTAGAGGCCTGGGCATTCTCCCGGTTCTGTATAAATCTTAGGAACGCTTTCCACCGCAAGCATCCTCTAGGGGAAGTCATAATTTGCATTTTATAGATTTTTGTGTAAGTGAATCATGTAGTATATACTCATTTTGCTTAACTTTTTTCATTCAGCTTAATGATTTTTGAGATTTATCCGTGTTGTACCATCTATCAGTGATTCATTCCTTTTTATTGGTGGGTAGCATTCCACTGTATGGAAGTACAACACTTTGCTTACCATTCACCTGTTTATGGACTTTTGGGTTGCTTCTAGTTTGGGGCTATTACCAAAAAAACAAAATCAAAAACCCTGCCATGAGCAGTCATGTACCAGTCTTTGCATGGACATATATTGTTATATTTTTAGGTTAAACATCCAGGAGTGGAATGGCTCTGCTGTATAGTAGGCGTGTGTTAGCTTTTGAAGAAACTACCAAACTGTATTCCAAATCGGCTGCACCATTTTACACGAACAGCACATGAGAGCTCCAGCTGTTCCGTTTCCTCACCAATGCTTGTATCAACAGTCTTTTTAATTTTAGCCAATTTGAAGCATGTGAAAGTGGGATCTCATTGTGGTTTTAATTTGCACTTCTTTGATGACTGATGACGTTGAGCATCTTTTCATAGACCTCTTTGCCATTCGTGTGTCTACTTTGGGGAAGCACCTCTTCAGGTCTTTTCATCTGACCTGTGCGTGACGCAGCGGTGCAGCTGAGATTGCATAGATGGTCCGAATGTCAGTTTTGTTCTCTGGGTCTTTCCTGTGCATGCATAGCTTTGGAATTCGGTTGAGACTTGTGCAGATTCATAGACAGAGTTGGAGCCCCTTTTCTGGCTCTCTCTCCCTTCTGCCATTTCCCCACATGCTTCGGCCTTAAGGGGCCCCTTTGCATGGTGCCTCTCCAGAAGATAAAAAGGAAGAAAATCCATATAGGTCACCTCTGTAACTTGTAACTTCCTTTACAATCTTCCCGTTTTTATTTATTTTCCAGAATCTTCAGAGTTTTAAAAAATTTGTCCAGTTTTTAGTTGTAATCAGAGCGAGGAATGGGCTGTACTGTGCTTACCCCACCACAGTGGAACCAGAATGAAATTACTACCTTGTGGGTAATTGCTATGTAACCTGGTCTTTCTTAGCATATATATGATACTTTGTGTCCCCAAGAACATACAAATACATCAATAAATGAATTGGAAACCAGGACAATTTGCAGGTATAATATTTCAAAATTGGGAGCTACTGAGACTTGGAATTTTCACAGAATGCCAAATATTTCCCACCTTGAATTTGTGCATTTTTCTCAGAAATGTCTAGGCATGTTAAAATTTTTACCAGGAATTCCAGCAATAATTTTCAGATATCATAGCCTCCACAAACATAGACAACTGTTAGTAGCTAATGAATGGCTATTTGGTTTCGGCTAACCTACCAAGCTGAAATTCAGTCAGATTTGGGGAGCGTGCACTAGGGTAGTTGAATCGGAAATATTTTTGTGCATTTCACTACTGAATGGTGAGGAGACATTCTGCACATGGTAGATTTCTCATTTTCCTGTAAACTGTTTACATTCTCTTTAGTAAGAATGAAAAGATTCCATGGGTTTGGTGGCAGATTTAGAGGGACGCAACTACTTGCAAGAATCTGAGTGGGCAACAGCAATTCTGTGGTAACAGTCCAGCCTCACAGGTGAGAAACACGTCTCTAGCTTTGGGTGAACTCTCTCCAAGGCCCTGGATTTCCTGGAAGAAGCATCAGAAAATAAGGGTGCGTCTGTGCTCAATTGTAGATTTGGTAGTATGAGCCAAAGAATCAGCGGTTTAGTCTCTCTCACTTAGCAGGAAAGTGGAGTATGACTCTGAATTCATCCCAGTGATAAAAGTCCTGTGTGCTGATATCCTTCTGAGAGATGATTAATCTGCCAGGAACATGTGTGAGGATTTGGACCTGCTTCAGAAAACATTTCAAATACATAATTGCTCTGCGGTTTCCCCTAACTGATTCTGAATAAGTAGTGCCGTAACAATACGATGACAGATAAAGCTCTGAGAGGTGTTAGCTGAGTGGTAACGTGTGGTCACTAATGCCTAAAAACTGGAAAGCAACCTAAGGAAAGACCAAGATATCTTCCTTTACCAAGTTTCAATTTTTATTGTAGTCATGGAAAAAACCTGACTTTATTAAATTTACTATGGAAAATAATCACTTTTCCTCTTCTGTGGGATTTTCTTTATTTTTAAAAATTAGATTGTAGATATTTTGCTCAGTTGCAAGGGTATAGGCAGGTATCAGAACATGAACAATTATGTTTCTGCTATGAGTACAATACACACACCTGAAATACAGCAATTCTCAGTAAACTGCCAAAGACTTGAATCAGATTGAATTTAGAAACAAAAACAGCATTATTTTTATAAACTTTGAGCTGAAATAATCGGCTTGGCGTATGTCACGTTTAATTATGTGGTCTTCAAAGTCAGGAAGAACTGGGTTCAAACTCAATTTCGGTATTAATATTACTGCACAACTCTGGGCAAGTTACTCATTCTCTCGTAGCCTTAGGTTCTTCATGCAGAATGTGATAATGTGATTGTCGGGAGAATAGATTTTAAGGTTTATGTAAAGGACAGTGTAAGTGCTCAATAAATGGCTTCTATAGGTATTTTTAAAATTATTATTACTTGAAACTGTGGGCAGTATAAAAATATACATAACTAATTCATTAGTGCTACTCAGAATTGAAACTATAGATCTAGTTTTGCAAAACAAAACTCACCAGGTGGATCTTTCCATTTGATTCAAGTCCCTGAGTCACGAGTCTTTCAACGGATCTCGCAGGACCCAGAGCATCAACTTTCTTTGTCTAAAAACTCTCTACTCCATCCTGTTTGACCCCCAATTTTTTGTCTCTCCTTTCTCCACATCTGCCACTTTTTTTACACCTTGATCACTTTTTCTGTAAACAGTTCTGCCTTTCCTCACAAGTCAAATTTGTGTACGCCAAGCCCTGTGGAGTCCTCCTTTCCAGTTTTCTTGTGTGGTGTTTGGTGTCTGTCAAAAATATCTAAAATGCCTATATTGCCGAGAGTTACGAAAATGTGACAGGCAAATTTCCCCTGAGACTTCAATGTGTAGAGAACATAGGAGATGCCAATCCTTCTTCTTGGATGAAGTTACTCCCTGAAACAGTATCCAGAGCTTTCTCCGCCTCAGCAGAGCGTTTTGAGTGAATAAAGCTTGACAGATTTCTAAGACAAAGCAGCCTCAACACAAGCTATAACGTGCAGCCATCAAACCTATTTATCTGAGATACTTTGCATGATTTTATTTCTCTTATTAATGCTTTTCCATTATGTTAAGTTTGTATGTTACAGGAGTTAAATTTAATTCTAGGTTTATTATCCAGAAGATAATGATAAATATGAAAGTCTTTAATAATTTATCTTAGGGCTTCCCTGGTGGCGCAGTGGTTGAGAGTCTGCCTGCCGATGCAGGGGACACAGGTTCGTGCCCCGGTCCGGGAGGATCCCACATGCCGCGGAGCGGCTGGGCCCGTGAGCCATGGCCGCTGAGCCTGCGCGTCCGGAGCTTGTGCTCTGCAACGGGAGAGGCCACAGCAGTGAGAGGTCCGTGTACCGCAAAAAAAAAAAAAAAATTATCTTAGAGGGCTAATTTTTAAATTCACAAACATATTCATCATTTTTTCATGAAGAGGCCAATCTCATTTTTATTTAGTTCATTTTCATATTGGAACTCTTTCTTTGTTTGAATCAAATGAAAACATAATGTTTCCAAAATTCCTGTTTATACCTTTTATGTATAGCAGCACCAAGCCATTAGAAGAGAATGCATTTGCACTGGTTATGCCTTAAAAACAAAATAAGCACAGCAAATTCTATTAACTTGGATCACATGGCAGACTATATTTTGAGTGATCACATAATGATTTCAACATTTCTTATGTTTCTGAGAAGAAGCTCTCAGAAACTTTTCTCAACATCTATTTTTAAGAGTCACAGAAAGCTTGAGAGTTTGTGTAATGATCTGTCTCTTGCCTGCAGGCAAGATTACACTTACGTTATCCCCAACAGGAAGCTATAGCACTCTGAAAATGTTTTTAAAACTGCCCTCATGTGTACAAAGTATTTGCATCAGAAATGCCAGCAAAAAGAAAAAAACAGGCGGGGGGAGTAAAAGATAATCATATTATTTTTGAGGGGCTGCTGACAAGTCTTACTTTTCCTTCCCTTTGACTTAAAGCATTTTGCTCATTTTGGCTTAGCTTTTCTTTCATACTAATTTCTTTTCTTTTCTCCTTCTTATGGGTCTAATTATATTTTCCAAGAAACTGATGATTCAGGAAGAGGAGCGACAGTTTGAGGGCAGTTAGGCTCCAATGATAAGTGAGCAGAGGTGGACGGTTTGCACATGGAGAGCTTTTGTGATTCAACTGTTCCTAACAGAGGCTGGGCTTCCTGGAACAGCCTGGCCACCCTCTGCTGCTCATCAGTGTCAGGTCCACTGATTGCCAACCGTTTAACAGGAACTTTTTGTGTCCCTCAGGCTCGCCAAGTTGATTTGGGTGCTTTGAAATAGAAGCCAAGTGTGCCTGCCCACAGCAGAGTCTGCACTGACCGGTCCCAAACCACCGATCTCTGGAGGGGAGGAGGTGTGTGCAGGGGTGCGAAAGGCCACCAGGGGTCACGTTCAGTCCAGAGCTCTGGGCTGACAGCAGGGCCGCCGGTCTGAAGGTCTCTGAGCCATAGTTACTGTAGTGGCAGCATCCTGAGAGCCACTGGGAGTGGAGAAGTAGGGAGGCCAGTTCGCTGAGAATTTCAGTTAAGTTGAACAAATGAATGAGCCGTACTCAATGCTTCTGCCACTGGAAATTAAAAACCACTAAGTCCTAGTAAGTTCCAGAGATTATCCTTGACTTTCAAATTCATAACCTGCATTTTAATGGTGTCATAAGATAGACTGAGGACAGGAAGCCCTTTTCTCCTAAAGCTTGTGTTCTGGTTGTCCAAGCATACACCCTCTTCCAGTCACACCTGTCAGGTCCACATCAGTGGGCCGTTCCTGAGGGTTCCTGAGACCCTCAGGAACAGCCTCGTCTGTAGTCTATGGCAACTTTCAGACCATACCCATTATGTGAAGCTGCCATCCATTCAAGCTTACAAACTCTAAATTTGTTGAAATCCATCTCTCAGAGTACCTTAAAGCTGTGCTCACTTCCCCAGATCCTGACGTTTTGTTTCCTCACCTCTCCAGAACAGTCCCACGTCCTCTGACTCTACTTTAGCTTCACTGGCTCCAACTCAGTGTAACAACGTTCCTGGGGGACCCTGAGAGCCCTTCACTGTCTTGCCTTACTTCCATGTCCATCTTCCTCAAATTCTGCTTTCTTCTGTTCTGTCCTTGGTTGTTGAACATAGCTGGAGAAAGTAATCAACTATACCAAGGGGACTTCCCTGGTGGTGCAATGGTTGAGAATCTGCCTGCCAGTGCAGGGGACACAGGTTCGAGCTCTGGTCCAGGAAGATCCCACATGCCACGGAGCAACTAAGCCCATGTGCCACAACTACTGAGCCTGTGTGCCACAACTACTGAAGCCCGCACGCCTAAAGCCTGTGCTCCGCAACAAGAGAAGACACCGCAATGAGAAGCCCGCATACCACAGCAAAGAGTAGCCCCTGCTTGCTGCAACTAGAGAAAGCCTGCGCGCAGCAACAAAGACCCAATGCAGCCAAAAATAAATAAATTAATTAATTATAAATAAATAAATAAACGATACCAAAAGTCTTGCATTCCTTACTTGGCAAAAAATGATTGCTTTCTTCACTGAAAAATCTACAGGCTTTGTCTCCCTCCCCACCTATGACATATCATTCTGCCTTAATTCTTTACTTCTGCACATCTGTTGTACACTCCTTTCAGATGAGGACAAAGTCTTATTCATCTTTTTACCGCTCATAGTACCAGATCAATATAAAAGAGATAATATATATCTAATAGATAGCATTTAATAAGTATTTATTAAATTGGGTAAAAAAGAATGAAGAGAAGAATGCTCTGATTATTGCTAAAAAAAAAACACCTGTACAGGTAAGATTTGTGTGATCTGCAATATCTGGTTGGATATTGTCTTATGTTACGTATTGTTTCTTGTGTGTAAATCTCATCTAAATAAGCACATTGCAAGGTCTTTAAGTAAATAGTGCCATGCTATATTTATCTTGAAATTCCAATATCATTTATCCAATGGCTAATTATCCACCAAGTCACAGAATGAAAAGGGACTCTAGAAGTGGGTGCACAGACTAACTACATCAGAATCATCCAGGAGGTTTACGAAATATGATTTCTTGTACTGTACGCAGGACCCACTGAATCAGAATTTCTGGGGCACAGATTCACATTACTTTAAGGGTTCCCAATGCAATTCTGTTCTAAAGATAGGTTTTGGAACCACGAATTTAGTCCAAGTGTCACAATTTACAAATGAATAATCTGAGGGAGGGCCAGGGAATTTAAGTGCTTGCCTAAGGTGGAAGAGCAAAAATGGTCTGATGTTCCTTACACTCTTGGTGAATTGACTTTGCCCAGGTCTGGCTGTTTCTCATACAGACCTCACACCCCCAGCCTCACCCTAGAGCACCAGGTCATCTCCGCACTGCTGCCAACTTGGGGAAGCCTGTGCCTTACCTCAAGCTTGAGCCGCACTTTCTGCCTTAGGGCTTCTTGATGCCTGTCCTGCATACACACACACACGCAAGTTATAAGTGCACGGAGGCCATTTCCCAGCCAGTGGGAGGGGGCAGACTCTGGGATCTGATGCCCTTCACCTTCACTCTTTAGCAGATAATTTTGAAAGGCATTTTATACGCCCTGCAGAAGGTCCTGGTGACCAATAGATAAGGCCTTCTTGTGTCAACTCTCCCTGTTTTCCTGACTCACTTCCCCTGGTCTTTCATTTCTGCTTCCTGGGGTCACTTCCGAGGTAAATAATGTGCACGTAAATCCCTGCCTTGGGTTCTGCTTTGAGAGAGCTCAGACTAAAACAGGACCTTAGTAGGAGATATTGGAGCCAGGTCTGACAGCAATGAGGACCCCATTGCTAGTAGGTGCCATGCACTAGCATCCCCAGTAAGACTCTCTCCTGGTAACTGGAGCGGATCAGTTGGAACACGGGACTCGCTGGGCTCTGGGAGCCAAGTGATTCAGGGACAGTATAAGTGAGATAATCATGGACTTAGCTGGCTTTGGTTAGCTGCTTGGAAGACTTGAAAAGAAAGAAAGTGGTCAGCTTAGGAATTAGCAACCCAGCCAAGGACCCCTGAGGCTGGTTCTCGAGTGCTGCTAGGGTGGCACCAGGAAGACACTGATATCCTCCAGGAAAGAGCAGAAATGGCAGATCAGCCTTGCTAGAATCTTGAGGAAGGGTCAGAGTTGTGGAGAAGTGGGAATATTAAAGCAGATTTATCATGTGATACCAATATACTCCTTTGGGAGACCCTGGAGAATATCCGCTTCAATAAGGCTATTAACAAGCCTCTTGATGAAGGATGCTGGCATCATACGGTAACGTGGGGTGGCTACTGAAATCTGGGGTTGACAGCAGGAGATGTAGCTGGAATTGGATTTTCTCATATCATTTGGGATTACAGGGTTCCAGAATGGCAGAGGCCAGGCGGTGGTACCAAACTTTAGGAGCAAAGTGGTCGAAATTGCTGTAAAGAGCAAGAAGGAAAGCACAGAAATCTGTGTCAGGCCACGGTGGGTCACTCACGGTGTCAGGCCACGGTGGGTCACTCACGGTGTCAGGCCACGGTGGGTCACTCACTGTGCTTCAAGTGGAGAGACAGATGAACGGCTGACTTAGGGTGCTGTTTGGGTTATAGAACAAACAAAAAATGAAGCTGTTGAGACAACTATCTTGTGTTTTCAAAAAGTCACTTTGCATTGTAGAAAATAGGATATAAGTAGCAAATGTAGGTATAGGAAGACAGTTTGGGGGCTTTGAATGATTAAGGTGAGGTAGGAGGGGCGTAGCCCAGGCCAGTGGGGGAGATGAGGGGAATGGAAGGACTGGGGGGGGCAGTGTTTGCAAGTAGAGATGATAGAATTTGCTGAAAGACTGGATGCCAGGTAGGATGGGAAGAGGAACCAAGGATAATTCCCATGTTTTTAGCTCAAGCAACTTAGAGGATGGTGGTGACAAGAACTGCCAGGGGAAACAGGAAGAAGAGGAGGCTGTGGAAGAAATGAGCATTCGCCTTAGGAGAGGCCACATTGTGAAGCTGTTACACATCCAGTGGTCATGTCAGATAGGCTGTTAGATGCAGGTGGAGACACAGATTTAGTTAATACCTTCACATCACTTAATATCACACTCTTGTATAAGAATTCCTGGAGAAACCCTACAGATAGGGAAGACAGAGATAGAAGGCCACTGACATGCTCTGGTGCTCTCTAAAGTTTAATGTCTTGTGGAGGAGAAGGATCTAGGAAAGGGTACTGAGATGGTGCAGCCAGTGAGGCCACAAGAAACCCAAAGGACTGTGTTGTTGAGAAGAAAGTGTTTTAATGGGGAGAAAATAAAAAGGACAGTGACCAACTGTGTGGAATCTTGTTGAGAGGTTAACAGCCAAGGACAGAGAAGTGACTAGTGGATTTGGCAAAATGGAGGTCAGTGATGATGTTGACAAGAGTCATTTCAGTGGCTGGACGCAAACCTATGGGAGTGAGGTGCGGTTACCACCATAGGTAATAGGGTGGGACAAAAAATTGGGGGTTAAAATCTGCAAATAACATCACATTCATTATGAAGAGGCCACTAATCCTATTTAATTTCCTAGGAAAAAGAGGTTCCATATGAGTCATGAGAAATTAGCAGATTGAGAACATTGTGTGTCTCTATTTTGAGACTGGAAATTCAAAAGGTGTTAAAGATTAAAAAGACAAGCCAGGTATAGATCTGGAGGAAAAAAAAAATGGCTGGCAAATCACATGGGCATCCAGGAATAGTAGGGAGAGATGGAACTGAAGCCAAGAAAACATCCTGGGGCCACCACGAGGGTCAGAGAAAAGTTTAGCTGGGTAGGGCTTAACATGTTTCATAATAAGGATACTTTATTTGAACTTTGGAATATATCAATTCACTTTTGTTTTTACTATTTAATTTTTTAAAAGGAAGTATAATTTACCGAAACATACTGGAAATAAGGATTTATATGTGTGTAGACAAAACACATATGCATGGATCATATATTATACTCTGATTCTTTCATCATCCAAGTCTAACCACAGTTTATGCGCTATGCCTAACCCATGACCTATTGTTCACCGTGTAGCACCTACATAAATTATAGTCGTTATGGCTAGGACGGCATGGAAAGATGAAATATAAACAAATATTCCATGAGGATTCAATTTTCTAACCATGAATACATGGAGAGAAGATAAATTAAATGTGGTCAATGAAGTTCAAGTTGATTTACTTGGAAAAGTTTTTTGTAGCCCTGCCATTATTATGCCTTACAATATTTTTAAGGTCAGGCAATCCAGTCATCACCCAGTCTTACTTGTAGCCAGTCACAAACACTTAGAGGCCAAAAGATGCCTTGAGGTACACTGGGAACTTTGTTCATGCTGTTTAGGCAGAAATGGAGCTGATGTGTTTTATATATAAAATTTGAATTGCCCAGATCATGTTTTTTTTTTTTTTTATCAGAAGTGAGGCTCAGCTAACATTTAAGTGCTAATTCCTCTTGTCAAAGGAAAAGACTGCAATAAAGACATTTGTAAACTCAACAAGTAAAAAAGCTTTTTCATGGTTCTTCTCTGTTGTAAACATTAACTGGCTTTTCCTTTTTATTTTTAATTAGTAAATGTAGAGTCTGACTCTAGCTACCCACTTTAGGTTGCCTTTAGATTTGCTATCTGGAGAATCCATAAACATGCAAGATGTAAGAATCCTGCAGTTTAATCATGTGCTGTGACTTGTTTTATAGTGCAAACATGTGACACAAGTAGATACTGAATCTTTTAGGAAAAATGAGATCTTGTCTCAAGTTCTCAGGGGCAAAGCACGCTGCAGCTCTGTGGGAAGGAAGCTCATTTATGTGGGCCAGCTACTTTCTCTCATGTGACAGGAACAAAGAACAGCCAAGGATTTGGGATCCAGCAGCTAGCGTCTCAGAATCTTGGGTTGGCTGCCCAAAAGTTTTCCATTTTTATTCTCTGAGAAGTTGACTGAATTGTAGGATTATGTGCAACTTTCCAATTTATCTCTGCCCAGCAGCCAGAAAGTCCATGATTCCCAGAATTTGTTGAACAAAATGGTCCAAGGTCAGCTTCCCTGCTGTCCACTAATCTACTTGAAGGCAAGCTCAAAATTGACCCTTCCCTTGGGAAGAAAGAGCAGCACCCCACTGATGACTGCATTGTTGTTTTGAATGTGTACGTGTAATGTGGCATGTCAGGCTTCAGGATAAGGCAAAACCAAAATAAACTCTTTGTTCCTCTGAGCCACTAGTACTGAAATTGCCTGAATTGGTTCCCTGAAAGACAATATGTGCTTTGAATAAAATTAGATTGAAATCGCTAGACTAGCACCCCAGATTTGTGTAGAAAATAGAATGGTGTGGAAATCTTCTCTTAAATGATTAGTTTACCCATCTGCAATCTGGTGGTAAGGCTGTTACTTATATCTTGGGGTTATCATGATACTACACACTGCTCATACCAAATCTTGGGCAAGCTCCTGAACTTAAACTGGAATAAAAGGCAAATACACATACCTAAAATTACCTTTTGAATAAGTTGACCATCTTGAAACCAAATGGTAATCAATAAGTGTTTTCACTTGAATAGAACAGCTTTAAGTTTTAACAAATTTCAGTGAAACAAAACTATGATTAGAGTTTTCAGAGACCTAAACTGGGTGTAGAATGGCTAGATATTTTAAAAGAACTGTTTCTTATTTATTCTTCTTTTCACATTTTCTTGACTTGTTATTGATTTAGAAAATTTTTTGAAATAACTATAGATTCAGAAGAACTTGCAAAGATAGTACAGAGAGGTCCTGTGTACTATAACAAATATCAAAACTAAGAAAATGGACATTGGCACAATGTGTGTGTATAACCCTAAGTCATTTTATCAAAAGTGTAGGTTCATGTAACGATCATCTCCACGTGAAATGTAGTGAATTCTCTCAACACAGGGAGCGATTGCCTGTGGCAATGATGACTATCAAATTTAACATTAAAAATCTACAGTTCTCGCCCTGGCTCCATCATTCATGAGCTAGTTACCCAAGGAAGTGTCTCAGCACTTCTGCCTCCGTTCCCTCATTTTTCATGGGTTGGTTGTAATAAGTAACAGATAAATTAATGGACATGAAAGTCCTTAGTGAACTCGAACATAAAAATGCCAGGTGTTGTTATGATCTATCGACCAGAGACCAAGGAATAAAACTCAGAATCCCCTGAACCTCATTGTGGAGCCTCATTCCTCTTATCACAATGTGTTACTCTAGCTCTAAAGGGTGGGACTGAAGACTGGGACTTGTAGCTCTATGGAACTTCATCTCACAGCAAGACCTGGGTGTATTCGAGTGTCAGCTGGGAGTAAGGACTCTCTCTGTTAGGTTTGCCTTTGCAAGCCTGGGTTGAAGAAGTCACTTCTACCCAGTCGACTGTAGGAGTAGATAAAACCTTTATCAACCAAATATATATCTTCCGTTGACAACCATAGTTCTTTGTAATCTCACTTGAGTCACTTTGAAATCCGTGATTCAGCCCATGACCAAAACAGGACTTTCATCATTCCTCTGAAAGACTTTTTGTAGCCATTATCAAGTTCATGAAACTAAGCCAATTCTGACCAAAATTATTGCACTAAAATTAGAATATTTGAAACTATACCATAGTTTGCAACACTGAAAAATGAAAAATTACTCGAATATTCACCATGGGTGATTTGTTAAATACTTTTTCACAAACAAAGTGAACTTTAAAAGACAGTATAGGAGGCATTTACTGACATATAAAGATGTTCACAATGTGTAATTACATGAAAAATTTATGAAGCAATATGTTCAGTATATATTAATAGAAAATAATCCAAAATATTATGTATCAAGTTGTTAGACATTTTTTTAAGATTATTTTCATTTAGGAGAAGCAAATATATACTCCTGTTTCCTACAAGGAATGCATGTTCTTTCTTTTATAATCTGTTACATTGTTGTATAGTTCGAATGCAATAAAGTTCACTTATTTTAAGAGTGAAATTCAACGAGTTTCGAAAAGTGTATACAGTCATGTAAACATTAGCACCATCAAGACAAGAACACATTTCCATCACCTCTCAAAATCATCCTTTGCTTTTTACCACCAGCATCTTCCTCAGGTAACCACGGCTCTGCTTTCTGTCACTAGTTTTGCCTTTTCTAGAATTTCATATTACTGGAATCACACACTAGGCGGTCTGTGTGTCTGTTTTTTCTTCTTCATGTAACATAATACCTTTGAGATTCATTCACGCATGCTGTTGTGTTTATGAGTAGTTCATTTCCTTTTATTGCTTCATCATATAACGTTATACGGATATACCATAATCTGTTTATCCATTTACCAAGTGAAAGACAGTTGTTTCCAGGTTTGGCAGTTGTGAAAAAAGCTGTTATAAAATTTTTATTCAAGACTTTGTAAAAACCTGGAGTAGAATTGCTGGGTTAAATGGTAAAAATACATTTAATTTTGTAAGAAATTCCCAAACTGTTTTTCAAAGAGGCTGTACCAGTTTGCATTCCCAACAGCAAAATACGAGAGTTCCCGTTCATTCACATCGTCTTCAGTGCTCGGTTTTGCCAGTCTTTTTCATTTTAGGTATTCTATTAGTTAGGTAATTGTATCTCTTTATGTTTTTCATTTTCATCTTCATTTTTCTAATGCAAATATCTTTTCTTGGTAATGTGTCTGTTCAAATCTTTTACAAAGGTTTAAAATCAGATTCAATGTCTTATTATTGGCTTTTGAGGGTTCTTCATATAGTCTGAATACAAGTGCCTTACCAGATGTATTTTTCTCCCAGTCTGAACCTTGCCTTTTCAGTTTTTTTAGAGTATCTTTGGAATAGTAAACTGTTTTAATCTTGAACACAGCCCGATTATCAATTATTTCTGTTAAGATTTGTGCTTTTGGTATCATATCTAGTTTATCTTACCTAATGAGGTCACGAATATCTACTACATTTTCCTACAGAAGTTTTATAGTTTTAAGTTAACATTTATGTCTATGATGCATTTCCTGCTAATTTTTTTGGTATATGATGTGAGAATAAGGGTAAAAATTTGTTTTTATCCATATAGATATCCAATATTTCCAGTAATATATGTCAAAAAGATGATCCTTTCTCTATAAAATTGCCTTAGCTCCTTTGTAAAAAATAAATTATGTGGATTTATTTCTGAACTCCATTTAGTTCCACTGGTCTATATAGCTATCCTTACATTAAAATCTCATTGTCTGGATTAGTATAGCTTTATTATACTTTTTTTTTTTTTTTTGCGATTCGCGGGCCTCTCACTGTTGTGGCCTCTCCCGTTGAGGAGCACAGGGTCCAGACGCGCAGGTTCAGCGGCCATGGCTCACGGGCCCAGCCGCTCTGCGTCATGTGGGATCTTCCCGGTCCGGGGCACAAACCCACATCCCCTGCATCGGCAGGCGGACTCTCAACCACTGCGCCACCAGGGAAGCTCTATTATACATTTTTAAATCATGTATTTTAAGTTCTTCAAATTTGAAGTTTGTCAAAATTGTTTTGGCTATTCCACATCTTTTAATTTAACGTGAAATTTTATAATCAGCTTATAAATTTGTACGAAATACTGTCTTGGAATTCTTTTTTTTTAATTAATTAATTAATTAATTTTTGGCTGCATTGGGTCTTTGTTGCTGTGTGCGGGCTTTCTCTAGTTATGGCAAGCAGGGGCTACTCTTCATTGTGGTGAGCGGGCTTCTCATTGGGGTGGCTTCTCCTGTTTCAGAGCACAGGCTCTAGGTGCGCAGGCTTCTGTAGTTGTAACATGTGGGCTCAGTAGTTGTGGTGCACGGGCTTAGTTGCTCCGCGGCATGTGCGATCTTCCCAGACTGGGGCTCAAACCCATGTCCCCTGAACTGGCAGGCGGATTCTTAACCACTACGCCAACAGGGAAGCCCCTCTCTTGGAATTCTGACTGGAGTTTTGTTGAGTCTTTACAGCACTTTCAGATAATTGACATTTTTAACAATAAGACTTCCAATGAATTGACATGGTATCTCTATTTATTTGCCTTCTTTAAATTCTCTCAGTAATGGCTGCTGTTTTCAGTGTATGGATACTGCAATACTTCGTTAAACCTATCCTTGAGCAGTTTATGTTTTGTGATGCTATTACGGATGATGTTTTATTTTAAGTTCCAATTATTTATTTCTAGTATGTAGAAATACAACTGATTTTTGAATATTGACCTTGTACCCTAAGACATTTCTAAACATACTTTTTAATTCTATGAAATAGATTTTTAAAGATACACTAGATAGATAGTTATATTGTCTGTGAAAAAAATGAGTTCTACTGATTTCTTTTTAATCTGTATGGGTTAACTCTTTTCCCCCTTAGTGCTCTGGAAAGGACTCCTGGTACAACACTGCACAGAAGTGCTGACTACGGTGCCTAAACTGCCTTAGTCCTGATCTTAAGGGGGAAACAACCATCTTTCACTATCAAATGTTAGCTGTAGGTGTTTTGGAAATTTCCTTCTATTTCTAATTAGCTACATTATACTGCTGTTGAATTTTGTGAAAAAAATGTTTCTGTGTCTTTTGGTTGGTTGGTTGATTCTTTTTAGTCTCTCAGTGTGGTGAACTACATTCACTGATGTTTGGATGTTGAAACAAACTTGCATACCTGGGGAAGACTCTACTTAGTCATGATGAATTATCCTTTTTTTGTACTGCTTATTCAACTTACTTATATTTTGGTAAGGACTTTTCTATCTACGCTCATGAGGGATACTGGTTTTTGTAGTTTTCTTGTGATGTTTTGATTTGTTTTTGGTGTCAGGATGGTGCTAATCTCATAAAGCAGTGGTGAAGCGCTCTTTCCTTTTCCCTTTTCTGGAAGGGTTTGTGTAGAAGGGTTTTATGTTTCTTTAAGTGTTTGGTAGAGTGCACTAGGGACTAGAACTGGGGTTTTCTTTTTCAGAATGTTTTACCATGAATTCAATTTTCTCTAATAGATAATGGGATGTCAAAGTTACACATTGAGTGAACTTTAGTAATTTATGTTTTTCAAAGAATTTGTCCATTTAAGTTGTCAAATTGTTTAGCATTCATAGTGTTTCTTTGTTGATAGTTTATACCTATAGCATCTGTAGCGATGTCCTCTCTGTTCCCCAAATGGGTAATTTGTGCTTTTCGGATGTTTTTTCTTATCAGTGTGGCTAGAGGTTTATTACTTTTATTGTTCATTTCAAAGAGTCAGCTTTTTGTTTTTAATTTTTTCTATAGTTTTATTTCTACTTCACTGATTTCTGCTCCTATTTTTATTTTTTCTTCCTTATGATTAGTGTGTGTTTAATTTGTCTTATTTTTCTTAGTTTCTCATGGTGGGAGAATGTTTTTGTTGACCCTGTTTATTTGTCGTTTAAGTTCTTTTAGATTTTGCTACACATTTTCTGAAGCTTTATTATTAGGTGAATACATATTTAGGATGGATATGTATTCTTGATGAATTGATCCATTTGTCTTTATGAAACATTTTACTTTATACCTGATAATATTCCCTTTTCTGAAGTCTACTTTGATATTAAAATAGTTAATTCAGATTTTTTTATTAGTGTATGCATGGTACACTTTTTCCTTTTTTTATTTTAAAAAATAGACATAAATTTTTCCTTTTTGCAGAACATTTTAAAAATTGAGTTATAATAAGTAAAATTCACCCATTTAAGTATACATTTCTATGAATTTTGACAAGTGCATACTGACACGTAACCACTATCAATATCAGATATAGAACATTTCCATCAACCTCCAAAATTCCTTCATGGCCCTTTTAGTCAACACCTCCTTGCATCCCCAGCCCCTGGTCAACACTGATCAGTCTTCTGTACTTGGTGATTTGCCTATCACAGTTGTCATATTAGAGGAATTACAGAGTACTGAGCTTTTAGTTTGACTTCTTTCACCTTGAATGAGGCATCTGAGATTCACCTATGCTGTTGTGTCCTAGGTGCATCGTGCTGAATTCCCAGGCATGCTTTAGACCTCCTCCACAAGTCTCCTTGCCCCTTCCCAGGCTGGCAACTCCCAGTTCTCTTAGGTCTCCCTCTTGGGCAACGTGACACTACCGTCTTCATATTGTTTCACTATACTTAACACACTATAGAAAAAACTGTTTACTTATCTGCTTGTCTTCCTCACTAGGCTGTGTTGTTCTTTGAGTGTGGATCTGCAATTTGTTAATCTTTGCATCCAAAAGCCTGCTTAGTGCCTGGTTGTATTAGTTAAGGTAAGGCTGGATACTATTATAAATAAACCACAAAATGCCAGTGCCTTGGCACAATGAAATTTAATTTTTAACTACGTTAACAGATAACTGAGTGGGTCCCTGGCCATCAGGAAGAGGGTGTCATTAACATGAAGTTCATCTTGCAGCTCATCAGCTCAAAGACTGACTGATGGGCTCTCTGTTGCCTCAGCTTCTTCAACTCCTGGCCTCCAGTGTTGCTTGAAATATTGATATTCAGCCATTAGAGGGGAAAAGAACATGGAGCATCCCAGGTGGGAGGCTTTTCTGGGGAAGGCCTGAGAGTAGTAAAGATTATTCCTGCCACGTTTGCCTCCAAGTACTAGTTCACATGGCCAGACCACGGACAGCTGAGAAATGTATCCTATTCTCAGAGTGTCTGTGTTGGGCAGCCACTGCCCTAGGACAACCATGTAAGAAAGAGTGTAAATTGAGGTCTACAACTGTCTCTACACTAGCTGTGTATGGTAGGTACCCAGTAAACTAATTGAACAAGTGAAATCCTTTCAATTTCAATGTTGTGGCCCTAGGAGAGTTTCTTATATATGTTTATATGCTATGGAATATTTACATATGTAATTTTTATTAAAATTGTTTTAGAATCATAAATATTAAAGGTTTTAATATGAAATTATAATCATGAGCACAGATGTCCACTAAAGAGAGTTGTCAAATCAAATATAATCAATTGGTTCTGAGTAGTTAAATTTGGTATTCATTTACTCTTTATTTATTTATTTTGCTATCTGCTGACACTGGCTTGTACTCTAGTGGTAGCAAGTGCCAAAGGCTTAAGAAAAATCAATAAGAGAAAATAAAATAAAGAACAGTCAAGCTACTTGCTCACTACATTTTCAAAGGAAAAGACCAGCATTGCTCACTTTTGGTGAGGGAACACTCAGGACCCACTGGCAGAACATCAGTGTTCCCTAGGACCACAGTTTAAAAAATCACTGGTTATGTGGAAAACTGGGTTCTAGAATGTGAGGTGCAGAAGTGGTCAAGAAAGGGGAGAAAAAACTAGAAAGATCCGGCATAGCTGGTAATATCTGAAGAGAGCAGATTGCATGAGACTCAGGAGAAGGCCCAGGCAGTGAGAGTGCAGCCTGGTAGACCCTGTGCTAGCCTGAGGCCTAGAGGCAAGTACGAAGAAGAACCTCTCTGGCTTTGCCTTCTGTCCTGAGCCTCGGCTCCAGCCACTGATTGCCTGCTGGCCGTTTCCATCTAGCTACCCTGATGCCCTTCAGATGCAGACAAATCCCCTTTACTCCCAAAGCAGTGCGCCCTCTAGCAGCCCCACTGCTGTAAACAGCGCTGGGATCTTCCGCTGCTGCTGGTTACTCGAGCTTGAAACTTTGGCTCTCCCCATTTCTTCCCCACTTGCCTGCCCAGAGGATTCTTCCTGGCTAATGCTCTTCCAGTCTCTTCCTTTCCATGGTCTCAGTCGCCAGCACGGTCCTTGTCCTCAGATGTTTCCACTGACTGTGAGTAACTGACTCCTCTGATCTGTTTCCTTTCCCTCTAACCAATCCTATGTTTCCTCATCATATTCTTGAACGCACTGAACTATTGAAGACACTGGGATAACTTGCTTAACTTTGTTTAATAAATTATTTCCCAGACTTTTAAACTGTGGATCTCCCCTTCTTTTTTGGAGGTACACTTATTAATAACCCAATGAACAAGCCTTCTGAAAAATAGTCTTTGGGAATGTGATCCATCAGATGAAGTCAAAATGTCTTGGTCTGACATTGGTTTGACACTTTCCCCTATCCCTTGCTCCAATTTCATCCCTCATTAGTCCTTTCTATTTGGTGCTCTTGACTGTACAATGCACACACACGGTCCGTGCTACTACGTTCTCCATGACAGAGGAGTATCATCTCCGGGCTTCTGGCTTATTTACTGGTTTATCTCATTATGTTTAAGCCTCAGCCAAATGTCAACCCTTCCTTCGAGGACACCTGACTGTTCAGTCCCCCAAAGTTATCTTTTCATGGACTCGTGTGTCACTCAGCATGTGTACCACTCATGCGTCATGCCTAGAAGAGGCACCTTCAATGTGGGAATTGTTTTGTCTCTATCAGGGCTGGTAGCTCTCTCCCACTAACCCAACCTGAGCTCAGTTTTTGTGGGACTGCACACCTCTAAGTTTCAGTCACATCCTGCATCAGTAGGATCTGTTCTCTTTTTGTATGGCAGCCCCTGCCAAGCCCACTGTACTCTAGCTCTGCTATTTTCTGTGTCCCCAAGGATGTGTGACTATTTCTGGTTCTTTCCACAGCACAGCACACAGGAGCTACAAGAAGCTTAGGTGCCGACTCCCCGCCCCCACTCCTTCCTGCTAGACGTCCTCACATTTGTTGGACTCTGCACACAGGGAGAATATTCCCAGAGTTCTAAGCAGGGAGTGGGGCACACATCCTTATGCATCTGGCTTTATCCACAGCCTCTCTAACTCCCTCCCCCAGTTTCTGGCACTTCAACTCGGACTGAGTGAGAAGCAGAAGCCAAGCTACTTGCTCACTTCCTGCTCGTCTTCCTTCCCACTTTCCAGGCCAGAGCGCCCTGCTTTCCTGCTCCTCGTATCAGGAGGCGTTTTCTCTGCCTTGTCTCCTTCTTCTCCCCAAAGCATTTGCCCACCCTTCCCTGATTCCATGAAAACAGAATGACATCTGGAGGACATACTCTTTGTGAAAGAGAAGAATTTTAAAAAATACTATCAGTTTAATATTTTCAAAATATTAATGTGTAACATATGTGGCAGTGTTATATAAATTATAAATCTTGCAAAAATATAAGGGAGCATAATATTATTAACAATTATTTGGAGAAATTGAATGTGGAGAGAAAACATTGAAGGTGGCTTTGCCTTTTGCCCAAGTCCATTCTGGGCTCAGTCAGGACACCGGGGTGATCTGGGAGAACCCCAAGTCCATTGTCCAATGCCCTGCGAAGTCCTAACGGTGGCCCCACTGATGTCACTTGGAGGCAGAGGCCAGTGAGCCTGTGTGGCTACTGTCAGCATCATGGGACCTGTGAAAAGATGCTTCTCCCCATTACAAACTTGTTTATAAAGTTCTCATGCCCCAGGCCTAGGGTCTGCCAAGGATAACGCTGAATGTTTCTGTTTTGAGTGCTCCAAACTCAAGAGTCAGAGTGAGTGTCTTCATCCCTTGGTTATCACTAAAACAAAGCAGTTCTCCCTGTTACAGGGACATTCTGCCAAGTCTGACTGCAGATCTGTCCCCAGCAAAAACGCCATCACCACCAACAACAAAAAGACAAAAGAAAAAACCAAAAAAACAGATCTGTCCCCAGCATCTCATGTCTCATTACTGAATCACCAAAGCCAAAAAGTCAAATGCCTAAAAGCAAAAAGGAGATTTGGGCCAAAATACCCTCCAGAGCCAAAGCTCAAGTTTCTGAAGAAATAGATTTATTTCTAAAATTAGCATCTTTCCAAATGAGATCATAGTCTGTAAAGCATTTACTGTCACAGGCCAAGAAAACAGGACCAGCATGAATTTCCATGTTTACTGAAAGGTGGTCAGCTCTTCTCAAAAACCAACCCAAAATTCCTAGGGCCAAGGGGATTTGGATAGACCTTCCTCACATAATAACTCCCAAAAAAGAAGACTCAGAAAGGTCTCAAGCACATCCTTAATTAGCATTCAAGTCTGGCAGCCACCTGACCATTTAGTCATCTTTTGATTAACGAACTCAAACATTCACCGAGTTTGAGAACATGCCAGGCAATGCGCTAGGAATGCGACAATGAGCCAGACAGGCCCCTCCTCCAGGGTGTCCAGGTCTGAACAGAGCCATGCTGAGCAGAGCCATATGCCCTCAGATGCTGTGCTGCTGTGGACGGGGGCACCGGCACTTTCCTGGACTGGCTTCCACGGCTGTTACGTAGCACCCAAGACTTAAATACACCTTAGGCTCAAACTCCACAGAAACAAAGCACTTCATTCTCTCCATCTCAATCCAATAGAAAGTCTAGCAGTAAATGAAGTTCCACTGACATCCAGCAGTTTGTTTCTTTGGTGGTTTATCTGGGTGGACATTCCTCTATTTTTGGACACAGACAAATTTTGGAAACATTTTGGTTGGTCAAACTAATCACATTCAGGGGCCGAATTCAAAGGTGGTGTGGCCACAGCCCCATCTCCCGCACCTCCAGCAGCTGTGGCACAGGCTGTCACAGGCCCTGGTGGCTTGACAGCAGCCCCTGATCCTGAGCCCACCTGAGCAACCGTTAGAGCTGCTGCTCTCTCCAAGGAGCCCATTAAAAATCCTTGGTGGTCACTGGGACCCTCTTACCACACCCTCCAGGGCAGTTCTCAAAGCTCAGAGCCTGTTTCACCTCAGGTCTCAGGTGAGGTTTTGCCTTCATGCCACAATCCTGAGTCTGAGGGTCAATCTGCTTGCTCTGGGCCTGCAACCGGAGGCCTCAAGTCCTTGGCCTGTCTCTCCTCGGAGGGCGTGCACGCCACACCATCAAGCTGGAGTAGAGAAGGAGGAGGTCAAGCACCTCCTGCTGAGTCGTCTGTGTTCCAGCCTGTGGGTTGTTTGCGGCTGTGTTTAAAACTGGCTGATGTCATACAGATTCAGTCAGGGTATCATTTCCCCCAGGCGACAAGGACCCGGAGATTCTGCTATGGGGACTGTTACTCACTGCCTTCTCAAAAGCCTGAGGAGTTGGTCTCCACTCTTTTTTCATTCCTCTTGACCAAGCCATTATAAGAACTTAAGAGGGAGCCCGAGGGGCACAGATAACAAGTTGCAAACAGCCCATCACTCAAGTTTTGTGACTCCTCACTCCTGTCCTGTGTTTTCTATCCTCTGACTCCTTGCCAGAGTCTTTCCTGGTCTAAGATGCCTCCAAATCCCACCCATCAATTTGAGCTCCATCACTCAAAGCCCGTTTCAAATGCCATAAGGAAATGCGAGTACGTTTAAGCCTACTGAAGACTTTAGAGGCTCTGCCTTATGGAGATCCTAACAGGCAGTGGACTCGACCCATTAATGCAGAGTAGAGTCAACATGAAAACACATTTGGTTTGGAAAATATGTCTTATGGTCTGGAGATAAGTGTCCATGCTTTATGTTGGTGTTATTGGTATGGAGCAGCATTTCCCAAACTTTGGTCACTAGAGTGTTACCCTTGTGATTTTCTACTTTATTTATATACAACCTATACTGACAGTTCCTTAAGATGTTTTTCTTTGCAATTATTCTCTTTTAACTTACATTTATTTAAAAGGGTATCTTAAGTAATTTTCTGTTCTTTAAAATGTTTCAATTTTTTTCAGTTTGGGAAAATTACATCAATGGAAAAGCAGTATCACTTGTTTTATAGGAGGTAATTTTAAAAATAAATATTTTTAAAACAAAATAATATTGTTAATTACAAATTTAAATAACAATAAATAAGTGTTTTCATGCTGAAAAGTAGGCAGTGAAGAGAAGAACCCCAGTTCTCAGGGTAGGAGATGAGCCCTTCAGGGAGGACCATAGAGAGGTAGCATTGGCTTAGGGGAGGGAGTAGACCAACGGACAGAAGAGAAAGTCCAGAAATAGGTCCACACATATGGCCAATTTATTTTCAGAAAAGTACCAAGGAAAGTTAGCAGGCAAAGAAAGCCTGTTCAGTAAGTTGTGCTATAATTTACTAGATATCCTTATGGTAAAAAAAAAAAAAAAAAAAGCCTTAATCTCAATCCTACCTCATTCTATACACAAATGTAATACAAAATAGATTTTATACCTAAATATAAAACCTTAAACTCTGAATCTTCTAAAAGAAAACAATAACTTTCTGAACTCGAGGTAGGCAAAATTTCTCTAGACATGAAACAAAAACAAAACAACAATAAAAAAAATAACCTACAAACCACAATGAAATCTGATAAACTGGACTTCATCAAAATCAACAACTTCTGTTCATAAAAATACACTTTAAGAGAATGAAGATAAACTACAGACTGGAATAAAATATTTACAATATATATATAACTGACACAGTACTCTAAAATATGCATTAAACTTTAATCAATCAGTAAGAAAAAGACAAACAATCCAATTAAAAATGGGTAAAAACTTGAGCAGACATTTCACAAAAGAAGATACATAAATGGCCAGTAAGCACAGGACAACTTGCTTGTCATCAGAGACAATCAAATAAAAACCTCAATGAGGTATCACTTCATACCCATGAGTATAGATAATAATCTAAAAATCAAACACTACCTTGCATTGAGAAGTGAGGCATCTTTCACATATTACTCATGAAGTGCAAGATGCTAGGATTGCTTTTGGAATAAAGATGGTAGTTTCTTATGAAGTTAAACATAATTTATCCTATGACTTAGGCACTCCCCTCCTGGTATGGAACAAAGAGAACTGAAAACCTATGTCCACAACAAGACATATAGAATTTCATATCATTTATACATAATATAATATTCCATTGTATATATGTCCTACATGTTGTTTATCCGTCATCTATTGAGGGATACATGAGTTGCTTCCACCTTTTGGCTACTATGAATAAAACTGCTATGAACAAAGCTGCTAAGAACCACAATAAAGAATAAAACAGCAGTGGGGAAAAAAACACACTAAAAAAGCCTGCTGAAGTAGAGAATCTTATCAGTAACATGGCCTTTCTGGCATCCTGTTGAACACTTTTCCAGGAGGAATTCTGCATGGTTTCAGTATTATGCTGAAATATAAACCAAATACCACACCAAACTTACTGTATGTCAGATCTCTAGCTGTTTAACTATGTATGCTCAGCTACTAAACATTCTATCCCCATTTACACCCGAAGCCAAACAGCAGGACAGAGTGTAAAATGCATATTACAGCATGTCTTAATTGGCACTGAAAGTTGAAGAACCAGTTTCTGATTGGGAAGAAAAAAAAAGAATGGAAAATATCACTTAAAAATAAAATTCTCTCCTTCTTCCCTGTCAGTTTAAATATGTGTTAGAATTAAAGAAACATAATATACAAGTTCTACTTCCCTGTTAAATTCTCAAAATATTACTTTAAAATTTAATGTTAATGAGTTAAAACCCTATAAAAAGCTTCTGCTGCCCCATCCTTTTCTCATACAGTATACACTTAAAATGACGCAGCTTCTTAAGCCAAGAAATTTTGGACCAATAGCTGGTACTGAAATGTTCATATAGCTGATTCAGCAAAGTGAATCAGCTATATGTATACATATATCCCCATATCCCCTCCCTCTTGCGTCTCCCTCCCACCCTCCCTATCCCGCCCCTCTAAGTGGTCACAAAGCACCGAGCTGACAGCGTGGCAGGAACTTGAACTGTTAACATTTTGTGTAATGTTAATTCATTTAATTTGTTCAGCATATGTCTATTGAATATGTGGTACATGCTGGGAAATGTTCTGAGGATAGAGTAGTGAAACAAAACAGGCAAAATTCATGTTTTCAGGGAGATTATGTTCTAGTGGGGAGCCAATGTTTAATAAAAGAAGAAAGTCCCACTCATCTGCAAGAAGAAAACTCAATGCTTCGAAAAAACAGGCATTTAATTCTGGCCAGACTTGCTAAGGATTTCGGTTTATGCTCACGTATTTTAGTGGACTGACTGTGCAACAAGCCCTTCCCACCCCAGGAACAGCTAAGTGGCTCTTAGCACAGCTACTACCGAATTTACCAAAATCCTGAAACAGCCAGTTTTATGATTGCTGCACACAAAATTTTCAACTCTCTGAGTCTTACTAGATAAAATGTAATCGAGCAACATGTAAAGGCAAGAATTTTTGTGATTTTGCTTGCAGTTTGTTTGACATAACTTGCGGTACGCGGGCCTCTCACTGTTGTGGCCTCTCCCGTTGCGGAGCACAGGCTCCAGACGCGCAGGCTCAGCGGCCATGGCTCACGGGCCCAGTCGCTCCGCAGCATGTGGGATCCTCCCGGGCCGGGGCACGAACCAATGTCCCCTGTATCAGCAGGCGGACTCTCAACCACTGCGCCACCAGGGAAGCCCCCTGACATAACTTTTTAAGAGCTCAAAAGTTCAAAACCTTTTCACCAAATCCTTAAAGATACTTGCTGTTTCAGGAAGATGCACCTACCTTAAATTGCTTGATCCTGACCCCTACACAACAGTTTGAGAAGCATAAGTGTAGACAGAAAACAGTGACCTTTGGAGTCAGGTCAGCCAGGGTCTGAATTCCAGAGATGCTATTTATACTGTCCCTAAAGTGGATATAATGATGCCTGCCCCTTATATTTATTGTAGGAATTAAATGAGACAGGTGATGCAGGAAAAGTATCTAGCATAGTATCTTGCCCGTAGTAAGTGCTCAGTAAATATTACCCATCACTTTTGTATTATTGTTCAACGATGTTCATTGCGCCTCCTTCATATAAACAATGGAATAAATCATGGGAATGCTAATTTCTCTATGAAGTAGTGTTTTCTAAGAAGGTCTCTTTGAGAGACTATGCAGTTAGACATGTGGCAGAAAAGCTGAAAGAGAAATTTCCTCTCTTCTGACACTTTTCCAACTTGGCGTTGGAAACTTTTGTTCCACTCTTAACTCCATAGTTTTTTCAGTCAACATATTTACAACCTCATCTTTTTGCCCATCTTGTCCTTCTCCCTCCCTTCACCCAACATATTGACATTTTGTCTCACATAACTCGAGAACACTCACACAGGACATTGTGTGTTGGGATTAACTCAACTGTGAGAACTGGAGCCCAGGCAGCCCCAGGGAAGAACCGGTTCACACCCTGCAGAAGCAGAATACAGATTCCCCACCAGAGGTGAAACAATGTGATTCTCCTATTTAGCAGGAAGCTGTAGATTCTTTTGAGATAACCTTTGAATTTGGGGCTCACCATAGGCTCTGTTTCTGAGGGACAAGGACAATGATTCCCCCCAGAAAATCCTCTCATGGGGACTTTGGGCTGCTTTCCATGTATGTGGTCCTCGTCGTGAGTCTCAGCTGCTGGATCTGCTTCAATGATTTTGTTTACAGTTTTTCTCTATGTTCCTAATCATTGTTTTTGGGAGAAAAAAGCCACTTGTTTAAGGTAACTTATCCTCATATTTCTAGACTTAACTTGATTGCTGGCTATGAACACAAAGGATGAATTCTTCTCTTTTGAAAAGAATGTTCTTAAATATACACAGTAGAAAATGTAAGCACTCATGTTCCTTCATTACCTGAATTAGAAATAATGAGTGTAAGAAAAAAGTCACTGTAGGAATTCTTTATTTTAAAAGTAAAAAGATGTTTCCAAGAGACATCTCACTCTTGACCTTGTAATTTTAGTGGGAGGGATTCATTCAACCCCATAACATTCAACTTCAATTATTAGAAACCACAGTAGGCTGGACCAGGGATTTATAAACCAGGGTCCTACTCTCGTGCAGTGCCCCAGTGGTGGGTCTTTGCTCGGTTCAAGTAGTTTGTTCCTGGTCTTCTTCTGAAAACTAGAAATGATAACATGGCTGCAGGTACTTCCCAGGTTTGCTGGTGGGGGCGGGGGGGCATCAAATCCTACAGTGCAGACTTCTCAACGGAGTCAGAGAGAACGTTTGTGGGAAAATGGGTTGCTTTGTCTCCTGCTTTGATTTGGTTTCAGTTATGCTCTTTAGTTGGAAATTTGAAGCATCATTAAGAGAGCTCATAAATAGTGGCGTTTGTCAGAGTGGGACATGGTTTTAAGAGTTTGAGAAGCACTGAGTTGGGGTTTGTGCTTTGTGTAAATGATCTTATGCTAACAGCATTGTAAACATTCTCTTAAATGAATACAACTATTTTTCTCAAAAATAAAACACAATTCAAATCTGTTATACTTTTTAAACTAAGGCAGAGGAGCAGTCAAGTAAACTTTTTAAGATTTCTGTTGGACTGAGAAAGCTTTCTGGATTTCCTGAGTTAAAGCAAGAACTGCTTCAAATTCCTGCTCACTTGGATTACAGGTGTCAATTTACCATATTGCTCTCTAATCTGGGTGGCTTGGGGTGATCTGGGGGGTGAAAGCATGACTACCCTGTGGGCAGATAAGAGGTCAGAGGGCTCATTACTTGGGATAGGACAGTGAGCTGAGGCGTCCGTGGGCCTGGGGGGCGGAGGAAGAGCAGCAGCACATTGTCTAGGGGGGTTGCTGCGGTCAGCTCTCACCTTCCCAGACCTCCGTTCCCATCTCCTCGGACAGAGGCCATCTCCTTGCTTATTTTTACAAGATATCTATAGTTATTTGCCCCAGCCCTGTGCCTCTTTAGGAAAGACCCAAGTGAAAGGGAACCTGAGAAGCTGTGAAGGACCCTCTCTCCCCGCTTCTCTCTGCCTGTCCACACCAGACCTTTCTGCCCGGGCTTTGTGTCCACTTCCACACCCAAGAAATGCCATTATATTCCAGGAACTGTGCCAGGCTCTGAGAATACAATGCTGACCAAAACAAATGAAGTTTACAATTTAGTGGGAGATACAATCGATTAAAAAGATAATTTTAAAGAGAGTGTGATATAGATTTGTATGGGACTTAAAACAAGGAGAAAGAGACTCTCTCCTTTTCCCTGTTGAACTTGCTGTCAGTGCTGCTGCGGCTCAGATCTGCTGCTTCCTATCCATTCCACTTACACCCCAAGCTCCTTCCCCCTCTCACATATACACTTACTGGCAGCTAAGAATAGTACAAAATTTTCAAGGGAATAAAGAGTTGCTTAACTCATAAGTGTTTTCCAAGATTATTTAAAAATCACATCCATAAGTGATAATGTGAGACTAGATTCTCTGCCAAATTACCAGTTCCTCAGTCACAGTCTGGACTCTGTCAGGCTTGTTTTATTTATTAATCACTTAACATCTGGAAAGACTCAGTTGTCCCAGTGAACTTGGACACAGCCACCAGGAAATCACCTGACTTCTTTTCCCTCTGCAATAGTTTTCAGATGGTATTATCTTGTTAGTGTGGGTGATACCTCAACAGTGCTGCCGATATTTCAAATCATCCTGCTTCTTTTATCATCAGCCGAGAGTGGAGAAGTCATGGGACAGATGACATGATGGTTCAACCCAGACCAACACTTGGGCAAGATGGATCCTGCAACTTCTCCACAGTGAGAATTTCCCAGCCAAGTGACCTTGCCACTTTTTAGCACTTGTTCCAATTAAGAATCCACAATTATTTTTTTTAATTAATTTATTTTTTATTTATTTATGTTTGGCTGCGTTGGGTCTTTGTTGCTGCACACGGACTTTCTCTAGTTGTGGCGAGCGGGGGCTACTCTTCGTTGTGGTGCGCGAGCTTCTCATGGCGGTGGCTTCTCTTGTTGCAGAGCACGGGCCCTAGAAGCGCGGGCTCAGTAGTTGTGGCAGGCGGGCTCAGCAGTTGTGGCTCGCAGGCTGTAGAGCACAGGCTCATTAGTTGTGGTGCACAGCCTTAGTTGCTCCACGTCATGTGGGATCTTCCCAGACTAGGGCTCAAAGAGTGTTCCCTGCATTGGCAGGTGGATTCTCAACCACTGCGCCACCAGGGAAGCCCAAGAATCCACAATTATTTTTTAAACCCCCAATTCCTGGTATTGGTCTATTGATTTGTACACACAACAGATAGCATCTCTCCGGAGAACTGTGTGCTCGTTCAAGCTGAAACAAGACAAGTCCACCCAGCACAAGACAGAGTGAGGAAGCCCAACCTTCCAGCAGGGCTGCCGTCAGCTCCTCATAAGCCACTTCTTGTCACTAGGGTGTTGGTAGCTTAGGGCTTAAAGATTTGCCCTGAGTATACTACTTTTATTTTGATATGAATATCTAGAAATTTTTAAGACCCAACAGAATGAGGCTAGAAGGGATGGAATTTCAGATACCATCTCAGAAAATGCACTTAGTAAGAAATCTTACATCTGCCATCAGTACTCAGGCATGCAAGTAGATGGTTATTCTCACTCTACAAACAGCAACTAAAATCGTTTATGGAGCCTCCATGAGGCTGAGGGAGTCACTGTAGGTCTGGCAAAATCAGCCCTACCCACATGCAAGTACACAGGTTCATTACTCTACCAAGTGGAATTTTAAAATTTATCCATGTTCCTGCTCCTGTACAGCAGTAAAACACTCAAATGATGATACTGTAAGTGTTCAACCTAACAGTAGGTGCGATAGCATCCTGTTGTTGGAATACAGATCATAAATACACGATGACAGACTGAACTCCTGGCCTCACACCGCCACCTCCCTCAGTGCGCAAGCTCTCTGCCATGGGACTCTGCAGTTCCTTCCATTAGAGGCAGGTGTACTGTCTCCACATTGATGTTAGGCTTGGCCCGTGCCTTGCACTGGCCAGGAGGACTCTGCAGCAGAGGTGATCTTACCAGAAGCTTGACATGGGGCTCATCCTCCCATGTCTCTGCTGACCCAGCCAGCTGATGGGTGGGGTAAGAGACAGGTAGAGCAGACCCGGACCCACCTGTAACTTGGAACCAACTAAACAGCCCAGATCTATTGACTTTCAGTCAATAACATGCTAAGGGAAGTGAATGACTGCTGTTTCAAACAGCAAGTGCTAACTGATAAAAATGCATAGAAGTTATTGGTGGTTCTCCATGGAGTGTACAATTACTGAAGATTGTTTTCTTCATTGTCTTTTCTGTGTTTCCTAAATATGCTGCACTTACATCAATAAATAAGATGTTGCTGTGATCTCCACCGGCCTTAAGTGACTTGGAACTGAGACGGGCACTGAAAAACGTTAGAGGTTTTCCCTGTGCTATTTCCCAAGGGCCCTGCTGTATTCCCAGAAGACAACCTTTGAAAACATGTGCAGTAACAGACATTTTTACTATTTCCACATTTGTACTATTTTCTCAGATTCGAGAGCCACAGTCATAAATTAGATGCATTGTTTTAAGTCCAAAACTTGTACCCACCATTAACTGTTGAACTTTGATTCCAAGAAGTATTTTTAGTGCTTACTTAAGAGGTAGAGGGGCATGTAGAGGAGGTCTTTCAGAGAAAGGCTGGAACCCCAATACAGATTTTCAAAAAGACCCCAGGTTTAAACTTGACGTTTCATGTAATTTACTGTCTTTCTAAACACCAGCAGCAGTTAAAATGTAATTACAAAGAACTACACATATAATCCTAATAAAAATATGAGCTCTCGAGAAAAAAAATCTAACAGATTATGTGCAAAATTCTTATGGAGAAAGTGATATAATTTAATTAAGTTCATTAAAAAGACCTTAATAGAAAATGCACCATGTTCATGGGTAGGAAGGCAATATTATTAACATTTTCCATAAAAATTAATTATAAATTTAATTCAATACCAATCAAAATCCCAAGAGGGTTTCTTTGGTGGTCTTTAGTGAGTCAATTCTAAAATGTATATGAAAGAACAGAAGAGCAAGTATAGTTAAGACAAATGCCTCCTAAGGTTAAAAATCTCACCACATGCAAGAATGTTGCATAAAGTCCTAGAGAATCACTTCAATGTGTACATTTCCTAACCTTGAAAAGTCAGCATGAGGTAATTTGATCCAAATACTATCAGTAACTTAATCCCACTCCCACCTTGATTAGAAGCAGGAAACCCCATGTGTTAAGTCCTACATTCTGTTTGCATTTACCGGCAGGATAGCTGGGACTCAGAGGACAGCTATCACTACAAATGTGAAGGACCGTCATGTGGAAGAATCCCATCCCCAGAATCCTGGAGTGAGGAAGACTTTTCTAACTATCAGAGTTTACAACAACTGAGGTGCAGCCTGTGCAGAAGAAGGCTGCCTGCCACAGACAACGTCTCATCCTCCCTCCATCCATTCACTAAACAACCCATTCAACAACTGCTCATTAAACACCTGCTGTGCACTGATGTAAACCATGTAAATACACTACAGAACAAAACAGACATGGTCTCCACACACGCAACTCACAGTCTACTGGTGAAGACAGCAGTATAAAGAAACAAACAGACACTGATCACATTCTGTAATTGTGTGCATATGTAATTACATATGCACATAGTTATATACATTATTTTAGACTTATATATAATTTATAATGTGAAATATATAATTAAATTAAATATATACTTAAATAATTAAATATATAATTGCATATATATAATTATTATATGGCATATAATAATTGTAAAATATATATAATTAAAAACATGAAAAATATCTCCGTGAAACCAACAGAACACAGTGAGAGTGGGTAATGAACTGGGGCCCTATTAGGGAGGATGTTCAGGAGAAGAGTGACTAATGTGCGAGGGAGGTGACCTTCTGGCGGCGGGCAGTCCCTGGGCAGAGGAAAGAGCATGAATAAAGCAAGGAAAGAGCTGGGAATTCTCAAGGAAAGGAGAGAAGGCCAGTGTGGCTTGAGCTCAGTGGGCAAAGGGAAAGTGGCAGAAGAGGAGGCTGAAGAGGACATACACGGCCTCACAGGCTGCAACCATCAGCTTATTACTCTGAGAGTAAAGGGAAACCACTGAAAGGGTTAGGCAGATAACAGTGCTGTCTGAGTTTTGTGGGCTACAGCTGGAGGGTAGATTTAGAACTGGGCAGGAGTAGTAGCAAGAAGACAGGCTCTTATCATTGTCCTTGGGAAACAGTGATGCCCTGGCTCCGTGAAGACATGACGGTGCCTGGTTCCATCGTGGTGGCAACTGAGGCGAAGGGCAGGGAATATAATGGCGATAAATGTAAGAGGGACAAGTCAGAATGCCTGGCTGGTGGCTTGACTGTCTGTTTTGAACAACTGGGATATACTGTTGTACCATTCGTCTTGCGTCTATTGTTTGTCGACTACTGCGTTACTTTCCAGGCACAGTGCTGAGGTTACAGTGATTAGTGAGATCAATACACAACAGTAAGGTGCTCCTGGTGGATATTAGAAAGGAAAACCATGTGACAGCTCGGGAGATGCCCTAGAGTATCTAGGATGAAGTGAGATGTGCTGTGGAGCCACTTGCAGGCTGTAAATAGTAATGGAAGATGGCATGGTTATGTTATGATTACGGTTCTACCACCTGATTCTCCTGAAATCTTACAATGAAGGGTTACCTTTCTCTTTTTTTTTGGCTCTTCCAGTTATTTATTTATTTATTTTTGTTTTTTGGTTATCTATTTTAAATATAGCACTGTGTGTACATGTCAATCCCAAACTCCCAGTCTATCCCTCCCCACCACCCTTCCCCACTGGTAGCCATAAGTTCATTCTCTAAGTCTGTGAGTCTGTTTTGGTTTTGTAGATAAGTTCATTTGTATCACTTTTTTAAAGATTCTGCATATAAGTGATATCACATGATATTTGTCTTTTTCTGTCTGACTTACTTCACTTAGTACGATAATCTCCAGGTCCATCCATGTTGCTCCAAGTGGCATTATTTCATTTTTTTATGGCTGAGTAGTATTCCATTGTATATATGTACCACATCTTCTTTACCCATTCATCTGTCGATGGACTTTTAGGTTGCTTCCATGTCTTACCTATTGTAAACAGTGCTGCAATGAACATCGGGGTGCATGTATAATTTTGAATGAAGTTTTTATCTGGATATATGGCCAGGAATGGGATTGCTGGATCACATGGTAGCTCTGTTTTTAGTTTTTTAAGAAACCTCCATACTGATCTCCATAGTGGCTGCACCAGTTTATGTTCCCACCAACAGTGCAGGAGGGTCCCATGAAGGGTTACCCTTAATTAACACCGAAACGCAGGGAATTTCTCTGGGCTGCTTCTGCCTTCCTCAGACCATCTCCCACTCCTCGGCCTCCCAGCTACCTTTCAATCAAACTTATTAATATGGAAGCTGATAAATGGCTTAAGGTATTATTCTTTCTTGGAGTTCATGGATTTGAAATATGAATTTTTAAACACAAAATATCTTAAAGTTCAAAAGGAACAAATTTATAATAATCGATAACAGTATAATTTCAGAATGTGCATTACTAGTACATGTATTTGGAGAAGGTCCTGGGGATTATTTTCTAAATATACCTTAGCTAATGCCCTCATTGTGTGCATACCTGCCCCAGGTACATAGTAGAAGCCCTAAAAAGAAGCAGACTTGCTAGGAAACGGGTGCAGAGTGACTCCACAACAAAGAAATGAGGGCTCTGAGCCCCTGGTTCCCCCAAAGTCACTGTCGGCTGCTGGTAACACCTAAACTCACACTCCAAGATACCTCAGTACCTGGGCATTGCAGGAGGGAGAAAGCGGAGCTAATAGGAGGAAAGGTCCAGAGAATGGAAAGTTTATGATCATAAAAAAGCAATTTTGGGGCTTCCCTGGTGGCGCAGTGGTTGGGAGTCCGCCTGCCAATGCAGGGGACGCGGGTTCGTGCCCCGGTCCGGGAAGATCCCACATGCCGCGGAGCGGCTGGGCCCGTGAGCCATGGCCGCTGGGCCTGCGCGTCCGGAGCCTGTGCTCCGCAACGGGAGAGGCCACAACAGTGAGAGGTCCGCGTACCGCAAAAAAAAAAAAAGTGAGTTATGTAAGGAGCTGACCTCAAAATAGTAAGGTAGTTCATTACACAGTGTTTGGGGCTTGTTGACATCAGTGGGCGAGGAAGCACGTGTGCTGAGGAAGAGAAGAGACACATTGGTTCCTCTTTAGAAGCTCCGTTAAGAAGCCGAGGAGGAAGAGCTTGAAGGCAGCTAGGCTGAGAGTACATTTGAGAATGTTTTACACTTGTTTGATGTCTTATTTATTCCCCCTGGGATGTAAATTATTTGAGAACATTAACAGCCTGAGGTAAAGAGCTAAGAGAGAAAGAAACGCTGACGCCTCAAGAGAGAAGAATAAAATGAAAATGATGCCAGTAGGCAGGGGAGGTTATGGAAAAGTCAAGATTCCCGAACGAGCTCTGCACACCCCCATCCTCCACGGGCCTCTGAGAGACTTGCTCATCAGCCAACTGTAAACCCTGGGAGTTTACAGCCCTTTTGAGAATTGTAAAAATGGGGAAACTTGGAAAATGGAAAGAACTGTAAAAATTGCTGTGCTTCCAAGTTTGGTATCTGTGACCTCTTTCATGTTTACCATTGCTCATGAGATGGTACGGGTTAGCATAGGTAAATAGCAATTCATATATTAATCTGGTTTGCCTGGAAAAATTGAAAAGTCAGTGAGAACTTTATGAAAATCCTCCTATTTCAAAACCAAATCAGAGACTTCCCTGGTCCAGTGGTAAAGAATCTGCCTTCCAATGCAGGGGACGTAGGTTTGATCCCTGGTCAGGGAACTAAGATCCCATATGCCACGGAGCAACTAAGCCCGTGCACCACAACCGTTGAGTTCACGAGCTTCAACTAGAGAGAAGCCCGCGCACCACAACGAAAGATCCTGCATGTTTCAACAAAGATCCCGCATGCTGCAACTAAGACCCGATGCAGCGAAAAACATAAATAAAATAAATTTTTTAAAAAAGCAAATCAATACTTGCTCTATGTGTCCCTTTTTAGGGGATGGCAGCTTGGACACCCTCTACCACAGAAAGTCGACAAAGAAGGGGATGTGGTTGGAAGATACAGTGGAGGCAATACTGAAAGAACATCAGGATCTAAACTACAACCCAGGTTAGTCTCCTTCTGAATCTAGTTGGCTGAACAGCCCTTGCATTTCATTCAATTTTCCTATAACATAAATTTGTCAGGCCGTCTGTTCTCATTTTATTTCAGCGCATATGGCTTAAATAGAAATAGGATTCTCCTTTTTTTCTACATTTCCATCTAAATGAAATTCTATTTTTATTCAGGTGAAAATTCATTGGTGATCAGAGTATGTCTGTTCTAAAGATAGAGTTCATTGCCTAGCGATTCCTTAGGTGGCCTCACCTCGGAGTGGAGCCTTCAGCCGCTATGCATGTGCGACAGTGGGTTTCTGCTGCGGGGCTCTGAGCCATCCAGTGCTACTCCTGAGGCAGACTTCATGGGTCGTTTCATTTTAACAACTGGAAAACAAGAGGTCCTGATTAACAAAACAAAATATTGGGACCACCTGCTTCGTTAAATTTATGTTAACATTGTCTCTATTTTCTGATTCAGCTGTACAGTTTTCCTTTCAGCAAACATGCTTTCTGTTTGCTATACAACATTGTATGGGGGATTCTCTGGTGGCGCAGTGGTTAAGAATCCACCTGCCAATGCAGGGGACACGGGTTCAAGCCCTGGTCCGGGAAGATCTCACATGCCGCAGAGCAGCTAAGCCCGTGTGCCACAACTACTGAGCCTGCGCTCTAGAGCCCACGAGCCACAACTATTGAAGCCCGCGCAACTACAGCCCGTGCTCCGCAACAGAAGCCACCGCAATGAGAAACCCGCGCACCGCAAGGAAGAGTAGCCCCTGCTCGCCACAACTAGAATAAGCCCACGCCCAGCAACGAAGACCCAACACAGCCGAAAATAAACAAATAAAATCTATATTTAAAAAATCGCACATATAGTCAACAATAACGTCTTGTGCACTTAAAATTTTCTTAAGAGGGTAAGTCTCATGCTAAGTATTCTTACCGCAATAAAATTTAAAACTTTAAATGTTATTTTTTTCAACTCAACAGGAATTTCTACCCTTCTCTGGCTTTAAATTTTTTCAGAGTAAACTCAGGAGCAACACATAGTTTTAGCTTTTTTTTTTTTTATGTTCTCAAATCTAAATTTTTAACTCCATCCTATGAAAGTGAGATTTTGTACAATATCTTAATATGACAATTTCTTTAGTTAAGAAACAAGACCTTATTATCATCATTATTAATTTTATAAAATCACTAGGTTTCCTTATCTGCAAGTGAACATGCATTTGTTTGGCGATTCCATGACGAGTGCCTTAAAGAAAAGCAACTGAAATGTTATGCCAGATTGGTAGGAAAGAAGAGTTACTTAAATATAAACTGTGCCTTTGGGGCCCATTATTCCTGCAGTATTTTCTATTTTACAAGCTCCATAGAATGCCGAGATGTGAAAGTGGCTGAAATGGGTTAACACAGGCTGAGGTCACTGTCCTCTCATTGTCCTGCAAAAGCCCTGATGCTTCCTACCCTCCAGGAAGCATCAGCATAGGTGTACGTGTGCGGAATAGGTAATTGGACCGCAGGAGATGTTTCAATATTGGGGGGAAATCTATTGGTCCTCCCAAATCCCAATATTACTTATTAAAATAGTTTTTTGGTTAATGACACATAGCCTAATGACCACAACTTACATTTATTCAATTTACTCTGTGCCAGACAAGTTAAAGTTCTTTCACAAGTTCTGACTTATTAGTTCTAGTTGAATAGGTAGAGTCCTGATGACACAGAGTTCTCAAGTGTAGAGACGGAGACAAGGGCAGAGGTCTTTCATGCTCTGCATGAAAAATGAGAGAAATGTAGAGAGACCTGAGGTGTTGGGACTGGATGGTGGGAGCGGCCGGGGAGATGAAGATGGCGCCCTGTGGGGCAGTGCAGACACAAAGCTCAGCAAAGGGTTTTTCACTCTCCACCTGTGAAATCAGGTTTATTTATGTTAATGGAATGATCTCAAGGTCTTGTTGGGGGGTGCACCTCGTGCTCACAAGGACCAGAAGTCACCTGTTGTCCAAGGAAGCTGGAGTGGCAGATGGTGGACCACTTTGAGTTTTAAATGCTCTGGGCTCTTTACTGTGCATCTCATATAATAAGCACCTAACAATTATATGCAGATTGAATAAATAAAAAGTAAACAAATCTATGAAAAGACTTAGGAAAATGTACATCAAAACATTGCAGATACAATCCCTGAAAGATAGAAATGTAGACAGTTTTAATTTTCTTTGAGTCTACCAAGTTTTCTACAATGAGCGTTTATTATTTTCATGATTAGGAAAAAAAAAGATTTAAAAACAGCATCAACAACAAACTCATCAAGTGAAAGTAGCATCAGGGTAAGAAATGATGGCAGACAGGGGGACAGAGGAGGCACCGAGCACACCAGACTCTTGAGCACAGGTGTCCTGGGTGTGCGGGGCTCTCAGGGCAGAAACTCGGTGCTGCGAGGTGACTGCTCCTGGCCAGGTGCAGCTGCTGGGCACTTGAAAATGCAGATGTGCTGTACGTGCAAATTACACACCAGGCTTCAAAGAAAAAATGTAAAGTATTTTATTATGATAATTCCATGCATTTATGGCTTCTTTAATTCTCTCTGCATGTTTTGTAGTTTTCACTATACAAGTCTTTCACCTCCTTGATTAATTCCTAAGTATTTTATTCTTTTTGATGCTACTGTAAATGGATTACTTTGTAATTTCCTTTTCAGATTGTTCATGGTTACTGTATAGAAATGTAACTGATTTTTGTATGTTGACTTTGTGTCCTGCTACTTTGTCGAGTTCATTAATTCGAACATGGGTTTTTTTGGTGGAATCTTTAGGATTTTCTACATATAACATCATATCATCTGTGAACAGAGATAATTCATTTCTTTTTTTTATTTTCTTTTTTTTATATATATAGCAGGTTCTTATCAGTTATCTGTTTTATATATATTAGTGTATACATGTCGATCCCAATCTCCCAATTCATCCCACCACCACCACCACCCCAGCCACTTTCCCCCCTTGCTGTCCATACGTTTGTTCTCTACATCTGTGTCTCTATTTCTGTCTTGCACACCAGTTCATCTGTACCATTTTTCTAGATTCCACATATATGCGTTAATATACGATATTTGTTTTTTTCTTTCTGATTTACTTCACTCTGTATGACAGTCTCTAGGTCCATCCATGTCTCTACAAATGACCCAGTTTTGTTCCTTTTTATGGCTGAGTAATATTCCATTGTATATATGTACCACACCTTCTTTATCCATTCATCTGTCGATGGCCAGTTACGTTGCTTCCATGACCTGGCTTATTGTAAACAGTGCTGCAATGAACGTTGGGGTGCATGTGTCTTTTTGAATTATGGTTTTCTCTGGATATATGCCCAGTAGTGGGATTGCTGGGTCATATGGTAATTCTATTTTTAGTTTTTTTAAGGAACCTCCATACTGTTCTCCATAGTGGCTGTATCAACTTACATTCCCACCAACAGAACAAGAGCGTTCCCTTTTCTCCACACCCTCTCCAGCATTTGTTGTTTGTAGATTCTCTGATGATGCCCATTCTATCCTGTGTGAGGTGATACCTCATTGTAGTTCTGATTTGCATTTCTCTAATAATTAGTGATGTTGAGCAGCTTTTCATGTGCCTCTTGCCCATCTGTATGTTTTCTTTGGAGAAATGTCTATTTAGGTCTTCTGCCCATTTTTTGACTGGGTTTTTTTTTTTTTATATTGAGCTGCATGAGCTGTTTATATATTTTGGAGATTAATCCTTTGTCCCTTGATTAGTTTGCAAATATTTTCTCCCACTCTGAGGGCTGTCTTTTTGTCTTGTTTATAGTTTCCTTTGCTGTGCAAAAGCTTTTACGTTTCATTAGGTCCCATTTGGTTATATTTGATTTTATTTCCATTACTCTAGGAGGTGGGTCAAAAAAGATCTTGCTGTGATTTATGTCAAAGAGTGTTCTGCCTATGTTTTCCACTAAGAGTTTTATAGTGTCCGGTCTTACATTTAGGTCTTTAATCCATTTTGAGTTTATTTTTGTGTATGGTGTTAGCGAGTGTTCTAATTTCATTCTTTTACATGTAGCTGTCCAGTTTTCCCAGCACCACTTATTGAAGAGACTGTCTTTTCTCCATTGTATACCTTTGCATCCTTTGTCATAGATTAGTTGACCATAGGTGCGTTGGTTTATCTCTGGGCTTTCTATCCTGTTCCATTGACCTATATTTCTGTTTTTGTGCCAGTACCATATTGTCTTGATGACTGTAGCTTAGTCTGTAAGCTTAGACTGTAGTATAGTCTGAAGTCAGGGAGTCTCATTCCTTCAGCTCCGTTTTTTCACTCAAGATTGCTTTGGCTATTCAGGGTCTTTTGTGTCTCCATACAAATTTTAAGATTTGTTGTTCTAGTTCTGTAAAAAACGCCATTGATAATTTGACAGGGATTGCATTGAATCTATAGATTGCTTTGGGTAGTATAGCCATTTTCACAATATTGATTCTTCCAATCAAGAACATGGTATATCTCTCCATCTATTTGTGTCATCTTTGATTTCTTTCATCAGCGTCTTATAGTTTTCTGAGTACAGGTCTTTTACCACCTTAGGTAGGTTTATTCCTAGGTATTTTATTGGTTTTGTTGCAATGGTGAATGGGATTGTTTCCTTAATTTCTCTTTCTGATCTTTTGTTGTTAGTGTATAGGAATGCAAGATATTTCCATGCATTAATTTTGTATCCTGCAACTTTACCAAATTCATTGATTAGCTCTAGTAGTTTTCTGGTGGCATCTTTAGGATTATCCATGTATCGTATCATGTCATCTGCAAACAGTGACAGTTTTACTTCTTCTTTCCCAGAAAAAGTAAAAGAAAATCTTTTAGGATTTTCCACATATAACATTATATCATCTGCAAACAGAGATAATTTATTTCTTCCTTTCCAGTTTGGATGCCTTTTTTTTCTCCCCCCCTTGTATAATTGCTGTGGCTAGAACTTCCAGTACCGTTTTCCTCACACGTTCTTTTCTTGACTTTTTTCACGTCTTCTTTTAGTTCTTTGAGCACCTTTAAGGCAGTTGTTTTAAAGTCTTTTTCTGGTGTATCTGCCATCAGGTAAAGGTACAGTACATTCAGGGATGGTTTCTGTTGAATTTTTTTCCCTTTGAATGAACCATACTTTCTTGTTTCTTTGTATGTCTTGTGATTATTTTGTTGAAAATTAATTTGAATCTAATAATCTTGTAACTCTGGAAATCAGATTGTTTTCCCCTTCCCTAAGGTTTGCTTTTTTTGTTACTGTTTTTGTATATTGCTTTTGTTTGGTTTGCTTTGGTTGTTATAGGCTGTCTCAGTGCCAAAGATCAGCCTGAGGTGTAAACGTAAGATGTTCTCAGGTCTCTTCTGAGCCTGCACCTTTCCCAGGCATGTGTGGTCACTTTCTAACTTACCCTGTATATGCAATTGTTTTTGAATGTCCTAGTCTTAATGTCTGGCTCCCAAAAAGTGAAAAAGAGAAAACTGCTCAAGCCTTCAATAGGCCCAAGATAGTTACATCAGACAGATTCTGCCAGTTCAGCTGTGGTCTAGGTGGGGGACAGCCTCCTGCTGCTCCTGCTTCACCAGTTTCCTGGAACCCCCCTGCAGTCAGCTCTGATGCTTTCTGCCTTTCCAGGAACTTGTTCATTTCACCCGAGTTATCAGTTGCTCTTAGTACTTCCTTGTACCGCCTTTCATTTCATGAGGTCAGTAGTGATGTCCCCTCTTTCATTCTTGGTTTCAGTAACTGGAGTCATCTTTCTTATTCCCCTAGTCAGTCTAGCTAAAGGCTTGTCATATTGATATTTTCAAAGAACTGACTTTTTGGTGTCACTGCCGTTTCTATTGTTGTCCTATTTTCCATTTCACCTGGTACTGCCTTAATCTCTGTCATTTCTTTCCTTCTGCTTCCTTTGGGTTTATTTTCTCTTATTTTCCCAGTGCCTAATGGTGAAAGTCAAAGTTATTGATCTAAGATCCTTCTTCTTTTTTAATATAGACATTTAGAGCTATAAACTTCCTTCTAAGAAGCATTTTAGCGGCGTCTCATAAATTTTGGTATCTTGTGTTTTCATTTCCATTAATCTCAAAGTATTTCCGAATTAACCCTCTGACTTCTTTCTTGATCCATTGGTTATTTAGAAGTGTGCTGTTTCATTTCCACACATTTGTGTGTTTCCCAAATTTCCTTCTGTTAATGATTTCTAATTTGATTCTGTTGTGGTTGGCAAAGATACTTTGTATAATTCAATACTTTTAAATCTATTGAGGCTTGGTTTGTGGCTGAGCATATGGTCTATCCTGGAGAATGTTCCATGTTCTCTTGAGAAGAATGTGTATTCTGCCGAGGTAAGGTGGAGTGTCTTGAAGATGCTACTAGGACCCATTGATTTACATTGTTGTTCAAGTCGTCTGTTTCCTTGTTGATCTTCTGCCCAGGAATTCTGTCTAGTATTTAATGTGGAATTCTGAAGTTTCCAACTATTATCCTTGAATTGTCTATTTCCCCCTTTAATTCTAACAGTTTTTGTTTCATGTATGTTTGGAGACATGTTGCTAGGTGCATATATGTTATAATATCTTCCTGGCTGGTTGACATTTTTATCATTATGCAACATCCCTTTTTAATCTCTAGTAACTAGTTTTGTTTGTTTTAAAGTTTATTTCATCTAATATTAGTGTAGCTACTCCAGCTCTTTTATGTTTGTTCTTTGCCTGGTATGTTTTTTCCCATTCTTTTACTCCCAATTTGTTTGTATTTTTCAATCTAATGTGTGTTCTTTTGGACAGTACATAATTGGATCTTGTTTGGTTTTTTTTTAATCTAATCTGACAAATTTTGCCTTTCAACTGGATTATTTAATCAATTCAGTTTGAATGCTGTCATAATATTGTTGAACTGACATATGCCATTTTGTTTTTTGTTTTTATATGTTTCATACTTTGTGTTCAAGTATTCCTCCCTTATTGCCTTCTTTGCATTTAGAGAATATAGTGTAACATTTAAATTCTTTTTATTATTTTTAAATATAATTTTTGTGTTATCGTCTTAGTGTTTGCTCTAGAGCTTACAGAATACATCTTAACTCATCGAAATCTACTTCAGATTTATACTAATTTACTCCAACGATGTATAGAAACTTTATTCCTATTTAGCTCCTTTCCCTCCCCTTTTTGTGATATTACTGTTATATATGTTCCAAGTCCAATGATACATTTTATTAATTATTGCTTTATATAATCTTATGTCTTTTATCAAAGCTAAGAAAAGAAAGGAGCATAAGTATGCATTTGTAGCATCTGTCATACTAACCTTTTTAATTAATTCTTTTTGGTTTTCTTAAGTTATTTCTGTGGATTTGAGTTAGTCTGGTGTCATTTCCTTACTCCAATGCACTTTGTTCCCTCCCAGTCCATTGTACAGTTATTGGCCAATATATTACATTTCAGTATGTTATTGGCCCCCAAATTTATTATATACATATTGTTTTATGCAATTATTTTTAATCAGTCAAAAGAAAAATGGAGAAGAAACGTGCAGCGTTGCTGTATTTTGTAATTGGCTACATAATGATCTTTTCTGGTGTCCCTTTCATGTGTGCATGGATTTGAATTACTGTTTTGTGTCCCTTGTTTTCAGCCTGAAGAACTTACTTCTTGCAGGCAGGTGTTCTAGCAAAAAAGTCCCTCAGTTTTTCTTTATCCAACAAGGTCCTTGTCCTGACTTTATTTTGAAAGATAGTTTTGCTGGACTTTTTTTTAGTTTCCACACTTTGAATATGCCATTTTGCCTCCTCTGACCTCAACTGTTTCGGATGAGAAGTCAGCTGTTAATCTGAATGTTTTGGGATGAGTCGGCTTTCTCTCGCTGCTTTCAAGCTTGTGGCTGTCTTCAGCTGTCAACATTTCAGCCATGATGTATCTATTTGTGGATTTCTTGGCTTTTACGCTTCTTTTCCTTTAATTTTTTTGATGGGTAGATTGTTTTCCTCATGTTTGGGAGGTTACCAGTTATCGTTTCTTTGAAGAGTTTTTCATTTTCTTTCTCTTTTCCTCAATTACCTCCTTTGCACATATGTTGTGCACCTAATGGAGCCTCGAATTTGTCTTCAGTTTCCCCCCTCTGTTCTGCAGTGTGTGATCTCTACTGATCTTTCTTGAAGTGTGCTGATTCTTTCTTCTGCCAGCTCAGATCTACTGTTGAGCCTCTCTAGTGAAGGTCTGATTTTGCTTATTGTCATTTTCATCTCCAGAATTTTTACTTTATTCTTTTCAATAATTTCTCTCTTTATTAATATTCATATCCTCTGTTTAATGAGACACTGTCCTCCGACTTGCCTTGAGTTCTGTAGGCATTTAGTTCTTTGAACATCTTTATTATCGCTGCGTTGAAGTCTCTGCTAAGTCTACCATTTGGGACCCTTCAAAGGCAGTTTCTCTTGCCTGCTTTTCTCCCTGTTTATGGATCACACTTTCTTGTTTCTTTGCATATCTCAGAATTTTTGGTTAAAAACAGGATATTTCAGATAATACATTGTAGCAACTCTGGATACTGATTTTCCCTCCCTGGTGTTGTTGTTTGCTTGGTTGTTTATTTGTTTAGTGCCTTGGCTGACCCAGTTCTCTGAAGTCTATCTCCCCACCAGTTTGCCCCGCTGATATCAGGTGCAACCTCTAATATCTCCAACCAGATTTTCCCCTCATTTATTTTTATTTCTTCTAGTCTGGCTACCTAAGTTTCACCTCTGGGTCAGCACAAGTCACTTTTTTTTTGTCAAAGGCCGTGTTTAAGCCCCCTTAGGGAGATTTTTCACCCTTTAACATGCTATGTGTGTGGGGCTTGGAAGCAGCTAACACAGCTCAGAAAGTTTACCTTCTTTACCTCCTATTCATCCAGACAGCGGTAGCTTGTGCTTTCCCTTTCTGACCTCTCCTGAGAGACACTGCATGAGGCTTGAATACAGTCTTTCTGCTGCCAGGGTTGACTCACTATTACTTACAGGCCTGGCTCCCTAGGAGTTACCACTGGGTCAGAACAGCTTACTGTTTGCAAAGTTTTGGTCACAAGTCCCTTGTGCCTGTGTGACTTTGCCATGCGTTGATGGCCTGTGTGTGGCTGGGAAGTGTTTTCAAGTCTGCTGTTCTTGAGGTGTGCACAGCCTCATCAATGCCCAGAACTGATGTGAGCCCAGCAGAGCCCTTGCTGTCCCTGGTTGTCTCCACGAAACTTCTGGCTGCTCTGCCACTTTGCTTACAGCGTGGAGCTACCAGCCCTCTTCTTAGTTTCTCTCTACCAAGATGTCTATAATTGTTGACAAGGCGCTTGGGCAAGGGGCTCCCGGTGAAGTCAGGCCATCGCGCAGGCTGCAGAGCTCCTCCAGGTTATGTCCTGCCTTCCTTCTGCACCACTGCCGCAGAGTGGTGTGGGGAGGGGGCCCTCTTCTCCTGGAGTGACACCCCTGCTCTACAAGTGGGTGCCAAGAGGGGAGAGGGGGCAGCCCTGATCTTCTTGCTTGGTTGCCCTCCCAGCATGGAGTCTCTGCCCTCGAGTGGGCTGGGGTGCAGATCATGGGGCTCAGCTGCTGGGGAAGAGCTTCCCTCCTACAGACGGGAACTGAGGAGAGGAGAGACTGGTCCCTTCGGCTGCACCTGCTTCGGCCACGTGGTACAGGGGGAGGATGAGAAATGGCGGCAGCTCGTCCTTCCTAGGATGAAACCACAGCCCCAGCCCGGGAGCTGGAGGAGAGGGAGCCCATGTGCTCAGCTGAATCTGCCCAGGATGAAGCCTCTGCAACGCAGAGCCTGGGGGACGGGAGGAATCGGCCTGGTCGTGGCTCAGATGTCTCTACATTAACATGGTAAGAAGCAGGCGGAGAAGTTTTAAATCATCGTGGCCAATGCCAGTTGAGGCTCAATCAGAAATCATGATATTAAGTCACTATAGACGCTTGTACCTCAGCAGCGAGTGCTTTTGCAGAGCTTTAGTCTCAATTTCCTAAGCAGATGAGAGTTTTCGACAGGCCCCCCAAGAGGCAAGAGGAAACATGCAGGGCAGGGTGGGCTTCCCTCTGGGACAGCCCAAGGCCCCCAGGCAGCTCGGTGTGCACAGGAGTCCCAGACAGCTCGGACAGGAAAGGCAACAGAGCCAGAAGTCACGATGACCTGCTCAAAACTGTGCCCACAATTGACTCGAATAAATCAAGAGTCTCCTGCATTCCTGGATGAAAAATCTGCAAACTTTAAGAAGGTAGAATTTCTTCTGTCTGGAAAATAAAATCATAAATCCTGGTCAGGCAGGTCAGTCCACCCACAGGAAGTTCAGAAGCACTTTCTCTGGCTTGGTGTGTAGGAGTTTCTGGCTTAGATGAGGCACCCAGTAACATACTGCTTTTCAGGGAACATGGAAACTAGCAGGGCCCAGGCCCCTTGTTGTATTAATGAGGCCCAGAGAGGTGAAATGATTTGCTGATGATCCCCCAGGCGTGGGGGCCAGTTCCAGCTGCAGTCCCTCTCTCTGATAGAGGAGCTTGAGGACACAGCATCCCTCCAGCAGCAACTGGGCCAACAGGCTTGAAAGTGGAGACGTCTGCTCTCCAGCAGAGACTGTGTTGGACTCAGGAGGGCTGGTTGGTAAAAGAGGCTTTCCAAGATTAAAGTGAAATTTTAAAGCTTAACACATTAGCAAGTCTAGCCTCTCCCATCTCCACTTACTTTCTTCCTTCAGCTTTAATTTTTTAAAACTCACTCCTTTGGGTTAAAGCCCTGGAAGCTGGTGTGAAAAGCCAAAAGCAGGTCACCTGAGTGGCTTGCCATTGTGACCACCATCAACAGCTTGATGTTTAATACTTTGTTGGATTGAAGCTTGCCCAGTTGAGGAACGTTTGGGAAAAGGCTCAGTGTGAGGAAGACCCAGGCTGGTCAGTCCACATGGGAGCCCCCGGGCAGGTGGGGAGGACGCAGGTGGGGAGATAGACCAGGGCCGTTAACAGAAGCCAGACCACCACGAGCAACTGCTAACTCCTGCCAGGTCCTTACTCTGTGCCTGGCACCGTTCTTATTTATGTTTCATCTTATTTAGTCTTCACAGCAACCTATGTCAGTGATATTATTATTATCTTCATTTTGCAGCCCAGTACCTCTACTGCCTTGCACACAGTGATAGCATTGGGATAAACTCAGGTTACGTTCTGGGTCAAAAGCTATGCTCCGCTCCACTGCCAAAGCAAAGCAAACACGATGATTTTCCCTAACACCATCTCCATGGATTATTGTCTCCCTGGGGTAATCTTTATAAATGACTCTCAATGACATCCCAAGTTACATCCAATGCCATAGGAAAGGCAAGGTGAAGGAGTATTTGACAACGTGCAAATCCATCTCCACCACTAGAAAAGTATACCTAAGTACCAGGCTTAGCATCAGATCCCTGGTTTCATTTAGTAAAGGGTATGGAGCTTTATATGTTCCCTCAAAGTTTATTCCAGGGTGTGACAATGTCAGTTTTGAAATAGGCAACGGTAAATCTCCCAGGGCCAACAACTGCATCTCTACAGTTTCCAGCCACCCAAACATCTTCTGGAAATTGGCCTGAAAGATGTAAACTTCAGAGCAGTTTCTTGTATTTCCTGGTCTTTTGCCGTTGCTCCGGCTCCCTGCCAGACCTCCTGCGATGAGGGCTGTGGTCTACACACAGCAGGTTTTTGTGGACTGAACTGAATTCTGGCTGTAAGAGTAAATAGAAAAATTTTTTGAAGTGTTGCTCTCTCCTGGAAATAAATAAAACTTGAGCTTTGGAGGTCTTCACGGAGTCCTAACGGCTTCACCTTGTTGTGCGAAGCACTGGGGACGGTGTGTGGAAGGAAGACCCTGAGAGAAGCGGCAGACGCGCCCTACACCCCCCACACACACCCCGTAAATGAGACATTCAGGAAAGGACTTCATTTGCGCCAAAATCTCTTAATTTTTTACATCAGGAGTAGGGAGATATTGCCTGAAATACCTGAGTAATTATCTCCACTTCATTTTAGTTTTAAACCACAAATTTGTGACTTAAGAAAAAGTGACAAAGGTAAAAAGAGGTTTTTTTGTTTTGTTTTGGTTTTCACGTGGGCCATTTTTAATGTCTTTATTGAATCTGTTACAATACATCTTCTGTTTTATGTTTGGGTTTTTTGGCCCCGAGGCATGTGGGATCTTAGCTCCCCGACTAGGGATCGAACCCGCACCCCCTGCATTGGAAGGTGAAGTCCGCACCACTGGACCGCCAGGGAAGTCCCAAAGGGAGTTTATTTTTATTTTCAGCTGTAACTTAGAAGCAATTCTGATGTCTGAGCACAGGGTGCATTGGAAATTCTTTCACGACCTCAGCATCCCCATCTCCAGGATATGTCCACCTCAGGCAACCCCAAGCCTCCACCTGGGACCTGGGGCAGGGGGAGCCCCAGTGGCACGTGAGAACTGGAGGAGAAAGGCCTTGGCATTGGTGTCCCTTGGATGGGACAACCCTGGGGCCTCTCCCAGTCATCCACAGTGATACTCCGCTTATTAATGACCTTCTCCTCCCCATGGCCCCACCAGTGACTTGGGGGCCACCTCCCAAATAAACCACTTGCTCAGAGTTAGCTGCAGAGTCATTTGTGACATAGAGAAAAAGCTATAATTTCCTACTGATGGAACCAAGAAGGGCATTGTTAAGAAACAGTGCCTGCTATTTGCTTCAAGAACTGTTTTTGATTGGCTTTTGTAGTATTTTCACTGTCTCTCAAAGCCATGTGAATGTAAAAAAAAATTAAAATATTCTTAAAATCCAACTAACTGGCTGAAAAGTATGCAAAAAGTTAAATGTTAGAGTCCTCAGTCCTTCTCCAAGTGGACTTGAGTGGACGCCATGATCTGGGCAATGAAGCCACTTCCCTGTGACGATAAAAATTGCTGCTTCAGGGGCTTCCCTGGTGTCGCAGTGATTGAGAGTCCGCCTGCCGATGCAGGGGACACGGGTTCGTGACCCAGTCCGGGAAGATTCCACATGCCACGGAGCGGCTAGGCCCGTGAGCCATGGCCGCTGAGCCTGCACGTCCGGAGCCTGTGCTCCGCAACGGGAGAGGCTGCAACAGTGAGAGGCCCGCATACCACAAAAAAAAAAAAAAAGAATTGCTGCTTCAAATTTCTGGAAAAAAGCACATAAAATGAGCAAATCGTAAGTACATAAGTCAATGAATTTTACACACACATACAACCCCATGTATCCAACCCTCAGATCAACATATAGAACCTTTCTGACACCCTCGCCACTCATGACTCTGACCTCTATCACCATAGTTAGGATCTTCTGTTCTCAAACCTGGTATCGTTGGGCTCACCCTTTCTAGACTCTTGTGTCTGGTTTCCTTCCCTTTCTGGTTTTCCTTTACTGAAAATTCTTAGGGCGATAAGCTGACAATGAGCTGTCCTGTGCCTAAATGATCACAGATGCTGAGCCACTGAGTCCCATCCACGAGAGTTTGCATGAAAATGACACATACAGGGCTCAGCCTGGTCCTACAGCTGTAGAGTCCTTGGTCCTGTCATCTGCGTGACTGCGGTGGGTCACGTGGACATGCAGGCACAGGTTCTGCCTTGTTGAAAGTTCACAGTTCGTGGCTACTGCACTTCACCTACAGACACGAGCTGGGCATCCAGGTGCCCCCCGCTCCCCTCCCGTCCCTTCTGTCTTCTCAGAAAACAGCCTCGACTCCCATTTCCATAGCACCGTGCTGTCCAAATGCAGCCCCATCATGATTTGATTTGTTCCCGTGGTGGCCTTTGAGACAGATGATGGGCATGACACGGCTGATCTCCATGATGAAGCCGAGTCAGAAGAAGAGCAGGTTCCTGGCCAACGTGAGGCTGCGGGGCCTGGAGGCAGGGCTGCGGAAGGGCCATGTCTCTAACCCTGGCAGCTCTTCCCTGCCCCACGCGTCACCAGGTGGCACCCACTCCTCCGGGCACCGCCTACCAGGTCACAAGCAACGGAGCCCCGATGCCACCTCCCCTGCTGCTCAGGGGCTGGGAGAGGCCCCAGGTAGGAGAGGCCACGTGGAGAGACAGGGAGGCGGACACACGAGTGAGAAGCCGCGTGAGGAGTGGCTCCTCCGGCCTCAGCCAAGAGGGTCAGACAGCGGCCCCGTCCTTCCTGCACTCCTGACCCAGAGTCATGTGCAAAAGAAAACGGGTGTTTTAGCCCCCTAAGTTTTGCAATAGCTTGTTACAGAGCAATAAGTAACCAAAACACACCCTGGTGGGGAGGGGTGCTGCCCACCTACGTGCTCTTCTGAGCACCTGATGCAGCAGGGAGCAAACACCCAACCACTGATTTCATCCCAGAAAAGGCACTAAGATCTCTGCCTGGGGCTCAGCGACATCGTGTCTTCTGCGCTCTTCCCGTCTCGTCTTCAGTGACGTAAACCTCAGGAGTGGACACCGTGGAAGCTGAGAGGGGCCTCTGGTCAGGCAGCTGTGGGCTCTGTCAGCTCCTCCAGCAAAGTGAAGACAGAGGCTTGAGCCTCCTTCCTTAGGAACAGCCGTGCACGTGTGCAGTGAAGGGCTTGGTAAATGACACCCTGGTAACCAATGGCTCTAATTACGAGCGGGTGAGTCTTCTCTTTTAAGGACTTCTAGCTTGAGGCCTAAGGATAACATCCCTGGGGCTGCATCTGAATCGGAGGCTGACCGGAAGCCTTCAAGGAAGGTGCTGGGTTTGTGGTCCCCGCTCACCTGGAGGCCCTGTGTTTGAGGCCCGAGCAGGACCCCTCCCTGAGGATCAGGTGAGGAGAGGGATCATCTGTCAAGTTCCTTTTGCAGCTGCAAGATGTTCGACATCACTAGGACCTGTTTCGGCTACTTCTGCAGAACAAATCACTTCACAACTTAGTGCCTTCAAACAAGCACTTTATTTTGCTTTTACACAAATCTGGGGAGCCAGGAATTTGGCAAGAACGTGGCTGTGCCGTTTTCACTTGGGGCCTTTCACGTAGTTGTGGCCCAATGTCAGCAGAGGCCGCAGTTGTCCAAGAGCCCTGGGGCAGGACACCCAGGGGGGCGGGGAGCTCACTTCTGGGAGCACGGCTGGGCACGGAGCAGAGACCCTCACCCACACGGGTAACTCCTCACACAGCCTCCCACACTGGCTCCCCCACTGAGTGTCCCAGGAGAACCAGGTGGAAACCATGGTGACCCAGCTTTTAAAAAGTGAAAAATTCAGAGTTTATTTTTAAGGGCAAATTGGAAGACTATATAAAAATACAGTGAATAAAATAAATTTAAAGAGCAAAATATTTCATGAACTTTAACTTCAAAAATAAGTTACAATTTCATTGGTTATTAAATTTACTGTGAAATTATTTCTTCTTGTGTGGAGCTTTGCCAAGCTCATCCAGACCTGCCGGAGGTGCGTCACTTTGCTGGGCTATAACTGCCTGGGGTGCAGAGGGAGGGCAGACGAGAGCAGAAGCGAAGGGGCCAGGTGGGCTTGGTCACTACAGGGTGATTCTGAGTATTACTAAGGAAGGAACAGAGAGGAAGGAATGCCAGCATGGGAAATGGCTCCAGAGAAGTTGTGCCGGGTGGGAGTTCACTACTTTTACTTGGACTGAGCAGAGGGTCGGAGTGAGAAGGTAACAAAAATGTGTAGTGTAGTGGAGAAGTCAGGAGAAGAGGGAAGAGGCCAGCTCTTGGCACTGAGCCATGTGGCTTTGGGGAAACACTCAAGGAAGAGCCAGCAGGGCTCCCCAACCCCCGTCCCTCCACCATCACCACACCGACCCCGTGAGTCCCCAGCCTTGGTCTCCAGCTCGAGACATGGCACTTTATTTTTCTATTTTCCTAGGAATTAAATTCTAAGAAGATGGCATTAAAATTGCATTTTCAAACGAGCATTTCATAAACAGAACTGTAAGGAAATGGGAAATTAAAAGAAACATTTTCTTATTCAAAGGGAAGAGAATGAGAGCAGTGAAACTGCATTAATAAAGGTCACATGGGCCTGTTTCTCATGGATTCTTCAATCTCTTTAATTTGTCCTAACTTACTCTGATTCCCTGTCCAGAAATTAAGGGCTTGCTACAAGCCTTCTGGGTGACTATACACTTTGGCAGTGAAATAGATAATTAAAACTATATATATAGTGCTTCCCTGGTGGCGCAGTGGTTGAGAGTCCGCCTGCCGATGCAGGGGACACGGGTTCGTGCCCCGGTCTGGGAAGATCCCACGTGCCGCGGAGCGGCTGGGCCCGTGAGCCATGGCCGCTGAGCCTGCGCGTCCGGAGCCTGTGCTCGGCAACGGGAGAGGCCACAACAGTGAGAGGCCCGCGTACCGCAAAAAAACAAACAAAAATAACTATATATATATATATATATATATATTCCTTTTCCACCCAAAAAACAAAGAAAGAAAACGGGTCTACAGTATCTGCATCAGTGGCTGGCCTGGGCCTTGTCTCCAGCTGCGCAAGTCATGCGGCTTCTAAACGATAATGACCGTTTCTGGATAACTGAGGTTTTCTTCTTCAACGAACAAGCAAGGGCCCGAGCGTGGAGCCGGGGAACCCTCTCTGCTCCAGGATGAGGCGAGGTCGGCGGCGCGGTGGGCAGCGCGGGGTCCCTCCGCCCCAGCCCGCCTGCTGGCTGCGCAGGCCGGATGCAGCTCCCCACCCCGGGCCGGGCTTCACTCCGGTCCGTGAAGGGCAGAGGCTCAGCTGGTGCCAAGTTAAATCGCCAGGTCCTCCTTTCTGAACCCCAGAAACGAGGGGCCTCAGGAGGAGGAAGCATGAGGCAGACGTTAGTTACAGCCCGAAAATCAGACGCTGGGCCTCCACATCGGGCTCGCCTACCTCCCTTTTGTTTCCTTGTCACTGAAACGGGGCCACTGAGGTGGGGCTGAGGGCGTTTCCTAAGACAGTCACCGAAAGTGCCTCACAGTAAATACTAGCTGCGGGCCTCTCGGGCGGGGCCAAGGACGGAGCCCTCCCTCGGGAGGGGCCGCCCCCGCCCGGCTCCAGCATCTCCCAGAAGCCGGAGCCGGACTGAACGCCAGCCCTGGGCGCCCGAGGCCTCTCCCTTCTTCCTGCCCTGACAGAGGCTGGTCATCCAGCGCCGTCCTGCCCTCCGGGCTTGGCCCCCAAATCCTTGCAACGTGCGTGGCCTTCCAAGAAGGTTCGACCAGCGGGTCACAGACAGCCACGGCCTAAGAGGCGGCCTGGGAGGCTGCAAGGCCGCTAAGCATCCCCGCCTGCGGGTGAGGCAGGCAGCCCTGCAGCAGGCCGCCCTCCGCCGGCCCCGGGCTGCACACCAGGGCTATCAACACCCTGGTGGTGCCGAGAAAACACCAGCTGCTGCGGAACCCGCGGGTACGCTTACCCGGTGACGACATCACGACGTCCGCCGGTCGCACACAAGCCGGTTACAGCCACCCACACGCAGTGCGGAAATCGCCTTCCGCGGTCTTCCACGCAGGCGGAGGCGGGCGATGAACCGTCCTGCCCGCATCGTGCCTCTCGGTCTCCTCTTCCGGTTCCCAGCGTTCTCGTACTTTACAAGCTGCAGAGAGAGCGCACTGCAGAAAGAAACAAAGCAGGATGTGAACCTCTGAGAGATGAACACCTTAAAGCAGTCAGCTGAAGTGCTCTCAGTTACAACAAGGCCCGTTCTCAGGAGAGGCGTGGGTTGCTTTGTGGGTTTAACGCAGCTTCGTTTTCTGCAGTCACATCACGTCCAACTTGGTTGTTGACTCATAAAGGCATTTGAGTTAAAGCTCAGTGTTTACTTCATGTATAATCATCTGAGTTCTCTGTGACGGGCTGGTTGAGTTTACCGGAACAAAGCACAAGGACCGCACAGCTTTTCCTGTCTCCCAGCAGACGGTAAACCCTCCGAGGCCCGTGACAAGTCTCCAGTTCTCAGGGTTGTTTCTCCTCAAAGGTCGAGCGCTGCCTTGCATGCACTGGGCTGGTTGCTAACCAGGTGGACATTCAGGTTTTCTAAATTGCATGATCCTCCGAAGATGGGCTGGGGGCAGAAAGTTGCCCATCAATATGCAGCAAATACTGCAATTGAAGGCTGGACCCTCACCGTGGGGGGTGGCAGAAATGCGGGCCACGGCCCGCCCCTGATGGCTTTTCAACCCAGCTGAGAGGGGCGGACCTAAAGCAATCAGACAGCTGCGCAGATCGGCGTGTGATTAACTGTCAAAATGAGTGGGACAGACTCCAGCCATCATCTCTGCTGGACGGTCAGTCAGACCAGGTCCTAGCAGTGTTCTCCTTGCTGCCTTGCAGCTTCTGCACAGCTATATGGGGCGGTGAGATGGGACAGTGATGGGAGGGGGACAGCGGAGCCCCTGGGTTCTGGAAATGCTCTTGATCTGGTTCCCCAGCTGTTTACATACGCAAAACTCGTCAGCTGGACACTTGTGCGTTGTGCCCGTAGCTGTGTGTGATTTATGCCTCAATTTTTAAAAGTAAAGAGGGGAATGGTGTTTTTAAAGTACGGCCACGTGCACCATTTAGTTCATTCTGGAAACTTGTATATTCCTGCCACACAAAAGCCTTGCTGGCACCTGTCAGTATCCCCGGGGAAGTGACTGGCCACTGCCATACTCTTTCTCTCAGGTGAAGGGCTGACACCAGATTGCAGGTTGTAGGTCACGTCGCACAGTGAGGGTAAGACCCTGCTTTGATAACAGGCTGCTTTCTCTGCTTCCAGGTGTGAAAACAGCCCTGAGCTTTTGTCTTTTAAAGATGCATAGTAAAATAAATTATAGTAAAGGAAATTTTTTCCAGCTTTGAAAGCAAAGAAGGTAAAAAGCCTCATTCTGTTCCATTAAAGACTTTAAATAAATAAGAAAATGCAGCTGAATCTAATTTTAAGTATTGGTTTAGCTCGCTTCCAGAGTGTTGGAGGTATTCAGAATAACCTATGAGCCTGTCTACCAGCTCACTGTACAAGTGGGAAGGCTTATGTCCAAGAGGTAAAATGATGATACCATGGTCACGTGGCAGGACCGAGACAAAATTCCTGGATTCCAAGGCCCTTTTTTCTCAGCTACCACAGCTTGCTTAGGGATTGGGCAGCTTTGTCCTTAGTGAGAGGGAAGCTCTAAGTAGCCACTAGCAGTACGAGGTCTCGGGAAAGCCCTATGTAGCTGTGGACAGTGACTGAGAAAATATTCTGTGTTCAGCGCATGACTCGCAGGACCCTCTCCCCTCCCTTTGCCAAAGTGCATCTGGAATTATGGAAAGGACCTTATAACAGGAATTAGAGAATAGGAAAAAAGACTAAACAACAGAAAATATACAGCAATATTTTAATGAAAGGAAGTAGGACCAAACTTTCTGATATTTTTATTAATACCTCTGGTTTTGTGTGTAAAAGGAGTCAGGGGTGGAGAACCATTAGGCAAGAACATCCTGCACTTTCATGTGGTACTTCAGATGCTCCTGGGGGAACATTTGTAACCATCCAAAGGGGCCTTGAGTCATTAATTACCCTCCACTCTTCACTTTAGAAGCAAACTTTTAAATTTAGTCCCATTTGCCAGTTTACTCCCCAGAGTCTCATTTCTGCTGAATATGCTGTTAAAAACATTTCTTTTTTTCGTCTTCCTTTAAACTTACTCATGTTCTTCTCTTCTCCCTAAAAAAAGACGGAAACAAGTCATTCGAAAGGCAGCACCATCTCTCAGATCCTGCGCGTGTGAGGTCTGTCCACGCCGCGGTCAGAGCTGCCCCTGTGAAAGAAACACCAGACGGGGCCCTTCTCAAAACCTTCCAGCCCTTTGCCCATGGGGCTCATCAAATCCCACCCCGCGGTGTGGCCCCCGGGTCCTCCAGATCTGCTCTCCGGTCCCAGCCCCATGCTCCGCCGCCCCCGGCCCTTCACTGCCCAGTCCCTCATCTCTGCCCTCCCCATCTCTCCCTTTTCTCCTTCTGGCCCTCCTCTCTGGACCTGTCACCCCGTCGGTGCCCTCTGGGTACCCCCACCTGTCTCCCCGCCAGCCAGCTCTAAGGGAAGGACCCCGCTCTTGCACAAAGCAGACACGTGACAAGCCAAGGCTCCGCCATGGACGTGGATGGAGTGATGAGCATCCCCCCTCCCCACCCCCCAGGGCCCTGCAGCAGGGCGCTCGCTGCCCAGGCTTCTCCTCTCAGAGAGGAAGGGTCTGAGTTACCAATTCATGTTAGACATGGGTGCTTTAACATCTGTCACCTGTGCCCCAAGGCCGGGGCCTGGCGTAGACCACAGCTTCTCCTCGCAAGAGCTGCCGGCTATGCCTCTGCAGGTCCCACCCAGCCTGGTGAGGGAAAGCTGGCACGGGAGACACTCCCCTGGGCCCCCTCGTGCCCAGCTCCCCGCTCTGTTGGGTGAGGACCCCAGCCTGGCCTGGCACTGAACTCTGCTTAGATGGGTGGAGGGTCTCCATTTTTCCCTCAGCAAGGAAAAACAAGATTACTTGCCAAGCCTGGGGGTCGGGGCAGCCTCTCCTGTAGCAGGGACCCTGGAGCTGAGAAGGGAGGAAGGCGAGGTGCTCACCTGGGGCTCGGTGGGACCTCAGATGGCCCAGTCAGAAGGAGCAGCTGTTAGGCGAGCAGTGGAGAAGGGGGTGAGGGTAGGGAGGGGCCAGATCACCTGTGGCCTTAAAGGTACGGTGACTGTGGAATAAGTGCAAACCAGGACAGGTCTGAGAATGCAAGGGGCACTGGTAATGGTGGTGCTGGGGCAGCGGGAGGGGCAGGCATGGGCTCAGCTTGTGGTGCCGAAAGGCGTGTAGGTGGGCAGTGTAGAAGTGTGCTGGGCTGGGAGGTGTCGTGCGTGGTCACTGTGCATTTTGAAAGTGGGTTTGGCGGGTGTTCAGCAGCGCCTGTGTCTGCAGACCTCCCCCCGCCCTCCGCCCCATCCCTGCAAGGAGCTCATCATCAGGGCTGTCCTTCGAGCTCTGCAGGGACTCCGGTCTCACGCGCTCTCCTGTCATGGCCCCGACCACCTGCGTGCCCTGCGCGGTGCCTCCCCCGGGTCACACCATCAGCACCTCTCACGGTGGCTTCGGGTAAGGTCCCCGCGTCACTAGAGCTTAGCTTTCTAACCCGATGATGAGTTTCCGTCGAAGGCTGTGCCTCTGCAGTGGCTTTGTTGACGGTTTTGGAGGGTAGGTCTTTACGGTGAGGAACTGTTCGCTACATCTCAGGGTGCTGTGCCCCGGCCTCACTGCGCTGAGGCTCACAAGCCCCGCCCTTGCTGCACACAGCCTGGCGGGGACGGCTCCACCCGAGACAGCCAGTGGTCTGGGGCCTGCGCCCCCTCCCTCACAGTTCGTCATCCTGGCGGCCAGCGAAAGCGAATCTGCCTCCCAGGTGGACCCTAGAGCTGGGGCTGAGGAAGAGGGTGCGGGGAGGACGGTCGGCGCGCAGGGCAAGTTCTGCCTGTCAGGACGTCAGCTTCGGAAAGGCTGCCCCGCCCCCGACCCAGCGTCCTGGGTAGAAGCGGCCCTGAGCCCTCGCCGGTCCCTTTACAGAAATATGTGTGACTCAGGCACCGGAGACGCTAACCGCCACGGAGAGGCTTGTGAAAGAAGAGCTGAGGAGATGACAGCTTAACGTGGAAGCAGCTGCCTCGTGTGGCCGTGACCGGCAGGCAGGAGAGGCCCTCGGAGCCCCCGGGGCCCCTCTGACGGCTGACCAGCCTAGGCAGCTCGGGCGCGAGCAGGCAGCTGCGGGGCAGTCACGGCACCGTTCGGGGTCATTTAGAGCAAGAGGTGACAAGCACACGTCCAGACTGCAGAGCCTGCGTGGGGAAACCAAAGAGACTTAGAAGGTGCGTTGGAAGCTTTGCTCTGCTCTCCCCCTTCCCTCCCGCTGGGAGCGATGCACAGTCTGCGCTAAGTCCTGAGGATTCGACCAAACGGAGTCAGTGGAGCGGATGCAAAGGGCACTGTTCAGTCGAGGTCCCTACACTCTCCAGGCTCTTAATCTTCAGCTTTTTTCTTTAATTCATCAGCTCTGGAAAGTCAGCCTGCCATGTAAAACGTTAAAGCTACAACTACCAAGGCTTTCCTGGTCTTAAAAAAGTACAGAATATCTCATCGCTTTGTCACTTAATCTGCTCATTGGTCAATCAGTTGGTCCGTTTTCTCTGAACTTAACCAAATGTTGAGTAAATGTTGGAGTCCATCTGATTTATACTCTGGAAAGCACTTTGAAAGGTAATCCAGTACATTTATGAAAATATCGTGCTATATTCCACCCACCTCTGGCTTCCATAGGCTTCCAGTTTCTAATTCGGGGTGTGGGGAGCTTGGAAGCCATTGCTCCTGCCTGCATAGCAAGAAAGAGCTGAACAACCTGGACATCAAAAACTCATCTTAGACACATCAGAAAATTGAGGTCAGAGGGCAAACCACTGCCCCCCCCCCCCAGACGAGAGACAGACCTGCTGGTACAGAGAACCACAGCTAACCAGACAAAAGCTCAGGTGCAGACACCTTCGTGGGAACCAGGGCTGGGGTGGGAAAACCTAATCTGTAATTTATTAATTGATGAAGGTTCACTGTGGACAAAGTTGAGAGTTAAAAACTCCAGTGGGGGCCCGGTACCAGGGGGGCCTCACACTTTTGTGACTTTTAACTTCAGCAGTGGACCAGGTGCTCACAGTGAAAATCCCTTCGTGCTTCCAGCAGCAGGTGGAAAGAAGGAATCATTTTTCAGTACTCCAGAGCACCCTGTTCCTAACAAGGCCTGCCTCTGGGGGAGCTGGTTAACCAGAGCCTGACCTACCTGCAGGCAGGGAAATACTCAACTCCAGCCCCCTCTGGCCGCCCCATCCTGCTTAAGGGGAAGAAGAAAACTGAGAAACACTTGTGAAGTTCAGTCCAGGGACGTGGGCTTCTGTAAAGACTGAGGCCTCTCACAGGCCTGTAAGCCCCCTCCCCACACCTCACCTCTGCGTCATCAGTAGGACCCCTGTACAACAGCGGGGAAGTACACGGAAAGACCTGCACACCTCAGACCTTTTTAAAAAAAGAGATCTCTAAGGAAAACCAGAGACAGCAGAGGAGGAGAAAACCAAGGGCACAAGAGGAAATTTTAGCCTCCAATACCTACAGCTATAGCAAACAGTAAACATAGCCCAACTTCTAGCCAGATGATCCTAAAAGCTAACACCAAAGACCAGTTTACCTTAGTTGTTTTTTTGTTATTTTGGGTTTTTTTGCGGTACTTGGAACTCTCACTGTTGTGGCCTCTGCTGTTGCGGAGCGGACGCACAGGCTCAGCAGCTATGGCTCACGGGCCCAGCCGCTCCGCGGCATGTGGGATCCTCCCGGACCGGGGCACGAACCCGTGTCCCCTGCATCGGCAGGCGGACTCCCAACCACTGTGCCACCAGGGAAGCCCTACCTTAGTTTTTTAACCAAGTACATCATGTCCAACTTTTAACCAAAAAATTACAGGACAAACTATAAGACAAAACTCAAAGTTTGAAGAGGCAAAGTAAGCGTCACTGGAATTATCAAACGTGGAAATTAAGACAACTGTGATTAATATGCTAAGGACTCTAAGAGAGAAGAAGACAACATGCAAGAACACACAGGTAATACGAGCAGAGCGTGGAAATTCTGTGAAAGAATCAAAAGGAAAGTCTGGAGAATGAAACACCATTAACAGAAATGAGTGTCTTTGATGGGCTCATCAGTAGCCTGGACGTGGCTGAAAAGGGATCAGCGAGCTTGACGAAATGCCCATAACAATGTCCCCAGCCGAAATGCAATGAAGAAAAAGAACGAAGGAGATGGAACAGAAGCTCCAAGGACTGCGGGGCAATTACAGAATGTGTAACATGCACATGACGGGAAGAGCAGAAGAGGAAGAAAAGGAAAGAGAGAAATGAACAGGAAATATTTGAAGCAGTTAGGACTGAGAATTTTTCAAAACTAATGATGGACACCAGAGATCCAGGAAGCTCAAGAACAGCAAGCAGAGTGTGTACCAAGAACGTCTGCACACAGACTTATCACATTCAATTGCAGAAAATCAGAGACAAAGAAAAAATCTTGAAAGGAGCCACAGGCAAAAACTCTCTTACATATAGAGCAGCAAAGACAAGAATTACACCTGACACATCTTCAGAAACCATGCAAGGGAAAAAGCTTCCATTGTGGACTCAAATCAAGATGGCAGAGTAGGAGGACACGGAACTCGCCTCCCCTTACAAACACACCAAAAATGCATCTATGTGTGGAACAATTCTCCGTAAAAACTAACTGGAAACCGTACAACCAAGGCTGCAAGAAAGATCCTCACGGAATCAGGTAGGAAGGGAAGAGAAGCGATCAGGCCAGGACCTATGCCCCTAGAGAGGCTCAGAGGGAAGGGCAATTACTCAGGCAGAGACCCTCCCTGGGGCATGAGCAGATCAAGCCACATATTGAGCACCTCAGTCCTGGGGTCCGACTAAGGAAAGACAGCCCCCTTGGCTGGTTGGAAGACCAGTGGGACAAACGGGAGGGCTGTGGGAAGCCTGGACTCTTGTGAGGAGCTTGTGGGGGGCGGGGGACATATGAGTGCTGGCTCCTGAAGCTGGGGCCGGGGGGGTGGGCAGAGAGGGTGGGTTGAAACAGTGGCTAGCTGACTGCCCAGGCGCGTGCCCCAGCCCGAGCCCAGCAAACACTCCAGCACCGCTTGCCTCACATGGCAGTTCCACACAGCAAGGGCCGCCATGACCAAGGAAGAAGCCTGGCTGAAAGATGCAGGGGAAGCTCAAACCCTATGCAGCGTCTGGGCAGGAAGGGCACAGCCATTGCTGGTGTTGGCACAGGCTGTGACCAGAAGCAGACCAGATCAGTGGGCAGACCGCCACAGCCCATGCCCAGACCCTCGCGGAAAACCCACAGCAGCCCCTCTTGCTCCAGCACTGCCCACCCTGGGCTCCCCTCTGGTGCCAGTGCTGGGAGGGGGAAGAGCATACATTTAAAGGAAACTGAGCCAGCTCAGACCTGAACCTCAGGGCTCCTATGCCAGCAACCTGGAACCTGACCCTAGCCCTGATAGAGTGGCGATGCCCCTGAGCAGAGGGAGAACGCTGCCTCACAGCTGGCCCCAGCCCTAGCCCCTCCTCTCCAGCCCCACCTCCTACCAAGGGGACAGCTGCCAGCACACCCTGAGGAAAGACATGACGTGTTCACATCAAATCCAGCTCTCCCACCGAAGCCACTGGGCACACGCAGACTCTATAGGGATGCTCCCACATAAGGACACCCTTCAAGACTGCCAGAGGAAACTGTTTCGCCTAATTTCATAGAGAGAGAAAGATAAGCAAAATGAGAAGAGAGAGGAATTTGCCTCTACTGAAAGGAAAAGAAAAAAACTCTGAAGAAACAACAAATGAAACAGAAATAAACAATTTACTAGATAAAGAATTCAAAGCATTAGTAAGAAGAATGTTAACTGAATTAGGGAAAAGACTAGATAAACACAGTGAGAATTTTAACAGGAACTAGAAAATATTGGGTTGGCCAAAATGTTTGTTCGAGCTTTTCCATAAGATGTTAAAACCCAAACGAACTTTTTAGCTAACACAATATTAAAAAGAACCAATCAGAAGTGAGGAATACAATAACTGAAATGAAAAACACACTAGAAGGAATGAACAGCAGATTGGGTGATACAGAAGACCATATAAGTGATCTGGAAGAGAGAATAATGAAAATCCCACAATCAGAACAGCAGAAAGAAAAACAAGTTTTAAAAAATTAAAAGTTTAAGGGATCATTGGGATAGTATCAAGCATACCAAAGTTCACATTATAGGGGTCCCAGAAGGAGAAGAAAGAAGGAGGTCAAAAATTTATCTAGTGAAATTATGGCTGGAACCTTCCCAAGCTGGAAGGAGGAAACAAATATCCAGGTACAGGAAGCACAGAGGGTCCCAAACAAGATGAACCAAAACAGACCCACACCAAGACATATCATAATTAAAATGGCAAAAGTTAAAGAGAGAATTCTAAAGGCAGCAAGAGAAAAACAAAGAGATATACAAAGGCACCCCCATAAGGCTATCAGCTGATTTTTCTGCAGAAACTTTGCAGCCAGAAGGGAGTGGCGTGATATACTTAAAGTGCTGAAAGGGAAAAATCTGCAGCCTAGGATACTCTACCCAGCATGATTATCATTTAGAAAGGAAGGAGAGATAAAGAACTTTTCAGACAATAAAAAATCTAAAAGATTTCATCAATACCAAATCTATCCTGAGAGAAATGTTAAAGAGTCTTCTCTACGTGGAAAAGAAAAGGCTATAGGAAGAAGTGTCTACAGGAAAGGAAAAATCCCACCAGTAAAGGCAAGTATATAGTAAAGGCTGAGAATCAACCACTTAAATAAGTTAGTATGAAGATCAAAAGACAAAAAAATGTAAAATCAAGAATAAATACAGGGACTTCCCTGGTGGTCCAGTGGCTAAGGCTCCATGCTCCCAATGAAGGGGGCCTAGGTTTGACCCCTGGTCAGGGAACTAGATCCCACATGCATGCCGCAACTAAAAGCTCACATGCCGCAACTAAGAGTTCACATGCTGCAACAGAATCCTGCACGCAGCAATGAAGATACCACGTGCCACAATTAAGACCCGATGCAGCCAAATAAATTAAAAAATAATAATAATAACTATAAACTGTAAAGGGATAAACATGAAGATGTATAAAATGACATCAAAAACACAAAGTGTGGGGGAAGGGAGTAAAATATATAGAACTTTCAGAATGTGTTTGAACTTAAAGGATGACCTGTTTAAAACAAATAGTTATAGGTCAGGATATATGAACCCCATGATAACCACAAATCAAAAACCTATAATAGATACACAAAAACAAGACAGAAAGGAACACAAGCATACCACTTCACCACCAAACCACAAGAATAAAAACAAAAAAAGAAGAAAAGAAAAGGGAAAAACAAAAACAACTAGAAAACAACTAACAAAATGGTAATAAGCATATACCTAGAAATAATTACTTTAAATGTTGTCAACTTAAAAAAAATGCACAACGTGAGAGGTGCGAGTTAAGTATTATTTGGGGCAAAATGAGGACTGCAGCCCGGAAGACAGCATCCCAGATAGCTCTGAGAAACCGCTCCAAAGTGGCAGGGGGAAGGTCAGTATATACGTGATTTTGGTGAAGGGGGAATACATGCAATCAAGCACATATTTTTTACAGAACATTTCTGTTAGTCTCGTGCAGGTTACTGCTAGTCACGAGGACCAGGCATCACCATGAAGGATTTTAGTGCTTTTCTAGATATGAGGAGATACAAGAACTGGGCTCATAAAATTGGCTCCTGAAAATATCTAACTATCTGAAGGCCTGTTCTGCCAGTTTTTCCCAAGCACAGAGGGCCTCCTTTCAGCTGTCCACGCTGAGCTCCTTTCGGGGGTGTTGGAAGTCAGCAGCTGCAGCAGCTCACGATTTAATCCTTGTAGATGAAGGGGGCAAATGCCAATGGAAAATGCCAGTTTGCAGTTGACAATGTCAATGGACTAAATGCACAAATCAAAAGAGATAGGGTGGCTTATTGGATAATTATTAGAGAAATGCAAGTCAAAACTAAAACGAGGTACCATCTCACACCAGTCAGAATGGCCATCATCAAAAAGTCTACAAGTAATAAGTGCTGGAGACTGTGTGGAGAAAAGGGAACCCTCCTACACTGCTGGTGGGAATGTAAACTGGTGCAGCCATTATGGGGAACAGTATGGAGGTCCCTTAAAAAACTAAAAATAGAACTATTGTATGATCCAGCAATTCTCCTCCTGGGCATATATCCAAAGAAAATGAAAACACTAATTCGAAAAGATACAAGCACCCCAATCTTCATAGTAGCATTATTTACAATAGCCAAGATATGAAAGCAACCTAAGTGCCCATCAACAGATGAATGGATAAAGAAGATGTGGTATATATATGCAATGGACTATTACTCAGTTATAAAAAAAAATGAAATTCTGCCATTTATAACAACATTGATGGACCTGGAGGGTATTATGCTTAGTGAAATATGTCAGACAGAGAAAGACAAATATCATATAATATCACTTATATGTGGAACCTAAAAAAGTAAAGCAAATGAATTAAAAAAAAAAAAAACAGAAACAGACTCACAGAGATAGAGAACAAACTAGTGGTTACCAGTGGGGAAAGGGAAGTGGGGAGGGGCAATATAGGGGTGGGGATTAGGAGACACAAACTACTAGGTATAAATTATGATAAGCAACAAAGATATATTGTACAGCACAGGGAAATATAGCAATTATTTTGTAATAACTTTAAATGAAGTATAATTTATAAAAATATTGAATCACTATATTGTACACCTGAAACTAATATGATATTTTAACTATACTTCAATTACAAGAAGAAACCATGCAAGCAAAAAGAAAGTAGAGGGAAATATTTAAAGTTTTGAAAGAAAAAAAACCCCCATCAATCTAGAATTCTGTTTCCAGCAAATTAACTTTCAAAAGTAAAGGAGAAATAAAGACTTTCTCAGACAAGCAAAATTGAGGGGGTTTGTTGGAAAGAGTCCTGCCTTGCAAGAAATGTTAAAATAAATTCTTCAGAAAAAAGACAAATTATAGGTTAGAAATCTGAATCTCCATAAAGAAAAGAATAGTGTTAAAGAAGGAACAACTGAAGGTAAAATAAAATCTTTTAATTATTTTTATTTCTAATTGATCTAACAGGTAACAATTTGCTCAAAATAGTAAAAGAAACAGTGTATTTTGTTATAGCTGATGGATGAGTAAATTGAATGACAAATTATAAAGGACAGAAGGATTTATGTGGGATACTTCGTTATAAGGTACTTGTGTTATTTTTGGTTTACTGTTGGGTTTTTTTATATATATATAACTTTGTGAAATAAAACTTACTCAGAAGGACACTTCTATACTTTAACAGTTTCCCCCAAAAGACTTGTTAAAATTTCAAAGTGTTAGAACCAGAGTAGGGCTTGAGAGGTTGTCTTGGCCAACTTTCTTATTTTACAGATGGAGACTCCCAGGCCTGAGAGAGAAGGGCCACACAGTAATGCCAGTCCCCATCTGGGATGCAAACCCAAAGCTCTTGACTTCAGTGAGTTTTCTTTCCCTGTGTTTTGACCGTCTTGTGGTTACACCTATGCAGGGATGTGTCCTCTTTCATAATATAGCATTATTTGAAAGTGGACTTGAATAGTTGTAAATGTACATTAATATACTCAGGGCTATCACTAAAAAGTAATTTTTAAAATGTATAATTGACATGCTAAGAGAGGATAAAATGAAACCACATAAAATGCTAAAATAAAACCAGAGAAGAAGAGCGTGGAAGACCAAAAAACAAAAACAAAAAAAACACCCAAAAAAGGCAAGGAATAGAAAACAGTAACAAAAATGGTAGATTAACCCAACTATATCAATAACCACTTTAAATATCAATGATCTTAATATACACCAATTAGAAGGCAGAGATTGCCAGAGTTGATTAAAAAACAAGGCCCAACTATAGGTTGTGTACAAGAAACTCCCTGGTGGCACAATGCTTAAGAATCCGCCTGCCAATGATGGGTTCAAGCTCTCGTCCGGGTAGACCCCCCGGGTAGACCTCAGAGCAGCTAAGCCCGTGTGCCACAACTACTGAGCCTGCGCTGTAGAGTCCGTGAGCCACAATGACTGAAGCCCGCGCGCCTAGATCCCGTGCTCCGCAACAAGAGAAGCCACTGCAGTGAGAAGCCTGCGCACCGCAACAAAGAGCAGCCCCTGCTTGCCGCAACCAGAGAAAGCCCATGTGCAGCAATGAAGACCCAACGCAGCCAAAAATAAATAAATAAATAAATTTAAAATAAATAAATACATAAAGATACAGCTAGATTAAAAGGAAAAGAAAGGAGAAAGATACATCTTGCTAACACTAATCAAAAGAAAGTTTGAGTAGTTATTTTAATTTCAGACAAAGCAGACTTCAGAGCATGGAAAATTATCAAGAATAAAGAGGGGCATTACATAGTCATTAAAGGGTAAATTCTGAGAGAATATATAACAATCCTGAATGTGTATGTGCATAGCAACAAACCACCAAAATACATCAGGCAAAAACTGATAGAACTGCAAGGCGAAGTAGCTGAATCTGCTATTTCTGTTGGACTTCAATACTCCTCAGTGAGTGGTTGGCAGATCAAGCAGGCAGGTAATCAGCAGAGACATAGTTGAACTGAACAACACCATCCATCAACTGGATCTAATTGACATTTATAGAATATGCCATTCAACAACAGCAGAATACACATTCTTCTCCAGGTTACCTGGAACATTCACCAAGATAGATCACATTCTGGGCCATAAAACACACTTTAACAAATTTAAAATAATAGAAATCATACAATGTGTGCTCTCAGACCACAGTGAAATTAAACTAGAAGTCAGTAACAAAAAGATAGTTGGAAAACCCCCAAATCTGGGGAGATTAAACAACATACTTCTAAATAACATGTGGATCTAACAGAAGTTTTGTGAGAAATTTAAAAATATTTTGACCTAAACGAACATAAAATCCAACTAATGAAGTTTTCAAGATACAGAGAAAACAGTGCTTAGAGGGAAATTTACAGCATTGAATGCATACATTAGAAAAGAAGAAAGCTCTAAAACCGGTCATCTAAGCCTGCACTTTAGGAAACTGGAAAAAGAAGTGCAAATTAAACCCAAAATAAGCACAAGAAAATAAATATAAAATTTAGAGCAAAAATGAAAGAAATGGAATACAGGAAATTGATAGAAAAAAATCAATGAAACCCCAATGCTTTTTTTTTGCAAAGATCAATAAAATTGATAAACTTCTAGGCAAGTTAACTCTGTGAGTTAACTAAGGAGAGAAGACACAAATTACTAATATCAGAAATGAAAGGGGTGCTATCATTATTGATTCCATGGACATTAAAAGGATAACAAATATTATGAACAACTCTGTGCCCACAAGTTCGATAACTTAGATGAGATTAACCAGTTTCTATCAAAACTCATATAAAGAGAAATGGATAGGGCTTCCCTGGTGGCGCAGCGGTTGAGAGTCCGCCTGCCGATGCAGGAGACACGGGTTTGTGCCCCGGTCCGGGAAAATCCCACGTGCCGCGGAGCGGCTGGGCCCGTGAGCCATGGCCGCTGAGCCTGCGTGTCCGGAGCCTGTGCTCCGCAACGGGAGAGGCCACAACAGTGAGAGGCCCACGTATCGCAAAAAAAAAAAAAAAAAGAGAGAGAGAAATGGATAATCTGAATAGGTCTATAACTATTAAAGAAATTGAATCAATAATTAATACCCTTCCAATACAAAAGCACCAGGTCCAAATGGATTGATTGGTAAATTCTACCTATCATTTAAGGAAGACAGTATACAAATATTCTACAATCTCTTCCAGAAAATAGAAGTAGAGGAAATATTGCTAACTCATTCTATGAGGCCATCATTACCCTAATAACAAAACTAGACAAAGACATCGTAAGTAAAGAGAATTACAGACTAATATCGCTCATGAACACAAATGCAAAAATATTCAACAAAATATTAGCAAATCAAATTCAACAGTGTATAAAAAGAATTATGCACCACAAACAAATGAGATTTATTCCAGGTATGCAAAGCTGGTTCAACATTTGAAAATCAATTAATATAACCTTTCACATCAACAGGCCAAAGTAGAAAAATTATATTCTCACATAAAGTAGATGCCGAAAAAGCATTTAACAAACCCAACTCCCATTCATGATGAAAACTCTTAATGAAGTAGGAATTGAGGATATCTTCCTCAATTTAATAAAGAATATCTAGGAAAAAAATAAAAACCTACAGCTAATATTATACTTAATGGTCAGAAACTAGATGCTTTCTTGCTAAGATCAGAAAAAAGGTAAGGATGTCCCCTCTCACCACTCTTATTTAACATCATACTGGAAGTCCTAGCTAATGCAACAAGACAAGAAAAGGCATACAGATTAGGAATGAGGAAATAAAACTGTCTTTTTCACAAGTGACATCATTGTCTATGTAGAAAATCCCAAAGAACCAACAAGAAGAAAAGATCACTTGAAACCAATAAGTGATTACAGCAAAGTTACAGGAAAGAAGCTTAGTATATAGAAGTCAATTGCTTTCTTATATACCAGTAACAAACAATTGAGACTTGAAATTAAAAACACAAAATACCAGTAACATTAGCACAAAAAATCTTGAACTACTTAGATATAAATCTGTAAATCAAACAAAATATGTAAAAGATTATATATAAGGAAAACTACTGAATTCGGATGAATGAAACCAAAGGAGAACTAAATATCAACAAATGGAGTGATATCCTATGTCCCTGGGTAGAAAGACTCAATATTGTCAAAATGTCAGTTCTTCCCCACTTGATCTGTAGATTCACTGCAATCCCAATTTAAATCCCAGCAAATTATTTTGTGGATATGGACAAACCGATTCTAACATGTATATGGAGAAGCAAAAGACCCAGAATAGCCAACACAATACTGAAAGAGAAGAACCAAATCAGAGGACTAATGCCACCAGACTTCACAACTTACGATAAAGCTACAGTAATCAAGACCAGATGATATTGACAAATAATTATCAAATAGATCAGTGGAACAGAATAGAGAACCCAGAAATAGACCCTCACAAACACAGTCAACTGATCTTTGACAGAGGAGCAAAAGCAATTCATGTTAGTCTTTTCAGCAAATGTTGCTCGAACAACTGGACATCCACGTGCAAAATAGTGATTCTAGACACAAATCTTATACCTTTCACAAAAATTAACTCAAAATGGATCATAGACCTAAATGTAAAATGCAAATCTATAAACTCCTAGGAGATAACATAGGAGAAAATCTTGGTGACCTTGGGTTTGGTGATGACTTTTTAGATGTAACACCAAAAGCACAATTCAGGAAAGAAAAAATTGGTAAGTGGAACTTTATTAAAATTAAAAACTTCTGCTCTGAGAAAGACACTGTTAAGAAAATGAGAAGATAAGCCACAGACTAGGAGACAATATTTACAAACCACTTATCTGATAAAAGACTAGAATCCAAAACGTACAAAAAATTCTTAAAACTCAGCAATAAGAAAACAAATGACACAATTTTTAGAAATCAGTAAAAGATCTGAATAAACATTTCACCAAATTAGATAGACAGATAGCAAATAAGCATATGAAAAAATGTTCCACCTCATATGTCATCAGGGAAATGCAAATTAAAAGAATGAGACGCCACTATACAAACATTAGAATGTCCAAAATCCAGAGCACTGACACCACTAACTGCGGGCGAGGATGTGGGGCAGCCGGAACTCTCATCCACTGCTGGTGGGAACGCAAAGCGGTGCAGCCACTTTTGAAGTTTGGCAGGTCCTTACAAAACTAAACGTACTCTTTAGGGCTTCCCTGGTGGCGCAGTGGTTGAGAGTCTGCTTGCCGATGCGGGGGCTGCAGGTTCGTGCCCCGGTCTGGGAGGATCCCGCATGCCGCGGAGCGGCTGGGCCCGTGAGCCATGGCCGCTGAGCCTGCGCGTCCGGAGCCTGTGCTCCGCTACGTGAGAGGCCCGCGTACCGGAAAAAAACAACAACTAAACGTACTCTTACCATACGATCCCGTGGTTACACCCCCTAGGTTTTACCCACCCAAATGAATTGAAAACTTTTGTCCACGTAAAAACATGGTCACAAATGTTTTTAGCAGCTTTATCTTTTTTTTTTTTTTTTTGCAGTATAATCTACAATGTTGTGTTTGTTTCTGGTGTACAGCACAGTGATTCAGTTATACATACATATATATATTCTTTTTCATATTCTTTTCCATTATATTGATAGTTTATTACAAGATATTGACTATAGTTCCCTATGCTATACTATAGGACTTTGTTGTTTATCTTAGCAGCTTTATTCACAATTGGAAGAAACCCAGACGTCCTTCAGTAGGGGAGTGGATAAATAGACTGTGGTCCATCCAGATACTAGAATATTATTCAGTGCTAAAAAATAAATGAGCTGTGAAGCCTCCAAAAGACATGGAGAAAACTTAAATGTATTTTATTAAGTGTAAGTAGCCAATGTGAAAAGGCAACACGCTGAGTCCAGCTTCATGCCATTGTGGAAAAGGCAAACCTATGGCGACGGTAACCACAGACTTTAGTTAATCATAACATTGGCTCATCAGTTTTAACAACGTGCCATGGTAGAGCACGATGTTAATAAAGGGAAAATGTGTGTGGAAGGGTGAGGGATATGGGAACTCGGTACTTTCCACTCAGTTTTACTGTGAACATGTAATGCTCTAAAAAATAAAGTCTATTTACAAAACCACAACTTGCCAGATGCGTGTCATACACCACCTTGCTTCCTTTCCTCTTGGGAACCCCTGAGGACAGGTCTCTCTCCAGATGCCTCTGAAGGCCTGCGGGCCGCAGGCCTGAGAGTTAATGTAACAGACCTCGGGACAGCTCAGCCAGTTATGTCAGTGTTCAAGCCCAAAGGCCAACACAGTTATGATCAAGTCCCCCACATCCAAGCTGAGGGGCTAGACCATCAACAGCGTATTGCCAGGGGCGTGAGCCCGAGGGTCTGTGAGCTCCAGTTCGGGACCCACCTCCAGGCTGGTTAGAGAAGGCCCTGGCGGGGGGGATTCTCGGCAGCAAGTGTCCACTGGGCTCAGCACCTCCCTTCTCCATAAAGGTGCTGGGGGCACTTTCCCGCCCTCAAACCAAGTGGAGGGGCCTCGAGATCCATTTGGGGAGCTCGGCCTGAGTCCTCTGCGGGCGGAAGGGGTGGCTCTGACTCTGGCCTGGGGGTCATAAGGAGAGGCCACAGCTGGCGGGCTGCCTAGCTGCCGCAGCCCGCTTCTCGTTTGGCAAAGCAAAGGATACGCTTTTCTTCTCATTAGCCAGATGCCGGCACCGGGGACCATCTGAAAGTCTTCTCCTGAGAGGACTGTCTGGGGAGGGAGGCTGATCCCGACGGAAGGGAAACTTCTGGGGGCAGCAGGCATCCTAAGAGGCGTCCTCCCTCTGCATTGAGGGGCTGCAGGACGCTGGGTCAGGAGAGGCCTGAGGAACTCACAAAAGCAACCCCAGCTGTACCAGTAAGTAGGGCGTTCTGACGCCTCCCACCCTCCCTCTGACCCTGGAGGACGCCCAGCCTGCGGCAGTGGAGGGGGCAGAGGAGAGATGCCCCACCTCACGCTCACACCGCTGTCCACAGCTCCTAACCACAGTTTCAGGGCCTGCTGCAGGACTGGGTTGTGGGGAGAGACTTTTCACCTTTAAGGAAGTCAAGAGCTTTGCCATCCCTGGGCTTTTTCATGTCTGGAAGAAAGACTATCACTAGAAAAGGGCCCAGGACCACTGGGATCTTGCAGGGATGCAGCTGTAAGGGAGCTTTGCCCTAATGAATCCGTCTCACTGGACAGGTCGGTTAGAGTTGAAAACAGAAGGGGCTGGAAACCACACAGGGCAGATGAGCAGGTCAAGCGGGTTGCTGACCTGTCCTGAGGCCAGAGCCCGGGCTCGGCCTGTGAGTGCCGAGGCGGGCACAGAGCAGCAGTGGGCCAAGAGGGGCCCATCCCCAAGGCAGCACTTCACATCTGTATACTTTAAAAACTGTTTGTGAAGGCTTTCCATGGCTGGTATTTGATTTTATCTTCATAATCATCTTGAGAAGTAGGCCAAGCACGTATTAGGAATTCTGCTCCGTGGCCTGGGCATCTAATTCAGTCTTATGTGACAAGCACACGTGGGACACCAGCTCGGTGCCACAGTGTAGCGCGAGTGCTGGGGCCACCGAGGGGCCAGGATGCCCTGTGCCTATAGGAACCAGGACACAGCCAAAGAAGACATGCTCTAAGTTTTCTTCCAGGAACCCACGAGGCACAAGGCCAGAGTCCAAGCTCAGAAGAGTGCTCCCCCGACCGCCTGCACATCCCCCCAGTCACAGCTGTGAGTGGGCAAAGGACTTAAAGCTCCAACTCCCCTGTCTCTTTTAGGGGGAGGAAGAAGTAAATTTTTCATTGAAGTCTGGTCTCCCAGCTTTCAAAAGACACGGAAAGAGGGACACAGGCAAATGCTGCGTTTCTTCATAGGTACAAGTTAAAGATGTACCTGGGGGTTGTGGGCATGTCCCCTCCCTCCAAGCTGATGTGGTCCCAGAATTACTCATCCAGACAGAGCAGAGGAACCAGGCGAACCTCAGAGAGTCATGTGAGGCTTCCGTCCTCTTTTGGACAAAGTATAAAGTCCCAGCATGGCATTTATTTCTGAAGCGATTTCACTCTCTCCTGATCACGAAGGCCCAAGGCTTCTCTCACTGAATCCATAGGTTTCCAGGCTTCTGACATGTGGGGTCAGCTTCCACCATCAGAGATTTGGTTCTCTCCCCTCAAAGCTCAGCCTGGAAACCCGGGGAAGCCGCAGGTGTGGGAGCGGAGAGGGGCGAGGGTGTCCAGGCAGGAGGGTGAGGAGGGCAACTGACAAGTGCCTCACAGGGTCCGCCCCACCTGGGGCCTCAGAACACAGGCAGGCAGGTGCTGGTGTCCAGGGCCGCGTGGTCCAGGTCAGAAGAGGCCGCAGGAGCAGGAGACAGAAGTGGGGTCCTTGTGACCAGAGAGGCGGCAGGGACCCACGCTTCCGCAGGCATCAGCACAGCACAGCCAGGGGGCTGCCACACCTTAGGGGGCCAGTGACAGAGGTCCAGAGACAAGACCACCAGTCCCACCACATCAGGCGCCCACAGAGGAGCCCTTCTCCCAGAAGCCCTGAGTACACACAGACCACACTCCCTGCAAGGGGAAGTGGAAAAATTCTTGGAAGAATGGCCATTTACCCAAAAGAAACAGAGTAACCTTTAGTTGACAAATATAAGTACCATCCATCCTAACATCCATTCCGAACAAGGAAAGAACAGTCAGACTATAAAGAACCTTGTGCTGTGCATTCACAGTGTTTAAAAATTTCTACTCTCATATAATCCAGATTTTGCTCTCCACTGAGTGAAGATTGTCTTTCAGGGCCCCAGGCCGCCGGAGTTGACCATCTTTCTTACTCTGATGCTCCCAGCACAATCCTTGTCCCTTGGGCTTCTGTCCAGGTGCTCCATCTGATTGAGATGCCTTCTCCCTCCATTCTGATCTCTCACTCTTAACCATTTTTCAGTCCCATTTAGACATTCACTCCACCAAGCTCCTCCCAGGAAAAATGGACTTCTCCTCCCCCTCCCCTCCCCTTCCTCCTCCCCCTCCCCTCCCCTTCCTCCTCCCCCTCCCCTCCCCCTCCTCCCCTCCCCCTCCCCCTCCTCTCCCTTCCCCTCCTCCTCCTCTCCCTCCTCCTCCTCCCCCTCCACCCCCCCTCCTCCCTACCCCCTCCCCTCCTCCCCACCCATTTGCCTGTATCTTGTTCTTACCACACTTTTTCTCGCAATCACACACCCCCATCTGCTGGACTAGAGCACAGTATTTACACACACATAAAGAATCTAGATTCTCACTGCAACCTGACCCTCGAGGTGAGGAGCAGGTATCGCCACTCTCATTTACACAGGCACTTGGCTCAAAGTTCATTGCTTGTCCGGCTTCAAATAGTGAGTAAAAGAAATATTTGTCAAATTGGATCCAGAGTCAATAAGCTTCCAGATCCCAAGCTGCATACCCAGAGTCCAGATCTCAGCCCGAGTCCAAATCCTGTCTCTACTACTGTTCCCCACCAGACAGAAAGACAGACGATAGGTGATAGATAGATGATTAATGGCTGATAGAGAGATGACAGACAAAGTTATTGATGGATCTATTGGGGGATGAGTGTGGTCAGAGAGAATACAAATGACAAAGCCAGTGAGGTAAAACTTTAATAGCTGAATCTAAATAAAGGGTGAAAAGATGTCCTTTGTCCTAGTCTTACTTTTCTGTTAGTTTGAAATTATTTTCAAATAAAAAGTTAAAACCACAACAAAATTTCCTGTTTTATTTTTCATTTCCAGCGCTTCTCCTTGTGCTGGATAACAACTGGCTTTTACGCCACACTATCCTTCCGGAAGTTCCAAGGCAGGTGTGGGATGAGGCCGGGTCCAAGGCCCCTGCAGCCAGCGCCACCCATGGCCCACCTCTGCAGCAGGGGGAGACACGGGCAGGACTGAAGACCAGCCACCGCGCCAAGTCTGCCCCCACCAAGATGCACTCCACGCGTCTTTTTCTAAGTTTTCGGTTGCCCCAACCAACTCCAGTGGCTTCCAAGGCAGCCCACATGCTCTTCCTGCCACCTTCTTGGGGGTCTTTAGGTTGTTTAACAAGGACACAAGTAAGGGCCGGTCTCTGACCCCAAAGTGGGTCCCTCCCGAGTCGCTCTCCCGTCCACCTCTTCCTCCGAGTTGTGCTGGCCCAGCACGCCCCCCTGTGCGCAACCCTCACCCGCTACTGAACTGTCGGGGGGAGCGAGCCCAGCACGGAGGTTACGAGCCCAGCACGGGGGTTACGAGGGAGGGGCCAGGGGCACGGGGAGGGGGATACCGACGGGGGGGCGGTAAGGGAGCGGGGCGGGACGTGGGGCGGATACCCGGCGCCGGGACGGAAGGGAGCTCGGGGGCGTGTGGCGCGGGGAGCGCGGGGCGGGGACGGGGTACCGCGGGGGCGGAGCGGCAGCCTCGGGGCACAACCCGGGCAGGGGACTTGTCGGCAGCCGCTGGGCGCCGCGCAAGGACCTCGGGAGGCGGGAGCTGCGTCGCTGCGCACGGGCTGCCCGGCCCAGGTCCGTGCCGCGGAGCCGGGATGAGGGCGCCCGCGCTGCTGCCGCCCGCGCTGCTGACCTGCTGCGGCTGGCTGCTCGCCCCAGTGAGTGCGACCCCAGCCCCGCCCGCCCTGCCCTGCGCGCCGCCCTCCCCGGAGGGAGCGCCCCCGCGCCCGGCTGCGCTGCGCTCCCGAGTCCCGCTGCGGGCTGGGCTGGGGGCGCGGGGAGCGGGGCTGGTCTCGGGGTCCCCACCCACCCGCCGGGCTCGTGGGAGGGAGCAGGGCCGCCGGGGACGCTCTGGACCCTCCCCGCCGAGCGCGAAGAACCGAGCTCCCCGCCTGGCCGGGTTGGAGACGGGCTGGGAGGATGCGTTTGCTGTGTCCCCTCCGCCGTCCCGGGTTCGCTGGGAATAAGATCCAGTTTCTTGCTCGACGCCCTTCCCAGCGGAGCGGGTCCGGCCGCGTCCTTCCGGAGGTTGTGGCCGGCGAGGACGGTTCGCGGGTCCAGGGACGCCCGAGTCCGGTGGTGGGTAGGGCTTGGTCACCTCCGCAGGCCTCACGTTTCCGAGGGAAATTGCAGTTAGCTTTGTCTTTAACTACTTCCCCTTCCGTCTCCTAGTACTGTTGCTGCTTTTTGTCTTGCTTCAGTGTGTGTCAGGGAGACGCGATGTAGCTACAGAAAGTTGATTTTTTTAATCATTATTTAAGAGCACCGGAAGAAACGATATGCTGAATAGAAATTTGTTAAATGAGTGTATTTGTAGATTATTTAATTCTCAGCAATTCTTCCTTTTATTTGAAGACCATTGAAAAAAAACCACAAAAACTGTGAACCCTATTTCTTGCTTCCCTCTATGACAGACTGGAGTCAGTGTTGGCGTGTGTACACATTCGCACTTTATATCGCGGCCAGATCACTGTCTGTATTGACTCATATCCCCCTTAAGGTTGTGGAGGCAAGGATGGAGCTATTTAGAGAAAGTTGTCTTTGCTGAGGATCTTTCGGGTTCCAGGAGGGCATGAACCTAGCCCACCTCTCAGGGTTGCCAAACTCCCTTGTCTAGTGTGAAGGCAAACCAAGTCTTTCCTCCCTCAGAGGGATGCTGTGAGGATAAGAACCTCCCTACTGATTTTAGTGCTTTGAAAGAGCTAGTTAAAAGTACCAGGAATTATTACGGTTAATGCTGCTTTAACGTCTAGGATGTCCCCAAATAAGTCATTGCTGTGCATATTCCAAGAATGTCAGATATCATGGTGTCTTTTAATACCTTAACAGAAATCTATTTTTCTTTTTAAGGCAAAATAATTTCCCTAATTCTGAAATTTAAGCTGTTGACTTGTTCAGGTGTGAAAAATACAGCCTGAAACCAGGAGTTTGTACAGTGGTGGCTGCCCAGTGATGAGCCGGGGGTGGGGGGGGACCAAAGCTTCAGGTCTTTTTAAAAATGAGGGTAAATGTGGCAAAAGTATTCAGCATCAAGTTTCTTCTCTTAATTTTGTTAGGAAATGTTATTCCTGGTTACAATTCTGTTGACTTATTTCAATAGTAGGATAATTAAACATAGATGGCCATAATATATGCAAGAGTATGGTTTTCTTTAGTAAGAAGTTTGTTCTTACATGAGAGCGAGGGGCGGGGCACAGCTCCAGCCTACAGCGTATTTGTGGGCAGTGGGAGGTGGCAAAAAAAAAAAAAGAGAAAGTTGGACCTTTGTGAAAATAGAGACCAGAGAATATTATCTTCCAAGACTGAAGCAGTATGTGGCTTTGTCTTTTGCCCACGTTGATGGACAATGTTGTTCACCGTTTGTGTCACATCTTTAGTTCCCGTGATGGAGCCTGACGGGAAGTCCCCCACGTCTTGCTCAGTGGAAACCTCGGTGCTGTGACTCTCACCCAGGCCTCTCCCTACTCACCCCTTATCTTTTTGAAAAGCTCCTTCACACCAAATTCTAAAGTTCAGTTTTGAATGTGACCTGCAGCCTCTAAAAATAAAGTTATCCTATTAGGGCTTTCCAGGGAATGCAGAGCCTGGCCTTAGATGAAGCACGCTGGCGTCTGGGGTTGTGTGCAGTCATTGAGAATGGGCTTAGGAGTAAACATGTATTTTTTTTTTTTAAACATCTTTAGTAAACATGTATTTACTTTGATTAAATCAAGGGCTATGAAGTGGAGGACTCGAATATTGAAAGATTATTGGATTAAAGAGCTCTATTGCCACCAAATTAGTACTAACAACATAAAATGTATTACGTTAGTAAGTTTGTTTTCCTGTCCAGAAAAAAAATTCTATCAGGTTTTATATTTGTTTACTAATTCCTTTACAAAGTAAATAGTGAAGCTTTTTTTCAAATAACCATGCCAAAATATGAATGTGATTGCTTTTAAATGAGTGTTAGTTTGGAAGCAGTTTAGAACTGTGAAGTTTTGAGGGCTTTTATGTAGAAATTTTACTTGACTTCCCCATTATAGTGGAATTTTCAGTTATTTCTATTTCTTTTAACCTTGAGCAGGTGAACAGCATTCACCCAGAATGCCGATTTCATCTGGAAATACAGGAGGAAGAAACAAGATGTGCAGAGATTCTAAGGGCTCAAACAGAAACATTCAAAGGTAAGGCAGATCCCTGGCGAGTGAGACTGTGCCCCGGATGGTGTGCATGAGCTGACATGCAAGTAGCCTGCACCTCACTCGGAAAACTGGTGTTTAAGGTCACCTGTGTGTTTTAAAAAAAGTCTGCTTCCACTGTTTTTTAATGAACTGCTGGCAAAACTCATAGCATTGTGAGTAATGGGCAGCGGGGTGTGTTTGGGGCGGGGGGATCATTCACACAAACCTTTTAAAAGAAAGCCTCACCCTTAACAGTGATAGTTTCCATGGTCTGAGATAATAGCAGCAGTTACTAAAGTAATTTAATGGGCGTTGTTACACTTTGCAAAAGCAACTCCATTTTCCATGGAATGAGTATTCGTGCAATTTCTTGCATTTAAAATTCTTAAGTTACATCACAGATGATTTTGACCCAGTTAAGAATGGTGGGAATTTATCAGAAATCAAACAGGAAAATGAGACTTTTGCTGTCCTGGAGGACAGACCGGTTATGAGTACAGTGGGCTTGCAGACTTTACTTCTCTACGTCCCAGAAGCAATGCCAGGACAACGTGCCCTCACCTGGGCACCATCTCGTATCTGTAAACTTTGAAGGCTCTGGGATAACATCCAGATCATAAACAATAGCAAAAACCTCTTGTCCTTCCGTTTTCTTTTTCTCTGTTCTGTGTCATCATTTTGTTCTCCTCAAGAAAAAAAAATTAAAATCAGAGTATAGCCATGTGTTCAAAGTCTGGTGTCCTGCGGAGGCCTCAGATGGGAGTCACAGACATGGGCGTGTTCAGACCTGTGCTGCCCAGTAGAAGCAGGGTGCAAGCCTCACAGGTGATCTTGAACTTTCTAGTAGCCACGTTAAAATAAGTGAAAAGAAACGTGATTTTAATTTTTAAAATATATTTTATTTATCCAGATATATCTGAATCATGATCATTTTAACTTGTAATCAATATAAAACATTGATGAGAAATTTTACTTTTTTTTTTTTTTTTTTTGCGGTACGCGGGCCTCTCATTGTTGTGGCCTCTCCTGTTGCGGAGCACAGCCTCTGGACGCGCAGGCCCAGCGGCCATGGCTTACGGGCCCAGCTGCTCCGCGGCATGTGGGATCCTCCCGGACTGGGGCACGAACCCGTGTCCCCTGCCTCGGCAGGCGGACTCTCAACCACTACGCCACCAGGGAAGCCCAAATTTTACTTTTTTGTACATTAAGTCTTGGAAACTCAGTGTGCATTTTGCACTCACGGTGCGTCACAATTCGGACCACACATTTCAGGTATTCATAGGTGACCAGCAGCTCTGGTGTGCCCCTTCCTGTGCCCCTGGAGCCTCCACTCCCTCGGCTGAAAAATGAAGACTCTGGCCGTAGGGTTCCTTCCAGCCTTCAAGACCTGTGATTCTGCAGTGCACACGAGATCCCGAGAGCCGTGTGTTCCAAAAGGTCTGCTCGAACTCTGTCCAGAGGAAGGCAAGCAAGGTGGCTCAAACATGGCCTGAGGATCTACCCTGTACAAAGCCACGTGTGACCACTAGCCAGCTACTAGGATCCATGAGGCCAGGTCTTGCCAACCAGGGTCTCAGGACAAGACAGTTGTCATGGCCACTGAGGTCTGTTCCCTCAGAGAAATTTAAGAGACTTAGGGGAGCTAAATGCCGAGAGGAGACAGGCTGAAACCCTTGGGAGCACCTAGCCGGTGGCAGGGACCAGGTCCAGTCAGAACAGCACACTGTCCACGAGGCCTCCTGAATGGGGGGTGGCACTGTCTGCCACATCCGCAGTGGGTGACCCTTGGCCTCTGTTGGGAGACTCCCGGGGGGGGGGCCTCTGCCCCCTCACGCCATTATTGGGCAGTCTAGTTGTTGGGCTCTGAGGCTGCCCATAAGCGGCGTCTGCGCACTGGCATGAATTGGGGGCAGCCGTGAACAGAACCCCTTCTTCACGTGGGGCATCTGCGGGCACTGAGCAGGCTCACAGCTCTGCTTCCTCTTCCCGGGGCTGAGTACCTCCAGTTCCTACAGCTGTCACCGGACACACTGCCGGGCCCTCGGCCACAGGCTCCGGACACATGCAGACACTCTCGGAGCAGGAAGGGAGGAGAACTTTCCCACTGACATAATGGAAGGCAGACTGAATTGTAGTCAGTTGATGACTGTTGATAAATCCTCTGCCCACAGCCCACCTGTCCCTCACGTTCACCTGGGGACTGCTCCCCTCCCCTCGCCCCTCTCATAACTGCTGTTTTGGGGGAAATCTCCCGAAGTACCATCTTAGTGTTTCTTTCTTGTCACTCTTCACTTCCCATGCTCACCAAGAACATTTTGTTAACAAGACAAAACTGGCACAGCAGGCGGCAGGGAACACTTAACTTTTAAGGAATGGAGTTTGGCCGTGACTTTCCCTTGGAGGAGACGCCCTCGCGCTGGGTCAGGGTTGACCGGGCATCGGGTGCAGCACCTGCACGTTTGTGTCCACAACTCACCTTGACAGACGTGGCACCTGGGGGAACAGGGCGAGTCCAAGGAGGCTAGTTCTGTCCATTGTGCAGTAGGGTGTGTGGTCCTTGATCAGGTTTCTTTAATAAAAGGACTCTTCATCTCTGGTTGGCTCCGGTAGATGGAGTGCGGCCTTAATTAGCTCAAAACAGTGTCCGTTTAGTTCTGCTCCTTCCAAGGGCTCGGGTCTGTCCCTGTTCCCTGGCCAGCGGTGCCCAAGTGTGAGCCATGGCGTGTGGCCGGGCAGGGTGACGTTTGGCCTCGGGGATGTGGGGAATGTCCCTCACCACCTACTTCTTGCTCTGGAGAAATGCAAGCGCCGAATTGCCCAGCTTCCTATTTTCACAGGACGTCAGAAATGCAAACTCTAGGTAAAATGTTCCAGTTCTTAAAGTTTGCAACGAGTACTATTTAAAAAGTTCCTCAGGAGCAGGCAGACCTCCTGTGTGGTCGCTGCCTGAGCTGCCAGGTAGCTCTCTGCGTGGCAGCTGGGCCAGGCGGGCCCCAGTTGGGGAGCCCCTCGTGGTGCAAGATGGGCCGGGACGTTTAAAACACTCAACAGGGCTCCCTCGCAGGCCCTGCTGCCTGGTTCAGCGTTCCTCAGGGTGAGCTGTGTGTGACCCACACAGACGTGCTGGACAGTGGACGGCACAGCCTGTGAAGATCTTGGCATCAGCTTGAGCAGAAAGAACGTCTTAGGTAAAGGCCATAAAACATCTCCCCTGTTTGGAGCCATAGGGAAAGGTGTCATTCACTCTTTGCAATGACAAGTATCAGTCCTTGGACATTTTCTTATATTGAAGGCTCTTATTTTAATAATACCTCGACAGCAAAAATACCTGCCCCTGAGCCCTTTCACCTTTGACCCGTGGCAAGAGCTTGCGGATGGCAGCCGCCCTCGGGAAAGAGGTGGCGCCACGGTAGCCGGCCTGGTGCCCTCGGCTTTCTGTAGAAAGGCAACTCGTGTTCTAAATTCCCGTTTTTCTTTTTGCTCTTTGAAATCTGCATGGCTCGAATACCAAGGATATAAATAGTACTGAGTTACCAGAACGAAGATACTATAGATGAAGCGAGCTGGGAGCTTAGTGAAGACCTTGCAGCTGGATGGGGTGCGGGCGATTCCAGGGCCAACAATGTGCACCTGCTTCACGAAATTGAAAGTGAGATGAGATATTGAGGGTCTGTAGGAGCTACAAGCAATGGGTGTGAAAGAGCACCAAAGACGCAAGAAAACGAGTTTTCAGTTCTCCTGAGATAATTTGTATAAGTCTAACAAGGAATTCTTTTTATTACATGTTGAATCCAAATTCAAACAAACCAACACATAAATCTAGACAAAACCAATTTTAATTCTAAACCCCTTTAAGGGATTCACTTTGTAAAAAAGAAAAGCTTAGGAGGTATTTAGAGCTTTGTGAGTTAATACTGATTCATCGCTAAGACTAACTTAATCCTGCCAATGAGGCAGTCAGGCCACGGATGCCTGAGAATATAGCTCAAGGCAGCCCTGTCCCCGCAAGGGCGGGGGGGGGGGGGGTGCTGACCGCGGTGGTAAGCAGTGACTCAGCTCTCCAGCTCTGCCCGGTGTTCCTGCCTGTGCGTGGGTCACATGGGAACTTTCCTGTGACTTCACATCATTTTTGCCCGGATCGGGGCGGGGAGGGGGCGCGGTGGTGGTGTTGGTGGAGGAATGTGACCTATATTTCGGAAGGACAAGGAGGTACCCATGTTTCTTGACAGCTCCACAGTCTGGGCCAGGTCCTGAAGGACCCACGGTCCTGGGCCATGGCTGAGGTGGGTATGACAGTGAACATTAGCTCAAGACCGGGGCCCCGGGAGGTGCTAGACTAAAGAACTTACTTTTCTCTGACGTTTCTCAAACAAAGAATACTGGACTAACTTTGATCCACTTGTCAAGGAGCTGTGGCGGGTATGGATACTGCCCCCTTCAGGCTAACAAGTTACCCTGCCACGGTTTCCCGGATGCCCTCAGAAGGCATGGGCCCTGTCAGACAGCATCATCAGAGGGAACCTGCTCCTGGCAGCGCGGGCAGTGTGGGCGCCACGTTCCCACTCCTGTGGGTTCCCTTTTCCCCAAGCACCTCAGGACCTGTGTGGAGAGGCCCATGGTGCGTTTTTGTCCTGGCTGAGGAGCCTGAACTTGGGAGACCCCAGCGTCACAAGGAGGCTGCTGGTGTCCTGCCCAAACTTCGCTCCAGAGAAAGATGCATTCTTGGTTATTGAGATCAGCCTGAGGGCCGCACTCTCTGTCTGCCAAGGCTGTTGCTCTACAGACGTCCTCAAAAAGAGTCCGGAGCAAAGCTGCCAGTGCCTTTTCCCAAGACACGTCCATGCAGTGTCCCCAGCTCCAGGAGGGCGACTCTCAGTAGGCGTGGACGTCCTGCTTCTCTTCTCCAGGGCGTGCTGTGGCCTCTGGGCCATAACTCCCCACTCTGTGCTGTTGGTCCCTCTACGGCGTTGTCCACTGTCCTTGCAGCCGCAAGTTCCTGCACAGCACTTGGCACTTAAAAAGGTGTCAAATAAGCTTTTGCTGAACAAATTAATGAAAAACTTCATATTAAAAATTGTGATATATGCACATAGAAAAAGTGCCATACATACACAGCATGTGTGTCCATCCCTCTTAGAATTCACGTGTGCACAGTGTATGTGCATCCCTCCCCATTTCACTGTGCAGATGGAAGCCAGCTCTGGTCTGTACTTTGTTTTTCTTTTTTTTTTTTTTAACTTTAGCAATGTATTTGGCAACCGTTCTGAATTGGTTTATACTTTCCTTTTAAGAGCTATGTAGTATTCTAACAGATTTCCTTAGTCTGTCCCAGGCTCCTGGACTTTTAGGTAGCTTACAAGCAGTACTCTAGTGACTGCATTTCTTCATGACAGTAAAATATTTCATCAGCAGTTGAGGGTTGACTTCAAGCCACTATGCATGAAATCAGAACGTCCTTCTCATATGATTAAATAACATCATTTTAAGAGACTTGCTTATTTCTGTGATCGTTGTGTCACACAGAATATAATTAATTACATCCCACTTTTCATCTCGTCTTTCCTTCCTACATCTCTTTGTCACAGAGGAAACTAGGCAGCTTCATGAGCGTGTTCTCTTCAGAAAGTCCCGTGGGGGAGTGACCCTTGTCTGCAACTCTTCTCTGACCCCCCGCCCCGCCCCCGCACCGAGGCAGCGCTGCCTCTGGCCCAAGGGCAGGTGGTGGTTGCCCCTCTCCCTGACGAGCGTCTGTTCCTGGTCCTTAGCTGACCTGCGAGTGGGACTTGTGAGCAGACTTCCCTCCATCTCACCTCCTTACATCCATGTGGGTCAGAGGGCGCCTGCTGCCCTTCTGAGGTCAGCGTGATGTGAGGCCCATCATTCCCTTTCATTTTTCTCTCTGATGTAGTACGTTCTTGTTCTCATCCAAATAGCTCTTTGAGCTGATAAGGCAAACAGCCTGATCTGTTTTTTCCCTTAGGGTGGGTCTTTTTGTATGCAATTTCTTCTAACTTCTAAACTCAGTAAGATCAGCTACCAGCCTTGGATATTTAAATAATAATTACGTATTGGTTTGATTTTCTGAAAGTAATGGCTTTAACTTTACTTTTTATAGGAAACAAATCTCGCTGAAAAAAATTCTACTCTGAGTTAAACTTTTATGCTTAAACTCATGAAAGGAATCATGCGCGAGAAGTCAATTACTAGCAGGTAGAGCATCAGCACACCTGGAAGCCACAGGTGAGGAGGCTGTAACCCGTGCTCTGCTGGGTCACAGGAAGGAGCTTTGTGCCACTTGGCATTGCTGCTGTTGGGGACCAAGCTACTTCTCCCACGCATCTTTCTAAGGTGCTGGTGGCCCCAAGACACAGCTCAGCCAGCTGCTCGCAGCCGCCTCCCCCGCGAGCACCTCTCCGCCTTCCATGCCCCCACTTAGTGTCACGCAGGCCGCGTCCTGAAAAGGTCCCGTCACTCTTCCCGCCGGTGGGGCTGGTTCTGAGGCTGCGGCTCCCCCTCCAGAGGAGCCTGCAGTGCAGTTTCCAGCCTGTTGAGTGGTTTCCTGTCGTCCACTGTCTCACATCCTGTGATGTGAAAGCGCAGGGTCCCTTTCTGGGGTGGAAGAGCCTGCTGGAGGCTCCTCGGCACACTGCACTTCAGTCACAAGTGGCCAGTGAAGCCGCTGTCCCTGCTGCAGCCCCCGCCGTCTGGCGCTGGCTCATGGGCGCATGACTGGTGCTGCCACGATGGGGGCAGAGTTACACGTGTCAGCCACGCGCCCCCCCAGGTTCCCGGGGCTTCAGTTGTGCATGTTTTGGTTGCTTGGGCCGGTCGCAGCCCTTCCCGGGCACCCATTCACTTGCGAGTTTTTGTAGAGTTTTCTGGGTCAAGCATCCATTCCAGTGGTTGTCTCTGAGCCCTCGTAGCTAGGCCTGTTCTTGGGGGGTCGCCTTGGATCATGGAGTGGACTGTCATTGCTGGAGCCTTGGCTGGCTCTGTCGTTCACTGGTTTTTCCAGCATGTTCTTATTGAGCAGATACCAGGCTAGAAGGGTGACGAGAAATTGGGCAGGACACGTCATCCCCTCTGGGAACTCCAAATCAAGCCCCCGATGGCGATGCACAGGGCGGGAGCAGGGATAACGGGGCTTCGAGCCAAAGGACTGAAGGGTTTCTGGGGGGAAATCGGAGAATCTGAACATGGAATAACGTCAGTCTACTCTGAACGAGAAACTGACAGTGACAGAAAAATGGCTAAGGGCTTATTTTATCTTTACTTGGAGATTAAGGCAGAAAAAAGGTGAGTGGGGAAACTACCAAGAAGAATGGAAGCTTTTTGATCATAATCTAATTGGTGATCGGTACTTTGGTAATTGACTATATATACTTGCTGTGTGTTCGGGGACGGTGGTCTCGGCTTCCACGTGTGTCCTGTGCTCGGCCCTGGAGTGGTTCACTCCATGCAGCCCTGTTCCACCTGCAGCTGATCACCACCACCCAACCCCAGCCGCCACCTGGCCAAGACCCCCGGCCTCCTTGGCCTCTGCCCCTGGCGTGGCTTCCTCGTGATGATGAGCGCATCCTCTTGTACTCCAGGGTAGGGGCCCATCTTGGTACTCCTCAGCCTCTTGGCACCAAGGCATCTGCCAAGGACCCTCCTGTCCGGCGTCTGTTGACCCAGGAGCAGACATACGGACCCTTCCTGGTGCCCAGGACGGAGGGAAGACTCCAAGTGTCCACTCTCAGGACAAGGACAGGAGATGTCCACAGAGCAGGCGTTGGGGGGGTCCCAATCTTGATGCTGGAAGGTGGTCGTCAGCCCATCAAGGTGAGGAAATGGGAGTGGACTTTCCAGTCTCTCATCCAAGCTGGTGGCAGAGCCCAGCTCCCTGGACCCTAAGTCAAGCGCTCTTTTCACAAAGCCATACTTGGCATCTTAGAAAGAGAGGCATGCTTTAGATGAAGGTCTTCCTCTCTAAAGCCTGCTTCAAAGGTGAGGGGCCTCCTCTGAACCGCCATGGCTACAGGGAGATTGGCCTCATGTCCATCTAATTGTCTGCACCTTCCACTGAAGCTTCCCCTTGGGGTGAGGATCCCCACCAGTTCACTCACTTTGTGACATCAGCCCCTTCTCTCCTCCGGCCCACGGCGAGGGCTTTGGGGCAGCACGTTCATTTGGTGAGTCCTCCTTGACTTCCTGGCCGTCAGCTTCCTCATGACACGCCTGGTTCTCTGTGTATCAACAGGAACCGTCAGAGGCGGCCGGGGTTCAGCTGCAGGCGGAGGCCCCGCAGTGCAGGACGTTGAATCAGGGCCCAGAGCGCCCCAGATGTCTGCACCTTACACATCGCCCGGGCTGTGACCTGCCCTGGGTAGGGCTCCCGCAGCTCAAGAACTGACACTTTCAAGGCACCTCTTATCCACCCCAGAGAAGGGTTACTACTGCTTTGCAAGCAGTCTCTGACTTCTTACAGCTACTTCCTTCTCTGCAAGGGAAGGACTGAGGCCTGTGTGAGGGGACACTGAGGGTGAGGCCAGGCCTCCTGGCTGCCCACTGGGCCCCGGCGACAAGGACAGCACGTGCCTCCTGTGTCCCCCTGGCAAGCGCTGTCGCTCTGCTCCTGTGTGGCCCCGTGCAAGGCACCCAAGCTCACCAAGTTCGGGGGGGTGGGGAGCGTTTGCTCCTGGGGCTTGTTGCAGAGCTTGGAGCTGGTGGGCTGGCCGCGCGGGCAGGTAGGAGAGGTGTGTGTCGGCACCCAGAGCAGCCGGGTCCAGCCACCGGGAGGGCTGGGGGCGCACACACGGGATGTGTGGGTGAAGGAAGGAGCACAGCGTTGACCCGCAGCCTGGAGCTGGCCCCAGGGGCATTCTGAAAAGCGCGCTGTCTGCTATGAGCTGTTTTGGGACGGTTCACGGAGCAGACACTTCTGAGAGGAGCTGGGGGGGGCCTCGCAGGCGGGTCACGTTTCAGGTGGAGGTGACGCAGGCGTGCTCCACGGCAGAGGACGGGAGGCTGGCGGAGCAGAGGCCAGGCCGCAGGGAGAGGGTGGCTGAGAAGGTGCCGCGGCCACATGGTGGTGGGGGCACAGGAGCGCAGGAGAAAGGAAAGCACACAGGAGGAGCTGGGGCCTGGGGAGGGCGCCTTCGGGGCTGTGGTGAGCAGAGGCCGCTTCTGGGGAGCCTAAGCAGAGGCAGAAGGAAGGGCTGGGAGGGAGGCTGGAGCCTGCTCACCAGTGGGACCATTTGGGGCAGCAGGTCCTGGAGGCAGGGGGAGTGGCCAAGGGCGGACCTGAGGGGCTCGGCCCAGAAGGAGGGGGAGGGAGGGGCCTGAGCGCCCGGCACAGCTCCCGGGGTGGACGGGGCTGGAGGGGCCAGCAGGATGGCACCCAGGGCACTGAGCTGTGGACGTGCCAGGGGCCCCTGGCCCCCAGCCCTCGCACAGAGCCTGGGAGGATGGTCCCACACGAGGCCGGTCTCGGCCAGGAGCTGTGGACGCCGCAGCCAGGCGTCCTGCCCTGGGGGCACGCGCAGCTGTGTGGCTGCTGTACTGTATGAGGGCGATCTGGCTTCGCGCTGGTAGATGGGTGTCCCGGCTCGATCCCAAGACATCGCCCAAGTCCTGCTCATGAATCCACGCAAGATTACCCTGGGAATCCAGTCCCAGGACTCCCCACGCATCCAGTCCCAGCCTGTCAGCTGAGTCCAGACGTCCCCTCTCGGACGCGGCTCGGCTCTGCTTGCCAGGGAGCTCATGTGGCACCACCAACAATGCCCCAAGTGGTCACAGACGTTGGAGGGCAGGTTGCTGAGAATTTGTACAAAAGACAACAGCAGGCATCTCGATGGTGAAAGGCACAGCATCCGCAAAAACGTACCCCCATCAGTTTTCCCAAACTGACCCCTTAGCAGGACCTCCCCGGGACTCCCGAGGGCCCCTGTTGTACGGATGTCGGAAGAGAGGCGTGAAGGTGCTGGGCCCACCTCGGAGGGATCTGCAGTCAGTCCTCGGGCAGCCGTGCTGGCCGGGACCCCGACCGCAGGCACTAGGTTCACCCAGTTTGGAGGACATTTTGATGTTTGGGGTTTATTGGATTCAGCGTATTCTTTAGACAGGTTCAAACTGGATCTCCGGATGTTCCTTTGAAAAACTCTTTTGTTCAGTTAACAGCTTTGGTTAGTTCTGGGTTTTGAGTCTTGGTTTAACGTTAGTTCAAGTCCCAAAATACGACTCCAACTAATGGAATCCATCTGAACTGAAGTTAAACTTTGCTACTTCCATATTCAAAGTTCCAAAGTGATTTGATTGAGGTGCCATCTGGTGGCATTGTCCCCCCAGATGGTCTTTCCCAGGCCTTGGTTCATAGGTCGCCTCTAGCCCACCAAGGGTGGGATCATTGTAGCACCCTAGTTAGAATATTGAGGTGTCCAGGAGTTGTCTGAAGAATGAGTTCCCGGTAAAATACTCCTTGCAGCCCTCTAAAGGCACTTGGAGTTGGAGCTCTGTCGTGGCGCCTGGGTTTGCCCCTGTGTAAAATCCAGGCTCTCATACAGGGGGCCTAGGGAGCAGCATGGCCCTGGGCCTCGGTCCACACCCGAAGGCTTGACCTGCTGTGTGGACTCAGTTACAAGCAGGGGGATGTTGAAGAGCCAGCCCGCCTTGGTGCCGTGGTCGGCTTGTGAACTTGCAGTGTTCCTGCTGCAGGAAGACCTGGTGAGGCCCTCCTGGCCCAGGTGCCTCCATCAGGTACCTCGGGCAGCCTCAGACCAGTGGGCGCTTGGTGAACATTTGTTGGAGAGACGAATGCTCGTCACTGCAAGTTTTAAGAGAGCATGGCTGCAGCTGGTCCAAACACTGTGCCGAGTCATGAAGAAAGGATAGTCTGCTGTTTGGAAGATGAATTGTTCCATCTCTGTCTGCACGGGCAGGGGTTTGTTATCAAGCGCCCTGAGCTTGTTCTGTAAGTTGCTTTTGAGTCCTGATTGCAGCAGCTCCCCTCCCAGCACGTGGCCGGATTTCACCTGCACTGACTGTCTCTGAGAAGCGCACAGCCCAGACATAGGCTGTGATTAGTTCTGGTGGGTTGTCACTCGGGCGTTTCCCCTCAAAAGGCTCCTTTCCACTCTGCTTCTGCCACTAGCAAGTACTGTCATCATGCCTGACTGCAGCATTACTAGAAAGGCGTTTGGCTCGGTACCCAGCATGGATGTAGCTCTCCTTATCTCACTACATGTATTTTAGGAATAAATGATGTAGATATGCATCCTTAGAGCAACAGAAAGAGAGACTCCTCCATTTGGTAGAGTTTGATCATCACTGTTAGTGGAGAGATTAGCTGGACTCTGTAGGACGCAGAGAAACAGGATATTTGTAATTGGACCCCTGAACAGGAAGCATCAAAGGTGCCCAAAGAGCAAATCCAAAGCTGAGGGCGGGGCTGATGGGGATGTGGGCCAGTGTTGCAGAGCTTCCAGGTCCAGGGCAGGGTTCGCAGCGATCGCGTCACCATCCACAGGGCTGGGGGTCTGGACCCGCTCAGCATCATGTCTGCTTCCGCGGTGAGCGCTGAGACGCCAGGATGCAGCAGGTGGAACAGCGGGGCTCCCTGTGCCGCCGCTGCGGGGATAACGTCCACATCTCGACCCTGCCAACCCTGAGGTCAGGAAACAGACCCCCGGGGTCCTTCTTGGGCTGTATGGCCAGCTCACACCGCTGGAGAACAGGGACTTGAGTGTCCAGGAATGGGAGTATTTGGAGGGGTGGTCTCGGCAGAAAGTCAAAGCAAGGTGATGGTGAGGATATGGCGAGATTTCTGCCGGCCATGACTGCAGCTGCCCTTTGAAGGATCCAAACGCAGGACCAGGGCTGAGAGTAGAAGTTGCACACAGCCCCATTTTGGCCGTGGGGCATAGGACAAATTTGACAGTGACCGGAGGCCCCCAGGGGATGGCTGCTCATGGCCGCGCTGCTCTCGCGGCCCTGGGAGAAGTGAGAGGGTCGGGGCCGCCCCGGGCCACCTCTGTGGCCTTTTGAATGCGGGGCGCCCACTGGTCTGGGAAAGCACGTTTGTTGGTCAGAGTCCTCCTGGCCCCGGGGGCCTCAAAGACTGGCTTGTGTACTTACCTGCAGAAAACAGTAACTCACGTCCCCCTCCATAAGCCTGAAGCAGGGCCCTCAGACAGGCAGGCGGGCAGGAGGCAGCCTGTCCGGTGATTCGGGTCAGAAAAAATGGCTGGGTTCACAGAGAAGCACCCTTTTAAAAAAGGATTTTTCCCAACTCAGTTGGTGAGCCTGTCCATCAAGTTTTCAGTCCTTTAAAGTGATACTAGGCATGGGGGCGCTGGGAACAGGAGATGGATCAATGGCTTCGAGGGCCACAGTGAAGATAATTCCTCTCTTTAGAACTGTTAAAGCAGAGTTTTAGCGCTCAGAGGATCCATGGAAATCTCCTGGATCAGCACGGTCCCCTTACGGGAGGAGAGGCAGGCGGCTGCCTGAATGTCAGCATTCTGGTGCCCGTTATGGCCCTCAACATCCCATTATGCTGTTTGGTCACTGCTTAAAAGTGACTCCAGAATCTTGAAAATGAAATTCTTTTTTCCCTTTGCAGTTGGCAGGTGGTCTGTGGGGCTGCTGGGCTTTCCCAGGCTTTCCCACCTCCTGGCTTTCGTGCCCTGTGGATGATTCACGCTTGGTCAGCCGGTATTTAAGGTCCAAAATGTCAGCTTTTATAATTCTAACCATTCTTTACACGTATTAATTAGCGTTCTCTTGAAAGAAGAGCTTTTCCTCATCATTTGGGGAAGAACTACAGTTCCTTCTGAAAGAGTGGGATAAAAGTCCAAGCACCTTGGGGGCACCTATTAAGTACTTAATAACTAGAATTCTGATCAGACAATTATTTCATCACTGCTATTTATAGCACAAGTAAAGTGGGTGTTGGAACATGTAGCCATTAAAAAAGATGGCACACGTCACAAATGACATGAAAAATACGAGATGTATATTGTTAAGTGAGAAAGCAAGGAATACTCCAGCATATAGGATATCCTGTGTTTTTGAGAAGAACATACGTGACGTCTCTGTGTATGTGGTGTATGGGCAGGTGTATAGGATGTCATCGGGCCCTGTAGGGGCAGGAGCCAGATGCCCATGAGGGGCCAGGAGGAGGCTGCTAGGAGGGGGTGTTTCCCCAACACTCTCAGCATGGAAGGCAAAGGGGGCGGGGGCAGGACTGTTTGGGGAGAGGGTTTCTTTGGGGAGAGTCCTTGGAATGCTCTGTGATGTCTGCTCTCCTGTTGAGGGGAGGGAGGTCCCCCACCGGTGAGAGGACTTTCATGTTGCTGGGGGACACAGGGATGAGAGGTGGCTGGCAGCCGTCTTGGTGCAGCTGGGCAGAGAGGTCCACTGGGCCTCTAGTTGTCCTCTACTCAGGAGGACAGCCACCAGGGCGAGGACCAAGAGGGGTCAGGGGCCACAGCTGGGGGGAGGCGGCCCCTGGTCCATGGGAGAGGAGGTGCTGGCTTCCACCACGAGCACCTGTGCCAAGACCCCTGAGTGCCTCCAAGCCCCCTGGAGCCCCGAAAACCACCACCAGCAGATCTGAGCCCCAGTCTGCCCTTCACTCCCGCTAGCCTGAAATAAGTCAGGTGGAGAAGGCATGTTAACTAAGCAGACCAGGCTGTGCCTTAGACCAGAGTGGTCAGAAACACGAGGGGCCTCACCTGAGTTTCCTGCAGGACAGAGACTGTACCCTGAGCCAGTGGGAAGGGCCCAGCTCCACCTGCAGCACAGACGTCTCTCCAGGTAGTCCATAAACATGAGCGGGTTCACCCGCCGCTGCAGGCTGCACACGGGCTCGCAGCACAGGCCACACCTCCTCGTGCCTGGACTGACGTGCTGTGTGATTGCACGGTCCAGGGCGTGTGCTGCTTTCGTAATTTAAGATCGCACGCCTGGAAGAGTCTGTCAAATTTTAAGGGTGTCTCAGTGAGGGGTTCATATTGTCCCTTAGGTACTGAGAAGTCCTTAGTGGACAGAGGCTGGTGTAACAGGATGTGGCGAAGGCTCTGATGTGCATGTAATGGGTCTCAAGACCTTGGGGGGTCACTGAGCCTCTTTAGGTGTGGACCCCTGCTGTGAAGCAGCATGTTTGCCGAGAGCCAGAAGGTCCTTCCCGACTCTGAAGTTCTGCGGTCCTTTTTTTTTTTTTTAACTTATTTTATTTTATTTTTTTATTTTTGGCTACGTTGGGTCTTTGTTGCTGTGCACAGGCTTTCTCTAGTTGCGGTGAGCGGGGGCTACCCTTCGTTGCGGTGCACAGGCTCTAGGCGCACAGGCTCAGTAGTTGTGGCGCATGGGCTTAGTTGCTCTGTGGCATGTGGGATCTTCCCAGACGAGGGCTCAAACCCGTGTCCCCTGCATTGGCAGGCGGATTCTTAACCACTGAGCCGCCAGGGAAGCTCCTCTGTGGTCTTTTGAATGACCCCCCAGCTGGCCCTCTGCCCCAAAGTTCTTGTTCACCAGGCAGAGCCCCGGCACTTATTTAAGGGGCTCACGAGGAGGATGACAGATGGAGTGAGGAAACGTGACATTGCTTCTTAAAGTGCTTTCTTCCTGTTCAGAGATGTCCAGCAGTTAGTGTGGCCTGAATCAGCGCAGACGGAAGCACAGGAAACAAGAGCAGCCCTGACAACAGCCCCTGCCCCCGAGGCACCGCCCAGCCGGCGCGTGGCCTCTGCGTCCTTGGCCCAGCAGTGCGCTCTCGGACCCCACAGCGGGGAGAGCAGCCCTCACCAGGGGCTCCAGGGTCAGGGGCCCCTTGGGGCCACACTCCACCCAGGAGGTGCAGGTGGGTCGGCGACGTTCCATGCTGCCCACCCCCAGGCCGGGCTCAGTGCTGCCAGGGACGGCCAAGGGCGAAAGCGGCCTGGCTGGGCTGGGTCCCCGCTGTATGTCTGTGCCCCACCCAGCCCGGCCCACAGCACAGAGGCGCTGTGGGCAGGGCTGGGGAGCCTCCGGAGCTCAGCCAAGCTCCGTTCAATGCCTCGTTTACTCGTCTGTGCGATGAGACTGGGGACACCCCGGGCCTGTGAGTTTGGGGGATGAAATGAGCTCATGAGGGCGGGACCCGGCCCCGCTGCTGCTGTCACTGCCCGTCCCGAGAGCAGTGCTTTCCTCAGTGGGCTCGCGGGATGCGCTGGTCATCGGCACTGCCTTCTGGGTCTGTGGAGGTGCTGGGGGCCGTCAGGTGGAGCGTCCAGGGACGCCCGGCCCTTCGGCGGCAGCGTGAGACCGGGAGTCACCCCGCCGGCCAGACAGTCCTCCCTGTGCCAAGCAGGCCCCTGATGAGCCGCCCGGTTGGCTCACCAGCACTCACCCGCCCTGCACGGGAGGAAGCCAGGCTTAGCGAGGTTGGGGCTGTGGCCTGGCGAGCTGTGGGCTCCGAGCCCACCCTCCTTCCCGTGCCAGATAGGGCGTGGCTGCCATGAGCCCCTGAGCGGTTCAGCACCACCGCAGGGACGGGGGTCAGCCTGGGTCTCTGGCGCAATGGCCTGGGGTGGGGCACGGGAACTTTCTAACAAGTCGGCAGGGGCTGCTGCTCTGGGGCCCCGTCAGCACCCGCACTCGTAATCCTTGAGGTCCCGTCTAGCACCTGCACCTCAGGACTGTGGGTCTTAGCCCTGGGTACACGTTGGAACCTCCAAGAATCTTAAAAACCGAGAAGTGCTGCCCGGGGGAATCAAACCAGAACCCTGGGTGTGGGTACTAACAGCGGGCCCCGGGGGCATGTAGGAAGGACCCGGGCACACCCTCCACTGCCGCTTGGCTGCCCCATCACCAGCCTGGGCTGAGGGGCACTGACCTGCCCTCTGACGGGGTTGTCCACGGGGCACACGAGGTGCTGCCGGTCAGGTGAGCCTTGGAGACCGCGTCGTTCTGGCCACGGCAAATTCTATACAAGGAGTGACCAGGGAGCAAGAAGTGCCATTTCTCTGCTTTCTCTCAAGCAAGGTTAAGACAATAAAAAGCAAATAAAAATCTCCGTAATGAAGGGACTTGGCCTGGAGGGTGTGCTCATCATGGCGGGGGAGGCCAGTCGAGCTGAGCTGACCCCAAGCTGAGGCCTCTGCGTGGCTCTTCCTGCCGTCGAGCAGCAGCCACTCTTCAGTGTCCCTCGCCGTCGCCCCTTGTGTCGTCTTCACACTGACACCCGCGCTCGGCCGCCTGCCCACCGGGGTCGGGGCCAGGAGACAGGAGAGGAGGTGATGGGCCCTTCTTCCCATCTCACTGCGCCTGTTCTCACCTGTTCACCGACACTGGCGTGGCTGAGGTACAGAAGCGCCTGGAAACAAGTAAACGGTGTCCAGTGCTGTGTCCACCATAACCAGGCGTTGAAAGTCCTCTGACGGGACTGGACTGGGCTTCCCTGGGGCTCCACTTTCATCACTGGGGGCAGAGGAAGTGGGATTGTGAGACCTCCACCCCAGGAGCTGCGGCTTGAGGGGTGTTTACCTGCCCGGTGATGAGGTCCCACCAGCCCATCCCAGAGAAGGACGGGTGGGCCAGGTCAGCACCTGCTGTCTGCGGGCTGGGGATCCAGTGACCAGCATGGCTCTGGCCTCGGAGCCCAAGAGCACTTCCTGGACTTCCCTGCAGCTTCTGATTCTGGAAGAAGCTTTGCCACTTATGACTTCAAATTTAAACTAAACTTTTGAATGGAAGGTGTTATTGGTAATGTTAGCTGTCACCTGGCCTCATATGTTAGTGCCAGAAACAGTTTTCTTTCTCCTTTTCCTTTGCCCATGCCTGCTCCTGCGGCACTTCCCGTGCTCCGTCTTGAGCAAGGTGACCCAGGGGACGAGGCCTCCCGCCACTGGATGCCCGGGTGCTGGTCCGTCCACCCTCTCCTCACAGGCCGGGCCGCAGGAGCGGAGACCCCTCCCTGGAGCTCCTGGTCACGGTGGGAAGCACCTCCATCACACTGTGGCCACCGTCGAGAGTCAAGCCTGCCTGGGTACCTCCGCTGTCCCACTGCTGTGCTGTCTCTCTCTGTGCGTCGGTGCTGGTAGGGGACTGGATTTCTCTCTTGGTAAAAATGTGGACAGATAGGAGCACGGCCACTGCTGGGGATGCCCCAGGAGCCTCACCCAGAGAGGGCGGGAGACCACGTCAGTCGTGGTCACAGCCTCGCCTGAGACATTAGCCCTGCATTCGCTGGACGAGTGCTCAGAGCCGTCTTAGTCTGCTTGCGCACCTGGACTCGGTTCATGCCTCTGGCTCTGTGTCCAGGGCTTTCGTCATAAAACACCTTGAACGTGGAAGACTGGAGTGGTAGGAGCACATCTCCCCAGGTGCCAGGAGGTCCCAGAGGGCCAGTGGGGACAGTGGTCTTCAGGGAAAGGGCAGTGACAGCAAGACGGGTTCTGGCCCCAACCTTGCTCTGCGAACCCATGAGCAGGAAACACAGTGTTTGTAAAAGCTCTGCCCTAGACGAAGTGTAACACCTAAGTAGTGACTCACCTGATTTTCTTGAAAACGAATTGCTGTTTATATCGTTGAAATAATGAGAAAATAAATCCGGGACTGAAAACAACACGTGTACCATCATCTGTGAGAGTATGACTTGCCCGGGGATATTTTGGAGAGAGAGTTGGTTTTTCGGGTACAAGTTTCTTTTCCATGGTGGTCGGTTCCTCCCCCTTCATAAGACTGCTTCAGGGGCTTCCCTGGTGGCGCAGTGGTTGAGAGTCTGCCTGCCGATGCAGAGGACACGGGTTCGTGCCCCGGTCCGGGAGGATCCCACATGCCGCGGAGCGGCTGGGCCCATGAGCCATGGCCGCTGAGCCTGCGCGTCCGGAGCTTGTGCTCTGCAACGGGAGAGGCCACAGCAGTGAGAGGCCCACGTACCGCAAAAAAAAAAAAAAAAAAAAAAAAAAAAAAAGACTGCTTCGGGCCAGGTGAACTGCAGCTGTCTCCTCTGAGTTCCAGAACACAGGCACGTGTTCTAATAGCAGCCTTTCCTGAGCACAACTCATCCATGTCCCGAGTATGTTCCGTTCAAGTTGCCGTGAAGTTTAAAAAATTTCTGGAGGCTGCACCGTGCATAAGACCAGTTTTTCTGAACCTCTTGATCTAGAATGTTCCTTTCAGGGGACTAAGCTGCCCTCCCAAGAGGAACTTAGGAAGCCACCCCCGCCGGTTTACGCTGGGCTCCTGTGCGCGCTTTTCCTGCGAAGCCTGGCAGTTGGTTCACGGAGGCACCTCGGTCAGGCCCTGGTCGGGGCTCCTCCCTGGTCGGGGCTCCTCCGCCACCTCCTCTCTGCAGCTTCTGGGACACTTTGCCAAGTTTACAACGTGTCAGTGCCTCCCGAGTCTGTTACTCACCCAGGTGCTAAATTAAACAGTATGGAAGCTGAGGAGTACAAAAAAAAGCACTTGTTTCTGGGAAAATCAATTTGTGTGCTTTGGAAAAACTAACAAATTGAGTTGCTAAGCAGCCGTAGGGTTGGAGGTGAGCATGACGGCTAGGATCGAGTCTGGAAACCTAGCTTTGCGGGAGCCTAAGTCAGCCCACTTTCAGTGCTCTGAAGTTGGACATCACCAAGGACAGGTCAGAGTATGATTTACACAAGAAAAGCAAAGAGGAGCCCAGTCAATAAGCCCACTCGCAAAGGAAAGACTTTGGCTGTGTGTTCTATGTTGAAGTAATAGAAACACACTTTGTGTTTCAATCAATGGAAGATACTTAAGGTATTAAGCACCTACCGTGCTTTTCAGTTCCGCAAGCCACTGACCCCCACTTTGGATAAGAGACCTCCTCCTCCTTGTTTTGGGTTTTGAAAGACGGAGAAGATTTGTGTGATAAGTGATAAATAAATTTTTACCAAAAAATTCTCATTCTCATTTATAATTTATTCATAAAATATTTCAGGTAATTTATATGGCCATTTTTAGTTGAAAAACCATGACCTGAAGAAAGTTGCATCTGTTTGGGCTAATTTACCCCCAGCAATAGTTTATGTACAGTAATGATGGGTTTGTTATTTTCTCTCTTTGCTTTGTTTCTTGATAGTTTGTAGGAGTGGCTTTTTAGTTTTATTTTTTGCTCGTTTTAGCTACAGCTCGAGGGTGACGCTGTCCTGGGATGATGGAAATGTGTGTCTGAGCTGTGAGATGAGAGCCACCAGCCACATGTGGCTACTGAGCATTAGAAGTGTGGCCACTGCAGCTGAGGAGCTGAATTTTCAATTGCATTTAATTTCAGTCGATTTAGGCTTAAACGGTCACATGTGGTAACCACGTTGCGAAGTGCAGTTCTGGGGTTTTTTCTCTTCTTTATTTTAGCGAATCCGTTCAGTTCATTTTATCTATTGTTTTAGCTAAAGCGCTAATGTATCGTTGAAGCATGATGGTGACAGCAAGTGCCCAGTAGGGTCCTGGTTTGGGTTGTACACTGTGCTTAACCGTTTCTAATAATAGCTACTTCTTTTAACAAATGGTCTTTGCTACGTTAAGGCAGTCTCAGTATTTCGTTATTCTATTTAGAGCTTTTAAAAATTAGCAATGGCTGCTGAATTTCGTCAAGTAACTTTTCAGTCTATTGATGTGAACAAAATTTTCCTCTTTTCAGACTGAGCCTTGATTTTATTATCACCATCTCAAATATCTAGGTTGCTACGAGAGTGTAACAAAAATAAATTCTCACGCAGACCCTGCTTGCCTCACCCACGCCACTTTTTCTCATGCAGTCTGGGCTATTCAGCACTTTTCAAACAAGACTCCTCTCCCCAGTTTGTCTTGGGTCCAGCTGAACTCTGCTGGGAGTCACCCCTGCCTGGCGGCTCTCTCCCCTTTCTCCAAGCTGCGCCCCCCCGCCGCCCCGCCTGCCGAGTCCCTTCACGGTTGTGGTTTACGTTATGATGACCACAGTTGACCCTGTAACAGCCCCAGGCTCCTTTCCGGTGTAGCTCTATGTCATTCCTGGAACTATAAGTTAGTTTTCCACCTCTCTATCAATAATTAGCATCAAACTTTGTACCAGAACAATGGCAAGACACTCTCGCGATGATCTAGTACACAGGGTGGTCACCAACTGCTGTTCTCGGAGCCACTCCTGTGCCCTCCATCCCATGCCAGGCGGCCTGGTTGGTCCAGGGCTCCCTGGTGCTCCTCCAGCAGAGCTTCCAGAAACACCCAGCAGGGCAGGGAAGTCTGGAGTTCTCAGAGTTCAGAATTCAAACTCGATGTGATTCTCCCAAACGTAGGCCACCTGTGCCCTTTAAGGGCACCCCCATTGCTCACCTCCTGCGGGCTGGGCTGCCGCCCCCTTTGCTCCATCTGAATCTTTAACACACATACATGCTGTCTGTCTTCAGTTTTATGACATCTCTAGGAACTGCCATTTCAAATTTCTCAACTGCCATTTTCATGAGACTTGGGAAATGGAGCGAGAAGCTCATATGTCCCCAGATGTCTGTCTCTTGCCCTCATCGCGTAGGCACATCCCTCCTTACCACCCTGCTCATCCGTACACTCCCAGGTCTGCAGGCTGCACTGCCCACCGGCCGGAGGTGTGTTTCTAGTGATGTCTTTGTCCTTGATGATGTGTCCTAAGTAATTTTTCAAAAAGCAACGTTTTCTTTAAATATGTAAGAATGTTAATATAGTATGAATTTATGTACTCAATCTTCGGTAGGTAATTCAGTTTTTAGGATGAATGTATTTTCATTTTATTTTAAAAAGCCTTTAGAAAGTATTTTCATGGTTTTTTTGTTTGTGTTTTTAGCCGCACCGCGCGGCATGCAGGATCTTAGTTCCCCAACCAGGAAACGAACCCAATCCCCCTGCAGTGGAAGTGCGGAGTCTTAACCACTGGACCACCAGGGAAGTCCCTATTTTCATCTCTTTTTTTGCAAAACTTGGTTTGTAGCCAACTTTTCATTACCTCTGTTCTTAGAAGTAAAACATTCCCGTGGTCAAACCAAAAATGCATAACTCCATTGATGTGTTTGCGCAGTTATCGTACAGGTGTGGGTGGCGTGTCAGAGAGCAGAACTGTCGTTTCTTTCTTTGTTTTAATTGAGGCTAGCACCCTGCTCCTCCAATACTGAAGTTTAAATGAAGTATAAAAGTTTAGAGGTCACAAAATACAGTAGAAACACCTTGGACTTGTGATAAAAATTTCCTGGGTTCACTTACTGTCTGTTTAATGTTGAGAGGCCCCTGGACCATTCAGACCTCAGTGCTCTTTGTCAGTGAGACGATTAATACAGTGTTGGTGTGAATTACTGTCGTGGGGTGGTTATTAAACCAAATAAGAGATCTGAAAAGTGTTTTAAGCTATAACATAATGCAAATTAAGTTTTGATAACTCCATGAGGGTAACCTAAGATTTCACCGCTAATATGTCGTCTTGACTGCTGAAATCAACTAAATCTTTTCAAATATTTAAATTTGCAAATTGTCCTTGAAGTCAGAATCCATAAACGCACAAGTATATGTGCATCTAGGGGACCCTAACCTCCAAGACTTACACAATACTCAGTGTTGCCCATTTTATCACATGGGGGGTGGGCGGGAAGCACTTCAGCAGGAAAAAGTAATGATTCTACTACAATTCGAAAGTGCGCAGTGCATGCTGGGTTCCTCAGAAACGTTCTACCGCAGATCTGCTTATTCCTCCAAAGCTGATTACAATGAACCCATGCCAAGTATATTCTCAATAATATCGTGGTGTGAGTTTCACAGAAAAAATAATTTGCAAGACAATTATCTAATTAACAGGCTTTCTATTTGAAAAGCTTCTGAGCAGATCCGGCGCCACCACCCTGGGCACCCCACACGTGGCCTGAGGGTGCTGCCCTTGTGCTGGGCAGAGGGCCCTGCTCACCCCCGTCTCCCCTCCAGCCTGCAGCGGCGTCTGGGACAACATCACGTGCTGGCTCCCCGCGGATGTCGGCGAGACTGTCACGGTGCCCTGTCCAAAACTGTTCAGCAACTTTTATAGCAAACCAGGTACTGTCGTCTGTGTTGTTTCTGAGCCGTGCCGGGGGGAGGGGTGCATACGAGGGGCCGGCTTCTCCATGGAGGCACAAGAAGCAGGGCGTCAGTTTCCTTGGCCCAGTGAGTCAGGGAGCAGCTGTGCTGAGCTGGCCTTAGAGACTGGGAGCACAGAAGGCTTCCTGCCAGGTCGTCCACCCTACAGCACACACGGTGGGGCGGACAGGAGACCCTGGGCAGGAGCCAGACACAGGCGCCCAGCGCAGGCGAGGGGCCGCAGCACCAGGCAGGGAGAGAATAGAAACACCTGCCGCACTTGGGCACCCGTAACCCCCAGAGAGCGTCCTCCAGGGTGTCCCTTCTCGGCCGGGAACGCACGTTCTGCTTCACGGGAATCCTCTCCTTTCCTGGACCGACTCTCTGGGTTCTCAGCCCCACCCTTGACCCGGCCCCCTGTCACCTGAACACCTGCAGTCGCATAGCTTCCAGCCTCAGAAGGTGCTGACCGAGATGCGCCGACCCCTCCTTCCAGGGCTTGCTCTGCACACAGGCCCAGGAAACCCAGATGTTCGAGAAATAGACCCGTTTTTTATAAAAAGTTGTAAGTGGGAAATTGGGGGGTGTCTCTACACATCAGTGCGTGTTGTCATGGCAACCAGCACGTTGCTCTGCTGTCCCTGTGCGGGTGAGCCCTGGGGCCCACGCGAGGCCCCTGAGCCGGGCTAGGAAAGGGGGTGTGAACAGGCGGGTGGGAGACTCTACTTCTGTGGGAGGGGAGAGCTGGGGGACTGGGCACAGTTCCGAGAGCAGGTCTTTGCAAGGGACAGTAGCAAACCATCAGGTGGAGGAGGGCCAGGTTCCAGGACTCGGAGGTTTATTCTGAGGAATTGGAACCTTAGGGCATCATGGATGCCGTCAAGTATTAGTGTTCTCTCAGCTGGGGAGAAGGCGCCTATGCTCTGCGTCCAGCAACGACACAGCCAGGAGCCCGTGCCCTCGGCCAGGCAGCCCAGTTCTGAGTTCTGCTCCCCGTCTTCTCCAGAAGCCACGTGGCCAGTCCCCAGAGGGCTGCGAGGGCCCTGGCCCGCCATGGGAGCACATCTGGTGGACCGGCCACAACCTGGAGCCTGCCCATCACTCCTGTCTCGGCCCAAGCCAGGACCCTCCTGACAGGGTCTGAGCCCAGGTGGCCGTGCTCAGGGCCAGACGTGTGACTGTGGCCTTTTCAGGACAGTCACACTCAAACACGCACTTAAGGACTGAGGACAGGAGTGTGCAATCAGCTTTAGGGAGCTGGGCTGGGGCTACCTACACCACTGTGCTGAGGCCCCAACACTGCAGCTAAATTGGGGACACAGTGGGGAGAGGCATGGAGATTGCGGGGGTCCTCACAACAGGTGACCAGACTTCTGAGTCCTAAGCTGTGCCCCACTTTCGTTCTCAGGTCCCTCTCTCACCTCCCCTCACCCTCTCCCTGAGCTTCCCCTCACTTCCCTGCCCTCACCCCCCGCCCTCTCTCCCTCACCTCCCACACCCTTCTCCCTGAGCTCCTTGGCCCCGCTCTCACCCCTTTGTCCATCTCTCTCCCCCGATGCCTCTCTCACATCCGTGACCCATCCCTCACCTCCCTGCCCCTCTCTCATCTCACCTCCCTGACCCCTCCATCACCTCCCCAGCCCCTCTCTTTACTTGACCATCTCAGGCATTTCCTGGAAGCCCACCGTCCACTTTTGCCCAAGGTTCCACTGAGGAGTGTGAAGCCAGAGGCAAGATGACAGCCCTGTGGGCGAATCTCGACTTCGTAGGATGAGGTTTATTGAAATGTCGTCTTTAGTGTTTGCCGTATTATAAGTGAGGAATGGCTAGCTCAGCACTCCTTGCCCTTCCACAGAGCTTAGGGTACAGGTCCCAGGAGCAGGTAGGTAGCAGGTGTGCTGTGCAGGTGAGGAGCTGACTGCCCAGGTCTGAAATGGGCACCTAGCTTGTAATCTGGTAGCTTTGGGCAGGTGACCCAGCTTCTTTAAGCCTCAGGTTTCTCACCTGTAAAATGGGATCATCAAAGGGCCTCCTCATGTAGCTGTCAGGATTGCATGAATTAAATACGGAAGAGCCGGGAGGAGCCGGTGAGCCCTACGCTGCCGACACCACTGTTGTTCTTGTCCTTTCTTGTTCCCGACTCTGACGGGCAGGTCATTCCCTTCTGTGGGCCTCGGTCTCCCTTCTGTAACGTGGGGCAGGGGAGCCAGACCTCAGCAACCTTGCCCCTTTCAGGTCTCTGTCTGGCCCACAGCACTGCAGTCCCTGTGCCCGAGCTGCCCTCAGGCCCCCCGGGAGCTGGAGCAGGAGGTTTCGGGTCTGGAATCGGAGGACCCAGGGGACGGCGGTGTTGGAGTGAGGCTGGGCCGGGAGAGCCCAGGTGCTCTTTTCCAGGGGCTTTGCTGAAGCCGACCCAACCCACTTCCTCTCCAGCGGGTTGGGGTCTGGACTCCCCCGGCCTCTCTCCCCACGGGGAGCAGAGTGGCTTATGCTTATCTCCTCCCCAGGGCGGACTCACCGCACTCTTGGTCCCACCTGATTCATCAGCCAGAGCAGGTGAACCGCTGCGCTGCCCTGGGGTAGAAGAAATGAGGGATTTTTAAGCACAAAACTCAGTTGTTACTGACCCTCAGAGCCTCACTTTTCCATCTATAAAATGGGAACAGTGATGCCACCAAGTGTGCAAATAAAAAGAGATGGTGTGAGGAAACGTTTGCTATTCTGAAAGCCCTGGGCCTGTGGTCCCAGCAGGAAGCAGAGACAGCAGGGCCAAAGTCGCCGCGCCAGCCTGGGTCCGAGCTCCCGAAGCCCACCCAGCAGGTCCATCCCCTTCCCCTCACCACCCTGTGTGTCATCTGCTAAAGACGCCTCTTCCTGTGCACGGGACCCTGCATTGCTGAGTCTGACGTGCACGTTAGGTTCCTAGGAGCAAACAGTGGGGCTGTAAAATCAAAGCTGTCTATTTCATGCCACGCGAACCTGACGTCCACGGCCTTTCCTGCAACCACAGCGGCCAGTGGTGCCTGCCCTGGCTGCTCTGGTCACTGTGCCTCGGGGCCGCGAGGTGAGGACTGGCCCAGGGGAGCAGGAAAGCGCAGGGCAGAGCAGGGCAGAACGGCCAGGGTCTGCCCACGACGCCTCTCAGTGGACGGAACAGCCTGTTCGCTTCCACCCCGCTCCGTAGTGAGTAGAACACACCGGCACCTCTGTCCCATCATAATTGCCCCGGACATTGCGCCCGTGCTTTGGCGCCGAATCCGCTCCCTCCAGCCGCCGAGGCCCCGGGGATGCAGGGGCCGCTGCCCAGGCTTCGTGGGCGAGGATGCCAAAGAGGGGGACGCACCCTGAGCAGGTGCCCCGGGTTCAGGCCCGGGCCCCTAGCCAGCCCCGAGGGAGAGGGAGCCTCTCAAGCCAGCGTAGGTGCAGGCGGGGGCCCTGGCCACCAGGCCAGTCCTGACGTGCAGATCAGACACCTAGCCTTTACCTTCCAGGAAACATAAGCAAGAACTGCACCAGGGACGGGTGGTCAGAGACGTTCCCGGATTTCATGGACGCGTGCGGCTACAATGACCCCGAGGCTGAGAGCAAGGTAAGGGCTGCGCGGGCCTCCCTTTCTGGTCGTTTTTCCGAGGTGCCTGGTAAACCGCGACCATTTGCTGCTCCAAGCCTAACTCAGGTGTTCTTTCACTTCTGGCCAAATCCCGCCAGTGAGGTCCCTGGTTTCAGTTCAGCCACCCAGCCTTTGGAATTATGTGCTGGTTCCGTAGTCTTGGAGCTGGGAAAGGCTGGTTTTCTCCACCTGCTGTGGTGTATCTGGAAGGTGACACCGAGAGTGGCTCTACCTGCCGAACTGAGCTTAGCCAGTGTCCCTTCTGCCATGAGGGTTTCTTTGTTCCCTTTAGGGTGTTGCCACCCGTGGGCTGTCGAGAAGCCACGTGGTTGTTCTCTTAGCCCTGACCCGGCAGCGGGGATGGAACCAAACTTGGAGCATGTCTGCAGACTTAGAGCCCGCGTTGCTGGTGTGGGCTGCCCAGGCTCAGCTGGCCGCTGGTGCCTCTCTCAGGCCGTGGTGGAGACTCGGTGTGGGGCAGGCATACTGTGAGGAGAACCTTTCTCCGGGAATGCGGTCCTTTAAGCGGTGGGCACCCTCAGCCCGGCACCCGCACCCGGCCGTGCCCCGTGGTGGGGTCTGTTTTGTTTGCCACCGGGAATTCAGGTCAGTGTCTCCCCTTGAAGCCCATCGCTCGCCCTGTGACCCCGTGTGGACGGGTAAGGGCCTTGGGAGCCGGGAGCCGGGCTGTTTCAGACGTGCTCCCTGACGACGGGTGTGAGGCCCTGGGGAGTGCCTGCCCCCGACGCCTGAGCCCACACGGTGCGGGCAGACCGTGTCTGTGCCGCCGAGGCCCATCTCCTGCCCCCCGCCCATGCCACCTCACCTCCGCTGTCCCTGGGTCCTGCCCCCAAGTGAGGCCCTTAGGGATGTGGCTGTCCCATCACTTTTCTTGGGTAACGGAGGGGCTTTCTTTGCTCTCCTTACTAAGAGTTACAATTTAAAGCCTGTTCTTTTCCTACTAAATTAGTAAACCTAGGAAAGGAAGTTCATTGTATTTTAGCTGGTATCCCTCTAACTGGATGACAAGTGACCTGTCACCAGTGGTCAGTGAGGGTAATCATGGTGGTGCAGCTCTGAGCCCTGCGTCATGTGCTTCTTACTGATGGACGTGGTATATATTTAACGTACACGATGTGATGTTCTCACATGTATACAATATGAGATGATCCCCCAGTCCATCGCCTCACAGATTCCCTTTGCTTTTATATATATATATATATATATATATATATATATAAATTTTATTTATTTATTTTTGGCTGCGTTGGGTCTTTGTTGCTGGGCACGGGCTTTTGCTAGTTGCGGCAAACGGGGGCTACTCTTCACTGCGGCGCACGGGCTCCTCATGGCGGTGGCTTCTCTTGTTGTGGAGCATGGGCTCTATGTGCGAGGTCTTCAGTAGTTGTGGCGCACAGGCTTAGTTGCTCCGCAGCATGTGGGATCTTCCAGGACCAGGGCTTGAACCCGTGTCCCCTGCATTGACAGGCGGATCCTTAACCACTATGCTACCAGGGAAGCCCCTCAGTTTGCTTTTGGTGAGACACAGAACCTATTCATCTTATCACTGCAGGTTTGTGCTTGTTGACCGATGCCCCCGCATTTGCCCACCCCTCATCTCATTTAGTCTGGGTGACAACCCACTTTACAGATGGAGAAACTGAGGTTTAGAGAAATGATGTGATGTGGCCAAGGGCCCCGCCATTCTGATGAGAGCCAGCCTCTTTGACCCCCTCCTCAGGGACCGCTTCTGGGCCCCCTGCTCTCCCTACACAGGTGGAAGCAACAGCAATGGTCCTGGGACACACCTGGGCGGGCAGCCAGGCCAGGGCTGTGCTGACCCTTCCCAGCCATTGTCCCCCCCCCACCAGTGGACTTGTGCCCCTGGGGCATTCTGCACGAACCCCTTTTGTTCTACAGGATCCCACAGAGAAGGCCCAGCCTTTCCCCATGGGCGTGGCCAAGAGGCAGGTCTCGCGGGGCCCCCATGACAGCAGCACAAATGGTGAAGCCCCCCCCAACGCTGGGCCCGAGGCTTGGGCAGCATTTAGCCTCTCCCGCCGTCAGCCGTTCCCCACCCCCACCCCACTCCCTGGAGGATGGGGGTAAATGCCACTGCCCACGTGCTTGCCGGTGGCCGGGTGCACAGCCAGGTCAGAGGCCACTCGTGGAATCAGGGTCCGAGCACGTTTTCATTGGACAGTGAGGGGATCTCAGGTTCCAGACTCGTAGCAAACTGCTGTTCAGCTACTTAAATGTGTCCAAACCAGGAAGCCGTCCTATTGGTGTCTAAGAATAAGACCTTAACTCGTGTAGAATTTAACCCTAGTTTCAGGGCTGTTTCCGTAGAGAAAAGCGTCCCAGGCCCTGTTCTGAAGACCCTGAACTCTGACCAGGGGTGATGACAGCCCCACGGTGGCCGGGACCCTGTCACGTCCCACCTGCCTCCCAGGTGGCCCTGCAGGACGGGGGCAGCAGCTGGAGAGTGTCCAGACTTCTGTAGGGGTGGACGGGGTGGGGCCTCAGCAGCCACCTTCCATCACCCACGTCTCCTTCTACCTCGGCAGCCAGCCCAGCGTTCGCAACTCCGAGGCCTCAGGACACACGTCAGGGCGAGGAACACAGCGTCCTGAGGCCTCGCCAGCAGCATTTATTCAGAGCCTGTACTTGTTCCACAAGTAAACATTTCCCGGAACCGCAACGTTCCGACTCTGGCCTTGGGTTACAGAGAGCCCAAGGTGGTTGTAAAGGACATCATCGTGGGAACCATGTCAGCTCAGAGCCCACGAGGACAGAGCACCTGTGATCTCCTAATGCTTTTCTGTCCAGTGCCAAGAGCTATTTTTCTTCTCAATTAAACATTTCAGAGATTCTGCAGTTATCATGAATGCATATTCTCTGCCAATGGATTAGAAACTCAAAATATTTTAACATGCGAAGGTGAAGAGAATAATGGCACAAGACCAAAATGAAAAATGTTCTCCCCGATTGCAGCTTCCACTGCTCTCACACTTTGAATTCTCGGTTGTTTAAGGAGTCGCTTGGAAGATGAAAACCGCAGCCCGGAGTGAGGCCGGGACGGTCTTCCCCGGGGGGAGGGAGGGAGCGGCCCCTCGATCCACGGGGCCTCCTGCTTCCACGTCATTCTTCATCTCATCAGCCACTCTCTTTCTTCCCAGTTTTACGATTTTAATTGGATTTCCTGTGCTCGTGCAGCCAAACTCTGCCCTGGGCGCTGTGTGTGCAACCTTTGTTGGTTTCAAAATTAATTAAATTCAAGGGAAAAAATTAGCTTCCACAAAAGCCACATACAGTGAGGGAACTGAGAGACAAAGCAGTTGGGAATGGGAGTCCCGTGAAGGAAAAAAGAGTTTGAAGACCCCAGAGGACCCCTTGGACGACGCGGGAGCCGTGATTGCGAAGCTGCTCCTCGTTTGGACCATGGGAGCCCGCAGAGTCATGGAGGGGGGGTGGCGGTGGCACAGGCCTGCGTGTCCTGGTGCAGTGAAACCCTGACGCCAGCCAGGCTCGGCTCGGGGCGCCCCGTCACCACATCCCGCTTTCCATAAAGCAATGTCTCCCCAGTCTGTGTCGCTCTCCCAGCAAAACCTGCCTCAGGTGTGCACATCTTCGTCTTAGGCCTTTTTTCTTTCAATCCTTGGATAAAGGGTTTAATCCCATTAAGAGGCTTTCAGGACCCCCTGCCAACCCCAGACCCACGGGGGCCACACCGGCAGCTCCTCTCCCCCTTTTGCCTTGTCCCAGCCTGCTGAAGCCTGCGGGGAGAGCAGGGCAGCCGGAGACCACGAGCCCCTCTTGCTGCCCCCACCCTTATCATGGGAGCCTACGGGTCTCCCGAGCCGAAGAGGCTTTCCTGGCATCAAGGTCTCAGCCTCAGGCGGGCGGTCGTTCCACCTGGTGCCGTCTGCCTGGTCACCTGCCCCCCCCAGGCCCCCGACCCATCATGCCCCAGACCCGGGGACTCTCCTGACCCAGTGGCTCCTACTGGGGCCCATCGGGTGGACCCTGGTATCCTGACCTCCTTCCTCCACCGACGGCTGTCTGGAGGCTTCTGGTCAGAGCACTCCCTGGCCAGCCTCCCTGCCTCAGTGTGCCACCCGCTGCCCAGTGTTCCCGTCTCTCTGATCTCCCAGGGATGCTGAGAGTTGGCAAAACATGAAAAGCGCTAGAAATGAGCACCCATGACAAGTCTCGTGGGCCCAGGGTGGTCTCCTTTTCCCTGTTATTGGGAGTCTCCCAGATGAATCTAGAAGGACCCCAGGGCTGTCCCCACTCCATGGCCACCACCCGCGACTCAGTCACCACATAAGATTCTGCACCCGGCCTGCTGCTGCGCCGCCCTGCCGAAGAACAGCAGCGTCAGTGACACGCAGGCACCCTGTGCTGGGTGGACACACCAAGCAAAGTGGTCCATACGTCTCCTGCATTATATATTTGCTACTATAGTTCTTAAATAAAGAGCACTTCTGCTAAATTTAGCCAAGAGAACTGTTTGGCATTTCAGCCTTCCCATGCTCCGAGTGCACACATCTCCTCCACGTTCTGCCATATTTCCGTGCTCCGAGTGAACACATCTCCTCCACGTTCTGCCATATTCCCGTGCTCCGAGTGCACACATTTCCTCCACATTCTGCCATATTCCCGTGCTCCGAGTGAACACATCTTCTCCACGTTCTGCCATATTCCCGTGCCGAGTGGACACATCTCCTCCACGTTCTGCCATATTCCCGTGCCGAGTGGACACATCTCCTCCACGTTCTGCCATATTCCCGTGCTCCGAGTGGACACATCTCTTCCACGTTCTGCCATACTTTCCTAAAAATAGTCTTGCAGTCTCTTCTCCGCTTTCAGACCATTGCAGTAACTCTTTGCCACTGACCGCTAACGTCACCTCCCCAAGGGTCCCCATCCCTGGCGTGCTCAGTCCTTCCATGTCAGGCACCCTCGAGCTCTCACTCCCAGGCCCTGCAGGACCCCTGATGTACCCATGTCAGAGGACGGTCGGGCGGGGACATGCTGAGCAGCCTGTGGGAGGTGGAGGCCAGGACTGGAGCACCTGGAGGTGCAGGAGGGCCTCACACTCGCTTCCGTTACGGTGGCCGATTGCGTCCCGCTTCCGAACAAGCACCAAGGGTGGTAGCTTCGCTTCATTCTACATCAAAGGGCGGGAAGGAGCTTCGCCGTGGCTTTCAGGGGCACGTGAGGGCCACACTCCCGCGTGGACAACTCGTCGAACGATGGCGAAAATCCATTTTCCTCTGACCCGTCCGCACCAACAAAGGAGCGCTTTCCACAGTGACTGAAGACAGGGGCGGGTTGGGTCAGCGGCAGCAAGGCAGGCAGGGCAGGACCTGGGGGTTCAGGACGGGGGAAGCGGTGCCAGCGGGACTGGGCGGCAGCTGTAACCAGCACTACATACCATGCCGCCCGCTGACGGTCCAGGCAGAGATCTGACCGCCAGCAGAAGCGTGATCAGAACATTCGCGAGACAGACGCGATTACTAGCCAGTTTCACCTGAACCTGTAAGCGTGATGCTTAACACTTGCCCGATAGAGAAGTGAGTCTTTCCAAGGCCAAAGGAGAACCAGGGCGAGGGAGAGGAGGTTAGCCAGGACATCTGCAGAAGCGGGGTAGGTGCCTGGCTCCGGGAGGTTCTCCTACAAGAAAGGAGAGGAGGGCACAGAAATTAGGGTCGAATAATGGAGAAGAAGCTCAGGAGCGCGTAGGAAGCAATGCAGGTGTCCAGGGAAGTACAGAGAAACAACCCGCCTTCGGGGAGGAGATGCAGGGTGCCTGCGAGGCAGGCAGCCCCAGCCTTGCAGGGGTGAGGGGCCGAGCCGGGAGCCCACCCCACTGCAGACACCAGGCCGTTTCTGTAAGACAACCAAGGAGGCCAGCCGTGTCCACAGCGCCGGGGCATCAGGCAGGACTCGGGGCTGGGGCCCCGGCACAGCGCTGGGGGCACCAGGCCGGTCTCAGCCAGGAACAGGTCTCTGAGGAAGGGTCCGATCTCCCTGATGACCCCCTCTTCATTGGGCTTGTACATGACAGCCTTGCCTGGGGGAAACAGACATTTGGGGCCCAGGCAGCTGGCAGTCGGCGAAGCTGGGCGCACCGGCCGTCCCAGCCAGGCGCTTGAGGTGGGGACGGGAGGGAAGGCACCATTTCTGGGGCAGGTTGGGGGCAACCAGGACATTCACTGGGCGATCCGGTCAGTTTCTCCATGTGACGTACAAGTTCAGGACTAAAAGTTTGTGGTCCGAAGAGATAATTGAAGAAAATATGGCAATTAGCAATATTTGCTTTACTGGGTACTCGCAATCTCTGTTAAAGACCTAGAAAAAAGAAGACAGAGTTTTGGAAAGGTTCACCTACCAATTGTCAAGTTGACACTACCTGTCACATGGGTGTAATTTGGGGAATTCGAGCGGCTGGACATGGGCCTGGAGAGGCCGCAAGCCAGGAAATGTGCTGATGAAGGACAAACAGTGGCCTCGTTACTGCAGGTTCCCTTTAACAGTTTGCCTATATTTTCTACTTTCTCAAAAATCAGCAAATACTTAACTCTTGTGTTCAAATAAAATCAAATTTTAGGTCCCCCCCAAATCACTTAAATTTATGCTGTTTGACAAATCATTTCTCAGTGACATTTGCTTCCCACCAGGGACCCTGACAGGACAGCGAGGAAATTTCCCTCTGTCGTGCGTTTCCTGAAACCTGTTTTGAAGCGATGTAGTAGCCGGGTTGGTGCAGGGGAGCCGACTGGCTGGGGCGCCCTGCAGCCTCCGCGATCAGTGCGCGGGTGCGCGGCGGGCGTGAACGCGGACATGGCGCCCGAGCTGCACACATGCACCTCCTCAGCTCGTGAACGGCGAGGCCGTCCTTCCTAAAGGGGCGTGTGCTGTGACGTAGCCTCAGCACCGGTACCAGACCTGGGAGCTTTCGAGTTTTACACAGCTGTCATCTAACCCGCCGTCTGGGTCCCAGGACGGCTCTCAGGGCATGTCTGCCAGCACAGGCGGCACTGGCGCACGTGACCCAGCCTCTTCCCACCCCTCAGCCTTGCTCTGTCTTTCATGTGTCGTGTTTGGAGAACATCGGCCTCGACCTCACAGACGTCACAGGCTCTCGGAGGGGTTTGTCTGATGTTTCTAGAATCAGATGCGGGTTATCTGCCAAAGGTGAGGACGCTTGGTAGCAAAACAAAGGCTCCCAATCCCTCTGTCGGTCGCCTTTTCTTTATCATAAACTCTGCTGTAAATAGGTCTCAGTGGGAGAAACTGCTCCAGAATATCTGGATGTTTCTTTGCCTCAGAAACATCGTATTTGGGTTTTTAAAAGAAAATCCATTTTCCTTTAACACGTTCACACCAGCAAAGGAGTGCTCCCCGTAGCGACTGAAAAGAGGGGCTCTTTGCCAGCCGGTCACACAGCCCTGGCGACTGTGCCAACAGCTCCAGCCCTGCATCCCCAGCGCCACCTCCTCTGAGATGTCACCGCCGGGCCCACGGCCAGAGCTGCCAGGTGCCCTGCTCCCAGCTACACAGCAGTGCAGCTTCCATGGGAAATCAGCCCTGTGGCGAGTGGGCGTCAGTCACGATGAGCATCCGGACGCCCCCCTCTCCTGCCCCTCCACGAAGCATCAGACACCTTCCCGACATCTCCGCTCGTCCTCAGGAGAGAGGTGATCTCGGGAACAAGGAGAGCAGTGTCACCTGTGTGTCACCCAGACTGGCTGTGCCGGGTGCCTGGTCGCTTCCGCCCGGGGCAGTGCTGTCCAGCGCCCTCTGACCTGAGAGCCCAGCGCCCCCCTGGGGTCGGTCCGCTTCCTCAGACGGCCCTGAGGGCTGCAGCGGGACTGGAGGAGGCCCCAGAGCGAAGCCAGCGTGCTTGCGTCTCCCCTTTGGGTTCCTGCAGTGCCTCTGACCGCCCACAGACTGAAGGGGGCGCCGCCGTCAGCAGGAGCCCTGCCCGTCCGCCTGTCCTTGCGTCCACCCGTCCCCTCACCCTCCACCGCAGCGCTGGTCAGGGCCGCGCGGGCGGCGGGAACCACGCTGAGCATAGGGGTGGGGGACCCCAGGTCCTCTGCGAAGCAGACTGTGTACAAAGGAGGCTTGACTCAGGAGGACTCGGGTCGTTGGGCTTAATAACCTTGAAGACCTCTTTCGTCATAAAAATGGTTTTCATTGTAAAATCAAACCCAGTCACATGAGTCACTTAGGGGCATTTACTAAGAGTGTTTACAAGCTCTTTACATGGATTATCTCGTTTAATCCCCCGACAAGTCCATGAGGTAATGGGCTGGTTTTCATCATCCTTTTATGGTTGAGGGAAACTAATCCCCAGTCTCATCAGTGAATAGAATTTAAACCACAAGCCCCAGAGTCCTCACGCCCCTGTTCGCTGTGGATTTTACTCTGGGTTGCGTTAGACCAGCTTGATGATACCACGGTCTGTGCTTTGGTGTGGAGCACCTTTTCATTTGCCTGTTTGCCATCCGGTCTGTTCTGTGGCGAGGTGCCTGTTAAGGTTTTTGGCCCATTTTAAATTGGGTTGTTTGTCTTCTTATTGTTGAGTATTAAGAGTTCTTTGTATGTTTTTGGGTTTTTTGTGGGTTTTTTGCGGTACACGGGCCTCTCACTGTTGTGGCCTCTCCCGTTGCGGAGCACAGGCTCCGGACGCACAGGCTCAGCGGCCATGGCTCACGGGCCCAGCCGCTCCGCGGCATGTGGGATCCTCCCGGACCGGGGCACGAACCTGCGTCCCCTGCATCGGCAGGCGGACTCAACCACTGCGCCACCAGGGAAGCCCTCTTCGTATGTTTTGAATAACAATCCTTATCAGATGTAACTTCTGCAGACATTTTCTCCCAGTCTGTGGCTTGTCTTCTCATCCTCTGCATTCCTTTCACAGGGCAGAATTTTTTAATTTTATTGAAGTCCACCTTATCAATGATTTCTTTCATGAATGGTGGTGCCTTCAGTGCTGTATTTTAAAAAGCATCGTCAACTCAAGGTCATCTAGGTTTTCTCCTATGTTATCTTCTAGGAGTTTCATAGTTTTGCACTTTACATTTAGGTCTATGACCCATTTTGAGTTAATTTTTGTAAACGTGTAAGGTCTGTGTCTAGGTTCATTTTTTGCGTGTGGATCCAGTTGTCCCAGCAACACGTGTTGAAAAGACTGTCTTTGCCCCATTGTATTACCTTTGCTTCTTTGTCAGAGACCAGTGACTATTTACATGAGTCTGTTTCTTTGCTCTATTCTGTTCGTTGACGTGCTTGTCTGTCCTTTCAGCCACACCAGTGTCTTCATTCCTGCAGCTTAACAGTCAGTCTCATGACTCTGCTCTGGGAACCCCCAGCTCCTGCTGCCGCCTGTCCCCCCACTGTCCTGGGGCAGCTGTTTGTCCTGTGGACCCAAGGAGGTGGTTGATGCTCCAGTCCTTTCAGAGTTCTACTCATTGTTAGGATGCAGTGGTGACGTCCACGCTCCTTACATGCAGAACCGACCAATTCCTCTTAAAGGAAGAAAGCTGAAACAGACAAGTAACGTTCCCCAGGGAGGGCGCCCTCTGAGGGAGGGGACACTGGGGTACGGGTGGACTCTCAGCCCTGCACCTTGGTGGCCTCGTGTTCTTAAACTGACCTGTCACCCCCAGACTCAGGTCCCCCATCTGTATAAGGGGAACGTGGCAAAAATACTCCATCTGCTGCTTCACAGGCCGTTGGGAGAAGTGAATGAATTAACTTTTGTGTTATATTTTGTAAATTGCAAAGCACCCAGCACTATTAGGTTATCATTACAGCCTCCTAAGCAGAATAAGTGGGTCTTAAAAGATATTTGCCAACGACTTTCAGGCAGAAAAATTCAACTCATAACATTGTTGCAAATGTGACAGTGAGCCTCACTCATCCTGAATCTGAGATGGTGCCTGAGTCTGGGGAGTAGCTTTGATGACCTGCGTGCGCTTTGGACCACATTCCCATGAAAACAGGCTGTCATTTCTGCTGGTCTCTAAAACATCTGCTTTAAAACAAAGAAGCCTCAGCCTTGCATTTTTCAGGTGAGAACAGGCACCTCCTTGCACCCGAGACAGAGGCTGTCCCTTGGCCCTGGCGAAGGCTGCTGGTCCAGGGGCTCCGAGGTCCTTCCGCAGCCCTGCTCCAAAGCCGCCACGAGAAAAGGCCCCGGACTGGCCGCTCCACTCGGCACGCTCTGCTGAGTGAAGCAGACGCTGCCCGCTCGGCCCTCTGCCTGCTGCCACACAGGACATGGCGTGTGTGGGCCCCTGCAGCGCCTTCTCGGAGGAGCCCAAAGACCTGGCCAAGGAAGCAGAGCTGAGGTGCTGCCCTGGGAAGCCAGGGAGCCGGGGAGAAGCAGAGTGAGCATCACCCGTGACTAATGTCTCCACGGAGAGCCCAGACGACCCTGCCGCACCGGCCAGCGACGTTGCCCGGGTCCCCAGCACTTGGCACATCTCCTCCGGGCCACCCGCCCATCCATGCTGCCCTTCAGCTACTAGGTGCCCCTGCTCATGCCTCAGCCACTCGCTCTGAGTTCAGAGTAAGAAACGCGGGTCAGCATTTTTCGGGGTCTGTGTTGGTCTTATTTACCCAACAAGACCTACATACCCTGGAGACAGGGGCTGTGCCTGCTGTTCCAGGGGGACCCGTCCTTAGACAGATGCCGGGGAGCAATGGTGGTTTCACTCGCGTTCCCTCGGCCCTTCGTGCGAAGGTTAATCGTTACTAAAAGGTCTGGGAGGAGCCACTGTTTCCCAGACAGTGATGCACGTGGCATCAGCAGGTTCAGAAGAGGACACGTCAGGGTGTTTCATGTCAGCCGAAGAGTGAGGCGTCGGGCCAGGCAAGGTTCTAATCAGAAAGTTTCCTGAATCAGGAACCTCTGGTCTAGCCAAGGGGCTTTCAACTTTTTTAAACTAAAATCCACAGTTAGAAATGCATTTCACACTGTGACCCAACACAAACATTTCACAAAGCCACATTTTCTGTGCTACCTTCTTTAAATGTTGGTTGTTACCTAGGAAATTGATTGCATGGCCCACTACTGAGTTATAAATAGGGTCATCGTATAAAAGGTCAGCCAAACCTGGCCTCTCAAGAGAAAAAGGGGAGCTATTAATAGTCACTCCGGGACAGCAGACATAAACCAGGCCTGGCCCAGGCAAGCGAAGGCTTCAGTCGCCTAGTTATGACTCAGTGTTTGGAAACACTGGCCGGCCCGCAGTGTTCCTTGAGGAGGGCTATGCGTGTAGCTCCAGGGCGATGTATGATTATGGAAAGTTAGAGCTGGAAGACGACTTGCACGTCACCCGGTCCCACACACTTGCTGGGGACTAGGAAGCCACCCTGGGTGACAGCCAGTGGGTAAGGGCCGCCATCTCCTCCCAGGCAGGACCCCCAACGGAAGGCTCAGAGTGGCGGGTCCTGTGTTTGCCCACCGCAGGCCCCTCAGAAGCGCTGAGACAGGGGAGCATTCCTGACCTGTTTTCCTCGCTGCCGGATCATGTGATGATGGCGACACATATTCAACTACTTTTTTACAAGTAAATCCAGTCTCAAACTTGCGATTGTAACGTGTGACTGTTTGAGAACATCTTCCCTGGTAAAACCTTGCGGTGACAGGAATCCTGGTACGTGTGCATCCGGTGTCAGTGGGGGGCTCATGCCGAAGCCCTGGAAATGTGTCCCCCGGCTGCCCCTCGGGCGTCCCACTGGCGACATTCTCAGGCCCACCAGTGCGGACCGGTGTTCGTGGACACCTGTCATTTAATCATCTTCGGGGGCAAGTGCCCCCCACCCAGGTTGTCTTCTGCTCTCCACACTGAGTGAGGCCACAAGCCCAGGAATCGTCCTGTGGGCCTCACGCTTAAACAGTATGAGGACTTTCTGTAAGAAAAAGAATACAACCTTAAATATAAAAGTGAATGTTTATTTAGGATAAGAAAGGAGATGGCAGGTTCCTTTTCATGGACCTCAAGCATAGTGGATGCCCAAAATACTTACAAAGAAAAGAGTTAAAAACTGCAGAGTGTCCTACATGTTCTTTGATCACCTTTTGTCAGCTTAAGGAAAACAAGCCCTTATAGATGTCTAGTCCTAAGACTTCTATAAACTCATAAAGCTCATAAGAATGAGTGTTGGGAGGATGTCATCCTATCATCCTGATAGTGTCAAAAATGAATATTAAATTCGCCAGACATTTGGAATAAATCTTTTGTGTATCAAAAAATTATCACAATGGAACATTTAAATAAGTTCCCCACCCTGACAGGGAGCAGCACATTCTAATCTCAAAGAAGTTACGAGGGGAGAGTGAGCCCTGGACTCACTGCGTTTCCCCCAAGGACTTGCGCCTTTAGTTCTGTTTTGTGAAGTTTGTGGTGCAGATTATGGATGTTACAGGTGGTAAAGAAAATAGGTATTTTCCCCCTTAGGGACTTGATAGTAATTTTACTAGGAACTGAAGACTGAAGGCCCTGTTACAAACCCGTGAACAGCGGACTGTTCTCGTGTGGTGCGTGCGTAACTTGTTCCCGTTTCTGCCCCTCTGATCGCACGTGCACTAGTGTGAGCAGGAAAGGGGGGACCTTCCAAGAGGAGCACACGAGCAGTACACCACCCCCGTCTCTTCCCCGTTTTTACGTATTTACTGCAAAATTACCATTGTACTTAACGTACACTCTGCTTGTTTTGTTTTATAAAATATATCATGAACATTTTCTTAAATCAGTCAGTATCCTTCGAAAACAAGGTTTTTAAGGGCAGTGTGATATTCTATTTTATGAATATGCTGAATTTACTCAATTGTTCACAAATTAGGTTTTGTCTAATATCTCGTTATTTTAATCAATAAACAAACCTGTGCACAAATCTCAAATTCCTGGTTAAAGGATGTGAAGTAAGACAAGGATATTTTTCATCTTTTTAATTATACTGTCAAACGGCTTTCCAAAAAATGTGCCAGTGCACGTTTCCACTAGGAACAGATGTGATGCCCATTTAGCTAATACCTTCACCAGCAGTTTCATATTTTTTCAGTTATCACCAATTTTATAAAACAAACAAAAATGCTCTCTTATTATTTTAGTTGCACCTGGTTCACTGCTGATGGGCTCAGGCTTTTCCTGGTCATGATTAACTTGTTTGCTTTGCCAGCTCCCCTGCTGAGGTGTCTTCCTTCCCATCTACCAGGCTTTCCCGAGAATCTGTCGCGACAGGTGTGCCTTCCTCCAAGTTGGGTTTTCTTGTTATGCTGCCCAGTATGGAAACTCTGAGCTGAGACATCCAGGTAGAGCGTTCCTGAACTGGTAGCATTGGGGAGCCTGACAGATGCAAACACGGGTTCTTCTGGAAGAAAATCCTTGCCCAGGCCTCCCAAATTCCCATAGATCAACCCCAAAGATGAGCTCACACCTAAATGTACAAACTACACAAAGAACCAGTCAGCAGATGACGAACAGTGAAATTACATCCTCGAAACTGGAGACAATGGATTCATCTGGCAAAGAATACAAATAAGTGCGTTTAAAATGTTTTGTTAGGGCTTCCCTGGTGGCGCAGTGGTTAAGAATCTGCCTGCCAATGCAGGGGACACGGGTTCAAGCTCTGGTCCAGGAAGATCCCACATGCCGTGGAGCAACTAAGCCCGTGCACCACAACTACTGAGCCTGTGCTCTAGAGCTCATGAGCCATAACTGCTGAGCTTGCAAGCCACAACTGCTGAAGCCCACACACCTAGAGCCTGTGCTCTGCAACAAGAGAAGCCACTGCAATGAGAAGCCCAGGCACTGCAACAAAGAGTAACCCCTGCTCGCCACAACTAGAGAAAACCTGTGCACAGTGACAAAGACCCAACACAGCCAAAAATAAAAACAAAATAAATAAATTTATTTTTTAAAAAAAGAGGAAATTGAAAATAACCAAAAATGAGATACTCTAAAAAGTACCTGATCTGGGGGAAAAAATAGACCTTAAAAAAAAAAAAGAAAATTAAAACATACAGAAATCTGTTGCATTTCTTTACAGTAACAATGAAATATCGGAAAGGGAAAGTAAAAAAAAGATCCCTTTAAAAATTGCATCAAAAAGAAAAACATACTGAGAAATAAGCCTGACCAAGGAGTTAAAAGACTTAAATGCTGAAAACTATAAAACATTGATAAAGGAAATTACAGATGATTTTAAAAATGGAAAGCTATCCCATACTCTTGGATTGGAAGAATTATTATTGTTGAAATGGCATACTACCCAAAGCAATCTACAGATTTAATGCCATCCCTATCAAATTTCCCATGACATTTTTCATAGAACTAGAACAAGTAACCCTAAAAATTATATGGAAGCATAAAAGACCCAGAATTGCCAAAGCAATCTTGAGGAAAAAGCACAAAGGGGAGGCATAACCCTCCCAGACTTCAGATGATGCTACAAAGCTACAGTAATCAAAACAGCATTGTATTGGCACAAAAACAGACACATGGATCGATGAAACAGAACAGAGAGCACAAAAATAAACCCACACACCTACAGTCAATTAATCTTCGGTAAAGGAGGCAAGAATATACAACGGAGAAAAGACAGTCTCTTCAGCAAGTAGTGTTGGGAAAGCTGGACAGCTGCATGTAAATCAATGAAGTCAGAACACTCCCTCACACCATACATAAAAATAAACTCAAAATAGCTTAAAGACTTAAATATAAGACGGGACACCATAAACCTCCTAGAAGAGAACATAGGCAAAACATTCTGTCACATAAATCAAAGCAGTGTTTTCTTAGGTCAGTCTCCCAAGGCAATAGAAATAAAAGCAAAAATAAACGAGTGGGACTTACTCAAGTTTATAAACTTTTGCACAGCAAAGGAAACCATAAACAAAATGAAGAGACAACCTACGGAATGGGAGCAAATATTTGCAAAAAAAGCGCCCAGCAAAGGCTTACTTTCTAAAATATACTAACAGCTCATACAACTCAATAACAACAAAAAAACTCCAAACAACCCAATCAAAAAATGGGCAGGGACTTCCCTGGTGGCACAGTGGTTAAGAATCCGCCTGCCAATGCAGGGGAAATGGGTTCGAGCCCTGGTCCGGGAAGGTCCCCCATGCCACAGAGTAACTAAGCCCGTGTGCCACAACTACTGATCCTATGCTCTAGAGTTCATGAGCCACAACTACTGAGCCCCTGTGCCACAGCTACTGAAGCCCACGTGCCTAGAGCCCATGCTCCACAACAAGAGAAGCCACCACAATGAGAAGCCCGTACATCACAACAAAGAGTAGCCCCTGCTCGCCACAACTAGAGGAAGCCCATGCGCAGCAATGAAGACCCAACATAGCCAAAAATTAATTAATTAATTAATTAAAAAAAAAAAACGGGCAGAAGACCTAAATAGACATTTCTCCGACGAAGACATACAGATGGCCAATAGGCGTATGAAAATATGCTCAACATTGCTAATTATCAAAGAAATGCAAATCAAAACTACAATGAGGTATCACCTCACACTGGTCAGAATGGTCATCATTAAAAAAAAATCTACAAATAATAAATGCTAGAGAAGGTGTGGAGAAAAGGGAGCCCTCCTACGCTGTTGGTAGGAATGTAAATTGATACAGCCACTATGGTAAACAGTATGGAGGTTCCTTAAAAAACTAAAAATAGAATTACCATACAATCCAGCAATCCCACTCCTGGGCATATATCCAAAGAAAACTATAATTTGAAAAGATACATGCACCCCTATGTTCATAGCAGCACTGTTTACAATAGCCAGGACATGGAAGCAACCTAAATGTCCATCGACAGATGAATGGATCAAGAAGATGTGGTACATATATACAATGGAATATTACTCAGCCATAAAAAGAATGAAATAATGCCATTTGCAGCAACATGGATGGACCTAGAGATTCTCATACTAAGTGAAGTAAATCAGACAGAGAAAGACAAATATCGTATGATATCACTTATATGTGGAATATAAAATATGATACAGATGAACTTATTTACAAAACAGAAACAGACTCGCAGACATAGGAAACAAACTTATGGTTACCAAAGGGCAAAGTGGGGGAGGGATAAATTAGGAGTTTGGGACTAAGATATGCACACTGCTATATGTAAAATAGATAAACAAGATCCTACTGTGTAGCACAGGGAACTATATTCTGTATCTTATAATAACCTATAATGGGAAAGCATCTGAAAAAGAAAATATACGTGTGTGTGTGTGTGTGTACACACACACACACACACACACATATATAACTGAATCACTTTGCTGTACACCTGAAACTAACACAACATTGTAAATCAACCTTAATTTAAAAAAATGAAAATCAAGTAGGTATATCAAACAGCAAATCAGATACAGATGAAAAGAGAATTCTGGAACAGGGAAGGTAGATCCAAAGAAACTGCCCGGATGCAGCAGAGGGACGAGGGGATGGGAAATAGAGCAGTTTCTGGGCATCAGGTGGTGGCCCAGCATCAATCTGATCACAGTCTCAGCAGGAGAAACGGAGACCCCGACCACCGCAAGCACCGTGAATAAAAGAAAATGCACAGCCAGGCCACTGTGATGAAACTAGAACACACCAAATTGCGGAGAATCTTAAAGACAGACTGCGCGGACGCAGCCGCCTCCCAAGTGGGGGCCTCGTCCGTACCCAGAACCCACCCGCTGAGCTGCTGCTCAGAATTGAAAGAGAAACAAAACCCGATGGGTCCACAACCAGCAGACCCCCACTAAACGTGCGTAGGGAGTGTGCTTCAGGGGAAAGAAGAAACCAGAAGGAAGAACTGAGAATCAAGAAAAATGTAAGAAAAAAAGGTAAACATGGGGAAACCCAGCAAAGACAATGTAAAGCAATACTAAAGGGCGGGCAGCTAAAAACAGGCGGAAGCGGCGCAGGACAGCAAGCAGCGCAGACACACGCGTGAAGGTGTAAAGGCTCACGGGGGGGCGGGGTCAAGCCTCGGGGTCGGCAGCGGGCCCCCCGCAGTTTTACTCAATTGCCGGTTAGGTTCTGGCGTCTGTCTGCAGGTGCGTGTGCGGTCATCACGTTGTTTTCTGTGCTTTCAGTGGGTTTGAAATAATTTCATTTTCCAACTGTTTAACCTGAACTGTTGCCACAGGTGACGCGGTGGCAGCTGCCCCAAACACCCCAGTCCTGCCTGTAATCCTGCGTCAGGAGGCGAACAGGAGAGGGACAGAACCTGAAATCAGGGTTTCCAAGGACGGTTCAGAAGCCCAGCTCGCCCTCTGCTTTCTGCCCTGCAGGCTGGAAGCCACGAAGCGACAAATCCCACGCGCCGACCTGCGAGGCCTCAGACGGGGTCGCTCGAGGCAGGATTTGCTGTTTCTTCACACTTGGCTCCGCAGTCTTCACTGCCTTAAGACACAGATCACACCAGGAATTCACTGGGGGCGGAAGAACGCACCCTGCGGGAGGCAGGCGGCAGCCCCTACGTAGGGCGGTGTCTTCCTGGTCCAGACCCGCTTGGTTCTAGCGGGAGCTGGCAGGGTGGCCTCGGGGAAGACCGCAGGGCTGGGCCAGCGCCCACCTCAGCGGGCTGCTCGCTCCTGGAGGTTAAGACGGGCTCAGTGGTTTTCCTCTCTCCCACCCGGAAGGCTGAGCGCGTCCAACCTGCTGCTTCGGGGCGGCGCCTCGAGGCCTCCTCCGAATGTGGTCCCCACGTCCTTGCTTCCTTTGCTTCCCCAGGCGGCTCCCTCCATGCAGGTTTGCTTTATGGAAACCATCCCAGGTTGTTCACAATGAATTATAGGGGAACAGGTTGGTGTTTTAGAGTGCCATTTTGGGCTCAGGATGGAGGTGGAACTCCAAGACAAGGCTGCCTCGTGGGTTCCAGCATCAGCAGCCCATAGCCCGACCTGAAGGGAACGCACGGTGGGATCAGGAACCCGGCCCGTTGTCCAATGCCGGCCACCAGCAGCTTACAGATGCACTTTCCTCTCTTTCAGATCACGTTTTATATTCTGGTGAAGGCCATTTACACCCTGGGCTACAGTGTCTCTCTGATTTCCCTTACAACCGGAAGCATAATTCTTTGCCTCTTCAGGTAAGTGGCAGAAATGAGCAATCCTGCCAAAAACGTGAGACAGGAAATCATCCATTTAAGCCGTCTAGGCCCATCAGAGGAGGGCAGAAACCACTAGCTCCAAGTCCTCCTCTGTGCTGAGCCAACCAAACTCCCTGGGAAAATGCCAGCATGAAATATGATGCTAATGTTGACATTTGTATTTAAATACTCTGCATTGCTCATATGAGGAGACAGTACTGACCATGGATAAGAATGCAGTTCAGGGGCTTCCCTGGTGGCGCAGTGGTTGGGAGTCTGCCTGCCGATGCAGGGGACACGGGTTCGTGCCCCGGTCCGGGAAGATCCCACATGCCGCGGAGCGGCTGGGCCCGTGAGCCATGGCCGCTGAGCCTGTGCGTCTGAAGCCTGTGCTCCGCAACGGGGGAGGCCGCAACAGTGAGAGGACCGCGTACCGCAAAAAAAAAGAATGCAACTCAACTGTTATTTACTAAACAGCAATATGCAAATGCTTTGAAAATACAGAGGCACCCTGGCCTTCCCCTCCCACTCAGAAGCACCCACATCTGGGCCTCACAGTGGGTGCTGTGTTAAGAGACACTGTCATTTGTTCAGGAGCATGAGGACAGGTTCAAATCCTGGGTCAGTCTCTTAGCAGCTGTGTGACCTTGGACAAATTGCTTAACCTCTCTGTGCGTCTACATGGAGGCTGATGGAGCCTACATGGCATGTGGGAGGTGCTCTCTGAATGGCGCCTGTTTTTCCCCTGCTCCTGGACCCTCCTAGGTCTGTGCTAGGTCTCTGGGAGTTAATGACAGACGTTGTGTGGCTGGTGGTCAGGGTTCAAGGATGGAGGTCGATGCTTCTATCTGGGAAAAGGTTCTAGTTTTTAGGATTAAATCTGTCTTAAGCATCACTAGCCTTAAGTAAAATGGGTGATATCCAGCTTATTTTAACAGGGTTTTGATCACCTGTCAAAAAATAATCTGTAGAGAACAGAGAGCATTATTTGGGGTCTCAGGAATTGCAATTCGAGAAACACAGGCTCAGGTAAAGCTGAGAGGGTTCCAGGGAAGAGAAGGAGTCGGGGCTTGTAAAGGCAAAAGCCACAGGTTGTTAAAGTTGTCTGGCAAGAGTTAGGATTGGCTCTAATGCAAAAGGAAATATTGTCCTTAAGGGACAGGCTGTCACAAGTTGTTCAGGGGGTGGGGTCTGATATGTATCTGAGTTTCTGGAACACTGTGCAGACCTTCTGGACGCCTCGTCAGGACAGTGAGTGGTCAGAGCTCAGATCCCGTCTGGCTGAGACGTGGTGGCCTCAGGCTCCATCTGGAGGTTCTCTTGGCAACACCAACTCCACTTTTATTTTCCTCCCACACACCACATATCTTATTTCCTTTTGCTAAAATATAGTTCAAATGTTAGCCGGTCTTCATATAAAATCAGTGATATAACAAATGGAGTGTTTTTAGAACATTAGGAGGTCCATACTTGGAAGAAAACTGAGTGAGTGGAGGTGATGGAGCAGGTAGCGGAGATCTCAGCAGACGTTAAGTGGTGCTCCTCTAGTTTCAGGCATCTCGGCTGTGTGAGGTAGTTGATAATTCTCAGAAAGAATGAGGCAATGCCTTTAAACCAGAACTGCACTTTGAAAAGTGTGGGGAAGACCTATAACATTTTATATGATAAAAAAAGTTCTTAAAAAAACACTGGTATTATATTAATATTTGTTCTGCTATCTTCTGCATTTTATTGTACATTTTTAAATCTTGAAATTGTTAAATATAAAAAAGAAAGGAAACATTTAGGGAGGTAAGCCAGCACAGGGTAACTCGAATTAGAAAATTTTCAGTTTGTTATTAAGGAGCTCCCATGTTGAGCAATCCATATTCTTGACACAGCAATTTCCCTCAGGTTTGCACTTCATGATGTATTTAACAACTAGCCAGCAATAGCATTCTGGAATTATTGCAAATACGGTCATGATCCATTAAGAGAGTCTCAAATGCTTTTATGCATATCACAGTCTTCTTTACATGGACATCATTCTTCAGCTGCAGGTGACACTTCTTAGTTAGAAAAAGGACGTGTCTGCATTGGCTGTCATTCTGCTGGTTCAGTGTGTAATGATCCCAGGAAAAAGTGCCCAGAGCCCAGGGATGGAGTACAATCCCAGGCTCTGCCTTCAACTCGGGCACCCTTCCCACTTCCGTCTGCTGATGCCACCTCCCTGGAGAGCTGAGAGACTGAGTTAATTCTAAAATCCATGTTATACAAATAACACGCTCCATTGTCATGGTGATTACACCCAGGAAACAGAATTCTTTGCAGTCACCGAACATTTATTCTCCAAAATATAGCCCATAAGCTACAAAAGCATCAAGCAACCATGTTCTTTTTTTTTTTAAACATCTTTATTGGAGTATAATTGCTTTACAATGGTGTGTTGGTTTCTGCTGTATAACAAAGTGAATCAGCCATACATATACATATATCCCCATATCTCCTCCCTCTTGCATCTCCCTCCCACCCTCTCTACACCCATCTAGGTGGTCACAAAGCACTGAGCTGATCTTCCTGTGCTATGCAGCTGCTTCCCACTAGCTATCTATTTCACATTTGGTAGTGTATATATGTCCATGCCACTCTCTCACTTCATCCCAGCTTACCCTTACCCCTCCCCGCGTCCTCAAGTCCATTCTCTAGGTCTGTGTCTTTATTCCTGTCCTGCCCCTAGTTTCATCAGAAGCTTTTTTTTTTTTTTAGGTTCCATACAGTGTTTGTTTTTCTCTTTCTGACTTACTTCACTCTGTATGACAGACTCTAGGTCCATCCACCTCACTACAAACAACTCAATTTCGTGTCTTTTTATGGTTGAGTAATATTCCATTGTATATATGTGCCACACCTTTATCCATTCATTTGTCAATGGACACTTAGGTTCTTACTTTACAGTGGAGAAATGGAACATCTCATTTCTTCATCTCTTTCTTTCCCGAAGGGCATGCAGACTTGGGTATCAAACGCGGGGCCTAGTTCTGTGTGGGAGTCATGGGTGGTCACTGTTGCTGGCATCCTCGAGTGCGGCCCGTGGTCCAGGCGCTGACGAGGCAGCCCCGGTCCTCACAGCCCCAGGAACAGCCGCAGTAATCGCTAACACACTGTACCATGCATTCCATAGGGGCTTGTTAATTTGGTCCTTACGACACCTCCACCAGGTAAGTGCTGTCACGTCCCAGCTTTACCAGTTAGAGGAGGAGGCCTCGGAGGTGCCATGTGTCCCAGGCTGCTGAGCGGATGAGCGCAGGGCCCCAATCCACCACCACCTTCACCCCGTTCGCCTTCGGGAGTCCATTCATGCCACCATCAGGGGGCGGATTCCAGCCTGGCTCATCTGGAGACACACTTTCAGTTACATCCATCATCCGTTAGATCTGTACCTGGAAGTGAAACTTTAAATGTGTGGTGAAGGCGTCGCTGAGAGACCCGGCAACATGACTCGTTTGGACAGCTTGCTGACCTGGAGGGGCTGTGCTCACCTGGGGGACAGCAACGAACCCCAGCCCCACTCAGTGGAGAGACATGGGGAGAGGGAAAGGGAAGAGGAGTGGAGAAAAGAAGAAAAGAAAGAAAAGGGTTGGGAGAGATGAGAGCTCCCAGCACGAGGAGCACACGAGGCCGAGGCAGCGTCGAGCCTGCAGCCGTCGGACCATAGCGCAGGGTCACTGAGCTTCAGAACTGCTCCTGTGTCGTATTTAATGTCGTCATTACCGAGGTCCGGGGTCATGCTGAATACACAGAAATAGACTTTTCTGAGTAAAGTGTGCATGCAGGGACGTGGGCAGGGCTCCACATGCAGCGTGATGCTTGTCCCCAGGGAGCACAGCGCCCAGGTCGCCATCCAGCACGGTTAGCACCAGGAGCCGATCTCCAGGCCGCTGCGTGTCCGTCACCACCCACTTCCCAGAAGGTGACCGCTATTCAGAGTTTTGCCTATTTTAGAATCTTACAGAAGGAACGCCCCAGTCTCCCCAGTTCAGCGTTTTGCAGGGAGGTTCATCCGAATTGTTGCGTGCGGTTATCCTGTTCTTTTTTATTGCTGTGTGAAGATAACACAACTCATTTCTTCGTTCAGTGTCCACGGAGACGTGGGTGCCTCTCGGTTTGGGGCGACCACAAGCAGGGCTGCTGTGGACATTCTTGTGAGTTCTCTCCTGCACGCACGTACACAGTTCTTCAGATGTGCGTGTGTGTGTGTGCACACTTATATTCACATTTATTTTACGTTTATATGTCTCTCCTGTCATAGGCCATGCACAGGTGTAGTCTCTCCAGGTACTGCACATGCTCACCTGCCTTGCGGAGATTCCTTCCACTCCACCTCCCACCCCCATTGTCTATAATAATATAGAATTGTGTTTTTAATATGCATTTCCCTGGTGAATAATGATATAATGTGTTTGGAAACTTTTTTTTCTGCAGGACCATTTCAAGTGTTTGCTCATTTTTCTATTCAGCTGTCTCTCTTTTTTTAAGTTAATTTTTAGGAGTCCTGTAAGAGCAGCCTTTCGTCAGATATGGGTATCACAGACTTTATCTCTAGCACTGTGGTTCGACTTTACACCCCCCTAATGAGTCTTTTGATCAGCAAAAGTTCTTCATTTTAATGAAGCCTATTGACCATCTGTCTTTATAGTCAGAGCTTCCTGAGCCTGTTTAAAATATCTCTGGCATGTTCTTCTTTGTTATCATCTAGAAATTTTTATTATTTTAACTTCTCATGTATAGGTTTATGATCCACTGGTGATTTATTTTTGTGTATGGTGTGAGGTAGGGGTTAAGGTTCATTCGCTTTCTCTGTATTCAGTTTCTCCAGGACCATTACCTGGAAAGCCCACCTGTGCCAGTGCGTTGCAAAGGCATCTTTGTGACTGTGTATCAAGGGACTGGATGCCCTGCTCTGTCCTATTTCCCTCTTTATCTATCACGTGCCGTTTTTACATTGCTGTTGTTGCTGTGCCTTTATAATAAGCCCTGACTTCCAGCAGTGTAAATCTGTCAGCTCTTCTTTCTCACTAGGAAGAGGTTGGTCATCTGCACTTACGTGTGAATTGTTTTAATCAGCTTGTCAGTAGCCATTAAAAAAACTCTCCTGGGATTTCATCTTGGATTGCATTGAATCCGTAGATCAGCCTGGATAGACTGGACATCTTTACAGTTTTTAATCATCCAACCAGTGATTATAGTAGATCCTTCCATTGGTTTGGGCCTTCTTAATTTCTTTCAATAATATTCTGTGGTTCTCTGAGTAAACATCATGGACGTCTTTTGATGGTCATGCTGAGGTATTTGTTTATGCTGTTGTATATATTTGTGTACACATAACGTTTAGAAAAGGAATTGACATTGATATATTGATCTTGCTTCAGCAGACTTGCCAAACTTATTTATGAATTTTATAATTATTCTGTAAACTCATCTGGATTCTTCTTATATGCAACTCAAGTTTCTGTGAAGCACAGTGTGAATAGAAGTGATGACAGAGGACTACCTTTTCTTATTTTTGAGCTCAGAGTGAAAGTTCTCAATATTTCACTTGTAAGCGTGACGTTTGCTGCAGACACTTTGAAGGTACTCTTTACCAGATTAAGAGCATTCCTTTCAATTCCCAGTTTTCTGAGTTTTTAATCACAAATGGATGCCGAATTTATGATGATTTTTCTGCGTATATTGAGATGAGCAGATGGTTTTTATCATTTGTTCATTTAATGTGAAAAAATACATAAGTAGATTTTCTGATATTAAATCTACCTTTCGTTCCTAAAATTAACCCTAGTTGGTTGTGATATATTATCCTTTTACTATATAACTGGGTTTAGTTTACGAGTGTCTTGTTGAGGATTTTTGTGTCTACAGTCATGAATTTGATATAATTTTCCTTTCTCGTAAGATAGGCTTTGATATGACAGTTGTGCTGGTCCATAGGTGAATAAGAAAGTGCCCCCCTTTCCTATTCTGTGGAATAGCGTGGGTTAGATAAGGTGCTATTTCTTCCGTAGCGTTTGTGGAATTCACCAGTGAAGCCATCTGGGCGGAGAGTTGTCATGTGGGAAGGTTTTCTCTTAAGGTTCAAGTTTTTAAAACAGACATATGACAATTCAGATTCTCTGTCTCTCCTATGTTAGTTATACGTTGTATTTTTCAAGGAATCTGTTCATTTCACCTACATTTCTATATCTCTTATTATATTTTTCACTTATGTAAGAGCTATACTTATATCTCCTTTCTCATTCCTGGTATTGGTCATTTTTATTTTCCTTCTTTGTATCTTGATGAATCTTACTGTATAAAGCTTTATCAGTTTTATCAGTGTTTTCCAAGAACCAACTTTGGACTTTAATTTTCTCCCCTGTATGCTTATTTATTAATTTACTGACTTGTGCTCTTACCTTTATTGTTTCCTTCCTTCTGCGTTCTCTGGTTTCTATTTGGTATGCGTTTTCTAGCTTCTTAAGTTAGGTGTATGTTCAGCCTTCCTTTGTTTAAAATGCGTTTATTTATACCTACGCATTTCCCTCTCAGACCTGCTTTAGTTCCATCTTTTACATTTAAATATGTGTTTTCCATTATCATTGAGTTCTAATTTTTCTAAACTCTTTTTTTAAATTATTTTTTAACTCATAGGCTACAGAAAACTATAGATTAATTTCTAAGCTGAATAGAAAATTAGTAACAAGTTGGATTGTGGCTTAATTCATGGTAATCTGGCTTAATTCATGGTAATCGGAGAGCATACCACATGAATTAAATCCTCTACAATTTGTTGAGACTTGATTTATGACTCAGAATGTGGTCTGTTTTAGTAAAAGTTTCATTTTCATTTGAAGACAATATAATTTCCACAGTTATTGGTTTGTATGCTACATGTCATTTACATAATTTTGTCGATCATGTTATTTAAATATTCTAAATTTTACTGTTTGTTTTAACTACTTGTTCTATCAGTTACTGACAGACATGTATTTAAGTTTCCAACTGTAATTGTGGACTTGTCTATTTCTTCTTTTATTTCTTTCACTGTTTGCTTTATATATTTTAAGGTTATGTTATTGGGGCATACCCATTTAATGTTTTATTTTCCTATTAAACTGTCCACGTTTAGTAATGTCCCTTGATTTTAAAAAAAATCTACTTTTATATTAATGTAGTTATATTAGCTTTCTTTTATTTGATATTTGCAAGATATATTTTCTGTGCTTTTACTTTGAACTTCCCTGTTTTATATTTAATTTGAGTGTTTTACAAGCTCCATTTATTTTTTTTTACAAGCTCCATTTAATTGAGATTTGCTTTTTATTTCCAGTCTATTTTTATTTTTACATACAGTATTTTACACTCACATTTAGACTAGTTACTGACAACTTGGAGTTTCAATCCATCTTCTATCTCTTTGCTTTCAATTGTCTCAGCTGCTTCATTGCTCCTGCACTCACTTCGTGTTTCTTTTTAAATTGTCAAGTATTTTTATTATTCCAATTTTCCCCTTTCAGATTGTTAGTTATATATTCTATTATTCTTCTTCTGGTTTTCACCCCATATTAACAACATGCATCCTTGTCTCATAGGTGTTAACCTCCAGTTCCTATTTTTACTGCTTCCCAGTCAACTCAAGACTTCACAGCATTTTACAAGTACCACAAGGCATGATTACGGTTGTTGTCTGGAAGTCAGTGTTTATTTACAGTTGCCTGTCTGTCTGTCCTGGTGCTCTTCATTCCTCCTTCAATTTTCATGTTTCCATCCAGGATCATTTTCCTCCTGCCTGAAGATCTCCTTTTAGTGTTTCCTTCGGCACAGGCCTCCCAGGAGTGAATTCTCATGATTTTTGATTGCCTGAGATCATCTTAATTTTGCCTTTTTTTTTTTTTTTTTTTTGCGATACACGGGCCTCTCATTGCTGTGGCCTCTCCCGTTGCGGAGCACAGGCTCCGGACGCGCAGGTTCAGCGGCCATGGCTCACGGGCCCAGCCGCTCCGCGGCCTGTGGGACCTTCCCGGACCAGGGCACGAACCCGCGTCCCCTGCATCGGCAGGCGGACTCCCGACTGCTGCGCCACCAGGGAAGCCCTGCCTTCATTTTTGAGGATATTCTTGATAGTATTGAATTTTTTGTTGGCAGTTGTTTTCTTTCCTCACATTAAAGATGTGCATCATTAGTTCTTTTGAAAAAGTCAGCTGCCAGTCTCACCATTATTCCACTGAAGGATGAGTCTTTCTCTGGGTGCTTTGAAGACTTTTTTCTTTGTCTTTGGTTTTTAGCAGTTATACTATCATGGGCTTTAGTGTGGTTTTCTTTGTAATCCTCCTTCTTGGAGTTAGTGGAATTTCTTTAATCTGTTATTGTATTTTATCAATTTCAAAAATTCTTGGCTAGTATCTCTTCAAATATTGCTTCTACTTTATCCTCTCTCCTCTCCTTCTGAAGCTCCATTTTCAAGTATGTTTAACATTTTCATCATTTCCCATATATTTCCTATTTCTTTATATTTTACATTATTTTGTTTCTCTCTATTTTCGTCTAGACATATTCTACTGATCTATTTTCCAACTTATAATACTCTGATTTACAGTGTCTACTCTAATGTTAGACCCAGCTATTTAATTCTTTATTTCAGGGTTATTTTTTAAGTTTTCAATTTTCCATTTGATTTTTACAATTAATTCCATCCTCTAATAAGGTTCTCCATATCTTCACCAACTTTCTTGGCTATATTAATCAGAGTAATTTTACAGTCCATGTCTTAAAATGCCAGTGCCTGGATCTCCTTCTGTTCTCTGTTTATTTTTGTTTTTGTTTTTTCCTTTTTAACTGTATTTGATCACTTGGTACTGTTTATAGCATACTTATTAATTTATTGAAATTATATATAATTAAATTGTAGAGACTTTAGATGATCTCTTACTACAGAGAGGATTTAATTTTTCTAGCAAGATGGGCAGACCAGCCTGAGCCAGGCAGGGATTGAGTTGACTTGAGGCTGTATTTCAGGCTCTGTGAAGGCTGTTTTGTCATTATTCCTACGTCATAGCCTTTTAGGGGTTTCAGATGAAGGCCTGGGAATCTTTCTACTCATCCAACACATGAACACCTTAGGAAATGGAAAAAGGAAAGGAAAACCTCAGTAGATAACTGCGTGCTGAATTTTGGGCTCTCTGTGTTTTCCTTTTCTCCAGAATCATTGCTCCTGGAATCTGTTAACTTGAAAGCCCTTAACTTCCTTTGTTGTCCATTCCGTCCAGTGACGATGTTATAAGCTCTGGGCCCCTGTTCTCTAATTGGCTGCTGTGCCCTGAGACATAGGTTAACCAACAGCCCAGGAGACGAGAGGAGGTGGGTGCCCAAAGAGCCTCAGTGCCTCCCTCCTCACCAGCACCCTGTCCTTCGAGTCCTAGCTGCTTCCGCTGCTCTCCAAGTAGATAATTTTTTAAATCACATTGACCCCCTAGTGGGAGGGAAGTCAGATAAGCTTCCCTTCGTAGCCACAGGTGGAAGTCTATTTTAGTATACATTTTTTAATGTTCTTCAAAAATTGTAAACTTTACTTAACCCTAAAGAGTTAATGTTTAACAACGTTGGAAGTGCATCTGTGTGGAACAGCTTGTTTCTCAAAGACTCCAAACAATTAAAAGTCAGAGTTAAAGCAAATATCCAATTAAGTCTTCTCCAAAGCAGAATTTAAGTGTTGTAAAATAACTATAAGCAAAATGTTCTGAGCATTTTTTAGAGAAGCAAAATATCACATAAAGTTAAGTTCAGAGACAGGTCCTTTGATGTGGGTCTTGCCGGAAATTTGCTGCAAAGATGGGTGGTCTGCACATCTGTGAAGTGGGGGCATGCCACTGCAGGCTCGACTGAGCACGGCTTTGCTTTATACTTTTATGCTGAACTCCTGTTTCTAGGACTCTGATCTAAGGCGCTAAGTCAGAAATAAGGGAAAAGGTTTATGCACAAAAATATTTATCATAATGCAAAGCTGTAAACATCTTAAATATACAATACGGAATAGTTAAATAAATGATTAACTTCCATAAAAAAAGAAGCCTTAAGATTAAAGCCACACAGGCAGCTATGAAAGTGTGCCCCAAATCAGTGTTTGATTATCTATTTCCTCTCCCTTCCCATCCCCCTCCAATTCCCCTCCAATTCCCTTCTGTCCCCATCCATGCCTCGCCCTCTCCCCCATCACCCTCTCCCCACCATTCTACTCCCCTCTCCCCTCCCACCACCGCCTCCCCCCTCCGCAGAAAGCTGCATTGCACCAGGAACTACATCCACCTGAACCTGTTCCTCTCCTTCATCCTGCGGGCCATCTCGGTGTTGGTCAAGGACGACGTTCTGTACTCCAGCTCAGGGACTCTGCACTGCCCTGACCAGCCGTCCTCCTGGGTAAGGCTGTCCCTGTGGGCGGGGTCCTCTCATGGGGGGCGGCTGCCTGTGTGAACTCCAGCCCCACCGACCTCCCTCCCCACCGCCCATCCCTTTACTCCATTCCCACTTGGCATCGGGAAGAAGTCCCAGAGCCGGTGGTCCCCGTCAGAGCGCGGGAGCGGGCCTGAGCTCGGAGCAGGCCCACGGTGGCCAGAGACACAAGGTGGGCACGTGGGCACTGCCCGGTGGGAGGTCACAGCCGGAGTGCTGACCTCAGGCAGAGCCGGCCTCCCAAGAGGCCGCTGCTCCAAAGCACCAGCGGCAGCTCGAGCCGGATGTTCCTGGCACGGGTGGGCACGCACGACGCTATTTTCTCCGCACATGTCCGGGATTCTGAGCAGTAGATACTTCCCCTGACTGCTGGGTGGAAATCACCTGCGTGGTGAGTGCGTCCCCCGCAGCTGGGAGCGCAGTGCGCCCGTGACCCACGGGCCCAGCTCTTTGCAAGAGGATGAATCACCTTAATTGTTAGTTTCTGCAGTGCAGGCTTGGCTTGTGGTGGACATTAGTGGGCCTTTAAGGCATAGTTGAGTTTAGTGCGTTTATATTGAGCTCCTCTGAGATCAAGTCCTTCTACCCAGTCTTCCGACACCCAATCGCACCCTCCACCTGGGTTCTACACGTCACCCTAGTCCTGGTCACAGCTCTTCCACACTAGCCGGAATGCTGTTCTCCACCCGCATCCCAAGCGGATGGATTCATGTGCTGGCACCGTTGCTCTGGACTGAGCAGATTTGAGTCAATGTCGTTTTCACATAGTAAAGCCTGTATCACACCGAAGAACTTCAGCTGCTTCTTAGGTCTGCAGGTGCAATAAATATCAATATACTCCTGGGATAATCTTGACCAGGAGGCATGTGGACTGAATATAATAAAGAAATTAGCAACAAGATCCTCCACCTGGCAAGTCCCAGCCGCAGGTGGAAGTGCGGCCCCTGGGCTCTCGTCCCTAGATCGAGCCTCCGCTGCACAGCTTGGGGTGCACCCGCAGGCCTGGAGCAGGGGTGCCTGGCTGTCCTCCCGCTGAGGAGCCTTTGGTCCCGTCTCTGTGTCTCAAAGCTCTGCTCGAAGCAGCGCTCCGTACTTAGGTCTTCATTAAAGGACGTAGTGACCCTGACGGACCCACAGACAGCAGGCCCTTGACCTGGAGCGGTGCTCTCAACTTTCTCCTGCTCTGTAGACGGAGGATCTGGCTGAGGGACGGGCAGCAACAGGGGCCTGGGTGTCCCTGCCCTGAGTCCCACCTGCCTAGGGGTAAGCTCGGAGGCCCTGAGCTCTGCAGTGAGGCTGAAGCATCTGAACAGGGATGCACCCGGCCCAAAGCTGAATGCTGACCAGCTGCTTGCTGTCCCGGGTGGATCGGGGGGAGGTGGAGAGCCAGAGACAAGGGCTGGAGGCTGGGCTGGGGGTCTGCACATTGCAGAGGGTCCTGGGCCCACTGAGCTGCCATGTAGGCCCACAGCCCGGGCCAGAATGGCAGAGGGGGCAGGAGAAGGGGAAGTGAGAAGAGCCCATCAACACACACAGGTGCACAAGTGCACACACATGCAGAACACATGCACACAGAGGTGCACAGGCACGCAGAAACACACAGGCATGCGTACGCTCACACAGAGACACAGGGGCACAGACCCAGGCACACACACACCCTTCAGACTCTGTCCCATCACGAGTTTGGCTCCGTCCCTGGAAAAGCCCTCAGGGGCTTTGCATGGTGCTGGGGGAGCCCATGTCCTCAAGTGTGGAGCAGCTGTGGACACAGGACGAGTGAAACTGCACACGTGGACATCACCATGGCCATCGCCTCTGCCGCTCACTGCGCACTGAGGGCTCCAGGCATGAGACCCACAGAGGCACCGAGGCCCATATCCCCAGCCCTGCAGCTGTCATCTTCACATGTTTAAACAAAATATCCTGTTGACTTGCTCTTAGCCAGCACCTACAGATGCTGTAAGTCTCCCCAGCACTCTAGGGAAATGCCATCTGGCCCCGTAGAGCCTGAGAGGACACGTATTTCCAGGTGTGACACCTGATTTTGCCTTTGACAACCCTCGTGGTAGGTGCTGTTTTCTCGTCCTTTTCAAGGAGTTGGGCCTCAAAGAAGCCAGTGTCTTTATTGGATCAAAATGTGGACTGGGAGACAGAACCCCTGCCTCTGTCCCCACCTAGGCCAGCCTGCACATGTGTGGGCGCCTCGTTCGCTGCACTTGTTGGTCTGGGTTTGATCTAAACCTGTGGAAACCGTGCTCCAGTCTAGAGAAAATGAGCGCCCAGAGGGCCACCTGAAGCCGACCGTCAGGACCCCCACGGACAGTGGAGATCGGCCCCCTGGACATCTGGCCGTGTGCAGTGACGGAGGCTCTGAGACAGGGGACGGGGCTGGCTGAGACCCTGCTGGGGTCTGTGCGGGGCGCTGTCCCGGCCGCATGGCCATCGGCCTCTCCACACCAAAGAAGACGAGGTCAGCCGACAGCCCGTCAACCCCCAAAACCTCCTGTCCTCAGAGTGTGTTGATGGTGGATGAGCAACAGGAAAGAAATGCAGACATGGCGTTTTAAACATTTTATCAAGAAAATGGAATTGGAATCATCTTAAACACGCTGTGTCCTCTTTCCTCCTCCAACAGGATATCCTGGAAATCCTCTGAGTCTAGCGGTGTCTCAGGGTCTGCTTTGAATCTACCGTGCAGGTCTGACATAATCTGCGCGACCGTCCCACCAATACCAGGCACACCCTGTTTTTGTATCTTCTGTCCCCACAAGCGTCAGTGTACGTGTATCTCCGTGCACCAGTGCTCTCAACTCGGTCAGGTGGGTCTGGAGAGAGACTGGAGGGACCAAAGGGCACATGTGTTTACATTGCAACAGATAAGCTTCCAGAGGCAGAGATGCCACAGGTGCTACGGGTGCAGGACGTGCCCTCCTGCGCGGCCAGCAGGGCGCACCACAGGATCCCTCCACCCGTGGGTGTGGAGCTCTTCCCTCCTCGACACCCAGCACGCGCCTCTGTCACATCCCAACGAGGTCTTGGGTCGCTTCTCCTGTCTCCACAGCAGTGTTGTCACGTGCGTCTTTCCACTTACGGCGGCCCAGCCCCGATGTCCAGTGGGCCGCCTCCACATGCAGACCCCCTCCCTGCCCTCAGCATCAGTAAACCGTAACCACCTTAGAAAGAGACGGAACCACACTCCACTTAGGCAAGAGAGACCTGGTGTGAGGTAAGAGGCTGGAGCGTCCTGGAGAGGATGGAGCCGCTGTGAGTCAAAGCACCTCATGACCCCGGGGAGCCAGCTTGAGAGGCTGCCGTGCATTGCCTGCAACTCTGTCCACCCCATACACGTGTATGAGTGTGTCCACATATATGGAAGTACATCCACCCATCCATCCACATACACATATTAGGGGAGGCGGCTGCAAAGATATAGAAGAAGAATAGAAGTAAAAGTACTGTTCTTTTTTTCAGCTCACTTATATAAGCTTAGTGATTTAAAGCCTCAATTTCATGTTTGCTCATGACGTGGAAATACCTGATATGTTTACTTATATGAAGGTCTGAGAGATTAAAAATGCATTTACTTTATGTAATACATAATTTTTCCCTTTCAAAACTCCTGGGGAAATAATTTATTTGGTGGGTTTCTCTTGTTTATTCCTTTATTTTTCCATCTCTTGTTAAGAGTGCACAGTGAGGAAGAACAGAGGAGAAAAAGTGGAAGTGAGTGGAGGGTAAGGATGCAGCGAGGAGAGGGGGATGTAGGGAGGAGAGGGGGATGCAGGGAGGAGAGGGGATGCAGGGAGGAGAGGGGATGCAGGGAGGAGAGGGGATGCAGGGAGGAGAGGAGGATGCAGGAGGAGAGGGGGATGCAGGGTGGATGAGGATGCAGGGAGGAGACGGGGATGCAGGGAGGAGAGGGGGATGCAGGAGGAGAGGGGGATGCAGGGAGGAGGGGGGATGCAGGGAGGAGGGGGGTCAGGAGGAAGGAGAGGGGTGTCAGGAGGAAGGAGAGGGAGGTCAGCCAAGCGTGCCAGGCCCCACATGGTCACTCTCAAAGTTACATGTCACCCTCAGGGACACTGTGTGCATCTGCCTGGGCCCCATGCTACCCTCCAGCGAGTTCCAGGGCCTCACCTGAACAGGCTCACAGCTCCAGGCGGCACCTCTGTGTTGGGTGTCCACGTGCCTCGTGCAGCATGGGCTCGCGTTGGGACCAGGAGCCGGTTGCCTGCCCCGAAAGTCCTCATCCAAACGCAGTGTGCTCTCTCACTCTGTCTGGCATCCAGGTGGGCTGCAAGCTGAGCCTGGTCTTCTTCCAGTACTGCATCATGGCCAACTTCTACTGGCTCCTGGTGGAGGGGCTGTACCTCCACACCCTCCTGGTGGCCATCTTCTCCCCCAGCCGGCACTTTGTGGCCTATCTCCTGATTGGATGGGGTAAGGACTCCCCCCGACAGTCCGCTGCCACCCCCAAACCCCCCAGGTTCCTGATTGCTGTCCTCTCTGACCTATAAATGCAGGTGCTTTCAGCTCAGAAAAATGCTGTGCCGCCCCTGTAGGAAGAGCTTTTCTAGAGCCAACAGCTTAGTATTTCTGGGAGCCAGGACTTGATTTAAAACTGCTCTGACTCTCATTCCTGGGGCAAACCCTGATGGTGGGCAAGTCAGAAGGAAGAGGCCTGGGAGGAGAAGAAGCAGGGAGACCATCCATCACGAGGTCCCACTAACGTGCCCATCAGCAGGGCTGTGTGTCAACTGCGGGACCCCCACCTTCACAGCGAGGGACTCCCCTTCAGGTCTTTGCCAAGTCTGAACACAGCGTCCCCAGCACGTTGACACCGATACCCAGAAACACAGAGATGTGTTTCAGGACCGTGAAGCCTTCAGACACATACTCAGTTATCGTCACTGCTTAGTAAGCCATGAGCATAAGCCTGTATGTATTTATGAAGAGTTTCCACTTGATCTTTTCATCGGAAGGCCCTTGTCCTTGACCATCAGGCTAATGAAAGCTCCCACGTGTGCCCCTGCTGGGCTGGTCCAAGTAACCAGCACGGGGTTGTGGTCACCAGGTGTCTTTCTGCAGGCATCCCCACCGTCTGCACAGGTGCGTGGACTGCGGCCAGGCTTTCACTAGAAGACACAGGGTGAGTGCCATGCCTGTAAAGAGAGATCAAGCAGCACTGAGGTCCTGGCATCACTGGTCTTGGGAAACCAGAGAGAAGCTTCGTATCTGGTCAAAGGCAGCCTTTGGACACGGATGGGGAGGACGTTGAACTGCATGGGGAGGAACACGGGTTGGAGTGCTTGGAGAAGAGCCAAGGGACAGGTGGGGCTGAGCTGGGCCTGGCAGCGGACCTGAGGTTGGGGTCAACCAGGCAGAGACGGAGCAGCCAGCCCAGCGAGGAGGCCGGGTTGAGAGGCCAGCTGGGGCGCAGCTCTCTGAGGTAGCGCGGTTGGACCAGGGCCCAGAGCACTTCTGCTTCGTGTGCACAGTGAGCCAGACTGTGGCCCAGACCCAAGCACCAAGAGCTCCCACCACCGGCGCTGTGCCTCATGCAGGACCCAGGGTCTACCAGTTGTCCACTACCAGTAACAAACCACCCAAAGCTGGGAGTTCACATAGTCCCGGTTGATTTGGTGTGTTTCTGTCCCTGGAACTTGGGGCGGTTCTCCTGGCCTCAGCCTGGCTCACTCACACGCCACAGGCACCTGCAGGGGCAGCCAGGGCCATGGGTCTAGGCAGCGTACGCTGGGTTCCAAGGACTCCACATCCTGCTGTCAACCAGCTAGGACCCAGGACGAGGGTGGGTCTCTGCCCCTGCTGGGAAGGGGTGTGGGTAACAGAGTGAGCTGGAGGCATTTTACAAGCCGCCCACCCCAGCTTCCTGCTGGAGAGAGCGCGTGGCAGTCAGGAGGGACCACCTAAGGAGCCGCGTGAGTGAGAGGGTTCATGGTCGGGGGCGCTTTGTTTCGCAAGCCCCCGGGGAAAGGGTGAGTCTGCAGTGTGCTTATCCTCCTGTGCTTGGTTTGTAGATGGAATTGGTGGTAACGTGATTTTCCTTCTCTTTTTTCAACAGTTGCTGGGATACCAATGACCACAGTGTTCCCTGGTGGGTTATACGAACACCAATTTTACTTTCTATTATAGTAAGTCATTTCTGTATTGAAACTTGAGTTGCCTGCCGGGTTGCACACTTGGGCAGAGAGCGAGCCCACAGTCTGGTAGTAACTATAAAGGGCCCGTTCTACTAGGTCTTCTGAGACAAGTACCCTGAGGCTGAGCTCTTGCATGGTGGGCTTGGCCCACCTTCAGGATGAATTCTCAGTGAAGCGGAGGGCGAGAAAGAGACAGTCCTCCAGGGGAACCTCGGGGTGGGGTGGGGGTCAGAGTCAGGTCCCCCAGGTGTGCAGCCTTAGAGCAGAACTGGATTCCCACCTGCGGATTTCACGTCTCAAAATTAATTTTCTCAACTCAGCTGCCGCGCCCTGGGGTCGGAATGTATGTGATGCAGCAGAGAGACACTGTCTGGCTCTGACTCAGGGGGGTGGGGCAGGGAAGAGCAGAACTAGGGGGCAGGGTCCTGGTGCTTCTGAAACAGCGGTGCCTGGAGCCCCGTTTAGGGCGGGGCTGAGCCACACACATCCCGGCCACACCACCTCCCTTGCAGGGGGACTTCACACACAAACGTGTCGTCTCTTTTTCGTGCAGGTCAATTTCATCCTTTTTGTTAGTATTATACGAATTTTACTGCAGAAGTTGACATCCCCATATGTCGGCGGCAATGACCAGTCACAGTACAAGTGAGTATTTGTTTAGATCCAGCTCTGAGCCACCCTCACCAACCTCAGGCAGCCTGGAAACTTTGAGTATATGTGTGGAGAGCAGAAAAACTGGGGTGCAAGGACCCTGCAAATGACCCCAGCTTTTCTCCTTTAGTTGCAGGAGTGTGCTCTTGGCCACTTTACAGGGACCCCCGGAGATGGACTGTCTTGTCCAAAGGCCAGCGTTGCCATGGCAATTTTTCAAGCCGTGTTCCTCTCCTTCATTCCAGCGTGGATGTCCTCTAGATAGCAGCTTATTGAAGTGTTCTGCCTGCTCTCCTGTTTTGTAATCTGACTTTTCTCTCCTTGGCCACACGTTGTTTGTATTTTATATTTAGTTCTTTCTTCCGCATCAGACCACAGGGTCCAGGAGACACCTCATGTCGCACCTTGTACTTAATAATAACTCAAGTGATGTTGTTGCCTGGATGATAACATGAACATGGCTGTCATCATCTCCCTCATGGGGAAGAGCAGTTAAGTAAATCACTCACCATCATCCAGCTAATTAACGAGGGTCTGAGAACTCTGTAAAGGAACTTGAGGGTCATGTAAATTTCTATCAAGAATTTATAAAGAAAAGATAAAGCCCACAACTCGAGTATAAAATAAAGCTAGTTTAGTGTGGAGTGGTTGGTCCAGCTGATAGGAGCCTTGGATGCAGGCAGGTTGGGGTTGGAATTGCAGCTGCAGAAGCTGCGTGACCCTGGGTGGGTTACCTGACTGCCCCTGCAGGGTGGGCCCCCCCTCAGCTGTCTCCTTCCCTCCCCTCCTTTAGACAGCAGGGTGGACCTGGGGAGGCAGGTGGCAGCCCCTGTGGTCAGCAGCCCAGTGCTGGGTTATGTACCAGCTGGAGGCCTGGGAGAGGTAACTGCACTGCTCTGCCTCGGTTTCCTCACCTGTGAAGTGGAAATAATAATAGTACCTGTCACAAGCTTATAAGGACTGATAGGGTTAATATTCAAAAGACGTTTAGTGGCTGGCACCAGTAAAGTGTTGCGATAGAGTTTGGTAAACATATACATGCAACTGTGCCCTGAGGTGTGACAGTCTCTGCCCAGCCCACATTAGAGGTCAGGCCTAGAGATAGGGTTCCACGTCAGACCACAAAGGATAAAGTGGTTTCAGCCAAACCTTCCAAGTAGCATTTTTACTGCTCAGGTGAGAAGCCGGGCTGTTTCCTGGACTCACCCCATGCCTGCAGCTCAGGCTGCCCTTCAAACTGAACTTTCAGTTTCTGCACGTCTTATTCAGGGCCACGCTGACCTTCCCTTTGGGCTCTTTGGGAGTGTTCCTAAGTGGATCTTAGAGATGGATGCTTTTATTTTGGAAACAAAATAAAGCGGGGATGATAGAATCTGTTCTTCTTCCAGGATGACAAAAAGGCAGAGTACATCTTTTCTGTGTATCTGTCTCGTAACAGTAGTGGCAGATCTCCAGGCACAGGGCCCCAGGGGTCCAGCTTCTAAATCCCTTTTCTAGAGACTAGCACAACAGCAAATTCCAGATGGATCAATAGTGAGAATCCAGGCAGATTCTCTCTAACATTTAACTAAAGGGCAGCTCCCTGCAGAATCCCAGCCTTCACTCACTGGGCTGGCAGAGACCCGAGGTAGTGAAGGCAGCAAGTGCACCGTTGGTGTTGCAAAGTCAAATGTTCAAAGCTGCACGTGGCGGCAGCTGGGTGGTCAGTGAGGCCTTCCCTGCCCACCAAGGCCCAGGGCATGCTCACACCTGGTGCAGAGCGGCTGGGATTCAGAGTTTGTGCAGATTGCCCAGTACAGAGGAAATCTTGTTGTAAGTGCCACAGTGCCTCAAAAATACGTAAAGCAAAGGGTGACTTTTTTCCAAGTGTGGGCTGGGGTCCACCAAGCAGAGGAGATGCGGGAGGAACACGGAGGTGCCTCCCGCCTCAGTTCCCACAGCTCAGAGTTGCCAGGATGAGGCAGGTTGTTGGAGCGGCTGCTGGTTGCTGGGGTCACCCAGGGGCCTGGACATGCACACGTACCACCTGGGGGCCCAGGCCCCTGCATTCCTGACCAGCCCCCCAGTGATCCCAAAGCTCCTGATCCTTAGAACATGCTGGGCTTGCTACACCAAATGTGGCCAGGTTGAGTCACCTGGGAAGATGCTGGGCCACCTGCAGAGACCTGATTTAATTGGATGAGGGGCAGCCTGGACTTGAAGAGGTTGAAAAGCCCCCCAGATGATTCTCATGTGCAGCCGTGAGAGTCAGAAGTGGTTTATAGAAGTGGTCCTCAAAGTGGGGTTCCAGGCAGCAGCCTCAGCATCTCTGGGCACCTGATAGAAGAATTCTCAGGTCTGCGTTTTAACATGACCTCCAGGTCGTTCTGGTGCAGGTGGGGCCTGAGAGCCCTGACTTAAAGAATGTGACCTGTACCTGCTCGGGGGGGGGGGGGGGGGGGGAGTGGGAGGGGCTTCGAAGGCGGGGGGTGGGGGAGGATTGAGGTCAGGTATTTTATTTTCAACACCAATGCAGTGAGAAGAAAATCTGCTCTTTGATTAGGGAGGGTAAGAGCTCTTTGAAAGGCAGAGAAATTAGATCTGGTCCAGATTCCCCGATTCCTCAGACTCTGTGCGATCCAGAGCAGGGTCGCCTGCCAGGACCTATAAACAGCCGTCTGTGGGAACACTTTCTGTCACGCTTGTGCTCAGGGGGCCACCCCTGCTGCGTCTGCTCTTTTGATCTGAAAGTAAAACTTGCCCCCATCCTCCAAAGGCTGGGGATGGGTCTCGGCTATTAAAGCCAGTGGCACACGGGGCCGTCAGACCCGCTCAAAGCAATGTCATCCTTGGCAAACTCGTCAGGATTTCTTGGAAGAGCTTTGCTGCTTTATGAGGCAAAGTGGTGGCCATCATCGCGTTTGCACACTCAGTCCCTACGGGGTGGGGTGGTGTCAAAGCTAAGGGGCCCCTGGGCTGGCCAGCAGGCGGCCGTCGGGTCACCTCGGGAGCTCGGGCCCCCCCCCTGTGGTGCAGGAGGCTCACGAAGTCCACCCTGCTGCTCATCCCTCTCTTTGGAGTCCACTACATGCTGTTCGCCGTGTTTCCCATCGGCATCTCCTCCAAGTACCAGATACTCTTCGAACTGTGCATCGGATCCTTCCAGGTGCGTGGGAAGGGGCTGGGCGTCCCGGGGAGGGGAGGGTGTGAGTGAGCTCTGACCCACCGCCCTTCTCGCTTGCTTGCAGGGCCTGGTGGTGGCGGTCCTCTACTGCTTTCTGAACAGTGAAGTAAGTCCTTTGACCTCCTCGGGAAGCACAGGTTCTCGGCTTGTGAGGGAGTCCCTGAAACGCCCCTGAAACCCCTGGGGAGGGCCCGCCCTGCTGTGGGGGTCAGTGCCATTGCCCGGCGCCCGCGGCGCTCGGCTCCGTCTTCCCGCACACCTCGACCGCCCCCGCCGACCCGCAGCGTCCCAGAGCCTGTCCGCAGGCGAGCGCCCGGCCAGCCCCGCCATCAAGCCCCGCCCCCAGGCGGCCGCGCCCCCGGCCGGCCGCGCCCCCAGCCAGCCCACACCCCCGGCGGCCGCTCCCCGCCCACCCGCCCGCCGTTTTCCCTCTGCCGCGACCCGCATATACCCTCGCCTCACCTGGGCGGCGGCTCCCTCTCCAGCGGCTCGCCCGGCGCCTCGCGCGTCTTCCTTGTCGCCCCGCGCGGTCCTCAGGGTCCCCTCCCTCCATCGCTTTCCTCGCCTCTTTCGGGGCTGCCAAGCGGGAGCGCCAGCCAGCATCGGCGGCGGGAGTAGCAGGAAACTCCAGGCCGAGGAAAAGCGCCGGCTCTGCTCTGTAAACGTTTCCCATCCCTAAGCAGCACCTCCGTGCAGAGTGTCCTCAGATAGGGGAGGGGTCAGCCTGGAGACCCTTCCGCGCCCAGAACCCCGGCTCTGGACCGCGGGCGGCGGGGAGGCGGGCAGGGGACGCCTGGCTCCCAGCCGGCCCCGCCCCCTGCGCCGGGGCGTCCCAGGTCCCCCGTCCGGGCCCCACCCCGGCTGTGTCCAGCCCTCTCCGCTCCCCCGGCCGAGCCGGCGTCTGCTGCGTGCTCCGTGCCTCCCTGTCCCGTGTCGTCTGAGCGACTCCTGCACCTCCCTCCCCTCGTTCTTTCCGGACCCCCCTGACACCCCCGCCCCCCGGGAGCCAGGGAGCAGAACCAGGACTGTAGGGCAAAGCGCTGGGGCCCCGGCTTCCACGGGAGGTCTTTTCTGAAAAGGCGAATTAGCCCTCTCGGGTTCTGGGTGTAGCGGCCGCTGCCTCTGGATTGAAGCCTTGGGCTCCGTAGTCTGACCTCCTTTCTCTTGGTCCCTCGTCTGGTCCCGCATCCTTCTCCGCCTCTTCATTCCCAGGCCCGTCTGTCCCCGCCCCGCGCCCATGGATATCACACCCTCCACACCCAGAAAAGGGCCGAAGGGGAAGCGTTCATCCACGGGCATTCGCCCTAGGGGGAAGCTGGGGTCTCGGTTCCAGCTTGCCCACCGCCTGAGCCCCTCCTGCTCTCGCCCCCGCGCCAGGTGCAGAGCGAGCTGGGGAGGATGTGGCGGCCGACTCTGTGCCCCAGCCGGCCCTCCGGCCGGGACTGCAGGCTGCACAGCTTGTCCGGCTCGAGGAATGGCTCGGAGGGCACCCTGCAGGTCCCCCGCGGCTCCCGCGCCCTGTCCTTCCTGCAGACAGAGACCTCGGTCGTCTAGAGGTGCCTCCACACCGCAGCCCGAGCCCCCAGCCAGGGGTGCCTGGGGTGAATCAGCTCGGACCCACTGGAGCGGGCTTGGCTTATCCCACCCGTGGAACCGGCTTACCTTGTAACCGCCCGGGGTTTAAACCTAACGATTGTTACACTCCAGCATTTCGGTAGTTTTGTGCTTTATGTTGTTTGGCCGTGCAGACAGACCCATTTTCAAAGAGACCAGGAAAGATCAAGGTGGCAGTAGCCCAGGACTTGGGTCCAGCGACTGTGGAAGAAAACGGGGGATTTTCTGATCTCAATGCCTGTTCTCAGGGGGCACAGGCCTGGGCTGGGATGCTGGCCCTGAGTGACGTGGTCACCCTTACTCTGCATGACCTACATCGCCGGCCTCAGCCCCCAGGTCCCACAGGGCAGCCCCTTGTGTGCAGGAAACACAGGCGCCCGCTGAGGGCTTCCGTGGAACCCTCCCCCAAGCCCAGGTGGGCCCCGCCTGGCACAGTCATGCTCACACCACCATCCAGGCTCTTCTTTCTGTGCCGCTGCACTCGGTTCTCCAACCCCTTTATGATACTGGTCCCCTTTAACAATGAGGCCACAGAGTCTTCGTTCTGAGGCATCACAGACCTGAGCGCAAGTGCCAGCCATCGGGATGACTGGCTCCAGGGAGCGGGGCCTGGCAGGCAGGGCCAGTCGCGGGGCGGGGGGGGGCGGACGTCTGGGGACGGGGGGTTGGGCGCCACGAGGCCGTTGCCCTGCAGCGTCCCTCTGGGGTGTGCACCCAGGCCCCCTGTGAGAGGAGCCTGGTCAAAGAGTGGCAGCGTCCACCCGGAGCCCCCGGCAACCCGGCTCCCCAGCTCAGACGATTTGCTGCGACCAGATCTGCACGACCAACTGAAGAGCCAGCTCCCAGGGTGCCCGGGGCCGTTGGTGGAGCGCGGGAGTCAGATGTGCACCTGGACGTCCGTCAGCTGCCGGGAGCCAAGGCCGCGGGCCTGGAACGGGGAGGCCTGGCCTGACTGACAGCAGAGGGGAGAGTGAATATCACTCACTGTTAGCAGAGGAGGGGGTGACCAAATAAAATGTTGTAAACGTGTGTGGAATGTCCTCAAGCCGCCATGTGTGACCGCTTGAGTAAAACCCATTTCGTGTCTGTTCGCTGGGTGACCCTGACCAGCAAATGCTGAGGCCCCAGGATCTCAAACTGAGGACATTCGGAGAAAATCTTCCCGTGTCTAAAGCGGAGCCTGGATGGCATACGGGGTGGGAAGCAGGGCACGTGGCAGCTTGCGGCCTTTGCAAGCAGCCACCTTCCCCAGGGCACTTACGCCGCCTGCTTGGACGTGCTCCTTGCAGCATCCGGTCAGCGGTGGGGGTGATGCGCGGGGCGCCCGGCAGCCCTGCAAGGGTGGGGGGGGACACCTGCGGCTCCCAACACACCCACCCCACAGCTCCACAGCACCTGAGAACCTGCTAACTAGGGCCAGGGCTGAGCACATGCGTGCTCGCATATGTGCACGTATGTGTGTGTGCCTTCTGGGAGCTAACCCCTAACTGCATTTGTGCCACAGACAGATAAAATCTATTTCTAGTAAGCTCCATGTTCAACCAAACTGCTTCATTCCAAGAGGAATACCGCACACTGCTAAAGGTCAAGTTCTCCAGAAGCTGACTTAGAAATGAGCAGACGGACCAGCCTCCTGTGAGTTTCTGAGAGCCCCAGGTGCCAGGTGATGGTACGTTGTCAGCTGTCCACTGGTGGAAAGAGCTTCATGAGAATTTGCTTAAGGTAGGAATGTGTTGCATTCGCAAGGAAGGGAAGTGAATAGGTGATGTCGGGACCGGCAACAAGCACCTTCCTTTCTTAGCAAGAATGGCGTTTTTTCAATGGTGCTTTTTATCAGGTTTTCAGGTTAGAGAAATTATACAGAGGAGTTACCAAACCTCAGATATTATAGGCAGATATTACCCAGAAGGTGAAAAAGCTCTGAATTTCGCCCTCCATCTGGCTCTTACTGCTTGAGAAGCAAACATCAAGAGTGAATCATCTTGTTCCCAATAGTTTCCTCTACGTCTACGCAAACCTCTCCCTCCCTCCCTCCCTCCCGCACTTTCTTCTTTTTCTTCGTGGAAAGTAGGTCATATTGTATAGAAGTTTCTGCAACTTGCTTTTTTAGTTAAGACGGGCTGTGTGGATCTTGCCTGTCTGCACACAGATGTGCTTTACTTGTAACAGCTGCGTGATGTTCCATGGCACGGACGCGCTTGGTTTATTCCACACCCCCTGTTGATGAATGTTTGAGCGCTTCTGCATGTGCTGGAGCATCGCCACAGAACAATGTCCCAGAAGTGGGAATGGGTTCCGGGCCTGCGCTTTTGGCTCTGGGCGGGTACAGCCCTGGAAGACGTGGCCTCAGCGCCGCTCTCACCAAGCTGCGGTAGATACCAGCATCACTGGGGTTCCCATCTCTCTTCGCCCCAATCTGCTGTCTTTAGTCTTGGAGACAGTGAGCGTCTCTTCTTTACAGAAAGCTTTCTCTTTAGTTCTGAGCCTCAGCCTGACCCACGGACGTAGACGTCAGGTAGCCAGGCCCCTGCTTCTCCAGTCAGCTGCCCCACCTGAATGCAGGTCCTGCTGAAAGTTTACAGATTAACTTCCTTATTTGTGGAAATGGGGACGAGACTCCGCAGAGGTCGTGGGCGGTGTGTCATCATCACCTGTTTGCATCGCCGACCACCGGGCCCTGTAAGAGGCCCTGCTTAGCTTGGGGACGTCACAAAGGATTTAGGGCATCGTTTATACTGAAGAGTGTTCTTTGCAAGATGGAGAGAAAAGGGCCTGTCACTTCCATTATCTTCTCTAAAGGTTTAATGAGGAAAGTGGAGCAGGCACAGGCGGTGGGGGCCCCCACTCGTGACAGCAGTCCCACCTCCCCCTGCCCAGGGGCGTCCCGGACTGAGCCCTGGATAGCAGGCCTCAGCGCCAACGATGACCCCAGAGCTGTCACTGGGATCTTGGTTAAAGCTACTTATATTCATTATATTCAACCCCTGACACCGAAGGACCAACAGGGGGAAATAAACTATTGGAATATAATTACAAAATAATGAGGCCAAGTAGCACCAATTTCTCTCCTGGAGATTTAGGACTTTACAAATCCTTATATGCTGAATGCTATAGATAGAGCAAAGTATAAGAAGCAGCAAGTGAACTCAATACACCTGAAAAACACAAGCTTTCCTGGTTTTAATCATTATAATCATGAATCTAGAATATGCAAAATTTGTGATTTTCAAGTCATAACAAAAATAATTACAATTCATTCAGGTTTAAAGGCACACAATATACTAAATCCCCGTCATAAGGTGACTCATCACTCTGCAGACTTTCACATGCATGGGCACATGTGTTCTCCCAAACCTCTCAGCCTGCTGTGAAAACCCACGTACCATCTGTTCTGGGCTCTGTAGGAGCCCCATCTCTGTAAGTTTAGTCCCAGTCTCTGTGCGCGCATGAAACACACTCATGAATGCTGGACTAGGCGTTTCCGGAAGCAACCCGGCCGCCTCCCCGGGGCCTTTGGAAAGGGTTTTGGCTGGCTTCCCTCCCCACCCACAACCGAAGAGAGTCCCTCCTTGTCAGACAGGCTTAAGGCTGGGGGATGGAGAAGCTGAAGGAAGAGGAGGGGGGCGGAGAGCGTTTACTCTTGGGGGGGCAATGGCGCAACTTAACAGAGCAGCGCTGCAGACAGCACATCCGTGCGCAGAGCAGGGGTGCAGGGAAAGGGAGCTCGGGAGTTACTGAACCCACCAGGCGCCCACTGGTACAGAAGGTAGAGAGGGGGCTTCCCTGGTGGCGCAGTGGCTGAGAGTCCACCTGCTGATGCAGGGGACGCGGGTTTGTGCCCCAGTCCGGGAAGATCCCACATGCCGCGGAGCGGCTGGGCCTGTGAGCCATGGCCGCTGAACCTGCGTGTCCGGAGCCTGTGCTCCGCAACGGGAGAGGCCACAACAGTGAGAGGCCCACATACAGCAAAAAAAAAAAAAAGAAAGAAAGAAAGTAGAGAGGGACCCAAGTTACTTAAATTACCTTCGTGGACTTCACTGTGGCTCACGGTCCTCGACCGCAGCAGGTCTGCATTGTGTCTCCTTCTCCATCCCTCCATTTGTCCATCTGGCCGTCCATCTGGCCGTGAGACCATGCAGGGCTTTGCGGACAACAACGCCGAGAGCTCAGGAGGGGAAAGAAGGGTCACAGTGCAGGGCAGAGGCAGTGAGGGGCTTCAAGCCCACAGGAAGGAGAGGTGGCGGGTGGGGACAGCTGTGGCCTGAACACAAGGCTGTGAGGGCTCAGCAGCCCCACACCCTGTGCCCAACTGGCCACTGCTGAGAAAATCTGTGAGGCCGGAGCCAGGCTCGGTGCTCAAGAACCATGACTGGGTGTCCACTCTGTGACCACCAGCCGGGCAGTTGGAAAGCACATCCTGGGGCCACCTCTCCTGGCATTCACCTGCTGGCCCGTGCCCTTGCAGCGCTTGGAGCAGGGGTCAAAGCAGACTGTCGGTGATGGCACCGACCCCCACCCCACGTGGCCCCATGCCGCCCCCGGACCTTGGCTCCCAGCCTCGCCGGCCTGACGACAGCCTTGCAACGGCAGAGGGAGGCCACAGCCCAGGAGGGAGCGCCCTTGGCTGAGGCCACGGGGTAAACGGGCCGAGCTGGCCCAGGGCAGCCCCGCCCTCAGCAGCCCGCGGGCCGCAGCATGCCGGTCACTGCAAGCTGCCTAGGCTCTGTTTCAGGTGGGATATCCATAAAGCACCAGCCCCCCTGTGTGCCCAGCCCCTTGCTCTGGTCCCCAGGCCCCGCCCAGGGTGGAAACTCAGCAGGGAATGAGAAAGACAAGTGAGGGGGCCTTGAGCTTCTTCAGAGCCTGTGCAGGGTCCCCTTCGGGCAGACCTGAAATCTGATGATGTGAGTGGCCTCTGCCAAGCTGCCTCTACAATGTCCCAGCTGCTCCAGCAATGCCAGGGCTCAGGACGCAGGATGTCACCCTCCTCTGCAGCTTCGGGCAAATTTCTTGAATAATCTGGGCTTCAGCCATCTTCCCTGCAGAACAGGAGCGGGGGAGGAGAGGACGCGGGGCAGGTTCCCCTAAATGCCCCAGCGCCTCCACCTGCCCCGCCTGCTTCCAGGGCCCTCCCATCCCTGCTCACGCCCCCCGGCCCTGTCCCCACACTGACGAGGCCCCCGTGGAGACCAGTGGGCAGCTTGCCCACCAGACCAGCGAGGGCTAGACCAAGCCCGGCCTGTCCTGCCGGCGACACTCGAGGCTGCCTGGTAACTGAACCTGGGTCAGCGAGAGGGCTGCTGGGAGGCGTCACGTGCCCCCCCACTGATCCTGAAGGCACCATGGTGGGCCGTCAAGAGGGTGATCAGGAAAGGAGGACGTTCCCCACGGCACCTGCTCAGTCCCGGGTCAGGGGGCACCTTTATCCCTCGGAAGCGCAGGGTGACCCTGCGGCAGGCGGCCCCCAGGAGCGGGAGGGCAGGTGACCTCATGTCTCCGTCTGCCCACCTGGGGCTGGGGAAGCATCTCCGAGAATGTTTTCTAAATAATGTTTAAGAGCAAGTTGAAAGGATGCTTGTTTGCAAAATATACCAGAAGAGTGAATGGTGTCCCAGTGGCGTTTGACTGTGATGTCATCTGAGCAAAGTTCCCGATGGGCTGGGACTCACCCAAGCCTCGGCCCCCTCTACGCCCCCTCCGGATGGTGCAGGGGTCCAGGCCATCATGGGGGGGACGGCGTTTGCCCCCCGGCAGCCCCGTTCTGGCCCTTGGCTCTTAGAGGAGCCGGGATAGGACGGGTGCCCAAGCCCACTCCCTCCGTCATCCGGGGACCTCCCCCAGGCCCACCTCCCTCCAGCTGACCAGCAAGCGGCCAACGTAGGGAGCACTTCCTGACAGGCACGTGAGGGGCGCGCTCTGGCTCCTCCCACACGGGACGAGGACCGCTGTGCTCGTGCGCTGATGAGGTTCCCTCCGAGCCGCAGCCTGGGTGTGGGCGGACCGGCAGGCTGGGCCCCGAACCCACGCCCAGCCTCACGACCTCTGTGGGGACAGACTGTGTCCACTGTGGACGCCCTAGAACCAGCCTGATGCCAGTAAGAGCTAAATAAGTGTCAGCCAGTCCCGACTTCTTCTTGTGGCAGAAACTCCATCTCCCCACAAGGAGCTTCTAAGTAAGAAAAGTATCAACACTTAGAAAACTGACTAACAGAAACAGATAATCAATGGTCAAAAATTATAAAAGACAGAAAGGATGAGGAAAAGGTTACACTCCCCATAAGTAAAATAAAAAGCTGGATGCCGTTAATTGCCTATAAAAATGGCACTGTTCAGAGGTTACAGCTGTATTATGTGGTATGACATTACAAACTATATTTAGTGGCTTTATTATACCATAGTATTATCATAATACAATACAACTCATATCATGTAGCATGTTATTATTCCATATTTACTCTATAAACCTTAAAGATATTCTAACTTTAAAATGTTCATTTCATTTGGCCCAGTAATTCCATTTCTAGGAATTTTTCCAATTTAAGTATTCAGTTGTGCACACGATTTATGTGCAAGAATAGTCATCACGATGTTATTTATGATATCAATGTCAAAGAGAAACAATAGAAACATTCAGTCATTCCAGAGTGATTAGATGTTGAGACTGGACCACAGTGAGGAGACTGAGATGGAAGGCACAGGTGGGAAGCCTCACCAAGTCAGCCAGGAGCCGCTGGGTGCTCTTCAAGGAGGCCAAAATCCTGGGAAGGAAACAGCTGCATAATCTGAGAGGCCATCAGAGGCAGCCCTCAGGGATGGCCAGCCTGCAGTTCCCACCACCACGCACCCCTGCAGTAATTAACTCGATCAAGCAAACCATTAATAGTGCGACACAAATTGCATGGTCCAGTTACTCACCTAGCAAGGGTATTTAGGGATAAAGTTTACAACAGCCGTGTTTTGATCAAACAAACTGGGGAAAGGAAACGGCCAGCTCATCTCGCACAGGTGGGGTCACTTATAAAGCAGAGACAGGTGTGTCTTCCCTTATGGCTCAGTGTCTCTTCCTGAGATCCAAACTCAAATTTCCACTGGCACATCCGACATCATCCCCTGTACACCCACATCTTCTTCCCCTTCACGACGATGAAGGGTCGATTCATCAGGAAGACGTAATAGTCCTAAGTGTGCCAGCACCTGGGGACAGAGCTTCAGACACACGAGGCAATGGACAGAACAGAAGAAACAGACGCATCTATCGCCGTAACTGGAGATTTAAACACACTTCTCTGTGGCTGACAGAACAAGCCCGCCAAAAAGTCACTGATACAGAAAGTGTGGACAACATTAACCAAAAATGTCACCCAACTTGGCCTAATCGGCATATATAGAACATAGACACAGAGAGAACATATATATAACATACAAAACACATAGAGAACACGTGTGTAAAGAACGCACATAGAACGTGTCTACATGTGTAGAGCATATATACAGAACACATACATATGGAACATATATAGAACACGTCAGCCAACAACTGCAGACTGTGTATTTTTCAAGTGCACATGGAATGCTCACCAAATAGACCACGTGAAAGTCTAGACAAACTTCACAGAAATAAAACCATACAGAGCAGGTTCTCTGTACGAAATTAAGCTAGAAGTTGATAACAAAAGTTAACTAGAAAATATCCAGTATTAAAAGTTAAACAACACATGTCTAAATAGATCTGAGAAGAAATCACAAGGGAAATTATAAAATATTTTGAACTGAATGATAACAAAAATACAATGTATCAAAATTTGTAGGACTGAACTAAAGCAATCTTTGGCGGAAATTTTATAACTTGAAATACAGATAGAAAAAAAAGAAAATTAGGAAAATCAGTGACCTAAGCTTCTACTTCATGAGAAGAACAGATTAGCGTCTTCCTCCCAAACCGGTTTGTCCCCTTACACTTTCAAGCAGAAGCCCTGGAATCACCCCGTCCTCACAGCCAGGTCATCAGGGCGTCTCGTCGGCTCCACCCACCACCTACCCTACCCCATCCCCTCGTTTACTGTCTCATTTTGTGGGTGTTAACCCGCAGCTTCTTAGCTGGTCTCTCTGTGAACCTTCTCCCCCCATATTCTTCCCCAAACCAGCCGCAGGGTGACCTTCCTGAAGTGCAGCTCGGCTCACGCTGTGCCCACCAGCACCTTCCAGGGCCTTCACCCCCTTCGGGGGCTCTCGCCGTCATGAACACTCTAGTCCCGTTTTCCGCTGGACTCTAAGTCTCCTAGGACAAATGATGTCTTGGTCACCTCTGCACCCTCCAAACTGAGGCGTCACTGCAGAAAGCAGGCCCCTATTAACTTGCTCCCTGTTAATTTGCTGGTGGTGGCCGAGGCCGCATGCCGCCTACAGAAGTGTGTAGGGATCTGGCCCAAGTTAGAAGTCACCCCTCTCTGCCCATGTCATCAGGACTTGTAAACCTAGGAGGCAGATACTTTGGGACACAAAGAAACAAACGGGCCAAGGGTCTCCTGCCCCTTCTATTTCCAGTGAAGGGCAACGTCCAAAGGATTCCTAGACGTTGACCTGCCAGCTTTCTCTCTGCTTGGAAGTAGAAAACCTTAACTCAGTCACAGAATTCCTAGAGATTGGCCCTATTAGATCTTTCCAGGGAATAAAGATCCGGGGGACTCTTAAGCCAGTTCCTTATAAATCTGTCAAAGTCACAGCACACACGGCACTGCTTGTCTGCACACAGCGGTGAGTAGATGAGGCACCTGAAGGCTTTGAAGGGCCAGAGTAGGGGCGGCCTGGCTGGAGGGGGGGGGACAGAACCCTGAGGACTCGCCCTGGGGGCTGGGCTTGATCACCGCCTCTGCTTCTGCGTCCATGGAGTTCTGGGGCGTCATCTCAGTTCATCTACAGGCGCCCCATCGGCCTTGGTCTCTCTGGCCCTGGACAAGTTGGTAAAAAAGATGCACTTTAACTGAGCATCATTTAAAAAGAGGTGGAACATTCCCAGTTCGGCAGACTCTATATTTTAAAAGACGTCAACCAGAACCTAATAAATCTAATGGTGTAATTCCAAACAAAAGGCCAGAGGGGCGCCACTCCTGCCGGGCTGGACAAAACAAATCTGACGCTCGCCTGCAAGAGTAAGTGCACGAAAGACTGGGACGCGGCTCCAGTTTGCAGACAAAGGAGCCAGATAATCAAGGGCAACGCACTTAGGTTAACAGCGGAGCTGCGTGAACGCTGTTTCCAGTGTTGACATCTGAGTCACCCACCGCGCTCCTCTCCTCCCACCCCAGCGGTCGGGGCAGGATGCGGCCGCCTGAGACCTGCTCATCGGGGAGAACTCGCCCCAGAAATCAGCAAGCCCCACCCATCTCCCGCCGCCCGGCGACCCCTCCCCGCCCTGGGCCAGCCCGGGAGCCCCGGCGCCCCAGTCCCTCCGCGCCTGCACCCCAAGCCTCCAGGCCCTGACCCGCTTCCCAGGCCCGGCCCCTCCGCGGTCCTTCTCGAAGTGCCCTCCACCAGCACCTGTCAAGAGCCTACATCATCCACGATATTTGCAAAAAGATCCTAGGTTTGGGATTGGAAAACGTGACCTCCACAATATTTACGTGGCTTATTTTGCAAGGAACTTCTCTAAACTTTCAGCGATGTAACGATGGTGTGGAAATACGCAGGTGCTCACCGTGCCCACGTCCTGGTCCCCGGCCCCAGGTCCACCTGCACCTCCGTCCTGTTCCCTGGGGGCGGCCCGGGGCTGTGCGGGAGGCGCCAAGGGCCCCCAGGAGGGCCTGCACCTCAGGCCCCTCGGAAGGCTCAGCCGAGGGCAGCAACTGGCCCTGCTGGGGGCTGACCCACTAAGTAACGCGGCCCGTTTGCATTTTATAAGCGAAGGGCCAGGGACAGAAATGCACACGGTAACAAGGGTTTGAAGAGAGGAACTTAGAGGAAAAGCCATTTCCAATAAACCTCTCAACCCGCCATCCACCTTCACCGCCACCGACTCAGCCCCTGTGACTCTGATGGGGACCCAGGGACACAGACGTGCCCAGGGACCCGCCACTGTCTGCCCCCTGCCCTCCGAGCTGCTCCAGGAGGTCGGGGATAAAAGGACATTAGCACTGCACACACACAGACCCAACAGACATCACTGCTGTGGCGATAGTGCGTAAAGCCAGGAACAAATGGTTTTACTCACAAATAAACTTTCTTTCCCCTCAAAGACTAGGACCGAGCAGGCCTCCAGGGAGCCAGTAACCAAAGGAGCAGCACAGACCGGCTGGGCCTGCTCTGGGTCGTGCCCCAGCCTGAACAGCCGGCGGCCTGGAGCTCGGAGGGGAATGAGGCGCTGAGCTGGAGACAGCAGCCAGGGTCCTTGCTGGGGGGAAGCAGAGAGGCCGGGCTGCCCCCAGATGGAGACTGGGCCACCCTGTGGGCCGAGGGGGCATGTCCATCAGAGCAGCTCTGAAGCCACAAGGACCAGACTGGGGCCCCGGCCTCCCCCTCAGAGGCTACGCTGCTCGGGGCACATGACTTGGGCTCCCAGAGTCACGGCAACGGGGAAAACCCTGCCTCCCTCTGTGGGAGCAGCAAGTGTTCAAATGGAGGGACCGGCACATCGCGGGGCCCAGTGCACATTGACTCCATGCTACCCCTCATGGCCACTCAGACTTCAACACAGAGAAGCTACAAAGGAAAAGATAAAAGTGCTTCAGTGATGAAACTGTAGCTGACAACTCAGGAAAGAACAGCCATCATCGCCCTTAGATGTGCACAAAACAATGTCCCATGGTTGAAGGAAACGATCACCCGCCTAGGGACCTCCAAGCCACCGTGGGATCCACCTGTGTGAGTCCGCTCAGGACAGTGGGTGACAGACCACAGAAAGGCGTTTCCCAAGTTCTGGAGGCTGGAAGGCCAAGGCCAAGGCCCAGCAGACTCAGTGTGTAGTGGGCCTCTTCCTGGTTCACAGATGCGACCTCACGGGGGGTGGGGGGTGAGGGACAGGGGTCTCTCTGGGGTCTCTTCCTATAGGAGCTCTAAGCCCATCATGGGGGCTCCACCCTCCTGACCTCACCACCTCCCCCAGGCCCACCTCCTGACACCATCATATTGAGGGTTTGGTTTCAACATATGAATTTGGGGGCACAGACATTCAGCCCACAGCACCAACAAGTGTGTAGGGCTGTTAAAGAGAAGGTGCAGAGCAAGCGTGTAGTAAGAGGGAAATGTTGAAGTTGTGGTGTCAAGTGTGAAGACAGATCAGTGCACATGATCCTACAGGCGCCATCGTGAGAAGCCCAGAGAAGCTGTGCGGGACACAGCGGACACCATGCCCAGCTGCGAACCCAGCACTGTCAGGCCGCCTCTCCAGTGGCCTCTTCTCTTCTCTCTGCCGTTCTAAACCTTCTATACTTATGAGCATGAATTATTTTTATAACAGAAAAACAGATAGTAAACCGTTTTAAAAATAAGTTACAATTATAAAGGAAAAAATCAGCTTAGTAAAGAAGTCTGGTTATATAATGAAATGGTAGGTTTCTCACCAAGAAAGTCAAATGGGGCTGTTGTAGAAGAGATTCCCCTTCCAATGTTAATATTCTGAAATTCTAACGTACTTTACTTCCCATAATCAGAAAGCTCTCCAACGCTTAAACTACTGTGTAAATTAGAAACCTCATTTCCAGGCCGCGGAAAAATTAACTGGGGACATCATTTTTTAACATATGCTGCTAATCTGGGATATAAATGCCTTTACTTTGGCATTTCTCTTCCGTCAGCTAATCTGTCTCTCCCACAGTGAGAGTGGACGTTTGCCTTGTGGAGAGAGTTTACATTTACATCAGCTGACAGGGAAGCCTCACCTCAGGGCCAGGAGGTGCCAGAGCTGATGTAAGTGTTCGGTGCCGTCCTTAATACAGAAGTTTCTATTATTCTTAGTAGAAGGAGCGTACTTTAAATATTAACAACAAAATTACCAACATTAGCATTTTCTCTTTGAGATTTACGCACGGTTGTCTTGGCCCTAAACAACGCATTGCTTTCCTCTTTCAAATCCCATTTCATTTCCTGCCTTTTTTCCCCACACTACTGCCTTTTCAGAATAAGTTCTCTGATGTCTCAGGCCATCAAAGTGAAGAAACCAGTGTAATTGAATGGTCTGCCTCGAGAAATGATGGAGATCCCAACTTCCTGAACTGAGTCCCCAGACACCGTCTCTGAGACATCGGAAGGTAAGAGGAGGGACGGTCCGGTGGTTTAAGGGATTTTCCTGCATCTCATATCAGTGGGTTATTCACACACAGTATCACACATGCCTGTGTACATACAGCATCTCTTATCAATGGATTATTCACACACAGTATCACACATGCCTGTGTACATACAGCGACATGCTGCTTCATTGTGGGGGTCCTGGACTCCCTCCTGAAGACTCGCTGTCCACACTAAGGCCGTAAAGTCCGGCAGTCAACAAGCGCTTTGTCTTTAGTCCAGTTTTTCCAAACGCACTGTATCTCATTGACTGTCAGAAGCCATTGTTGGAGAACCTATGACCAGTTTATGTACTAAGTAAGTAAGAAAGAACAACTAATCACTGCTGATAAACTATGACACGCTTGCTATGAATGATAAAACACATCATGACTCTGAAAACGTTAAGACGTTCAAATGAGCATCTTAGGACCTACTGAACCACGGTCCCTCTAGGTGTATATCGCTTACCTACTGCTGCCAAGCACAGCACCCAAAAGTGGCTGGCGTAAACAGTTGCTTTATCTGCTCAGATTCCACGGGTCTGCATCGTGGGCTCCGCAGGGTGGCTCCCTTGCCCTCTCCAGGCCCTTCTTACAGCCACGGACACGTGCAACCCCACGGGGACGGCTGGGCCCAGAATGCCGTCCCTCACGCGTCTGCTGGGCGGCCTGGAAGAGGCAAGCTCAGGGCCATTCCCGCTGTGGTCTCAGGGCTCCAAACAGCCGAAAGAGGGGGTCCCGGCGTGCAGGGAAGAGCCAGGATGAAGGGAACCCTGTCTAAAGGGCTTCCAAGGCCGATGGAAATTGAGTGGATTCTGGAGGAGAGAAGGGTGAGGAGCCCGCAAGTCTGAGTTTAGTTCCCTCAGACCCTTGCTGAGCCCTGACCTGCACAACAGGGAGGACTCCGCGGGTCGGGGGAGAAGGGGCCCTGGAGACCTGGAGAGCTGAGTGGACGACACCTCCGCTGGGGCCACGGGGTGTGGATCCCAGTCTCACCAAGCTCAGAGGCTGGGCGCTCACTCCCCACTGAAACCCTGGGAGGAACACGCCTCACAGCAAAGATGACCAAGCGGTACTCGATCCAAGGGGCAACTAAAATAGATCTGTCCTAGTAGGCTGTGAAGCCAGCCTCCACATGTTCAAGACCCTCCAGAACGCAGCCCAGCACTCTTCCGAGAAGTTCAGAGAAGCCAGCCTCCAGGAGGTGTCCCTCACAATGCCAAGTAAACAACCCAAAAGTTCCTACAGAAACAGGAACGTGTGACTTAAAAGTCAGTCAAGGGCTTCCCTGGTGGCACAGTGGTAGAGAGTCCGCCTGCCGATGCAGGGGACACGGGTTCGTGCCCCGGTCCAGGAGGATCCCACATGCCGCGGAGCGGCTGGGCCCGTGGGCCATGGCCGCTGAGCCTGCGCGTCCGGAGCCTGTGCTCTGCAACGGGAGAGGCCACAACAGTGAGAGGCCCACGTACCGCAAAAAAAAAAAAAAAAAAGTCAGTCAATAGGAAACTCACCAATGACTCAGAGATTCTAACTAGTAAAAGGGGGCTTTAAAATAACTGTGATAAACGTGTTAAAGATTCTACAGGAAAAAGATAGATACAATGAGCAGGAAATTTCAGAAGAGATTTAGAAACTTTTCTAAAACGATATTCTAGACATGAAAAATATGGTGTCTAAAATAAAAAGTCATTGATTGGGATCAACATTAGATTAAACATATCAAAATAAAATATTGGTGAATTTTAAAACAGGTCAATAAAAAAGATTTATTTAAAAATGAAGAAAGGGCTTCCCTGGTGGCACAGTGGTTAAGAATCCGCCTGCCAATGCAGGGGACACGGGTTCGAGCCCTGGTCCAGGAAGATCCCACATAACACGGAGCAACTAAGCCCGTGCACCACAACTACTGAGCCTGCGCTCTGGAGCCCACGAGCCACAACTACTGAAGCCCACGCGCCTAGATCCCATGCTCCGCAACAAGAGAAGCCACCGCAATCAGAAGCCCGCGTACCACAACGAAGAGTACACCCTGCTTGCCACAACTAGAGAAAGCCCGCGCGCAGCAACGAAGACCCAGCGCAGCCAAAAATAAATAATAAATTAATTAATTTTAAAAAACTCATATTAAAAAAAAGCTATAAAAAAAAAGGAAGAAAGCCCAAATGACCTATGGACAATATCACATGGTTTACAAATGTGCAGTTGGAGTCCCAGAAAGAGAGAGACAGAAACAGAGACAGATAGAGGCAGAGAACAAGAGAGGGATGATGCATAAAAATTACTTAAAGCAAGTGTTGAATAGCAAGAAAAGAATATTCGATGACACTTGCTAAAGACGGTGAGGGTCCGTCCAGAGGAGCCGACAAGGAACGTCCCCAGACGACAACTCCCCTCCCAGGGGGCCAGCAGAGGTGCCTTTAAAGGACAAAGTTATCTTAGACTTTCCCCCGTTTCTGGGTCAGTGTTTGCTCTTCTGTTGCTGTGGCAACACCCAAACTCTGGATTTTTTTTGACTAATGAGCAGATTTCTCATGCACGACCCCAAGCCAGAACATGCCAGGGAATCCTGACTTTCATTTTTTTCACAGTAAGTAACCATACTCAACCATAACTTACCCATGTTACTCAACCATCACTTACCCACGCACTCAGCTGTCCTTCAGAACTGACTCAGAATAAGGCTCACATTTATTCAGTTCTTACCACGTTCCAGGAACCGTGCTAAACGCCCCACATGAAAGGTGAATTACTTCATTAAACTTGCCCGTCAGCTCCACGCAGGGGGCGTCATCACATCCCCTGTGCAGAGGGGACAGGAGCACAACCAGACCAGGAGGAGCCCCCAGGCCTGAGAGCAGACGCCAACGCACTGTCTAAACGCCATTTAAATCCATGCTTCCTACAAGACCCGAGTGTTGGAACAAGACAAAACAGGTCAAAGCAATCATGCTGCTACTTCCCTCAGGAAGTCTGTGTGTCGCTGGTGTCAGAAAGAAACCCGGGTCGGGGGAGGCTCATCAGGGTGCCCCATAATGAAGGTACCACTCGGGGCCTCGCCCAGCAGCCGACCTCAGATAAGACACACACACACGTCCACGTGTACAAATCCATACAAGGGGAACCATGAAAGTCCCTGGAACCAAGCAGGGTTCAAACATGAGAAAAGCAGTTAAACCCAGGCAGGGAGGTTGGTCACTTCCCCCAAAGCTGTCTAGACAGAACCTGCTCAAGGGCCAGATTATCTAAGAGGAGCTCTTTTTTTTTTTTTTTTTTTTTGCGGTACGCGGGCCTCTCACTGTTGTGGCCTTTCCTGTTGCAGAGCACAGGCTCAGCGGCCATGGCTCACGGGCCCAGCCGCTCCGCAGCATGTAGGATCTTCCCGGACCGGGGCACGAACCCGTGTCCCCTGCATCGGCAGGCGGACTCTCAACCACTGCGTCACCAGGGAAGCCCTCTAAGAGGAACTCTTATTCAGAAAACCAGTCGTTCAGTGGTCACCATGTTGGAGCACACGAAGAGTCTAGCTCTGCCCACGAGTGGGAGACAAAGGGCTCTGGGAACCCCAGCAAGGCACAGGCAGGCACACACACATACACATGCACACACGTGCACACACATGCACCTCTGGGCAGGGTGTTGGAGCTGGCCCGTAAGTGACCAGAACATCTTGGCACGGTCAGCAGTGTGACTGATTGGGGTCCTCGGGGACCCCAGGACCTGGGATGTGCACTCACCGGGCAGGTGCTTCACACACTGCTAATTATTCCAAGCTGCCCGGCAGCCCACGGGGCCACTGTTCCAAGGTCCCCTCGGTCGACACATGGCGTGGACGTCACCTGAGCATGGCCTCTTTTAGGGCCCAGGGTGCCTGTGACGACAGAGGCTGGTATTAATGACCAGAAAGGCTGGCCTGACGTGCTGCTAGGCCCTAATTTAAGCACAAACACAATCTTGGCCTTTTGTTCCCTTCCCTCCTGCGTTTGAAGTCTGAGAGCCGGGGCAGGGTCGGGGACGGCAGACAGGGACATGCAGTGGGCAGAGAGGTAAGATGACTTCCCTCAAGAAGTCAGGTGAGGGGACTTCCCTGGTGGTCCAGTGGCTAAGACTCTGCACTCCCAATGCAGGGGGCCCAGGTTCAATTCCTGCTCGGGGAACTAGATCCCGCATGCTGCAACTGCATTCCCACACCACACTAAAGATGCCGCATGCCGCAACGAAAAGAACCTGCATGCCACAACGAAAATGGAAAAGCCTGTGTGTAGCAATTAAGCCCCAGAGCTGCCAAATAAATACATAAATAAATATCTTTTTTTAAAAGAACGAAGTCAGGTGTGGACAGCCAGCGACCTGATTTCACAGATCAGGATCCGAGCACCTCTAGGCCGGGGTGAAGCTGCCTCTAGGGGATCAGGCTCACGGCTGGAAGCCCCACGAGCTGACCAAACACTCACCGTATTCACCAGGCCAGATGCCAAATGCACCCCAACGCACTTCAAAAGCCACATCCCCTTCGGAGATACGGATTTCCCAACCATGTCCAAAGAGACAGTCATTGGAAGCCGGGAGGGGCCACTCTCCTGCCGCTGGGGTCCCTCCTCACCATGGCCAGCAGGGAGGGCAGCAGCCCCAGGAGGCCAGTCTATGGCTTTGGGGTGACCAGCCACAGCCACCTGGGTGTGAACAGCCGTCCTAAGGGGCCACACTCCGGAAGCTGGACGGTGCGGGCATGGAGAGTCTCGGTCCCAATGGGCAGGCGGAGCCCCTCGGGGGCCTTCTTGGAACCTAGGCCCTTGGCCTCGCGGCCTTTTCATTCCTTGTGTGTTTCAGGTTGTTTCTAAACACAAACCCTGGCCCCTCCTGAGGTGAGAGGACCTGGGATTCGCCTCCCTCAGGGGACGGCAAAGGATCGCAGGCTGAAATCAAGAGGGAAAGCATTTATTGTTTCTAGATTTTTTGATGATGGCCATTCTGACCGGTGTGAGATGATATCTCATTGTAGTTTTGATTTGCACAAGAGTCATGTACCAAAATGTTCATTGCAGCTCTATTTACAATAGCCAGGAGACGGAAGCAACCTAAGTGTCCATCATCGGATGAATGTATAAAGAAGATGTGGCACATATATACAATGGAATATTACTCAGCCATAAAAAGAAACGAAATTGAGTTATTTGTAGTGAGGTGGATGGACCTAGAGACTGTCATACAGAGTGAAGTAAGTCAGAAAGAGAAAAATGAATACCGTATGCTAACACATATATATGGAATCTAAGGGGAAAAAAAGGTCATGAAAAACCTAGGGGTAAGACGGGAATACAGATGCAGACGTAGAGAATGGACTTGAGGATATGGGGAGGGGGAAGGGTAAGCTGGGACGAAGTGAGAGAGTGGCATGGACTTATATATACTACCAAATGTAAGGTAGATAGCTAGTGGGAAGCGGCCGCATAGCACAGGGAGATCAGCTCGGTGCTTTGTGACCACCTAGAGGGGTGGGATAGGGAGGGTGGGAGGGAGACGCAAGAGGGAAGGGATATGGGGATATATGTATACGTATAGCTGATTCACTTTGTTATACAGCAGAAACTAACACACCATTTATACTCCAATAAAGATGTTAAAAAAAAAAAAAAAAAAGAGGGAAAGCAGCTCCAGGAATCGACAGGCACAGGCGTGAGCGTGGGGCAGCTTGGCCCCACTTAACTCCCCCCCTCCTCCCAGGAGCCTCTGGGCTGTGGGAACTTTCCCTTTGAAACGGCTGGTTCTTCATCCTTCTACAGAATACAATGGGCTGAGTTGGAAATGAATAATCACCACTTACAGTGCTGGAGAAACGGATTTGAAATCCCAAACAACAAATTTAAAGGAGGTTTGGAATAATATCCATTCATAAATCCCAGATTATTTGCATATAAATGAATGCATGATTAACTCAGAAGAAAAGAGGCTCTAATCTTGATAGATTAAGAAAAAAAACACCTAAAAAGTTAAACTTCAGTCATCCAGTTATTTGGAATTGGGCAGACAAGGTAAAAGGACCTTTCAGAAAACACAGAAGCTGAGTCTAATGAGAGGAGGTTATCCTACAAGACGATATGTAACACTGAGAAGGAAAATGAGGAAAATCTGCTAAAAAATCATTAATAGAACCAAGTAATCTTAGAGATTCATTCTCACTGAGCAACTTTCATGCAAAACCTGTTACCCAGACTTTTGGGAATTCCCATGACAGCCCTCAAAGAACCTATGCATCATAGATCAGGGCTTCTGTAAACTCTGCAGGGGAAAGAGAATCCATTTCCACACACAGTTTATTGCAAAACAGCGGAACAAGAATGTTGGTTAACCAGAAAAATTATGACATTAAATAGCGATAGCCACAGCTCATTTACTTCCATTGTCACTGTGCAGACAGCGGCAAGGACAGGATTTCTCACACCCTCGTCACCTGCTTTCCGCCCTCAACAGCCTAAACTCTAAGGACCTCCACTGGGAGAGGTCTTCACAGGAATTCTAGCCTAAAAACCCTGCAGTTAGTTCAGTGCTGCTTTGCACATAAATTAGAAGCAATCTAAATACAAAAGGTTCTGCCTGTGGTGTCTGGGAAAGAGCCTGCTGGTCAGATTCCTGGTGGCTCCTTCCTCTAAGTTTTGCTTTTCCTCTGGGGCCCTCTTCAGGGTGTTTATGAAACTGCCCCGAATCTAAGGCCTCCAGGCCCATCTCCGTGGAGACCAGGTCCTGCTCCCTGGATTACTGACACAAAGCCGGGGCAGTTGCCAGCCTTGGAGTGTAGGGAGGGACACGCTCGCTGCCTCGGCCGGTGCGGAGCTGGGCCCCGGGGAACCGCAGCCACCCCCAAGGGGCAGATGGGTCCTGATCAGAGCCTGCGAGTCACCTGTGCGCCAATCAGCACATCTCTGTCCTTCGCTTCAGTCTGAGGCAGCTGTGGATGCGCTTGCTGGGGGTCCCTCCTTTAGCAAACAGGAAGGTAAGAGGCACCGTCCGTGTGAAGGTCCAGCGAGAGGCCACTTGCAGACCCTAGGGCGCCGTGTCCGTTCTGGGAAAGGCCTGGCTCTCTGCTCGGCAGGACTGGGCCCCTCAGCGAGAGGCTCCCGGCCTCTGCCCGCGGTGGCCTGCGGTCTGGAAACACACAGACCCGTGTTGCGTGGAGAAGCCTGGTCGGGATCTCCCACAGAGGAAGGGGTTTAGTTCATCTTCAGTGTATCTCCCTCAGGTGCTCCAAGGTGTCACAAAGCATGCGGACTGGCTTCTCCTGGGCCCACAGGATGTTGGTCTCGCGAGTGCTCTAAACAGTCGTAAATCACAGGCTTTCAGAGTCAGAAGAAAGCTTGGAGCATCTACGCTGTGTTCAGTGCCTCGGATTTCATGCCAGGGTCGCTCCCTGAGGGCCGGGCCCCCCAGGATTCAGCAGGAAAGGCTCCAATCACCAGGACAAGCCCAGAGGTAGGAGAGGATCGCCCTTAGTGTGGCAAGAGCTGCAGGAAGAATTTTATGTGTAACTGTTTTTACAAGAGGCGGGGAGGCCTTTGGGGACGGAAGCAGTTACCGTACAGGTTTTTGGGGGTGGGATTTAGACACAAACATGTCACCCACCCCAGATTATTCTGAGCTTTCTAGACGTGTGAAGCCAAGGAGCTGATGGGAGCAGGACAAGACGGGCATGACATCTGGGCAGCCTCCTGGGACGCCGGCAGCCACTCGAGGCAAGAGAAGGACTCTGACCAGGAGTCCTGGAGCCAGAAAGTAGGCCCAGTGAGGAGGGAAGAGTGACCGTGTTGTGGGTCTCCAGTCGGCAAGTGGTGAGGTGATGCCACGCCGAATTCTCAGGCAGGACAGGCACAGACATGCTTTCTGAGCCACGGTGTTTGCTACGCTTTGACAGTTCTGGAATCAAGATGCAGCTCGTAACCAGTGTTAACAGAAATCAAGCGGGGTCGTGCTCACACTCCCAGCACCAGCCCCTCGGCCTCTCGGGGCTTCGGCTCCCTACGTCTGCCACACCACACACAGCGCAACTGCAATTTCAATTTTAATCCCCAATTATCACTTTAAGTAGTCTCAAAACATCTTCAGTCCGATGCGTTAAAATAAAAAGTGGGTATACAGTTGGCTACCTGTCGTCTGCACAATAAAATTAAAGAAAATTTTCCTGATCTCTCAGAATATGTCACAAAATTTTCAAAATGGAAGTGCTAGTGTGACAAGTTCCTGTAACACAAAACGCACATCCCGAACGCTGATCAGCTGATGGAGCTGGCGGTGGATGCTGACAGGAGCCATGTAGCCCTCCACCAGTTCAGCTGCAGAAACGCGTGGACCTGCAGGACAGGCCCCCGGAAGGCAGGTGACACCCATCCCCAGGCAGCATCACCCTCTCCATCCTGAGGGTGCCAAGGAGGCCGAGACTTTCCAGAGACAGCAGCCAAGGCAGGTTCAGGGGATTCAGAGGGCAGGTGTGTGACACCGGGAAGAGCGCTCCCAGGGACGATGACTCGGAGAGGTCGGGGCTGTCTAGAGGGGACACAAGCCGGCCCTCATCAAGGCTGCGGGAGCCCAGACTTTCTGGAAGACTCCACCTCTGAGAGGTGACAGGGCAGACGGGGGCCAGGAGCCAGAGGAGAGAGGCTGGGGCAGAGACATCTGCCCCTCCCAAGGGCCCCCAAACTTTCGGGGCCTATTATTATTAAATCACTACTCAGGGCAGCTGTGGGTGCAGAGCGAGCTCCCCAGCCCCGTGGACACTGGGCGAGCTGAGGCGCTTCCACAGCAGACACAGGGGCCCCCGGGGACGCACAGAAGCGGAGGTGATGGTTGGCGAGTACGGCAGCAGGGGTTCAGACCAGTCCATCTTACTGGAAACCCCGGGGGCAGAGAGGTGTCCCCGGCATCTAAGTTGCCACATACAGTGTCTGTTCAAAACGTGTACATGTGTTGTTTCCTTTCACCCTGGGATGAGGTTAGTGTGACCCACAGGCCGTGGGGGGCAGGGGATGTGGTGTCGGCGCCTGGGCTGTTGGTGGTCACTGACTCCACTCCAGGTGCTTGCAAAGTCTCCAGTGACCCCTGTGTGGCTCAAGGCTGGTGGGAACAGCTGCGAGCAGAGAGGCAGGGGCCGCAGCTGTCATCCTCCAGGTCAGTCCCATCAGTTGGAGGAAGAACAGCTGGTGACCGCTGGCTCATGGGATGCGTTGGGACAGCAACGCTGATCATGCGTGTGCCAGCCCAGATCAGGGTCGGGGAGAGCCGAGAAGGCCCCGCAAGAGTCACCCCTACATGAGCAGGGCCCCCAACATTTGGGAGCTTCAACCGCAGGTGACCCCTTGGAAAATGGAATCACAAGAGGATGTTATTAACCCTAAAACTGTAACAAAAGTTTGGATGATATGAATTTGGGATTGCCTATTTTACAAAAGCATAGATTTCTTAGATTTAAAGAAGACAGCAAAAAACTCAGTTGAGTGGGATTAATATGGACCAGAGTTAACAAATATAGGACAAACGGCCAAGTCTGGGAGAGGCAGACGTGTTCCAGGGGTCAACAATGGCATAGACCACAGCCAGTAGGACAAGCTCACACACAGGACTTGGGGGAGACACTGGCGTCAACACTAAAGTCAATAAGCAAACAGGGTTTGGAACCCAGGGTCTGGAAGAGAGAGAGGAGATTGACAAAGAAACTGGTCCCAAGGAAGGACCCCAGGAACATGCCAGCAGGTGCCCTCACCTGTCTGCCCCTGGCTTGGCTCAGACAGGAGTCTTGAGCCCCAGTAGAGACAAGTCCACCAGCTGGAGCAGATGAGGGAACCGAGGAGCCACCCTGCAAGCGTAATAGGTGCCCCAACATCTACCAACACTTCACAGGTCACGGTGTAGCACACTTGTGGAATCTCATGCCCACAAGTTAAGGAGGAAAAATACATCACTCCCATTTCACAAGTGGGATGTAGGGTCTGAAGAAGTGAACTGACTGGGCCAATGACAGGGAAGCTGGGAACCCAGGTCTTGTGAGTCCCCACCATTCATCTTCCCATCTCACCTGCTTTGTGCACAAAGGCCAAGGAAACAGAAGGAACATGCGCTTCTCTGGGTGCTGAGAGACCCCATGCTGGCTTTTGCCTAAAGGTCCCCATGTAGGGCTTTGCCCCCGCCCCAGAGTGAGAGGCCCTGACCTTCGGTGGACACATTTCTAGCTTCCCTGCAGGATGGCACACTCCTGAATGGGAGTGGATTATAGGACGTACCCTACCACTGTAGACGGTACATACGCTCCTGAACAGAAGTGGATTATAGGATGTAATCTACAACTGTAGACAGTACACACACTCCTGAACGGAAGTGGATTATAGGACGAACCCTACAACGGTAGACGGTACACATGTTCCTGAACAGAAGTGGATTACACGGAGTATCCTACAACTGTAGACGGTACACATGCTCCTGAACAGGAGTGGATTATAGGGAATACCCATAAATGTAGACGGTACACACACTCCTGAACGGAAGTGAATTATAGGACGTACCCTACCACTGTAGACGGTACACACTATCCTGAATGGAAGTGGTTATGGGACATACTCTACAACTTAGTCTTTACACACACTCCTGAACAGAAATGGTTTTAGGGCGTACCCTGCAACTGTAGACAGTACACAAGCTCCTGAACACTGGTGGATTATAGGGCATACCCTACAATTGTAGACAGTACACACTCTCCTTTGGGAACCAAGGGAAATTTTTCCTGCATCTGGATGGATTTGCTTGCTGTTAGAGGCTCTGTTTTTTGGCTGCAGACTGAAATCTTGGTACAGTGCCCGCTGGACTGCAAAGCACAGCCTGGATCACGGCAAATAGATCTGTGCGAACTATAAACACATGTGGAAAACAGCTCAAAGGGCGGACACTGCAGAAAACGGGTCAGGAGTTTCCTTCATAAATAACGGGGTTGAGCATTATGGAACGGGTGTGTCGGGTGATTTTATTTAAGAAAAATTATGCTTCACTAAGACAACACTGCCGACAGCATCATTTGATGCTCTGTTTCATAAGAAAATAAAAGTAACCTTTCTATATGCCTCTTTGTGATATACATTTAAAAACACAGCATCCTTTGGAAATGTCTTCAAATCTTACTTTCCATCCTCACCTCTACCTCCTAAAATCACCCCAAAATACCAGTCTAGAAGAACTGAATGTCCCACTTGAATGGAGATCTTGGTGTAGCAACACAGAACTATTAACTTTCTCTTGAGGAGAGAGGAGGCTGTGTCTAAAGATATAAGAGGGCAGGTGCTCTCTCTGGGCCTTGTATGCTGCCGGCTGCTGAGGGGGGATGACCTTCACCAAGGATGGACCAAATGCATCTTCAACAACAAGGAACAGGGAGTTGAATTTTCATCATGAACAGATTTACTATACACATCCCGACTGCATCCGCGTGTGTGTATATATCTCATTAAAAAGACCATGGTATAGCCACATTCAAAAGAATGATATTGGGCCCCAGTCTCACACCATGTACAAAAATTAACCCAAAATGGACCTAGGAAATAAATTTAAGAGCTAAAACTAGAATATGTTTAAAAAACCGAGCAGTAAGTCTTTGCAGTTTCTTGTTAGGCAGAACCTCTTACACGACACCAGAAGCACATGCACCAAAGAAAAAGAAATGGATTTCATCAACATTAGAAACTTGTGCTACAAAGTAAACCATCAAGAAAGTGAAAAGACAACCCACAATATGAGAGAAAATATTTGTAAATCATATATCTGATAAGAGACATATCTAAAATTTATGAAACCACTTACTATTCAACAATTAAAAGATAAATAGCCCAATTTAAAAAATGGGAAAATGATCTGAATAAACTTTTCTCTAAGGAGAATATACAAATAACCAATTAGCACATGAAAAGATGCTCAACATCATTGGTCTTTAGGGACACGCAAATCAAAACCACAGTGAGATACCACTGCGTACACGCTGGGATGTCTATAATCAAAACATCAGATGGTAAGTGTTGGCAAGGATTCCACTCTGAGGTGTGCATCCAAGTGAAATGAAAACATGCACCCACACAAAAGCTAGTGCACAAATATTCCTAGTAGCATAATAGCCCCAGAGTGGAAACAATTCAAATGTCCAGATGATGAATAAATAAAATGTGGTAGATCCATACAATGGAATAAAAAGAAATGAAGTACTGACACGCAGATGAATCTTGCAAACATAATTACGTAAGTGAAAGAAGCCAGTCATAAAAGACCACATATTATATGTTCCATTCATATGAAATGTCCAGAATAGACAAATCTATAGAGACATAAAGTAGATTAGCATTTACCTAGGGCTGGTGGGACTGGGGAACATTGGGGAGAATCTGCTAAGGGGCACAAGATTTCTTTTCACAGATATAAAAATATTCTAAACTTGGGTGATAGCAGTGATTGTATAACCCTGTGGTTTTAATACCCAAAGCCATTGAAGTGCACGCTTTATTTTTTTTTTTAATATTTATTTATTTTGGCTGTGCTGGGTCTTAGTTGCAGCACACGGGATCTTTTAGTTGCGGCATGCAAACTCTTAGTTGCTGCAAGCATGCAGGATCTAGTTCCCCGACCAGGGATTGAACCCAGGCCCCTGCATTGGGAGCATGGAGTCTTACCCACTGGACCACCAGGGAAGTCCCAAACTGCACACTCAAAATGGGTGAATTGCATGGTATGTGAATTGTATCTCAATAAAGCTGTTTAAAAAGTGCAAAAACAAGAAAGACACTGGAAATAAAAGTAATAAAACCAAAGAGTATTTCCCTCTGGGTGGTCCAAGTACAATTATCTTTTTCTTATATTTTTAATATAATTCTCAATTATCTTCAATATGCACATATTACTTTTTATAATTTCAGAAATAAACCCAATTTTAAAAGAATATATAATATCCTTGACGCATGATAGGTTACGTCTTTATTCTAGTAAAACTGGGGGCGGAGTCACGATGATGGCAGGCGAGGATGCGGAGTCTGTGTCTCCCCACAACTAGGGTGCCTGCTGGACACTAGTGTGGGACCTCGAAGCCCAAGGAGATGGGAGGAACCCTCGAGCGACCGGGTAGGATGAAGGGGGATTGATGGGGAAGGAGAAGCGGAGGCCAGACAGGACCAGCGCACCTGAGGGGTGGCTGGGAGGGGGAGGGGTTCCCACGCCTATAGGGACCCTCAGGGGCTTGGAGAATCAGGGGGAGCGCAGCTACCATCTCCCCTGCCCAGGCAGGCCTGCTGGGCTCCCAGGCCAGGTCCCCCGCCCACTGGGCTCCCAGCCTGGTCCTCCATTCTCTGGGGCCCCCTCCGGCCTTGTGGGTCCTAAGGGCTGGGAGAGAGGGAGGGAGGAGGGGGGAAGACAAGGAGAGGCAGATGGTGGTGGGGGGACCCTCCAGGACCAGAGGATCAGGGGAGGCATGGCAGGCATTTCCCCCCATCCACTTGGGCCCCAGGAAGCCTGCTGGGCTCCCAGGCTGGTCCTCCATTCTCCAGGGCCCCCTCGGGCCTCATGGGTCCTGGGGCATGGGAGGGAGGGAGGGAGGAGAAGAAGAAGAGAGGCCAATGGGAACGGGTCCTCCAGGATCGGAGAATGGGGGAAATGTGCCTAGCATTTCCCCTGCCCACTCAGGCCCAGTGAGCCTGCTGGGGTCCTGGACCTGGTCCTCTGCCCTCCAGGGCCAGAGGCACACCTGGGCCCCTTCTGCTGCAGCCCCTCCTGCTGCACCTAAGCCCCACCCCCCACCCCCCCAGGGCCTTTTCCCACCCTGTGGGTCCTAAGCATAGGTACCACCCACCACCTAAACCCCGCCCCTTCCTAAGCCCCACCCCCACAGCCAAGGTCTTGTCCAGCTTTTTTTTTTTTCTCTTATTTTTTACTACTGTAGGTCTGTTTTACCTTCTGGTTGTTGTTTCATCTATATTCTTATTTTTAAAATTCTTTCTAACATATCTCTTAGTTTTCTAATCTAATTTTATTTTTTACTCTTTGTTATTGCTCTCCTCCTTTTTTTCTTTCTGCTTTTTTTTTTCCCTGCCCCACATGGCTTTCAGGATCTTGGTTCATGAACCAGGGTTCAGGCCAGAGCTCCTGTGGTGGGAGCTCCGAGTCCGAATCACTGGACTAACAGAGAACCTCAGACCCCAGGAATATTCACCAGAGTCAGATCTCCTGGAGGTCCTCATTTCGGCACCAAGACCCAGCTCAACCCAACAGCCTACAAACACCACTGCTGGACGCCTCAGGCCAAACAACCAGTAAAATAGGAACGCAATCCCACCCATCAAAATAAATAATAAATAAGGTGACAAAAAAATGTCACAGATGAAGGAACAAGGTAAAAACCTAAAAGACCAAATAAATGAAGAGGAAATAGGCAACCTACCTGAAAAAGAATTCAGAGGAATGATAGTAAAGGTGATCCAGAATCTTGGAAATAGAATGGAGCCATGGATTGAGAAAATACAAGAAATATTTAACAAAGATCTAGAAGAACTAAAGAACAAACAAACAGAGATAAACAACACAATAACTGAGATGAAAAATACACCAGAAGGAATAAATAACAATAACTGAGGCAGAAGAATGAGTAAGTGAGCTGGAAGACAGAATGGTGGAAATAACTGCTGAGGAGAATAAAGAAAAAAGAATGAAAACAATTGAAGACAATCTCAGAGACCTCTGGGACAACACTAAATGCACCAACGTTTGAATTATAGGGGTCCCAGAAGAAGAAGAGAAAAAGAAAAAGATTTGAAGAGATTATAGTGGAAAACTTCTCTAACATGGGAGAAGAAATAGTCACCCAAGTTCAGGAAGCACAGGGAGTCCCATACAGGATAAAGAGTAGGAGAAACACAACAAGACACATATTAATCAAACTAACAAAAATTAAATTAAAAAAAATACTAAAAGCGGCAAGGTAAAAGCAAAAAATAACATACAAGGGAATCCCCATAAGGTTATCAGCTAATTTTTCAGCAGAAACTGCAGGCTAGAAGGGAGTGGCAGGATATACTTAAAGTAATGAAAGAGAAAAACGTACAACCAAAATTACCCAGCAAGGATCTCATTTAGATTCGATGGAGAGATCAAAAGTTTTACAGACAAGCAAAAGCTAACAGAATTCAGCACCACCAAACCTTTAGCATTACAACAAATGCTAAAGAAACTTCTCTAGGCAGGAAACACGAGAGAAGAAAAAGACCCACAAAAACAAACGCAAAACAATTAAGAAAATGGTAATAGGAACGTACATATTGATAATCACGTTGAATGTAAATGGATTAAATGCTCCAACCAAAAGACACAGACTGGCTGAATGGATACAAAAACAAGACAGGTATATATGCTGTCTACAAAAGAGCCACTTCAGACCTAGGGACACATACAGACTGAAAGTGAAGGGATGAAGAAAGATATTCCATGCAAATGGAAATCAAAAGAAAGCTGGAGTAGCAATACTCGTATCAGATAAAATAGACTTTAAAATAAAGACTGTTACAAGAGATAAGGAAGGACATTACATAATGATCAAGGGATCAATCCAAGAAGAAGATATAACAATTATAAATATTTACACACCAGACATAGGAGCACCTCAATACATAAGGCAAAGGCTAACAGCTATAAAAGGGGAAATTGACAGTAACACAATAACAGTAGGGGACTTTAACACCCCACTTACACCAATGGACAGATCATCCAAACAGAAAATAAATAAGGAAACACAAGCTTTAAATGACACAACAGACCAGATAGATTTAATTGATATTTATAGGACATTCCACCCAAAAGTGGCAGAATACACTTTCTTCTCAAGTGCACATGGAACATTCTCCAGGATAGAGACCCACGTCTTGGGTCACAAATCAAGCCTCAGAAAATTTAAGAGAATTAAAATTGTATCAAGAATGTTTTCTGATCACAATGCTATGAGACGGGAAACCAATTACAGGAAAAAAACTGTAAAAAACACAAATACATGGAGGCTAAACAGTGTACTACTAAATAACCAAGGTATCACTGAAGAAATCAAAGAAGAAATTTTTAAAAAATACATAGAAACAAATGACAACAAGAACACGACAACCCAAAACCTATGGGATGCAGCAAAACCAGTTCTAAGAGGGTAGCTTATAGCAATTCAATCTCACCTCAAGAAACAAGAAAAATCTCAAATAAACAATCTAACCTTACACCTAAAGCAACTAGAGAACAAGAAACAAAGAAAACCCAAAGTCAGTAGAAAGAAAGAAATCATAAATATCAGAGCAGAAATAAATGAAATAGAAATGAAGAAAACAATAGCAAAGATCAATAAAACTAAAAGTTGGTTCTTTGAGAGGATAAACAAAATTGATAAACCTTTAGCCAGACTCATCAAGAAAGAAAGAGAGAGGACACAAATCCGTAAAATTAGAAATGAAAAAGGAGAAATCACAACTGACACCGCAGAAATACAAAGGATTATAAGAGACTACTACAAACAACTATATGCCAATATTCTTGGAAAGGTACAATTTTCCAAGAGTGAACCAGGAAGAATTAGAAAATATAAACAGACTTATCACAAGTAATTAAATTGAAACTGTAATTAAAAATCTTCCAACAAACAATAGTCCAGGACCAGATGCTTCACATTCACATTCAAATTCTATCAACCATTTAGAGACAATACCGATCCTTCTCAAACTCTTCCAAAAAATTGCAGAGGTAGGAACACTCCCAAATTCGTTCTACAAAAGTGACCATCACCCTGATACCAAAACCAAACAAAGATACTACAAAAAAAGAAAATTACAGACCAATATCCCTGATGAACATAGATGCAAAAATCCTCAATGAAATACTAGCAAACAGAATCCAACAGCACATTAAAAGGATCATACACCATATCAAGTGGGATTTATCCCAGGAATGCAAGGGTTCTTCAATATACGCAAATCAATCAATGTGAAACACCATATTAACAAATTAAGGAATAAAAATCATATGATCATCTCAATAGATGCAGAAAAAGCTTTTGACAAAATTCAACAACCATTTATGATAAAAACTCTCTCCAGAAAATGGGCGTAGAGGGAACCTACCTCAACATAATAAAGGCCATATATGACAAACCCACAGCAAAAATCATGCTCAGTGTTGAAAAACTGAAAGCATTTCCACTAAGATCAGGAACAAGACAAGGATGTCCACTCTCACCACTCTTATTCAAAGTTTTGGAAGTTCTAGCCACAGAAATAAGAGAAGAAAAAGAAATAAAAGGAATGCAAATTGGAAAAGAAGAAGTAAAACTGTCACTGCAGATGAAATGATACTATACATAGAAAATCCTAAAGATGCCACCAGAAAACTACTAGAACTAATCAATAAATTTGGTAAGGTTGCAGGATACAAAATTAATGCACAGAAATCTCTTGAATTCCTATACACTAACAATGAAAAATCAGAAAGAGAAATCAAGGAAACAATCCCATTAACCATCACAAAAAAACGAATAAAATACCTAGGAATAAACCTCCTAAGGAGGTAAAAGACTTGTACTTAGAAAACTATAAAACACTGATGACAGAAATCAAAGATGACATAAACAGATGGAGAAATATACTATACCATGTTCTTGGATTGAAAGAATCAATATTGTGAAAATGACTATACTACCCAAAGCAATCTACAGATTCAGTGCAATCCCTATCAAACTACCAATGGCATTCTTCACAGAATTAGAACAAAAAAATCTTAAAATTTGTATGGAGACACAAAAGACCCTGAATAGCCAAAGCAATCTTGAGAAAGAAAAACAGAGCTGGAGGAATCAGGCAACCTGGCTGCAAACAATACTACAAAGCTACAGTAATCAAGACATTATGGTATTGTCACAAAAACAGAAATATAGATCCATGGTACAGGATAGAAAGCCCAGAGATAAACCCATGCATATATGGTCACCTAATCTATGACAAAGGAGGTGAGAACATACAATGGAGCAAAGACAGACTCTTCAATAAGTGGTGCTGGGAAAGCTGAACAGCTACATGTAAAAGAATGAAATTAGAACACTCGCTAACACCATACACAAAAATAAACTCCAAATGGATTAAAGACCTAAATGCAAGACCGGACACTATAAAACTCTTAGAGGAAATCATAGGAAAAACACTCTCTGACATAAACCACAGCAAGATCTTTTTTGACCCACCTCCTAGAGTAATGAAAATAAAAACAAAAATAAACAAATGGGACCTGACGAAACTTAAAAGCTTTTGCACAGCAAAGGAAACCATAAACAAGACAAAAAGACAACCCTCAGCATGGAAGAAAATATTTGCAAATGAAGCAATGGACAAAGGATTAATCTCCAAAATATACAAACAGCTCATGAGCTCAATATCAAAAAAACAAACAACCCAATTAAAAAATGGGTGGAAGACCTAAAGAGACATTTCACCAAAGAAGACATACAGATGGCCAAGAGGCACATGAAAAGATGCTCAACATCACTAATCATTAGAGAAATGCAAATCAAAACTACAATGAGGTATCACCTCACATCGGTCAGAACGGCCATCATCAAAAAATCTACAAACGATGAATGCTGGAGAGGGTGTGGAGAAAAGGGAATACTCTTGCACTGCTGGTGGGAATGTGAATTGGTACAGCCACTATGGAGAACAGTATGGAGGTTCCTTAAAAAACTAAAACTAGAACTACCATATGACCCAGCAATCCCACTACTGGGCATATACCCTGAGAAAACCATAATTCAAAAGGACACATGTACCCCAATCTTCATTTCAGCACTGTTTACAATAGCCAGGACATGGAAACAACCTAAATGTCCAACGATAGATAAATGGATAAAGAAGATGTGGTACATATATACAATGGAATATTACTCAGCCATAAAAAGGGATGAAATTGGGTCACTTGTAGAGATGTGGATGGACGTAGAGTCTGTCATAGAGTGAAGTAAGCCAGAAAGAGAAAAACAAATACTGTATATTAATGCATATATGTGGAATCTAGAAAAATAGTACAGATGAACCTATTTGTGGGGCAGGAATAGAGATGTAGACGTAGAGAATGGACACGTGGACACAGCGGGGTAAGGGGAGGGTGGGACGAATTGGGACATCAGGATTGACATATATACACTACCATGTGTAAAACAGAGAGCTAGTGGGAACCTGCTGTATAGCACAGGGAGCTCAGCTCAGTGCTCTGTGATGACCTACATGGGGGGGAAACGGGGGGAGGGAGGTGCAAGACGGAGGGGATATATGTAGGCATATAGCTGATTCACTTCATTGTACAGCAGAAACTAACACAACATTGTAAAGCAATTTTACTCCAATTAAAAAAAAAACCGGTAATATCCCATTTTATAATTTTAAGATGGTACCGTCATATTTAAGAGAATTCTTCTATTCTAACCACTGTACATAAATTAAATATTCCCGATGGATTTACAGGTTCCGGTCAGTTCGGCTCAGCCCAGTGGAGCTGGCCTTGCGGGAGGCTGCTGCTGACCCGGGCAGTGGAGCGGACTCCGGGGCTCCAGGGCGGGTCCCGTGTGGCGGTCTGCGCAACCAGGTCTCGGTCTCTCGGGGGAGGGGGGGCGGGGAGCTGGATGCGGGGCTGGGGAGCGTCGCCTGCACGGGGGTCGCCCTCTCTGGCCTCTGCTTTCCACTGTTCACTTCCACCCGTTTGAGACTCTGTTGGTTCCCTGGGAATTGACACGACACGACACGACACTCTCATTTGCTGTTTCCCGGGGCCGGTCGCGCGGAAGGAGCAAAGGCCTCGGCGGGCGGGTCCGCGAGTCTCGAGGATGGAGCCCAAACCTGGGTGGAGGAGACCCTGGACTGGACCCGCGAGAAACCCCCGGGGAGCCGCTGGGGTGGGGGGCTGCCGCGAGGGGCTCCCACGAAGGTCACCCACGGGAGGCACCCACTGGACACCGTCCAGGTGAGCGCCCGGACCCCCCCCCGCGACACCACCCGACCCCTCTTCACCCCGCGGCGCTGGACACGAGGCGTGCCGGGCGCCGAGCTCCAGTGGCGCAGGAGGCGAGCGCAGGGGGCCCGCATGGACCCCACGGTGGGCCGTCAAGGCCCGACGCCTCCGTGCCCGCAGGTCGCGTCACCCGGTTCCTGGTCCTTGGCGGGATCTGGGCAGCGCCGCAGTTCTGAGGTGTAGGCAGGGCGCAGCATCCTAAGAGGACGATGGGAAGTTCAGGGATTCATGAGAAACTCGGTGAACAGCGCCGGGTGCTGGCCTGCTGAGGGTGCCCCAGGCCCTAGGAGCCTGACTGTTCTCTGCCTGGTCCCAGTTCTGGGGTGAAACCATCCCATCGCTGGCGAAGCAGCAGACACATGTGGCCCAGAGAGAACAAACCTGCCCCCCACTGAACGCTCACCTGTCACTGTGTCAGTGACACTGGGTGTAGGCAAAGGCCGTCACCCCAGAATTCTCCTGTCCTTAAATCCCTGTAACTGTACAATTAAGAGAATTTATACATTTGCATCATCTTTAGACAAAACTAATTTTTAATAATAAAGCATAGTGCAAATGTGTCTGAACAGACATCCCAACATTACCAGCGGAAGTCCAACAAAGTATCAAAGAAACACAGGTGGGAGGTCATTTCAGCAGTCAGTCCTTTAATTTAAACCTGTGAATATGTCATTTTATGTATGACTAAGAAAACTGTTCATTAAATGCATTTTTATTTGGGTTGTTTAAAAATCTAGTAATAAATGTTACAATATTTTAAAGCTGCTCTGAAAATCAGTAGAAATATTCTTGGAAAAGAGCATCCTACCTGGCTCTCTGTTGCCTTTGAAGTTCAGTATACACTAAAATGTCTGCTGTTTCCATTCAAAAATAGTAATTTATTTATGGCATATTGAAGTGACATTCTTGAAAAATGAACTCTGGACAGACACACGCCTTCTATCTACACGAATGTACACCCATCAGCTGTAACATCGGGGTCACCACACGGCTTCCTCGCGGCACCCCAAGACCTACAGGGCTTCCCGCAGCAGCAGCCGCAGCCTCTGCAGCTCGTCGCCCACCGGGGCCACCCACTCCCGCCGCAAGTACTGGACGTCCACGTCGCCTGAGGCTCTGGCCAGCACCAGGGCCAGGAAGCCACTGCGGGTCTTCTCTGCTTCACCCACGACAGTCATGGCCACCAGCCTGAAATCGAGAAGCACATGCCGTGTGATCCTGAGTCTGCCGATTACCCACCTTCCCAGGGGGGAGCAGGAAGAGGAAAAACGCTGTAAACACAGGGGGGAGGAGCTCCTTGGCATCAGCCTGGGGATGACTTTGGATCTGGCTCCAAAAGCAAAGGCAACAGAAGCAAACAGGTGGGACTACGAAGCAGCTTCTGCACAGCAAAAGAAACCAGAAACAAAATGAAAGGGCAACCTACAGAATGGGAGAAAGTATTTGCCAATCATACATCTGTTAGGGGGTTAATAACCAAAACATAAAGATCTCATATAACTCAATAGCAGAAAAACCAAGCAATCCAATTACAAAATGGGCAGAAGATCTAAACAGAAATTTTTCCAAAGAAGACACACAGATGGCCAACAGACAAGTGAAAAGATGCTCAACATCATTAATCACCAGGGAAATGCAAATCAAAACCACAATGAGCTATCACCTCACACCTGTCAGAATGGCCATCATCAAAAAGATAAGAAATAACAAATGCTGGAGAGGGTGTGGAGAAAAGGGAGCCCTCCTGCACTGCTGGTGGGAATGTAAATTGGTGCAGACACAATGGAGAACAGTGTGGAGGTTTCTCAAGAATTAAAAATAGAGCCAACATACAATCCAGCAATTCCACTCCTGGGTATTTATCCAAAGAAAATGAAGCCACTATCTCGAAGAGATATCTGCACTCCCATGTCCAGTGCAGCATTATTCACAAGAGCCAAGACATGGAAACAACCTAAGTGTCCATCAAGGGATGAATGGATAAAGAATATGTTTTGTGTATATATATATATATATATATATATATATATATATATATATGTGTGTGTGTGTGTGTGTGTATGTGTGTGTGTGTGTGTATATATATATATATATCCATATACATGTCGAATATTATTCAGCCATAAAAAAGGAAATCCATTTGTGACAACATGGATGGACCTTGAGGGCATTACGCTAAGTGAAATAAGTTAGACAGAGAAGGACAAACACCGTGTGATCTCACTTCTGTGTGAAACCCCACCTCCACCCTGCACACATACACACACAAAACAGGCTCACAGACAGAGAACAGCCTGGTGGTTGCCAAAGGAAGGGGGTGGGGTGTGGACCAAACGGGCAAAGGGGTATAAGCTTCCAGTTATAAAATGAACAAGCCATGGGACGCAGTGTACACATGGCAACTATGGTTAATAACACTGTATTGCATATTTGAAAGTTGATGAGAGTAAATATTAAAAGTTCTCATCACAAGAAAAAGCTTCTGGAACTATGTAAGGTGACAGACGTATCATAAGACACTATATGCAAACTTCGCATCATTATGTTGTGCACCTGAAACCAGTATGTTTTACATCAGTTATACCTCAATATAAATAAATGAATGACAGATAATATAATTCTTTGATCCTTAGACTATTTTGGACTAAATATGAAACAAACACACTTTAAAGTGGTTTTTCAAGATCTTACTCAAATATATAAATATAAAACTAATATTTAAATATAAATAACCATACTTTAAAGTGTGGTGGCCTTATACATAAATCAAGTAAGAAAGACCATCAGTGATGCGTCTGCAAAAAAACACCTAGGAGAGCTCATCCTGAGTTTCATCAGACTTACCTGTCCGGATAGACGGGCTGTTTGGCGACAGGACCCAAATCGCTCTCCAGGAGGTCCCAAATATACACACAGGATGTGTCGTCCTGGACCAGGAACACAGCCGGTCTCGTCGAGGACCACTGCAGGCCAATGACGGCGCGGCCGTGGGTGCTCTCGTCCCACTGCAGGAGCGGGTGCTCGGCCGTCAGCTGGTGCAGCCTGATGCTCCCGTCAGAACAGCCAGCCTGGGGGAGGCAGGGAAACCTTATCACAGTTCTTTTCTCTTTTTTACTCAAGCTCAGTAGCCAAGGAAAATTTTCAGGACATCAGCTTTTTTTGTTGTACAGCAAAAATATTTGGTTTATATTTTGTTTTCCAAACATAAAATCATAACATTAAATCTTGTCATCACGAAGGTGAGTGTTTGGAGATTCTGATACACTTTGTACCCCCTGCCCCTCCCCAAAAGGGCTAATAATTGGTGAATTCAGTGAACATATAAATAGGTGTTTATTTTTAACAAAGCTGAATATTGCTGACTCAAGCATAGGACATTAAGATTGGCAAGACGGACATCTTTTTTTAAAAAATCACATACATTTGCACATATAATATGGCTTTACGTTCCTTTTGGATTGAAATTTCCATAAAACAAAACTCAGCTGGCCTAGTTAAAGACTAAATTTTTAGCCTAGGAAAAGGAAACAATTCCTTTTTACTCAATATATTTAATTCTTCACATATTTAATCTTTCAAAAAAAGCAGAGGCAAGATATAGCAATCACGAAAGCTTCTAAAGTAAATGAACAGATTTATGCATAATAGAGCCAGGTGCCCACTGTCGGGAGGGTGGAGGGGACCCTGGGCCAGCCGGGGACTAGGGTGTGTGTGCGACGCCGGGTGGGTGGTGAGTAGATGGAGACCAGAAGAGATCTCGATGTCGTGTCCTGTACACAAGCACTTCTGACTGCCCAGGTCTTGGTTTCTAAGTATTTTTCTCCTAACAGGAGCCAGGACTCCTTGGAGTAATGGCTGATCCCGAGGTTTCCTGTGCCAGAAAGCAAAGAGGGGCTCCCGGAACGATGTCAGAACCACCTCCAGGGACCCCTTCCCCCGGGGGGACCATCTGAGCAGTGGAATAAATGCAGGCAGCGAATCTGAGACGCACTGAAGACAGTGAAAAGCCTCGTGTGTCCACGTTTAGACAAGAAATACACACGATCGTGAGGAAAGGCAGTCTTCCGACCAGCGACAGCTCCCATGGAATTAATGACAGGGCGACAGAACCCGCCTGGTGACCGACACGGGGGCTAAGATGCAGCAGCAGCTCAGGGTCTGTGCGTCTTCCACCAGGCCCTGGCTGACCAGACAGGGAAGGGGGGGCCCCATGGTCAGGAAAGGCCTGCATCTAATCGTGAGGAGACGTCCCCAGACTCCACAGGGGACGCCCAGGCCCTCTGTGTGATGCTGAGGCCGGTCCCAGTGAAGGCGGTGAGGAGCCACAGTGACTGAACAGGACACGTGATCCGGGCCACGACGCTGCTCACAAAGGACACTGTCAGGACAGTCGCGGGCTTGCACTCAGACCCACAGAGAGCAGGACTGACCTGGGCTACAGGAGACCAACACCCAGCCCCTGGGGTGGAGCGTCCTGGCCACGGCAAGTGTGTCACTGCACACTCAGGCTGGTGGGGGGCGAGGGGGAACGCTCTGTGCCGTCCTTGTAACTGTTCTACAAGCCGAAAATGACGTCAGAATAAAACGTCTGAAGAAGGTCCAGACGACAGCCTCATGGAACGAGCTGTGCTGACCACACGGATGGGACTTCAGGAGACCAGACCCGAGCGCTGTGGATCCCAGCAGACGCTGCGAAAGAATCGGTGCTTAAAAAACAGGCGTTCTTACCAGGAATATCGGTTCTCCAAACGGTGAAAAGTCAATCACGTTCACCTTCACCGGCCTCATGCCCTGCTGCTGGGGCCTGAACAACCTGGGAGACACTCTCATGTCTTGTCTGGTGCCATGGCTGATGAGGCCCTGAAGGGAGAGTAAGGGGGGAACCAGGCGGGGTAAAGCTCTTATTCTTGAAACAATTTAATCAACATTCTGATTAAAGCAAACAGTAAGTTTACTTCCAACAAAAATACTTACAGAATGAAATCTAGACCGTTACTCACCGTGTCTGTGCCAACAACAAAGCGATTAGAGTCTGAAGGCAGAAATTTAACGCTCAGTGTCTGTGTGGAGCCCCAAAACTCATAACCTTTATGGGAAAGGCTGGAAAACAGCAAAGATGAACAGATGGGCAGTCTTGAAACTGTCAGGGTGGAGGTGACACTTAACACCGTCACCTGCCATCTGCCACTGGACGCGCTTCTAGTTCCTTTTCCCTTCGCTTACCATAGGCTCTGCACAGTTCCTTCAGCCCGTCCTCTTGCTCTTTCTTCTACTGTCTAAGCCACTCTTTCATTCACAGACTTAAATTTCAGAGGAAACAGTTCCATTTCTAGAAATGTCTTTCTGATCGCACAATTCTCTCTCGTACCCTGGTGGGTGTCCCTCACATGGCAGCGTCGTGACCCTCCCCATGAGCCTGGCCGTGGACGTGCCCCCCACGGGCAGCTGTCCCAGTGCTGACAGCCCCCAGGCACTGGTCTGCCCCACACTCGCTCCTCAGCTGAGGACCCCTGACCGCACCCCGACTCGGCTTCTGGGATTCTCCCGCTGGAGAGGCAGTGCGTCCCAGGGTCCCAGGCAGGGGTCAGCTCCAGCTCGCTGCCCTGCAGGCTGACTTGAAGCTCCACCCTTATTCTGGCCCTTTCCTCGCTTTTTTAAAAGACTGTATCTAGTGTGCTGTTGGTTTTCTACCTTGCACAGTGTTTGTATTGTAACAGCCAGGGCCCAGGGCTGCTCCTGCCACGCTGCCCCAGTCCTGGGTCGGGGATCTGGCCCCTCAGTCTCTCCCCTCTCTTCTTACCTCCAGCCGAGATCCCCGCCTCGGGGCCCGCTGCCCTGGTCACCTCCACGCTGGGCCGAGCAGGTCCCGCCCATCCCGCCCTTCCCACCCCCAGGCCCCCTCCTCCCCCCTGGTCCTCAGCTGCACGGTGCCCCTCAGCTGAGCTGGACACCTGGGCGAGAGGCAGGCTCTCCCCGGTTCCTGGAGCCAGCCGGCCACCAGGTGTGCTCAATCCCACCCTTGACTGAGCCCAGCCCTCCGTCCCCACGAGTGCCGCCTGGTTCAGGCTCTCATCTCGGATCTCCAACCACCCCCACGGCAGCTCCCGAAGCTCTCCCCAAGTGCCCTCCTCTGTTCCAAGCTTACACTGCTGCCAAGTTCATGGTTCTAAACTGCAAACAAGACACACCCCTCCTTATGTAGAGTTCCAAGAAGAGTCCCCGTCACCCTCGAGAGAACTGTCTGAACCCTCGGCGCAGCGGACCCTCCTGAGGGTCAGGCCACCGACTCTACCCTTCTCCTGACAGCAAACCTACTGGCAGGTCTGAAACCGTCGGCGTCTTCATGCCTCTGGGCTCCCTCTGCCCGGAGCAGGCTCCCTGACTCTCATCTCAGCCCCTGTCCCACGGCCATCCCTCCTCCGAGCCCCCACTCAGCATGGCTCCCCCCAGCACTTCACGCGTGTGCCGAGCCACGGGGATGAGGAGACGTGCCACCAGGCCACTCTCAGGGGAGGCCTTGCTGCCCCAGGGGCCAGGGGCACTTCACCCAAGTTCCCCCCTCCTCCCCGGGATGCCCGTGTTCGGGGCCGAGGGAGGGAGGCTCAGGCCTGGCAGGGGGGCTCTGGAGAGGGGGAGCAGCTGCCGGGGGGCCTGCCTCTCAGCCCAGCCCCCTCGCCGCCACCCCTGCCAGACGCCGACCCCACGGCTGCAGTGGCTACTGGACACTTGTCTGCACTTAAGGGCCCTCCCTGAGGGAAGAGGCACCACGAGGCAGCCCGTAGAACACACGCCACTCGGCAAGTGTGCGGACACGGTCTGGACAGGTGTTTGTTACACCCGGACCTGGGGGAGGCAGTGCCACACATTTACCAGGGAAAACCCAACATCAGCTACGGGTGACGCTTTCCTTTAAAGAGCGTATGGTTAAGTACAGGAGAAACTTATAGTTAAAAGATAAATGCAATGCATGGTAGGAAGTGATACGGCCATAATGGAGATGAGAATGGTCTCACAGAAATTCAGTGAGCTGTCGGGGGCCACCCGTGGTGGGGTCTGCAGTGTATTAGATGAGTTTTTTCAGCGTAACTCACTCCTTGTCATAATTATACTGAAATCAACGGCAGGTGATTTACAATCATGAAGCATGTATGAATTCATTGATACAACCCAGAGGTGTTCTGTCTGATGAGGAAAAGTCAGGCTAATATCAAAGCGTTTTCCAGGGTAAATCACAGGCTGATAGCTAGGCCCTGACTGCGGTGAAAAGATGAGAAAAGACATGTTCGGGAAATAAATTAACATGAAATATATAAATACCACAAACAATATTCATACATCTAAGATTTCTACATCATATTAAGTTATTTGAGTAAAAACAGAAACCGAATTTCTGAATAAAACTTTCATACCAATGCTTCTAGTTCCTGAAACTTGTCTATTTAACTTCAGGGTTGTATTAAAACTGGATGAAAAAGAGTCAAATCGTACCAATTCATAAGATAGAAAATATTTTAATCAAAGAAAAATGTTAGCTCTATACCTGGCAATTGCATTTATTACTTTGATTCATTAATAATAAACTAAGTAGCAAATAAACTATTTAGCAAAAATACAGTGGGGGAAGTTAGGGCTCTTCAGTGCCAGCCTGGCCATGCCTTACTACCTAACACTATTTCCTCCTGTGGGAAACAGGGCTTTGTGAGCAGGGATGCAGCACAGACCTACCTGTCACTCAGCTGAATCGCGGCACTGTGCACCAACTTTATCCTCCCTCCAGGTAGTAAACCTACAAACAGAGAAACCAGAAATAAATGCACCTCGTAATACAAGTTAACCAAAATCCAATTACATTTGCCTGGAATTATTTTTCATTGCTTAAATATCTGTGTTAGGAAATAATACAAAAATGCAGGTTGATGAAGAGTGTTCTGTCCCTCACGCAGGGGAGGTTCCTGCAATTGCCTTAGGATATGAATTAAGAATTTGCATTTCAGGGCCTTAGGAGAAGAGCGTTGGTGGAATCAATATCAAAAAGCCTTTACATTTTTAGATTTGATTTAAAAGGGGAAGTACACTTAAGCAAGAAAAGAAAAAAAATTAATATTTAACAAACCGCCAATTCCCCACAGAAACCCTCTCCTGTAAACGTCCTCCCGCGCCGGTTTCGGTTCGTCATGCAGGTGGGGAGGCCCCCTCTGGCCCCTCTAGCCCCGTCCCGTCCCGCCCCGCCCGGTGTCCCACGCCCAAGGCAGCCCCTGCTCACAGGGAGCAGAGCGGATGCTGCACGAAGACGAGGCTGAGAAGAGAGGCCCCTCAGGATGGTTTCCACCGCATCCTTTCTCCAGGAGAGGGGGGGTCCACAGCACCGGCCCCTCCTCATTTCAAGAAGTCAGAGTGACTCTGGTCCTATTTTCTGGCTGGCTCTACGGGGGTGCCCCCGGCCCAAACAAGGTGAAGGGGCCGGTCATTAAATAAGCGGCTGGAGCTGCTGAGGAAGTGCAGGCGGGCGGCCCCTCGGTGCCCCAGCCCAGGGCATCGGGACAGCAAACTGCCGGCCGCAGAGCCCCCCCACCCCCGGTGGCTCCAGTCTCAGAGGTCTTGGGGGTCACACACACCCAGGCCTTTAGACACCGAGTCTCAGGGACGCCCTCAGGGAGCACAGAGCAGACGACACACACGGGCCTCCCGTGACAAGGGCATCAGGGGCCTGTTCAACAGCCGACAGGTTATGAAATACACAACTTAATCTTCATTTTCCATGCAGCTAATCACTGATTCTTCAAAGCGGTTATCGGTATCTTTAACCTTTATTGATTTTAGCAACCGTTGATTAAACTCAGTTTTTATTTAATAGTTACCTAAGTCACTTACTGCACCTGCAGTATCTGCTTTTGCTAATTCAACCACCACCTGAAATGAACACTGAAGATGAGTATCAGCACGTGTAATAATCGGGAAACAGTCTAAGCAAAGCGAGCTCTGATTAAGGCACTAAAAATTTAATTGCTCCAGAAAAAAGACTAGCGTTTAAAAGTTATAAATTCCCTTCTTCGACCTGTTCCTCTACACTCTGTGACCGGTCAATGCCCTGTGCATCCTCCGGCCCTGACACTGCTCCCCTTTCACTCCCACAGGCATTCCCAGCAAGCCCGTCTCGTCCTGGTTTCCCCACCGTAGCTGACTGCATGGTCGCCCCTGCTCCGCACGCATCTCCCCCTGCCACCCCGACCACAGAGCACCGACCACCACGCAAACCCTGGGGTGAGCGCTCGCACGTCCGACTCACCCACACGTTGAGAACCCCACTCTCGTCCAAGGAAGCGACGTGGAAGGACAGGCCTGCTGGCTCTAGTGAAGACAGAACCGGGGAAGGACCGGCTCATAACCAGGAAACCACATCTCACAACTTGAGCTCAGGATTTTATGGAAGTGAAGGGTCACGTACCTTCTTGAGTAGAAAATGGTGAAAGCACACAGCTCTGTCTTTTGCAGACAGACCCTGTGATGGGTTCTATTGCCTGGAGGGGACTGCGGTGGTTTACAGACGTCAGGACACCATCTGGGGATGAAAAGCACAGGCACCACATGCACGCAGTGAGTCGTGGAATACAGTTAACATTGTGCAGGGACAGGCACATCTTCCCAAAGCACAAGACCACGCGGACCACAGTGAAAGGACACGTGCCATGGCTCTCAGCATCACCGAGGAGCAGAGGCCGCAGACCTCGTCACACCTGTGAAAGGCGGGCCCTGTGTCTGCACGACGGCAGGTACAAGGATGGACAGAGCGGGTGGGGGGCTCTCCACGGCAAGAGGGAGTCGCAGAGACAGAGCAGAAGCTGGGGCCTCCCCGGCTGCAGGGGAACGGGGGTCTCACAGCCAGAGCAGCAAGGGAACGGGGAGTAGGGAGACTCGGGAGCTGCAGGCTCACCACCCCCACCAAGAGCAGCACCTTTAAAGAAACGACACCTCACAGTCCAATGGAACAGAGCTCCTCTGACCTGGCATATCCATCTACAAAATGTCCAGGAGTAGAAAAGAACAGACAAACTCCACACAAAGCTACTGAAGGAACTCGAGAGAAGGTGCAAATGAAAGCATTTCAACCCAAGAAAACTCCCCCTCCAAAAAACAAGCATGCAACAGAAGACCAAAATCCAACACTCCAAACTACATCACATCTCCTCAAAAATACATTTGGAAATGTATTTAAAGCACGTAAACAAACAAAAACACCTGGAATCAGAAACCCAGAACAAAAATGGATTAAAAAACATCAAGAAAGAAAATGAGAGTTAGGGCTGAACTCAGGAAAGAAACTGAAGAAAAAGACAAAACGGTCTCAGGAACGAAGAATAAGTGACAGGGTTTCAGATTCAATGAACTTGAGGGAGGCCAGCTGAGGAAGGGGTGTCCTCTGGACCTGAGGTTACTGAAACTTCGAAGGTTTTAATGACAATGTTTAGATGGCAAAAGAAAACGAAGGCAGCATGTTAATGGAGTAATTAAGTTTAAAAACTTAAGAGTTTTAGTGTTTTGAACACGGTGGTGAATTCAAAGTTTAATTAGTAATATCAGCAGCAGTTAGAAAACGCACATTCTTAAAAGATATTTTCTAACAGCATCAAACCCATAAGGTACCTATAAACTCATACATTCTCAATAGTGGCAATTTCCCCCCCAAAGCGGCAAAAATTGGTTGTTGGGAGACAAAAGAAACCTTGCCCTTTTATGTATAAAACACAGATGTACTCAGAGAATGTACAGAGATACGCAGTATATGTGCGGTGCTCCAGGCAGGGGCGATCAGGCTCCTTGGCGAAGAGGAGGCACACCCGACACGCCTGACACAGGACTGTGTCCAGAGCACACAAGGCCTCGGAACAACTCAACAGTAAGAAGCAACAAATCAATTTACAAATGCGTGAAAGACCTAAACACACCCCACTGAAGACAGACAGCAAATAAGCACCTGGAGACGCTCCGCATCACACGTCCTCAGGGAAACACAAAATAAAACCTCGAGACACACTCGCACCCACCAGAAGGGCAGGAAGTCTGCCGGCCCCGCGGGTGAGGACGTTCAGCCCGTGGCGCCTGGGGTGCAGGCTCCAGTCCTGACCACCAGCCACGGGAATTAACCAGGAGCCCACCCACCAGCCGGCGCAAATACCCACGTGGTGCCCAGCAGAGGACCCTGCCCAGAGAAGGAGGGGTGACGTTCTGAGCCCCACACAGCCGTGACCACAGGCACATCTCCCGAAGGGACGGAGGCCAGGCGTGAAGGTCTGGGCCCTGCAGGGTCCCATCATTTGCCTTCTGAGAGGGTAAAACTACAGAGAAAAAGCCGATCCTGGGACTCATGAAGATGGGGAGACGCAAAGCCAGCTGTGTGTTGGGTGCGTGGGTGGGGGGTGTCCCTGGGCAGGAACAGGGAGAAGGACGGTGAGAGACGGTCAGGTCTGAGTGCAGGCCCTGCCCCGAGGTCACTGTGCTCGTGGACGAGCCTCCCACCCCTGAGCACTGGCAGGTGGGCAGAGACGGGTGCTGAACAGGTCACGTCCACAAAGCACTGAGAGAAAACCCCGGAACACAAGTGCCTACGCAGGGGCGGGGCAGGGTGGGGTGGTGGTCGTGCTTGTCCTTGTTTGTGGTTGTGGTTGTGATTGGCTGTGGCTGGAATTGTAATTGTGATTTTGGTTGTGGTTATGGCTGTAGTTGGCTGTGGTTGGAATTGTAATTGTGGTTGTGGTTGTGGTTGGTTGTGGCAGCAGCCGCATTGGCATGAAGTATTCACAGGAGTCTGACTAGGGGTCCTGGCAGCTCCAGTGGTTCTGGTTCCTTTTGACCCCTGAGAGGCCACTACTTCTCTCCTTCAGCCTCCAGTGGGGCTGTCTGAGCCACAGAAGCGCACACACCAACGCACTTCAGACTGATTTAAAACTGGGCGTCATCTCACTGAGGACCTGAAGTCCCCAGAGCTAACAGGACGGAGCGCTCCCATCACCACTGCCACTGCCCGAGCAGCTACCGGAAGGAGGCTGTTTCTCCTGTTTATCACAGGTCTCTTTTGCTCTTAGGTCAGAGCCGTCCTCTGGGATGACCTGCATGAACGATGCAAAGGGATCTCACGGCTGCTCCGGAAGACCCTGGGCTGGCGGGCAGTGTCACTGACCGGTGGAAAAGGTTGCGGTCCTGAACGTCCAGAAGCACCCGCTCAGCTTCACGTAATGATGGATCCTGGCATCTTCCCTCAGATCCCACACGACCACCGAGCCGTGCACGGTCCCAGCAAACAGCAAGAAGGCTTTAAAGGGGCTAAAGCAGCAGCACGTGACCTAGAAAGATGCACAGAAAGCCGGAGGCTGACAAGTGGAGGCACCGGTGTCCGTGGACCTTCCACCTGGAAGCCGAGGGCGTCTGCGTGTCGTCTCCCTGGGTGACGGGAGGGATGGCAGCTGCGGGGCGTGGCCACGGTGCCTCCATTCAGCCCCATCAGGTGGCCCAGAAGGGCTGATCCCTCTTCTGCCATTTTATTTACATCCTGCATCACAGTAAGTTGTTATTTTCAAGCCCCCAAAACTGATACCCATAAAAGTTATCCTTCTCCACAGCTCTGGAGGAAATCGACGACTTTGAGGTCAAGGACCACATGACTAGAAACACACACGTAAAAGGGCAGCTCTCCCACTGTACCCGCGTGGTCGTCACACCACAGCCCCAGTAACCAGGGGCAGGAAACGCACGCGGCCAAGGACCTGGAAAATCTCAGGCACATTAAGAAAGCTCTACAATATCCAGACCAACTGCAGCAAGCCGGGAAGCACACTTCTGGGGTCCCAGCGGCGCCAGAGCCCATGTGTCCATTAAGTCACAGGCACGACAGTGCTGAACGCCAGGGACTGAGAGGCTGTGGTAACCTGGCCCCTCCGTCCAGCTGGTCCTGCCAACTAGGAGTTTCTGCACCTCGTCACCCTGCACACAGCTGGGGTGGCAGGGACAGAAAACAGTGGCCTTGGAAGCCCTCCTGGTGCCTGCCTTCTGCTAGTAACACCACGGCTCTCCCGGGCTGTACCTTCGACTCGCATATCAGGACCTTCTGGGGTCCCGACGGCTGCCAGATGTCCCACACGCAGAGCACGTATCTGCCATCCAGCAGGGGCGTGAAGGCTTTCCCAGGTCGCCCGTGCACGGACACCACCATCCGCCTCTGAACCTGAGAGGCATGCAGGTAGGACACTCTCCGGTCTGAGGATAAGACAAGAAAAATGTTTCTGCATTTAGTGATCTGCCAGAATCCACGTTAAACTAACATACTTCAGATTATTCAGATACATTTCAGCTTAATGAAGAAATAAACATGGTCTTTCGAAGATGCCCGCATCTGAAATCGGGGTTTTTACAAATGGCCAAGGTCGACTTGAAAACGTCCAAGTTGGCCTCGTTTGCTAGAAGCCACCCTCCTCCGCACTCGGCACAAAGCGGCCTGGGACTCCGCTGTCCATCAGCTACTCCTACGGGCCCGTGGGAGCGCAGGTGACCTGGGTGGGGCGTCACAGCTGCCCCATCAGTGCCTTCTCCCCCGGCAACGGGACCCTGCCTGACACCCATCTTCCTCCTGATATCTGTCCCTCAGACACACTGTCTGTTCCCCTCGTTCGGTCCACTTACAGAGGCAGGATTTCTGTCTGTCTGTCCACTGTGGCTCCAAGGCCTGGGACACTGCAGACACTCCTGAGTATCTGTGGCACCCAGAGAAGAATGAGTGGGCCACCAGCGCTGCGCGTTTCCTGGCGATGGTGGCATCGAGCAGACTCTGTGAGGGTCCCGGGTCACTCCCTCGGAGCTCAGCTCCAGGTAACGTGAACCAGGCCCAGGTCAAGGACACCTGCCGTCCCAACCTCCTCTCCCGTTACCTCAAAACTCACTTTACTAAAACAAAACACAAGAAAAACCTCCAATCTGCCCACACTCGGAACTAAGGGGCAAGTTCCGGACAACACCCGTGCATCCTCTGTCTCTAACTAAGGGCTCTGGAACAAGCACACCCGGCCCCCAGCCCCGGATCTGTGACGCTGCCATCGCTCATCAGCTCCTGGAGGAAAGGACTGCTTTAATTCCTGTTTCTTGGGCTGCAGGGGGAGGTGGTGGTGTGGACAGCTGTATTTTGAATGCTATAGATGCAATGATTTATTGTTTTTCTAATAGGATAACTCTTACCTTTTAAAAACAAAAATACCCTCAAACAACATGAGTTTCTTAAATTAACAATGCCATTTGTGCTAATGGTCAGTGCAGAGGCATGGATACGAATCTAGATCTCTACAGCAGGCAGGATAGAGGAACTTCTAGAACAAGCGGCACCAATGCACCGGGTCACGCAGGCCCAGAAGCACCCGGCACAGCTGACTGCGGGGCCCCTGCACTCCTTGCCCTTCTCCACGCAGACCAGGACCATGGTTGCCACCCAAGCCCTCACCAGACACTTGTTTTAAAAACAAGGAGGCGACCCACTTAAGCAATTTACACTTGGTCACGCACACGCAGTTTGTTTCGTTTATGACCACATGCGGTTACACTCCATGTGTGATGACACGGGCTTCACTTTGGTGGATTTTATGCTCTGTAACCACGGATCAACTTAAATCTAAGTCAACGCTGGGCTAAGTTAACCACACGACTCCCACTTGGACGCTCCCTCACGCCGCTCCCACCGTTCCTCTACCCGTGAGTGCCCATCATTCCTGTAACACACGCGCTCGAGTCTGCAGAAGCTGGACCTCCGCTCCCTGTTCAATAATCCCCCTGCTAACACAGGGTGTAACAGTAAGGGTCACTGCCTCAACGTCAATGTTGACTTTGAGGACCGCTTACTTTGAAGGAACGGCAAGCTGGTATTCAGCTGCGCGGAGCTATCGCTGAAGCGCAGGGGGCAGTCCTGCGCCCGGGGTGTCCAGGTCGGCTCCGACGCCACCCGATCCTCTTCAAGCAGAACCGCAATCACCTTCCAAAGACACATGAGCAGTCCTTCTTCAACACTCTCAAATGGACTCATCTTACAAGATAAAACAAAGCACTACCTAATCTTACCTGTTTCTTAAAATAACTGCCTAAGTCCAAGATATCGTATAAACGGACAGAATGAAATTATTTTGTCCTTTCCACACAATAATAGAAACTACCAGGTAAAGTTCCATTAACATAAACTCCAGAGCCATTATTTAACATTGGATGTCATTTTTCATAGTAAACCTTTTGCTAAAATAACGGGAGTGGGGAAAGGGACCCTCCAGCTTTTTTCTAGAAGAAACAGGGGCATGGAAATGCCACCTACAGCACCACTTCCTGCTCACCGGGCTGCAGTAAGGACCCAGTGTGACAGCAAATCGCCGTCACTGCCCTCATGGGTCGTGGGTCACGCTCAGGACGACGATGGGGAAGAGAAAGGTGAGGTGGACTCGGGAGAGGTTCCCACTGAGAACAGACGGGACAGGGCGGGAGGCCCAGCAGTGAGACCAAGGTCTCCGACCCCGGCCGCCCCTGCTTCCTGCTCCAGCCCACCTTTCCTCCACGTCACCGGCACCCGAGTGTGTGAACTCTCACTGAGAGCGGCTGACGTCACGTGCAAGCGTGTGAAAGCACAGTTGTATCTCGTAAAGAACAGGCGCTCCGCCACGCAGCTCGGAGACCAGCACCAGGCGTCCAGCACAGGGCTGAGGACAGGCTCATTCTGAATCTACATGTCAGGTTCATGTGTATTGTACTTATCGGTGCTTTATACTTGAATTCTGAGCTGACGTGGAAACAATACGAGACAACTGAAGAAACACAAACGCCGACCTTGCACTTGATGTACTGAGAAACATTACAGACCCTGATCCTCTTCCTCCAGGGGCTCAAACAGAAACACCCACGCAGGACCAGGATGGTGACCGTGGTTTGCTTTGATATAATTGAGGGGTGGGTGACGGAGCTCAAGAGGTGAAGGGCTGCAAGCTGGGACCTCTGAAGCACGCGGCGGCCACCTGCCGCCCCTCGACCTTTGTACGGACTTTGAAGATTTCCATAACCAGTTTTTAAAGTCATGAGTTTACTAGTTTCAAATACCCTAGATGTGTGCTCACCTTGCTGACTTTGTATGTCTGTTTTTTAGTCTATATTCATTTTAAAATGCAAGCAACCAACGTTACAGTACAGAATCCAAACACACAGACAGTGCCTGCAGACACAGAAGCTGCTGGGGTCCCTGCCCAGGGCAGAGCGCACCTGGCAAGCGGCCCGGAGGAAGCTGCACAGGCGGGGCGTGTTGACCTTCGGGACGACGGCGGCGGCATCAAGGGGGCCGCTCCGCTCACTCCCTGAAAAAACAGCACACATGAAACCAGCCAGCGCGACTCTCACAGTCACGGTCGCACACGTCAAAGGGCGTACGAGTGAACCAGGAGCCCTGGAGGGGAAGCCAGGGGGTTCCATCTCATCCTCTAGATCGCCTCCTGATTTCTCAGAAGTCTGTAAACAGAATCCTACCTAAAGCATCAGTTTATCATGTATGTGTTACGTTTAGGTGTGTTATTTTCTTAGGATGAGGCTTCCCTGAGGAAAGGGAGTAACAGAGGTAATTCCTCAGAAGGAACAATCCACCACCAGTAAAGCAATATTTAGCACACAAATAACCGAGGAGAACCCAAGGTGAGCAGAACTCTGCATATTCCAGGGGCTTCCATCTGTCTTGATATGACATACCTGGAAAATGTACTTAAAGATGAAACTTCTCTAAGAATGAGAACAGACTACCCCAAATTAAGAGCAGAGAGTGTTCTAGAAGGCCATCTGCAAAGTGCTGGTTTGGCGCGTGGGCTCGTTCCTTTCCGTTTAGGAACAAGTGTTGTGAACCCTGATCAGGGACCAGCCCAGGCCTCCAGCTCCGCGCAGGTGCTAAGGGTGGTATCTGGAAGAGCTCTGGTGTTTCCACAGTCACGTGGTGACAGCCACACTCGAGACGGAGGAAAGAACAAGAAAGGGAGTGAACACAACTCCCAGGGTCGAGAGCAGAGGCTGGTTACCCCCAGACACGGCCGCGCCTTCCCCTGGGTGCTGGGTCCACACTTCCTGAGTCTCAACCTCTTCAGTCTGGACATTCCTGTCCACGTTATCTTCATTATACTGAACATAGGCCTGAAAAACAAAGCTGGGCTGAATTAGCTTTGGATCTCAACCTCAGAGCCATTTCTCATTGCTGAAAACAACTAACAATTTTTAAGTTAATGATGACAGTCTTCTAGTCTGTCAAAAGTAAGCATATGGCATAAATAACAATCATGCAAAGACTGGTTGTGTCTTAAACATTTGATAAATATGGGCCTAAATTTCAAAAGCGTTTTCAAAAAGTCACAACAAACAATTCAGCTCTGGCTTGAAAAGATGATGACCTAGTCCACCAACACCCTATTCTCTTAGAACACAGCAGCTTTGCAAAACCAGACACAAATTTATTTATTTCAAAAATGTACATGCTTCAGCAAAGACAGTTTTGATACTAATAGCTTTAAGATGAGGAAAACAAGCAAAAGAAGTTAGATAGTCTGCTCAAGGTCAGAGTGAGTCAGCTGCAAAGCCAGGGTTAATCAGTCAGCTTCTTAAATTTCCTCCTGTGATCTTCTCCCCAGTGAAAGATTACTGACTGATATATCCAAGAGCATGTTGATAGGTGCACTGTGGGGACAGAAGAAAAATGTCCCAGGAGATCCCTGACTCCAAGACTTCACCACCTTGGGAGGTGGACTGTCACACAGTCAACAACTGGAAGTACTACAGGGAAACACAGGGCTGTGTGGGTCGTACTGTAGCAACCCTGGAGCCAGAGGACACAGCGTAAGTCATCGGGAAGGGGTCACCTAGTTGCCTAGAGGGCAGGACAAGGACAGAGAGCAACAGGCAGGTAGATGGCAGGAAAGGCTGCGTGGCCTAAGCCAGGTGATGGAGAAAAACAGGTAGATGACAAAGGGACCTGGCAAGAAGGATCCACAGGCAGGTAGGTGATGGGGGGCCTGGCACAGGAAGACCTTGAGAGGAGGGTGAGGAGAATGGAACAGGCAGGAGGGATACTGAGGTGAGCCCAGTGTCTTGGGATTTGGGAGGCACTCGGTCGCTGATCTTGCAGGAACATATGTGCAGGCCTCGGAGGCAGTGCAGGACGCTACACCCCACAGGAACCCAAGCAAGTGATCCGAGGTGACTTCCCAGTGACCTTCAGTAACCCCCCTACTTGGGGCTGTCCTCAGGGCTTAGGAGCGATCCACATCCGTGCCCAGGAGCCTCCAGGGCGCCGAGGACGCTGGCACAACCTCCAGGTGACGAGCACATGACGTCTGCGTCCCTCACAACCACTCCCAGGTCTAACGTCCGGAACAGGACACCGCACCACACAAACTCCTGCCAACGCACTGTACTCGCACTTGGTAGCTAACCTTGTACTCACCTGCTTGGTGTTTCTTTTCCCAAAGTTTCGGATGTACATGTCATACTCGTTCACTGGTGGGAGGTCCAGGAGGGAGAAGGTGAAGGAGAAGTCCAGGTCGATAAGCCGGAGCAGCTTCGTGCTGCGTGTCCTGGAAACGAGACGACGTGACATCAACCACGTGCAAAGGGAAGAATGGGCCGGGGGAGGGAGCCTCAGGAGCAGCTGGTGGCTCCGGCCAAGGGGCTCGTGAAGGTCTGTCTGGTGGGAGCCTGAGATACTGACAGTCACTAAGATGGGAACTCACGCGTGTACAGCGAGGCCCCGGGGCTGAAAACCCCACCTGTGCCGTCGGCGCCCTCAGGCCCCCATCCCACCTGCCCGCCACCCACCCCGCTCTGAGGGACTGAGCCCTGGCCACTCCCGAGGGACACGTCCAGCCAGGCGAGCCCCTGTCCACCCTCACCCCCGCCTTCATCTGATAAGACACTGGAAGAGCCGTGCCGCTGCAGAGGCTGGCGGCCATGAGACCCGGGGGCGGGAGAGCCCGCTCCGCCAGTGCGTCTCCCTGGCCGATCCCGCTCTCTCTAAACCTACTGCATCCATCCCAGATCTGGGTGGACTCTTACATCTGCTCCCAGACTGTACTGGGTTTAGTACAGCAGACCACGGGCTGAGATTCTGTTCTCCACTTTCATGAATCTAGGAATTCTGCAAATTTCTGAGTTCACAGTCGTGTAAGCTTGGACTCTGACTCCTGGTGGCCCTGGCTGTTCAAAGTTCACATCCACCTCCACCAGAGGCTAACCCGGGGCCTCCGCTTCATCGTCTACACAACTGGCCTGCGGCACCCACGGAGGACATCAAGACAGGAGGCACAGCGCCCGGGCCAGCGTGGGGCTCTTCACCCACGAATCCCCAGCTTCCTCACGCGAGAAACAGAGCGCTGGCCCTGAGTGACGCCAGCCACAGGGCAGGAGGGGGCAGCACCACAGGCGCAGGCTGGGCCAGGCCGACTCTCTGCTCGGGGTTCCGGCCACCAGCCTCGCAGGCCCCTGACTGTGACGCTGCCGCAGCCGTGACATGGGGGCTCCCAGGGCCCCCCAGAACTAACACCAATGCTAGGGCCGATTTTGTCTACAGCACTGCACACCCTCACCAGGACACAACATCTGGACACAGGGAAACGGAGCACAAATGAAATCACGTGCCTGAACGCCAGCAGTGAAAACAAAACAAGAGCTAATTTTTAAGGGTACGTTGAAGAAAAGTGTATTAAAACTCCCTAATTCCTTCTGCAAAGTTCCCAACACACCTACTTTTGCTTAAGGGCCTGAGTCCGACTCTTCTGGCGGCGTGAGGCTGTCGCAAAGTCCAGGAAAATCCCACAAGCAGGGGTTTCGGAGGGGGATACGTCTGCAGCTGCACACACACAAAAAGCGTTTTCGTGACACTGAAACGTTTCTTCAAGCAAAAGAAATCAAGAGTAAACCAGCCAGAAGCATGCAAACCAATTACGTTCAGTAAGGTCTTTACACATAACTAGTGTTAAACATCTTCTACGAGCATTTAAGAACCACTCCAGCTACCGTCATCTAAAACTTTCAGCAACAAAGCAAAACTTCCTACGCATGTGCCAATCACACTACGTTTAGAAATATTTAAGAATACACATACAAGGCAGTCCTCCACTCCCGCCCCACTCTCCCCTCCCCCTCCCAAAGTGTGTCCTCTGGTAAGGGAGCTGAGACGTGAACGCACAAAACAACTGAAGAACAGAGACAGATGCAGCTTAATGCTGGATCAGCCACTCACTGTGGCAGAGAGAAAACAGGCAGACGCGGGCAGGGGTTCGTCAGGTCACAGGGTGCGGAGGTCGTTGACCTGGTGACCCACCATCAACTGCCGAAAGCTCCCACCAGAACGGACAGCTCGGGCCCTCACCCTCCCATGCAGACAGCCTCCATTGCCTCTATCCCCCAAGGATTTCTGCGCTTCCCGTGCAGACTGACCCCCGTCTGTCTACACATTTATTCCAGTTGTATCTTACTCTGTCTTCTCATTCCTCTTGGATACGTGTTTGAACTCCTGCAAAGAGCGTGCCCTCCCCTGCCGTCTCACAGCTTGATCAGACCCACCAGGCACAGCCGGATCCCAGCCAGGGCACCCGCCTGGAGGCCGCAAGCAGGTTGCTGACCGAGCGCCTCCTGTTTCTCATCCCTCAGAACACCTGGCACTCAGGACAGTCAGGAGCGTTTATGAAAAGAACTCTCCTACCCTTACAAGTAGCCCTATCATACCCAGATGCCAAGAACTTCTGAGCGAAATACATTTCCAATCTCCTAAAGAAAATCGCCGGGAGAGGACAGCTCCCTGGGGAACAGACCCTGTGCCGCCACGCGGCCCCTCTGACACGCCTGGGGCTCCAGAAAAACAGCAGCCTGTGCAGCTGACGGACGACACAGCGCAGGGAAGGAGCAGGGCTGCGCCCAGGCCCCCCGCGCTGAGCACCTCCCGGGCGCCGTCACGGGGGAGGAAGGGCCGGGAGCGACACGGGACCAGCATGCACTCACGCACCTGGCCCCGGCCCCGGCCCCCTGCCACGCTCCGTCCGGCCTTGCTTCTCAAACAGCTTCGAGGACAGCTCGCCGACCCGTTCATTTTCTGCGTGGATGGCTTTCTGAATTTCCTGTATCTCCCTCCTTCTGGCCAGAGGAAGCTCTTCCGCTGTCTCTTCTGATTCAGGCTCATGTGCAACATCGTCATCGTCCCCGTCACAGACCTCAAAGTCATCCTCGTAGCCCTGCAAACGTAGCAGACACGCACACAGGACAAAACACACAGCTTACAGCCTGAAACAGACGTGGTCCTCAGTGTGGCTCAGGGCGACTTCTACAGCTCACAGATTTCCACATCATTGCATCACAAATCTGTATGAACTGCTGCGTTTGTTTTTCTGCATCTGTATAAACTACAGAACTACGTACACTGAGAGCTCTGAATGAACAATAACGTGCAAACGCCTTTGTGCTGAGAATGGGAGTGTATGTGCACATAAACGTGTGCTACATGTATACTCCATGTAGACGGACACATATATATGCATACACACGTGCACATATATGTACACATTTGATTGCAGTGCACTAACAATAGCTTAAATAGAAAAACCACTTAATTACATCATATTGGTCAGCAATGGTAGACATATAGCAAACTTTTTATAGGTGCCAGACCTAAATCAAACAGCTAAGGAGTATTGAGAGCAACAGAAAGAAAAAAAGAAACTATTAAGTTACTGATTTTAGAACAAATTATCTTTAAGCTGAGAAAATTTTAAATTTTTATACCTACTTCAAAATCATCTTCAGAACCGGCTGCACATTCGCCAGCTCCAGCATTTCCTAAGTCGGTGTCTTCCTTTTCAATTTCCTGGAGTAGAAATCAAACATACAATTAAAATATTCAATCATAAGTTGGCTCTTGCAAATCGGTTGGGAAAATACATTTTTTCTCAGATTCACTTGATGTTGCTCATTTTAAAATTCAAATATCTATAAAATGAACATAACCTAATTACAACTCTTAAAGAAATACCCTAACTTATAAGTATAGCCAGAAAGAGAAAACAGTGAACAATCATATTCTTTTTGGGAAACCTCTATAATTCTGGTGGCTAAAGAAAAAAGGTGTGGTACTTCCCTGGTGGCGCAGTGGTTAAGAATCCGCCTGCCAATGCAAGGGACACGGGTTCGAACCCTGGTCTGGGAAGACCCCGCATGCCGCGCAGCGACTAAGCCCATGCGCCACAGCTACTGAGCCTGTGCTCTAGAGCACGCCAGCCACAGCTACTGAAAGCCCGTGTGCCACAACTACTGCAGCCCGTGCACCTAGAGCCCGTGCTCCACAAAAAGAGAAGCCACCGCAATGAGAAGCCCACACACCACAACGAAGAGTAGCCTCTGCTCGCCACAACTAGAGAAAGCCCGCACTCAGCAACGAAGACCCAACGCAGCCAAAAAAAAACCAATGGAACAAAATTTTAAAAAGCGAAAAAGAGAGAAGGTATTATACAAATAACCCACAGACTGGCATTCAGCACTGCCTTCCCCACTGTGCCTCTCACCCATGATCACAGCCCGGCATCTGCAGTTAAGAACAGACACACTGACACATGTGCTCAAGCACACGCCAGCCAGGTCCCGTGTGGCCCACCACAGCTCCAGTAACCAGGACCAGCCCACAGCCCTGCCCCACGAGCAGGCAGATGGGCTGCTCTGCCCCTGGCCCGGCCATCACTGACCACTGCCAGCCTCCATTTCTCCCCTGAAGTCTGAGTAAGTCCTGCAGTGGACGTGTGCTCAGTCGTGCTCTGCAGGTTTGGGTGGCTGCACGTGTCACCCTCAGGCCGACCCGGTCTGGGTCTGAGGGATGAGGAAGAGGGTGCCGGGAAGACGGAGCAGAAGGACGTTCCAGGTCTCCAGGGCAGGAGGTGGCAGAAACGAAATACAGGTTCAGGAAACTCACGCTTTCGCCCAAGGCTGTTCCTTCTCTTGTCCACCTCCGCTCCCCCTCGCCCGATTTACTGGTGACATGGCACCTCCACCGCTCACAAGCCTACACACCAGGAGCCTGCCGGGACCCCGCTCTCCCCGCCCGCCAGCCGGCCCTCCGCCCCAACCCTGCCACCCCCCAGCCTAGCCCCTACCGTCCCTGCCGTGTCCCCTCTCGTGCCCTCGGAGTTCAGAGACAACCTTCTGAGCAGGAAATCTGATCACACCACACCTGCTTCATACCCACACGGCTCCCCAGCACCCGTGGTGGACGCCCCAAGCACCACAAATTCAATCACCGAAGGGGCTTCCGTCTCCATCCTGGAGGAAGAAACAAAACATTCCTGGTGCCTGCAGGCAGGACAGACGTGGGGAGGTGAGACCCACCCGCAGGCCTGCTGCAGAGGTGGGCACTGCTGATCTGCCCAGGGGCAAGGAGACGACTCGCAGGCTTTCGGGTTTCACACAAGATAGATGTTGGGGATGGAGAGCAGAGGGTGAGCCTGCGGAGTGTGGACCGTCCAGGAGGGGCCGACAAGCTTGGAGCTCAGGAAGGGGGCGGGAAGGGCTTCCTCTTCTCTCCAGAACCTAGTGCCCTGCTGTGTGGTGACCAATGCCAGGAAGTCAGTGATCGGAGCCACAGAGAAGCCAGCTGAGCCTCAAAGTGGACATTCGGTTCTGAGCCCGGGGATGAGGACGTGCCCCGCAGGCCCAGAGGACCAAAAAGCTGCCTCACGAGCAGGTGCTTTGGGCACATCGTCATACAAAGTCACCGTACGTTATGGTGCATGACATGCCATGTGTACGGTACCAATAAACAGGACCCTGCTGATTGAGAAGAGGAACTAAGACAAACGTCATGCAGGAGTTTTAAGCAAAACTCACAGCATCGCAAGCTCGCTGCGTGCCGACAACTCATCACTCGGCAAGCACCCAGGGCCTCACGGTGCCCAAGGCGCCCGTCAGGGGCAGACAGGAGGACGGTGCCAAGGAAGTGTTCCTCCACCTCCCGCAGGGGCCCCGAACACACAGCCTTCTGCTTCACCCCCAGTTTTGGAGAGAGTGCCTTGGCGTCACCAATGGCCTCTTACAGGAGGAAAGGGCCGTTTCCTTTGCCTCTGGTTTGGCTTTTGTTTTTGAAAATTATCTGCTACGTGGAATATGTCTCACTGATGATGGCCAGAACTGTGTCTCTGTGACGCCTCTGTTCAGTTTCTTCCATTCTCCCCAGACCTGCTTTCAACGCAGAGCAACAACGAGAAGGCTGAGGACGCATCCAGCCCACGCTCCTCAGGAAGCCGCACACCCGAGGGCAGCGCGGGGCAAGCACGCACCTCCCCCTCCGTCCTAACGTCCTGCTGCCTAAAAGGAGGAGGGTATCACCCCCAGGAAACACACCGCGAGAGCCGGGACACGAGTGACAGCGCGCGTTGGGACAGAAGCAGAGACACGTCCTCTCCTTACCAAGGCCTCTTCGCTCCCTTGCCTCCGGGCCAGCTTCCACGCCGAGGGGCCCTCTTCGCGGCCATGCTGGGGGACACAGCACAGCTGGTCAGCGCAGAGGGACGGAGGGAGGGTCCCAGGGCAGCCACAGGGCCCACCCCCCCTCTAATGGGGACGCAGGTCCTTGCTCAGAGGGGCACTGGCGGTGCGACTTCACACAGGAACTCAGACTCTCTGGGCCTCGGTTTTCTCTTCCAAGAAATGGGGAGAACTGTGAACCTTCTTCCTTGTGCCAGTGAGGCGGCAGGTAAAACGGGAGAAGCTGGCCATCCTGCTGTGGTCACTGGCCCCAGGAAGGCACAGCTCTCAGATGTCACTGCTCAAAATCATTTGGTGCCAAAGAGTGGGGAGTGCACAGCGTATCACCATGAAGAAAATGAGCAGTTTTCCACGTGTCCATAAAATTATTCTGGCATATTGTGGGCTCTCCATAAATGCTGAAGAATGTTGATGCTATAAAATATATGACCCAATCATAAGCCAGAATGAGCTGCCAAACATCTTCAAAATCACTTCTGGGCTCTCTCAGGGGGAAAAGACATCACATATTTTGCTCCTTTGGCAAAAAAAAGAATGTAAAATGTCTCATTCATAATTTTTTATATCGGTTACATGTTGAAAGAATAATATTTCAGAAATGTTGGATTATATATGTTATTCAAATTAATTTTATGTTTCTTTTTTAAGATGACTACCAAAAATTAAAAATTACAAATGTGGCTCACATTGTAAGTCTAGGGAACAATGCTAAAACTTACCAAAAACATTGGGAGACAGAAGGAAAACATTAAAAACTATATATTTTCATCCAATAATTCCAGTTCAAGAAATTTAGGGCTTCTCTGGTGGCACAGTGGTTAAGAATCTGCCTGCCAATGCAGGCGACAAGGGTTCGAGCCCTGGTCCGGGAAGATCCCACATGCCACGGAGCAGCTAAGCCCGTGTGCCACAACTACTGAGCCTGTTCTCTAAAGCCTGTGAGCCACAACTACTGAGCCCATGTACCACAACTACCGAAGCCCGCGGGCCTAGAGCCCGTGCTCCACAACAAGGGAAGCCACCGCAATGAGAAGCCTGCACACCGCAACAAAGAGTAGCCCCTGCTCGCCACAGCTAGAGAAAGCCCACATGCAGCAACGAAGACCCAATGCAGCCAAAAATAAATATTAAAATAAAATAAATAAAAGCCCTTCTCTAAAAAACAAAAAAAAAGAAAGAAAGAAAGAAAGAAATTTACCCTCGAAAAGTAGGAGGGAGATCTGTATCATTAGAACTGGAGGGGTTTCCACAACAAATCAGGAAAAACAGTATATGCTACATGGGGTGTATGTGTATATAAAACAGAAAAAAAGGCATTCAAATCCCCCAAATATATATATCAAAATAGGATTGTGAAAGATAATATAGAAAAAAAGATTATGTGGGAAGAATTATTTGTAAGGCTAACTTTTTTTTCTAAGGTGTGGCTACAGCTAGACAGTAAGGAATCCAACCACTGCCCCAAACTGAGTGAATAAAACATCCTCACATCAAACAACACATGCCGCATGACCTGGTTTATGAAAGATTACTGTGCTTTTGTGTATGTACATGGAATAAAGGTCTGTAAAGACATGGCACGAGATACTAAGGACAGGTATCTCACAGGCCAGGGTTTCAGACAACTATCAGAGAGAGAAAACGATTATTCTTCACAGGTAACAGAAGCCAAAATCTGCTTGCTGCGTTATCTATAAGAAGACAAAAACCCAGGAAGTGGTTTGATAATAATTTTAACACCACAGCATACAATTCTAGAGATACCAAAGAATCATTCTGAAGACTCTTCTGATGATAATTATGAAAATGGCATACAAAATGAAGACTGGGAGTTGTGGTGTCCTGAGTGACACCGTATCACCGACACGTGCTTCTCGAGTATACACACACGCACACGTGGTCCAGAACATGAAACAGCTATTACACCTTATGACTTGCATGTGCTTCTCCAGTATACACACACGTGCGCACAAACACGTGCTCGCACACCTAGTCCAGAACATGAAACAACTACGTAAGGAGCAGGGCCATGAGGGCGTCAGTGATAATAACGAATGTTTGACAGAATTCGCCAGTGAGGTCATCTGAGCCTGGGTCGCTCTGTGGAGAGATTTTCTACACTAACACAGTTTTGTTACTAACCACAGATCTACTCAGACTTTCTGTTTCTTCTTGAGGCAATTCCACCAATTTATGTCTTCCAGGAATTTCCCTTTCATCTAAATTGTCTAATGTGCTAGCATGAAACGCTATCATTCTATTAGTGAAAGTGGGTGCTAAAGTCTCAATCACTGTTGAATTTTCTATTTCTCCCTTTAATTCTGTCAGTTTTTGCTTCTCGTATTTTGTGTCTCTTTTGTGAGGTGCATGTTCATTTATAAATGTCACATCTTCCTGCAAGCTAATTATTTTATTACTACCATACGTTCCTCCACCTCTAGTCCAGCCACTCAAGCTCTGTTACAGCTGCTGTTTGATGGTTCACCTTGTCCATATTTTTACTTTTAATCCATTTGAGTCTTTTAATCTAAAATGTATCTCTTATGTGCCTCCTGGAATAGCCAACCAAATAAGCCATCTGCAAACAAGGCCCGCCTCAGGGTCTGAGTCGCAGGACCACGCCCACTGCATAACAGAATCAGTGTGAAGTGTCTTACCTTCCTTCTGGAGTCTTTATCTTTCCCATTATTCCTCTCTAAATTCTCTGCATGCCTAGGAAGCAAATATGATCAAAATCAAAATTAATTTTAAACGAAGACTTGAAAATTAAAACATTGACATCCCAGTGAAGGCTCAGCAATTGATATGATTAAGAATGGCAGTAGTTTGGCATATTGCAAAGCATGCTATGTTAGAACTATGAATACTCAATCCTTTTTAAAACTATTTTTACTATTTTAGCAGTAGTACAAGATAAGAAATATCTTCAGTAGAGAGAGAAGAAACTATGTGTTTTAACAAACTTGTGTTTGTGTATGACTCTAAATCCTTATAAGAATTCTAGAATATTCCTGTAATTTTATTAGAGAATCTCCCAAACGTTATTTTGTGTTTAATATAATATTTGTATTTCCAAAAGAAAGATTTATCTTGAAATATGTTCTATTCTTTAATCATATTTTATATGTTTACCTGGGACCTAAAATAAAGGCTTTCAAAATTGCAAGTTGATTTTCAATTTTTGGAACTTACATTCATACCAATTCAATACAGCATATGTTTAAAAACATACAGAACCAAGCAAAAGCTTCACTGTGCATTCCAGCAGATCTGCAATATAAAATCCAGGAATCTGCACCCCCAGGTTTAAGAACTAACTTTGTTCAAACTTGTAAGAATTGGGGCAAGGCATTTAACCTGAGTCTTCCTAATCTGCGAAGAAGAATTACCAAATATAGTTGTCACAAAGAACAAGTTACAACGCAGAGCTCGTATACAAAACGAGGGTTTACACACAAACTCTAATCTGTAATCTTCATGAACCGCACAAAATAGGTATCATCCAAGCTTCACCAGAAAAGATGAGGCTCCAAAGGGCCACCCAACATCTCAGGGAAGATGCAGATGTGCAGCGGCCTGGCCAATGCCCTGGCCTTTGTCTGACTTGCAAACACTGGGCAGCGGTGGTCTGCGGGCGTGTCTGCGCTTAGTGTTTAGGGGAGGTGAACCATAGGCCGGTAAAAGGTGCCCAACAGCCCACCTGCAGACGCTCTCCCCTCGCAAAGCAGAGACTCCCAAGCGAATCGGTCCCCCATGTGAGGGCGGACGGTCTAATGCTGCATGAGCAAGTATGTAAAAGGCAGAACAGGACTAATGATTCATTGATATAACAAGCTTCCAAGCTCCACGAGTACACGAGTACACCAAAAATACAATTTAGAGGGCTTGCATTGAGAGTAAATGAGGTGCATCTATAATTTATTCTCACTTACTGGCCCTAATCAGGCCCAACAAGAAAAATTCATTTTGAAGCATTGTGTGAGAACTGTGTTGTAAACAGAATAAACAACCAAAGGACGAATATTCCTTACTCGCTTCCAGTCCCATCTCTCTTCGAACTTGCACCTCGATTTCTGCGTTCACCATTCTATCAAAAAAAATTCCATAACCATTAATTAGTATATCATAATGAATTAACCATAATTAGTGAGCTCTGTAAAGGAAGTCATGAGCTCAAAATTTAACAACAGCATCGATGTTACAGGCATCTCTTAAAATAATGGTTTTTACAACCTCTCTTTAGTAAATAAGGGGCTTGACATAAGGGAGGTGAATAAGGTACACCAAAAGGGGATGCGCCCTTCTCTGAGGGGGCTGACGCGTCAGGAAATGGTACCTCGGCCTCCCTCCTCCTGTGCTCCTTCTTGCCCACGCTGCTTCGGCGCTTCTCCTCGTCCACATGGAAGCCTTCTTTATGGCGTTTTTCTTTATGCCTTTCTTCCCCTTCCTTGTCAGAGAATGAATTGCTTTTTTCTTTTGAATACTTCTCTCTTTTCTCCCTTGTGCTGCTTTTTTCTCGATGTTTCTTTTCTCTGTCTGGCTCTTTCTGCTTCCTGTGTCGTCTTTCACCTTCTTCTTTATAGAGCCAATACTTGAGAGGATTGTCTTTGCTGTCACCATACTGCAACTTTGGACGTGACATTGAAAAACACATGAGCGTATAAAACAGACGCCTGCTGTCTTATATACACATTACAGCAAACACAGGGGAAGACACAGAGCTCCCCTGGCTCTCGCTCCCCTGTCCTGCCACGGGCACCTTCCCATACTCACCTGGCGATGGGAAAGGAAACCACGCAGACTACACACACACACACACACACACACACACACACACACACGACAACAGACACCGCAGCCAGCAGCCTCACCCTAAGGAGGAGCATCGTCCCAATTCCTCTGCATGGCGGACACCCTTGCCCTTCCTGCCGCCCTCTCCTCGACTCCCCCGCGTCCTGAGCGCTACCAACACGCAAGGCCCTCCTGAGAGAGCCATGTAACTTGTCTGGAAGGACATCCGCTTTCGTGGGTGCACATTGCGCCTCTCTTCATGGCACACAGCTCACATGTCTGCCCCCACCCGCAGGGAGATGGTTCAGCCATCCCTGCATCCCCCAAGCCTCCAGGGATGTCCAGGGACCACGGGTGCCGAGGCCACAAGGCAGCGATCTGCGAGCTTACACAGTGGGTCATGAGCGCCGGGTTCGGGGAGCATCACTACCATGTCTCAGCAGGACCCAAACTGAACCGTCCTTCTCCGTTCACTCAGGGCCTCCTCCGCCTCTGTTCCCCGTGGTTCCATCCCCTCCAGCCCCCACCCGCTCTGCTCATGGCCACCAGGATAACCTTCCCAAAGAGAAACATGGAGAGGCTCCTCAGGTGTGAAGTTAGATTCCTGCACACCCATCACAGACTGAATTTGAAGGGAATTAAAGATTTACCGTTAAAAAATTATGAGGACCCAGAACAAAACACAGGCGACTCCTTACATGACACCAGCGTGGGGAAGAGGGCTCTCCAAGCATCACAACAACAACAGAAATAAGGAAAGACAGACCTGACTACTTCATAACTTTAAACTCACTTATAAAAATAACAACTGCACAGTAAAACAAACAGAACACTGACATATATAACTAGCAGAGAGCTCATCTTTAAAGTACTCTTAAAGTTAACAATACACCCCACTAGACAAGTATGCAGACGTACGCAGGTAGTAACTAATAATAGGACAATAAACCCTTTTATAAAATGCCCTTTGGGGACTTCCCTGGTGGTCCAGTGGATAAGACTCTGTGCTCCCAATGCAGGGGGCCCAGGTTCGATCCCTGGTCGGGGAAATAGATCTCACATGCATGCCGCAACTAAGAGTTACATGCCACAACTAAGGAGCCAGCGAGCCACAGCTAAGGAGCCTACCTGCCGCAACTAAGACCCAGCACAACCAAATAAATAAAAAAATAAAAATAAGTATTTTTTTAAAATACCCTCTGCTTCTGAATCAAATTAGCAAATGTTAAAAATTATGATAATGCCCACTTGCTGCTTAGGACATGGGGAATCACACTCTGATGTATGAACAATTACAGTCTAACGTAAAACAAATGGGGTAACACTTACTTTGATCTAGCAAGTTCACTTCCAGAAATTAATCATAAGGAAATAATTATGAATAAACGCAAGAAGTTTATACCATGGATGTCTTTACAATGCCAAAAAAATTTAGAAGCAACGTAAGTATCCAAAAAAAAGCAGATGTGTCCAGAAAACATCATTGAATACTGTATTATGCAGGTGTTAAAATACTATAGACAGACGTGACAGCTCAGAAAAATGCTCCAAGTGCATCAGGACAGTTACAAAACAGTAAAAATCCAACGTAAGGAAATAAAGCTTCTATGCACATATCCAAACACATACACTTATATGAATATATGTACATAAACCTACAGACAGACGTGACAGCTCAGGAAAAATGCTCCAAGTGCATCAGAACAGTTACAAAACAGTAAAAATCCAACTTAAGAAAATAAAACTTCTATGTACATATCCAAACACATACACTTATATGAATATATGTACATAAACCTATAGGGCATATATCTAAACATTATCAGTAATTATCTCTGTTTTTTATTTTTTCTCTTATTATTATTTGCATTTTGTAAATTTTCCAAGATAACCAAGGTTTACTCTTGGAATTGGAGAAACACACTTGCCTGTGAGAACTTAGTGCCTGAGAACTGTCTTAGGTCTTAGATTCCGTTTTACAGTATTTTTCAGAAGCCCTCTAACGCCTGTGCCTGAGCGCCCTGAGCTTTGCAGCTGGAGCCCCTCCCAGGCCTCGCCCTGCATACCTTTCTTTCTCGGTATCTCCTTTCTCTCTCCTCATCTCCTCTCTCAGAGTCTTCATCTCTCCGTTCCCCCTCTGCAATTCTTGCTTTACTTACTACAAAAATAAAACGGACTTTTAACATTCTCAAACTTTAGCACAGCAAAAATATCTTCTAACATCCTGCTGCAGTCTTTACTGTAGATATCACACAGTAACACATACGAAAACATATTCTTTAATTAAAACACATTCTCCAATCTCAAGAATGGAAAGTTCTAGAATCTAAACTTAAAATGGAATAAAGAAGGAAACCTGGAAAGCATGTCAGAAGAACGCCTGGGAACCCGAGAGGGGCCCCGGCCCAAACACAGGCCTTTGGAGCTCCTGCCCTGGACTGAGATGCTCAGGGAAGCAAAGTCCAGTCCAGCTGGGCAGACTGCTTCATTCATCTGCAGGCAAAAGCCGGCTTCGGATGACTGGGGGACTGCCCCACGCCCCGGGTCTCCCACAGCCCTGCTGCCTGGGGCACATGGATGCAGGAGGCCCTGTGATGCAAGTGGGTGCACCCATCCCACCCCATGATCTCTCCCTGCCATGGGGGAACCCAACAGAGCCACCTCAGTCACTGGTGACGCCTGCAGCCCCGTTCAGTAGTGAAAAACTAGACTTTCATTTTTGAATTTGCACCAAGTTATTAGGCTTAAAACTAAAAGAATCCACATTTTTAAAGGTGAGGACAAAATTCAACATACAGAGATCATCGAAACAAAGTTCATTCACTCCAGAAGTATTCACCAGGGGCTTCCCTGGTGGTGCAGTGGTTAAGAATATGCCTGCCAATGCAGGGGACACCGGTTCGAGCCCTGGTCCAGAAAGATCCCATATGCCGCGGAGCAACTAAGCCTGAGCGCCACAACTACTGAGCCTGCGCTCTAGAGCCTGCGAGTTACAATTACTGAGCCCACGTGCCACAACTACTGAAGCCCGCACACCTAGAGCCCGTGCTCTGCAACAAGAGAAGCCACCGCAATGAGAAGCCCACGCACCGCAACAAAGAGTAGCCCCTGCTTGATGCAACTAAAGAAAGCCTGCAGGCAGCAACGAAGACCCAGTGCAGCCATAAATAAATAAATAAATATATTAAAAAAAAAAAAAAACGAAAGTATTCACCAAACCTGACCACTTTCTAGGAGCCTGGGGTACACAAGATCAAAACAACCGGTGGGGCGTCTCCTGGGGGTACACAGGAGTGAAGGGCTGGGTTCCAAGAGACTGGAGAGAAAGAGTGGGGGGTCAGGATGACCGTCAGGATTTCTGACCTAAGGGAGGAAGGGAGGGCCCCGGGGATCCAGGGGAGACACAGAGGAGATGAGAGAAGAGGCACGAAAACAACCAGGGGAGGAGGGAGGACCGTCAGAGTCTAGTTGTGCAATGAGTCTCTCCAGAGCAGCCCACTCAACACTGCACTGAAAAACCAGATCAGGTAGCAGACCAAAGGACTGATCTGAAACCAAAACAGACTGTATTACTAATAAGTACCGGGCTTCCCTGGGGGCACAATGGTTAGGAGTCCACCTGCCAGTGCAGGGGACACAGGTTCCAGCCCTGGTCCAGGAAGATCCCACATGCCGTGGAGCAACTAAGCCTGTGCGCCACAACTACTGAGCCTATACTCTAGAGCCCGCGAGCCACAACTACTGAGCCCGTGCACCACAACTACCGAGCCCATGTGCCACAGCTACTGAAGCCCGCACGCCTAGAGCCCACAAGCCACAACTACTGAGCCCGCGTGCCACAACTACTGAAGCCCATGTGCCACAACTGAGCCCATGCGCCACAGCTACTGAGCCCGCGTGCCACAGCTACTGAAGCCTGCACACCTAGAGCCTGCGTGCCACAACTACTGAGCCCGTGTGCCACAGCTACTGAGCCTGCGCTCTAGAGCCCGCGTGCCACAACTACTGAGCCTGCGCACCACAGCTACTGAGCCCACATGCCACAGCTACTGAAGCCCGCATGCCTAGAGCCCACGAGCCACAACTACTGAGCCCATGTGCCACAACTACTGAGTCTGTGTACCACAACTACTGAAGCCCACGTGCCTAGAGCCCGTGCTCCACAACAAGAGAAGCCACTACAATGAGAAGCCCATGAAGAGGAACGAAGAGTAGCCACCGCTCGCTGCAACTAGAGAAAGCCTGTGCACAGCAACGAAGACCCAACACAGCCATAACTAACTAAATAAATAAATTTATTTTAAAAATTAAAAATTTAATTAAATTTAAAAATACCAAGAACATCAAAATAATAATCCTAAAGAGAGGCAATGGATAGTAAGGTAGTCAGTGTTAAACTTAATTAGAGATAACCCTCTTAACCCCAGCTCTGCCCCAGCATTCGGCCTGGCAGAGATGCACACTCGGGTCCTCAGGGCCTGAGCCCCTGCACAGGAGGGACACACTCCAACAGGGACCACAAACCGAGGTCCTAGTCCCATCGTGTTCACAGCCTGAGGATTCTAAGAGTCACTACATGCTCTTCTCATATGTTCCTTTTTTGTTTATGTTGGCTAGTTTGAATTTTTTTATAGGAAGCAGACACTATTTGCATAATAAAAAATAATGAAGATACTTATATCCATTTTGGGGAGGAAAAAGTTATGTACCTCTACCTTAGAATTCCTAGGAATTTGGACAAATAATATTTAAATACGGCTTAAATCTGACACTTTTGAGGAATTTTTTTATCAAAGAGCATTATTTTTGTTTATTTACAACGTGGATTGCGATCTATTGAGGTAATAAACCTAAAATATACTTCAATGGTAAAACTCCAGCAAATCATGAGAAAACTGTTACTCCTTTTGTTCACTGAGTTTTAAAATAACCCGAAAGAAAAGAGTGCAAAGAGCACACACGTGCAGCACCGGGGCCTCCCACTTCACAGCCAAAGCCGAGACCTTCATAAAAACCAGGAGAGAAAACAAGCCGGGAGGGGCCACCTCCAAGGAGGAAAGTGCCCCCGAGTCACAGACCTGCCCGCCTGCGCTCAGGCCTGTCTCGGTCCCTGTCGCGGTCGCGGTCGCCACCCAGCCGGCTGGGGTGCGCGGCCACCTGCCACAGCTCCGCTGGCCGCGCCCGGCCCCTCTCGCGCTCCTTTGCTCGGCCGTGGGGCTTCTCCGCGTCCCGCTCCCGGTGCTTCTCCTGTGGCCGGCCCCTGTCCTTCCTGCTGTCCCGCGTCTTGTCCCTGTCCCTGTCCCCGCGGGGGCGCCCCCCGGCAGCCTGGCCGTCCCTCTCGGCCGCGCTGTCTCTGTACTCGGCGTCACGGTGTGGGGTGCTGGGTCTGCGCTCTTTGCGGTCCGCCCAGTCCGCCTCTGACTCCCTCCGCGGCTTCCTGGCTCTGGGCCTCGTCTCTTCCGTGGGACTGGCTGATCCAGCGGCCTGCGCGACAGAAGGACAACGGGGCTCTGAACCCAGGCTCACACTCACTGAAGGGCCCTAAGAAGCGCTGGCGTCAACTGCTCCCCGTCCCGGCACGACGGGCCGGGACGTAGACTCTGGAACCCGCAGAAGCGGGCTCAGCTTGGCAGCCCGTGCTTGGCGAGGCGCCCACTTACAGGGACGTCCCCGTGTGCTGGCAGATCAAACCTAAAGCGCTACGTGGGTCAGAAAGAAAAGAAAGGGGCGCTGAGGCTGTGCGGGAAAGTCTCCAGGACACTATCCGCCGGGGCCCCCCTCAAGGAACAAGGACCCTTGTCGGAAACTCTCAGGAGGTCTTTTGTTTGGCCATGCTGCGCAGCATGCGGGATCATAGTTCCATGACCAGGATCGAACCCGAGCCCCCCCCCGCACTGGAAGCACGGAGTCTGAAACACTGCCGGACCACCGGGGAAGCCCCCTCTCAGGAGGTCTTGATTGCAACCCCTCAGCCCCGCACACACATGCACACAGACCACACACGCGCACACACACTCACACACTCACAAGGCCTGAGCTCTGAACGCTGACAGGAACCTGACTGGTGGAATGCTGGGCCGAACTGGGACGGAAAACCCGATCCAAGAGGGTTCCAGAGCAATTAACCACATGGCTTTATCTCTGAGTCAAACCACCTCTGAAATGAGCCACATGGAAGCAAAGTTGTGCAGAGCTGAGAACCCGGTAACACTGTGCAAGATTACCATCCAGGGTCCAAACAGACCCCAACTCAAATCTTTTTTCCCAAATCTTTAAAATATATTACCCAAAGGTGTTTTCTGAGCTCATCTTCTTTCCAAGTATCATCTTTGGTTCTTCTCTAAAAAGAAAAGTATAGAGTTAGAATTTTTAAAGTTTAAAGTATCTAATTTTTTATGCTCCAGTGAGCTGATTTTTCATCAGACCATTTTAGTCAATGGCAATCCTCGGTATGCCAGAAATTACTGTCTATCTACAAGAATAAAAGGCAATACGAACACCAATTTTTTTAAATTACCCACAAATGATCACAGGCTACTTCATATTCATGCTGCTCCAAGGCTCGGGCCCACCACAGGCACCCAGCCCCACCTCCCCTCGGTGGACTCAGGGCGGACTCCTCGGTGGGATCTGTGCTGGGCAGGTGCCTCTTCAGGTGCTAAGAGCACACAAGCCCACAACAAGGGGCTCCGGCCACATGCACGGGGTGATAAATAACAAAAACCACCAAGGATGTTTTCCCATAGAGAACAAGATAAATCTACCCTGTCTACCTCATTTCCCTTTGAGACACTCTGCCTTATACAGGGCGATTTGGTGTGTTTAAAATTTAAAGCAAATGGAGTACAAGTGAAAGTGAAAACATATTCACGGATCAGCCACCAAAAATTTTCCTGTTGATGTGAAAATGAGGGAAGCAGAAAAAAATTCACAACAGCTCATAAACACTCTAAGGAGAAATAAATAAAAAGCAACCAGGCCAAGAATCTACCAAAGTACAACCAGAAAGTACATCGTGCTCTGCTGTCACTGGAACACGTATTCTTTTCTGATAAATTGGTCGATTTAGCAAAAGGGGTCCACGGTAAGACACGGTGAAGATGGTCAGCGGCAGTTAGCATAGCTATAACCTGCAGCTGCTGAACTTTAAAATGTTTTCTCTCTCAAGTTAACTGCTCTTTAGAGAGGTTTAATACATGACCGTTTCCAAACAAATGGGCCAAACCCGACAGAGAGCATATGCGCTGCTTGTGGAGCGGGTAGCCTCTGTGACCAGTGTGTGGGAAACGGGCTCTTAACGGCTGTGATTGTATTACTGAGGGCAATAGAGTAAAAACACCTGAAGGCAACAGATCACCAGAGACCCCAGGGCTTCCTGGCCGCCTCTTCCGTTTTCACCAACAAAACCCAGCTTCAGGCTTTACTTCATCCTGAAGCTTTTCTTTCTTTCCTTTCTTTTTTCTCTTGTAAATTTTTAAAGCTGTAAAATGACACAGAGCTCCTTGTGCCCAACACAGCCCCATGTGTCACATGTATCCCTAGAAACTCCACGCACAGCCCGTGTACGTGAGACCACAGCGCTTCAGACCAGGAGCCCCCCTGCCCCGTGCCCTCCACTCAGCCAGGGTTCTGCCCTGTGAGGCAGGCAGGCAAGTAAATTAAAACTGACGCTCCAAGTAGGCAGGCAGCATTTCCTCCTGCGGGAGGAAGAAACCCCACCCTGAAAACAAAAGAAAACCCCAGGAGAGCTGCCTGAACAGCAGAACCTCCAACCTCCTTATCTAAGGGTAACCTAAATACAGACATACCCCTCCTACTTACCTGTACATACAGGTATGTACGTGTTCACACTGCTCGATGTCCTTCCTGATCCAATCACACCACATAGCTCTGCAGTGGACACTGCCTATATAATCACCGTATGATAACTGATGACAGACCGACATTATAATGCAGTGATCCCAGTTCAGGCAAACAAAAGCGGTGGCCATTGAGGATCTGGTCTCAGACACGTACCTGCACCACTGAGAACCTGAACTTTTCCTGAACTGCACCAGATCCAAGAACACTACCAGTCATCAGAACAGCACCTGCCAGCTGCGAGGACCCCAGCCAAGCCCTCACTTCTTCCAAGCGCCAATGATAATTCTTGACAAACAGCTCATGGAGCTAACCGTTTTGCCTTTATAAGCCGCCCTCACTTTGCAGCTGAAAGAACACAGTTCAAGAGCTTGAATCTGTGTCTCCCAGGCTGCAGTCGTAACAAACGCCAAATAAACACGTTTTTATCTCCATCAAGTCTCCATTTCTAAAATTTTGGTTAACACAACTTTTAAAACATTCTATAAACAAATCACAGAAAACTTAAGTTATGGAATAACTTATGAAAATGTAGAGAGATTGGTTCAAGATGGCGGAGTAGAAGGACGTGCTCTCACTCCCGCTTGCGAGAACACCGGAATCACAACTAACTGCTGAACAACCATCGACAGGAAGACACTGGAACTCACCAGAAAAGACACCCACATCCAAATACAAAGGAGAGGCCACAATGAGACGGGAGGAGGGGCGCAATCACAGTAAAATCAAATCCCATAACTGCTGGGTGGGTGACTCACAAACTGGAGAACACTTAGACCACAGAAGTCCACCCACTGGATTGAAGGTTCTGAACCACACGTCAGGCTTCCAAACGTGGGGGTCCGGCAATGGGAGGAGGAATTCCGAGAGAATCAGACTTTGAAGGCTAGCGGGATTTGACTGCAGGACTTCGACAGGACTAGGGGAAACAGAGACTCTACTCTTGGAGGGCACACACAAAGCAGTGTGCAATTCGGGACCCAGTGGAAGGAGCAGTGACCCCATAGGAGACTGAACCAGACCTACCTGCTAGTGTTGGAGGGTCTCCTGCACAGGCAGGGGGTGGCTGTGGCTCACCGTGGGACACTGGCAGCAGAAGTTCTGGGAAGTACTCCCTGGCGTGAGCGCTCCCAGAGTCTGCCATTAGCCCCACCAAAGAGCCCGGGTAGGCTCCAGTGTTGAGTCACCTCAGGCCAAACAACCAACAGGGAGGGGACACAGCCCCATGCATCAACAGACAAGCCCAGTAAAGTTTTACTGAGCTCTGCCCACCAGAGCAACAGCCAGCTCTACCACCACCAGTCCCTCCCGTCAGGAAACTTGCACAAGCCTCTTAGATAGCCTCATCCACCAGAGGGCAGGCAGCAGAAGCAAGAACTACAATCCTGCAGCCTATGGAACAAAAACCCCACTCACAGAAAGATACAAAAGATGAAAAGGCACAGGGCTATGTACCAGATGAAGGAACAAGATAAAAACCCAGAAAAACAACTAAATGAAGTGGAGATAGGCAACCTTCCAGAAAAAGAATTCAGAATAATGATAGTGAAGATGATCCAGGACCGAAAAAGAATGGAGGCAAAGATAGAGAAGATGCAAGAAATGTTTAACAAAGATCTAGAAGAATTAAAGAACAAACAAACAGAGATGAACAATACAGTAACTGAAAAAGAAAATACACTAGAAGGAATCAATAGCAGAATAACTGAGGCAGAAGAACGGATAAGTGACCTGGAAGACAGAATGGTGGAATTCACTGCTGTGGAACAGAATAAAGAAAAAAGAGTGAAAGGAAATGAAGACAGCCTAAGAGAACTCTGGGACAACATTAAATGCAACAACACTTGCATTATAGGGGTCCCAGAAGGAGAAGAGAGAGAGAAAGGACCCGAGAAAATATTTGAAGAGATTATAGTTGAAAACTTCCCTAACATGGGAAAGGAAATAGCCACCCAAGTCCAGGAAGCACAGAGAGACCCAGGCAGGATAAACCAAAGGAGAAACACGCTGAGACACATAATAATCAAATTGGCAAAAATTAAAGACAAAGAAAACTTATTGAAAGCAGCAAGGGTAAAATGACAAATGACATACAAGGGAACTCCCATAGGGTTAACAGCTGATTTCTCAGCAGAAACTCTACAAGCCAGAAGGGAGTGGCATGATATACTTAAAGTGATGAAAGGGAAGAACATACAACCAAGATTACTCTACCCAGCTAGGATTTCATTCAGATTCGATGGAGAAATCAAAAGCTTTACAGACAAGCAAAAGCCAAGAGAATTCAGCACCACCAAACCAGCTCTACAACAAATGCTAAAGGAACTTCTCTAAGTGGGAAACACATGAGAAGAAAAGGACCTACGAAAACAAACCCAAAACAATTAAGAAAATAGTCACAGGAACATACATATCGATAATTACCTTAAACATGAATGGATTAAATGCTCCAACCAAAAGACACAGGCTTGCTGAATGGATACAAAAACAAGACTCATATATATGCTGTCTACAAGAGACCCACTTCAGACCTAGGGACACATACAGACTGAAAGTGAGGGGATGGAAAAAGATATTCCATGCAAATGGAAATCAAAAGAAAGCTGGAGTAGCTATACTCATATCAGAAAAAATAGACTTTAAGATAAAGAATGTTACAAGAGACAAGGAAGGAAGGACACTACATAATGATCAAGGGAACAATCCAAGAAGAAGATATAACAATTGTAAATATATATGCACCCAACATAAGAGCACCTCAATACATAAGGCAACTGCTAACAGCTCTAAAAGAGGAAATCGACAGTAACACAATAATAGTGGGGGACTTTAACACCTCACTTACACCAATGGACAGATCATCCAAATAGAAAATTAATAAGGAAACACAAGCTTTAAATGACACGATAGACCAGATAGATGTAATTGATATTTATAAGACATTCCATCCAAAAACAGCAGATTACACTTTCTTCTCAAGTACGCACGGAACATTCTCCAGGATAGATCACATCTTGGGTCATAAATCAAGCCTCAGTAAATTTAAGAAAATTGAAATCATATCAAGCATCTTTTCTGACCACAACACTATGAGATCAGAAATGAATTACAGGGAAAAAAACATAAAAGACACAGACACATGGAGGCTAAACAATACGTTACTAAATAACCAAGAGATCACTGAAGAAATCAAAGAGGAAATCAAAAAATACCTAAGGACAAATGACAATGAAAACACGACGATCCAAAACCTATGGGATGTGGCAAAAGCAGTTCTAAGCGGGAAGTTTATAGCTATACAAGCCTACCTCAAGAAACAAGAAAAATCTCAAATAAACAACCTAACCTTACACCTAAAGGAACTAGAGAAAGAAGAACAAACAAAACCCAAAATTAGCAGAAGGAAAGAAATCATAAAGATCAGAGCAGGAATAAATGAAATAGAAACAAAGAAAGCAATAGCAAGAATCAATAAAACTAAAAGCTGGTTCCTTGAGAAGATAAGGAAAATTGATAAACCATTAGGCCGACTCATCAAGAAAAAGAGGGAGAGGACTCAAATCAATAAAATTAGAAATGAAAAAGGAGAAGTTACAATAGACACCTCAGAAATGCAAAGCATTCTAAGAGATTACTACAAGCAACTCTATGCAAATAAAATGGACAACCTGGAAGAAATGGACAAATTCTTAGAAAGGTATCACCTTCCAAGACTGAACCAGGAAGAAACAGAAAATATGAACAGACCAATCACAAGTAATGAAATTGAAACTGTGATTAAAAATCTTCCAACAAACAAAAGTCCAGGACCAGATGGCTTCACAGGTGAATTCTATCAAACATTTAGAGAACAGCTAACACCCATCCTTCTCAAACTCTTCCAAAAAACTGCAGAGGAAGGAACACTCCCAAACTCATTCTATGAGGCCACCATCACCCTGATACCAAAACCAGACAAAGATACTACAAAAAAAGAAAATTATAGACCAATATCACTGATGAATATAGATGCAAAAATCCTCAACAAAATACTAGCAAACAGAATCCAACAGCACGTTAAAAGGATCATACACCATGATCAAGTGGGATTCATACCAGGGATGCAAGGATTCTACAATATATGCAAATCAATCAATGTGATACACCATATTAACAAGTTGAAGAATAAAAACCATATGATCATCTCAATAGATGCAGAAAAAGCTTTTGACAAAACTCAACACCCATTTATGATAAAAACTCTCCAGAAAGTGGGCATAGAGGGAACCTACCTCAACATAATAAAGGCCATATATGACAAACCCACAGCAAATATCATTCTCAATGGTGAAAAACTGAAAGCATTTCCTCTAAGATCAGGAACAAGACAAGGATGTCAACTCTCACCACTATTATTCAACATAGCTTTGGAAGTCCTAGCCATGGCAATCAGAGAAGAAAAAGAAATAAAAGGAATACAAATTGGAAAAGAAGAAGTAAAACTGTCACTGTTTGCAGATGACATGATACCATACACAGAGAATCCTAAAGATGACACCAGAAAACTACTAGACCTAATCAATGAATTTGGTAAATTTGCAGGATACAAAATTAATGCACAGAAATCTCTTGCATTCCTATATACTAATAATGAAAAATCTGAAAGAGAAATTAAGGAAACACTCCCATTTACCACTGCAACAAAAAGAATAAAATACCTAGGAATAAACCTACCTAAGACAAAAGACCTGTATGCAGAAAACTATAAGACACTGAGGAAAGAAATTAAAGATGATACAAACAGATGGAGAGATACACCATGTTCTTGGATTGGAAGAATCAATATTGTGAAAATGACTATACTACCCAAAGCAATCTACAGATTCAATGCAATCCCTATCAAATTACCAACAGCATTTTTTACAGAACTAGAACAAAAAATCTTAAAATCTGTATGGAGACACAAAAGACCCTGAATAGCCAAAGCAATCTTGAGGGAAAAAAAAGGAGCTGGAGGAATCAGACTCCCTGACTTCAGACTATACTACGAAGCTACAGTAATCAAGTCAATATGGTACTGGCACAAAAACAGAAATATAGATCAATGGAACAAGATAGAAAGCCCAGAGATAAACCCACGCACCTATGGTCAACTAATCTATGACAAAGGAGGCAAGGATATACAATGGAGAAAAGGCAGTCTCTTCAATAAGTGGTGCTGGGAAAACTGGACAGCTACATGTAAAAGAATGAAATTAGAACACTCCCTAACACCATACACAAAAATAAACTCAAAATGGATTAGATAGCTAAATGTAAGACGGGGCACTATAAAACTCTTAGAGGAAAACATAGGAAGAACACTCTTTGACATAAACTAGAGCAAGATCTTTTTTGATCCACCTCCTACAGTAATGGAAATAAAAACAAAACTAAACAAATGGGACCTAATGAAACTTCAAAGCTTTTGCACAGCAAAGGAAACCATAAACAAGACGAAAAGACAGCCCTCAGAATGGGAGAAAGTATTTGCAAATGAATCAAGGGACAAAGGATTAATCTCCAAAATATATAAATAGCTCATGCAGCTCAACATTAAAGAAGCAAACAACCCAATCCAAAAAATGGGCAGAAGACCTAAACAGACATTTCTCCAAAGAAGACATAAAGATGGCCAAGAAGCACATGAAAAGCTGCTCAACATCACTGATTATTAGAGAAATGCAAATCAAAACTACAGTGAGGTATCACCTCATACCAGTTAGAATGGGCATCGTCAGAAAATCTACAAACAACAAATGCTGCAAAGAGTGTGGAGAAAAGGGAACCCTCTTGTACTGTTGGTGGGAATGTAAATTGATACAGCCACTATGGAGAACAGTGTGGAGGTTCCTTAAAAAAACTAAAAACAGTATTACCATATGACCCAGCAATCCCACTACTGGGCATATACACTGAGAAAACCATAATTCAAAAAGACACATGCCCCCTAGTGTTCACGGCAGCACTGTTTACAACAGCCAGGACATGGAAGCAACCTAAGTGTCCATCGACAAATGAATGGATAAAGAAGATGTGGCACATGTATACAATGGAATATTACTCAGCCATAAAAAGGAACGAAATTGAGTCAGGTGTAGAGACGTGGATGGATCTAGAGACTGCCATACAGAGTGAAGTAAGCCAGAAAGAGAAAAATAAATATCGTATATTAATGCATATATATGTAACCTAGAAAAATGGTACAGATGAACTGGTTTACAGGGCAGAAATTGAGACACAGAAGTAGAGAACAAACATACAGACACCAGGGGGGAGAGCGGCGGGGGAGTGGTGGTGGGATGAATGGGAGATTGGTATTGACATGTATACACTGATGTGTATAAAATGGATGACTACTGGTAACTGACTACACTGCTGAACTGAATGAATAAGCATTTTCAGAACTCTAATGGAAAACTGATGAATTCATAAAAGTCCTAACAAAAGATCAAGATAAAAAAAATTAATTACATGGGACTGAGTGAACTGATGAGGATGATTATAATTTTTGTTACTTTCTGTTTGAATACAAAAAAAAAAATCCCACAAGGACTGAGAGGCAAAAAATATACAAATCAATTTTCACTGCAAAGTAAAGGAGCTGCGGGCTTCCCTGGTGGCGCAGTGGTTGACAGTCTGCCTGCCAATGCAGGAGACACGGGTTCGTGCCCCGGTCTGGGAAGATCCCACGTGCCGCGGAGCGGCTGGGCCCGTGAGCCATGGCCGCTGAGCCTGCGCGTCCGGAGCCTGTGCTCCGCAACGGGAGAGGCCACAGCGGTGAGAGGCCCGCGTACCACAAAAAAAAAAAAAAAAAAAGTAAAGGAGCTGTTACAGTGGAGGATTCCTGGACTGAATATTAATATTAGGACACAGTGTGAGTGTGTTTCGTGTTTGGTAATTGCAATCATTGTTGCTTTTGTTGTGGTCATCCAGTTACAATGCTTGGTGTCAGTTTATTTGTCTCTTGTAAAAATAAAATACAGTATGTGTGTGTGAAAAAAAATAAAATGAATGACTACTAAGAACCTGCTGTATAAAAAAATAAATAAAACAAAATTCAAAAATTCAAAAAAACGTAAAAAAGGAAAGAAAATGTAAGGGACCGGTGTATAAGATGACAGCGGTCAGGAAGTTTGTGAGCTTAAAAATAAGTGGAGGGCAACCAGGGCACTAACTTCCTAATCCATATTATTAACATTATAAAAGTGGATGATAGAAAAAAAAATGGAATAGGAGGGAAGGTACGAAGAAATGCGTGCAAACTAAATTCCTCGTCTTTTAGCGGGAATCCACAGACAAGCGGAACGACTACAGTTCACAGTTAGTGAGTTAATAACACCATTCTAAGCACTTTTATTTGTAGAACCTCATCCAATCCTACTAGTACTGTCCCTATTTATTCGCTGGGAAATAGACACGTCGGTAACTTTCCCACGGTCGCACGCGCAGCCAGAATTCCAGTCCCGGCCCTGGTGCGACCTCCGCCCGCGAGCAGGTGGACGGTCCCGGCGGGGACGGGTCTCCCCGCGCGGCGTTCACACTCACCTTCCCGGGCTCCATCGCCGCGCGCAGGACCGGGCGGCCACGCTGCCCTCAGCAGGGCCAGGCCCCGGGAGGAGACGCCCCGGCACCCACACCCTTGGCCGGGCCGGCGTCCGGCCTCCTAGCAACCGGCAGGCTGGATAGCCGAGCGCCAAGCGACCGGCGTGCCCCGCGGCCGCCTCCAGCGCGCCTGCGCCTCCCCGCCTCCTGGCAACTGGTAGGAGGTGCAGCGGAGCGCCGAGCAACCGCCGGACCGGCATGCCCCGCGGCGCGCCTGCGCCTCCCCGCCTTCTAGCAACAGACAGGCGGGGCAGCAGAGCGCCGAGCGACCGCCGGCCCGGCATGCCACGCGGCTGCCCCCAGCGCGCCTGCGCTTCCCCGCCTCCTAGCAACCGAAAGGCGGGGCCGCAGAGCGCTGAGCGACCGCCATCCTGTGACTCCCGGGAGGCCCAAAGGAAGCAGGGGGAGGTGCAGAAGGAGGCTGAGCGCTGCGGGGACTCTCGTCGGGTGGGATGTGTGTTTCCGGGGCGGGGAAGAAGCCGGGCTGAGCCCGCCGGCTGCCGGCAGGACCGGAGCTGCAGCAGGGAAACAGGCAAACCCGCCTTTCGAAGCGGGAGCGGAGGGAGCTTTCCTTCTGCGGAGGCTCTCGATCCTCGAGTTACTTTGCCTGTGGTTGTTTCGTAGGACACACTCTGCAGGATTGGTAGGAATCATCACAAAGTATCTGAAAAAGTAATTGTTGAAAGACGCAGTTTTTATACAAATCAAGAGACGACAGGACTGAAATACTAAGACACATGGTCTGCATCTCACATTTATTTTACCACAACTATTTTCTTTAAAGCTTAAAATAAAAGCCAGCCTTAAACCTGCAAGGCTGGAGAGGTGTGGGTCCCACGCCCGTGTTGCACGTTATAAATGACATTTAGCCCTGATTCTGCAAACTGTTTCGCGTCTGTTTAGCCTGCAAATGTTACTTAGAAAAGATTCCACTTACCGTTTTCACACGAGAGAGAGAGAAGGCTCTCAAATCGTGTGCTAAGGAGCACATCGGTGAGCGTGTTATTAGGGGTCTGTGCTTTTGATGTCATGGTTTTTCTGTAGACATACTATATTTCAGACGTTGTGTTTTTGAGTCACATACTATTACGGTTTATGGATCAATCTACATAAAAGCCATTTACTCAGCTCCTTGCCTTAGAGAAGTTAATAACAGATCTAATCGTCCTTTTATATTTAATTGTGCTCCGGTTTTGGAGTTTCCACTACTACCTTTTTCATTTTCACTCAGCAGGGCTTAGGAAGAACCAAACAGGAAAGGACGGTAGGAAAGGTAATTTCAGTGATAGCTATGATTTATTTAGGAACTGCTCCAAAGGAGGCACCAAACTGAAACCTTCCCCTTGGTAATTCATTTAATTCTCATAGCGTCCCTGTGAGATAGGCATGTTACTGTTTTTCAGATGAGGAGACTGAGGGCCAGAAAGATTAATTCAGTTGCCTAAACTCAGAAAGCTAGGGTGGTGGATGGTCTGACGCCAAAGTCCATTCTCTTAACCACTGGGTCACTCTCTGTCAGCTGAGAAAACAGCTCATATTGGGAAAGCTTCAGACTGTTGACTGTAATGACAAAGTCATCAGACACAGTATTAGATTAAGTCACGGACACGCACATTGCATGAATGAGCTGGGCTTGGCCCTGGAACCCTCAGAACCCTTCTTCCCCTCCCGAGTGCAGTCAAAACTCCTGTCAAGATGTGTCTTGAGTCTCTTTCTCATTTTTTTCCACTCCAGCCCCACCAATCCATCCTCCGTTGCAGGCAGCAATCCAACAGGTGACTCACCTCACCCCCTGCTTCTGTCTCCACCTGGCTCTCACTCGGTTGCACTCTTTTGTCACCAAACAGAATGATTTAGGGTTCCCCAAATGCACCATATTCACAGGGCTATCTCCTCTCTCTCACCATCCCCACAATATTTGCCGAAAAAATGTCAGTAGAGGAAGTTAAAACAATCTTTCTCTCCTTGGACTTCTTAAAACAATTATTTTCTAAGTAACTTATTTGCCAATCACATTTTATCTTGTGGTGTTTTTTCTATCATCTTTCTTCAATAGATGACTCACAAGTTATTTGATGACATGGGGACTGTTAGAGTGCTGGAGACATAAATAAAACACTGCCTGGACCTCTAGTCGCTCATAATCGCCAGGAGCGAGAAATATGCAAACAATTATTAAATAATGTGAAAGTGTAAGAGCTACTCATAAAATGCAGTGCATGAGGAAGTGGCAAAATGTGCCTGGAGGAAAGGAATGAGGATGGGAAGGGCCTCATTTCAGGTGGAACTTGAAGCACAAAAAACCCAGGCAGAGACCTGCAGAGAACATCTTAGGGGAAAAGAAATATAGGTGCAAGTGCAGAGGAAGGGAGAGGTTTGGAGAGTTTAGGAAATGTAATAATTGTATCTGTAACAGTGCTGTCCAGTAGAAATATAATACGGGCCACAGGGGTTATTATAAATTATCTAGTAGCCACATCTTAAGAAGTGAAAGGGGCTTCCCTGGGGGCACAGTGGTTAAGAGTCCGCCTGCCAATGCAGGTGACACGGGTTCCAGCCCTGGTCTGGGAAGATCCCACATGCCGCGGAGCAACTAAGCCCGTGCACCACAACTACTGAGCCTGCGCTCTAGAGCCCGCGAGCCACAACTACTGAACCCGCATGCCTAGAGCCCGTGTTCCACAACAAAAGCCACCGCAATGAGAAGCCCACGCGCCACAACAAAGAGGAGCCCCCGCTCGACACTATAGAAAGCCCGCACGCAGCAACGAAGACCCAACGCAGCCAAAAATAAAAATTAATTAATTTAAAATAATAATTAAAAAAGTGAAAAACACAGATGAAATCAAATTTAACAAAATATTTAACCAAATATATACAAAATATTATCATTTTGTCATATAAAATATATTTACAATATTGAGTTGTTTTATACTTTTTTAATACTGGCCTCGAAATCCGTTGTGTATTTTGTACTGACAGCACACTTCAGTTCAAACTGGCCCCGTTTCCTGGGCTCACAGCCCCACGTGGCCAGTGGCTTCCACACTGGGCAGTGCAGGTCAGAGCACAGGGTGTGTGAGTGGAGCGGGATGGCAGGAGACAAGGCTGGAAAGGGGGACTGGGCCAGTTTGTCAAGGGCCCTGGAAGGCTCAACGTAAATACTGAAAGTGTTAGGCTGGGCAGTGATAAGTCATTAACGTGGGAAGAGAATGCTGTGGCTGAAGGGTGGGTGGGTGGAGAACTCCAGGAGCCCAGAGACTAGGTGGCGGCTTGGTGGCCTTTGGGCTCTGTTCAGCCTCGTGGCCTTGGTGCAGGCTGCTTCTCTGCCCGGATCCCTGCAGCTTTACCCCCTGCTCACGCCAGAGCCTCCTCTGCTTCACCTGTGTCTGATTCGCTTGTCACAGTCTCCCATATCCTCTTCCGTGTAATTTAAAAATGTATGTCTGGGCTTCCCTGGTGGCGCAGTGGTTGAGAGTCTGCCTGCCGGTGCAGAGGACACGGGTTCGTGTCCCGGTCCGGGAAGATCCCACATGCCACGGAGCATCTGGGCCCGTGAGCCATGGCCACTGAGCCTGCGCGTCCGGAGCCTGTGCTCCACAACGGGAGAGGCCACAACAGTGAGAGGCCCGCGTACCGGAAAAAAAAAAAATGTATGTCCAACTCTTTCACTAGACTATAAACCAGTACAGTTGCAGGTTGTGATAGAAACAAAAGCGCTTTTTTTTCACACTAATAAGTAACTTTATTACAAAAGTCGCATCACGATAGTGTCACTGTAGTGTGTGGATATGAAACCTACCTGCCATGTTAACTAAGGGCTGGTGAGAAGTCACTAGCAGCGTGTTTTACAGCCTGCAGTAAAAGTGGGAATTACAGGATACCTACTCTGTAGGGATTGTGAGGATTGAAGGAGTAATTCTGTAGAATAGTGAGCATTTTGTGTCTGGCGCAAACTGAACCGTCAGTAAAAGTTGTTATTAACACTTTTATTATTGTTGTTCTTATAGGTTATCGCCTAACCTACAAGCATTTAGAGATGAAAATGGGTGGGATACCAAAATTATAGGCTTCCTTTGTAAATTCACAAATTATCCACTACCATATGAAACCATAATTGGAGCACATTTTGGAATTTCAGAGGGCCCATCAACACCCCTTTCTTCTCTTAACCCACAGAGACTGTAGTGGCAGAACCCTAAATGCCCCTCGAGTCCGTGGCCCACTCTCCTTGAGACTGTGATGATCTCACGCCTGAGGCTAGCTTACTAATCAGCTAAGTCAGAAAGGAGATTGTCCTTCGTGGGCCTGACACCAACAGAGGTGATGCTTCAGAGAGACGCTCCTGCCGTCCTGGGAGAAGCAGCAAACGGCCGCATCAGGAGGGGTCATGTGGAGGGAGCCGAGGGGGACCCCTGACTGTCAACCCCCAGAAATCAGGACCTGAGTCCTACAGCTGCAATGAACTTGGGAGAGGATCTCAGGTGAGAGTCTCCAAGAAGACCACAGCTCAGCCAACGCTTGACTGGCCTTTCTAGGCCTGAGCAGAAGGGCCCAGCCAGGCCGCGCAAGTATCATCTTCATTATCGGTAAACACCGAAATAGGGCTTGTGACTCAGTACTCGGCTCCAGTTGGGGACTCTAATAGGTACCGCCTAATTCAGACTCCTCCACGAACATCAGGGCTCCCCTCACAGGCACAGAGCTGCTTCGGGGCTCCCGAGGCCTGAGCTGTACTCAGTAGATAAGTTTCATCATGGAGACAAGCCTAGACAGGATTAACTCACTGCCACAGAAGGCTTCCCACAGGTGGAGACATACAAACCAGGTTTTGAAAGATGCATAGGAGTTTTGCATAAGGACAGAGGAGAAGGATAGTTCAGACACAGAGAACAGCAGTGCAGGTGCAAAGGCACAGAGAGAGTAGACAGAGTGGTTTGGGGAGAGTGAGAAGCAGTGAGACCGTGCAGGGCACAGACCCTGGTGGGGGGGGGGCGTGTGAGGTGAGACGCAGGGTCAGAGCTCTGCTTGTTCTGCAATGGATCTATTTTTTAATTATTATTATATTTAATTTAGTTGGCTGAGTTCGGTCTTAGTTGTGGCACGTGGGATCTTCGTTGCAGCGTGCAGGATCTTTAGTCGCGGCATGCAAACCCTTTAGTTGCAGCATGTGGGTTCAAGTTCCCTAACCAGGGATCGAACCTGGGCTCCCTTCTTTTGGGAGCGTGGAGTCTTAGCCACTGGACCACCAGGGAAGTCCCTGCAGAGGATCTTTAATTTCACAGCAGAAGCAAAACAAACAGTTCATAAGCAGGGAAGAGATTCAATCAAATCTGCATTTTATATTGGCCATTTGATAGAAATAGGGACTTTAAAAAATAATTTTCCAAATAATTTCAAATTTAGAGAAAATATTTGAGTACAAAAGTCTCCATCACCCAGATCATACAGCATGTGCTTCCACTTGCCTGTCCCTGTCTCACACTTATCATCTATCTACACACACACTTAGCCATCATCACTGGTCTTTCTCTGAGTCATCTGACAAAAAGCTTCAGATATGATTACTCATCACCCTGAAATACTCCAGTGCCTGTTTCCCCAAAGCAAGGACAGCCCCTGCTCCACAACCCTCCTAGTCCAGAAGTAAAGATTGATTCAACTCTGCTGTCTAATGCACAGGCTGCCCCCCAAGTATTTCTTTTCCTTTGTGGCCCAGATCCCACTCGGGAACATACATTGCATGTAGTTGTGCCTCTTCAGTTTCCTGCGATCTGGGATAATTACAGTTCCTCAGTAAGAAAACAGGGGGCCCCCCAAAAAAATAAAAAATTTAAAAAATTAAAAAAAAAAGAAAACAGGGGCCTCTAACACTTCACCTGTCCAGTGAGCCCCCAGGCCACACCTGGATCAAGCTTTCTGGCAGAGATGCCCAGACATGCTGCTCTACTCCTCTCAGCTCGTGAAGTCAGGATGCAAAATCCCAACGTGTCCCTAGCTCGCTGGCAATATGTAGCTGGGTCACACCTGCCGGCTTTTCCCTTTGGGATTGACGAGTACCTAGTAGCAGGTATTAAAACCTCCACCTACCATCCCTAGCCTCCACTGATAACTCACTCCAGCCCTACGATGACTGCTAAATGGCGATTTTCTGCTTCCGTCACTCCGATGATTTATTTCGCGTGCATTCCTCACTTGCTCGTTCACCTACATCGGTATGGACTCGTGGGTTCCTGTTTTATTCACTGGGTTGTAATCTGCCAACATCATCCTTGATTTTGCTGCTCAAATTACCCCAGATTTAATCAGTGGGCACCCCTCCCGTCGTCTCCTATGTCCTTTGGCATCATGTGATTCTTTGAAGTTTTTCTTACTTTCTGGCACAACAAAATATTTCAGGCTTATCTTGTACTTACACTGCTCCAGCCCTGAAGTCAACTGTTTCTCAGAAGATCCCTGGCTCCTTTTGCTGCAGAATGGTATTTAGAAGTGAGATCTGGAAACTACATGTACGTCTACCTGTACACTTACATCAAAACACACGAGTTCATACTCCCTCCAACTCCAATCCAACACCTCAGGGCTCTTTCCACCTCCCCCTTTGCATGCTTATGAGATCTCCAACAGCAAGAAGCCTGAATTGCATTATCCTGGATAATGCATTATCCTTGCACTATCCAGTGTATATGTCTATTTGCCAGTATAACCAGGCTGACTGGTCACCAGTACTAGGCCTAACACTGTCTCCTCCGTGCTGGGGAGCAAAGGTCTCTAGGGAGCTTTTAAAGAGGGCAAGATTAAAGAGATACCAATCAATTAAGAAAATGTTGTAGTAATCTGGGCAAGCAAGCAAGGACCAAGCTTTTCCTGATTCCTCTAGTTGCACAGCAAAGGGACACACTCAGGTGGCTCAGGTAAAGAATGTGTGATTGTGTCACCAAAGAAGCATCTGAGAAAAAGGAACAGGAGTCTTGATGAGTCTGGGAAAAATGAGACTCGTTGGTAGTGCCAACTAAACATTGTCGCTCGCCATCTGCCTCTACAAAGATGGGGTCACCAGCCACTGCAGCCGCTGGCCTTCCACACCCCCTGAAAGGAGTTCAGGGCAGAGATCAGGAATGAGGCCCTTTGTGCTCTGCAAAAACTGGCAGAACAGGTCTTCAGATAGTTAGATATTTTCGTGAGACCATGTTATGAGCCCAATTTCTTGCATATTCTCATAGCTAGAAAAGCACTAAAATCATTTACAGAGACATCTGCTCCTCGTGATGAGCAGCCACATTCTGCCAAAATGTGTGCTCGATTGCGTGTACCTCCTTCACCAAAATCACACATATACTGAACAACCCTCCGTCCCCACCCTGGCCTGCTGTTTGGAGCAGTTCCTCAGAACAATCTGAGAGGCTGTCTCCTGGGCTGTGGTCCTCATTTTGCCCCCAATAAAACTTAACTCACAACTCTCACTTTGTGCATTTTTTTCAGTTGACAGTAGCATAAAAGGAAGGGAGGCAGACTGTGCCCCTCCCCTCTGCACTGAAGCCCAGGTAGAGGTGCTGGGGAAGGAACTAGGACAGGGAGAGGGGAAGAGGTGGACGAAGGGTTGATAAGGCCCAGTGCTAGGCAGGAGGGGATCTAAAACAAAGCAGAACGGATTGAACTTAAACTGAAGGCAGCATTTTTCTCTGAAACTAGAAAGGAGGAGCGCAGAGGCTGAACCTTTACAGTTCTGCACTGGAACACTCACAGTGATGCTCCTCTTTCCTCTGAGAAAGCAGTGCCTTTCACTGGAGAATTGTCTGCAGAGAAGGTAAGGAAAGAGGTAACATGAAGAGGTCACAGGAGATTGAGGTAGAGAGTAAAATGTTAGCAAAAGCCTAAGAACAAGGCCGGGCCTGCCATTAGACTCAGCAAAGAATGAGATGGGTTCTGCCTTGCTGGGAAGTGGCCAGAAGTTCAGTGGGGTCACAAAGGCAGCAGAGGCTGGAGGCTGATTGGTGCACAGCATGGGCCTGTCTCTTCAGTGTATTTTACATCCCTAGACCGCCCAGGTCAAACGCTTTATCACAGACATGCAGGATTTCTTGTGTGGCTCATGTTCACCCAACTCTTTATCTGTAGGATGTGATTCTACAGCTTTTTAGAGGAAAGACTGCAAGACAGAAAGGGTCATGCTCCTTCCTGTGTTAACAAGGCAGCTACTTGTTTTGAGGTTGTAACTTGGTCTTGAGTGAAAGGTGGCATTAGAGCTTTAAGCTGTTGCGTAGGAAAAGGGGTAAGACTCACCATTTTACATATTTGCAACTCACATAATGTAACTTGGGGGAAGGAAAACCATTCCTTTCCTTGCTTGTGGTTTAGTGCCCTTGCCCAAAGTTGAGTGTTCTAGCCCCTGGAGCAATGTTTATGAGATTATATATTTATATATATATATCTCCATAGACACACACACATATATGCATACATAATTACATACAGACTCACAGATGAGGTGAGGGGAGGTATCCTTTATTCATTCAGTACCTGCTGTGCCAGGCACTGTGCTAGCGTGAAGATATGATGATACACATAATACAGTTCTTGCCCTCATAGACTTCAAGCCTAGTTGAATGATGAATGAGACTCTGGCAAAGTTACCAATGCACGCAGATGCTTGCCTTCCCACTGCCCCCAAAGTTCATGGGAGCAGCAGGTCTCACTGCGTCTAACAGGGCTGTGACTGCAGTTCTCTTCAGCTGGTGATCCTCTTCATCTTTCAGCCTTTCACTCTCCTGTCTGCACGGCAAGATGGTCTGTGGGATATCACTGTTTTGTCCTGAAAATGGCAGTCTTTGCCCCTGCAACTACTGCACAGTTATCGTTATTCCAGAATCCCTACAATATGGCAGGGAAGGGCCCATGTGACACGAACACATCCACCAAGAACTTAAAAACATGTAAGCTGCTACATTTCTCTCCAGTAGTCCCTGCCCCTCCTAAAGATGATCACGCAAGGCTCCCAGTAACAAAGATTTGAAGAGCAAGAGAGGGGAAAAAACTAGCCCTATTGTTACAAACTGAATTAAAATATCCTTGGAACTCATTTAATATGCTTAAAAAACTTCCTCTGCAACTGTTTGGCTTTAAGGAGACTACAAAATAAATATAATTACCCTGATTGAGTTTTGTGGAAAGCAAAGCGATCAAGAGCTGTCTGTGCTTCTAGAAGCGATTCAGAAATCGCGGGCAGGATGTCAGCGCCCGCAGCAGAAGCTCTCGGGCACGGACAGCATCCTGCTTAGTGAGCGGGCGCTGGGTCCCCGCTGTCCCGCCGGGCGAGGACAGTTCCTGTCCCACGCGCACACAGGGGCCTATCCCGCACGCTCCTCACGCCTCCGGGACCGCTGAGAGAGTTCCATCAGTAAAACGTCTGCACGCTGGGGGCTCTCACCACAGCCGGGGACACACAGAACTACTCGGATTTTCTAACAGCTTGGAAGTGCCTTTAACAGTGACACCCTAAAACTTGGCAAGTGTAGCGCAAACTCAGGAGCGTGTACTTCTTCCACAGCAGCCCTGCACGAACCGCGACCCAGGTGACGGGGCGAGCTCAACCCTCACCGCCCGCGGGTCCAGCCCCAGGAGCCGACCCTCACCAGCCACAGAGCCCACCCCTTCCAGACTCACACCCTGCGGCCAGTGAGTTCCGCTCCTTGACGTCCACGCACGCCCCGCCCACATTCGCCTTATGGGCGCCCCGCCCCGCGTGTGGACGCCCACGCAGGACCCGCCCCCCTCGCCTCATCGGCGCTCCGCCCGCCCGCGCGATGACGCCACAAGGCCCCGCCCCACCCGCCTCAGGGGCTCTCAGCCAGGCCTGTGGGGTGACACCCACGCCGGCCTCGCCCACCCTGTGGCAGTGGCGCCCCGCCCGCCCGCGCGATGACGCCACACACCAGTCCCGCGCAACAGCCTTCGCGGGGCTCCCGGGTCCTGTGGGATGACGTCCCACGCTGGCCACGTCCACCCAACGTTAGGCCGCGCCCAGGCCCGGGGCCACACCCGACCGCCGCAGTAGAAGCCCCCGACCCCTCGCCGCCGCCGCACCGCCCGGCGTGCTGACGTCGCACGGCGCCGCGGGCTGAAGCGCGGGCGGGCGGGCAGGGCGGCTGCGCTGTCCACTCAGAGGGGCGCTGGCGGGCAGGCTGAGGCGCGTCGGCCCGGAGCCAACCGGATCGCTGCGCGGCGGGGCGATGAGCGGCGCCCGGGCCCCGGGCCCCGAGGCCGGCGCCGCCGGGGCCGAACCCCCCGGCGCGGCGCTGAGCGTGGACGTGGCGGGGCTGCTGGTGCAGCTGGCGCGCAGCTTCGCGCTGCTGCTGCCGGTGTACGCGCTGGGCTACCTGGGCCTCAGCTTCAGCTGGGTGCTGCTGGCGCTCGGGCTGCTCGTGTGGTGCCGCAGGAGCCGCGGCCTCAAGGCCACCCGTCTGTGCCGCGCGCTGGCGCTGCTGGAGGACGAGGAGCGCGCCGTGCGCCTGGGGGTGCGCGCCTGCGACCTGCCGGCCTGGGTGAGTGGGCGCAGCAGACCGCGACACGCCCCCGGCCCTTACCTTCCTGTCCGCCACGGCCCCGCAGGGTCCGGCGTCCCCGCCCGCCCCAAGTCCTCCCGGGTCTGGGGTCCGCTCACGCCCCAGCCCACCCGCCCACGTTGGGGCGTCCTGACCAGGGGCGGCACGTACGCCTGGGTGGGCGCCGGCGTCGGGCCTGGGCCTGTGTACCTTGCGGGGCCTCGCCGCTGTCGCCGGGCCCAGCCTCCCGACCGCTCTCGGCCCGCGAACCCCTTTGGGTTGGCGCCTTCCCTCCGCCGCGCGGGTCCCGAGCAGGGCCGCACAGGTGAGGCGCTGTCTGCGCTGTCTTGCTTTGGCCACGTCGTCACGCCTCGCTGTGCGGTGCCGTGACTCCCGCCTGCGGAATGTGAGCTCGCGGCCGCCGGGTGCCCTGCGCGGGCCTGGACGCCACTCCCTGCCCCCTGCGGAAACGGCGGCCAGCGGTGTGGGGAGAAGGGCGGTTTCCTCCTTGCCTGCGAAGTCTCAGCCGTTCTTGGTGGTTTCTGGCACAGTTGAGGAGCAGTGGGGGTCCCCCAGAAGATTTGCTGGTACGATGATTGGAGGTGTGTTCCGGTTCTTTGGAAGTAACGTTATAAGCTGAGTAACTTTTATGTAGGGTGAACTCGAATCCCAGGTGAATTTGGGGGTGGGTGGGGCAGGCGTGGTATTGATCGTTTGTGCCCCAAGCGGTTCTCTGCATATTTTACTTAGGCAGCGTGGAAACTAACGGAGTTGGTTCCCTCGTTCTTTCTTAACCGTGAGTAGGTGCCAGAGTTTCAGACGGTAGGAAACAGTGCTTGTTTTAAGATAAATGATGCTGCTGTTAGGCTTGATGTAAACTTCTCGGGAAGATGGCCAGCCAGTGAGTTTCAAAAGGGTCGTTTTCTCTTAGAGGAGAAAAGGGCTCGCAGTACGATCCCTGTTTCCAATCAGAAGACGCTTGTGAAGCAGGGCATGGAGTGCATGACACAAGGCAAACAGGTTGCAAAGCAGGAGTGCCCACGGCCAGGAGGAACTCAATGGCTACTGCCTTGTGGTGACAAGTTGCAATTGCAGTAAGAACCTCACAGTCAGGGACTTGGGAAATTTAAAATTCCGTCAATACGTGGTGGACGTGTGGCACAGGGCTACTTGGAGCAATCACAGTAACCAGCGTGGTGTAGCTTTTTGCCAGAAGCAGGAAAGAGGAGGGTGGTGTAGAAAACGGGAACTCAGTAACAGAGGTGCGAAAAGCCAAGAGCAGAGGTGCACTTTGGAAACGCAGAAGGACTTTAAAGTGGTGTCTGGTATCTTGTGTCACACCGAATTAAGTGATTCCAGAAGGTAGCTAAAAACAGAGTAGGGGCATTACCAAAACAGCAGGCATAATCAGGGCAGAAATTCACAGAAACTGGGGGTGCTGACATTCATAGACGCTTGGTTATGGAGCAGTTGGCTAACATCAAATTTGCTTGTAAAAGCTGTGAAATGCACCCTATTTTCACATAATGAATTAACAAGTATCGTTGTTACCATATTGAAGGACAGGGCAAATTATTATTTTTAGCAGAAGAAAAGGGTGATTAGCCAAAGCTTCCTTCCTTGGGTTTCTTCTCGGTGTGACTTAAACTCATGAACTGTGGTGTTCATGTTGTACAGTAAAGAATTTATGTTTTTTCCAAAATTTTTTACTTGTTCATTCCAAATTTGTATTTGTGCTCATGTCACACACAGATGTATACTTAAACATGCCTGTATTGCTTAGAAAACTACTGTGAGGATTCACATGAAACTTGACGGTGATCATATCCAAGAAAAGCACTAGGAATCTGGGGTTTGAGGCAGATTTTTTAATACTTTTTTTTAATTGTAATACCCATGTGTTGTTTTCATGACAAAACCAGTGAATTACACTGTCTAGAAGTGGACCTGCTGTTCTGCTGTAGCCAGGGAGTCCGTGCGTAAGAAGAGTTAAGTTTTCTGTATCAGTAGTTCTTTGATTTTTACGGTACATACTTAGGTTCTTGGGGTTCAGAACTTTGGGCTGATGTTTTGCTTTGAACAACATATGTTTGTATGGATTTCATAGTGTGTCATTGACAGCTGTGATTCACAGCAGGGTAGAAGCAGAGCAAAACTAATGTGGGGCTCACTTCCTAACCTCCCTTTTGAATACGTTCACTGACAATTTTTCTTCTGTTTATTTAGTAAAGTAAAAATTTATACTGGCTGTAAAATGAGATGATTAACAAATATGAATACTTGGAGAAAAAATACATATACTGTTTCAAATTAAGGCTATTAGGATATGAAAAATGGCTCTCAACGTGATAATTCTGTAAGACCTTGATCCTACAGCTTTAATGTATACCACATTACTATTCATTCTTTACTTTTTTTTTCCCCCCGTTTAACAGGGAAAAGGCCTGCAGGTTGGAGTTGGTAGATTGAGGACTGGCCTTTTCGTTGTATCAGTGGTCTCCCCTTGTTAATTGGGCCCTGTAAAATTAGACTGTGGTTGAAGAATATTGTTGAAGAGCTTTTATAGACGTGAGTAGGGGTGATTGCCCACTGCTAGTTTTGTTTATTTGAAAAATTAGAACTTGGTGTGAAGTTTGTCCTTTTCGTGCTTTCACTACTGCCAATAAATGCTGATTCCATGGCTGCAAATAAGTAGAGACCCAAACCTGTCATAAATGACAACTGGTCTTTTATTCCTCTAATACTTTGATGATTGAGATTTAAAGCATAGTGAACTTCTGTGTTCTGTTTTTGTTATTATGCACCAGCTTTTCTTTAGGGAGAGCTTTCTTCCCATGGTTCTTCTGGTAAGTTCAGGAGAATTTAACTCTAGCCAAAATTTAATATGTATAGGCTAAGAACCAAATGGACAAAAGAAAAGAATACACTTTGGTCTCATGTAAAGGAAGGGCAAGTACTTTTATTCTCAGTGTTAATCATTGACTTATAGTTTAAAAAATTTTTGTGAACACTTGTAACAGACTTGTAGCTAAATCGGGATCCACAGTTTAGCTATTTTAAACTGTGGTTGCAACTTTAGCATCTAGATCCTAGAGCAGTTATGTGCTTTGAGAAGATGTTAGATCCTCTTCAGAGCTGTGAAGGGGATATGGATAATCTTTGGGTTTCTTGTTTATGTGCACACTACTGCTGTTTTTCAAAGAGAAAAAGGACAGTCACCCTCAACATCGCTGTTATGCTGTCTAAATGCTTCATGAAGTTAGAGCAGAAGGCCCCATCGTTGCTGGACACAAAGCAGTAACTATTTGTTTTTTAGTTTAAGCTAAAAACTGGATTTAAATTTAGGATATTTGCATCCATCAGGTTGTGTGCTCTGGTTTTTCTGCATCAGATGAATATTAGCCTCACTTTACATTCAAGATGGGAGCTAGGACTGAACTATATATAATTTAAGTAGATACAGGAATTGAAAATATATGTAGTATATTTATGTTAAATTATATTAAGTTAATACATGTTGTGTTAAATCATATTAAATATGTTTATAAAACATAGACCTTGATCCTGTGAAGAACCGATGATGAACAGCTGACTCATGAGTTACTGTTCTCCTTAGGCCTGGTGGACCTCTTTCCTATTTTCTCTGTGGGTTTTCATGATTTCTACATTGGTTGCAACATTTAACCTTGAATGATACCACAGACATTGTGAATAGATTAAAAACCATTGAATTGTACACTTTAAATGAGTGAATTGTATGGTATCTGAATTATATCTCAGTGCTGTTAAAAAAAATTATAAACATTGAATTTCTCTTAAAAATAAAGAAGTGAAACAGGTGAACAGTTATAGTACAAAGTAAGCCATACAAGCCTCCTTGCTTATGGAATTCCAGCTAAAACTGATATAATTTTTAAAAATTATTGTTCCAATATAAATTTGGAGACATTTACATTTTAAAGAATATTTAATGAAAGTGGAGGGCTTGTGAATGAAAACAGTTAACTAAGTAAGTGTTTTTACCTTAAACCTAATGTTACTTTACGCATTGATACTACCTTAGCTAAACAAACAGAAATTGTGCTTCAGAGATATACATAGCCTAAATGTGTGTTTTTTGTGTGAGTTATTCTAAACTCTTACTTTAATTCAAGTACTGATATGTAATTACGATGTGCGTTTGGGAAGTTTAACCTATAAATTGGTTTGTTTTCTACAAATGTATCCTATCATAGCATTATTTTATTTATTTATTTATTTATTTATTTTTGCGGTACGTGGGCCTCTCACTGTTGTGGCCTCTCCCGTTGCGGAGCACAGGCTCCGGACGCGCAGGCTCAGCGGCCATGGCTCACGGGCCCAGCCGCTCTGCGGCATGTGGGATCTTCCCGGACCGGGGCACGAACCCATGTCCCCTGCATCGGCAGGCGGACTCTCAACCACTGCGCCACCAGGGAAGCCCTTTATTTATTTTTTTTAAAGGCCCAGTTTTAAAAAAAAATTTAAATTTTTATTTACTTATTTATTTAATTGGCTGCACCACTCGGCACGCAGGATCTTGGTTCCCTGACCAGGGATCGAACCTGTGTTCCCTGCAGTGGAAGCTTGGAGTCCTAACCACTGGACTGCCAGGGAATTCCCCATACATTTTAGAATGTACTATTTGTAGTCTCCTGCATTTTGTTATGTTTTGTTAAATCATTACCTTTTTTGGTGTCCATGACAATGCTGCCTCAGATGAATTTTCCTTCCCCATTTAAAGATCTGAGGACCCACTATCTACAGAAGTGTTAGAGATCACCTTGCCTTCATGTGTGTACTTCCCGATAGATACGAGGTGGGGTGCGATGGCCGAAGAGTGCCCTGGTGGGTCAGAAGGTGGTCAGTGGTGGGGGCGTGCATATAGGCACGCTAAAGGACATTGAAGAATAAGTGGAAACAGCAAGATAAAAAAGTGCAGGATTGGGAAATCAGGCATCTCAGGGGATGAAAGCATCAGAGCCCAGTAGGACAGCAACATGGGTACCTGGGCCCTGCCGTCGGGGGGGAGCTGTAAGGAAGGTGAGGAACTGTCAGCTGGGCCCAGGGGTGAGGAGTAGAGCTGCTCAGACGGAGGCCTGGCCACCTCTCAGGGCAACACTCGCATTTCTCAGGGAGACGTGGCGTGTTTGGACATGGGAGGAGGGGGACATCGTGATGTACTCAGAACCAATTTGTGAAGTCAGAAGGTGGAAGCTCCTGTGCAGTGCCGATTACTGCTGGATTGTCCTGCTCTACACCCTTGAAGTCGCTGGAGACGCCTGTCCACCTCCCCCAGATAGACTTTTATTTTACTCTGAAGGGTCTTCCTGTGCCATAAACACTGCGTCATCCCCTGCTCTTTTGAAACTGGGTGGGCATAGTTCTTACATAAACAGTGTCAGTAGTTGTGTTGCATGGAACCTTTTTTCCATTTAACATGTTTTATTCACAAGTTTTCTCATGGTCTTTTGCCCTCTCAGTGTTTTTTCTTTCTTAATTTATTTTTCCCTTAAGTGTTAAAAAAAAGTCCTGTAAGTTTTTTAAAGAAAACCATCTATTTTGGTGAATTTTTCCTAGAGTAGATCACATTTTAAGGAACAAGCCCAGCTTAAGTGCAGGGATCAAAAATGAGCTTTCATTGATTCATCTATTCACTCAGCCAGTATTTATTGGACCTTTCCTGTGTTCCAGGTACTGTACTAGGTGATGAGTTAGACAAGGCCTCAAACTCAAAAATTTACTAGCTGGTGATTACACACATCTAGGGATAATCCTAGTTTTAGTCATAGTATGCACTGGTAGTTTTTTTCTTTTTTTTAAATAAAAATAATACATATGCATTTTTGTTAAATCCAAAAAAAGTATATAAAAACATTATTCATAATTCCAAACCACCCATCATAGTAGTTGGTAAAAACTATAACAACTTTGAATGGAATTGTTAGTGTGTATTCATCTATTTGTACTGATAAACCATACTAAAAATCATTTGTTCAGAAAAATATGGTTTAGCGTTTAAAAGTTTTCTGGACTCTTAACTACATGTGGAAAAAGAAAGGCAGACCTTTATTAGGTCTTTCACTTGGTGAAATGGTATGTTCATTTTTTAAAAAGACTATGCCTTTTAGAGCATTTTGTACATTTATTGAAGTAATAGCTCAACTCTTCAAATCAGTGTATTTTAAAAGATTTTACTGATGAAGATTAAAACTTTTCTCTAGGGTTTGTAGATCTAGCTGTGCGTATAAGTTCAGTTTTATGCTATCCTGTCTCCTATTTTGTGAAAGGCAGTCTTATGATTAGTCATAGTGGACGCCTCTGAGACCTGTAGTTCAATATCTGGTGTCTTTTTTTTTTTTAATTAATTAATTAATTTATTTTTGGCTGCATTGGGACTTTGTTGCTGTGCGCGGGCTTCTCATTGTGGTGGCTTCTCTTGTTGCGGGGCACGGGCTCTAGGCGCCCGGGCTTCAGTAGTTGTGGCACGTGGGCTCAGTAGTTGTGGCTTGCGGGCTCTAGAGCTCAGGCTCAGTAGTTGTGGCGCACGGGCTTAGTAGCTCCGCGGCATGTGGGATCTTCCCAGGCCAGGGCTTGCACCCGTGTCCCTTGCATTGGCAGGCAGATTCTATTTTTTTTCAAGATTTTCAGTTTTATTTTTTTCTCAAAAGCCTAGTCATATTTTTTTAAGACATTTAATCTGTGAATAGAAAACCCTGAATCTTAAAAAAGCTAAGGGTTTGGGTTTTTTCTTTTTTAATCTTTTTAACATCTTTATTGGAGTATAATTGCTTAACAATGCTGTGTTAGTTTCTGCTTTACAACAAAATGAATCAGTTATATATATACATATGTTCCCATATCTCTTCCCTCTTGCATCTCCCTCCCTCCCACCCTCCCTATCACACCCCTCCAGGGGGTCACAAAGCACCAAGCTGATCTCCCTGTGCTATGCGGCTGCTTCCCACTAGCTATCTACCTTACGATTGGTAGTGTATATATGTCCATGCCTCTCTCTCGCTTTGTCACAGCTTACCCTTCCTCCTCCCCATATCCTCAAGTCCATTCTCTAGTAGGTCTGTGTCTTTATTCCTGCCTTACCCCTAGGTTCTTCATGACATTTTTTTTCTTAAATTCCATATATATGTGTTAGCATATGGTATTTATCTCTCTTTCTGACTTACTTCACTCGGTATTACAGACTCTAGGCCTATCCACCTCATTACAAATAGCTCAGTTTCGTTTCTTTTCATGGCTGAGTAGTATTCCATTGTATATATGTGCCACATCTTCTTTATCCATTCATCCGATGATGGACACTTAGTTTGTTTCCATCTCCGGGCTATTGTAAATAGAGCTGCAGTGAACATTTTGGTACATGACTCCTTTTGAATTATGGTTTTCTCAGGGTATATGCCCAGTAGAGGGATTGCTGGGCCATATGGTAGTTCTATTTTTAGTTTTTTAAGGAACCTCCATACTGTTCTCCACAGTGGCTGTATCAATTTACATTCCCACCAACAGTGCAAGAGGGTTCCCTTTTCTCCACACCCTCTCCAGCATTTATTGTTTGTAGATTTTTTTTTAACATCTTTATTGGGGTATAATTGCTTTACAATGGTGTGTTAGTTTCTGCTTTATAACAAAGTGAATCAGTTATACATATACATATGTTCCCATATCTCTTCCCTCTTGCGTCTCCCTCCCTCCCACCCTCCCTATCCCACCCCTGTTTGTAGATTTTTTGATGATGGCCATTCTGACTGGTGTGAGATGATATCTCATTGTAGTTTTGATTTGCATTTCTCTAATGATTAATGATGTTGAGCATTCTTTCATGTGTCTGTTGGCAGTCTGTATATCTTCTTTGGAGAAATGTCTATTTAGGTCTTCTGCCCATTTTTGGATTGGGTTGTTTGTTTTTTTGTTATTAAGCTGCATGAGTTGCTTATAAACTTTGGAGATTAATCCTTTGTCAGTTGCTTCATTTGCATATATTTTCTCCCATTCTGAGGGTTGTCTTTTGGTCTTGTTTATGGTTTCCTTTGCTGTGCAAAAGCTTTGAAGTTTCATTAGGTCCCATTTGTTTATTTTTGTTTTTATTTCCATTTCTCTAGGAGGTGGGTCAAAAAGGATCTTGCTGTGATTTATGTCATAGAGTGTCCTGCCTATGTTTTCCTCTAAGAGTTTGATAGTTTCTGGCCTTACATTTAGGTCTTTAATCCATTTTGAGCTTATTTTTGTGTATGGTGTTAGGGAGTGATCTAATCTCATACTTTTACATGTACCTGTCCAGTTTTCCCAGCACCACTTATTGAAGAGGCTGTCCTTTCTCCACTGTACATTCCTGCCTCCTTTATCAAAGATAAGGTGACCATACGTGTGTGGGTTTGTCTCTGGGCTTTCTATCCTGTTCCATTGATCTATCTTTCTGTTTTTGTTCCAGTACCATACTGTCTTGGTTACTGTAGCTTTGTAGTATAGTCTGAAGTCAGGGAGCCTGATTCCTCCAGCTCTGTTTTTTGTTCTCAAGATTGCTTTGGCTCTTCGGGGTCTTTTGTGTTTCCATACAAATTGTGAAATTTTTTGTTCTAGTTCTGTGAAAAATGCCAGTGGTAGTTTGATAGGGATTGCATTGAATCTGTAGATTGCTTTGGGTAGTAGTCTTTTTCACAATGTTGATTCTTCCAATCCAAGAACATGGTATATCTCTCCATCTATTTGTATCATCTTTAATTTCTTTCATCAGTGTCTTATAGTTTTCTGAGTACAAGTCTTTCACCTCCTTAGGTAGGTTTATTCCTAGGTATTTTATTATTTTTGTTGCAATGGTAAATGGGAGTGTTTTCTTGATTTCACTTTCAGATTTTTCATCATTAGTGTATAGGAATGCCAGAGATTTCTGTGCATTCATTTTGTATCCTGCTACTTTACCAAATTCATTGATTAGCTCTAGTAGTTTTCTGGTAGCATCTTTAGGATTCTCTATGTATAGTATCATGTCATCTGCAAACAGTGACAGCTTTACCTCTTCTTTTCCGATTTGGATTCCTTTTATTTCCTTTTCTTCTTTGATTGCTGTGGCTAAAACTTCCAAAACTATGTTGAATAAGAGTGGTGAGAGTGGGCAGCCTTGTCTTGTTCCTGATCTTAGTGGAAATGCTTTCAGTTTTTCACCATTGAGGACGATGTTGGCTGTGGGTTTCTCATATATGGCTGGCAGGCAGATTCTTAACCACTGTGCCACAAGGGAAGCCCTATCTGGTGTCTTTTTAATGAACTACAGCAGGATGTCCAGAGCAAAGTATCAATGCAGAGTAATAGCACATCTTAAGTGCACCCCGTGTGTCAGCAGCAGTGATTCCCTTTTTTAAAAAATGCCATTGTTGTACCTGGTGACTACACTTGAGAATGGGTGATAACCACACAAATGGCAGATGTGGAAATACTAGTATGGAAGTTTTTATTATGCTTTCTTTTTTATTCTTTGTAAAAATGTCATTGAAGTTGAGCTTGAAGTTATTTTGTTTGTTCAATCACTTAGTGAACTTATCTTTCTGCTTTTAATGAACATGCAGTCGTGTTTGCCTTTATTTCTTATGTTATGGCTAGACAGGTTTTAAAAACATGATTTTTCTGGTATGAAAAGAACACTTGCTCATTGTAGAACATTTCAAGCTTTGGAGAGTAAAAAGGAAAAAAGCTACCTGGAATCCTACTAACCAGTGATAGCCGTTATTAACGTTTCAGTGATTTTCTGAATCTTTAGCATGTCTAGAGGTACGTGGATGTTGTATTTGCCTACACTAAGGATTATGTTGTGGACGTTATATCATTCTTCTTCAGAAATATGACTCTTTTTTTGCAGTAGTATCTGTTTTACTTAAATTATGTTTGGTGGACAGATTCCAAAAATCAGATTGTTAGTTACTATATGTTGAGAAAAGGTAAAACTAGAGTTTAAGATATTTAATTTTCTACTCTTTTCAAGTTATAAAAGATTATTTGCTTGAACTATTTGTCAGATTGTTCAGGATATATGAACTATTTTTGAACTCATAAGAGTAGCATGATAATTTTATAAACAGAAGTCTAGCTTTAGGGGGCAGTGTTTGTTTTTGAATGGTGTGATGTTAAAATAAGCACAGTAGATTTATCCAGATCCCCTCTTACGTACATAACCTTTGGAAGAAGAGAGTTCTCCCACGCAGAGTCGCTCTTCCAATGGCTTTTCTTCCTCTGCTGTGTTGGGATGTGAGAGTTGGTTAAGTTGAAGTCATGGCTTTGTGTCGCACAATGTTGGGATTGCTATCTGGAGACTGCTGAGAAGGCTCACTGCATTGTCCTTGATCTCATCTGAAAACAGCAGCCGCGTGATTGGTGTTGTCAGTGTCACTTGGCAGCCCTTGGGCACTGAGTGATGTGGGCCACCCTCGTGGGTACCCATGTCACACGTGCCGGCATGGCTGCTTGGGCACACACTCGAGAAGCAGGCTCTGGATCTGATAGATGTAGGTTCCTGTCTGAGACCCACCCACTCCCAACTCCGTGCACTTGGGCAAGTTGGTCACACCTTTTAGAACCTTAGTTTCCTCATCGTTAGGTGGGCATGGAAATGAGCCCGACTCTGTGTTGTGGTTGTGAGGCTGGAATGAAGAAAGGCCCAGGGATGTGGCAGAGGTGGCTAGTGGTACCCTGGGTTAGTGATCCCAGTACTGATGCTTCCTTTCAGCTGCACTGGTGTTAACGGGCCAGCTTCCTGCTGCCTGTGGCACTTCTCTGACTCACCTTGCCACCTCCTCCCCACTTCAGCCAGAGGGGGCAGATGAGATCAGAGCTTCTCTTTTACTGTGGTTTGTTTATCTGGTGTTGTTGCTAAGAATTTATCTGCCGTAATGCTTTGTTATTAGTCACACTCTAAAGTATTCCTTGTAATTTCTTTCTCTTTTTCTCTGTGTATCCCTAAAGTAATTACCCCTCATCCTTGCTGCTTCTTCCTTAAAACAAATTCTGTCCTGAGGTTGTGGTTAATCTCTCCTTGCTCTGCTTGCAGCAGCTGCCCTGATGCAGTAGATAACCGTAGTTAGTTCCATTATGACAGTATCATGTTGTAAAATTTTTAAATTCTTGTAGTCATTTCCTTGATCTTGTGAATAAGTGTTGATTAGTGACTAAAGTGGGGATTTGAAAATGTATATCCTATTTCTGGGTCAGTTGTAATAGTTTAATTTAACCTATGTTAGATGTGGAGTTGTTTTCCTTCCGTTTGCATCCGAGGGGTTGAGATAAGTTTTAGGTTTCCCAGAGGATGGTGGATCTGCAGAAGATAAATCCAGTAATGTGGGAAGAGAACATTGTCCAACTTGCTTCGTGCCATAAATATTACACTGGAGTACGTGTTATAAACTGGTTTTCGGGTCTGCCACTCATTCTGAGATACCAGCATGAAATTGCTAAAATTATTTCTCTGAGTGATACTTGTACCTTCTGTTTTCTTACAGAACTTTGCTTACATATTTGTTAAATCATTTAGTTAAGTGTGCTTAGTCCTGTAATTGTGTGTAGGATCAGGAGTTTGAAGACAGGGACTTTTTATATCTGCCATAGCATCTAAGAGTATTTGCATGGAGTTTGCACAGCAACCCTAGTGAGTTGTTGGAACAGTGAGCTACTAATTGCTTGGTTTATTAGGAGCGTCTATACCCAATTATAAATTGTCGTATAATGCCTGTGTTGCCATTATTACACATATTTGAGGTGAGCTGCCTACTGAGATCATTAATTTATTTCATTTGGGCTATAAACATTTAAATGCCTAGCAAGGAAATGCATAAGATCTGTTAATAGTAAGTTAATATCTGAGTACTGGGTTTTTAAAACCAAAAACCCAAATATAATCTGAAACAAAAATGAGAATACAGTCTCAATTTTTTCACATACATAAAGAAAGGTCTTGAAATTTATCCAGAGCTATTAGAAAGTGTTGATTTTACTTAATAGCTTGAATCAGATTGTGGTTTTATATTGGGTGAAATGGAGTGAACACTGCTGTATGTATGAAGGACGGTTTTAACAGGAATTATCTGTAGATTGTATTTCATAGTGGATGGTGCAAGAGGGGAAAGGTAACAGCTCGTCTTTGCTTGCTGCCTGCACTGGGGCCACTGTAAGAAAATGCGGCAAACTTGGTGGCTTAAAAAACACAAATTTATCATTTACAATTCTGGAGGCCCAAAGTCTGGAATCAGTTCCTTTGGGCTGAAACCAAGGGATCTGCAGGGCCGTGCTCCTCTGGAGGCCTTTCCTAGCTTCTGGAGCTGCGTTCCTGGGCTCATGGCCCTTCTGCACCTTGAAAGCCAGCAGCTGCTTCGATCATCACGGTGCTTTCTGTTTTCTTTCTGTGTCATTTCTGCCTCTGCTCCCTCTTGAAAGGATACGTATGATTGCATTAGGGCCCACCCAGGTGATGCAGGATAATTTCCCCAACTCAAGATCCTTAATTGATCACATCTGCAAAGTCTTTTTTTTTTGTCTCATAAGGCAACACTCAAGTTCTAGGGAGTGGGACATGGATATCTCTTGAAGGGCCACCAGCACTGCCCTACATCTTGGAGTACTCAGGAGCCAAGGTGGCTGAACACAGTGATGATGGCTCAGCTTTGTTTCATCAGTTCAGAGAGGCACTTTCCCTCCACTTAACATATCTGGTCTCAGATTCATCTCACAACCGCGTGTGATTCAGTTAGTGTACTCTTTCCTTCTTAGTGGCACAAAAGTGGTGGTGTGTCTTATAATTGGTCATTTCTTGGATTCAACACTGTGGCTGTTCCCTTTTTCTGCCATAGCCCTGGTGCCTGAGAGTTACCTGTGGTCTTGGAGAGGCAAATGGGGGAGAGAGAGGAGCTGAGCTATTGGATGAAGGGCGGCCCACTTGGGCCAAACTGTTTGCATTGGGAGATGGGGAGGGCCCTTACGCCCTGTGAGTGCAGGAGTTTGGGCTTGATCTGGACGACGCCCGGAAAACACCAAAACATTTAAAAGAGTGGTGTGTCCCGATTTTAAAAAGGCATGTGTAGCAAGGTAAATCTGGCAGTGATGTCCAGCTGGACTGAGGGGACTGAGTGGTGGCCAGAGCCAGGCACGAGAAAGGAAGGAGTCACCCTGGGAGGATCTGATGGGGTCACACTGGGAGGGAGGGAGGAAAGGAGCGGGATGCGGGAGTGAAAGGTGGCTCCAGGTCACTTGCTTGGCTCCTGGGTGAGGACGTGATGATATTTGCCAAGAATGATTCTGTAGGAACAGTAGTTTGGAGGCCTAGAGATAAGGATGGGAAATTGTTAATTTTGTTTTATAAACGTTGAGTTTAAGAACCCTAAGGGAGTTCCAAGAGGAGTTATCAAACAGCGGCCAGCGGCTGGTAGGTGAGATCTGGGGGACACACCCGGACACTTTCATTTCCTAGGTGACGGGTGGCTGAGATCACGCTTGAAGTGGAGAAATGGAGAAAGCATGTGTAGACAGCATAACAAGACCAGAGGGCCCAGGACAGACCTTTGCACTCTGGAGGAAATCAGGGGATGGAAAATGAGGGGAGGGAATTCCCTGGTGGTCCAGTGGTTAGGACTCAGCGCTTCACTGCTGTGGCCCGAGTTCAGTCCCTGGTTGGAGAACTAAGATCCTGCAAGCTGCAGTGTGGCCAAAGAAAAGGAAAAGAAAGAAAGAAAATGAGGGAAAGGGTTCATTCATTCAGTGCTCACTGTGTGCAGGTTCTCTTCCAAGCACTCTGCATAGACACCTGTTACCCTCATTTTACAGGTGAGGGGACAGACCACCCTAACACTTGTCTTTGGTTCCAGGGCATAGTTTGAACTGGGAAGTCTCTTGGTGGTGAGGAAGAAACTGGGAATTAGACATTGTCTAATCTAGTTATTTTGATAATTTCTACTTTTCAAAGGAGGAGGCTAGGGCCCAGGGGTTCAGCGGTCACCGCAGTCACACAGAACTGGAGGCAGTGCCGGGCTGGGGTCTTGTCCCTGCTGGCCACGCCCTCTCCACTGCCCCTCGGCTCAGCTCACTTGGTTATACAGCGTTAGCCTAGCCGTCTCAAGTATCTCAAGTGTTAGGCGGCGGGGTAGGCTGTCAGTGTTTTCAGTCTCTATAATTGGGACAAGTCCTTTTTCCGTTTCCAAGTTTTTGTCTGGGATCATTTTCCTCCTGCTTGAAAAACTCACTTTAATATTTCTTTTAATGCAAGTTGGACAGTAACAATTTTTCTCAAGTTGTGTTCATTTACAGAAAAATCAAGCAGATAGAGTTCCCATATCCCACCTGCATCTAATTTCTTGTATTAGCGTCTTGCATTAGTGTGGTACATTTGTTGTAATTATTGAACCAGTGTTGATACATTATTAAGTTCCCAGTTTACATTAGGAGTCTCTCCTTGTTTGTAGAATAGTTTCACTGCCCCTGCGCCCCCCGCAATCCCCCGAGTCTTCCCTCCTCCCCATCCCCAAACCTCTGGGTGGCCACTGATCTTTTTACTGTCTGTAGTTGTGCCTTTTTCAGAATGTCAGAGAGTTGCAATCATACACTGTGTAGCATTTTCACATTGGCTTCTTTCTCTTAGCAACATGCATTTAAGATTCCTTGTTTTTTCCTGGCTTAAGAGTTCATTTATTTTTATTGCAATAAAATTCAAATAACATACAATTAACTATTCAGTGTCATTTAGTACCTTCACAATGTTGTGCAACCATCACCTCTGTCTGGTCCCCCAAATTTTCATCTCCCCAAAAGAAACCCTGTATCCTTGAGCAGTCACTCCCACTTCACCCACACCCACATGCAACCACAAATTTGCTTTCTGTCTCTATGATTTTACGTATTCCAGATATTTCATATAAATGGAATCATTACAATATGTGACCTTTTGTGTCTGGCTTATTTCACTTAGCATAACATTTTTAAGATTTTACCCTGTAGCATGCTTTGTTTCTTTTTTATGGCTGAATAATGTTCCATTGTACAGATATACCCCAATTTGCTTATCCATTCATCCTTGGAAGAACTTTTTGGGTTGTTTCTGTCTTTATGAGTTGTTTCTGTGCTATTATGAGTAGTGTTGTGAACATTCCTATACAAATTTTTGTTTGAATACCTGTGTTTAGTTTTGTAGGGTATATACCTAGAAGTGGAATTGATGAGTTTAACTTTTTGCAGAGCTGCCAAACTGTTTTCCATAATAGTGGGAATATTTTATATTCTCACAAGCGATGTAAGAAGGTTCCAATTCCTGCTGATGCTTGCCAACACTTGTTATTTTCTGTTTTTTGATTCTGAGTCATCATAGTGGGTGTGAAGTGGTGTCTCATGGTGGGTTTGACTTGCATTCCCTGATGACTTATGTGCATTTCCTCTCAGCTCCACATTTAGTGAGATTTTTTTGGTAGCTCGAAATTGGCCATGGCGGGAATATTTACACCCTGGAAGTTGGCAGTCTCAAAGAATTGGTTGTGAACACGTATAGCCAGAGCAGCTGGCTATACCACTGCTCTGAATGATGTTTGTTCCCCTCCTCCAGAGAGGGTGCACCCCAATCTCTAAAGGCAGAAGGGGAACAGATCACCTTAACCTAGTAGGGTTTGAGCTGGCCTGAGGATGGGTTGAAGGGAAAAGCTCTCTGTGTTCTGGACCCATCCATGCTAGGGTTCCATCCAACAGAGGCTGTAACTGAAGACCTGCCGTGTTGACGGAGTGCCCCCTCAGTCCACCTCAGAGTCCAGGCCGTGCTTACTCAGTGCAGTAAAAGCTCTATTTTGCTTTTTAATAGGCTAGCTTCTTGCCCTAATAGCTCAAGAATTCGGCAAATGCCTGAAGGGTAACTCAGCCGCCTTCACCTCCGCCTCCCAGGATCTGGGCTCTCAAGTCTGGTCACTCAGCTGACCTGAACTCCAGTTCCTGCCTCCCTGCTCTGGTGAGGTTTCTGTAAGCTCAGCTGGCTTCTTAGCCACATTTCTCTGGATTTCTCAACCTCTGGTACCACAGCCATGGGGGAAAAACAGCCACAGAATGTCACACCATTGCCCTGTGGGGGCTTCTGCCCTGCGTTTTCATCTTTCACGCCTTGAGTTGCCCAGTGCCCTCTCGTGGGCTGGTGAGCGGGTCTCATCTGGCTTTTCCCAGTGTTATCAGCAGAATGGATTGCTGCAAGGTGCTCTGATCATCATAGCTGGAAGCCAGTGCTATTTTTAGGGAAAAATAGATTTGAACTCCTAGTGTATTTGCCTGTGAAAGTTAGGAGAACAGATACTTCCTGTTGTTGAGTGTACACTTTGGACAGGGAATGGGGAGATAGGTTTAGGAGAAAGAGGGCAGGTGTTGAGTGTTCCTTGTATGATTTATTTCAGAATGTTTCCCTGGGTAAGTATTTTAAGTTTAGCTGGGTTTCATGGTTTTGGGGGTTTGTTGCTATTATTGTTGCTTTCAGGAAGAAAATACTATTACTGTTAAACACAATGTGTGAGGTGATTTGTAAATTTTAAGCAGTGGAGCTTGAAGTAAACAGCTATAGAAAAATTCCAGTTAAGGCTTCACTTATTTTACCTGTGAAATGTCACCTGACAAGTCAGGTAAACTCTGGAAATACCTGTTCAACATGACCGTGTAGTGAACTTATCTTTTTATGAGTGGTGAGTATTATTTGTTTCATTCATTTTATACTTTATAGCTTCAGCCTGAGAACACTGGGAGTGTTATAAATAGAGGAGGAAAAAGGTTTTGAAAAATGGATTTTAAAACTTTTCACAAGAGCCCCCTTCCTGTGTAAGGAGGGGCAGGAAATCTGGCCGCCCCAGCACTGCCTCAGGGACCCCAGGAGTTGGCCTGGTGCAGGCGTTAGATCTGGAGTCCGAGGCCAGTCTCAGTGTGGCCACCCGTGCTCCATGGCCAGTGCCTACCTCGTGGGACTCAGACTCTTCACCCGCAAAGTGGTGAGGAAGTGCAGTGATTGATCTGTCGGGTCCCTGCAAGCTCTTAACAATAAAACAAAAAATGAGCCAGGACCTGGACCTTAAGTGAGGGGTGGGGGCAGGCGGAGTAGCGTAGATGAGGTGAGAAACTGCTCTGAAGTGGGCAGTGAATGTTGAATAGGGTAGAGGAGACTGAAGCAAGAGATTGGGTGGGAAGGAGTAGGTTGTAGGAGGGAAACATAAGCCCTGGTCGTTAAATACACTATATCATATGATAGGGCAGTTTATTCACGGAATTTTATGGCCTCACCAAATATTTTGGTTCCGATGCTTATATAGGTTTTTAATTTCAGAAATCATTTGGGGCCCACAATGGCATGACTCTGCTCTTCCTTCATCCCAGGGGCCCTTTAAGGCCAAATAACATCACTAATGTGTCCTTGTTTGTTGACTAATTGACTAACAGCTACTAGTTTACCTTGAGGCCACTGGAGTTACTTATTTGGTCTGTTATTTTTTGGGGAAATATCTGATCCACAGGAGTGCAGGTACTACACGATCCGCGGTTGGTTGGGACCGAGGATGCGGAGAGCTGACTGTAAATTATATGTAGATTTTTGGCTGCGCAGAGGGTCAGCTCCCCTAACCCCCGAGTTGTTCAACAGTCAGCTGTGTACAATTCAGTGTTTTGGGTATACTCACAGGATTGTGTAACCATCACCAAAATCAAATTTTATAATGGAATGTGTTTGTGCGTATGCAGTAGCACTCACTCTCCATTCCCTCCACATTCCTCACGCCAGCCCTGGGCAACCACTAGTCCACTTTCTGTCTCAAGGCTTCCCTGTTCTGCACATCCCATGCACATGGAATCAGACAGTATGAGGCCTTTGTGGCTTTGACTACCTGTGTGATAGATGATAGAGATTGCTAGATAGGTGATAGAAAATGAGAGAGGTGACGTGATTGATAGATACAATGGTGATGGATTGATAGATCGATGACACCGCATCCATCTCCTGCTGTGATGTTGTACTATAGCTGTATAAAATGTAACCATTGGGGGAATCTGGGTGAAGTGCACACAGGGGCTTTCTGTGCACTTTTGCAATATCTGTAATTATTTCAAAAGAAAAAAATTTTGAGGGTGATCTTGTGATCTAGTTATTGGTTTCTATATAGAGGTATGCGTTTATAGTAAGTAAACTAGTGGGTTTTCTAGGAAGAATTGGAGAGAGTTTGGGGTTTGATCAAGAGATGTACAAAAATTTTTGTAATTTTTTCCTGAGGTACCTTGTTATTATTTACTCTTTTGTATGGAAAACAAAGAAAGATAGCGAAAGCCATAGTGTTTCTCCCTGGATCATCACTGTAACACCAAAACTGAAGGGTTTCTTTTTTGTTTTCGTTGTTGTTTTAGGTATTTCTGTATTGCATGATCACAGTTAATGACAAACAAGCACTATGGGGGATGTACTGGAACCTTGGTCTCAAACATCCTGTAAAGATAAATGATTAGATTCAGGAAAAACATCTTAATGTTTTCAAGTGCCTGATTACCTATTGTTTCTCCATTGCATACAAATAAAGGAATAAAAGGAGGAAACAAGATTTTAGGTTGGTAAATTTCTCTGACTTCGTTCTCATAACTTTTGAGATATTTACTGTCTGTGTGAGAGAATAAAAGTAAGCTTTTAGAAATATCGTATAAGCGTATTTCTTTTTTCTTTACTGTAAATCAAAAGATTTATTCATAGCTTTTCTGAATTGCTTTAAAAAAACATAACCGGGGCTTCCCTGGTGGCGTAGTGGTTGAGAGTCCGCCTGCCGATGCAGGGGACACGGGTTCATGCCCCGGTCCGGGAAGATCCCACATGCCGCGGAGCGGCTGGGCCAGTGAGCCATGGCCGCTGAGCCTGCGTGTCCGGAGCCTGTGGCAGAGGCCACAACATTGAGAGGCCCGCGTACCGCAAAAAAAAAAAAAAAAAACCCAAAATAAACATCCCCCCCCTAAAAAAACTCCCACACAGATTCTCTCCAGTATAATTTCTCAGAACTCTAAGATTTTGCCACACTCATTACAATGGTAGTTTTTCCCCAGGATAATTCTGTAGGTTTGAAATACTGCAAAAAGTAACCCTATGTTAAAGTTCATTTATAGGGTTGCTTTTTCTCCTTAGAAGAATATTTTAAAATTTAATAAATATTACATGGTACTAAACCTATTTCTTGAAAATGGAAAATTCACAGTAAAATTTCGAACATGATGTGACTTCTGATTCCATGTAGATGTTTGGTAAACCTGTCAGTTCTGTAATCTGTAAATTTAATCCCAACTTCACAGTCTCATACTTCCTCCCTCCTTCCCTCCCTCCCTTCCTTCTACTTTCCCCTCCCCTTCCTCTGCTCCCCTTTTTTTATAATAGAACAAAGCTGGGTGGATCCCACATAGTACACAGAATGTGTGCAGCTAATTCAGTGCTACAGTTACATCTCTATCTTCTTGTCCATCCCAGTCAAGACCTAAGCTTGTAAATTTGAATAGTAGCATTGGATTGGAATTTAAAATAAAAAACAACAAGATTTTCTTATGTGTTTAGTGAGGGAGATGAGAAGACGTGTTTTCTATTCTTGGACTCATTTTAGTTTATGAGATTGATATATCTCATGCCAAAACCTCAACTTTAAATCAAGATTGTCAAATTTCTGTGTGTGATTTTTGTTTTCTTTTAGCAGTTACAGAAAGAATGTTTACATGACTTTAGAATTTTGTTAAAATATACTTCAAGTCTTTGAAGACTATCATAAACATGCATCTATATGTAAGGCATTAAATAAATCTCTTGGCATTAGTATTTTGATGAAGGGATGTCTAATTGTTCTGCTGGGTAGAAGTTAGGTGTATCCCTCTTTTGACCCTGCCACTGACTCTTAGTCCTGGCTTTAATTTTCTTTTCATTCTATGCATGCACTGAAATTTAAGTCCACCTTCAAAAATAAATGGATGGATGAATAGTATATCTAACATAGCAGATATATTATAGAAAGCCTCATAGTAACATTCCTTTTTAGCAAATTAGAAATAAGAATTGTTTTTTACATAATTTGGACAGCTTTGTTAGTTATAGGAGGTATGCTGGGATAAGCCTAGCTCCACGTGGCATGCAGGATCTTAGTTCCCGGACCAGGGATCGAACCCGTGCCCCCTGCAGTGGAAGTGCAGGATCCTAACCACTGGACCGCCAGGGATTCCTCAAGGCTAGCTTTTTTTTTTTTTTTTTTTTTTAATTTATTTTAGGCTGCGTTAGGTCTTTGTTGCTGCCCGCGGGCTTTCTCTAGTTTCTCTAGCGGCGACCGACTCTTCGTTGTGGTGCACGGGCTTCTCATTGCAGTGTCTTCTCTTGTTGCAGAGCACGGGCTCTAGGCGCATGGGCTTCAGTAGTTGTGGCTCGCGGGCTCTAGAGCACAGGCTCAGTAGTTGTGGCGCACGGGCTTAGTTGCTCCACAGCATGTGGGATCTTCCCGGACCAGGGCTTGAACCCATGTCCCTTGCATTGGCAGGCGGATTCTTAACCACTGCGCCACCAGGGAAGCCCCCAAGGCTAGCTTTTTAATTTTTATTTTACTGTTTACCGATTTGCAAAAATAGTGGTCATTTATATAACAAAGAAATAGTAATGAATTATTGAGTGATAAACATGCTCTAAACAAGCATTTGTCAACAGTTGTATATAATTATTTCTCCTCTCCTGCCACCTCTGCCATCCTTGAGCCAGGAAGAGCCTCGGGTCCACGAGCTGTGGCTCTCCACTGTGGTTTCAGCCATCTTTCCTCTTGTCAGCAGCCAGTTCTTAGAAATGACAGAAGAAAGCAACAAATTTACCTTCACTCTGGTGGTTTGTAGTGAGCAAGTAGGAGAGGTCCGGTCACTCCCTACCTGTGGGTTCAGGTAAAGATGGCAGGAACAGTAGTGCTTCTTCAGACTCCCTGGTGAAATTTCTCATGAACGACAAAGCACCTTGGAGAGAATTTTGAAAGTGTTTCCTGGCAGGAAAGGCCTTAAACAAATGGCTTTTCCAGTTTTATTTTAATGTCTTTGTACTACAGTGTTCTTGGTGTATCAAATCACCCTGTTACACAGTAGTCAAAGTCTACATAAAGCTGGTAACAAACCACTGGGAAAATTGTAACGCTGTGGATGTTGAAAAATATAAATGGCTGTATTTACTGTGTGAATTAATTGATTGCCTACTTTTTATGTACACTAGAAATAGATAAATCCAGTTATTTTGTGCAATTTCTTTTTACCATCCAAAGGAGTAATTTGGCCGTACTGTTACCATTTGATAGAGGTTCTGAGAGAGACGTTCCTCTCTCACCTTTTTAGCCTTGAATACTTTCTTCTTTATAGAGTAGCTATTAGGAGGAAGCATCCCAGTATTTTAGAAAACATATCCTATTAAGACTTCTTGATCCTATTTTTCCAATTTCCATGCATACTGAGTCCCTGGAGAAGGTGGGAGGTGGCAGATTGGAATTGGGGTTGTGAGGAAAGACGGAGATGGTTTAATGGGTAAAGAAATTTTAATGTAAAAAGGTTGGAGGGCACAAATTTATGTTGGTGCCAGTTTACGTTTGAGTTGTTTTCTCCTGACATGCTCACCAGCCAGTCTTGAGGAGTGCTCAGAGCTCCCCACTGCGGGGCCACAAAGGGGTAGCATGGATGCTGCAAGATGCTGGTGGCTTAACATTGCAACTTTGTTTAAATCCTCTTATTTGGAAGTCTTGTCCAATGTCAGTATTTATTAGTGTTTCTAATGATTTTTTCCCATGATAATTACATAGCATGAAGAAATTGTAAGGGGCTTTCCTCTAAGACCCATACAGATGCTCCCAGGTCCCCCTAGTTTATCTCAGCAGACTGTATACACATGGTTTTCTGTGTCTGTCATGATTGGAAAGCACTGGCATAGAGAGCTGTAGATGGCCGGTTGACCCAAGGTCGAGAGAGTGAGAACGACTCTCTTTCCCCATCAGTGACAACAGCTCCCAAATCCTGGGTTCTCCAGGGAGCCCTTCTATATGTTGGAACCTTGGACTCACTTTGAATTTTTCTGGGCAATTTTAACTGTCTGTGAGTCTTTCCTTTCCCATTTGCATTGATTTTAATACTAATCCATATGCAGACAAAGGAACATTAAACATTTGAAGATTTCTAGTTAGCCTCTCCCCAGCCTGTGAACTCTTTGAATGCAGTCAGGTCTGTTTAAGTAAACTGCAGTGTACTTCCAGGTAGAGATATGTGTTGATTGCTTAAAGGCTTCCTGAAAACAGTTTCTGTTGTGAGATGATAAAGTACAGGCTTCTCATGGTTTCATAGAACCTGTGGTTCGATTGTCCTAGTCTTGCCTCATCTATTCTTTTTTTTTTTTTTTTTTTTTAGTGGCTTAAAACACAGTTTTTATCTCTCATGGTTGTGTGGGTTGATGGGATTCAATTGGCCCATTCTTCCTCGGCCATGCCTCATCTATTCTTATTTTTGAGATGTAAGTGTTAGTTTTAGACAGGAAAACAAAACTCCTGCTTAGATCTTTTCAGCTTGTGGACTTAGGTAGAACTCTTCGCATTGTGCAGGAAGATGGGTGTTAGGGGATCGATGAGAGCGGGTGACACTCTGGTGTGCTGGGTGACCGGTGAGGTAGCGCCTGGAGGGCCGGCTGCCCAGTAGGGACCTCGTCTGGGCCCCAGGGCACACATCTGTCCCAGATGAAGTGAATTCTGCCACTGGGATTTTTGATGTTGGTTTTTTAGTTTTTGGTTTTTTTGAGACACTGCCTAAAGGAATGTAGAAATGAGCAAAGCTCAAATCCTTCTTGGAATAAGGAAGAATATGAACAAGTGAACTTGATTGGCCAGTTTGCTATTTGAAGTTTAATGACATTTGGTTTCTAAAATGATCATTTTATCCATTATCTTTTGTATTAAAGACATTAAATCAGTAATGCTTCAGGTGAAATAGATATGTTATCTTCACTTGTATTTCCCAGACATTGACTACCTTATTTTAGATTTCTAAAATAAAGGGATGGGTTAATTTACACTGCGTGTTTCACCACCACTAGTGGTGGTGGGATTTCAGCAGGACTCCCTGCAGCTGCACTTTGTGTAGCTGCCTTAGACTGAGCAGGGACGTTTGCACAAGTGCCGACTATTAACAGGGTCTTTAAGGGGAATGCTGTTTAAAGAAAGACAGTTCTTCTGTTTAGCTTCAGTTCTAAACATTATCCTGTGTTCAGAAGTGGGTGAAATATGATTTAAGTAGAAAATTTTAGCTATGTATAAATTTGTTCCATCTTTTATACTTTAGGGAGGACTTTAGAGCCCTGTGGGTCTGGGCCTCTTCCCTCTAGTTCACTTATTCCCCTGTGATTTTAACAAATTATCCCTCGGGTGAGTCTGTTTCCTCATCTGTTAGGTGGGGCATTAACTGTGGACAAGGTTGTTGTGAGGATTAAACAAGACATTGTCTGTAGGTAGGGTTCTGGCACACAACCAGTGCTCTGTCTTTTGTATTTGGTTTATTTTTTTCTAAACAACTTTGATAATATCAATATCATATTAGAATCCAAAATATGCCTTTGTTCTTTTTAAAGAAAAGATTAAAAAAGATTTCTTGGGTAGTGTCAACTCTTAAAAATAATCAAAATTTCAGTACTCATACAATGGTTATTTCTAGTTTGTAAAGATACTATGAATAATAAATATGAAAACTTCTTTCATAATTAGACTTGTAGAGTAGATTTGAGTGGGTTTTTTTTTTTGGTGATGTTTTGTTTTTTAGGTTTTGTTTTTCAGCTGAAAAATTAGATTTGAAACCGAATGACATGTGTTCATCATTCCTGTATGCCTTAGGAACACATTTTCTATTTTCCCTGTACATCTCTACCTTTCTCTGTGATGTTTTAGCTACTTTAAATTCTGTTTTGTGGAACATAAACAAGTGTTTATGAATATGTATTAGTGAGAAGCAGATTTTTGACTTAGTGAACAGAATTAAAATTTGGTAACAGATTTACTGTCTTCAATTTTGATATATTCTTTTTCTTTGGCACTTTGAAACCATCCCTTACAAATTAAAAACCTCAGAATTATTGAATGTCCTGGGATTCTCCACTAAGAGATGGCTTGACTTTCAGAATTCATCTCACATAAACTATAGTGATATGAGCCAGTTCACTTGTACTGGAAGTCTACTTGTGCAGATGGTTTCTCTGCCTTCTCCTCTGGTAGTTCCAGAATACGTTTCCTCAAATATTAATCTTACATAATTTCCTTCCTGAAAACTCCAGCGTTGACCCATTGCCAGTAGAACAAAATCCACACTCCTTTGTATGGCACAGAAGGCACTTCAGGCTGGTTTTGACCTGATTTTTCAGCTTCAGCATCTACCATTCCTCCCTTCTCTTAATCCAACCAGAGTAACTTGCATGCACCATTATTTCTGCTTAGTGTATTCTCTTTGCATGGCAACCCCCAGCTAACCCTTTCAAACCCATCTCACGTAGTCTTCCTGAGTCTCTCGTGGACTCTTGGAGGTAGCATCAGACCCTCCCCAGCCCGCACTGTTCTTTCTTCCTAGGCTGGCGGTCATACCTCTCCACGCCCGTCCACCCGCCAGCATGAGCCTCCCAAGGACAGGACCACGGCCAATTCCGTGTGATGTCCCTGGCTTTGGGCACAGAGCCAGACCCAACTAACTGCTCGAAAAATGGCTTCTTCAGCCTGTTTTTCAAAAAGAACAATCTATACGTTTGCGATAGATTAAAGCACAGTGACGAAAATGCAGTAACAGAATCAGAATTCACACCAGGCGAATTGTATTTCTGTCCTGGTGCATGATGGTGAGTAGAGAAGCTCTGTTATTACATGTAGGTGACTCGTGGGACTGGTGTGTGTCTTGCCTGAGGTGTGACAGGATGAATAGGAATTGCTGGTGTACTGGCAGACCTAACTTGAGAAATACCGGTGAACTTAGAGAAATCAACTACTGTTAGGGAAGGCGAATATTTCATTTTGGAATATTTTTTACAGGAGTCATTATTGTTTTTGGTCATTAAAGTGTTTGTTTCAACATAGTTGCACTTTACCTTTAAAACTTGATGATTCAGAAAAAAAATTTTTCAAATCAGATTTGGAGTAGATTAGTTATAAGAGCGTCTTGTTTCTAAGTATCATTCTCGCTAATATAATTAAAATGTAGTTTATGAAAAGTCTATTGTCACATAATTTCAGAGTCATTTATTGTATAAAGTAGTACTTCTGTGTTAGAAAATTCTTAGTTTTAATTGTAAATTACAAAAATAACTAGAAAAGTAGTTTATGCTTCTTAGAAGTAATTCAAACATATAGAAATAGAGGAAAATATAAAAGCCTCATTCCCCTCCCTGTATTTTTTTATTTTTTTTTTTGCGATACACGGGCCTCTCACTGCTGTGGCCTCTCCCGTTGCAGAGCATAGGCTCTGGACGCGCAGGCTCAGCGGCCATGGCTCACGGGCCCAGCCGCTCTGCGGCATATGGGATCTTCCCGGACCGGGGCACGAACCCGTGTCCCCTGCGTCGGCAGGCGGACTCTCAACCACTGCGCCACCAGGGAAGCCCCTTCCTTGTATTTTTAAAAAATTAATTAATTAATTAATTTTTGGCTGCATTTGGTCTTCATTGCTGCATGTGGGCTTTCTCTAGTTGTAGCGAGCGGGGTCTGCTCTTCGTTGTGGTGCTGTGGCTTCTCGTTGTGGTGGTTTCTCGTTGCTGAGCACGGGCTCTAGGCGCGTGGGCTTAGTAGTTGTGGCTCACGGGCTCTAGAGCGCAGGCTCAGTAGTTGTGGCCCACAGGCTTAGTTGCTCCGTGGCATGTGGGATCTTCCCAGACCAGGGCTCAAACCTGTGTCCCCTGCATTAGCAGGAGGATTCTTAACCACTGCGCCACCAGGAAAGTCCCCTCCTTGTATTCTTTTTTTTTTTTTTTTTTTTTGCGGTAGGTATGCGGGCCTCTCACTGTTGTGGCTTCTCCCATTGCGGAGCACAGGCTCCGGACGCGCAGGCTCAGCGGCCATGGCTCACGGGCCCAGCTGCTCCGCGGCATGTGGGATCTTCCCGGACCGGGGCACGAACCCATGTCCCCTGCATCGGCAGGCGGACTCTCAACCACTGCGCCACCAGGGAAGCCCTCACTCCTTGTATTCTTGCAAACTTTTTCTGTACATTTATAAACTTGTATAACTTATATAAAAGTATATGTTTATATGCACACATATAAACATAACAGTATTTTTAAGAATATATGGCCTCTATTAATAAATTTTCATTAATTGGAAAGTCTGGCAATGTTTTCTATTACCAAACATAGTAGTTTCTTGTAATGCTTTAATTGAAAGTAGAAGTTCATTTGATGGTATTTGCACACATGAATTTGGTACGACATACTGACTGGAAGAGAGAGGGACTAATATGGGCCCAGTTGGTAAATTAAATCACTTGTTTGGTATCAGTAGGAATTCTCTGATGCTGGGAAGATTAGAAAGGAACCACTTAAGTGTGTCAAGGATTTTAAGAGTTGGACTTGGAGGCAGGAGGTGAGGGTCTGCCCCTGCCCATGGTTGTGTAACTCGAGGCCTGTCTGCATGGTCGTGGTGGTGGCTGTGAGGATGGCTGGGCGTGTTCCCAAACAGGAGCAGAGCGGGGTCCCCTCCAGTGGGGCGGCACTGGGCACTGGGCAGGGTTGGGGGGCTTGATTCAACCTAGGGCTCTTCTCATGCGCTTGTTTCTTCTACCCTGTCCCCTTCTTCCCCGGGCTACAGTGTTTTAAGTTTTTGTTCATTTTTTATTAAAAATTTTTTAATATACCCGCCCCCCCTGAGATGAATGGTAGCAGTTGTACCTGCTTTTCTCCATTCGTACTTTCACTTAAAAATAAATCCTGGGGGCTTCCCTGGTGGCGCAGTGGTTGAGAGTCCGCCTGCTGATGCAGGGGACACGGGTTCGTGCCCTGGTCCGGGAAGATCCCACATGCCGCGGAGTGGCTGGGTCCGTGAGCCATGGCCGCTGAGCCTGCGCGTCCGGAGACTGTGCTCCGCAACGGGAGAGGCCACAACAGTGAGAGGCCCACGTACCGCAAAAAACAAACAAACAAACAAACAAAATAAATCCTGGGAGTTATTCCACAGCAAGTATTCAAACAATTGTGGAAATCACTGCTGTGGAGCCCCTCCCCACTTCTGTAGCTGCGCAGCACTTCAAGTGTGGGTGCAGCGTCTGTTCCACCCCGCGGTACTGGCCGCTCCTGCCACGGGCAGTGCTGTGCATGCATCTTCTTTCTAGAAGAGATTCTCAGAAATGGAATTGCTGGGTCACAGGGTGGTTGGATGCACATGGAATTTTGTCATTACTACTTAATTATTAATTCGTGTTGATGGATACTAGCTCTTTCCTAGGAAGGAGTTTGAATGTTGAGTGAAACCAGTCTTAAATCGCTCTCTTCTTAGTCTTGGGTGGAACACTGGGTCTGGTAACAGTGTTTTATTGTGAACTGCTATTGTGTTTGCTGAACTTTGCCATCGGCTGTTTCAGGATTTGTGTAACCTCTGGAGTTACTCGACGAATCACTATTAAACACAAAATTTTCTACTTCTGGCTGGCACTCAGGACCTCGTACATTTAAGGCATGGAATCGGAGTTTCAGGCTCTACTCTGATCGAGTGTGTCCTCCTGAGGGCTCGGCGAGCTCCACGCACTTTGCACATCCCTTAGTAGCGAAGTGGCCAAAAACATGAGCAGACCAATCTGGTTTTCATCCCCATTCTGTCACTAGTAGCTACCCTGCAGATATGGGATAGTAATAGTTCAAATTTGTATATCTGTTGTAAGAATTAACTCAGATACTATGTGCGTGACTAGCTTAGCACAGAACCTGCTGCATAGATAGCAACTCATACTCAGTAAATGGTAGTTACTTGTATTATTTTACACAAGTATAGTTTGTAGCTTAGTCATGTTGCCCTCATTGATCTTCCAGAAACCTAGTTCAGGGGAGATTTACAATATGTCCGTCGGCCGTCCCTCGGCATCTGCCTTCCCTCACCTTCTGCTCCTCTGAACCTTTCAGCTGAAAGGCTTTGAAGAGAGCTTGCCCTCATCAGCCACCTCATGCCACGATCTAATCCTCTTGTGGCCTAGCCCAGCTAGTCTGGTAAGCCCTCCAGTTCTCCCCACCCCCAGGCCCAAATGCCTCCTGCCTTCTGGGGGGAAAGTGCAGTCCAGTTCCCTTCCAGTCAAACCTCTGCAGTGACGTAGCCTCCAGATCTGAGCAAGCTTCACCAGCAGTCCTTTCCTGAGCCTTTGCTTCTTGAGCGTCATCTTTCTCAACTCTTGAGCCTTTTCTTCATTCTGGAAGGTTGCTATCCATTTGGTTTTGTCCCAGGATGGATTCAAACTAACTTAATTTAGAAAAACTTATTTGTCATGCTAGCCCACCCTCGGGTTCAAGCAAATTAAAAGCTTCACATCCTGCAGCGTAAAGGAGTAGGTCTGCTCAGGCACGTGGACGTGGGGCAGGTGGAACCTGCTGTGGCCTCTCCGTGAAGCTGTGTGACCACAACAGACATGATGACGGTGGCCTCTCCAACCTGGACCTGGCTGCTTCCGGCCCCATTCCATGGTTTGTGCTTAGAGGCCAAGCCTGAGAGTGGAGTTGGTCCTCAAAGAGGCATCTTCTTGGGGACAGCCCACCCCACAGTAATATTCCCTGACCAGCTCCTCTCAGCCAGAGGATGGGGTGGGGCTTGTCTTTTACTGGCTACAGTATCTGTGTTACTTAGGAAGGTAGGTGTGGCAGTTCCAGACCATGTCCCAGTCACCGGTACAAACCTGCCTGAGATGCATCGTGCAGCTGTGCCAGAACTGCAGTTTTCAGGATGTTAGTGTGGCCAGCGTGTTCTTCTTTCTTCGAGGGGTGGGGGAGTACGGAGCATTTCTCAGAGGAGAGCTCCCTGCCCAAAACAGCTTTAGCCTTTTTCTGCAGGGGTTGTTTTAACACCAAGTAGGTTTTTTCCTACCTCTGTGCTTATTTTCTCCAGTATACAGGCCCCATCATGGAGAACCATTAGAATTCTAATCCTCATCTGGGAGACGGTGTGGAGAGGAGCCGAACGTGGAAGATTTGTGCTGGCTCCTTTGGGCCAGAAGGGGAGGGAAAGGTGGGCTTCTGAGGCTCTGAGCCTAGGTGCTGCAGGCAGGGGCCATGCTGGTGGCGAAGGAGGAGCTTGAGACTGTGCACTCCAGGAGCCCCTCGGCCCAGTGGCAAGGTAGGCAAGGGCTTCAGAGTGTCCTTAGAGTGTGGAGAGCCAGGGCCGCGTGGTTCTGTGTAGGGCTTCCCAGCAGCGGGCTTAAACAGCATTTTACAAACAGTAGATATACAGGAAGAATACTAAATGGCCTGTGTGGCGTTTTACTTAGAGTTGTCAGGAGATTGTAAGTCGTGTGTATGTTTTTCTCTTAGGTTCATTTTCCAGACACTGAAAGAGCAGAATGGCTAAATAAGGTAAGAGAAGAATACTGAACACCAGATATCAGTGGGAATTAGATGGTGACATGCCATATTTCCATATTTGGGGATTTGGACGCTGACAATATGTGAACGCATTTGGACTTAGTGGGTTGGCTTCTGCTCTCGAAAGAACTCGGTCATAACTGAGACATTACTTTCCTTTTCTAAACAGTGCAGACTATTTCTTTGACATGAGGAAGTTAATGATATATTCATAGTTGGATGTTTGGCCCTGTGTCTTCTTTTCTGATCAGCTACTGCTCAGATCTCTTTTATGATAGTCATAAGCGAAAATTTTGGAACATTATTGTGAAGAGGGAAATAACTCCCAAGAAATCTAGTGGTAGATAATAATCTTTTTTTTAAAGGTTATGTTTTTAGATCATTATACTTTGAAGTAGATCTCTTTTATCTCTATGTTTTATATATCCTTAGAGTTATATAGTAAAAACTAATGTGAATAATGATTACCCAAAAAGTAATCACTAGAAGTTAGTCCATCCTTAAAGAAAACTCATTAATGTTGAGAACGATACAGTTTTAGAAAGTTTTTTAGCAGTGAGTTGAAACCACAGGATTTTCTGACTTTTTAGCAATGATTAAATGTGCTGATATGATTAAACAGCATATTTAACTAGAATAACTAATTCCTGCAACATATTGGTTGGTTAATCAATAGTTTACTGTTGTAATACATTTAAAAATTTTAGGTGCGTAGCAAAAAGGACGCCCCCCCCCTTTGCTTTTCAAAAATTCTGGTAAACTATAGGAGCATAATTTTCCATGATGATTTAAGTACTATACCATCTTGTTTAACCTGAGCTCTTTCTCCTTTTCAGACTGTAAAACACATGTGGCCTTTCATTTGCCAATTTATAGAGAAGTTATTTCGAGAAACCATAGAGCCGGCTGTGCGGGGAGCACACACCCACCTCAGCACCTTCAGCTTCACGAGGGTTGACGTGGGGCAGCAGGTTTGTTTCTTCTTAAGTGTTCTCACCTGTGCACAACTGAAAAGAATGGTAAACTACCTGAGACTGTCTCTAGAGAAAGCTGTTTTGCGGAAGGTTGGCAGTGTGTGCGGGTCCTTCCCCAGGTCTGCCTCCCATGGGGCCCTCTCCTCCTCTGTTGGGGCCTCGCCTCGTTCGTTCACTGTGGTCTCTCGGCCAGTCCAGGTCCGTCGGAGGTCCCCTCAGCCCCAGAGAGTCTCTGCCCCACGTTCTTCTGTTAGAATTACCTTTGTACAGCTTTCTACCATCTGTCCTGCTGGAAAGGGAGTTCGATGTGTAAACTCACTAAGGATGATGAGACTGACAAAAGCTGGAGGTACCCGCTCCACCACAGCGTTTACAACAGCAGCTCAGGCTCCAGTGCTGGGCTTGCGGTGTGGCGGTAGTGACACAGGGGAAGGGAAAGGTAGGCTTTGTTGTTGGAATCATATTATATACAAAAGAAAGTCACTAATTCCAACACTGCTAGGAAGCCTCAAGACCACCATTAAGGGCAAGTTTCCTTTTTTATGTTTTTAAGTCAGTGTTTACAATAATTAGCAACAGTTGAAGGTAATATTTTTTCTGTTGAGGTGTAATTGACACATAACATAGCATTAGTTTCAAGGTAACATTGTTTTGGAGTTCAGTAGTCCTTTAAACTCACACACCAGGGCAGAGCCCGACAACCCACTCTCACCACGCCCTGTGTCCCGATATCTGTGCTTCAGCCTGTCGGGGTGTTAGTGAATGTGGCTGAGGACCATCTGACCCCCATCCATGTCACTGCCCCCAGACACGTTCCCATCCCACACTCCCCAGGCTGTCAGTCACCCTTCCCCATCAAGGCCTATTTTCTATGGGCAGAGAATGCTCCTTTTCTTCCGCTGTGCCTCAGGTGTGTGTGTCCTGCTAAGCTGTGTTGTGCAGGCCGTTTGCCCGCTTGGCTGTGAGGTCTGCAACACGCTGCAAGTCGGGGTGTGGGCATTCTTTTGTTTGAGCACACCGGGCCAGCACAGGACCACCATGGGACACTACCTTTAATTTTCACTTTACCTCAGTCACCTCAAACGATCACGACAGGTGGGAAGACACAGCTACAAGCTAGAATGCACGTGACTGTGAAGGGCGGATGGTGACTAGCTTAGGCCTCGACAGCCGTGTAAGGTCTCTGAGGCGCGTCCTTCCCCTGCCTGCCCCTTCTCCTCCAGCCCTACAGTCACTGTCTCCCTCTGGCTGGCGTTTGTGTCTCCCAGAGTTAGGTAAGCTCATGCTTGCGCAGATCTGGAATTCTCGCTGCAGCTGGGTTTGTCTCAGGAAGAATTACGTCCCTGTTCACATGCGCTTCAGTTTGATGCTGCGTAAGATCATCGTCAAGGAGACGGCAGGAATGCAGAGAGTAGTGCGGGTTCAGTCGGGGAGCTCGGCGTCACCGTGGCTGCATGGACCTCTTTTGGGCACACAGGACCCGGGCTGTTTGATTGAAGGGACAGAAGAGAGGGGCAGGAGAACCCGAGCAGAAAAGCCTGGGACCTGGGACGGTAGGAAGTGTAGACTTAGAGTTTCTCCTGCAGCTGGTTGAGGAATAAGGTTTCAGGACACTCACACTGTCAGAGTGAGCAGTAAGACTCCAGAGGTCTGGTAGTTCTTCAGCTTGAGTTTTTAATGCTCAAATGTCATGTTGAAAACTTTCTTAGGAGGGGTTTCAAATCAATTAATGGGAAAAAGGTTTTGAAATGATGTTGAAATATAGCAGTTATTGTAGGTCTGCCTTTTCTTTTTACAGAGTCATTTGATTGTGACCTTGTTGCATGTATTAGGTGTTGTATTAGGTGTTGAAAATATAGCTAGTATTTTTGATTCACTCAAAAGCCCCATTTTTATTAAAATCTTAAGAAATGGAAAATTATGACATAAAGAAATTATGACATAAAGAAAAAATGAAAGGAAGTTATATTTTAAACAATTAGTAAGGATGGAGTAGAGGGAAAGGGTCAAAGTCATCTGGAGCCCAAGGCTCCTGGGAAGGAGCGAAGCAGGGTCATAGCGGAGCTGTGTCTGTGGCCTCTGAGCACCTGCTGTGCCAGGCCGTGCTCCTCGACCCGCATGGTCCTGTGTCCTGTAGCCTCGCTATTGCCCATGTGGAGCTGCCCTCCCGACCGTGCTTTACAGATGAGGGCGCTGAGGGACAGAGGTTTAACAACTTGCTGGAGGTGAAACAGCTAGTACATTGTGAAGCAGAGGAGTTTTCACTCCTGTGGCCTGATGCTGAAGCTCGTTGTCTCAGCTCTGCTACGTCACAGGGCTTGGTTTTTCTTTCACCCTTCCTACGTTTTAAGTAAGCCAGTTCTTGTTTCAGCCCCTCAGGATCAATGGTGTTAAGGTGTATACTGAAAATGTGGACAAAAGGCAAATTATTTTGGACCTTCAGATTAGGTAAGTTTGTATTTATGTCATAGTTAATGATGTGTGATGTCACTTAGCTGTACCCATAAGGTGGAGGTTATAATGAGCACATTTCTTACCTGCTGTTTGATGGAATTGGACTAACTTCTTGTTGAAGACCTAAATTTATTTACTTTCTGGTTTTAGTTCCTGGCAGCCTATATAATTGCTATCATTCATAAAACATGTTAAATAAAAGAAAGTAAAGGCACTACAAGAAAAGAAAACGACAGACCCATATCCCTTGTGAACATTGATGCCACAATCCTCAAGAAAGTGCTAGCAAACTGAATTCAGCAACACAGTAAAAGGATTATACACCGTGACCAAGTGGGATTTATTCCTGGGATGCAAGGATGGTTCAGCAAAGAAAAGTGATCGGTGTAATGCCCCACATTAACAGAATGAAGGGGGAAAAAAAACCCCGCATGATTATCTCAGTTGATGCAGAAAAAGCATTTGGTGAAATTCAACACACTTTCATGATAAAAACACTTAAACAAGAAACAGACAGAAACTACTTCAGCATAATAAAAGGCATATATTCCCAGCAAGCGGCATGCTCAGTGGTGAAAGACAAACCTTTTCCTCTGAGATCAGGAACAAGACAGGGATGCCTGCTTTCACCACTACTGTTCAACATGGTACTGGAAGTTCTTTTAGAGCAATTAGGTATGAAGAAAACGAAGTGAATGGCATACAAGTTGGAAAGGAGAAAGTAAAATTATCTTTGTACACAGGTAATATGATCTATGTAGAAAACCTGAAAGATTCCACAAAAAAAAGCTTTTAGAACTAGTAAATGAATTTAGCAAAGTAGAAGGATACAAAATCAATGCAAAAAAAAAAAAATCAGTTGCATTCTGTACCCTAACAACGAGCAATCCAAAAAGGAAATTAAGAAAACAATTTCATTTACAATAGAAACAGAAAGAATAAAATACTTAGAAATTAACTTAACCAAGGAGGTGGAAGACTTGTACAATGAAAACTACAGAACATTGCTGTAAGAAATTAAAGAAGGCATAAATACATAGGGATACATCCCATGTTTGTGGTTTGGAAGACTTAACATTGTTAAAAGTCAACACTAAAAGCAATCTGTAGAAGCAGTGTAATCCATATAATCATATATCTGATAAGGGATTGAGATCCAGAATGTATAAGGAACTCCTACAACTCAACAGCAACAAAAAAACAAATAACCTGATTCAGAAATGAACAAAGGACTTGAATAGACATTTCTGCAAAGAAGATACACAAGTGGACACAGGCACACGAAAGGGTGCTCAACATCACTGTTAATCAGGGAGAAGCAAATCCAGACTACAGTGAGATACCGCCTCACACCCATCAGGATGGCACCTATCAGAAAACAGATTAGTGAGGATGTGCAGAAATTGGAACCCCTGTGCACTGATGGCGGGAATGTAAAAGGTACAGTTGCTATGGAAACAGAATAGTTGTTCCTCAAAAAATTAAACAATTACTGTATGACCCAGCACTTCCATTTCTGGGTACATACCCAAAATAATTGAAAACAAGGTCTCAAAGAGGTATTTGCGCACTTGTGTTCATAGCAGCTAAAACATGGAAGCAACCCAGGTGTTCATTGACTGTTGAATGGGTAAGCAAGGTGTGTTATGTACATACAGTGGAGTATCATTCAGCCTTTATAAAGAAGGAAATCCTGCAGTGTGTAGTGTCCATCCTGCTACAACAGGGATGAACCTTGAGGACATTATGCTAAACGAAATAGGATAGTCACGAAAAGACAAATCCTGTCTGATTCCACTCATGTGAGGCCCCCATTCACAGAGACAGAAAGTAGGATGAAGGCTGCAGGGGGCTGGGGGAGGCAGGATCAGAAGTTGCTGTTTAACGGGTATAGAATTTCAGTTTTGCAAGATGCAGAGAGATCTGGAAGTGATGATGGTGGTGATGGTTGCGCAATCATCTGAATGTGCTTAATGCCACTGAGCCGCGCACTTAAAAATGGTTGAGGCGGTCATTTTATGTATATTTTACCACAATAAAGAATAATTGGGAAAAAAATTACTTAGGGGTCTGCCAGGTGCCTTGCCTGCATGGTAGAGAGGTTTTCTCTGGCTCTTGTCTTCACTGTTCGTGGGCGTTTTTTTCTTTTTCTTTTTTGGTGTCTTAGTGACTGCCAAGATTCCGGCTTTCCCTGAGGCCCCGGCCCAGCTGTGTGCAGGCCGCTGCTGAGCTGCTGACTGACACACGGCTCCGCAGGGTTTGGTTTGTTGTTTTGGCTAAGGATCATTTTATTTTATCATGTCATCTTTGAGTTTCTGAAGTATATTAATATAGTAAATGAACAGTCAGTACCAATTACCTTTATTCTAGAAGGGAGCATAGAATGTTGTGATGATGTGATACGGAAAACTCTGCGTCTTTAACATATTTGGAACTACTGCAAACGCTGCTGCTGTCAGTGCAGTAGAAGAGGAAGCCCCGCGTGTGTCTTCGGGTCAGCCGCACCCTGGGAGGGCTGTCCACTAGGCCGAGGGTGAGCTTCAGGAGCGTGGGAGCCTTGTTCTCTTGTTCCAGCGCTGAGGGAGCACTTCATACACGTTCATTAAATAAACATCGGAGTGAATCTGCTACCGGACGCCATTTTGAAGATGCAGCCTGGCTTTTGTGGCTTCAGCAGACGTGATGGCGTACGCACGTTACGCAGCTCAGATGTTTAGGTCTCTAAGAAGTCTGCATTCTGCTTTTTCCTGTGTTCCAGATAAGGACCGTAACTAGGTTACTGGCCGTGGAGTTGGGGAAGGAGTAATTGAGAGCTATGAGGAAATAAATGATCAAGTCTTGGTGTGTGTGGGCGAAAACCTGTCGCTCACCATCTGCCTCTACAAGGGTGAGGCCGCCAGCCACTGCAGTTGCTGACCTTCCACACACCCTGAAAGGAGTTCAGGGCAGAGATCAGAAATGAGGCCCTCTGTGCTCTGGGAAAACTGGCAGAACAGGTCTTCAGATAGATATATTCAGGAGACGATGTTATGAGCCCAATTTCTTGCATCTTCTCATAGCTAGAAAAGCACTGCTGTCATTAACTCAGATGTCTGCCCCTCGTGGCTAGCAGCAACTTTCTGCCAAAATGTGTGCTTGACTGTACGTCCCCCCTTCACCAAAAGAACCTACAGGTATTGACTTTTACATCAGAACTGTGAATATTGGAAGACTTTTATCCCAGACGCCTTCTGTCACTATTTTGCTCATGTGCTTAGACAGTCTCTCTCATGATTATCAAATTGCCCCCCCTTACGCTCCCACGCAGGAGCCAAGAGTCCAAGAGTCAAGGGTGGGAGTCAAATCATACGGATCCCACGCAAAATGTAGTGGACGTGCCATGTTCACAGTAAAGATGGGTGCAAGCCTTACATTCAGCATCATGCTGTATTCATGTTTGTTTCACATTAATGATTGAAAAGACTTAATCGTTGAGTAAAATTGATACCTCAGATGGATGTAATGTCTTTAACCTTTGACATCAGAGGGCCCTGAGCACTGCTAATTTCCTCAGTACGGGGAGCTTGGGCGCAGCGTTTATTTGTGGTGAAACATAATCTCAGCATTTTTTATGTTTTAAACAAGCATAGTTGTTTATAAAACAAATGAAAACTACACTCCGTCAAGAGACTGCTCCAGAAGCTGCACTTTGAGAAGTGACATTTATACCAAGGCCTCTGGCCAGGCTGCCTGCCTCGCCACCCATGCGGTGGTCCTGACTGGTGTCAGTGACCGCTCCAACGCAGGCACTAGAACACTCTGGCACGGCCAGGCTGCAGGTTACAGCTTTGCCTACAGTCTAGTTCTGGCTGCTTTACTATCATTGTATTCAGATTATATAGCTTGCAGGTCTGTGGTGATTAAGAGAATGTAATACAGAACTTTTTCTTTGCTAGTTTTGTAGGAAATTGTGAGATTGATTTGGAGATCCAGCGATATTTTTGTAGAGCTGGTGTGCAAAGTATACAGGTAAGGTTTTTTTAAGTTTCATAGTCTTCTCAAATTCTCTGTGCTCTATTCAGAAAGAAAATCATGAAGTTTTTATTAACTCAGAATTTCTTTGAAGTTAAGTTTTTGTTTATAGGTTATACCTTGAGAGAAACCTGAAGTCAGATGCTCAGGAATCACTGAGAGGATCCTGCATCCTCCTTCTTGCGTCTGTAATGGCCTGTGGAATTGTTTTCTGTTAACGTTTCGGTTTCCCATTTGAATTTAGATTCATGGTACAATGCGGGTGATCCTGGAACCACTGATTGGAGACATGCCCTTAGTGGGAGCTTTGTCTATCTTCTTCCTTAGGAAGCCAGTAAGTCAATGTTTATTTCATTCTTTTCTTGCCATTCACTGACAAGAATGTGTACATATCAAAGAATAGACAGAGTGGAGAAAAAGAGCTTAACTCACTTTATTCCCTTTGATGCATGAATCCTGCGTGCTTTCATCTCTTTGTGCCTTAACAGAGGGCTTCACATCTCTTGATGGACAACTTTTTTCCTCATTATAAGAATGTTTGCTGCAGAAAATTTGAAAGCAGACCTTAGAAAGTATAGGTTGTAACTAACATTCAGCACCTATCACTGAGTATGATATATATTTACTCATTCAATCCTCATAGCTCTGTAGTTAAATAACTAACACTAAATACTTTTGCTGACCAGGACCTGAGAGTCTGATTTGTCCAAGTCACAAAACTAGTAAGTTTGGGGATCTGCACCTGGACCTGCCCTGGTCTGGCAGAGTTGCTATCCTCATACTCCCCCTAAGTCTCCCTGCAGCCGTCCCCCACCCCGCCATTGCCTGCCTCTTGGGGTGTGTTGAATGAAGCACACAGTATGCTGTGTTTTTAAGAGTCACAAAGATTAATTTTAACTAAATTATATTTTAACATTTGGATAAACCATGATATTATTATTTCACATTCCATTTTTGTTATAAGTCGTCAATACTTATTATTAGCCACAAAAGTAAGACAACAAACATGTCACCTACCTAGACTCTCCCTCACTGGGACCGTATCTCCTCACCGAGGCCCCTCCCCTTACTGAGACTGTCCATCCTCACCTGGGTGGCTCCATTCCTACAAGGCTCCTCATCTGGGCTTCTGCAGCCTCTGCTTGGCTTTCTGCCTTGGCTCTGTCCTCAGTGGACTTCACTGCTAGGGGTCTTGCCCCGGCAGACTGACCCGCCAGGGGCCGGCTCTCACTCGCAGACGGTCATCTGTCCAGTGCAGTGGTAGTACCACCCCCACCCCTCCCCCATCGTCCCTTCCACCTCCCTCCTTCTCTCTCTCTCTCCTCTCCCAGAATGCTGCCCTTCCCAGGACATGGGCAGCCAGGTTCCCTCCTTGTCCCTGTGCCTCGCAGCACACTTCTTAATCTTTGGAAGGCACAGCCATATCTGTCTCCATACAGTTCAGTAAATGTCTGATGAATGAATGGATCTGTTTCTCAGATACCTCTTCACGGTGTGCCATTTTTGTAACCTGCAATGAGTCCTTTCTGGAGGTGTCATTAACATCATGTGTAGTGTAAAATGGGGATATTCATTTGTATACTTTGATTCAAATAACTTAATACAAATTATTGTTGCTGGTTTCTAAAATACAAGTTTATCTAGACCAAACAAGTGGTGCTTTTCTGCATAAAAACATAAGAAGTAAGTGTCATCACTTTTTGTTACCACTAAAATTATTATTCTCATTTGCTTTTTATTGCTTAAATAATTGGCTTATTTTGAACGTATCTTAACGACACAAAGCATGGTAAAATTCAAAAGCTATTAAGGAACATCTGTGTTAAATTTTAATTTATTAAAATTTTGAGAAATGAAGAAATCCGTAAAAGATTCAACATTCATGGGTTTTTTTTCCCCCACATACAAGTTATTGAAAAGACAGTACGTTTTAAAAAATTCCTTCATTAATGAATATAAAAAACTAATCCTTAGCAAGTTGATAAGTATTTTTAGTTTGCAGGGAATTTTTAACAGTTTAAAGAAAGAGTTCTTTATTCAGCTCAGAATGTGACAAAATCCAAATCTTTAAATCTTCCTCAAAACTTTGTAATATTCTTCATTGGATCTTTCTTAGGTATACTTAGTTTAAAAATAACATTGTAGGGACTTCCCTGGTGGTCCAGTGGTTCAGACTCTGTGCTTCCACTGCAGGACCCAGGTTCAGTCCCTGGTCAGGGAACTAGGATCCCACAAGCCGTGCAGCCAAAAAGTAAAAAAAAAAAAAAAAAATAACATTATAATATTAATTTCCAAATGAAATTTTAGTACTCAGAAAAGCAGGATGAGGCTGTGAAAGGTTGAGGATCACTTGTATCCTTATATGGTGAATTACAGCCACCAAGCACAGGCTTCAGAGAAAAGGGACTTTTTCAGTCGCTTTCATCTGGAAAATGTAAGAGCAGAATTCCCTGCTGGCTGCCAAGTCCTTCCTCACCCCAGTGAAAAACAGAAAGATTTGGGGGTTTGACTATTCAGATGATTTAGAAGCATGGCAACCTTCAGAAGAATATGAAACTTTCGCACGTTTTTTTGCTCGTTGATTTGTTTAGATTAGTTCTGATAATGTGCTACTTGTTTTTAAAAAAATAACCACAGGTGTCTGCAGTGCTGACTTCGTTGAGCACAGTGTGGGCAGGGCGGATGTACTGTCACCTTATTTCAGGTTAAGTGACAGATGTGAGCGCCACACAGCCTCACTTTCCGCTCCTGGTTCTTTCTCTCCTTTGAACTGCATGCTTTGAGCAAACTACCATCTTCTCCCAGTATCCACAGGGGATTGGTTCCCGGACTCCCATGGACCGAAATCCGTGGGTGCTCAAGTTCCTTATTAAATGGCGTAGCATTTGTACATAACCTACGCACATCCTCTCGTATCCTTTAAATCATCTCTAGATCACTTATAACACCTAGTACGGTGTAAATTCTGTGTAAATAGTTGAAAGTCCAATGTAAATAGTTGCCCTAGTGCAGCAGATTCAAGCTTTGCTTTTTGGAACTTCTGGAATTTTTTCTTTCTGAATACTTTTGATCCGTATTTGGTTGAATCTGAGGAGACGGAACTGGAACCCTCAGATACAGAGGCCCAACTGTGTTTAATTTCTGTAAGCCTCAGTCTCCCCATCGGTAACATGGGGAGTACACTTATACCTCCCTCAAAAGATTAGAGGTGACGATTAAATGTAAAACACTTGGTATAGCACCTGGCACATAGTGAGTCTTCAGATGTTTCAGAAATTAAATATTTTCCTGTACGTAGGGTTAGCATTCTGGTGGGGTCCTGGCAGCAGAGGCCGAGCACTGGTAAGCACAGAAGCTTGGGTTAAGGTTCTGGTACGAGCCAGGGCGTGACCTACTCTCTGCCCTTGGACGTGTCCCAGGGAAGTGGCGGCCACCTACTCATGCTAACTTTGCAGTTGTTGGGATTGCCTCTGGCATACACTCTTAAGGGTGTTTCACAATCCTTAGGTCATTTTTAGGTTTGTCTCAGGAGTATGGATTAGAGTAGACTGAGTCAGGAGGTCCTTTCTAGAACTTCTCCAGGAGATGGTCTGGGGCTCACTCTGAATGTGTTTATCCTAAAGGGGTCCTCCCAGCTAGCAAAGGACATGCCTGCTGAGGCTTTGGTCCACAGATTGAGCTTCTTCATCTATAAAATGTAAATAACATCTTCCTTTTAGAGTGATTGTGAAAAGAAATTGAATCCTACTAGCTAGGACTCCAGCAATTGAGGTACCTTAAGCAAAGGAAGGGGGAGAAGGGGAGGCTTTATTTAAAAACAAAATGAGCATATATCGATGTCTTATGAAACCCATGTAGGGGCTGCAGTTGGGAGTCAGGAACAGGACGGAATGTGGACGCCGTGGCCACTGTCTCTTGTGCCTGTTCTGCCTCAGCTTCGTTCTTCTCTCACCCTGAGACCAGCCTCCTCTGGTCCTTCAGGCCACAGGCCAGAAACACTGGCTGCCAGTGCCCCCAGGAGTGAGCCTCCCGGTCTCCCCTTCGTCCTTGCCTGCCCTATTCCAGCTGCATCAGATACAGACCCTTAACCCCGAGACCAGGAATAGGAAGGTTGCAGCATTCGAATGAGGCTTCCCGAAACCGATTCCTGCAGCCCCGCATGGGAGGCGGCCATGAAGGGCGAGGCAGGGCTGGGCTGGCAGGTCCATGGAGCCCACTGGACGGAAGAGGCCCAGTCTTAGGCCACACATTAAGCCACTGGGGAGTTTGCGGCTGTTTATCCCGCCAGGTGTTCTCTGCATTTCTTGCATCTGGGGTTTGATATCTTTCATCATTTTGGAGCGTCTTACCCCACCACCATTGTTGCGGTGCTCTTTCAGTGGCCCTGCCCCCTCCCTGTGACTCTGTCTTTGGAGGGTCTTGTGCAGGAGAGAGTGTCGCCCCCGCCCCCAGCAATACTGGATCTCTGTGGTCAAGGCATAGAGGGTGAATTCTGTTCCTGTCCTCTGAGTGGCTGTGGGCCCTCGCCTCTCGAAGGCAGGGCTTCTGCCTTTCCTGCAGCAGCTGTGCTCTCCCGGGCCTGCCCTATTTCTGTGGATTTCACAGGGTTTACTCTGGCTCTCCTGCCCTGGGATGGCCCTGTCGCCTCAGCTCTCCATGCATCCAGGAGTGATGCTCTTCCCAGTTTTCTACATCCCAAGTGAAAGCTGGAAGTCCTAGGAGCTTTAAGACATAAGAAAAATATTCGTGACCTTTACCACCAGCCCAAATGAGAAAATTCAGAAACTCTGGAGAAGGGTGGAGCCACCAGTCTGTTTTGTTTTGTTTTTAAATATTTATTTTCTTTTTGGCTGCATCTGGTCTTAGTTGCGGTACGTGGGCTCTTCCTTGTGCCGCGCGTGCTCAGTAGTTGTGGTGCGCAGGCTTAGTTGCTCCGCTGCATGCGGGATCTTAGTTCCCTGGCCAGGGATCGAACCCGCGTCCCCTGCATTGGAAGACGGATTCTTAACCACTGGACCACCAGGGAAGTCTCCACCAGTCTGTTTTTAACAGACTTCCCGTGTAGGACGCCTGGCGTGTCGTCAGTGCTGAAATGAGCAGTGGCTGTTGCCGGCTCTTCTGCAACCCTCAGATGGCACGGAGGGCAGAGGGCAGCTGGCTGAGGTTCCCGTGAACACATGCTGCGCTGGTGGGGTTCCAGTTGCAACGTGCCCACCTTACTCACTGTTCCTTGGCAGCCCAAAGAGCTGATTTCCTGTCCTTTGGAAGCACATCTCACTGATTCTTCAGTTTCCCGAAAGGAGATCCCAGTCATCCAGACTTGGTGGGGGAGGCACTAATTTTAGTTGCTTTCCCAAAGCGCTGCCTGGATCTGCCCCTCCCGGTGGCTCCCCTCTGTGCCCCCGCCCTCACACCTGTCCACCTGCTCACACACTCACTCTCGTCCTCCCACACACGGTCACTCACACTCCTCTCCCACCCCCTCAGCTTGGCTCTTCTGTCCCCTGGCCTCCCTGTGTTCATGGACAGGCCAGCTCCCCCTTCAGGGCCTTGAACGTGGAGGCCCTTCCCCTGGGGCCTTCTTTCTTGCATTCAGATCTCTTCTTTTCAAACTCACCTGAGTCTGTCCTTCCATGAATTCTGCCCCTGCCTCCCAGGCATTTTGTTTCTCAGAATTTGGGTAGCATTCAGGTATATCTTATCATTTTGACCAGGGTCCTGCAAGCAGGCCCTCTGTCACCTGAGAGTTTGTAATCTGGTTATATTCCCTTCCAGATGACCGCCCTTTGGGAGGGCCTTTGAGTGCTTCTTTACTTCTGATTCAGCAGGATGCCCCAGGCTCACGTTAACAGTTTTTGTCCCAGACCTGGAATCAGCCATTTCTTCAAAATCCCCTGTTCCTTTTAGTGGAAAACGCGTTTAGAGATCATAGTCAGGGTGCTATAGGGAGTCCTAGGGAGGTTAGTGTTTCAGGACTTTATTAAAGTTGTTGCTTTTGAGTTTTGCTCTGTCCGAAAGAATCTTGACCCTTCCAGTTCATATTTATAACCACCTACTCCCCAGCTTTGTCACTCCAGCTATATGGGTAATAGAGGTCATGCAGTTTCACTTAGTATCTTCTACAATATAAAGCACAAGTAATTTCATTATGTGCAGTATCCATCTTGACAGGAAAAGCAGTGTTTCCAGTCAGTACTTTTTACCTGTCCACATCTGTTTAATAGAATCTCAGCCAACTATATAGGAATTATTCTAAGATAAATACCCACTAGAAAAATGAGCAATAAAATACAGATGTTGAATGAATGAATGGAACGTGTCCCACTAATATAGGAATATGCAGACTGAAGCAGTGATAAAGTACCATTCTTTAACTGCTGGATAGACTGATTTTTAATATAGGTGTAAAATATTTTTAATAGGGTGTAAAGAAAGGACATTTTACACAGTTTTGATGGGAATGTAAGTTTGTACAATATTAGGGCAATTATGTAGCATCTATCAACATAAAAAATGAGCATGTATCTTTGACCAGAATTTCCACTCTTTGAATGCTAGTCTCCATGTGTATGTAACAACACGTGTGTACAAAGATATTCACTGATTCATTACTTACAATAAAAGAGAAATTGTAAATAAGTGCTTGTCAATAGGAGGATGGGTATATAAATAGTTATGATTTTACTGGAGTAAATTATGACATCAAAAGAACAAAACAAGAACAGGCAAGGTATCTATACCAACAAGGGACAACGGCCTTGATGTTTTACAAAGTGAAAAACAAGGTATAGGACAGTATTATGTACCAAACCCATTTCATTTATAAAGAAACAAACCTGCATGATTTGATATGATAATTGGAAATAATTTGCATACTTAATATTTTTGCCCTTTCTTTAAAACAGCTTTTAGAAATTAATTGGACAGGACTGACTAATCTTCTCGATATCCCCGGATTGAAGTAAGTACTCTGTCACGTCCTGTGGGTAGCTTGCTGGTGGTGTCATGTGCGTTTCCAGTGTCGCGAAGACGACACAGATGTTTGAGAGCTGTGTCTTCCGAGCATGGTCCATGCTTTCTGCGTGGGCTCTCTTGGGCTCTGGTGTTGTCGCCCCGTCTGAGGCTCTGGGTCAGAGCTGCATGAGAGCCCTGTTAGGACTAGATGGAGCCTTTTCATTAGTCATGAGATGTCTTTCCAGTTTTGGTGTTTTAATATTCCAGAAAATTAAAGAGAACTTTAAAAAGTTTTCAAGCTTAGATGTTTCAAAAGTAGCCCTTTCTGGAATCTTTTCGAGCTGTGCTGCGCCTTCCCTTTCTGCGTTATGTGCCTTGACCCGTGCCTCCCTGGAGGGGTAGGTGTCAGCCCTGGACCTGGGAGCTGCATCGTGTGGCTGGGAGGCCCTCATTGTTCAGTGTACCCTAGTGTCTGAAACACGAGGCAACCTTCCACCACGAGCATGTGAAGCCCTTCAGGGCTTGTCCCGCCTGTGAGAGAAGTGATGCTTCCCAGTCGCATCACAGAGTCCATCTGTCCTCCAAGGTGGAAGGCGGTGGCAGCAGACCTGTTAGCCACCTCTGAGCAGGAAGGTCTGAGGCTGCAGCCACCAAGCCTGCTTCTGCTGGTTTCACTGTTGCATTTGAAGGTTAAAGTGTGTTGCTTGTTGGTTAAAGTTACATATGTTTCTAGTGGACACTGCTAATCTGTGGGGGTTTTTTCCCCCTAAAATAGCTTAAAAATTGAAATACGAAAACCTTGGTTTCAATCTGTTTTTTTCTCTTCCCGTGTATTTGTTTATGCCCTTGAAATGGCCATTAGAAAGAATTTTATTTTGTTTCATTATAAGGGAAAAATTAAGACTACACTGAGGCATAGTCATAACAATAAAAGTCTTTTTTAGGTGCTGTGGTTTATTGGATATAGAAAAATACTGTTATCTTTAAAAGATTTTTGGAACGAAAGGAAAACTTTAAAAGAGTTTTGTTAAAGTGTTGATTAGGATTCTTGCTTGCAACAACAAACCCAACTTACCTGGTCTTCATTAAGTGAGTAAATAATTGAGTAAACAAATACTGTTTTTTAGAGACAGTCTATTCACTCATCCGACAAATGGGTACGGAGTGCCTGCTGTGAGTGCCAGCCGTGGCCATGAGCAGAGTGGAGCCTGCACCCTTGGCTGGTGTCGCCGAGAGGCCTGTGGCCCTGTCGGGTAGCCAGGCACAGCCAGGTGCTGGCGTCCACAGGACGGCTCCTGACTCTGCTTTTCTGTGTGTGGCTTTGTTGCCAGGCAGACTCTTGCTGTGAAGTAGCAGCTTCTAGCTTCTATTCTACACGCTCAGCAACCTCAGTTGGAAAAAGAACCTTTTCCCACGAGTTCCAGCAAAAGTTCTAAGGTTGACTTCTGTTTGTCTGCCTGTCCTTGGACAGACCCTCCTGGTTCTGAGGATCAGGTTGGGCCTCGTGCCCACGCTGAGAGGAGGCAGAGAAGTGCTTGAAGAAGCTCCAGTGAAGGGGGGTGGGCGGGGGGGGGGCCTCCCAAGGAAGGGTTCCAGAAGTTGGAGGAGAGGGTGCTGCTTAGCTGGCAAAAATGACAAATCCCTGCTGTCGTTTAGTGTAGAAGAGTGTGGTCTGCTTTCCTCCCCTCTGCGTCCTGGGAGGGGTTTGTCGAGCATCTGCCCTGCAGGCCGTGTTGTGCTGGCTCCCTGTAGAGAGCCAGAGGGCGGGCTCTGCCGCATGAGCCTGCAGCACAGCTCGGGGGTCAGTCCCAGAGCATTCAGTTAGAAGGGAGAAATGCATGCACACTCGCACGACGCACACATACAAATACAGCGCCATTTCATTGCATGATTTTATATGAAGGCAGGCTCTTTTTGTATAGTAATAGCTTCCAGCTGTTGTTTTATATATGGGTTTTCATATATACAGTGTATAAAACCTATTCTTCTATATTCATTATGTATAGGATTGCATTTGTCATTAAAAGTATCAATATATACTCATATATATTAGAAATACAGACGGAAATAGACACACACCATTCAAAAATGAGACTATGGTATAAAAGAGATATGGTAAAATACCCCTTTTAAATTATATATATTTATATATGATACATAATTATGTAAATTTTATGTGATACAATATACACATATCTACTTAACGTAAAACTTGTGCTACTGTTTCTCAAAGATTTTGTCAAACAGCTCACAGCTGTGGCAAGCCTTGTCTTATAAAAATAGATATTTAATAACTTTGAACCTAACATAATGAAATCTTGCGCCAAGCTTTACAAAATGAACATCTACATGCTCTATCCATTGACTACAAAACAGAATCCAAGGTATTATAAAGTAGCAGTGATGCCTGAATCACTTTACTTTACTGCAAATTTTAGCTATCCTTACCATTTTTCAACGAAGAGCCATAAACTGAGTGTTGAAGGGATGAAGGTTGTGACAGAAACAGAAGTAGGGTGATGAGCAGGGTCGGTTCCAAAGGACCAGAAGGGTGGGACACAGTGGAAGCTGTTCTGTGTGCTGAGCCCCAGCGTAGTCAGGACGAGCAGAGCGGCTCAGGGGATGCCCAGCCCCACTTGGGAGCCCGCGGGTGGGGCTGCCTGGCTGAGCCTTGTGCTGGCACCGTAGGCGTTAGAGAGAGGTGAGGCAGTGGCCGACCACCATAGCAGCTAAGGGATTCTTGAAACATTTATGTCATCAGTGAGGGGTCTTCTGTTTCAACAGATTTTCAATATAAACAAAACTGGTACTTCTGCAGGGAAATGCCTGAAGTCAGACTATGCTTGGTCTTAATGCTTTGAAGGGCCACCTCATCCTCTGCTTGGTGAACACTGATCCAGTGTCTGCCGGCTTAGACCCTCTGAGTCCCCCTGGACTGTTAGCGCCTGAGTAACTGGCCTCTTCAGCAGTAGAGTGGAGCTGTCTGTGGGTGTGTGGTTTGTCTTCTGCCCATGTCGGACTGAAAGGTGCTGTGCTGCGGTTCCGCATCTTGGCCTTGCATCTGGACCCCCAACCTGCAGTGAGGCTCAGTTATCACTCAGTGAATGACTGCACTTTCACTGTGTCCCAGTGGATGTTCCGTATGTAGTTACTTTACATCTGCGTGTTCATAATGTTAACATCTGAGAAGTACTGGCAAGAAGTAAGGTTCTTTTAAAACTTTGCACTTCTGGCTAAAGGTGTCCTTCTATAGCAACGAAACTTGGTTTACGTATGCCTTCAAAAGTGCTGTCACACATACGTTGCTTGATTCTCACATTTACACCAAAGAATAGACAAAAAGCATATTGAAAGTACATTTGTTTCTTTAGCCTCCACAGTTTTATTCTTGCTACTGAGATCTCTGTGCAGTGGTGTATAGTATTTCAAATTGATTACAGTATTCAGTACCCAAATAAAGTGTGAAGAAAGAATGAACTGTAAATTCCTTTACTTCATTGGGACCTCTGCATATATATCAGGAAAGATAAATTTAATGTAATAAACATGGAATGAGTAAATAAATGGATGCTTGTTTTGGTATTCTCTGTACTTTTATGGGTGTTTGAAATAGTTTATGTTAAAAGTTAAAGATTTATTTAAATGTATCTTACTTATTCAATATTAAATCAGTGATAAAGTTATGTGGAAATGTATGAGATGTTATTTAGGACGCTGTGAAATATAGCCAGAATAGTATCTTGTGTTCTCAGAATAAATCCCACATAATCGTCACTGTAGCAGTACTGCATCTAAAGTATTAAACTGCTGGCTTTAAATACTGTGTTAGAGGGATTAGCTCCGCGCTGTCAGTGGGATACTGTGTCATGTCTATGCTAAGTTCACTGTTAACAGGAGATAACTAGTATTGGAGTGTCTGATAGTTGGTTTGTTTGTTTTTTACCTCCCACCTAACAGTGGTTTGTCAGATACTATCATTTTGGACATAATATCAAACTACCTGGTGCTTCCCAACCGAATCACAGTTCCTCTCGTCAGCGAAGTTCAAATAGCACAGTTGCGGTTTCCTATACCAAAGGTAAGCATCCGTTCATTAACACTTACAGACAGACTGGAGGAACTCTTCACATACTTGGGTGTTGTGACTTCTTGTATTTCTCCTAACAGCAGCCTTGCCACATGGATCTTGATGCAGTAAAGGTGGTCTGTCCTGCCCCGTTCCTTAGGAGATTGGCTAAGGGGCATCTGGCCGAAAACTTTCAGAGACTTGAGGACAGTTCTTAAACCTCAGCTGTGAACCTCAGAGCTGCTCATAGGGATTTAATTCTGCAGATACCATTGCAAGTTGTAAAGAACAGCTATGACAACTTATTTATTGCCTCAGAAAGCACTTCCTATTTGTATGTATCAAGGTGTAACAGTTCAGCCTAAGCTGGGAACGTTGTACAAGCCTCCTCTCAGATATGACAAAGTGGGCATCTTTGGGGGTCATTCAGTGAGGGATGTGGCAGGCACGTCGTTAGTGTTACAGCTGCCCTGGGTGGGATGGAAGGGCATGGCCGGGGCTGAGTCACAGCCCTGGGGTTAGGCAGCAGCTTCACTTTGGGAGCATATTCCTTGGTGTGTCTGGGCTGCAGTTTCTTCATCTGTAAGTTGGGGTGATGCCCTGCACACAGAGGCGGGTCACACATGTTGGAGTCACCTTCGTTTGAGTAAACTAAACAACCTCAGTCTGAGACTGTGAGAGCCTGCTGGCCAAGGACGTGGAATCCTCTGCTGGGCACAGAGCTGGAGGGTTGGCCCCAGTTAGCAAGGGCTTCTCCCCCCTGGGCTTCACCCCACCCGTCTGGTCTGACCAACCTTGGGCTCCAGAAGTGGAGTGGGCAGCCTGTCACATGGTGTCTGGTCCTAGTTCAGTGTTTGTTTCCTGAAGTAGAAGTGGCCAGCCTTTCCCCACTGCCCGTTACTCTTTCTAGGTAAATTCGATCTCAGTAACAGTGCACAAACCAAGAAACGTGCATGAGCATTCCTGTATTTTTTCAAGTAACAACACCCCAGTCATTCATGCCCAAATTAGTTACATTGTTGGCATTCAGCAGATGTGATGGGACACCATGTATGAGACAGGGATGTCTTTCTTTCCTTAACTTAGGATTCTTATCTCTGGAAACGCAGGCCTGCCTTTCCACATAGAAATCCCCGTGCTCCTAGGCCATTAGGCTTTGTATTCTCTGAGTACAGGTGACCATCTAAGCCTGCCTGGATCCAGCCTCCCTGCTGCTCAGATATGTTTGTTGCCACATTATCTAAGCTTTAGACCTGTGAAAATATAAGCCAGGGATTTTGTTTTGTTACGGTTTTAAAAGCGTATTTATCTGTAAAGATGTCTATCTTTCTATGCTGGTTGGTTCAGAAATACTACCTGGTAATTTTTTTAAAAGTGTTTTGTGGTGTAGAATGCTACCCTCCTAAAGGTAACTTTACAGGTTGTGTTTGCCTTGAAAGAAATATGAGTGGAGGTTTTCAATTTTATCAATTAAACAACATTTTTGAAAAAGATAACTATGTTAAGTCTGTGAGTCATATGTATCTCAGATTTTCAGTTTCCTATCCATAAAATAGGTTTAATGACAGTATTTCACAGGATTCTTGTAAAAATTCAGTGAAGTAATTGGAAAGTAATTGCATATCAAGGACTTAGGAACAGTCTCGTGCATCCTGTAGTGCCAGTTATCACTTGTTATCACTGCAGTTACCACTAATGTTACAACTACCGAAACACAGGACTGTTTGGTGACCCATGAGGCCCTGTGCCATCTGACCTCCTGCCGTCCTGCCCTGCCCAAGTTGGGCTCCTGGGGTCCCTGGGGCACAGTGCCGCTCTGGGACCCCCCGTCCCAGGAGAAGTCTGCAAGAGGTGGTGGCTCACGCTAGCCGCTCCTGTCTCTGGCTCCGGTCAGACCCCTGGAACCCCGTTGTGCTGCTCCTGGCATCACGTGTTTGCCTTTTTTGCTCAGGGAGGAGGAGCTGCCTGTTCCCTGTGCACAGGCTTCGCTCCGTGTCTGTTGGGTGAGCCAGTGAGCAGTCTGCTCTGTCTTCCTTCTTTCCAGGGTGTCCTGAGGATACACTTTATTGAAGCTCAGGATCTTCAGGGAAAAGACACTTACCTTAAGGGACTTGTCAAGGGGAAGTCAGACCCCTATGGAGTGATTCGAGTTGGCAACCAAATCTTCCAAAGCAAGGTCATCAAGGAGAACCTCAGTCCAAAGTGGAACGAGGTGTACGAGGTGAGAGAGTGGGTGCTGCTGCCGTCCCCCCTCCACATTCCTGTTCCACTCCTGCTGCGGGGTCGTGGTGTGCTTATTTAGTTCAGGGTAATCTCAATTCTCTTTGCTTTCATTTTCCATTTTTAAAACTATTGTACCTTGTATCCCTACCTCACACAAAATTTTAAACCTTAATCGCATCAAGCTATCACAGTAAATAATTAGCCCTTAATACACATAAACGTATTCCAAAATGAGGTTGATTTATTTACTGTTTTGTAAATTTTCATTTAATACATCTGGACATCTCTACATGTCAATAAATATAGCTGTTCACTTGAGCAGGTACCATCATGTTTTTACTCAGAGAGATCTGGGCTTTTGGGTTCATTGTAACCAGTGCTGTATGAGTGTCGTGGGTTTTCTGCATTTGGCCAAGTTTTCCCCACATTACGCTCCTCAGAGTGGAATTGCTGCATCACAAGGTATGCGGTTTGGAAAGAACTGAGAAGTGGTGCAGTTTATACCCATCAGCTTCCCGTCCTTCCAGCCTGGTCTGTTGCCAAATCTCTCAATCTTGGAGTGGTGGTGAGTGGAGCACTTGCGGCCGCCCTGCAGCCAGCACTGACCGGGGCCGCTGCCGGAGTGGAGAGACATCCAAGCTTGTGGCCCCCGGTAACTGGGGACAAGGCGCAGTGGCCCATGGCCGTGTGCGTGGATACAGGTCCCTAGCAGGGACCCTGCCATCCAGAAGTGTGTCGGGTCCGGCAGCAGGGACCTCAGTGCTGTGCAGCTGCTGCCGCTGACTGCAGTCACGTACTCAGTAGACACGATACTGGTGAATGTGAGATAACTGTGAGCTGCTACCTTTCAGGCTCTGGTCTATGAACATCCCGGACAAGAATTAGAGATCGAGCTCTTTGACGAAGACCCAGACAAGGACGACTTCCTTGGAAGGTAAATCCTTCGTGACTGAGGAGAGCGTAGACTCTTTTTCTTTGATAATCACTGTTAAACATGTAATATAACTTCAAAAACAGGATTATGTACATGTTATGTGTATGTTAAAATGGCTCTTAGATGTAGCGTTGCTTCACCTTAGATTTCTTAAAACACGTTTTGTTCCTAAAACATTCACATTTGAGTAAGAAAAGGAAAGCTGCTAGATCTGTGTCCATCATAGCAGCCACATGTTGCTATTTAAATTAAATTGATTAAAGTTAAGCAAAATTTAAAATTCATTTTCTTAGTTGTGCTGCCCCATTTTAAGTGCTCAGCAGCCAGGCATGGCCCCCAATCCAGCCCAGCTCTCCAGCCTTTACACCACGCAGGCAGGTGTGCGCTAGGTTATAGAAACAGGTTTTTTAACTTTTGATTTGTTATTGGGTTATGGGGGCGGGGAGTAGATAGTAATTTATATTGTGCCTATATACTGGAAAAGCAAATATTGACCTGTTTGCTTAAATTGAACAACCTGTACAGCTGAAAAAAATACCAAAAAACACACTTTAGCCTAATCTTTATTATTTAACTGAATTTCTTGTGGCAAAAAAGATATAAGGATAGATGACATTGGACAGGTCTGGCTTCATCAAGAATCGGCTGTGTGTTAGACTGTGACCTCAGAATTCATTCATGAGACAGTTTAGTGAGGAGCAACCAAAAGATTTCAAGCAAGGCAGTGAACAGATCAGACCTGCATTCCAGTGAAGCCACTGTTAGGATAGGTTATCAGGGACTGAGACTGGGGACTGGCCGGCCTTCAGGAGGCTGTTGGGATAGATCAGGAGAGAGATGTCAGGTCTGACCTGGGGCAGAGCTTGGGGGCAGAGAGGAGGGGTGGCTGCAGAAGAAGGGGGTGTCACTGTCCCGTCCTGGTCGCCTCTGGCTCGGGGGGCCAGCTGCATGCTCCCAGCAGTGCAGGATTATTGGGGGAAATGGAACGGGCTGTCGGGGACATGCCGAGCGTGAGGCAGAGGCCTCTGCCGCCACAGAGACGCTGGTCAGAGCTGAGGAGCGAGTCTGGGGAGGCAGTCAAGGCCTAACTGAGCACGCAGGTGGCTGAGCCGGCGCGATGGGCAGCAGCTCGGAGGGCACGCCAGGCCCAGGGCGGAATATGCCTGCACATTTGGGGTGCGTGTGAGCAAGACCAGCCCTCCCAGCTCTGACCGCAGCTGTGCCTCGCCGAGTGTTCCTACCTCCCCGCTCTTCCCTACCTCGCTTCACTCTCGTGGGTGGAAGCTTGGGGAAGCTTTTGGAAGAAGCCTGTTTCTTGACAAACTAGCATTTTGTTGCATTTCTGGAGTACCTTTTCATAGACTAATGCTTAAGGTTATTTCAGTTGTAAGAAGTGTGTTTCTATGTTCTAAAGTTGTTGTATTGTTATTTCTATAGTCTTATGATTGATCTTATTGAAGTTGAAAAGGAGCGCCTTTTAGATGAAGTAAGTTTCCTTTGAGTATTGTTCTATTTCATGAGTGTTGACAGAGCACCTGCTGCCACCGCCACCTGATGGTCTGAGAACTTAACATCCGCTCACAGACGTTGAGGACTTAGGCCTTCTAGTAACAGCAAAGTGAAAAGAAGTCAGCACCTACCAGACACTCGAAATTCCTGAGGATCCAAACACACACCAACTTTGTTTCAGGCAGGCACGCTCTCCTTCGGAGTCAGGGCAGAATCTGGGAGAAACTCCCCAATAACAGGCATTTTAAAGATAGTTGGAGTTCACAGCAGAGCTGGCACAGTGCCGTTGGTGAGAAATTGTCCCATGAAAGATACCCACAAATACAGTGTGAATTGACAGCAGCAGACGTACTTCAAGCAAGATATTGCTATCAGAATAAAAAGGATAAAAAAGGAAGTTTGTGGTGGCTTCTAAAAGATGGGTAAGATTTGGATAAGTAAAGTGTAATTAACCAAATCACTGCTGAGATCTGCTTTCAAAGTAACATGTTTCCCTTCCCATGCACGCCAGCACACACTCAACAGGTATCTGCAGGTTATCATGTTGTGTGCCAGGTGCTGTGTGCAGTGACGGGCAGAGCAGACAAAGCCCTGCACTCGGGGCAGTCTCTTCTTAATACTGAGTGTTTGGGGACCATCCTCGATTAATTGCTCTGTGGCTTTTAAGCTGAAACAAGTGTATACTAATTATTAGTATATAGTGATGAGGAAAAACAGACCTGTTAATGTGTCTGATATTGAAATTCAGACTTGGGATCAATGTTATATTCTCTCTTGGCCCATAAATTCTATGGAAGTCCATACGTAAAAGCCTGACAGTGTTGGGTGGTATAAGAGGACATTTGAGTCCTTGCGTGTGAATCGGGGGTGGAATTGGGAGTCAGTGAGTTAAGACACGCAAAGCGGCCACTGCTGTCGGTGTCTGGGGCCAGCAGCTGGTTCTCAGGCCTGGAGCTAAAGGTGGCAGGACTCAGGCCTTCTGCGTTTGTGGAGACTGTTCAGTTTGCGTGTGTGATCCAGGAGGACTTTGGCTGAACTGTCTTGCTTTCTCTGCAGTGGTTCACCCTGGACGAGGTCCTCAGAGGAAAGCTGCACTTGAAACTGGAGTGGCTCACGCTCATGCCAGACGCTTCAAACCTTGAGAAGGTGCTGGATGGGGTCCCATGACAGCCTGCACTCCTGATCGCTAAGATTAGTACCTTTAAACTGTGCTGCTGCTCACTTAAAAAAAATACAGCAATCATTTTGACTCCTGTGCTGTAAATCACTACAGTAGTACCAGGGATAAATTAGAGATAATGGAATTTTACAGGTCATTCTCACCTGTTTTATGAGATCTTTAAATTTTGTGCTTGATTATTGTATAGGGATTTGAAGAGCCACAGGTGACCCGAGTGCTTCGTTTGATTGATCTGAATAGAATCTTATGTTCATTCTCTCTGTATTGCATATATCAGATGCTTATTTCTCCACTTTTCTTATTTTCTTGAGGATTATAGACATAATCAGGAAGAAATAGTCAGGAACCTTGGAAACCCACCTACTGAAGCTTTTTCCTTTCCTTGTAGGTGCTGACAGACATCAGAGCTGACAAAGATCAAGCCAATGACGGGCTGTCCTCCTCGCTGCTCGTCTTGTACTTGGACTCAGCCAGGAACCTCCCGGTAGGTGCCTCCGAGAGAGCCCACTGGGTGCTCGTTTCCTGGCAGTGGATCCTGCTGTGTTCAGCCGCGCCCACGCCGTGTCCCCATTCTTGTTGCTGTGTTTTCACTTCACTCCAGTCCAAGAGAGCAGCAGTGGAGACGGATACGTGTGCATTTCCTCCATGAGTGTAATTTTATGTTTACATCTTATTGGTTTATCCAGGATGGTCAGAATTATCTTACATGTTTTAAGAAGAAATCTCCAGTACATAGGAAAAGAATACACCTAGTAGTTAGAGAAGAAGATTTTCTGTAGAGAATCACTAATTATTAAAATGTAGTGCCTAAAGATGAAAATTATATCCCTTTGGCATCATCCTGGAAGTAGCACAGCAGGGTGACGGGGCAGCGTTGGGTGATCCCCTGCACACATGGCTTCTGGCCCAGAGCAGTGCCTCTCCTCGTGGGCGTCAGAGTCATTTCACTCTTAGAAAAACTGTAGAGAACAGTTTTTATAGACAACGACTAGAAGCGTGGAGAAGGGTTGATCAAGCCCTGGTGTGATGCTCGCCTCCACAATGAGGCTAGTGTGCTCGTGATCAGTGTTTATCGTTTTGATAATGTTTTTTTTTGCTTGTTTTTGTTTTTGTTTTGTGGTACGCGGGCCTCTCACTGTTGTGGCCTCTCCCGTTGCGGAGCACAGGCTCCGGACGCGCGGGCCCAGCGGCCATGGCTCATGGGCCCAGCCGCTCCGCGGCATGTGGGATCTTCCCAGGCCGGAGCACGAACCCATGTCCCCTGCATCGGCAGGCGGACTCTCAACCACTGCGCCACCAGGGAAGCCCTGATAATGTGTTTTGAGTGCCTATTCACTTGTTCAATAGATGGCCTTCCTTGTTCCATTTCACTGTTGGAGGCCAGTTTTGTTGAAAGAAAGACAACTACCTCCAGGTGAAAGGTGTTTCCTCCTGAAATGATACTGGTTCCAGGTCACCCAAGTGCACCTTTAGACAGTCCCCCAGGGTGTGTCCTTGGTGCCGGTGGACGTCTGGGCATCTCACCTCACTGTGATCGCACCATGCTGTTCCTTTACCTCGTGAAATGCACACCCTGATTCTGTTTAGCACCTCTCAAGGGTTTAAAATTGTGCATTACTTGGGCTTTGTTCACAAGCAGAGTCAATGTATTTTGGGCATCTCTATGTTTTATTTAAAGTTTTTAACGATTAAAATCTGATCATGTATTTTTTTCATATTGGGAAGATGTAACAATTGTGTGTATAAATGTATATAATTGTACTCTTTCTTTCAGTGAAGGTTTAACCTTTCTGCAGAATTACTTGTACGGTAGAACTTTTTGCTTTTAACCACAATAATGTTTTAAAGTCTTTCATAATGCCTGATGGAAGTGAATTTGTTATGTATTTTAGGATATAGAGCAAAGTGGTGGGGAATTGGCCTCTCTTTAGAACTGTGTGTTTTGTCACATTAAATTAAAATTGAATAACGTCATGTAAGCAAAAGACAGAAAGAAAAGTGATTGTACAACCTTCTGTTAAAAGGGCACTTTGTGCATGAAGGTATGCTCTGGCCGTCAAAGGCAAAGGATATTTACAAAACCGCTGCCCGGTTGGGCCTGTCTCCACGGGAGTGCGTGCCGTCTCCTGCGTTTCTGCGTGATTCTTTGACTCTGCCTGTTGCATCCTGGTTATTAGTGCTCTTGTGCCTTCATTGACCACAATCCACCATTCTTTGCTTTCTTCTCCCATTTCCATTTTCCCAAGAGTATCTACGAGGGAAACTTTGGGTGTGGCTACTTAAAAGAGAGGCGAGCGTCGGGACTAGTGTTTTGTGAAAATACTGCCTCAGTCTGTAGAGCACTATTTGTGAGTTCTCAGTGTTCTTCCTTCCTTCTGTTTGGTGGAGACTGCTAGAATGTGGACTGGAACTTCAATGCCATCTGCTCAGTGGTGGAATGACGTGCATGCTTTTTCAGTTTCTTGCATGATTTCAGTTACTGGGCATGTTTCTTTCGTGCTTGTTTTGTGAAATGTAACACTGCTGTAACTAATGTTGGTGACTGCATCTGATACCGAGGTGGACAAACCCCATGAGCCATGGAGGAGCCTTGGGCTCTGACGCTGCTCCTGGCCCTTAAAAAATTTAAAAAAAAAAAATCATCTGAGGAAAAAGTAGTGAAGCCATAATGATTAAAATGGATTTTCTTATGGTTCATCTCAATGTGAGATGTAAATATTTCTTTGCAAGCTTTCAAAAAACTTCCTTAAATCTACTTTCTCCTCCTGACCAAACACAGAAGTGTCAGAGCTTGGCTTTCCACGAAGTCCCCCGTGGCCTTGGGGACAGTCAGTGAAGACAGAAACTCACTGCTGCTCTGAAAACGCGCCTTCTCCCTCCCCATTTAACCAGAGCTCCTAGGGTGCAAAAACATGTTGAGTTTATGATTCACTTCTTTTAAGGAACTTAAAGAATTTCCTGGGGTGGATAATTGAGCATTTCTACCTTTATCTGGGAAGCTGATTTTCATCTCATATGTTTCCCTGAGGCCTTGCTCTGGTGCCTTGATTCCTGGCACTCTTCTTGGTCCTTTTAGCAGTTATTTTCACTTGCTTTGGGGTCAGAGAAAGCCACCGATGGCTTAGTCATTAGTCTAGAAACTAATTATTGATTTAATTCAATAACTAGTGAGATTCTTAAAGTTCATTTGTTTCATTTTAATTTGTTATTTCTATTTCCGCATGCATTCTCAGTTTATTCTTATTTAAAAAATAAAAAAGAAGGGGGAGAGCAAAACTGAAAGAATAGGCATTTTTGACCCATTTTATAGGTGAGGACAGTCAAGTCCCTGAAGAGTGGGTGGGCTGCTGTTGCGTCTCCTCACATCCCCTGCCCACCTGCTGGGAGGTCAGAATGAGGGCAGTCATGCATATCAGCAGCTGTTTTCTGTCATTTCCAGGTGTTTCCTAGTGGAAATCTGTGTTGTAAGCTGCTGTAAATGACAGTCTTGCTCAGCTGCATGAGTTACTGTTTTCTGTAACTGCTTCTTTTAAAGGAAATATTTCTGAACTTGTGTCAGGATTTTTTAAATTGCTTTGTAATATTTAGCTAAGACGTGGCTGGGTTATCCAAACTAACTTTCCTCCCACATTACCAAAACCACATGCTCTGCTTGATGATTCAGGTGTAGGAATCAACAAAATGTCCTACAAAATAAATTCGAATAGATTGATCACTTTTCTCCCCTTTGATTGTCAGTGTGAAGTGAGATCAGTTGTCAGTTGTCCCTAAAGGCTGAGCCTGTTGCTATTTCCAGTAGAGGTTTTGGGCTGCTGCCAGCCCGTCGCTCTCTTACCTTTTGCTGCTCAAAACTCTCTTCATGTTCAGCCTCACCAGTGCATTTCCACCAGTGGTCCTGTCTGGAAGCCTCAGCACAGCAGGACTTTCTCCCAAGCTGGGAACGGCCTTTTTATCCTGTGGCCTTAGCACTCGGGCCTCCTCCTTTTGGCCAGAGGAACGAGAGGGTGATTTCTGACCCCCGGAGGCCAGCTTCAGACCCTGAGGCCTCCATGACCACATGCATTTCCCAAGTACTTTCCAAGGGCTCTGCGTGCACAACTCATTGAGTCTCAGGCTGGCAGGATCCTTTCTCAGATGAGGCACTGAGATTAGAGACCCAGGGTTGCCACTAGCAAGCCGCAGAGCCAGGATCTGAGCACCGCTGTGTGACCCAGAGCCCACGTTTTCCACCCTCCTGTCTGGTCCATCCGTGTATAAAGTGAATTTGTTACCACTTCATTAAGTTTGTAAGTTCATAGTGCTGTATATGGAGTTTATCTGAGGGGAGTGGTGTTTGCACTAATGTCCACTTTATACATAAAAACGTTGGCTGTATAACATGGAGACCCTTGGGTGTGATGCTTCTAGGTGCTCTGTGAAAGTGATTTTAGCTCTCAGTTTAAAAAAGTGCAGGTTACTGTTACTGCCCCCGCTTACGGTGAGCAGCCCAAGAGTGGACGGTGCAGTGATGTCTGGAGGCGCCACGCTGGGCCCTCACCAAGTGCAGCTTCCCACGCCCATGCTCACAGGCTCCTCTTGCACCCCTGACACCCACCATGGCTTCTCTCTTTGTTTCACTTCACTTGATGCACTTTGAATAACATGTGCACAGTACAGGTCACATCCTTGCAAAGTTAGCTACAGGAGAGTTTCCTTGATGCCCGCAGATGGTCCGTCCTCACAGCTCAGGGCAGCAGTTCCCAGCCCGGCCCCACCCTCTAGGGGCATCTGCTGGGGCTGGTGTTTCAGGCTGCTTCATAAAGAATAGAATTCAATTTGAAGTTAATTACAACTCAAGTGATCAAGTGATCACTTGATGAAGTGATCAAGTTTTTCATCTTAAATGTTAATCCTCAAAGGATCTTGCAAAACAACTCAGTCTTGCCCTTTTAAGGGCAAGAAAGTAATGAGTTTTTAAAAATCAATAAAAGTAGGACATAAAACCTGTAATAATAGAACTTTAAAGCGAGGAGGAACTTTTGAGGTGATCTAATCAGCCTCTGCATTTTGTGCTTGGAAAAGAATGGGGGACGAGATAGATCGGGTCCCATCTCTGCTGTGGTTTTCCACTAGAAGGTAAAGTTCAGAAGGAGGAAAAGTAGGGTTTGGTGTTATAGGATATGATTTGGTTTGAGAGCAGTTGGGGCGTCTGTGGCCCATTCATTTGTACTTTAGGTAAAACCTTTAGGTTAATAATGGTTGATATTTTAGGGGTTCAAGCAAAGGATAGTAAATAGAACCCTTTCCTCAAGTTTCACTCTTGGATTTTTCAAATCCCAAAGACAGGAGGGGTGGGGGAGTAAAAGAACAATAATCATAGAAGGTAAGGAAATATGTTTTGATATTTATAAAGGTTTAGTCTAAGATAAAATCTTGGGCAATAAGAATACTTTTACAAATGATTTATACTGTTTCTTTGTTTAATTCTTGGTGGTTTTTGTTTAAAGATTTTTTGTTGTTGTTTTCGTAAATTTTCATGTCATTAACCTTAACATAAACTCCTCATTGCATGTTTTATTAACCCTTGGTGTATTCATTTTCTTCTAACTTGAAAGAGTAACCCATTAGAATTTAACCCTGATGTCTTGAAGAAGGCTGCAATTCAGAAAGCTTTAAAGGTAAACTAATAGTTTTCCCTTCGAAAGTTAATTAAAACATATTGAAAGAGATGATGCTCTAACCTTTATCGGTTTATTGACAAATCCTTCCCAAAGTAATAGAGTAATTACTTGTTTAGTTGCGGAGAGCCTATTTTTGTTGTCAAAGAATTAGTAGTTAGAAGAATTTAAGTCGATTTTGACGATAAACTTTACAAAAGACCAATATGGTAAATTAGACTTTTGTCCTGTTGGCCTTAGGCAGCAGTATCTAAGGTGGTTTTAAATCATCTGTACTTTAATTGGATTTGAATTCGTGAAAATGGTGAAGTAAAGTTCTGTTTAAAATCTTAACCAGTTTTTAGATTATGATTAAAACGTATGCCCGATGCACTGTGACTTTCCATTAAAAAATCACCTCTTCCAATATGCTGAGTCAGGGCTGTCTCTGAGTCAGTGACCTCATGGCTTTTGGTGCTGCTAGTTTGGGTGACAGATCTTTTAAGAAGCTTTAAATCTCATTAAATGAGGTATATTAAAAACTAAGCTCCACTCCTGAAAACGACATGAGCATGTATTTTCTGGCTAAATTGTTAAAGGTTTTCTGTGGCTTACAAATGTTTTATTATTTTTTTCTAATTTCTTTGAGCATTTAGACTTAAATATTTTGGGGGGTGAGGGGTTAAATGTAGTTGCTTTAAGAAAATTCTATCCAAAGGAATCAGGAATGGTTTTTAATCAGTTTCATCCAGAAGAATAAGTTAAATTTCAAAAGTGAAGAAGACTAGCATTCTGCTTTGATGCAGCATTTAGTAAGCCCTTAACCCCACCCCACACTGAGGAGGTGAGGTGGCCTACTCCTTTGGAGTACTAGTTAGTTAGCAGGGTAGTCGAAATGCCTGTTCAGATAGAAAGCCCAGAGATAAACCCACGCATATATGGTCACCTTATTTTTGATAAAGGAGGGAAGAATATACAGTGGAGAAAAGAAAGACAGCCTCTTCAATAAGTGGTGCTGGGGAACCTGGACAGCTGCATGTAAAAGAATGAAATTAGAACACTCCCTAACACCATACACAAAAATAAACTCAGAATGGGTTAAAGACCTAAATGTAAGGCCAGACACTAAAAAACTCTTAGAGGAAAACATAGGCAGGACACTCTATGACATAAATCACAGCAAGATCCTTTTTGACCCACCTCCTAGAGAAATGGAAATAAAAACAAAAATAAACAAATGGGACCTAATGAAACTTCAAAGCTTTTGCACAGCAAAGGAAACCATAAAGAAGACGAAAAGACAGCCCTCAGAATGGGAGAAAATATTTGCAAATATTTGCAAATGAAGCAACTGACAAAGGATTAATCTCCAAAATTTACAAGCATGAGCAAAATTTACAAGCATGAGCTCAATATCAAAAAAACAAACAACTCAATCCCAAAATGGGCAAAAGACCTAAATAGACATTTCTCCAAAGAAGATATACAGATTGCCAACAAACACATGAAAGGATGCTCAACATCACTAATCATTAGAGAAATGCAAATCAAAACTACAATGAGGTATCACCTCACACCAGTCAGAATGGCCATCATCAAAAAATCTACAAGCAATAAATGCTGGAGAGGGTGTGGAGAAAAGGGAACCCTCTTGCACTGTTGGTGGGAATGTAAATTGTTACAGCCACTCTGGAGAACAGTATGGAGGTTCCTTAAAAAACTAAAAATAGAACTACCAATAGGACCCAGCAATCCCACTACTGGGCATATACCCTGAGAAAACCATAATTCAAAAAGAGTCATGTACCACAATGTTCATTGCAGCTCTATTTACAATAGCCAGGACATGGAAGCAACCCAAGTGTCCATTGACAGATGAATGGATAAAGAAGATGTGGCACATACATACAATGGAATATTACTCAACCATAAAAAGAAACGTAATTGAGTTGTTTGTAGTGAGGTGGATGGACCTAGAGACTGTCATACAGAGTGAAGTAAGTCAGAAAGAGAAAAATAAATACCGTATGCTAACACATATATGGAATCTAAAAAGCAAACAAACAAAAAGGTTCTGAAGAACCTAGGGGCAGGACAGGAATAAAGACGCAGCTGTAGAGAATGGACCTGAGGGCACGGGGAGGGGGACGGGTAAGCTGGGACAAAGTGAGAGAGTGGCACGGACTTATATATACTACCAAATGTAAAATAGATAGCTAGTGGGAAGCAGCCGCATAGCACAGGGAGATCAGCTTGGTGCTTTGTGACCACCTAGATGGGTGGGATAGGGAGGGTGGGAGGGAGACGCAAGAGGGAGGGGATATGGGGATATATGTATACATATAGCTGATTCATTTTGTTATAAAGCAGAAACTAACACACCATTGTAAAACAATTATTCTCCAATAAAGATGTTTAAAAAAAAAAAGAAATACCTGATCCTCATGGAAACACTGGGAGGAATCATATCCATAGCCTTCGCTCACCATTTCTTTAATAACTGAAGATTATTGACCCATAGAGCGTGATGGTTAGAATGAAGGCTCTCCAGTTAGGCTAGACTGTCTGGGCTTGAATCCCAGCACAACTGCTCCTCAGTGGGACCTGCAGCAGGCTGCTGAGTCCTCCCTGGTTTGTTACTCAGAGTGGTAGTGATACTCTTCTGTATGGGAGCGTTGAGTACATTAACTAAATACATGCATGTAAAAGTGCCCAGTGTAGCGAGCATAATATATATTTTTAATTGCTATTCTATTATTTAAGCCTAACAGCTGAGTTCTGGAAATGATATTATGCCCATTTTATAGATATGAAAACTGAGGTTCAAATAAATACGTAAATCTCAGTAATCAAGTGGTAAAAAACTAAGATTTAAATTCAACACAGTCTGACTTAAACGCTTATATTTTCATTATACCTTGTGTGTCTTACTTGTGCTCATGCATTTTGAATATTGCGTCCTGATAGAAAACTTAGTCACTGATTTAACCTTATTTCATAGAATCCAAAACATCATCCATTTTAGGATGCAGGTTTCGCATCCACGGGTTCAGCCAACCGAGGATCGAAAATATCCTGAAAAAATCTACAGATAAAGTTCCAAACAGCAGCATTACATTGTGTTTGCAACTATTTACATAGCATTTACACTTTATTAGGTATTATGTGTAATCTGGAGATGACTTAAATTATATGGAGGATAACACCAGGTCATTTTATAGATGGGATTTTGGTATCCTGGGGGGTCTTGGAACCAACCTCCCACAGATGCTGAGGGACGACTGTACACCATTATTTTATGTACTGCTAGGAAAGAAAGTAAGGTGCCAGTTAAGGTTTGATAGTCTTTATTTTATACTTACTGAAAGAATTTTTAGACTTAGGATAAACATAGATTTTTATCATGTCACATGCACACACAGAAGGAAAATATAAGCAAAATAAATTGATGAAGGCAGTGATAACTACCACTCCACTGTAATCTGCCCAAAAACAGGCGCTTAAAGTCATCAATTGTAAGTTTCGTTTTGTTTTCAGTGATGTTAGAAAGTTTAAAAGGCGGGGAGGAGGGTATATTGAAACTGATGAGCTACAGTAAACCTCTAGGAATGAATGGCTACTTTTTCAGAGATTAAGTAAGTGTATTAGTTAAACTCAGCTTCTGTATCAAAGACTCAAGAGTAGCAGTAGCTTAAGTAAAGACAGAAGTTTATTTCCCTTGAATGTCGCAGAATTCTGGCCTGTGGCTTCGCAGTGCTCAATGCCTCCAGCCAGAAGGGGGGCACAGCAAAGGCCAGACCTCCCCAGACTGTTACAGGGCCACACCTGACTACAAGGGAGATTCGGAAATAAAATCTGTGTCACAGAGGATTTGTGTGCTCAGCTATGACGCTAGGACTCTCATGTTAAGGGAAGAAGGAGAAATGGATTTAGGGGGGAAATTAGTATTCTCCCACTGTAGTCTGTAGCCTTGGATTTTTTTTAACAGTGTTTATTTCATTTTGCAGAATTCATTCACATCAAAAAGATGAACCAGAAACTAGATTATCGCAGTAGGTTTGGGCTAGTAATATTTTATTCCAATAGTCATGAATTTGACGCCTCTGTCATCGTTGCAGTGTTGAGGATTGACTCTAAAATTATTTAACTTAAAAACATTTTGTGACCTTCTAATTAATTTCCACTAACACAAATATTTAACAGCATCTTCTTGTGGGGCTAAGTTATAAATAAACCTCATGTCCCATATATGTTGCATTTTACTATGTATTCTTCTATCAACTGCCTGTGCTAAAGTATGCTTCTTACCATTTTTTCTTATTCCTGAATTTTTCTCATTGCATTTGTATCTGCTTAAATGCAATTTAGATTGACATTTATTCTTCCAGTCAAAATTACTTAGCAGCTGGTAAGCAAGGTTCGATAATCTGATAGGTACATGTTTGAACAGAAGATACTAAATTAAAAACGTGAAAATGTGCCTCTGACACTTTATTATTTTTACGATTCCAACCAGAAGACTGTTCTGAATCACACACTCTCACATTTGTCCTTCCTGTGCTTTTCTGTTTCCATTTGTTGCACTTTATTCATTTTGTTACCCTAGTAAAATAAGTTTTGAGAGCTGGAATTAACAGTAAAGATTTTCGGAAGATTCCGTTTTTCCAAAGTTGCTTGCTTTAAAAAATAAAAGACCTTAACGTTTTAAAATTGTTTGCAAATACAAGTTTTCTTGATTTATTTTATGTAGATACAATTATGGCTTTGGGGTGTGTTAGCAATTAATTGTTTTCCAGTTAAATTGTGCCTAGATACTCCCTGTAACTGAAGTATCAGAAGTAAATAGAAATGACTGTTAATATAAGCCAATAATCCCATTTTTAGTGATCCCCATTTCAAGATGTGTTTATTGATTTTTATCTGTTTTTTGTTTTTGGATAGTCAGGGAAGAAAATAAACAGCAACCCAAATCCTCTTGTCCAAATGTCAGTTGGTCACAAGGCCCAGGAGAGCAAGGTAAGGCACCGGCAGTCTGACTGGGGCACTTCCCTGTGACCGCGCTGTCACTGTCACCAGTTGGGGGTGGCGCAGGCATCAAGACCATTGATTTATGAGTCTTTCTTTTGTTTTCTCAAATCAGTTGTTTGATAACCAGCTACTTAATTTGGTATCAAATATATTCATTTAAAAGTAACATTAAAAAGTGACACGAATATGTTAATTATGCTTTTGCTTGATTTCATGGGTAGATGACATGGGACAAATTCTAAGTTTCCTTTGAATGTCCTATTAATATTTTGTTTAAAAGACAACCAGCAGTGCACAGGAAGTCCCCTACATACGAACGGGTTTCTTTCTGAGAGTGAGTTCGTAAGTCCAATTTGTTCGTTAAGTCCCACAGAGTTAGCCTAGGTACCCAACTAACACAATCGGCTATATAGTACTGTACTGTAATAGGTTTATAATACTCTTCACACGGATAATACATAAAAAACAAACACACAAAATAAAGAAAACATTTTTAATCTTACAGTACAGTACCTTGAAAAGTACAGTAGTCCAGTCCAACAGCTGGCATCCAGGGGCTGGCATCGAGGGAACAGGCGAGAAGAGTGACCGACTGGAGGAGGGAAAGGAGGGGTCGTCAGCAACAGGAGCCAGAGGGCAGGCTGCAGTTTCCCTCCACCTGACGTGCACGGCACAGGCTCTGGTTCCTCTCTGGAACCGGATACACATTCGCGTGTTTGAAAGTTCACAGCTTGAAGGTTCATATGTAGGGGACTTGTTCAACAAATATGATTCTGTTCAAAAACTGAGAGAGGGCATTGCTGTTGCTGTAATATGTGCTACTTTCAGGAAACATTTCAGGAATTCCTCCCTTTTATTAACTGCTAACCATTCATCTAAGAAACTTCCTGACGTGCAGCAGTCCGCTGGCCTGGGGAGGTCGTGGAGTGAGGACCACACATGCAGATGGCGCATTGTCATGGGGCCTGGGACCCAGGCTGGGAGCTGCTGGCAGCTCATCCGCTGACACGCTCCGGACCTTCCACAGTTAACTCTTGATAGGACAGCCCAGAGGATGGGTGTCATCCGTAGCTGTCAAGTGCGATACTCGATAAACACAGTGTGGTAGTGCTTTGCCACAGCAAATATCCCAGAGCTGATTTTGGATATTTCTTTCAGATTCGGTACAAAACCAATGAACCTGTGTGGGAGGAAAACTTCACTTTCTTCGTTCACAATCCCAAGCGCCAGGAGCTCGAGGTGGAGGTAAGTGATTTGCGTATTTATGTGGTTGTGTTTGTATCTCTGCGTCACATAGTCAACAGAGGGAGAACCGCCATCGTGGGCCCACCAGATGTGTTCATGCCCTAGGTGTCGGGCGGGGGGCTGTCAGTTTTTAATTTTCAACTTTTGACTGACTGATACTGGCGTCCAGAGGTGCAGTGGGTGTTGGTGTTCACATGTTGGCACCACTGTCAGCCCTGCTGGACGTGCTTATTCTAGTCGCTTCCGTGTGGATACCTCAGGGTACTGCTCGTAATGACACTTCCCTTCCTGTTCCTTCCCCTCTGCCAGCCCGGCCTCGGTGTCAGTGGACACCTTTGCCTCCTTCCAGATCCTAAGGGCAAAGCCTTTGTGTTTCACTTCCTTATACTCCTCCTGCCGGTTTGCTGAGTGTTTTTGTAATGAATGGGTGTTGAATATTGTCAGAGACTTTTCTACAAGTATTGAGATGATCACGTGATTTTCCTTTTTAAGTTTGTAAATATGGTGAAATGCAGTGTTGACTTTTAAATCTTAAATCTTGCAAACATTTACTGGTTTTCAAGATTTAACATGAGAAAACCTTGCAAACAAACCTTTATTTGGACATAACCCCACTTGTGATGTAGTATCCTTTTTATTTGTTCAATTTAATTTGCTAAAATTTTAAGAATTTTTGCATCATAAGTGAACAATAAAGGTATATTGTGCAGCACAGAGAACTAGAGCCATTATTTTGTCATAACTTTAAATGGAGTACAGTCTATAAAGTTAATGAATCACTTTTATATACCTGAAACTAATATAATATTATAAACTGTACTTCAATTAAAAAAAAATAAGATGGGATAACCTTTAAAACAAAGAATTTTTGCACTCCTCTTAAAATAATCTATAGTAACTGGACCTTGGATTTAAAAAAATAATTTTTAACGTTCTGTAAACTCAGTTATTTCATTAAAAAATGCTTTTGCGATTACAGTTTAAACAATAAGCAATCAGGCTGTTCGGTTTTTACGTGTAGTTAACTTACTTGATCATTGCTGTAGAGCCTATGAAACCACCAAAGTTCTTACCCCTTTTGGTTAAACTACCTGTATCTCAGCAACCTAACAGGAGTGGTTCCTGTTGCAGAGGCAAAGCTGAAGGTTATTATTCAGGAGCCAGAAATTGTCATGCAGTTAAAGCAGATGTTGTACATTTTGAGTAGAAGTCTTAAAAGAAACTTAGAAATGGGTCTTCTCCATGAACAAGTGTCACCACTAGAACTTGGCACACCACTAGGCATGTGTTTTGTCACCGTTTTCACAGGACTGAAGACATTTCCTTCTCATCTTCAGATTTGTGTGGACTGCTGCCTCTCAGCTCAGGGTCCTTGTAATGGATTCCTCGAACGGGGTTTTCTCTTTTTCGTGCTCATTATGACTATGTGATTGGGAGATGACCGGCCCTGTGACATGGCTACACTGTAGCATCACTATTTGCAATGTTTTGAGTCTCCCTGACGGGGTTTCCTACTGCGTTGTACATGGCGACAGGATGTAGAAGGAGGTGGCCGAAGATGGGGTTTGGGGCCTTCCTGCGTGTTCTGTCTCCATCCCCAGCGTTGAGCGCTCTGTCGTGTTTGGCAGGTGAAAGATGAGCAGCACCAGTGTTGCCTGGGGAACCTGAGGATCCCTCTCAGCCAGCTGCTCGCCTGCGAGGACATGACCCTGAACCAGCGGTTCCAGCTCAGTAACTCAGGCCCCAACAGCTCGCTGAAGATGAAGCTCGCCCTCAGGGTACTGCCGTCTCCAGAGCGCAGCTGGGGGAAGGGTCCTGGGTGGGCAGTGCCCGTGGTGCTCACGGTGCTGGGCGTGGGGCAGGGATGACAGGGACATGCTTTACGGGGAGTGTGAGTTTTCACATTGCTGCTGGCTGTGTAGCTCAGGGGAGAGATGACCAGGGCTTGGACTCCGACACCAACAGCAGCAGAGTTTCCAGGTTGCTTGAGCAGGCCCGGAATTGTTCCTTGGGCTTTCACATGAATCCCACCAGCCTTTTTTTTTTTTTTAATCCTTTTGTCCAGAAAGTATTGCTATCTGGATCAATAAAGTTTTCTGCTAATGTTAAATTTTCAAAGGTCATTCAGAAAAAAGAATTAAAAAAAACTCTGCAAGACAGTAGAGATTACAGGAAAAATATTGTCCAAAATAGACGATGATTCATTTGTAAGTACCTAAGGAAATGCTGAAAATAAAACTGGCAAACATACGGGAAAATGCTAAAACTCTCTAATTTTTAAAATGCAAATTAAAATGCAGAACCAACTATTTTTTAAAGTAAAACAAAGTCTGTGGAAGGTGTGATGGAAACGGCCTCCTTGTGCCTGGTCACAGCCTTTCCAGAAGGGACTTCAGTGTCTTCAGCTGTAAACCACAGAGCCCTTTCTCTGGAAACCTGACTCCTGGTAATAACACAGAACTGGGGGTGTTGGCTGCAGCTTTACTTGGTAAAAGCGGGAAGAAGCTTCAGGCCGTCGGGATGACCCCCAATGCAGGGTGTAGACTGCTCAGGGACATGTGCACGCTCAGAGCTAATGTGAAAGGAAGCAAAGCAGGGAGGTGTTGCTCCCATGTCAACCCTAGGGGTCTGGCAGCCTCGCCCTTCCCCGGTCGCTGGTGGAGACGGTAGGATAAGGGTCAGTGTAGGATGGGGTTTGTGGCTCGGGCTCTGCCACTGTCAAGCTGTCACCACTGTGCAGAAGAGTGGACAGGAGGAGGCTGGAGAGAGATGCACAGAAGTGTGGCTGGCACCACGCGGTGCTGTGATGGTTACCCGCATGTGCCTTTTTCTACACTTTCTGTAATATGGTAGGATAGCTGAACAGAGAGGCTAGATTGTTTTTCATGTTTTGTGCCAAGCTTTAAAGAAACGTTTGCAAATGAGTATCTCTAAAGCTGTTCATGTATGAGGCTGTTACGAGTGTCACCCATTTTAATTTTGTATCTATTTTCACCTCAAGGTACTCCACCTTGAAAAGCAAGAAAGGTCTCCAGACCACCAGCACTCAGCTCAAGTAAAGCGACCCTCTGTTTCCAAGGAAGGGAGAAAAATATCTGTCAGATCTCAGATGTCTGCATCGCCAGGCACTGGTGACAGCAGCACAGCCCCATCCACGCCGGTCATGGGGGGCTGCGATAATAAGCCAGGTGTGGAAGAGAGAGCCCAGCCCGCAGAGGCCAGCCCGCAGGGTCCGCGGGACCTGGGCAGAAGCTCCTCCAGCCTCCAGGCCGGCAGCACCGGCTCCCCCAGCCACGTCTCCGTCAAGGAGCCCACCCCAAGCATCGCCTCAGACATCTCGCTGCCCGTCGCCACACAGGAGCTGCGACAGAGGCTGCGGCAGCTTGAGAAGTAAGTAGACGCCCCTTGCTCTTGCTGAATTGGCTCTTGACCCGCGGGCTGCAGGGAGGGAACGCGGTCCTAAGCCAAACAGCTTTCAGGCAGTGTGGCCCTTTCGCTCACCGAACCTTTGGCTTTCAAAGTAAACCTGCCATTTTCCAGGGCCTAGTATTTGGCTTATTTAAAGCTTAGGAACAGTGGGGGGATCCTCAGACCAGGAAGGCAGAGTCTAAAGCTGACCTGACGCGGAAAGGCTTGGCGGAAGCTGGACACGTTTGTCACATGAGAACAGGCCCTGCTCTTTCATGCTTGACCCCCACCCATTTCACCGCCCAGCAGGTTTGTCTGTCTGTGGATGTTTGTGTGGATTTCTCACTTATGCCCCGTGAGTCATGGGCATGTCCGTGGTTTCCTTAGATAAGGACAAAGTCTGCAGTTACCCTAACGTGAGCCTTTTCCCCTCAGCAGGGTGAGTGGATTGCTCTTTGGGGAGGTCTCCTCTTTGCTGCCCTGCGGTGTGCTGAGCACGGAGCAGAGGCCGAGGTGTGGAGCCTGTGGCCCGGGGCTCAGCCAGGGCAGGCGGCCGTAACCCATGCGCAGAGCAGCTCTGCTCGTGGCTGCAATTTCAGGAGAAAGGAAGCAGTCCCTGTCTCTCCCTTGCTCTAGAAAGAAATAGAATTTTAAATAAGAAAACAGTTTTTCCCAGGAGCTAAATTTGGGGAGAAATCGAGAAGATCTCGGAGCTCAGTCAGAGCCGTCATTGGTTGTCCTGGAGCTGGTGCCTCAGCCTGAGATGGGATGGAGGGGAGGGGGTGTGACCTCATCAGACGACCCGTGAGGTGCACAGCAAGGGGCTCGGAGAAAGGAGCGCAGATTTGGGCAGTTCTAGGGTAGACGTAGCTTCAGAAACTCTGAAGAGTGGATGCTTGTAAGGAGAGGCCTGTGTCTTGTTCTCACTTTGGGCCACATGGTTGTCAGCAGTTGGGTTATATTGAACCCTCGGAGGAAATATGAATCCAGCTGGTCCGTTCATACCCAGAAGTTCAGACTAGGTTCATGTTCATGGGTGCTTTGCTTCCCGCTTTCCGAGTGAATGAACGTGCTCACAGCCGCTGTGCGGTCTGAGGAGTGCTCTCACTCTCGGCTTTGTTTCCTCAGCGGGACGACCCTGGGACAGTCCCCGCTGGGGCAGATCCAGCTGACCGTCCGGCACAGCTCGCAGAGGAACAAGCTGGTGGTGGTCGTGCACTCCTGCAGGTGAGCCGCGTCACGGACAGCAGTTTGTTTCATTTACAGACGAGAGCAAGTAGGCGATACTGCAGTTAGATACCGTAGTCCTGGTTTTCAGGTTCTTAACCTTGTTTCATAACATTTTCTGTTACTAACCGTTTTGGTTGCTTTGTAACACTCCCTTAAACTGCCATATTGCAGTTCATAAAACATTCCCTGTGGTTGAACGTTTACAACATGATAATAAGCATAGTTTTCTTTTAGTGAAGTGTCTTTTGGGGATTCAATTTCCAGGAGTGGATTTATAACAATTCAGAGAATTCAGGCAAGTCTGTGGGATAGTGACAGGAATAGCTGTAGTTGTTCGGGAAGAGCCCACGAGCTCTTTTCCCCACAAGCAGGACGGTTTGTACCGGTTCGGTAAACGTAACGTGATGTGACGGTGTTGCTTCAGTTTGTGTTTGATGACTGATGGTGGTGTGGCGCTGATTATTTTCCTTTATGTGACTTGATTGTCTCACTAGTAGCTGTGATGGAGATATGTGGTAGAAATATTTGGACCTTATAAAAAGGCGTGGAAACAGGAAAGTAAAATTAGTAACGTTTAGAAACATGATTATATAAATGTCGAGTTCGCTTCACTACCTATTTATTGAGCACCTTCTATGTTTCTGCTGCCGAGATAATTACTATGTGAGATTCCGGAGCAGCAGTCTGATTCAGAGGACTCTCCCTCGTGGGCTTTCGGTCCATCAACAAGTGAACAATTGGAAGTGGTTGCAGGGACAGCTGACCCTTGAACAGCGTGGGTTTGAGCGGCATGGCTCCACCTACACGAGGAGCTTTTCAGTAGTAAATGCCACCACCCTACACGATTTGCAGTTGGTTGACTCCAAGGATGCGGAACCACATATGCGGAGGGTTGGAGCCCTTAACCTCCACGTGGTTCAAGGGTCGGCTGTAATTAAATACTAGCGTGTTTGGCCCAGTTGTCCGAGGACGAGAGCAGCATGAAGCTGCCTGAAGGAGGTGGGCCTGCATCTGTGAAGTGTTCGGGTGGACGAAGGGCAGAGGGTGGGGTCCATGGCCTGAGCAGGAGCCGGGGAGGGGTCTCCCGCGAGGCTGGCTGCGTCCCCTCACTGGGAGGGGACAGTGAAGCAGTGTGGAAAGGTGATTCTCTGTGGGTCAGAACATCTCCCAAACCCTGGGCGCAGGAAATGGGGCAGAGGCCACCTCTGCAGAGCCGCTGACCGAAGTGCACATGGGAAGGAGGCAGTCACGGGATGCAAGTAAAACCAGGTAGCAAGTTCCAGTGCGGTGCTCCTTAGATAGATTAGGTATCTAATTAGGTATCTAACCTTAGGTAGATTCTAATACCGAGCATTCTCTGGTCTGTGTTATAAGAAATCTCATTGCCTTCTCTGAAGACGGCTCTGATCCCTACGTCCGCCTGTATTTGTTACCAGACAAGAGGAGGTCAGGAAGGAGAAAAACACACGTGTCAAAGAAAACGCTGAACCCCGTGTTTGATCAGAGGTACGCGTCCACTCAGTGGGGTAGACAGTTGTGTTCACCACTCAAGGAAGGCCTGGTGGTGCCTTGGAATGACGGAGGCATTTACACCAGTGAGAGCATGAGTGAAAAACACCTCCCGAAGAGCGGTCATAAACTTGTTAACATAAATAAATAAATAGGCATTTGAGCATCACATCCTGAATCCTCAGGCCACACTCCACCAGCCTTGGCCTGTGCACATGTGGAGAAATAGTAAGTCGAATGGTGTTGATATCCATTAACTCAGTTACTAGTCACTTAATCATGGTTTCTCACCAGTGACTTTATTTACGCAGAGATGAGAAACCGATGGGCAGGCACCCGCTCCTGGTGTGGGTGTCTGGCTCAGCCGCAGCCTCTAAGAGTTCCTGCAAACCTGGGGTTCAGGCTGCTCGCTCTTGGGAAGGCCGTCCATGTCCACGTGTCCCCGCGTCCCCACGAGGCCTCCGACCTTGTCCTCTGCTTTGCCAGCTTCGCTTCTGGAGGCTTTTGTTCTGCAGCATCCGGTTTCAGCCTCCAGAAGGTGCCTGCAGATCCCCTCCTCTGTGAGGCTGCTTCTCGGACACCCCACTTCTGTTCACTTGCAGGCTTGGAGCTCACCCTCTTTGGGGGAGCGGACTGGTGGGCCCCCCAGTGTGTCGCACACCATGGCCCACGTTTTACACCAGGAGTCAGGTGTTGTGTTCACACGGGGGAGCCACAGGGTCAGCCTTTCGCATGTTTAGGATTCCAGTCTCCTCTTATGTTTGGAGAATAATGGAAAAATAAAAAACTTTGAGTCTTCCTGAAGGGCCAGGTCCAAACATCTAGCAGGAGAGATCAGTTTTATAATAAAAAATGAACATCACATTTGGAATGGTCTCATAAGCAGCAATGTCATTTTTTAGTTACGGTAAAACAGAGCAAAATTATGGAGAAATTTAAGGATGATCCTCTGTTTTCCACTTCAGCTTTGATTTCAGTGTCTCGTTGCCGGACTTGCAGAGGAGAACCTTGGATGTGGCCGTGAAGAACAGCGGTGGCTTCCTGTCCAAAGACAAAGGACTTCTCGGCAAAGTAAGTTCGGAAAAAAAAAAAAATCCTACGCTTTGTAAAAATTAAACGCTTAACCCAGAGTACTCTTTTTAGACTAGATTTATGTACGTGGATAAACCACGTCAGCTAAGCTGCTGTGAGTGGTTTGTGAGCCGGTATCAATGTGAATTATCCCCCCTGGTGCTTTGTGATAACTTCCTGTCAAGACTGTTGGATACAGGAAGGGCCTCTTGGGTATAATTGACCGTATAGGTCATGGGTGGATCATAAGGGTAGAAAAGTTGAAAAATGAGAGGCTGAAAATGAGGGAGTGTGTGTTGCCAGAGAAGATCAGAAGCGATGGTGAGAGGCCTGAAACCCACTGTTGCAGGCCTTTTCTCACCACAGGTCCTGGTCGGTCTGGCATCTGAAGAACTCGCCAAAGGCTGGACCCAGTGGTGAGTGCCCCCCAACAGACAGACGCAGAGCCCCGTGCGTCCATTCAGGAGCGCTTCCCCTGTGACCGTGTGTCTTCCTGTGTCTCAGGTACGACCTCACGGAGGATGGGACGAGGCCCCACGTGGTGACGTAGGCTGCGCTGGCCGAGGAGCCCCCGCTGTATCCGCCAGCCCCGTGCCAACATGCAGCCTACACAGACGCACCCATGCTCTTTTTATAATTTCATGTACTTGGTTACTTGTCCCTTAGTGGTTACTTGTCCCTTAGTGGTTTTATAAAACATTGACGTTTTAGGCGTATTTGGCCATTATTAGCATTAAGCTTTGTATGTTTCATTTCCTCTAGTATTTGACCAGCGTTTTCGGCGTGCACAGGATAGTGGCCAACCGTTGTGTGCATAAAGCTGTATGTCAGTTGTCTCTCCTAGGAAGCCGATATATGGTTGTGCTTTTTTATTGCTTTGTTTTGTATATCACTGAGGTGCACTATGCTGTGTAAATAGACTATTTTTTATAATCTCTACATGCTGGTTTGAATTCAGAAGAAAATGGATCAAGGAAATATATATATTTTTTTCTTCTAAAACTTATTAAATTCTTATGACAAATAACCGTTTTTGTCTCTGCAGGAAAAAGCTCTCAGTGACCTATTTTTTGGTGTTTCTTTTTAAAAAGAAAAGCTGAAAGATTAGTAAATATTAGTATATTTGTGCCCATTATGAATGATGAAAGAATGTATTCAAAGTATTTACACTTTCATAAATATAAAGATGTATTATTGAGAAGTCAGTTGAAGTGCTTATCAGGAAAAATGTCACATAACTGAGTTATATAAAATATTAAGAGAGTTGTCATGGTTCATAAATCATAGTGCACTAATCTGAAATTTCTTACATAAAATGGAATGTCTTAAGTTTATTTCTAGTTGCTTGTTGTAACTTATTCATGAAACAGTGCAGATACATAATCATACTCTTCCTGAAATGTAATACAGACGGATTTTAAATGTTAGCAGTTAGTCTGTTGTGAAATTTACAGTGTTTTTCAGCCCGAAAAGAAAGACAAACTCACGTTGTCCCCGTAGAGGCTGTGAGGTAGGTCGGGGTGAGTAGCTAGGAAGTCGCGGTGGGAGCTGACGCCGGCCCGTGATCGTCAGCGTGACGCACACAGAGGACAGAGCCCCCGAGCCGGCGCCAGCCACCACCGCAGCCCCGGGGTTCCGGCACAGCGGCTGCTGGTTGTAAGGAACCCCTTACTGGGTTTCCTCACTTTACGCCATGACTGACCTCAGTATTGGAATATTGTTATACAACTTTTATTTGGGAATATTCTTCTTCTTAGATTATGAAAAGCATGTTTTAGATACTTAAAGGCCGCAAGCCTCTTACGAGGTGAGGCTCCATAGCCGTGCGGTAGCTGTGCATGCCCCGAGCACAGGGTGCACGTGTGCAGAAAGAGCTTTAAGAATTCTGAGACGTGTGGTGCAAATGACTTCCTTAGCCAGAGGGCACCCTACAGCTACGTAGTGATCCCGGGGAAAATAGAGCTGTGAGATTCAGTCAGAGACCTCACTAGGGCCCCCGCCATGGACTCCTGGGCGTGACCGGCCTGCCCAAGTGCCTGTGTGGACGCCACCGCTGCTCCTGCCCTCTGGCGGGTTTCAGTGGTGTCCACCGCACACCTTGAACCCTGGGTGTGCGTGTGATGGGGCCTGTAGCCTTGCAGTACATCTCACGCAGTCGTGCAGACCCAGTGCTCTCGCAGCTTCCTGGGTCATGAAGCTTCTCCGAAGCCCCAGCAGAGACCATCTCCTCTGTCAGCACGGGAGGGCCTTACGAACGTGGTGACACTCAGGGGTGTGTGCTCGGGAAACACCTAACTCTGGTACTGCAGCAGCGTGAGAAAGACAGGTAATTCCTAAATCTAGTTGCCTGCCCGTGATATTAGATCTTTGGAGATTTTTTAAAAATTAGGTTTCTTGTGGGAATTCCCTGGTGGTCCAGCGGTTAGGACTCGACGCTCTCACTGCCAGGGGCCCGGGTTCGATCCCTGGCTGGGGAACTAAGATCCCACAAACCACGCAGTGCAGCCAAAAAAAAAAAAAAAAGTTTGTTGCAGGGCTTCTGGCAGTGGTCCCCAGCCTTTTCGGCACCAGGGACCGGTTTCGTGGAAGACAGTTTTTCCATGGACTGGGGGTGGGGTGGGGGAAGATGGCTCAGGCGGTAACGCCAGCGATGGGGAGCGACGGGGAGCGGCAGGTGAAGCTTCGCTCGCTCGCCCGCCGCTCGCCTCCTGCTGTGAGGCCAGGCTCCTAACCGGTCCTCCTTCCCGGGGTTGGGGACCCCTGGCTCCTGGCATATTTCTAAGACAGGAGAAACACTCACTGAAATGTAGCATACCAGTGATTTCTACCAACATCCCCAGCTTTTGGGTTTTGTAGCCACGTGGTTCACCTGTTCAATGTGTATTTTACATGGTGGAATACTTCAGTTAAGCAATTAGGCAAAATAAATGCCATGAAAGGTACAAAACCCAAACAAAGCCAATTAGCAGCATGATGCCCACCCTCTGTGTGGATCGTGGGGCTGGACACAGACCCAGCAAACAGCTCCATTCTCTTTGAAAGGAAAGGGATGACTCTGAGGTCACTGAAACACCTCCCAGGTAGGATTCTGTCTTGATGGCCGATGGGTGTTTTGGGAACCTCTTGTGTCCAGTTGGGCAGCTGAGAATCAGTATCAGGCCAGACCTCCGGCCGGGCTCCAGGATCCTGGCGATGGACACTCCGTTCTCAAAACCTTCATGGCCGGTGGTTCTGAATAATTGATTCATCTGGGAAAAGGGAACTTTAGCTTTTCTACCTGGAGCCAAACCAATGGAGGGGAAATTAGCATTGGTTAATTTGAATTGTTACTTTGTTGCTTATCCTGTGCCTTAAAGTAGGAAGTGTGAGGCAGTTGCTTCAGGTTAAAACAGAAGGAGCCTTGCAGCTGAATTCACCACAGTTTCTTCCTCATCCAGAGGTCAGCCCTCCTTTGTCAAGCACTGAAGCCAGATGCAATCAGCGTGTGTGTTTATATTGTGGTTGTTGCTTTAACTCCAGTCCAGCTGGATGGCCCGCTGTGGATGGAACACAGCAGAGGGTTTATTGTAGAATGCCCTTTCCGCTCAGCTAATTTTACACGACAGTGCATGTGTTTATTCAATAAAACTTTTCTGTTAGCTCACTTGTGATTTGTTCTTCCTTTGTCTTTTGGAGTAAAATTTTTAGTGTGGAAGCAGATAATTTGAAAAGTGGTTACAGTATAGTATTTATATTTGCTAGTTGTTAATTCTTTCATTTTCAAAAGAACTACCTCAGGGCACTGATATTACTCCTTTTGTTTCCATCTTAATTTGACTATTCTCTGCCTACCTCAGACTCTGAGTTTTGAAAACAGCTCTTCTGAAAGATAATCATGAGTAGAAAAAACAGTCTTGAAAACCAGAGCACTGAGAAGGAATGAAAGAGGGTCTGGTTTGAACAAGTGGAGGGGAACCACTAGAGGTGCCACTGCTGTTGGCATCCCCTGCCGATGGTCGGGGTGACTGAGGCGAGTCTCAAGAGTCTAGCGTCAGCCTCCCTGTTGATCAGCTCACTCCGCACCATCACAGTAGCATAATCCCAGTTTAGCTTTATTTAAAACCATTTCCCGCCTGGACTGTAAGTGTCCAAAGCAGAGGTTATGTGGGTGTTATTTAAATCTTTTCCAATTGTTTATCACTGTTCCTAGCACACAGTTGGTGAATAAGTATCAGTTGAATAAAGGATGAGTAAACCTGGCAGACCTTAATTAACATTAATTTGTCCTAACAAGTTTCCATTTAAGGAAAGGTGGACACCTATTGATAGTTCTTAGTTCGGGCTAAAGAGAAAGGTGCTGGTGAACATAGTAAAGAGTACACCCTATTGAGACAAAGGCCATAGTCTGAGAAATAATTGAGAAACAATTGAGGCAGAAAAGTGGGAAATGAGCCAGGACGTCTGTCTGTATTTAGTGTTAATCTGGAAATCCTGGGCAATACGATAGGGAAAGAAAAAGATTATAAATTTTGTATCGGGAAAGAAGGTCATTTTCAAATATGAGATTGCCTGTGTGAAAAACCTAAGAAAATCATCTGAAAACTTTTGAATCGAACACGTATTTAATAAAGGGACAGTTATAAAAACATACAAATTTCTGTGGTTTATACACTAACATTGATAGCGACTAGAAAATATAATGGAGAAAAGCGTACAGCAGCCCTGGAACCACAATAGCAGTGAAAACCTGCAGCTGTTGGGAGCGGGCAGGGTGGGTTCATCGCTTCCCAAGAGCCCCGTCCCCAGAGAACTGCCACTGTTTGGCTCAGCTGGCTCCTGGGGAAACCACGTGGAAAACAAACAGTGGCAGTTGTTTAACACATCAGGTCCCTGGGGTGGCGATACAAGTTGACCAAAAAATTTTAAAGGAAAACGTGGGAAATTGATGTCCAAAAGGGGCTTGGGAAAACTGGCATTCCTGGGGCTCTAGAAAGATGTGCAAGTGCAGGGCTGTGCATGTGTCCAGGAAAGGCCCGTGCGAGTGAGCCCGGACCTGTCACCTCCAGCTGGTGTTGAGGCACCGTGCAAGCAGGAGGTGGAGGCTGCGGCAGAGGTGTCAACCGCCTGAGGGGATGTGAAACAGACTCCCCCCCCCCCCCCCTCCCCGCACACACACACACCAGCCCTCAGCAGATACTGCTGGGAGATGAGTCCAAAGTACTAGAGAGAACTCTGCCCAGTCACTAGCTGACCAGGTCGGCTAACTGAGCAGAGACTTCAGAGGCAGCACAGAGCAAAGGATATAGCTTTTAGGGGACTCATCCAAGAAGGTTACTAAGCGAAAAATATCTAAGCTGTGGGGAGGGCTCTTACAGTGTTGCCACGGTATTACTTTAAATGTTCGGTTTTCAACAACAACAGAACATGAGACGTTCACAGAAACAGGATAGTATGGGCCACACACGGGGAAAAAGCAGTCATGGAAAGTGCCCCCAGGAAGCCCAGATATAAGTAGACGGAGACCTTAAATCAGCTATTATGTAAGTATGTTCAAAGAAAACTGTGTCCAAAGAATTCACGGAAAGTATGAGAATGATTCTCAGCAAAATAGAGAATGGCAATAAAGACAAATTATCAAAAGGAAATAAAAATTCTGGAGTTTAAAATACAGTAAGTGTAATGTACATTTCACTAAAGTTCAACAGTAGATTTGAGCAGACAGAAGAATCAGCAAACTTGAAGATGAGTCACTGAGACGATCTCATCTGAGGACAAAAAAAACAGAATGAAGAAGAATGAACAGGGCACCAACTTACACACAGTGAAGTCCCAGAGGGGAGGGGGAAGCAGGGCCAGAAATTACATTTAGGAGATGGTGGGCAAGCATGCTCGGATTTGATGGAAAACATTACACATTAAAGAAACAACGGACTCCAGGTGGGATAAACTTAGAGAGGCCCACGCCAGGCACGTTTCAGCCAAAGGGTAGAAAGTCAATCTTAGACCATCTCCCACAAGGATTCCTCGATGAGGTACTGCTGACTGCTTACCTGAAACCACAGAGGCCGGGACGGGTGTGACGATGCAATGTGGTGGAAGAGCCCCACCTCCAACAAGAGTCCTTCAGAATGAAGGAGGGTGTGGGTATCCCCAGGTTCTCTTTTTTCACTGTTGCTGGCCCACCTGCCCTGTAAGAACCACTAAAGGGACGGATGTCTCTGCATCCATACATCTCGTTAGATGTCCCCTTGTTTCTACCTGGAGTGGCCCAGGGGCTAAGAGCGAGGCTCCCAGTCACGCTGGGAGCATGGAGGCTCCCACGCTCAACCCGCCCCGCCCCACGTGACCTGGAGCAAGTGCATCATACATGCATGCAGGAGTGGGCATGAATATGTGTGTTGCATATGCACGTTGAGTGTGCATACATGTGCCTAGTATTGTGTGTGCATGCACATGTGAATATGTGCTTGTGTGCATGTGTATGTGTGAGTATGCACGTGTATGTTTAGCTCCTCCAAGACCATCTTCTCAAGCCCAGGGTCTCAGCCTGGATCCCCCTGAAAGTAGAGCCTAAGGCGCGGCTTGGGTGCATGTGGTTGTTCGGAATGTGGGCCTGTGAGGGAGACTTCTTCCTTTTGTTCTAGTCTCTGAAACAGTTTGCATAAGACAGTGATCATCTGTTTCTTAAAAATTTGGTGAAATTTACCTATAAAAATTTCTGAGCCTGATGTCTTTTAAGAAGATTTTGATTACCCATTCATTTTAACATTTTGTATTAGTTTATTTTCAATTCCTTATCAAATCAGTTTTGAAGATTATCTACCTCATGCTTTCCAATTTATTGGAAAACTATTTCTTATGAATTCAATATCTTTATTATATTTGTAGCTGCATCTCCTTTTAATTTCCTGACATTGTTTATGTGTACCTTCTACTTTTTTCTTGATTAGACTTGCTAGAAATCCACTTATCTTACTAGTTTTGTAAAGACCTTGCTTATTATTTTATTATATCAATTGTTTTGTTTTTGTATTAAATTCTGCTCTTGCCTCCTTTTCTGTCTTCTTTGGTTTACAGAGTTGAACATCAAACTTATTTTCCATCTTTCTTATTTTTTATTTTTATTTATTTATTTTTTGCGGTACGCGGGCCTCTCACTGCCATGGCCTCTCCCGCCGCGGAGCACAGGCTCCGGATGCGAAGGCCCAGCGGCCACGGCCCACGGGCCCAGCCGCTCCGCGGCACGTGGGATCCTCCCGGACCGGGGCACGAACCCGCGTCCCCTGGATCGGCAGGCGGACTCCCAACCACTGCGCCACCTGGGAAGCCCTTCATCTTTCTTTTAAAACAATTACGTTCATTTAAGGCTAGAAATTTTACCCTACATCCTGCTCCAGCCTCACCTCCCAAGTTTTGGTAAGTACACACTTTCATCTAGATCTAGGCATGTTCTAATTTCTATGGAGATTTACTCTTTATTCCTTGAGTTACGTAGAACTCAAGGAATAAGTTTCAAAGCATGATGCCCCACCCCCCCCTTTTTGGTGTTGGTTATGAATTTAATTGCACTGAGGTCAGAGAAGATGTCTACACGACATTGATTCTTTGCGGGGAGATTGAGCTCATCCCCTTGCCCCTGTCTTTGCCCTCCTGGCCCCTGGTCCAGAGCAAGTCTTAAAGGATGTTCTGAGACCCCACTCCATGGGGAGAGTTGAGATTTTGAGATAGCAGTTCCTGCGACCAAATGAGAGAGGGACTTGACGTGGCTGCTCGTCGGGAGCTGTGTCTGGGTTTGTGGCTCCTGTGCCAGAGGCACTGGGTTTTGAGCCTTTCTGCTGCTTTTCCTGGGCAGGTGGGTCTGCCTGGCCCTTGGCTGCAAGCAGACAGCCCAGACCTGGTCTCGGTCCTCCGTGGGGCATGCCCAGCCCACTTGCCCGAGGAACCGCACTCGCTGCACCTGCCTGTCCGTGGCCTGCACCCTTGTGGCCTCAGGACCTTGTTCTGCATTCGTGTTCGAACCATTTATGCTTCACTGGCACAGAGATGCATTTTCGGTTTTGTCTGTTTGCATCCTATCTCCCATAGCTGCTAGGAGCAGGGGAAGTGAGCAGAAGCATGTACTCACTGCGCATCGTAACCCACAGCACTCATGTCTGTGTCATCCTGCGAGAAAGGAGTCACCTGACAGCCTCGGGCTGGTGACTGACGCCTCCTCTCCCTCAGAAGCCTTGGTCCCACCAGGTGGCGCTGCCACCACTGTGATGCCTTGCGGCTTTTAAAGGTTCCCGTAAGGAGCCATTTCATTCATTTCTGCGTGTATTTTAGAGCCAGAAGGAGCTTCTAGTTGTTACAGCTCTGCCTCCCATTTTCCAGGCGAGGAGCCAGGCTCTCAAGGAAAATGATTTGCCCAGGATCTCGTAGCTAATTGCCAGAGCCAGGTAAGCCCCACCAGCGTGTTTTAAAGGCATCTCAGGATGACAAACTTGCCAAATAAGGAGGCTTCTTCTAAACTAGAGGTATAGCCAAATCAAAACACAACAAAATACTTGCAGTAGAATTATTCTTATAAGATTAAATGGGTTGATGGCCCATTACTTCAGTTATTATTTTACTAAACTATCTTAATATCACAAAAATATTTAGACCATCCCTTGAATTTAATTTTTCAGTAGCAGCCAATAATTACAGTTTCTTTACTCTTTCACAAATGGACTTGTAGGAAAATATCCAATAGAAATAAGATAAACAGAGTATAAGGTATAAAGTGATTTAACAAGATAGATAGTTAATGTTAATTTGGATAAGACAAGACTAACCTCTGAGCCGTTTACTATAGGTGCTCTTAACATGTGTATTCCTGGAAAAGGCTGTGAAAGGCAATCTTCACTTTCATGCAGACAAAATGCTATGTAGAGGGCTCTGCTCCTGACTAAGGGGTCCGGGTAAAGTATTTCATAGAAATTGCTGGCAGATTTAGCTGAGCGTGAGTGACACATGGAGGAGCCCCCGCAGGAACAGCAGTGCTCAGGGGCCCCTTTCCCACCTCCCGGGAACTGGCCACCCCGTGCATCTGCTGTGCAGTGAGAGAAGCAGACACAAAATGCCACATAGCATGTGATTCCTAGGAAATGTCCAGAACAGGCAGATCCACAGTGGCCTTGGGGCCAGCTCGTATTCCTGCCTTCTCAACACTCTCCCCTGGTCCCCTGGGTGCACGCGGGACCTGTCCCCACCTCCAGAGAGCCTGAGCGGGCTGGTCTGGGGAGGCCCAGGCTGGGTGTCAAGGACTCCAGGGTGATTGTGGTGTGACTCAGGGGTGAGAACTACTGTTGCCGGGTGCGGCTCCCTTCCGGAGGCTTCCTCAACGTCCTGCTGCCCGTGAGCACTGCCCAGGGATGTGGGCTGTGCAGATATTCCCACACCAGCCCTGCTTTCCCACCCCAGTTAACTCGGATTCAAATCCCCAGCCTGGCATATCTGTGTTGGTACTCACGCTGGTGAAATTTGTTTATAACAGCTTTATTGAGATGCAATTCGTATGCTATAAAATTTACCCTTTTAAAGTGTACAGTTCACTGGTTTTTAGTATGTTCATGAGGTTGTGTGCAACCATTACCACTGTCTGATCTCAGTTCATTTTCATCACCCAGAAGGAACCCTGCACCCACTAGCAGTCACCCCCGTATCTGTCAGCCCCTGGCAACCCCTAACCTACCTTCTGTCTGTGGATCTGCCTGTTCCGGACATTTTGTACGAATGCAGTCACTCTGTGTAGCCTTCTGTGTCTGCTTCTCTCACTGGGCATCGTGTCTTCAAGCTCATCCACGTTGTAGCCTGTGTCAGAACTTCGTTCTCTCTAAGGCTGACGAATATTCTGCTGTCTGGATGGACCCGTCTTGTTTGCCCATTTGTCTGTTGGTGGACGTTGGGTTGTGTCCAGTCTCGGCGGTGCTGGTGCACTTTGAGGGCACAGTGATCACGCCCTGTGTTGGACATCTGGCTGGGAAGGGTGCTGGCAGGGTGCCTTCCCCCACCCAGAGCATGCTCGGCTCACTGTGCGCTCAGCACTATCGGTTCTATGCTCGTGCCACTCAGGTTTCCTCTCTCTCCATCTTTTCTGCGATCGACTTCTAACCTGCACATAGGATCACCTGGGGATCCTAATACTAGTTAAAAACACTAATGCTCGCTGTGTCCCCCAGTCGTCTGACTTAATTGGTCTGCACAGGTATAGGTTCATGGTCTCATAAGCAGCTCACTAAATTCCAAACTGCAGCTTGGCTGAGCATGCTTTGCTTGGGCCATCTATCTCGCTGTCCTCTGAGTTACCCATGCAGGAGACCCCACCCAGCTCTGCGGTGGTCTCCCCGGGAAGAGCTGCCCCGTGCCCAGAGCCGCGAGGAAGATGAAGGCGGACAGCTCCCCTTTCCCCTCATCCTCCCAAGGTCATCACGGCAGGTGGGCGTGCAAATGGCGCCTACAGAGGGGCGCCGTCTTCACCCTTCCCCCCCTCCCCGGTGTTTCACTCGGGTCTCTCAGTCTGGGGCCCAGTCCCCAGGGTAGGGCAAGGGTGGGCATCCGGCTTCCAGTTGCTTCTGCTTTTTCTTTCACTGTTGTTCAAATACATCCACGTTTCCCAACCTCAAACTTTTAGTGACAGAGACAGTACAGTATAAAATCACAGAAAGAAGGACGTATTTCTGCACGTGCCTCCTCTTTAGCCCTGAGCCCGCCCCCTTTGGGCTGTGGCTTCAGAACCGCCTTGTTTTATCCCTTTCTACCCAGGAGACAGGACCACGGAAGAGTGGACACGGGGATGGAAAAAGGGAGGAAAGGGAGCAGGTTCGGCGCCCGGGAGGGCGTGAGCGCCCGCAGCCCGTCGCGCGTGCAGGCAGCTGTGGGTTCCGAGGCGGGAGTGGACGCCTAGGACGGGGTGACCGGCTCCAGAGTGAAGAGGGGGGCCTGAGCTGGGGCGTGGCATTCGGGGAGCCGGGGCTGCGAGGAAAGGCGGCGGGGTGCGGGGAGGCGGAGGGGCGCGCTAACCGCCCGGGGACACGGCCGGCCTCTCCACGCGCCCGGTGGGGCCCTCCGGCCTCACTGCCGCAAGCTTCCTGACAGACCAGGACCACCCCTAAAGGCTCTGCTTTCATGTTGTTGTAATGACAGTATTTTTGATCTCATGGGTTTAATGAGGCACGTGGTCAAGTTCATTTCACCTGTTTGTTTTCATTTTTGCTAGTGAGGTCCCTGGGGTCACAGCTGCAGCTGTGGCTCCCGTCATTTTGCCATTGGACAGCACTGTACCGGGCCGGCGGTGACCACCCTCCCCCTCCCCAGACCGCCAGTTAGTCCAGAATCCCCTCCGGAAGGTTCCAGCCTGAGGGAAGGCAGCTGCAGGGCTGCATCCTCACAGAGAGCGGCTGGGCAGGAGGGGACAGGGTTTTGCTGGCGAGGGCCTGGGGGTTCCAGGGCACAGCGGAAGGATTTCTGACGTTGGGGTGGGTGGAGAAGGGCTAGCACGGGGTCTCATGGGGACCGGGGCTGGGAGGTGGGCTGCAGCTTTGCGTGGCGGCCGGCTTGAACAGGGCAGGGGCCCAGGGCACCTGCATCACAGCCAGGCCCTCACAGCAAAGCCCAAAGCCTCAGGACGCGGGGTGATGGGCTCACGCTGGACCCCTGGGGACAGTCTTCCTCCAGGCCCTGACTCCAGGTGGAGGACAGGCCTGGGGTGAGCCTGGGGCCTTTGTTGCTTGACCCTGGTGTCCGTGTGGGCCCATGGCCCCCATCTTAGAGATGCATTCTGTATTCCTCAGTAGTTTATAAACAGTTCCCGAGGCTTTTCCAACACAGTTCATTCTGATTTGGCTGATTGGCTTAACGGTGAGGCCTGGATTTATGGATCAGATTGTTTCCATAAACTGAGTGAGTGCAATCTGCAGCTCTTCAAGGTGTGGGAGAAACATAAAGCAAGCAATAGAAGATTTTATTTAAAAAAAAATTGTATTGGCAAAAGTGCCTTGAAATAAAAGAGTAACTGATATAATTAATAGTAATTCAATGTATCTGGCTAAAGGTTTTTTGGAAACCGAGAAATGATTTTAAGTGACTGGATAAAAATTCTTTTTGAAATTCAGGTGGTTTCCAAGTTTTTGAACAAAAATTGAAGGAAAGCCCAGTCAAGTTATTAGCTGATACAAGTTAAATTCAAAGAAATTGATGATAGATCAGTATGTGATTTTTGGCATTTTATTAAAATACATTCAAGGAATAAGGTACATTGCTATTAATTTTTTTTTCATTTCTGTCTGCTTTTTTTGGTGTGAACAAGTTTTCTCAGTATTTACATCTATTAAAAAAAATCAGAATAGAATAGTTATTCTTAGAAACATAAATTGATTGAAAAAATAGTCTTAACCATAGCATTAAGAGGTGTGTTTCAACAAAATTTTAGTTTTATATTTGATAAGTACATATCAAATTTATAATCAGTTTATATGGCTTTGATCTATTTGTATCCCTAATTAATAAAAGTGCGAATCTAGAGCATTTTGGTCGCGAGATATTAAATATGTATCTGTATATACGTATATGTATTTATATATATATATATATATATTTGCTGGAGACATGGTCCATAGAAGCTGCGTAGCAAAAGTAGATGCTACGTTAGGACAGAATTATGTGGGAAACGTGGAATTGACATATGCGTTCACGAACACTCGTTGTCCAGTTGCTAGAGAATTCAGACATCACTTGATATATATAAAGGATGATGTCACAGTTTTATTTTGAGTCAATCTTTATGTCAGAGATTGCATCCATTTCAGTCATTTAAGGCAAGACAAATTTTGATGTCAGGCTAAAAAATGTCAGGATCCGAGCTCGCGTGGAACAGGCGGGGCCCGGGCACGGGCCCGGGAGTGGTGGGCCTTGGGGGAGGGGCTGCGGGCGGGGTGGGGCTCGGGCGCGCACTGGGAAGCGGGGGCGCACGCCCTCCGGAGGCCCCGCCCAGACGCTTCCAGTTCTCGCGAGAGCGGCGCGTGATGACGCGCGGGCTGGCGGAGCGCGTCGAGGGCGCCGGCGCGCGGGTTTGAATCTGGTCCGAGCGCGGGAAACTGCGGGTCCCGGGGACGAGGTGAGCGCCGCGGTGCCGGCCCGCGAAGGGCTGGGGGCAGGGGCCCGGGAAACAGCGGGGTCGGGCAGGTCGGGCCCCTAGCACCACAGCCTCCGCATGGGCCGTGATCTGAGCCCGCGGCCCGGCTGGCGGCTCTGAGGTGGCCGAGGAGGTGGGCACCGGGACCGGGAGCGCGCCACACTCCGCGCCTTCCCTCCAGGACTGAATTTAGAGGATATCCAGCCTGGACCCGGGACTGACACTGGACAGGACCCCCAGCCTGGGCTGGGAACTGACCCCGTATGGGACCCCCTGAGTCCTGGACCTGGGACTGACCTCCCCGAGCCCTGGACCAAGGGCTGACACCGGACAGGACCCCCAGTCCTGGACCCGCGACTGACCCCACACAGGACCCCCTGAGCCCTGAACCGAGGGCTGACACCGGACAGGACCCCCAGTCCTGGACCCGCGACTGACCCCAGACAGGACCCCCAGCCTGGACCTGGGACTGACCTCAGTTCCCTGAGCCTCCGTGCTCTGGGAGACCCGTCCTCAAGTATCTCTCCTACGTCTGAGATGAATGGTTTGCTCCAGGTGACGAGGGTTTTCCATGGTGACAGTGTGACAGGGATCTCTTTTTAATGCTCATCTTAATTCAGTGCCAGACCTCCTGTGCGAAGAGCACAGTGCCATGGGGACGGCAGCTGCGTGCTGGGGTGATCTCTCACCTAGAAGGAAGCTCTGGCTGGAAGGGTGAGGTCTTGTGCACATAGTAGCGCGTCACTTTGAGAGAGAGAGACTGCGCGTAAGTTAAGAAATTAGTAACCCTTGAAGAACTACAGTCAGAGAGACGGTGGGGAGTGTGACAATAAGTCCGGTAGTCTAGTGGCAGTGGATTACTGTGGTTAAGACCAACATGCGAAGAATTACACTTGGAAGTAGAGCAAACCAGAAAAGTTAGCAGAATCACAAAAAATCAAGCAGGGTCCCCAGTTTAAGGTATATGATTCCATGCAGTTGATCGCACCTTTTTGGAATATCGTTTATTTAAACTCTTGAATTGGCACTGGCCATTATCACTGATCAGGCTTGTTGCTGGTGGCCCTCCTGCCCGCTTAGCCAGTCGCAAGTTATGCTCATAGCTCAGGCATCTGAGTTGAGGGGTGAGGTTGCCACACTTCAGTGGTACTTATGTGGAGAAGCTATTTTCTATCCTTGTTGGTTTAATTTAAATGCTAAGATCTTGGGGTTCTGTATTTAAGATGACTCTATCCCCATAATTATTGCCGTTGGTACCAGTAATTTTCCATATTGCTCTCCTTATGACTGCAGGAGGTTTTCACTTATTTTTAAAGTGAGCGTCCTGTTACATGTATGTTCCATCATTTTGCTATTACTTCATTGGGCTGATGTCTTTCAAACCGGGCACTGCTAGCACTAGGTGGTGTAAATGGAAAATAGGATTTGTTAGAGGAAACACGGGCAGGGAGGGAGGTTGCACACAGTCCCTGAGCTCTCGTCCCGCAGGGGTGGGGAGGAGGGTGCTGTCGTTGGGAGCACCTGGTGCACACACCCTAACAAGCTCCCAGGTGAGCCCAGGGCCGCACTCTGCGTAACAGTGTGACTGTGACAGGGATTTTCTTGATGGAGGAATGGTGCTTTAGGAAGGAGGGTCTTCAGGATTTAGCAGCTGGCCTTGGTCTGTTCTGAGCTGACTCAGACCTGAAGGAGCATGTTGCGAAGGTGCTGAAAAGGGGGAGGAGGTGAGCCTCCTAGAGCTGTCGGGTTTCTCTTTCCTTGGTTGAGAACTTCGTTAACATTCGAAGGAAACATGATGTTATGTTGATACTATTCTCAGTAAAGAAAACATGGAAGTTATTTTTATTTTAAATTAATTTTTATTGGAGTAGAGTTGATTTACCATGTTGTGTTAGTTTCTGCTGTACAGCAAAGTGAACCAGTTATACATGTATATATGTCCACTCTTTTTTAGGTTTTTTTCCCATGTAGGTCATTACAGAGCACTGAGTAGAGTTCCCTGTGCTCTACAGCAGGTCCTTGTTAGTTATCTGTTTTATACATAGTAGTGTGTATATTATCAATCCCAGTCTCCCAGTTTATCCCTCCCTCCCCTTTCTCCCTTGGTAGGGAAGTTATTTTTTAGATATTATAACTTGTTTATGTCAGAATATTGTTAGAAGCTGTCTATCATAGGTGGTACAGGCATTTTCTTGCAGTTTTGGATACTAACTAATGTACCAAATTACATCTTGTAGGAAAAGGTATATTTGCAAATGCGAGTTTCAATATGATTGTGTTTTTTACTAGGGTTACAGAATAAATGCCACATGAAAAACAGTTTGATCTGCCATGGAAAAACGTGAGACATTTGTACAAGCAGTGTCTAAGGAGCTGATTGGAGAATTTTTGCAATTCATTCAACTTGATGTAAGTTTTATGTTTAGCTTTATTGTGTTTGTGACTTAATGTAAGACATTTTCCTAAAATCATTATATCCACAAATGAAATATAGTCATCTCAGTGAATCCGTAGGGTCTAAGGTTTATTTAAAAAAGTAACACAAAACTATACTCAAATAGACCTGCTGATGGGCAACTACTCCCAAATGGTATTCCCTCCTTTCTTTTAAGAGGGTTGCTGTAAGGATGCTAAGTGGTGTAGTGCAGTGTGCTTCTAATTACTTAAGTCTTTACTGACCTCTTGCTACGTGCGTGGCACAGTGAGGAAGACATCCTTTTTGTCCTTGGTTATCTCCCGGGTTGTGGTGGATTCAGGCGTGAAACTAGAGCAGGGTAAGGGCTAAGCTGGGACAAGGATGGGGAGGGTCAGGGTAGTTTTATCAGGGATCCGAATGGGCTGCGTGGAGACTTGGGGAGAGAATTCTGGACAAAAGGGAAAGACAGAGACCCTTGAGCAGCTCGGGTGAGCAGAGGAGGCTGGTAGGATTAGGATGGAGAAGTGGCCTTGGAGGGCCCTGGGGGGCTGCCCCGCCCCTTGCCTAGTGAGGAGCCCTGCCAGTTCCACCTGCCCCTCCTCTCCAGCGTTCTTAGTCTTCCCGTATTCTTTTTGCATCATTGGAGAGTCAGTTGCAGGCCATGTCTCATTATCCCTCAGTATTTCCCTGGGTTTTCCTAGAACATAGACACTCTCCCATAGAGTCACAGTAAAACCTTCAAAGAGGGAGCTGGACGGTCACCTGCAGGGTGTTTGCGGGTCTTTTTGCCCAGTCCCGTATCACGCTCTGTGCTCCACTGTCTGACTTGCTGGTCTCTTTAATCCAGAGAGTTTCACAGCATCCCTTTTCATGACTGAGGGTCTTGAAAAGTGCAGGCAGCAGTTCTGTGGTCTGTCCTTCCTTTACCCTTGTTTGCTGATGTGGTTAAGTTTGTTTATGCGTTTTGGAGGAACTGCGTACATGAGTGGTGTTACGACCTCCTCACTGGGTAGAAGTAGTTGACGATTCTTGCCTGAATCGATTATTACTATGATAGCTACAAAATTGTGATTTCCCAATCTCATATTGCTTCTGTATTTATTCATTGCTATTATCAGTATGGCCTCGTTGATTCTTATCTTATTCAAAGGGTTACTATCCCTTACTGTTGCCATTTCGGTGCTCAGATTGTACCAGATTGGATTCAGGGACAAAGTCATGGCCCAGGTTAGGTTGGAGACCAGAAACTCAGCATGCAGTCCTTGGCGTGGATGCATTATTATCGTTGTTGCTTTTGTTATTACTTTAGCGCTAGCACACTTTTGTAACCTAATTATAGACCTGGAGATAGTAGACATCTGGATGGATTGATTTCAGGGAGGGTTTTTGCTAAGTGGGTGAAGATTACTCTAGCAGGACTGACTGCGGGGAGGAGGAATCTGCTACTTTCTGCCTGATAACCCCTTTGCTTTTCCCTTTTAAGAATGGACTTTGTGAAAACCGCAGCCAAACTCTTGAACTTGTAACTAAGTTAGTGCATAAACTTTTTGTGAAAACTACAGCCAAACTCTTGAACTTGTAACTAAGTTAGTGCATAAATTTTTCGCCAAGGCTAGAACTAATTTTTTGCATTTGGAATGTAACAGTTGCTATTTATTTTGCAGAAAGATGCTTCTGACCCTTTCAACTTAAGTGAATTGCTAGATGAATTGTCAAGGAAACAGAAAGAAGAGCTATGGCAAAGACTCAAGAATTTATTAACAGATGTGTTGGTGGAGAGCCCGGTGGACGGGTGGCAGCCAGTGGAAGCCCCCGGTGAAGGCAGTATGGAAACAGAGCAGGGGTCAAAAATGGTAGCACTGGTCTTTCAAAAATCAATTTCCTTTTTCTTTGTTAAACAATAATTGTTTTTTGTGTATAATTGAATTTTAAGTTAAGGAAAAATTTAAAGGTAGAAGTCAAGAATATCAGAAGTTCAGCTTTAATTCACTTTTTAGAATAAGTGTCAAATGTGGCTTGATTTTCTTTTACATTTAAAAATTAAATTTTAAGTTGATTTTAATTTACTTGTACTCTGATGTTTTTTCATTTATAGAAAAAAACCATAGAAATAATTCATGCAATTACATCTGTGATTCTTGCTTCTGTGTCTGTTATAAATGAAAGTGAGAATTATGAAGCCTTACTGGAGTGTGCTGTTATATTAAATGGTAAGTTGACTCAGCTACAATGTGGCGTGTGTATGAGTGGTGTCTGAGTGACACTTGGTACAAGGGACCCCTCAGCAGCGGAGAAGCAGAACTTTGCAGTCAAGCTCTTGTACTTCAGCTAAAAAAAAATGAGCAAAAGAGCATTCTTTTAGGCGCTATCCTGAGTATTTAGTGTAAGCCACATATAAATGTTTCACATGGTGAAAATGTGCGATACTGAGCAACTGACTGCTGTTTAGGGGCTTTTAGAGATGTCTTATTTGACCTTCAGGACCAAGGATAAGAGCTGATAAAGGGGAAGCAGTCTGATTATAAATTTCTCAGCTAGTGATTACTGCCGGACATTTCAAGTTAGCCCAGCATTTATGACATTGCATTTCTTTCTTTAAGTATGTTATGAACATGACCTGAGGAATAATTATTGACTCTTAGGGGAGTTTTACTATACTAATATTTATATCATGGTACTTTTCAAATTTTAACTAAAGTGTAAAATTGTAGTTATTAGTTTAGTGGGAACACTAGTCTGAATTAATGAGAAGATCTGATTTTGTAATATTATATGTGTAAAATTATAGATATAAAAGATGCAAAAGTAACTTTTAGTAACGTTCTTTAAGAAAAATATCCCAAGTACCCTCACCTCCACTGTGTGAATCTGATTAGTTCCATGTGACAGATTCTCAGCACCACTTGGTTTATATATCTGTTTAGTATGCTGTTTTATTAAGAATTCTTGTGTTGAAATAATGTGTCTTATTAAGAAGTTACCCTAACCAGTATGAAAGTAGCTCCCAAATGCTTGTGGGTGTTACCACCAATTTATCTTCAGTCTCCCTACATGCTTTATAAAATGATGAGTGCTAATATTGTGCATCAATCCCTTGGGCTTCTCTGGTGGCACAGTGGTTGGGAGTCTGCCTGCCGATGCAGGGGACGTGGGTTTGTGCCCCGGTCCGGGAGGATCCCGCGTGCCGCGGAGCGGCTGGGCCCGTGGGCCGTGGCCGCTGGGCCTGCGCGTCCGGAACCTGTGCTCCACAGAGGGAGAGGCCGTAGCAGTGAGAGGCCCGTGTCCCGCAAAAAAAAAAAAAATCCCCATTAATTCAGGAATTTTACATCAGAGTAATGGCATTCGGATGTCTGTGGATTACAGTTATGAGCACATTATCAGTATTTTAAATTAGTTCTTGAGCTCTTCTGTTAATAACAGTACTATAGCTTTTGTATTCGTTATAATAGTTGCTTTTACTGTTTTTCACCAGTGAGCCAGAACTTGAGGCCAACAGACTGAGGGATGGTTGTAGTGTGTTGCTGGTTACTACTGCTGAGCGTTGCCCTGGGCGTCTCTACACTCAGATTTGGAGCCCAGCGTCTGCCTCTTGTAGATTAGGAGTTTGGACAATAGGCCCTCTCTGGGTCTTCCAGTTCTAAAATTCTCGGTTCTACTGGGTCTGCCTTTTTTTTTTTTTTTTTTTTTGTGGTACGTAGGCCTCTCGCTGCTGTGGCCTCTCCTGTGGCAGAGCACAGGCTCCGGACGCGCAGGCTCAGCAGCCATGGCTCACAGGCCCAGCCGCTCTGCGGCATGTGGGATCTTCCCAGACCGGGGCACGAACCCGCGTCCCCTGCATCGGCAGGACCCAACCACTGCACCACCAGGGAAGCCCTGGGTCTGCTTTTATAACAGTGGAAAACAATTTTATAATTAACACCATTTGTTTCCCATAACTAATGTGTACAAATCTTTGGCAAGTTAAACATAAGCTAATATTTGCTTGGCAAACCTTTTAAGTCATAGTGCTCTACACAGCTGAATATGGCCTAACACTGGTTCACTTTACTCATCGCGCAATGACTGCTCCATTGTAGGTATTTTGTATGCGCTACCTGAGTCTGAACGAGAGCTACAGGGCTCCATCCAGGATCTGTGTGTGATGTGGTGGGAGAGAGGCCTTCCTGCCAAGGAGGACATGGGGAAGACTGCTTTCGTCATGCTGCTGAGGAGAAGTCTCAAGACGAAAACAGTGTGTTTGCTTTCTAAAGTACATGCTGCGTGTTACTTGAAAGTGCAGGTGTTTATACCAGTTAGTAATTGTGTTTGCTTGCGAGAGGCCTGGCCCAGTGGCTTTCAGTTAGGGTTTTGCACTGGAGGATATTCAGAGGTGGGCAGTCGAGGGTGGGCAGAGGCTCCACGTGTGGTCGTACGCAGGCTTTCTCCCCGTCTTCCTCGGTATGTGGCCTTTGAGAGGCTGTCCCCATGGTGGGAATTGCTCAGGGAAGGACAGAAGGGGGTGGGGTGGTCAGGGAGGGCCTGCAGACCTGAGGGGGCGCTGGGCAGGAGGGCAGCCAGGGTGGGGCTGTGGACTGCAGCCCAGGCCTGAGGAAGCTTCGGCGGGGCCAACAAAGGGCATGGTGAGGGTCGAGTGTAACTTGGGCTGTTTCTCATCCTTCAGTCTTTGGTATACAATTCAGAAATCCAGAAAAAGAGCAGTATTTTTCCCTGATCAAACAACGGCAGATACTTATGTTCATCTTAGAAAATTGGGCAAATGAAGAAGAGGGAAAATGAGGAAGAGAAAAATCGTCCATAATCCCACAGCCAAGGTGACCCTTGTGATTCTAGGGATCTTTGGGGATTTCTCTTTGACCGCCCCCCTCACATCTTTACTTACTTGTCACAGGTTCCTACAAAGGTACCTACAGAGTGAAATTTTTAGGTCAGTGGCTTTGAACTTGGAGCTCTTGGTACACATTGCCAACAGCTTTCTGTAAAGCTCGCAGCTGGTCACGTTCTTACCACCCGTGGGAGAGTCCGTCTCACTGTGGTCTCCCAGGAGCAGTCAGTTATATGGCAGAAAAGAACATTTTTGGCTATGTCCTCAGCTAGTGCTCTGACTTTCTCTGCTGGCCATAGCAGTGATTTGAAAAATCCTGGTTTGTGTCAGAACTTAGCCTTAAGCCATCACTGGTTTGCCTTTTTAAAATCCATTTTCACTGCCCTTTTTGTTCAGCTTTTAAATCAAGACTCTATTTAACGTCTTCCTTATGTTCTACACCTGTGCCTTTACCACAGTAGCCGCTAGCCACACAGGGCCATTTACATTTCAAGTTAAGAAAGTTAAAGCTTTGTTTCCTCGGTGGCACCAGTCCCATGTCAGTTGCTCCATAGCCGGCCGTGGCTGATGCTCCACACTGGTCAGCATAGACTCATCCTCGTTGCACAAAACTGGCGAGCAGCACTGTCTATCGACGTCTCTGCTTGCTTTTGCCTAGGTTTTAAGAAAATGTTCTCTAGAGCTCCATTTGCAAATTTTAAGATGTTTTCTCTTGTCATTATTTCTTTTTTTGATGATATAAAATAGTCTCATAGTTATTTTGAAATGTGACCTTACCCTTTATAAAAAAAAACTCAGACGTTTTTCTTTTCATGTCATTCCCAGGGTGCAGACATCTGTCGGCTATGGCGTATCCATCAAGCTTTATATTGCTTTGATTATGATTTGGAGGAAAGTAGAGAAATTAAAGACATGCTGCTTGAGTGCTTCATAAATGTTAATTATATCAGAAAAGAAGAGGTAAATGGTTTTTCTTTTTTGGTGTGTTTGTGAACTGCTTTTTAATGGAAGTTTTTCTTAAGTTCATGTGTTTGCTGTTTGCATCATGCTCAGTGTATTAATAAAAGAGTCAGCTTAACTATCAAGAGCTATTGTATTTTTTGCAATTCATTTTTACTGCATGGCAGTGTTAAGCAAACGTTTTCCAAGTCCTTGTGTATTTCATCATTAAATCAGAAGGTAACAGGTGGCTGTGGGAATCCTGGGGGAACCATGATTGCATTTTAAATTAAAAATGAATAAAAATACGGTTGAGCAAGCACTTCCCCATGGATCTGACCCTCTGCCCTAATTCCAGGTTAATTGGCATATAACTCAAACCCATCATCACACAGTATTCTTGCTTTCTTTTTCCTACCCATCCAGTAAATCCAAAGAGAGACTTCTGGTCCAGTGCTACATTGTCCACTGGTGGTGACTCCCACATGTGGCTATTGAGCAGGCTCATGAAATGTGGCCAGTCCAGTTGTGGCCTTGAGTGAAAACTACACACGGATTTGAAACTTAATACGGGAAAAGAATGTTAAATATCTCGCTAATAATTTTTATATATTTATTACATATTTAAATGATATTTTGGATATATTGGACTATATAAATATATTATTAAAGTTAATGTAATCTTTTTTACTTTTATTAATGTGGCTACCAGAGGATTAAAAATTGCAGAGTGGCTTCTCTGGTTCTCTTGGACACGTTGGTCCGTTGTCTTAGGAGTTTTCTGTAGTTGTTGTAGATCGACTGTATCTCCATGCCGGGGATGCAAAGCACATTTTTTTATTATAGAATGTAGCCTTCTTCTGATTACTTGTGGCCTGACAGATCTGACTGGAGGCAAAAGGAGGCAGTTGTCACCCCCCCGAAGGATGTGTGGGGAAGGACCACCCAGAGGAGGGGGGGGGCCCTAAATGAAGAGTTTGCTCAAGGTTTCACCCTCACAGCTGGCCAGGGGAGCGAAGGATTTGACCCCAGTTTGCCCACTCCCCACGCACAGTCTCTGCTGGCGAGGTTAAAGGGCTGTACCAGATGACTGGCCACACTGGCCAAGACCTTCAGCCCTCAGGGTCAGAAAGGCTGTGTTCAGACCCCTGTTTGTCCACTGAGTAGGTGGTGACCTTGATCACACTCCTTTCAATCTGAGTATTTCCTTCTGTAAAATAGGAACAGCAGGTGCCCTCTCCCAGGATTCCCTTGAGCGGCACACGAGGCCATTCATAGAGCTTTTAGTGCCTGCAGGACAGGAAGTGCCTTGATTGTGCTCTTGCTACTCTCCCGTCATCATTGTTGGGAAGACGCTGGATGCATGGCCTCTGCCCTGAGTATCCCAGGGTTGTTGTGAAATTTGGGAGAGTAAAGAAGTTACGAGTGGATTCAGATAAATAAACTTTATTTATATTGACTTATACATAGCAGTGGATGAAGTGTGCTTGTCTCACACATACATATGTGCAGGTGTAGACATAAATATACACGTGTGTGTCTTAAAGCTCTCTCTTTTTTTAAATTGATGTGCTCTTTTGAATTTAAGGTATCTAAACTTAGCTTCCTAATCAGTCATTAATTTGGTCATGCCAGTTTCCAGTCATTCTTGGTAAACAATAAATCTCTTCTGTACTCTACTGGCAAGTTACTTCCAGTAAATACTTTTTTTTAAAATTTATTTGGCTGCACTGGGTCTTAGTTGCCACAGGTGGGGTCTTCATTGCCACATGTGGGATCTTTAATTGCGGCACGCATGTGGGATCTAGTTCCCCGACCAGGGATTGAACCTGGGCCCCCTGCATTGGGAGCGCAGAGTCCTAACCACTGGACTGCCAGGGAAGTCCCAGTAAATACTTTTTAAAAAACTTACCTGTTGCAAGCATGGTTACCCTGCCTTTTGTATCAAAGTGTGTTGTGCGTCTGTGGGACTCCAGACACTGGTGTGCTGGTAGCAGTGAGAAGGTGATGGTGCCCTTCACAGGCAAACTCTGGGCAGATGTATTTTATTCCCCCTGTAGAGAGAAAATATAGTCTTGCTTTTTAGGTTCACATGTGTAATCTAGTAGTATGCATAAAAATTAATATTACATGATATATGTATGACATTTATAACTACATATAATATATGGGGACTATATGTATTTGAAGATTCTACCTTGGCAAATACTCAGCCTCTTAACTTCATAAGCCCTCGGTTTTGTCGTTTATAAAAGATGAAATGAAGTGACATTCAGTTCCATTCCCACCCCAAGATGCTAGATTTCAAGCATTCTTTGATTTTAAGTTGTGGAGACATCAGGACAGAGCCAGAGTGAAGTGCTGATGCATCATTTAACTTGACTACTGGGCTGTGGGGTAGCTATCTGGGTCACCCTGTGGTCGGACAGGAGTAGCCCAGAGGTGCCTGCTGCTCCGCCCTCCACGGGGAGCCTCCCACCTTCTGCTGCTGCCCAGCTCCGTCCCTCCGAGGCTCCCGCCACCATCCCCACACAGGGCTGCCACCGGAAGCACTGTGCTCGAGTGCAACTTCAGTGTGTAGATTCTAACTTAGAAGTATGGATGCTTCCTTGTTGGGTGTAGCAAACTTTAGTGTTACTACACTTTCAACGAATGTTTGTTTTTTGGTTCCTGGGAACTTTTTATTTGGTTGCAATTTTAACATTATATTCTATTTTTTTAATTTATAGGGAAGAAGATTTCTTAGTTCTCTCTTCAACTGGAATATAAATTTCATTAAAATGATCCATGGGACCATTAAAAACCAGTTACAAGGATTACAAAAGTAAGTATTAAGGGTAATTAATATTTTGTGCTTAGTGTGGTTTTGAAAGTTTCTATGTGACCTGACTTTTTTTTTTTTTTTTTTTCGGTACACGGGCCTCTCACTGTTGTGGCCTCTCCCGTTGCGGAGCACAGGCTCCGGACGTGCAGGCTCAGAGGCCATGGCTCACGGGCCCAGCCGCTCCGCGGCATGTGGGATCTTCCCGGACCGGGGCACGAACCCATGTCCACTGCATCAGCAGGTGGACTCTCAACCACTGTGCCACCAGGGAAGCCCGAGTGACCTGACTTTTAAATTATATTAATGCATTAGAAGCTTTAAAAATTATCTCTTAAACTATTATTTATTATGTACTGTTGTATCACTGGATATTTTTTTTCCTTGCTATAGGAAACCATTTTTTTGCCGTAGTGACACTGAAATTAAGATTTTACTTTGTGGTAGTTCTTTAAATAGTCAAATTATTTACCAGTTAAATTTCAGCTTCAATCATGGTAAAGCCCATGTCACTAGCACTTCTGATACCTTTGGACGTAATGTGCACTGTGCAATTTCCCGTGGACTGAGCTATGTGGTTGGTGGGAAGAGCCCTTGGGGAAGGGGCTTGGAAGCATGCCCTTGTGCGAGCTCCTAGCCTCTGGGCCCTGAGAGCATTTGGAGCTATCTGCTGGATTCACGGCCAAGTACTTAATCTGCTCCGGGGCTGAAGGAGGCTGCATTTTTAATTAATTAATTAATTTATTTATTTACTTATTTATTTATTATTGGCTGCGTTGGGTCTTCATTGCTGCGCACGGGCTTTCTCTAGTTGCGGCGAGCAGGGGCTACTCCTCGTTGTGGTGCACGGGCTTCTTATTGTGGTGGCTTCTCTTGTTGCGCAGTACGGGCTCTAGGCACGTGGGCTTCAGTAGTTGCGGCACACAGTCTCAGTAGTTGTGGCTCTCAGGCTCTAGAGCGCAGGCTCAGTAGTTGTGGTGCACGAGCTTATTTGCTCCACGGCATGTGAGATCTTCCCGGGCCAGGGCTCAAACCTGTGTCCCCTGCACTGGCAGGCAGATTCTTAACCACTGTACCACCAGGGAAGCCCGAGGCTGCATTTTAAAACCGAATCCTTGTGTTTGCTTTGGCAGCACATATACTAAAATTGGAATGATACAGAGTAGATTAGCATGGCCCCTGTGCAAGGATGACACCCAAATTCGTGAAGTGTTCCATATTTTTTACAGATTGCCTACAAACACATGAAAGGATGCTCAACATCACTAATCATTAGAGAAATGCAAATCAAAACTACAATGAGGTTATCACCTCACACCAGTCAGAATGGGCAGTCATCAGAAAATCTACAAACAACAAATGCTGGAGAGGGTGTGGAGAAAAGGGAACCCTCTTGTACTGTCGGTGGGAATGTAAATTGATAGAGCCACTATGGAGAACAGTATGGAGGGTCCTTAAAAAACTAAAATAGAATTACCATATGATCCAGCAATCCCACTACTGGGCACATACCCAGAGAAAACCATAATTCAAAAAGAGGCATGTACCACAATGTTCATTGCAGCACTATTTACAATAGCCAGGACGTGGAAGCAACCGAAGTATCCCATCGGCAGATGAATGGATAAAGAAGATGTGGCACATATATACAATGGAATATTAGCCATAAAAAGAAACGAAATTGAGTTATTTGTAATGAGGTGGATGGACCTAGAGACTGTCATACAGAGTGAAGTAAGTCAGAAAGAGGAAAACAAATACCGTATGCTAGCACATATATATGGAATCTAAAAAAAAAAAACCGAATCCTGAAGCTCTTGAGGTGGGCCTGGTTACATCAGGCAGCTGTGTAGGTATTGAGCTGGGATGTGATTCTGGATCTCTGATTGTTTACTAGAATGCTTTCTCCTGTTCCCTCATTTGCAGAATGTTTAGGTTGAACCAGCAGATTTTCCTAATTATGGATCTAAGTCAACCCTGGTATTTTAGGGCTCCCTGTACCTGAGCGAACTAGTCCGGAAAGTCCAAAATGACTTCAAGTCAAAAAGTGTACTTATATTTAAAGGTTTTTTACTTAAGGATTTGGTTCTGGGCTATGTGTCATAGTTTTATAGGAAATAATAAAGTTCTGGGGAAGCCGGACTGAGAAGGAAGAAATGGTTTGATATTTCAGTCCTCCTTCTCTGGACTTTTGTTTTCTACTTTCTACTGCAGGTGGATAACATATCTCTGTTTTGCAAAGCACTAGTCCAAAACAGTTTCTTCTTCCCTAGGAGAGGAGAGTTCCTGAAATGATACACATTAAAAATATAATTCTTCTGACTTGCATTAAAATTTTTTGATTTTTTCTTCTAGATCTTTGATGGTACACATTGCAGAAGTTTATTTCAGAGCTTGGAAAAAGGCTTCAGGGAAAATATTAGAGGTATTTCCTTTTCATTTTACGAAATGTTAACGTTTTTATTGTGTTCTGGTTACTAAATAAGTAGCTACAGTAGGGCCATTTGAGACCTGTGCTGATGCTTGTCTGTCACACTAAAGCCCATGGTGAGCGTCCTCCACGCGCATTCAAGGTCACGTCCGTGCCTGAGCACAGCCTCAAGATGCCCGTGACTTACTGTGCTGTGTAGTTTGAGTGGAATCAAGACTTTTGCCCCAGGCATTTTGGCAGCTCTAGACCTGTAGTGCCCAGCCACATGTGGCTGCCAGGCCTCTGAAACGTGGCCAGTCCAAACTGAGATGGGCTGTAAATGTAAGAAACTCACCAAACTTGGAAGACAGTGTGGAAAAAGAAGAATGTAAAATATCTCGTGGTTATTTAAAAAAGAATATTGATTGCATGCTGAAATGATAGTGTGTTGGATATATTGGGCTAAACAAAATATATTATTAAAACAAGTTTACCTTTTCCTTTTTCTGATTTTTATGTGGCATCTAGAAAGTTTAGAATTGTGTTTGTGGCTTGGGTCCTGTTTCTTCTGGCCAGTGCTCCTCGGTACCCTCAGGCCACCTCTTTCACATCATCTGAGAATTTAAAGACTGTGTTTTAATACAGCTAACCTTTAATGACTATAACACCTACATTCTGGCTGTGTAATTCACAGTCACAATTAAACATTCACAGGCTCTTTTGGAAAAAAATCAAAAGAAAGTGTCTTTGTCTGATATCCCTTATGTTTTTCTCATACTAGGTTCTTAGATGTGTTTTTTTCTTTCTGAGAGTAAAATTTTTACTCTTAAGTCATAAAGGGGTCTTTCCTCCTGGGGGAGCAGGCCCTGGACTGGTGGGGGTGGGGAGAGGGGAGGTTAACCACCGGATGTTTGGAGTTGATTTCTGCCCACTCTGCTCTCCTGCCCAGCTTAAGCTTTGGTTAACTATACTGGGGTCTATCACTGACATCTACTTCTAGAAAACTAAAACTTACCACTTCTATTCCCCTGCTGACAACTTGTAGAATAGTTTTACAGTGTATAATTTTTTGGAGAAATGGCAGAACCGGGACATTGTTATGCATTTTTTTGCATTGCTTTATTACTGCATGAAACTTGTTCACAGGAAGGAGTATTTGTTCCCCTTTTCTCCAATAGTGGTTTAAAAAATAGGCGTTTGTAATTTAAAATTTAATTTTGACTAGATCTGTACCAAATTAGTACTAGCAATTTGTACTTCTCAGCTTCACTCCCTTCCCTCTCTTCCCTCTGTCCCTTCAAGTTTTTAAAGCAAATTCCAGACGTGACACCTTATTTATGTGTAATTCAGTATGCATCTCTAAAAAGTATGGCTATACAGTGCCATTATCATACTTCACAAAATTAACAATAATTCCTGCGTATTTAAAAAATTAATTGGGTCATATTTAAATTTCTCTGCTTTGTTTAAAAAATGTCTTTTTATAGTTTTTTTTGGAATCAGGATCCAGCAAGTCTCCCAATTGCATTTGCTTGTTACAGCATTTAAACCTCTTAGAGCGTTCCTCACTCTTCTCTTTAAAAAAAAATGTCTGCCATTGATAATGTTGAAAAGCCTGGGTCAGTTGCAGGATGTCCATGTTCTGGTAGTTAGCTCTCAGGGGTCAACTTCTGTGGCCCAGACACTTGACTGGCAGTGCTGTGTGTCTCCTATGTCATCGCAAGTCAGACAGTTCAAAGTTAATGGAGAAGAGGTAAAAATGTTAGTAGCAAGTTTTCCTTATCTCCTTCCCTAAAACCATGGAATCCTGGGTATGGAGGCAGAATGCAGGCTAACACACCAGGCCTTCACTGTCCTGGCTTGAACGAGGAGCTGCCACATCCCCGCCCCTGCCCCGCCCCTCTCTGTGGCAGCCCTGAAAGGTGGTGTTTTGGTCAGTTTGGAATCATGGCCCCCACCTTAGAGGTAGTTCATTGTCTGTTCTGGAGGGGCTCTTGGAACATATCCAGTCTTCTGAGATTATCAGGATGACTCAGGAGAGGGTGCTCCCCGGCCCCCCTCAGTCTCTGAGCCCTGTCTGGCTTGAACCAGGCTCCAGTGCCCTGCTATTTAGCACAAATGTGATATTTCATCAAATAAGACAAAGGAAACTAAAAGTTCTCTTTGGTATATGAAGATGAAAGGAATTCTAAGAGGTGTAGACTTAAAGTCGAAAAGCTCTGATGAAAGGATCCAGGCTTTTTCCCTCATGAAATAGAAGATGAACAGATCAGACGGTCCTTTTGTGCTCTAACCACTGTGATGCCTGTCCTGCCGTCTGTGGGAATGCACTCACCCAAGTTCTCGCGTTCGGTGTCATTGCAGGCCATCGAAAATGGCTGCATCCAGGACTTCTTGTACCATGGGGTCCACCTTCCTCGGAAGTCTCCAGTGCACACCAGAGTGCGCGAGGTGAGCAACACTCTCACAGCACTTTTGAAAATCATGTCTCATCTTTTTTGTTTTCAGATAATTGTTTTTGTGAAATTTTGTTAAGCTTTCACAGGCATCCGTTAAAAGGATTTCTCAGAATCTTGATGCTTGGAACCTGGGACTTTTACCCTGCCACCAAAGTTTTGATTAGGAAAACAAAGGTCTACTGTTAAGACATCAGAACTTTATTCAAACAACTTTAATTGAATTTATTCGACATAAAAATGCATAGAATCGTCACTTCCTTACTGCCACTACCACTGTTTTCAAAAAAAGAGGCTATTCAAGATTATTTTTTGTTATTTACTCTCATACATTACATTTCCACTTTGTATTCTGCAAACCAAATTGAGTAAATGCTTTGATAGTTTCTCTTGATACAATTTTATTTTTAAAAGGTAGTCTCAGAATTTGGATATGGATTTTATCCTCATGTTGTGCATGATCTGACTAAACAAGGCTCTGCTGTCAGTGGTTATTACACTGATAGGAGTTGGCTAATCACAGTGACCCTGGGGAAGGAATTGGAAGGTCTGGTCTGTGGTGCTGGTCAGTGCCCTAATCCAGGGGCGACGCCTTCCTTGCTTTCTGTTAGTCTTGGCAACTGTGTGTCAAGCTAAGGGAAGAAAGGCTACCTCTTTATTTTTTTGTATAGTGAAACTATTATTTGTAGGACGTAAATTTACTAATTATATTAAGTTTGAATGGACAAAAAACATTTCTTTTATGTTTTTGATGATTTACTTTGCATTATCCAAAGATAAAGAACCAGGGATAAATATATCCACGTGCCCCTTCCAAGCCCCCAGCACACACACAGTCCCAGGTGCTTCATAAGCTGTAGGACAGTTGGGGTCACTTACTTCATGTGTATGATTTGGCGTTTCAGATTCTATTTAATCATAAAGAATAACGTCATGTTAAACTGTACAGATGTGTGATGTAGTTGCTTCACTCTTGGACCAAATAACTAAAGACTTTTTCATACCTGATTTTCTGCTGTGATAGTGTGAATGATTAAGGTGTTGTAGGTATAGGTATCATCATTTGTTAAATTTATGGAAAAATGCACAGAAGGAATTGAAAGGCAGAATATTAGATTTCACTTTTCAAATGAAATGTATTCCTGGACTCCAAGTAATTGTTCCTACTGCTTATAACACATTATAGCTTCTTTCTCAAATCCTTTTTTTGATAAATATCAAATTTACCTGATAAGTCATTTTATTGCTATATTGAAAGAAGCTTCAGGAAATACCTTAGGAGTCATTTGAAAGTAAGAAATCGTCATATCATTGATGAAAATCTTCTAAAATTAGGTAGTAGTAATGGTTGCACAACTCTGAATATACTAAAACCCACTGAACTATATACACTTTAAAAGAGTGACTTTTATGGTATGTGAATTGTATCTCAGTACAGCTGTTTAAAAGCTTTCTATGAAGTGAGTATACCATTGATAACAAATTAATATTGTACGCAGAAAAACAAATGATAGACTAAAGTCTCCTAAATGCAAAATTAACAATCAGAAAAAAATAATCCCCAGATTGTAGTTTTTAGGGCAAAATTGATTCAAGTTTGCTTAAAGTATAATCTGTAGTTTTATAGCCTAATTTAAAAATTTTTTGCATTTTTCATTAATATAATTTTAGCTCCAAGAGTTGTGAATTAAGGAAAAAGGCAACATTGATTGTTGTTGGGGGCAGGAGTCTGTGAAAAGTTGCTGGAAGATTCTGGCTGGTTAAAAAGGGAGTAGAAGAGAACAAAGGGATGGAGCTAAAAGAGCAGTGTGTTTTCTGATTATCCATGAGTTTGGGGATGAACTTGACATCTAAGTTAAGTTTCTCCTGGAAAGGATCACTAGGCAGTAACACCTGTTTGAGATAAAGTCACCCCTCGGGATCTGCGGGGGATTGAGTACCAAATGCACGGATGCTCCAGTGCCTTATACATCCTCGTACACTTTATATCATCTCTAGATTACTTACAGTAACTAATACAGTGTAAATAGTTGTAAATACTATGTAACTATTATGTAAATAGTTGCTAGTAAGCAGCAAATTCAAGTTTTGCTTTGAAACTTACTGGAATTTTTTTTTTTTCCAAATATTTTCTGTCCAGGCTTGGTTGAATCCACAGATGTAGAATCTGTGGATATGAAGGGCTGACTGTATATCCTGTTTTTGAATGCCCAATATAGGTTCTTAAAACAAAAGACGGTTGTAGCCAGTGCATTGTAGAATCAGAATGGGTTGTAGAAAGCACTTAGGCTGACTCCTTTTTCATTTGACCCTGAAGGTCAGAGGTGTAAGTGACTTTTTATGAGGTTTTGTGGCTACTGGTAGAAGAGTAGAAGCTGGAACCCAAACCTTTGTACAGCCCAAGGCTGTGGGTCTTTCTCTCCACCATAGATGCCTTTTGCATGATTTCCATGTTCTGTGCTGTCAGCATGTCTTTCCACTGTGGTTCCTGTTAGAAAGATTTGTCAAGACTTATGAATAAGGTGCAGCCTATGCTCCCTGTTGTTTCCTCAAAGTAGGATCTTAGATGCTTTTTTAAAAACACCAATGTTACCATTCTGTTCTTCTGTTCTTGGCTCTTAGGTGCTGAGTTATCTTCATCGTCAAAAGGAAGTTCGGCAGGGAGTGGAAGAGATGCTTTACAGATTATATAAGCCCATCCTTTGGAGAGGATTAAAGGTACACCTCTTAAATAGTCTCTCTCTGTTTAGAATGCTAATTAATGCTTTTGAACTTCACATACTCTAATTCAGAATTGCAGTAAGGCACTAAAAGTAAGACTTGAGGCTGGGAATGCTGTGAGATTTCGGGTGAATATTTTATTCTTTTATTAAAAGCATTTCTTAAACTGGGAATCTGAATTGGTTTAGTGCAGACTGCACAGCTGGAAGGAGGGTAGTCATGCTAATAAGTAAACCGGCAGAGCTGGGCTGTACCGTCCTGGTCCTCAGGACCTCCTGCTGGTGACTGGGGGACAAGATGACAGCACTCTGAGGAGTGGTCAGACGAGCACACGGGTAATTTTCAACACAGGTGACTCTGGTGTTGGGAGCGGGACATGATGGTCACTGTTTCTTAATGACACAAGATGGGCTTTGAAGCAAGGAAACATCTTTTAATATCTGTCGACATGGAGCTGGGAGTTCAGCTTCACTTAAGGAAGGTCTCACAAGTTTGGTTAGTTTAAACGTTACAGTTGTCTTTAATTCGTAGATAAGTCTTTATTGAGACACTAGAAGCATTACTTTAGGAATTCTACACTGAAGCCTTTGAATGTCAGCTCGCTCTTTGGATTCTGAAACTCTTCTTTCAACTATTCCAGGCCAGAAACTCGGAAGTCCGGTCCAATGCTGCACTGCTGTTTGTTGAAGCATTTCCTATTAGGGATCCAAACTTTAATGCCATTGAGATGGATAGCGAAATTCAGAAACAATTTGAAGAACTCTATGTATGTATTTCATGTGGTCGAGCTCTTTAAGCCTTCAGCTCTATCTGGGCCTCGTGTGGGTCCTGGCCATCCCCCCGTAACTGCCCTGTGCTGACCCCACATGGCAGACTTTCCAGATCTTGACATTCTTCAAGGAAATCCATTCTCTCCCTGGTACCTCTGTGACAGTGTGGACTCGTAATCTGTTTCCTCTTCCTCTCAGTCTACTTTAGGACATCTAGTCGTTTATTGTGTGTAGTTTTAAGCGTCTTACGTGTGTCCCTGTCGCCCTAGCAGAGAGACAGTGTAACAGTGGTTAGGACAGACGCTGGGTTTGATTCCATCCCTCGTTTGGTAGCTGTGAAGCTTGGGGCAAGTTTGGGCACTGACTTTTCTGTCTTCATCTGTGAAGCGGGCACGGTGATAGTGCCTGCTGTAAAGTTGCGTGGCAGCGTTGTGAACAAACACACACTGGTTATGTTTTAAGGCAAGTAACGCCTGTTGCAATGGATGTTTTTCAGATGACTGACTTTTCGAATGAGACGTTAGGACATCAGGATGCGACATTTATTTCCAAGGGGTATCTCGAATCTTTTCACCTGGTGGGAGAGTGTGAGCCTCTGCTTCTTTCTCTACAGCCCTTTACATTTGCAGGGTCTCCTGACACAAGCTAAGAAATATTACTTATTGTCCTAGTTTAGTAGAATAACATTTTAGGAAGTGATAGCAAAAATGCCATGATGATGATTACCCGTAGCGGCCCTAAAAACTTCCTCTGGTTTGTTTGTTTTCTGATCTCCTATGAAAAATCTCAGACATGCAGAAAGTTGAAATAATAGTATAATGAGTATGTGTCTACTTACCTCTTCACATGCATTCACATATGCGCATTCACATATACATGCATAAACACCCAGCCAGACACACAGACACACACACCCCTAAAATGAACAGTCATTAGTATTTTGCCATGTGTGCCTCATCTACATGTATGTTTATTTACAAGTCCCTTTGAGGATCATGGTTAATTTTGTGGAAAGATGTTGTTGGGCAAACCAAAACTAGATTTTGGTAGCTTTTAGCCATAAAACTATGAAAAAAACTTTTGCTCTTTTTAATGCAGGTGTCCAATCTATGAACCGCCTCTGTTTTTGCCTGAGTGTTTAAGTCTCTGCATTTGAATGCAAAGATGGAGTGTGTGGCGGTGGCCCAGCTCCCACCCCTCCTACATTGGACCCGTTGTGTTACTTGCCTACAGTGATTGCTTGGCCCCAGCCGCTGACCTGACCATATACGGGGAAGACGTTGCAGGACTGGGGTCACCTGTCAGCCCACAGATGGCAGTTTGCACAGTGATTAGCGTGGGGTCAGGCGTTTTGTTCCGAATGCCAGTTCCCACTTAAGAAGTCTGATCTCTTTCAAATCACTTCATCTCTCTCTAGTCCTGGTTCTTCTTTAAATCTGGGAATAATATTTTATAGGATTGTGATGAGGTTTCAGTGAAAATTTGTGTATAAAGCATTTAGCTCAATCCCTAGCCCTAAGATGACAGTGGTTATAGCTGTACAAAAGGACATTAAAATATGTAAAGGGTTGTAACTGTCACACACAGTCCTCTATAACTCAGAGCAGTCTATATTCGGATTAATCACTGTGAGTTTTGTATTATTAACTATTTAAAAAATAAAAATTATTGCATGCTATTTTGTTCGAATTTAAGGAAAGAAAAGCACTAAAAGATTGTCAAAGTCACTTAAGTGTTTTTTTTTCAGAACAAGAAATATTAAATTCTAAATAATTCCTTTAAATTAAAAAAATGGTAGGTTGTAGAAAACATTCATGTTATAGTTAGTTTTTAAAGTTGCGTATGTCTTAGTGGAGATAGGGTTATGTTTTTCAGGTAGCAAAACTTAGTCAACAATCTAAGAAAAATGAGATGTCACTGTCAAAACAGATTTAAAACAGCAATAACAGAGTTTCCACTCTAAGTCTTGTTTGGGATGAAAACTGATAGGGAAAGGCTCATGTGTAAGCAGCAGGTCCTCTGGAAGCCTGGAATCACCTTCGGAAGTGCAGTGAACGTGCTGAGGGGGTGATGGTAGCCAGCGAGTGTGAGCCGAGAGAGTCTCGGTGGGTCCTACCTTGCCGCAGGGCGTCCTTGGGGAGGCAGGTGCCTCTAACTGTTTGAGCCCTAAAATGTTCTTTATTTTTCTGTGACAGTTTACAGTTTGTCCAAGCCGAGAATTTTGTATTCAAAATCATTTTATTCCAGGACTGCCAAAATATTTTGTATTGTTTTCTAGTGTCGAGGGTATCTGAAACTTTAAGGATGTTTTCCTTTATCTTTTGATTTTTTTCTGCTGCTGTAGCATGAAATTCAGTCCATTGGTTTGAATCTTAGACAAAGGGAACCTTCTTAATCTTTTTCTTTTCTACTTTCCAGTGTCTGTTTGTTTCTAACTTCTTTTATGAAGCAGGGCAATGTAGTAGTTAAGTTAATAACAGTAGTAGTTAAGAGCAGGAGTTGTTTCTGTAGAGGACCAGACAGAAGTGATTTTAGGTCTGTGGGCCACATGGTCATAGCTGTTCCATCTGCCGCTGTGGCACAAAGGCGGCCACACGTGTACAGGGAGGAGCAGGGGTGGCTTGTTCCAATGAAACCGATCCACAGACACCAAAGTGTGAATTCCATGTAATAGTCTCATGTCACAGAATATTATTCCTTTTACCAACCATTCAGAAGTGAAAAACCATTCTCACGCCCTGTGGACCACACAGGGATAGGCATGGGCCAGTCTGGCCTGTGGGTTGGCGGTGAGTTCATGACGCTGCTGGATCAGGGCCTGAGTAGGTGTCAGCGAGTCTTGTGGGGTGGACGGGGTGGGGGGAGTCCAGGAAGTGAGGGCAGCGTTGACCCTGTGTCCTGCACGCTTTCTGCTCTGCTGTGTCTCCAGCTGGAGTGGAGGGAGGCCTTGTTGGAGGTGGCAGATCGAGGCCTCCATGCATGCCTGTGGTTTGGGAGGTGCGGTGGTTCTCCTCATAGAAACCGCTTTACAAGTCAAGTGCCCTCATCTTGGTGACAGCGTGATTGATTGGAGACACAGATGTGGGCCCTGACTCCTGTGGGACTGTGTGTTGCAAGGTGATTATCCAGAATTATTTTTGAGGAATAATGTTGGAAGTAATTCATAGAAAACAAAAGCCTTAAAACCTGTGAATTCCTAATGTTTTCTTCTGTTTTTTATTTTATTTATTTTATCTTTTTTCCTCACTGTTTGTTTTCTCAAGTGACCTGTCGTCTTCACTTTTCCATCCCTATTTTGAATAAAGGATTGGGTTGAAGAGGCAGCTGGCCTGGGTTTTCTCTGGTTGTGCAGAGCTGAGTATTAGTAGCTTCTTCCTTGTCTGCTGAGTTGGCCGTGGTTTTGCATCCATGCACGGGGCTTGTCAGCAGACGGGGCTCCCCTTGGGCTCTGCGTGAGGAACAGGCCAGCTGGTGCGCACCGTCCCTGGGTGGGGAAGGAGGGGTCTTTCCTGCTGCGTGGCGTCCTCTCCTTTCTTCTTTCTCGTGGAGGTTGTGGAGTTATTGTTGGCTCTCCTGTGCACCTGGCCCCCAGCATCTGTTTCGAGACCTTCCCAGCAGGTCGCTTATGCCCGAGCTGCCCTGTGTCCGCCCAGTCCTGGCCCCGGGCTGGGGCTGGTCTGAGCTCTGTGTGGGCTCAGCAGGGTCTGCCTGCAGCCCTCTGCCCTGCGGTATGTGGAGCAGCCCCTTGCTTGCTCCTTCCCGCGGGACCCCTTGGTGTTTGCAACACTGCCGGGGAGGAGAGGAAGGAAGTACTTACTCATCCCCAGCTCGGCCTTCTTTTGGTCTAGTCGTGGAGTAAGGGTTATTTTTGTTTTTAAACTTTGAATTAGAAAGTTTCACATGTAGCAGTAGAGGGCCTTGTACAGTGAACCCCATGTGCCCCCAGATAGTCCCGGTGATACTGACCTGGGCCCACTTGGTTTCCTCTTCCCTGTTTTGAAGCAGATCTGAGCAAGCATTTCAACTCTAATTACTTCAGTAGGTGTCCCTAAAAGACAGGGACCCTTTTTTACTTTCATTTTTATTTATTTATTTTTTTTGCGGTACGCGGGCCTCTCACTGTTGTGGCCTCTCCTGCTGCGGAGCACAGGCTCCAGATGCGCAGGCCCAGCGGCCACGGCTCACGGGCCCAGCCGCTCCGCGGCACGTGGGATCTTCCCGGACCGGGGCACGAACCTGTGTCCCCTGCATCGACAGGCGGACTCTCAACCACTGCGCCACCAGGGAAGCCCCAGGGACCCTTTTTTAAAGTATAATCCTACCACTGGCACAACTAAAGTAAGATGAATCGTGATTCTTTGATGTCATCAAATATCCAGTCATTGTTTTTCAGTGACATTTCAGTGATGTTTTTTCCAGTTTTGTTTGAGTCTGTGTCCGGCTGAGACCTGTGTTGTGGTCGGCCAGTGTGTGTTCATCTCTTGGACGATCAGTTCCCACTTAGCAGTCACTCCCTCTCCCTCTCTCTTTTGTTCTTTCTATTTTGCTTGCTTTTGTTGTTGTTGAGGAAGCCCTATTCTCATTTCCCACAGAACCTAGCCTGCTTGTCACTGATACGTGCCTCTGCCCTTTGTATTTCCTGTAAGTTGGTTAAACAGAGAGTTGACTGGGGTCACGTTTGTTGTGTTAGATGCACCACGGCTGTTGTGTCCGTCCATCGGGGTGCATAACGTCGTCGCCACTTAATGTTGTTAGCAACCCCGGACTCCCGCTGCCTGGATCAGTTCTTTACAAGCAGGGTCCCTTTATTCTGGGCTTAGTGCATTACAGCATTTTGGAAATTCATGAGAGTGGTTTAATAGGTTGTGTCTCACAGGACTGACCGAAGTCCCTGAGTGTCCCTCTGCATGGCAGGGCCTGTGTCGGGGGCCCTGCTGTCAGCAGAGTCCTGCGGACAGAGTTGGCAAGTAAGGCACCACCTGCGTCTGGATGTCCTTAAACACTCGGCTGCAGAAACGACAAGAAACTGAAGATCCCCGAGTCTGTGTGTGACTCTATGACTTGAAACGTCTGTTAGGTTGTGACTGCCCACTGTGCCCGTGTGTAAAGCCAATATTGATAAAAAACGAACTAATATAAGATAATTAAGGCTCTTTCCCTCTTGTACTTATAGAGCCTTTTAGAAGATCCTTATCCGATGGTCCGTTCCACAGGGATCCTTGGTGTTTGTAAAATAACTTCCAAATACTGGGAGATGTTGCCTCCGACCATTCTTATTGACCTTCTCAAGAAAGTAACTGAGGAGCTGGCGTTTGACACGAGCTCTGCTGACGTGCGCTGTTCTGTCTTTAAGGTAAGGTTTTAAATTATATAAGCAATGCCTGTTTATTGTAGAATAGTTCTCAAATACAGAGAAAGAATAATTTAGAAATCACCCATAGCCCTACTCCATAAATACAGCATTATTGACATTTTCGTTGTATATCCAAAGTAACCTTTTAAAAAAACAAAAGAAAGGTGTTTTCTAAAAAAATAGTCTACTTGAAATAATACTAGTTTTTAGTGTATGTGTTGGGGGGAGGGCATAGCGTTTTAGAGTAGTAGCTGCATGTATTTAAAATAGTTTAACGTTTTTATACATTAGAATGGGCTTTGTGTGTGTATTGTGTGTCACTCTATGCACTTTAAATAAGAGCCTACAGAATATTCTTTGTCCATCACCCAGCTTCAGCAGTTCTCAGGGTGCACCCGCTCTTGTTTCACTGTAGCTGCATCCATCGTCCCACACACACCATTACTTTGAAGCAAATCCAGGACATTTATCAGCTCATCTGTAAACATTTCAGTGATCTTTAAAATGTAAAGTCTCATAAAAATGTATATCCTAACAGCTGGAAAGAGAAGGTGGTGGAGTGCGTCAGCTCTTCAGACGTGAGTGCCTGGTCTGAGTTTGGGCCGGTCTCTCGGACGCCTGTGTGAGGTGTGGGCACAGCCGTGCGGGCCCTGTGCCCCTCGTTTTCATGCAGCATCGAGTCAGGAAATACAGGGAATCTGTGGGATGTTAAGAGAACCTAAAAGGACTCTTAGACTCCAGCTTTGGGGCCTCTCCACCAGGGTCCTCTGGTTTCTTTCAACTGTAATAAAACCCTTTAAAGTGTAGTTCAGAGAAAGCACCGAAAAATTATTTTGTAACCACTTCAGGCTTGTTTGAATGAAGCAAGGGATGAGCTGATTATCAGGCACTGAAGCCTTACTAATTCATTAAAATATGCTTTTTATATGAAGAGGTGTTAGAAAAGAGTTATTTTCTGTGGGTATGTGTATTTCACTAGTAGTTTTAGTAAAGATGGAACTGAATTTTTCTTACCTGAACTTTTCGTGGTTTATGTTCTAATTTTGAACTGTTTATCTTTCTCCTTTCTTGTAGTGCCTGCCGATAATTTTGGATAATAAATTAAGCCACCCATTATTAGAGCAACTTCTGCCAACGTTAAAGTACTGTCTCCACGACAATTCGGAGAAAGTGAGAGTGGCTTTTGTTGATATGCTGCTGAAAGTTAAGGCTGTGAGGGCTGCTAAGGTAAGGTGAACAGAGATTTTCTTACTTAAGACACGAAATAAATAAGTACATTTATTTTCAACAACAAAAAGACAAAGCAGTTTTAATTCCAAGAGTTTCAGTGACTGCATTTTAAACCAGTTGGTGTCTGGTATATTCTACTAGTTGTTTGTGTCATAAAATTTTATTTGTTTTGTCAATGTATGTTTTCTTTTTGAAAGACATTAATGCAAGCAGCCCCCACCTTAAATTATATTTTTATCCTATACATGAAAGTTTTTGTTGAAATATTTAAAAGCTTGGCACACAGTAAGCACTTAAAATATTACTTGAGAAAATGGTGAGTATGAGACCCCCATCCCCCCACATTTACAGGAGGAAGCAAGGAGGTATTTGTTGGTTTGTGTGCATTTTGGTGTAAACTACTGAGGGGAGAGTGTTTTCCCTTAACTCTAGTTCTGTTCAGCTTTTGGCTAAAAATGTTAGTTATAAGGTTCTGCATTATTATTTGCTAACACTGAATTTTCTTCTCTGCACAGTAGCTCTCTGAAATTTACTTTAAAGTGCTGTTGTGTCGAGGCCCAGGATTTGGGAACAAGCTGACATGTTGGTCAGCGTAGGGTCAGTGCATGGCCCTGGGGTGCACTCGTGCCAGGAAATGCTTCCATGTGGCCACAGAGAGGAGCGCACTTAGGAGGAAGGGCCACTCAGCGAGGCGCGTGGGAGCGAGTGCAGAAGAGCTGTAGGGTCTGCCGGCTCCGTAGGACGGGGAACATATGTGTGCATTTGCTCAGCTATGGCTCACACATCCCTGGCAGAAAACAGGAAATCGGCACCAGTCTCTGAGGCGAAGGGAGGGGACTGGATGTCTAGAGACAGGGTGCTGGGGAGGCCTTACCGCTGCAGAGGATACGCATTATTTTATGCTTTTCAAATTTTGAACTGTGAACTTTTTTCATGAGAAAAATAGAATATTTTACGTGACCCATGTGGTACAGATACCCCACGTCCTGCCCAGTTGTAATGCCTTGGTACGTTTGTTGAAAATCAGTTTCTTGTGTGTGGTCTGTTTCTGGACTCTGCCTGTCCATCCTCAGGCCAGGGCCGTACTTCCGAGCTCACTGCAGCTTGGCAGGAAGTCTTGCAGTGTGTGTCCTCCCGCTCTGCTCTTCTTTCAGAGCTCTTGGTGGTTTGGGGCGCTTGTATTTCCATATAAAGTTTAGAATCGGCATGTCAATTCTGTGAACAAAAAGGCTGGCTGCAATTTTGGTTGGATTTGTTATAACAGCCTGTTGAAAGTGTAGTTCTGAATCTGAAACGGGAGTTTCCGCTTAGTGTTTTGTTTGAAGTGTGCATCTGTTTGCAGAGGATCACTGAGGTGATGGCTGGTGAGGCAGTGGGCAGAGCAGGTGTTCTGAGGTTTGTGGGTCTTCCCAGGAGAACAGGGAAGACCTGGACAAAATGTCTGACTGGAGAGTTTGGGGTTTGGGGGAGTAGTAAGAGCAGAAAAGGAAGAGTAATGTTTTAATGAGGTGCTTCTTTCATGTCAGTCCTTGGCTTGCACAAGCAAGGCAGAGCGTGATTTAGCTGTGAGCTCTCTGGAAAGGTTTGTTACGGGCGCACCAGCTAATTCTTCTTGAAAATCAAGGTCAGAGATTGACAGGCCTGCGGAGAGGCAGCTAACAGGAAGGGGGGTCGATCATCCAGCAGGTTGGCGTGACAGGTAGTGTGCCACTGCAGTGTCTGACACTGGCCGTGCTTGCGTTGTTAGTGCACGTTGGCACAGCCTGGCCTCCTACATATTGCTTTGAAGGAGTGAGGGGTATATATACCTCCTTACTTTCCTTGGTGAACGCTGGCAGTGCTGCACTCAGGATCTAGGAGACACATCTTACGTGCGAAGGCCCTGGGCACGATGACATGGTAGAGAATTAAAGCTGATTAGATAAAATTATGTCCTGTGGCCAAGGGGCAGTTACCAACTTAGTTAATTAGGCTTCTGTTTATAATTTGCATTGTCAGTGCTAGGGGTTTCAAGTTGTTTACTGTTGGTTTCGAAATTCTACATTTTCAGTATTGTGTACCTGAGATTTAGGCCAAATCAACAGTTACTAATATTGAAACGTCTTTATTAAAAAAAAATGGGGTTTTCTTAATATGCAGTTATTATTTTTTAATTAATTAATTTTATTTATTTTATTTTTGGCTGCGTTGGGTCTCTGTTGCTGCGCGCGGCTTTCTCTAGTTGCGGCGAGCGGGGGCTACTCTTCATTGCGGTGCACGGGCTTCTCATTGCTGTGGCTTCTCTTGTTGCGGATCACGGGCTCTAGGCGCGCGGGCTTCAGTAGTTGCGGCTCGCGGGCTCTAAAGCGCGCAGGCTCAGTAGTTGTGGCACACAGGCTTAGTTGCTCCCCGGCATGTGGGATCTTCCCGGACCAGGGCTTGAACCCGTGTCCCCTGCATTGGCAGGTGGATTCTTAACCGCTGCGCCACCAGGGAAGCCCTTATGCAATTATTTTTAACATTAGGAATGAAACACCAGTTAGCAATTTTGTTTATGGTCTTGTCTGATGTTAATATCAACCTGTGGGTAATATGTTTAGATAAAATAAAACCTCAGGTAATTGAAGAACCCTAAACTAATCAGAATTGTTCTTCATTTTATTTTAGAAAAAGTGAATCAAAGAAAAATAGGTTAAAATGGGGAGTTTCTGGAAAGGCAGACTTGCGGGGAATGTTCACTGCAAGAAAAACCCGTGGAACCTTGGCATTTGGTGTAAGTGCCGATCGCTAGTTTCCGTTCAAGGTCGTCTGGTCTCCATGAGGGCTCAGGAGCCAACCTTTCCAATATGAAAACCCTCTCTTTTAGGCACTGCCCCTCGATCCAGTCTCAGTGCTGTGACCTACAGTGTTTCTTGGGTATATTGGTTTCAGCAGGTCTGAACTCTGCGCGGTATTGAGGCTTGAGCAGCCCCTGGTCTCCTGAGTGCTTCGGTTTCCCTCTTGGGATCTGTCTGTCACTGTGCCGGCCACTCCGGGGTTGACACTCAGCTGGTGGCATGGCTGTCGGGCGGCACTTGCCTTTACTACAGTGACTATTTCAGAAACACCAAGTGTGCGCATGGAAGTGTTCCGGGAGCATGTGGGGGAACGGTCGTAGTGTCGGATGCTCAGACATTTCCTCGGGAGAGGGGGAGTATGTTTGTCTGAATGCGCAAGGTCCTTCTGACCTGGAGGGTGGACTGAGGTATCGTGGGAGTGAGGGCAGGGCCAGGCGGGCAGCTGGCGGGGGGCGGGCAGCTGGCGGGAGCCGGTCCCTGGGTGGGGGGTGGGGGGGGGAGGAGACCGGGGAGCATACTTAAGTGCTGATGAGAAAGGTCCACTGGAAGTCCTGGAGAGAGGGGACGGTCATGAGAACCAGGTCCTTGAGGAAAGTCTGTGTCAGTGGTGCTGTCCCCTTTACGCAGATGAGTGTTAAGTGTTTGCACAAGTGACAGAGACAGGATTTGAACACTGTACCGTCAGAGTCTATTTTATTTCCATTATTCTGTGGTGTTTCCCCTTGTTTTGAATTTGTTGCTGAGAAGTTTGGCCCTTTTCTGTGGGCAGTGGACGACTTTGATGCTTTTACGCTGAGGGGCAGCATGACAGTCCTGCCGTGTGCAGGTGTGGGCAGTGGCTGTGAGGCGGCTCGAGGAGGCCTGTGACCACCCGGGCAGCACCCAGTAGAGGGCGGGAGGGGTGACCGTGAGGGGTGCCTCTGTGTCCGAGGTGGGAAACGGGAGACTCACTTTAGCTTTCTGTGCCAAACCTGTTGTAGATGTTTAAATTCACTTTTCATATTAATGGGCCCAAAGTTGTGGTGTTTTAGGAAATTTTAAAATTATTAGACTTATAATCATAACTGTCATTTGAGGGTCCACTGATGGTCCTGATGGATTATAATTAATCCCAGCAGCCTTGTGCTTATCTGCCTTATGTGTCAGTGCTTTTTAAAATACGGGTTTATTTTAATTTGTCTACAGAAGAGTCACAGATTCTGGTATAATCATTTGAGATGAATTTCCTTGAATGTAGAAATTAGTTCCTTTTTGATTATACTCTCCTTCTGCACATGTGCTTTATCCACAGTTTTGGAAAATATGCCCCATGGAGCACATTCTGGTCCGTCTGGAGTCGGACTCTCTGCCCGTCACTCGGCGCCTGGTGGGCCTTATCTTCAACTCCTTCCTGCCCGTGAACCAGCCCGAGGAGGTGTGGTGCGAGCGCTGCGTGACGCTGCTGCAGATGAACCATGCGGCTGCGCGGAGGTTCTACCAGCACGCGCACGAGCACACGGCCTGTACCAACATAGGTACCCAGCCCCGCCCCGCGCTGTGAGCCTGGCGTGTTTGCTTCGTGCTCAGTGTGGTTCTTAATGAGTTCCCGTAAAGTAACACTTTAATTATTTGGGATTATAATTTCAGTGTTAGAAACTTTTGTTGAAGGTGCACGTAAATTAATTATTGGTTGTCTCACACATTTTAGCAAAGCTGATTCATGTGATTCGCCACTGCTTGAACGCCTGCATCCGGAGGGCTCTGAGTGCATGCGGGGAGGGCAGTGAGGAGCCGGGGAAAGAGAACGTGAGCGTGAGTCGAGCCGCCGCCGCCCGGCGCCACCTTGGGGCCATGGGGCTGGGGCCTGGACCACGGGGACGGGGACAGGGCCACGGGGACGGGGTCGGGGCCACGGGGGTGGGGACCTGGACGGGTGCTTCTCCCGTGGGAGAAGGGCAGGGCAACAAGGCAGAGGTGTTATTTCCACAAGCCGTTACCTTAGCAACAAAATTACTTATTCCTTTAGTGCTGATACTTCACCTAATTATTTTGGAGGATCATAAGGAATTTTCTAGAAAGAATTTCTGTGTATCCTTTGTAGTTCACTGTGGAGTTTGAGTAGGATTTAATACAAAGGAAAAATTATTATTGCTGACACTCTTTTCCCAGTTTTCTTCACCTTAAGCTTCTGTATATATATATATATATATATATATATTTTTTTTTTAATTGCTTTACAATGGTGTGTTAGTTTCTGCTTTATAACAAAGTGAATCAGTTATACATATACATATGTTACCATATCTCTTCCCTCTTGCGTCTCCCTCCCTCCCACCCTCCCTATCCCACCCCTCCAGGCTGTCACAAAGCACCAAGCTGATCTCCCTGTGCTATGCGGCTGCTTCCCACTAGCTATCTACCTTACGTTTGGTAGTGTATATATGTCCATGCCTCTCTCTCGCTTTGTGACAGCTTACCCTTCCCGCTCCCCGTGTCCTCAAGTCCATTCTCTAGTAGGTCTGTGTCTTTATTCCTGTCTTTCTCCTAGGTTCTTCATGACATTTTTTTTCTTAAATTCCATATATATGTGTTAGCATATGGTATTTGTCTTTCTCTTTCTGACTTACTTCACTCTGTATGACAGACTCTAGGTCTATCCACCTCATTACAAATAGCTCAATTTCGTTTCTTTTTATGGCTGAGTAGTATTCCATTGAATATATGTGCCACATCTTCTTTATCCATTCATCCGATGATGGACACTTAGTTTGTTTCCATCTCCGGGCTATTGTAAATAGAGCTGCAATGAACATTTTGGTACATGACTGCTTTTGCATTATGGTTTTCTCAGGGTATATGCCCAGTAGTGGGATTGCTGGGTCATATGGTAGTTCTATGTGTAGTTTTTTAAGGAACCTCCATACTGTTCTCCAGAGTGGCTGTACCAATTCACATTCCCACCAGCAGTGCAAGTGTTCCCTTTTTTCCACACCCTCTCCAGCATTTATTGTTTCTAGATTTTTTGATGATGGCCATTCTGACTGGTGTGAGATGATATCTCATTGTAGTTTTGATTTGTATTTCTCTAATGATTAGTGATGTTGAGCATGCTTTCATGTGTTTGTTGGCAATCTGTATATCTTCTTTGGAGAAATGTCTATTTAGGTCTTCTGCCCATTTCTGGATTGGGTTGTTTGTTTTTTTGTTATTGAGCTGCATGAGCTGCTTATAAATTTTGGAGATTAATCCTTTGTCATTTGCTTCATTTGCAAATATTTTCTCCCATTCTGAGGGTTGTCTTTTCATCTTGTTTATGGTTTCCTTTGCTGTGCAAAAGCTTTTAAGTTTCATCAGGTCCCATTTGTTTATTTTTGTTTTTATTTCCATTTCTCTAGGAGGTGGGTCAGAAAGGATCTTGCTGTGATTTATGTCATAGAGTGTCTGCCTATGTTTTCCTCTAAGAGTTTGATAGTGTCTGGCCTTACATTTAGGTCTTTACTCCATTTTGAAGCTTCTGTATATTTTAATTCGACCTGGGGTTGGCACACGTAGATTGGGTCTGGACGTTACCGTATTTTACAACTAGATGGGTGGTGGCGCTCTCAAGGATTTATTCACCGCCACTGCCCTAAGATTCTACTATAAACGTCGTGGGGTTGAATTTTTGGGAATGAGCTTTATTTAGAATTGTCTTTGAAAAAGTAATTTATCAAGGAAGCTGTATAGCTGGTATTTCTTCAGAATCCAAAGTGACCAATTATATCATTAAAAAAGGAACATTTAAGACTTAGAAACTTATTACTTATAAGCAGTATCTTAAGCTTATAAACAAACTCTCATGCTTGTATGTACCTCTGAAGTGAACATTTTGGGTAGTTTTGTGGTGCTATGTAGATTAGGGTACTGGCCTTTAAAAGAAAGTCACAAGATGTTGAATATACTTCAATTAAAACCAAGAAAAAAAGGAAGTCACAGAAGATAGTTTTGCCCTTTTGATGAAACGTGGTTCACGCTGGCTGCAGGGTGAGGCTCCTGCGCTGTCCAGCCGCTCCTGTCTCCATGTCCCCGCCCTGGATGCAGGCCCTCGGCCCTTGAGAGCCAGGAGCCGACAGGGCCGCCCCGCGCTGAGGCTGGGGCTGCGCCGGCGGGCTGTGTGTGGGGCTCCGTCGGCCTGCCCGGGGGCTGGGGGGAGCACTCCCCGGACCCCACCTGCCCTCCGCTTCAGCATCCCCTGCCCTGTCTGTCCGCTGGGGCAGAAGGGGGAGGAGAGAGAAGAGCCTGATGTCATCTTAACGGCCGAATCTGCCTAGCAGATCCATCAGTTCATAGGCCTGTTCAGCCTGGGCTCAGGAAGCCCTCAGCCGGGAGCGTCTGGAGCCGGTTCTGCTTTCTTGGTGGGATTTGAGTTCCCCTTTTCAGAGTTTTCCCCTCAGTGTATGGGTTGGGTGGGCAGGATTTTTTAGGGAAGTGATCCTGTAACTTTAGAAACCCTCACTGGGATGCCAGCTCCAGGCTCGCGGGGCCCTGCGCCTATGGGCCACCCCTTCACGCTTGTGCTGATGGATGGTGGAAGTGGTTTCGCCAAAAAGTGAAAACTGTTACAGTTCTCAAATACTGAAGGAACCCTCCACCCCCATATTGAACCTAGACATTATTGAGAAAGCTGCATTTTATCACATTTTAGGTCAGTTTATGTACCGTTAGAAAACACAAGGGTGCTCTATTGTAACCGGTAGTAGAAAAAAAATACAATTTGCCGTCTGGATTTTGTCATTCTAAGAATATTTAATGGCTTAAAGCATAATTTTTTGAATTGGTTCTTTTACCTTTTCACATTGCTATCTACTAAAAATCTCTGCTTTCTGTTTAATGAAATCTTACTTAGGAACTTAGCATATTTTTGTAAAGGAGAAGTGGTGGCTTTCTCAGGGGACTTAAATGAGTGCTATGCTTAATCACTAGAATGTAAAAAGTAAAATTAAATACAGATTGAAGTTTTGTCAATTTGTTATCTATATCATTCTCATAGTAGTATCTAAGCCTTTAGTAGTTTCATTGCTTTTTAAATTTAGCCATAAGTCATTCCAGGTATTTAGTGCCTATTGAAAAATATAACTTTATATAGCAACTACTTTTGTTTTTTCTGTGTGCCCTCATTAATTAAGTTAATTTGTTCGCCGTATCTTTTCCCGTTACATCTGAGTAGCACAAAAATACCAACACCTGAAATGAATCCTGCTTTGCATCTCAAGGTAGTCCCTTCCAGGAAATGGCCTGTGTGGTAAGTTGTCAGTTTGTCACAGTCACCGGACAGGGCTGGCATCTGAAGTGGAGCACGCGCAGGTGAGCGTGTGGTGCTGGGGAGACGGCCCCATCCCTCTGCGCAGACAAGGAAGGATTCGCTAGAAGACACGCAGACACCTGGTGCTGTCACTCCCTGCCAGCCCACAAACCAGAGCAGCCCACGGTCGAGGGGGAGTCGATCCCATCAGACATCATACCACAGTCTTAGGGGTTCTATCTGCCTCTCCTTCCATCTCTGCCTTAGGTCTGGAATTCTGAGATGTGCTTTTAGACACAGTGCTGTTTTCTTGAGAGTTATTATGATTTGATTCTTTCACAGTACAATTTTTTGTATCTTAGGCCCTGGACCAAACGCTGTCAATAAGTGATACTGCGTCCATGGCGGGTTTGTTAGAGATCGTTGTGATTCTTTGGAGAAGCATTCACAGGAGTATGGAGAATAACAAAGAGGCCAGAGTGTACACCGTTAGCAAGTTCGCCTCTATGCTGCCAGAGTACATGAAAGCGTTTAAGGTAAGACGGGCCACCCTGCTAAGGCAGGCGCGCCAGGTCACGTTTGTGCAGGACCAGCCTCTGGACCTGCTCCTCCTCTGCAGAGGCGGGGACTGAGCCACCGCCCACCCCGCAGGACGCTCGGCCTCTCGCCCTTCACGGGGTGAGGCCACGTGTCCTCCAGCCTCCATCCCTTCACCCAGAGACTTGTCTGGGGAGCACTGGTTTTCTATCTCTAATGGCCTGACACTATTTTAGAATCTGGTCTGATTTGCTGGGAATTGAGAAAGAGGAGTTTGTGAACATCAAGATGTAGTAGCATCTTGGTTTGGGGGGCAATTTTAGGCATTTGACAGCATCCGGCAAGCACATGTTTCTGAAGTATCTGAGTTGTGTCTGTGTTATTGAGACAGACAAGAACTGTGTGCATAACTTCTGTTTGGAGGAAGGAAACCTCCTCATTCCTTGACTTTCTATTTCTGAGTAAAGGCCATATTTCAAAACCAATGGAAATAAAACTGCTATGTAGAAATGTAAATTTATTCCTAATTGTGAAGAAAGTGTGGCTTAAATATAGAAAGGTCATAGGTCTTATGAATCACCCTTATCTTGGTAAAGTTTACTTTTGGTTCTTTTACAACTGCTTATGTGACCTTGGACCTCTTAGCTTTTCTGAGCCGTATTTCTGTGACTGTTATGTCTCCGAGCTCCATCCTGCCTCTGAAATGCAAATGTGACCTGTCTGTGAAGGTAAATAATCAAGGCTGCCCAAGTCACTAGGACATTTAAAAGCTCAGATAATCACATGGGGTTGAGAATTAGAAGATAAACATAGAGGCCATAGGATACCAGACGAGATGACAGGTGAACAGTGTGGCCTGGGTGTGTCCAGGAAAAGGGAGGTGGTGAATTAAGTCTTTAATCCCGAATTATTCCGGCCAGAGAGCTTCTCTGCCCTCAGTACCTCCCAGAACCTTGTGGTTGGCCCATAAGTGGGTAAGGCATCTGTAAGCCACACATGGAGTGGAATCAGGAGTAGCTGCCAGCCGACTGTTGTAACATCAAGAAAACATTTTCTTTATTGGGAGTTGGGGGTGAGGGTGGGTTCACTCTGACTGAATGCGGATTAATTACAGGCCAGATGGTGACATTGCACCTGTTTCTGTTTCACGTATATGTCCAGGAAAATTGTTGTTTCTTTTCCTTTTAGGGCCCATCTTCCTTCATCCTCTCATCCAACCAAGGGTGTTTCTTATTAAGTGATCTTGATGGAGTCTGGCCTGTCTGCTCTGTTACTGTGATAATACTAGTGGTGGTGATGTAGCTGCAGTGGGGCATCCTCACTTGGTTCCTGCCAAAGCCCCGCCCTCAGAGACCAGCCCTTCTCCGTGTGTGGTACCAGCTGGTTGGGGTGTGGCATCTCATGGGACTTGGGTTTGGCCAGGTAGCTCCATTGCACTGCACTGTCTTCCTAAGGTGTTCTGTTCTGATTATTTTACTTAGGAACTTTTCTGACTAGTTTCATTCCCTTGAGTTTTATACTCAGGACACACTGAGTATATAGAGTTGGGTTTTTTTTTCCTTTCATCGGTATTGTTTTTCAAATACCAGTCAGTGCCTTGACAGCAAGGACTTTTGTCTCTTCTGGTTACTGCTGTATTCCAAGGATCTCCTGGTACACAGTAGGTGCTTAATAAATATTTGCTCAAATAATTCATCACAGAAAGTAGTAAAGTGTCCTATAAAAGTTTGAGAAGACTTATCAAACCTAATGCTTCCCAAGGGGTTAAGTCCTCCTGTTGTGTGTTGAGAGCATCACTCTAATTCCTACCAAGCAGCTTTGAAAATGGGTTCCTGGGAGTCATGGGGCCCTCAGGATCCCATTGTTTACATTCCCTGTTGCTGTGTGTCTTTTCATGCTTTCAGGATGATCGCTGCAAGACCCCTCTGTCTGTGCTGGCCTCCCTGATGCCGGCCTCGGCTGTGCCCACCTTCAGGTGCCCGCCCTCTCCGTGCACTCCTGGTCTCACTTGGTGACGCCTGCGTGACCTTCAAGCCCCCAGTGCTGTGCTCCCTGCCCCTGGCCTCCTCCCCTGTGGCAGGGAGAGCAGGGGATGTGGCTTCCAGGGCTCCGGGACTGCTGAGGGACACAGGAAGCCACCACGGGAAACTGAGAGTCTGGCGTTGTTCAAGTGCCAGATGGTGAGACGTGAGCCATCCCGCCGTCCACCACGGAGCCTTGGCCACACGTGACTCTGAGTGCTTAGAATGTGGAGTCTGGGTTGGGGCAAGCTGTGTGTGCATCCTGGTGTGATGCAGACTCGGGGACCTGGTATGAAAGAGGGATGTAACATGTTTCATCAGTAGTTTTCTACAGTGACCATGTCTTAAAGGATGTTGGGGGTAGGCTGGGCTAAATAAGATACATTATTGAAATTAATCTTGCCTTTTTAGACGTGGCTACTAGGACCTTTATAATGACACACGTGGCCCGCTTTTGTGGCTCACATTGTGTTCTTTATTGGGCAGCGTTGCGCTAGGGTGTTGGTTATTAACTCAGTAAAAATTACTTATTTTTATTCATATTTATAAAAAAAATGTTTTGATGCTAAACAAAAAGTATTGTCCCCAGATTACGGATCTTTACTCTAGAGTCTGACAGACGCAACACAGAAACAAAAGGCCAGGGTTTGTAAGTGCCTGGTGTGTCCTCGGTGCCTCACATCTAGGGGCCCCTGAAGCTGCTTTCAGAGTCAGCATTTTGTACTGGACCTTGTCCTGCGTAGTAATTGTGGGAAAACAGTGTATTTTTCCTGCGGTGGAGAACGTCTGAGAGTTCCCATGATAAGAAGGGCTTATGTACCCTCAGTTTTTAGCTTCTTCATTTTCCCCGCCTTTTAGGAAAGTGAGAAATTGCTATTGAGATATTAGATATGATTTTATATATGTGGCATTTTCAGCTGTGGTGTGATTTCCACACTAAGAAACCAAGAGGAAGGAACAGCCGACAAGAGCTACTGTATTCTGTTAGACTGTCTCTGCTCCTGGGGGCAAGTGGGACACATCCTGGAGCTCGTTTGTGACTCGCTGCCGGAAGAGCAGCCTCAGAGCAAGGTACACTTGTGTCATTTTTAAAGTTTGCTGAAGGAGGGTAGCTGTATGCTAGAACTCACGTGCTTTCCTGCTATGTGCCTCACTCACTGTGGGCTTTCAGGGTAACTCTGCGTCTAAGCGGAAGGTGCGGGTCCAGGACCCGTGCCCAGTCAAACCCGGGCTGGCGCTGGTCTACGTTGAGTACTTGCTGACCCACCCGAAGAATCGCGAGTGCCTGCTTTCCGCGCCCCAGAAGAAACTGAACCGTCTTTTGAAAGCCCTTGAAACATCCAAGGTAACTTTGTAGAGCAGCTGCAGGTGCCGTGGAAGTTGAGCGGTAGGGTAAGGTCTAAGTTTTCCACGTTATAGTGTAAAATTTTCACCTGGGGGCGGGATGGGACTGGGTGAACACTTCCAGGCCCTGGTCTTTCTAGCAAGTCGTGTTCAGAGCCCAGTGTCCTGTTGAGGCCAACTCTGAGGGTGAGCCGGTCTGTCGGAACAGGCCCGACAGCAGGAAGACGGCCCGCCACCCCAGGTCCCCTTGCTCTGGCCCTGCTCATCGACGAGGGAATTCCAGCCCCCTGAGTCCTGGGCAGGCTTTTCTAGGGCCCTTTGGAGAGCGAGTCCCGTGAATTTCCAGTCTCCTCCCCGTCCTGGCTCTTCGGCCGTCTCCTCCAGGCCAGCCCTCGGAAGCAGCCTGTTACTGACACTGCTGCCAGAGGCTCCCACCTATCAGCACCAGACATCGGATGTCGGCGGGTTGGAGGTGGGCAGCGGGGGCTGCAGGGGGCAAGGGCTGGACGAGCTTGATCCTGAGGGCTCCTTGAGCAGCACCTATGAAAAGGTGTCTTCTTGTCCCTTTACGGGAGGCTTGGAGGAGGGAGGACACTCGCCCTGCTGCTCTGGCAGCCCTCTCCTGGCGCAGCTATGTCCTCACTTCATGCGCTGCCTGCTGAGCCGGAACCTAGCCTGCAGATGTCCTGTTTCACAGGTGGATCTGGAATCGATTTTGCAGTCGCCAGGTGGGAGCTCTCACCACCTGAGTGAAGGCACTGCCCTGCGAGCCTTCAGCCTCCACTGTCGGTTGAGTATCCATCTTCAGCACGAGGTGCGTCCACCAGCTTGGGTCAGGACACGGGGCGAATTGGCCCAGCGGCTCTGTGACTAACCTGTCTTCTGTTGTTGTTGGACAGTCCTGCTCAGAAGGCAAAGTTTACCTGTCCACTTTGGAAGACACTGGGTTTTGGTTAGAAAGCAAAGTTCTATCTTTTATCCAAGATCAAGAAGAAGAATATCTGAAGCTTCACAGGGTCGTTTATCAACAGATTATCCAGGTTAGAAGTCTTTAGACACAGAGACCCGTCTCCAAATTGTGATGTGCTTCCAGGTTTTATTTTCTAATTTAAAGCTGTAACTTTAGTCAGTACTGCTGCTCTTCTTAAACACTTACAGTGGCATCTGAATATCTAGAGTTTATCTTTTTTTTTTTGTATGTTTATTTATTTATTTCTTAGTAGTCATCCATTTTATACACATAGTGTATACATGTCAATCCCAATCTCCCAATTCATCCCACCACCACCACCCCGCCGCTTTCCCCCCTTGGTGTCCATATACGTTTGTTCTCTGCATCTGTGTCTCAATTTCTGCCCTGCAAACCAGTTCATCTGTACCATTTTTCTAGGTTCCACATTTACGCGTTAATATATGATTTTTGTTTTTCTGACTTGCTTCGCTCTGTATGACAGTCTCTAGATCCATCCACATCTCTACAAATGACCCAATTTCATTCCTTTATATGGCTGAGTAATATTCCATTGTATATATGGACCACATCTTCTTTATCCATTCATCTGTCGATGGGCATTTAGGTTGCTTCCATGACCTGGCTATTGTAAATAGTGCTGCAATGAACATTGGGGTGCATGTGTCTTTCTGAATTATGGTTTTCTCTGGGTATATGCCCAGTAGTGGGATTGCTGGGTCATATGGTAGTTCTATTTTTAGTTTTTTTAAGGAACCTCCATACTGTTCTCCATAGTGGCTGTATCAATTTACATTCCCACCAACAGTGCAGGAGGGTTCCCTTTTCTCCACACCCTCTCCAGCATTTGTTGTTTGTAGATTTTCTGATGATGCCCATTCTAACTGGTGTGAGGTGATACCTCATTGTAGTTTTGATTTGCATTTCTCTAATAATTAGTGATGTTGAGCAGCTTTTCATGTGCCTCTTGGCCATCTGTATGTCTTCTTTGGAGAAATGTCTGTTTGGGTCTTCTGCCCATTTTTGGATTGGGTTGTTTGTTTTTTTAATATTCCGCTGCATGAGCTGTTTATATATTTTGGAGATTAATCCTTTGTCCGACGATTCATTTGCAAATATTTTCTCCCATTCTGAGGGTTGTCTTTTCGTCTTGTTTATGGTTTCCTTTGCTGTGCAAAAGCTGTTAAGTTTCATTAGGTCCCATTTGTTTATTTTTGTTTTTATTTCCATTACTGTAGGAGGTGGGTCAAAAAAGATCTTGCTGTGATTAATGTCAAAGAGTGTTCTTCCTATGTTTTCCTCTAAGAGTTTTATAGTGCCCCATCTTATATTTAGGTCTTGAATCCATTTTGAGTTTATTTTTGTGTATGGTGTTAGGGAGTGTTCTAATTTCATTCTTTTACACGTAGCTGTCCAGTTTTCCCAGCACCACTTATTGAAGTGACTGTCTTTTCTCCATTGTATACCTTTGCATCCTTTGTCATAGATTAGTTGACCATGGATGCGTGGGTTTATCTCTGGGCTTTCTATCCTGTTGCATTGATCTATGTTTCTGTTTTTGTGCCAGTACCATACTATCTTGATTACTGTAGCTTCGTAGTACAGTCTGAAGTCAGGGAATCTGATTCCTCCAGCTCCTTTTTTTTCCCTCAAGACTGCTTTGGCTCTTCGGGGTCTTTTGTGTCTCCATACAAATTTTAAGATTTTTTGTTCGAGTTCTGTAAAAAATGCCACTGGTAATTTGATAGGGATTGCATTGAATCTGTAGATTGCTTTGGGTAGTATAGCCATTTTCACAATATTGATTCTTCCAATCCAAGAACATGGTATATATCTCCATCTGTTGGTATCATCTTTAATTTCTCTCATCAGTGTCTTATAGTTTTCTGCATATAGGTCTTTTGTCTCCCTCGGTAGGTTTATTCCTAGGTATTTTATTCTTTTTTTGCAATGGTAAATGGGAGTGTTTCCTTAATTTCTCCTTCAGATTTTTCATCATTAGTGTATAGGAATGCAAGAGATTTCTGTGCATTCATTTTGTATCCTGCAAATTTACCAAATTCATTGATTAGGTCTAGTAGTTTTCTGGTAGCATCTTTAGGATTCTCTGTGTATGGTATCATGTCATCTGCAAATAGTGACAGTTTTACCTCTTCTTTTCCAATTTGTATTCCTTTTATTTCTTTTTCTTCCCTGATTGCCGTGGCTAGGACTTCCAAAACTACGTTGAATAATAGTGGCGGGAGTAGACATCCTTGTCTTGTTCCTGATCTTAGAGGAAATGCTTTCAGTTTTTCACCACTGAGAATGATGTTTGCTGTGGGTTTGTTGTATATGGCTTTTATTATGTTGAGGTAGGTTCCCTCTATGCCCACTTTCTGGAGAGTTTTTATCATAAATGGGTGTTGAATTTTGTCAGAAGCTTTTTCTGTATTTATTGAGATATCATATGGTTTTTATTCTTCAGTTTGTTAATATACTGTATCACATTGATTGATTTGCGTATATTGTAGAATCCTTGCATCCCTGGGGTGAATCCCACTTGATCATGGTGTATGATCCTTTTAATGTGTTGTTGGATTCTCTTTGCTAGTATTTTGTTGAGGATTTTTACATCTACATTCATCAGTGATATTGGTCTGTAATTTTATTCTTTTGTAGTATCTTTGTCTGGTTTTGGTATCAGGGTGATGGTGGCCTCATAGAATGAGTTTGGGAGTGTTCCTTCCTCTGCAGTTTTTTTGGAAGAGTTTGAGAAGGATGGGTGTTAGCTCTTCTCTAAATGTTTGAAAGAATTCACCTGTGAAGCTATCTGGTCCAGGACTTTTTGTTTGTTGGAAGATTTTTAATCACAGCTTCCATTTCATTACTTGTGATTGGTCTGTTCATATTTTCTGTTTCTTCCCGGTTCAGTCTTGGAAGGTGATACCTTTCTAAGAATTTGTCTGTTTCTTCTAGGTTGTCCATTTTATTGGCATAGAGTTGCTTGTAGTAGTCTCTTAGGATGCTTTGTATTTCTGCGGTGTCTGTTGTAATTTCTCCTTTTTCATTTCTAATTTTATTGATTTGAGTCCTCTCCCTCTTTTTCTTGATGAGTCTGGCTAATGGTTTATCAATTTTGTTTATCTTCTCAAAAACCAGGTTTTAGTTTTATTGATCTTTGCTTTGTTTTCTTTGTTTCTGTTTCATTTATTTCTGGCCTGATCTTTATGATTTCTTTCCTTCTGCTAACTTTGGGTTTTGTTTCTTCTTCTTTCTCTAGTTCCTTTAGGTGTAAGGTTAGATTGTTTATTTGAGATTTTTCTTGTTTCTTGAGGTAGGCTTGTATGGCTATAAACTTCCCTCTTAGAACTGCCTTTGCCGCATCCCATAGGTTTTGGATCGTCGTGTTTTCATTGTCATTTGTCTCTAGGTATCTTTTGATTTCCTCTTTGATTTCTTCAGTGATCTCTTGGTTATTTAGTAACGTATTGTTTAGCCTCCATGTGTCGGTTTTTTTTACGTTTTTTTCCCTGTAATTGATTTCTAATCTCATAGCATTGTGGTCAGAAAAGATGCTTGGTAAGATTCCAATTTTCTTAAATTTACTGAGGCTTGATTTGTGACCCAAGATGTGATCTATCCTGGAGAATGTTCCGTGCGTACTTGAGAAGAAAGTGTAATCTGCTGTTTTTGGATGGAATGTCTTATAAATATCAATTACATCTATCTGGTCTATTGTGTTATTTAAAGCTTGTGTTTCCTTATTTTCATTTTGGATGATCTGTCCATTGGTGTAAGTGAGGAGTTAAAGTCCCCCACTATTATTGTGTTACTGTCGATTTCCTCTTTTATAGCTGTTAGCAGTTGCCTTATGTATCGAGGTGCTCTTATGTTGGGTGCATATATATTTACAATTGTTATATCTTCTTCTTGGATTGTTCCCTTGATCATTATGTAGTGTCCTTCCTTGTCTCTTGTAACATTCTTTATTTTAAAGCCTATTTTATCTGATATGAGTATAGCTACTCCAGCTTTCTTTTGATTTCCATTTGCATGGAATATCTTTTTCCATCCCCTCACTTTCAGCCTGTATATGTGTCCCTAGGTCTGAGGTGGGTCTCTTGTAGACAGCATATATATGGGTCTTGCTTTTGTATCCATTCAGCAAGCCTGTGTCTTTTGGTTGGAGCATTTAATCCATTCACGTTTAAGGTAATTATCGATATGTATGTTCCTATGACCATTTTCTTAATTGTTTTGGGTTTGTTTTTGTAGGTCCTTTTCTTCTCTTGTGTTTCCCACTTAGAGAAGTTCCTTTAGCATTTGTTGTAGAGCTGGTTTGGTGGTGCTGAATTCTCTTAGTTTTTGCTTGTCTGTGAAGCTTTTGATTTCTCCATTGAATCTGAATTAAATCCTAGCTGGGTAGAGTAATCTTGGTTGTAGGTTCTTCCCTTTCATCACTTTAAGTATATCATGCCACTCCCTTCTGGCTTGTAGAGATTCTGCTGAGAAATCAGCTGTTAACCTTATGGGAGTTCCCTTGTATGTTATTTGTCATTTTTCCCTTGCTGCTTTCAGTAAGTTTTCTTTGATTTTTGCTAATTTGAGTACTATACGTCTCAGTGTGTTTCTCCTTGGGTTTATCCTGTATGGGACTCTCTCTGCTTCCTCGACTTGGGTGGCTATTTCCTTTCCCATGTTAGGGAAGTTTTCAACTATAATCTCTTCAAATATTTTCTCGGGTCCTTTCTCTCTCTTTTCTCCTTCTGGGACCCCTATAATGCAAATGTTGCGTTTAATGTTGTCCCAGAGGTCTCTTAGGCTGTCTTCATTTCTTTTCACTCTTTTTTCTTTATTCTGTTCCACAGCAGTGAATCCCACCATTCTGTCTTGCAGGTCACTTATCCGTTCTTCTGCCTCAGTTATACTGCTATTGATTCCTTCTAGTTTAGTTTTCATTTCAGTTATTGTGTTGTTCATCTCTGTTTGTTTGTTCTTTTATTCTTCTAGATCTTTGTTAAATATTTCTTGCATCTTCTCGACCTTTGCCTCCATTCTTTTTCCGAGGTCCTGGATCATCTTCACTGTCATTATTCTGAATTCTTCTTCTGGAAGGTTGCCTATCTCCACTTCATTTAGTTATTTTTCTGGGTTTTTATCTTGTTCCTTCATGTGGTACATAGCCCTCTGCCTTTTCAACTTGTCTTTCTTTCTGTGAATGTGTCTTTTGTTCCACAGGCTGCAGGATTGTAGTTCTTCTTGCTTCTGTTGTCTGCCCTCTGGTGGATGAGGCTGTCTTAGAGTTTATCTTTTTGCAAAGCATAAACTGCATAATTTTAATGTAATTTGACACATTGCACATAACACGTGTTCAGTAATGTTTGTGGATAACATAAAATGTGTTTCTAGATTTCTTATGGAAAGAGAAATGAGAATTAATGTATTTTTATGGAAATTCCTTTTTAAGCATCTTTGTAGACATCTGCTGTATGAGACCCCTAGTGGTACCCTTAGGTGTTAGGAGCTTGACCAGCTGGATGTCCCCTCTTGTCCCTTCTGTGGCTTTTGATGGGAAATCACATCATCAGGTCTACCTCTCTTACAGACTTACCTGACTGTATGCAAGGATGTCATTGTGGTCGGCCTTGGTGACTGTATGTTTCAGACACAGCTTTTACAGCGGAGCCTGGGAATCATGCAAACAGGTACTGCGTTTATTAAAGGACTAGCTTAGAGCAACTAGCAGTCAGAACCAGCCCCTCTCTCCCTCCCTCACTTCGCTGGTCAGGACTCTTGTTTTTAAGTGATAGATGTGTAGCACAAACTAGCTGACACCAAAAGAGGAATTAACAGGCTGAGGCAGCCAGGAAGTTCAGAGGTGTTTCTGGCCTCGGATGTGACCAGGTGCGGAGTCTCTGGCAAGGTCTTGGGCTCCTCCTCCAGTGGTTTGCGTGATTGCAGCTGCTTTGCCGTGTGGTCACCAGCATGGCCCCAGCCTGTCTGCTGCTCCTGTCTGGTGTCTGGTGTCTTTGTCATCGTCTGCGTGCAAGTCAGGAGCTGTTCAATGTCCCCCCCCCCCACCGCCCCCCGAGACCACTGGGAAGTTGCTGTCACCCCAAGGACAGGATCCCTGGTAACTCATACCATGGCGTCCACACAAGTTAAATGTGTTCAGTGAGTGAGTGAGAAGTTGGCCTCCTTCCAGGTGGGCTGGACTTGGATTATCTGGAGAATCGCATCCAGGGGGGCCGGGCCAGATCCTTGCAGCCCCGTCTCATTGTGGCGGGGGGAGTGTGGGTGGATCCAGGATGCCTCCTCTCCCTCGGGTCATGGGCTGGCTGAGAAGGGCACCGCTGGGCTGTGACCCCTGCCCGCCGCCTCCCTGGGGCAGCCGAGTCGGCACAGAACACCCCGATGCTACAGTTGGTTCTTCCTGAGATCCCTAGAAGCTTGGAAATGCATAATTTGAATTTCTTTAAGCCTAAATATTTGCTATCAGAGATTGAAAGTATTATCATTTACCAAATTCAACATGAAGTTTGCAGTTAGCTCTCTGGGGTCTTTTGCTGTAGTCTTGAGTATCGTTGTGCAGACCCCGGGGAAGTCTTGGCCACAAACCCCACAGCTTCTTTCTTTCATGGTTCTGCCCCTGAGGTTGGCACTTGGCCTGCACGGGAGCTGGGGTGGCAGTCACTGTGCTCTGCTGTCTCGAGTGTGCGTGTCCTTAATCTGTAATACAAGCAAGATTTTACATCATTTGGTTACAATATCCACAAAGACTAAATATTAAATAGAACAAATGTTTTTTGTTTCAAAATCTAACTTTTCCCTTTGTTCAAGTCTTTATAACTCTCACTTTCTATTGTGAAAACAGTGTTTTAAACTTAAGCTTAATGATTGAAACATTAAAGATGATTTGCATTGTTAAACTCACTTTATCATTTAAGAACTATTTTCCCCTAAGGATTAAATCTATTTTTAGTATTTATAAAATTTTCCAAGGAGCTAATAAGAATTTTAGATCTCCAATGTAGCCCGTAAGCTACTGACCTTACCTTCGACCAAGCAATGATCTTTGTATTTATACATTCTAACAATCGGGATTTCCCAGGAGAGAATCAACTGTGTGCTCATTCTTTGTAGTCCTGTACAAATGAGATTATACTTTGCAGTTTTGCTAGGTAAGCCCAGAGTCTGTTCTCTGGACTTGCTCTACTTGAAAGAGTCCTAATAGAACATTTAAATTTAAAACTCAGTCACATTTATATTATTAACATTTGAGCGTGGCGTTCTCCATGCTGAAATGCATATTCTGGAAGAGATGTCCTTGAATACAGCTGAGTTCCCACATATAACCCAGATGTAAACAGCTCAGTTCAAAAATGCAGGTGTTTCTGCTATAACACAACATGTGTGTTTTGAAAAACTGTGTGTTCTGCAAAATCAGGCACTGGAAGTGACGGGGCTTGTGAGAGAAGATGCCTGCGGTGGACTGTGGGCCGGTGCCGCGTGACAGCACCAGGAAATGATAATGCCCCCAAAAGTAATTAGCACGACTACAAGGAAGGTTGAATTCCTAATAAGTAAATATTACAGTAAATAATGGGCTTTGTGGTCAGTGCAAAGGTAAAGGGGGATTGATGGGGACCACAGCCTCCTGTGTAGAGCCGGGCAGGAGGGACTTGCAGGACAGCACACCCCATCTGAGACAGAAAGGGGCCTGGGTCCACGTGGCTCTCGGTGGCTGCTGCCCTGGGATGGGCTAGTGAGCGTCTCCTTGCGTACAGACTCACGGTGGCCTGAGATGCTGACCATCGGTGCTGGGCCGCGTGACCCCCAGCTTAGCCATCCCTGTGCACCAGTCACTCTAGAGAAGCAAGAACTTCCAAAGTGAGGGCCTTCTGTTTCCCATAGCTGCAAATCCTGACCAACCTTAGTAACTTATCATACTCTACTTAACCACTACCTATATATATTTGGTTATAACGCACATATGGCTTGAATGTAATGAAATAACTTTCAACTAAAACTTTCAACATTTCAGATTTTTGTCAGTAGTAAAGACACTAGTTAGTGTGAGGTTCTCCCACTGCACCAGGACCTTGAGGGTGGATGCAAGGGGACAGGCCCCCTTGTCCTCAGAGCCCCGTCACCCTCAGCGTGTTGGCCTCTGCTGAGCTGCTGCCTCACTGCCTGCTTCACTGAAATGACCGATATGTGGAGAATGTATCTCTCTGCCTTCTTCTAGATAAAGAGATTTGTTTCTTGAAAGTTTCTGTTAAGTTTGCAAAGACTCTCCAAACTTTGTGTTGATTCTGGTAGTGCCATACACCTTTTGAGGGGCAAACTCAACTGGAACATGACCATTTCTTTTATTTACTTTAGTAGATAGATTTGGATTTGGGGTTAGTTTCTTACTTCTGTCTCAAGCAGAGCTTCTATGTCTATTAATCTCTTTCATAAATCAAGGAGCTTCCCTATTAGGGCCACATGATTCCTATGTAAGGTAGGAGAGGTCATAACGCTTTGTCCCCTAGATACTAATCTTTTAACGAGGAACATTATTTCTGTGCTTTTCTATGTGACAGGTTTTTAAAAAGTATACGTGTATAGTTTATATAGTATATACTTTTAAATGTATATAAGGAAGAATCATGGTTCCGGCCCAGTCCACCAGGGATGCAGCCCTGCATACAGACCTGAAGGTTAGTCAGTGGTGGGCAGTGTGAGGTGCAGCATGGGTGCAGAGTGGGGCAGGGGCATGGGAGGGCACGGCCACTGGCTCTGTTTGCAGCGCAGCTTACAGGCCAGTCTGGGTAGAAACAAAAAAGAAAATTGAAGGTTCTCAGCATGAATTGTAGAATTGAGTTCACACTCTGAAAACATTTTACCAAATTTTTACCAAATCATTGCCACACAGGAAAGGAGAGAAAGACACCAACAAACTACACAGTGTTGGGGATTTAACAGAGTTGGCCTCGGAGATTCTTAGGTCATAGTCTGAGAGCTCTAGGGCCTTTCCTCTCAGACCCGTCAGCGATGTCACCATCGTGTGAAAAAGTAAGACACGTCCTCTACCCAGGTGTTCAGGGAACCACACTGTCCACACATGCAGTGCTTCTCAGTGCCTGAGCCAGGTGGGCTGTTACTGTTATTGAAGGCATCGGCTTTATATATTTAATAAAAGGAGCAAGTCGTAGGTATGTATGTCTGTTAGATTTTATATTAATCTGACCAACCTGGTATTGGTTCACCAGCAACAGTCTCTTTTAAGTTACCATAATATACATGTGTTAAGTGAAAAAAATATAATAATTTCAACTAAATTGTGTGATTAAATAACTGATTTTTTCAACTTTCTTTCCAGTGAAGGGATTCTTTTATGTTTCATTACTTCTTGGCATTCTGAAGGAGGTAACCAGAAGCTCCTTGACGCAGAAAGCAGATTCAGAGGAAGAGGTCTCAGCTCTGTTCGATTTGGTGCAGAAGGTATTTCAGCAGATGTTGGAATGTATGGCGCGGAGCTTCAGGAAGCAACCAGAAGAAGGCTTGCAGGTACTGGAGCCTCCCCAGGGCGGGGCAGAGGGACTAGAGGGACAGCGCCCACCTGGTGGACCAGGGTGCGCGGAGCCAGGCCCGCTCACACGCCGGGGCTATCGGGTGGGGAGAGGTGCCACGCAGGCAGGAAGTGGCTGCCAGGTGCCACCTTCAGCTGGTGCTGCCAGCCCTCTCCCTGGGGTGGCACGCTCTGGGGCAGGAGGCGAGGGAGGCCAGGGGCCCACCTCCGGCCACCAGTCTGGGGACAGTGTTGACGTGTTCAGGTCAGTAGGCCAGCGGCCCGAGAGCTCCTCGGCCCAGCAGGACGGAAGCAGAGAATGAATACAGTAGCCTGTGAGTGCCCGGCTCTTAGGAGTAGATTTAAAAAGTGCTTAAATGGGAGGAGGTTTATGAGCCATTGAAACTTGCAATTTTATCCTGTTTTTTTTAGCTGGTAGAGGTAATTGAAGGTTATTGGCCATATTTTCTGTAGCCTAGCTCATATTTGAGTTAATTTGAAATAGTCCTGTTTTTGATGAGTTGGTTCAAGTGTCTGTGATCTATTTACAGAATTTGTGCCAAAATATTTTTCTTTTCTCACCATTGTCTGTACAGCTTCGTTCAGAGCACGTGGCCTCATAGTGGGTGTCTTCCCTTAATGTCAGTGATGTTTCTTCATCTCTCCTTTCGAAAACTTTATTAGTGTTATTGATACTCCTATTCTCGGGGATTTTTCTTTGCTCTGGGGTAAGAGTGTCATAATAAAGCCGTTGAATAAAGAGTGTCATAAAGCCCTTCCTGGCGGGCTTCAGTCCTGTGTGTCGCCTTCTGGTCGTGGTTCCCATCAGCTGCAGAGAGGAAGGTGCGGCAGTGAGGGTGGGCAGACGAAACGGGCCCCGGGCCCCCGGGGGCAGCAGGAGGAGGCCTCATTCTTGAAAGTGGTTTTCTAAGCACTAACAGTGACTGATGTGTTTTTCGTAGCTCCTTTATTCTGTTCAGACCCCTCTTCATGAATTTATCAGCACCGTGCAGTCCTGGCACGTGGACACGCCTGTCCACCGGGGCGTGCTCTCCACTCTGATTGCCGCGTCCGTGGTCGAGATAAGTCACCGGCTCCGAAAGGTGAAGTGTGTTGTCCTGAAACTGCTGTGTCTTGTTTTGACTATTCAAGAGGCTGTTTTCTGCTGGCAGCACATTTTTATGCTGTTCCAAGTATTTTTTCAGAACTCAGGTATAGCGGGAGGTCTGCTTCTCCCGCAGCTTCAATACACAGTTCCGTGGCTGGTTTGTGTTTAGAATCACGTGACCATGGGGGGAACCATGCTAAGGATGTTGTCGTTCTTCATTAAAACCAGGCTGCTCCTTGCATCTTGAATACTTCTTTTTGCCATATTTTAGAGGCTTAAGGGAGTTGATACGTTTCTTAAGATTCCCCTCTCCTGACAGGCAGAAGTGGCCCTGGTCAGTGGCGAGCAGGGTGCATGAGTACTCTTGGGCTCTGTTTCTGGAATAGCTCACATCTCTGACTGCCTTGCTGTACATAAGCCTTACTTTTCTTTTTCTTTTACGCATAGGAAATTTGAACCTCTGATATCAGTTTAAACAGATAGTTTGTTTGCCCCCGCTCTATAAAGGACTGGCCGTTTTCCTAGCAGTAGCCTGTTTTATATGATTAGCCTACTTGGTTCAAGATTGACATAATCAGGATGGTAATTCAGGTCACAACAAAAAACCACTCTTTCACGGCGTGGAATCCTGGTGGTAGCGAGTGAGGGCATGGAAGAATGCCTTAAGATAGTTAAATAATGAGGCGTTTTCTCAGTATGAAAAGCTGAAATCTGATAGGAGATATCATTGAAATATACAAATGCAAACATATAATTTGTATAAATTTTGTATTATAAAATCACAAATATAAAAAGAGTTGACAAAATTCTGAGACAATAACATTTAAGGCCCTCCTGAAAGCTTGAAGAGAGGTCATTTTGGTTTAGGAGCGTGATTCCTGGACTATACACAGCCCAAGAACTGGAAGTTATTCAGGCCTGTGAGCTACGCAGCTGACGACGATGAATCCGTCAATGGCCTGTGGGCCATCGTGGCCCACTGTCTGTTTTTGTAAATAAACTTATTTTGGGAAAAAAACAAACAGACTCATATTGGAACATGACCAAGCCCATTTATTTACCTTTTTTCTATGGCTGCTTTGTGCTATAATAGCAGAATTGAGTAACTGTGGCAGAGATCGTTTTGCCCACAAAGCCGAAAATATTTACTCTTTAAATATTTACTATTTTACTACTTTATAGAAAAAGTTTGAGTTGAGAAAACCTGATCTGGACTAATGAGAGTAACGAGTTGTTTGCTTAGTGTAGAAACACGTTGTTTACAGAAGGTAATCGAATTAAAGGGTGTTCGACAGAAGGCTTGTTGAGTGTCTTTTTTCTTCTCTCCAGCTGATTGACACCACTGTGTATAGTAATAGGTTAATCATAATTATGGTAGGCATTGCAGCAATTAATAAAAATCATTGTTTTGAGTTTCTGGAAAGCCTTTCTCAAGTTTGGAAGAAAACCCAGGGAAGTGTAAAATGAGTGATCAGTGCAATCTCAGTCTCAATTCATGTTACTGACTTGACTTTTTTTTTTTTTAGGTTTCTGATACCAAAGAGCTTACTCCCCCAGAGGGTCTTTCAGCCCTTCCACCATTTTCAAGGTGTTTAATAGGAATAATAATAAAATCTCCGAACGTAGTCAGGTAATCCCTTTTTCCTTGCTGTTCTCTTAATCCTGTCGTGGCTGTAAGCTCTCAGTAACTTTAGCTCTATTCCTTTTACTCTCACCATTTGTCAAAAGTGCATTTTTTTCCTAAGAGAAAACATTTCCATACAATTTTCTCTCATTTTATCAGAGATTAAAAATATTAGCATTATACTTATACAAAGTGAAATTCTAACTTTCTGAAAGATATATTCATCCAAAGAGTCTCTGGTTATGCTTTATCATAACTACAGTTCATTTAGAGGGAAACATTTAAAATTTTAATGTCACTGAAATACTTCCTACAATGGACACTTTCAAAACACGACTTGGGTAAATTCCATGTGGTTTTCATTCGGCACACAGCTGTTACTCATTTCTCCATGCCGTGTGTCACCTGACCTGCTTCTAGGGTTTCTTGTGGCACATGCAGGACTGGTGGGCTACAAAAGGGATAGTTTTGCAGATACCTGATACCTGTGGAATTTTAATAGTACATATGTTCCTTGAAAACTTCAAAAAGCATTGTTTTTAACAGCTATGAATTATCTTTCAATAGCATATCAAATCTTTTTTGTGGGCATTACGAGTATGCAGAGTGGCTTTATTCACTAACCAGAACAACCCTCTTCTCTTTCTAGCAACGCCCTCTGATTTTAGTGTCTCACCTGTATGATTTGGCATGCTTACAGCGAAGAGTATGGGAAGAGTTTAGTCAACTTCCCATGTTAGCTGAAAACTAGAATTCATGGTGGTTGATGAATCTTGGCTATATTTGTCTTTCTATAAAGTATTAAGATATACTATAGAGTAATTTCAGTTGTTTTTTACTTTTTTGCAGGTCATTTTTAGATGAATTGAAGGCGTGTGTTATTTCTGAGGATATTGAAGGCATCGTGTGTCTCACAGCTGTTATGCACATTATCTTGGTTATTAATAAAGGTTGGTTAAATTTTCTATGGTATCGTCTGGGACATTGCTGGGTGCATCTTACACAGAACTGTTGTGGAATGTTTGGGAGTGAATCCCCTGCTAGTTAGGCTCTCACGGCACTTTCCCCCAAGCTCTCCACGCGCTACACGTGTGCCGTCTGCCTGGGCATCTGCTATGTAGCTGCCCTGTACCAGCTTGAATAATGGTAGCTTCTTAATGCAGCTCCTGTCCACTTTCCCACTGGACCCATTACGTCTCCCTCTCTGTGCCTTAGACTGAATTTCTATTGATTTGTCATTTATTACCTTTGTCATGTACATTTAAAAATCTGAATTCATTTTTGCTAATGATGGTGTGTTTTGGTATTAATATTTAATGTATCTGTGTTTTGCTTAACTTTAACTGTGCCTATTCTGGGTATCCCAGCCAGTTGAAATAGTATTGGAAAAATAATTGGAGATACCTAGGAAATGCTTACCTAAGTGTAAAATATGGTAATGTCCCTGCAGATGGACTACTATTAAGTTTCTGTATTTTTTGACCAGTTTTACTAATGTTGAAATGATTTTCTAAGATATTATTCACAGAGTGATCCTCTCAAAACAAGCTCTCCCCATAAGCATGAATGCATAGTATGGCTATAGATTCATGACAGGAATTTGTAACTAGTTTGACCCAGGCCAAGCATCAGGAAAGACTTGCCTGAGACAGTGTCTCCTGGGGAGACATCTGCAGGAAGAGGGACGTTCTCCATGTGGAGGGTGTGAGGATGGAGGTTGGGGTGCAGATGGCCACCGTGTACGTAATAGGCGCTTAAGCCTCTGCCAAACAGATGATGACTCTGAAATGTGTTAGTTCCATTACTGTTGAAGGTGTTGGTGATCATCAAGTCTCACGGCATGGACAGAACTCATGGGATCACGGCCTTGGGAACTACCTCAGAGCCAATGAGGTGCTTTGTAATCACTCATTGGCTCTTCTAACATCCCTTTAAAGGGATCATTACTGTTCTGCAGGTCAATATATGCACTGACTCAGAGGGGAGGGTAGGAGGCTCTGTCTTACTGAAATTGAAACTGCATTGAGAGTCTGTGTGCTTTTTGTGTAGTTGTGTTCAATATTTTTCTGTCTTTAACAGGTAAACATAAGAGTTCAAAAGTGAAGGGTGTTGCAGCTACTGTTCACAGAAAACTAAAGACATTCATGGAAATTACTTTGGAAGAGGATAGCTTGGAAAGGTAAAGCACTAGATACCCACCAGGTGTGATTATATGAACACTGCTAGTTATTCCTTAGGTATATTTTAGAACACGTTTTCATTGCTGCTAGTTACAGCCAGGTAGAAAACTGGGGATTGAAGGGATAGAAGTGTTTCTGTTGGCAAGACCCCTTGAGCCTATGTTTTAATTACTTCCTCATTCTGTCTTTAAAAACAAAAACAAAACTGTCACTTGCAAGATTCTGCCCTAGAAAAGGAAGGGCATACAAACTCATTCTATATGGTTTTATTTTATTTTATTTATTATTTATTATTTATTTATTTTTGGCTGTGTCGGATCTTAGTTGAGGCACATGGGATCTTTCCTTGTGGGCTTCTCTCTAGTTGTGGTGCATGGGCTTCAGAGTGCGTGGGCTCAGTAGTGGTGGTGCATGGGCTTAGTTGCTCCATGGTATGTGGGGTCTTAGTTCCCCGACCAGGGATCGAACCTGCGGCCTCTGCATTGGAAGGCGGATTCTTACCCACTGGACCACCAGGGAAGTCCCGTCATTCTATATGGTTTTAAACCTAGACAGATTATATTTGGTGGTTTGCTGTATTTTTGAAACCATGAACATTCATTCCTGGGTTATAATTACCAGTTTACAAGTATCCATGTTGGGAATGGGAATGGTCCCTCCAGAGACTGAAGAAATGTGCACTGTTTTCTACTTTCCAGGTAGCTTGTTGCTGCTGCAGGGACTGCTGTCTAAGAATGTATTCATTGGGCTATTTTTCCAGCCAGGTGTTTTTCCTGCTGTACAATGTTTTTGACATGCTGTGCAATTTCCTGTAGACTCTTTCTGAATTGTGTTTGACTCTCAGACCAGCCACAGAAGCAGTGTTTTTCCTGCTGTTTTCTGAACACCATACAGTTAACTGTTACAGAGCTTTGAACCAGGTAATTAGTTTTATATATGCCTGGGAAATAAGCCACTTTCCATAGCTACTTTCTCCTTTGGAGAAAGGCTTTCAAAATCCTAAATTGCTAACTTATGAACAAAGACAGTTTTATCTCTTCCTTACCAATCTGTATACCTTTCTTTCCTTGTCTTATTGCATTAGCTAGGGCTTCTGGTACGATATTGAAAAGGAGTGGTGAAAGGACATACTTGTCTTGTACGTGATCTTAGTGGGAAAGCTTCCCATTTCTCACCATTAAGCACAATGTTAGCTGTAGATGTTCTTTATCAAGTTGAGGAAGTTCCCCTCTATTCCTAATTTACAGATAGTTCTTATCATAGTGGGTGTTGGATCTTGTCAAATGCTTTTTCTGCATCTACTGACAAGGTCATAGGATTTTTCTTCTTTAGCCTGTTGATGTGGTAGGTTACGTTAGTTGATTTTCAGATGTTGAACCAGCCTTGCATACCTGGGATAAATCCCACTCGGTCATGGTGTATAATTTTTTAATACACTGTTGGGTTTAATTTGCTAATATATATATATATATATATATATATATATTTTGGGGTTCGCGGGCCTCTCAGTGTTGTGGCCTCTCCCGTCGCGGAGCACAGGCTCTGGACGCGCAGGCTCAGGGGCCATGGCTCATGGGCCTGGCCGCTCCGCGGCATGTGGGATCCTCCCAGACCAGGGCACGAACCCGTGTCCCCTGCATCAGCAGGCGGACTCTCAACCACTGTGCCACCAGGGAAGCCCATAATTTGCTAATATTTTATTAAGTACTTTTTGCATCTATGCTCATGAGTGAGATTGTTCTGTAGTTATCTTTTCTTGTAATGTCTTTGTCTGGCTTTGTGACTAGGGAATTGCTGGCCTCATAGAATGACTTAGGAAGTATTCCTTCCCTTCTTCTATCGTCTGAAAGAGACTGTAAAGAATTGGTATAGCTTCTTTCTCAAATATTTGGTTAGAATTCACCAGTGAATCCGTCTGGGTCTGGTGCTTTCTACTTTTGGAAGGTTATTAATTACTGACTCAATTTTTTTAATAGATGCCTATTCAGATTGTCTATTTCTTCTTGAGTTAGTTTTGGCAGATTGTGCCTTTCAAGGATTTGGTCCATTTCATCTAGGCTGTCAACTTTGTGGGTATAGTATTCCTTAATTGTCTTTTTTTTAATGTCCATGGGATCTGTAGTTATGTACTCTTTTTCATTTCTCATATTAGTAATTTGTGTCCTCTTTTTTTTTTTCCAGCCTGGCTAGAGGCTTATTGGTTTTATTGATCTTTTAAAAGAACCAGCTTTTTGTTTCATTGATTTTCTCTATTGATTTCTGTTTTTCATTTCTTTTTTTTTTTTGCTTTCTGCTCTAATTTTTATTATTTCTTTTCTTTGGCCTGCTTTGGATTTAATTTGCTCTTTTTTTTCTTTTTTTCTGGTTTCTGGAAGCCTAGATTACTGATTTTAGATGTTTCTTCTTTTCTAATAGTCAGTGCTATAAATTACTCTCTAAGCACTGCTTTTGCTGCGTGGCACAAATTTTGATGTTATGTTTTCATTTCCGTTTAGTTAAAAATATTTTAAAATTTCTCTTGAGATTTCTTCTTTGCTGCATGTATTCTTTAGAAGTGTGTTACTTAATCTCTCAATTTTCCAGTTATTTTTTTGTTATTCATCTCTAGTTTAATGTCTGAGAGAAGACATTGTATGGGTTTCTATTCTTTTAAATGTATTAAGGTGTGTTTTATGGCCTAATATGTGATCTATCTTGGTGAATGTTCCACAGGAGCTTGAGAAGAATGTGCATTGTGCTATTGTAGGGTGAAGGAATCTGTAAATGTCAGTTGTATCCTCTTGGTTGATGGTGTTGAGTTCAGCTTGTCCTTACTAATTTTCTGCCTGCTGGATCTGTCCATTTTTGACAGAGGGGTTTTCCTTTATATATTTTGTAATCCTGATATTAGGAGCATATGATTTTAGAACTATTATATCTTCTTGATTGGATTGACCCTTTTATTTTTATGGGGGGTCCCGCTTCTTCTCCAGTAATGCTTTGCTCCGTAAAAGCCATTTTGTCAGGTATGAAGATGGCTCCCCAGCCTCCTTCAGTGAGCATCTCTGGAGCATTCGTGGTGTTTTAGTCAGGAGGCGGAAACCCCACGGTGACGGGACAGTGTAAGCTCCAAGTCAGGAGCTCCCATCAGGGCACTGGTGCAACGGACTGGGGGCTCGTGAGGGTCACAGCGAACTGTAAAGGGTGGGCTCACCCTCATGGGCTCAGCAGCTCCCCCAGCACTACCCCTAGGGAGGACGCACACCCCAGGCTGAGCCTCTCCAGGATGGAGAAGTCCTCAGGCCTTCTGGGGGGACCGCTGGCCATCTGGTCTCCGGGGGTGGGGCCCGTCCATAGGGAGGTGCCAGGGGAGCTGCTGAGCCCATGAGCCCCACCGCGGGTCAGGCAGCCGCCCTTTGGGGCCTGGGTGCTGCCTCTGCTGCTTGCACCCCCCGGAGAAGGCTGGACCTTGTGGGAAGCCCTCTGGCGCCCCTGCTGCTAGGGCTGGTGCTGTGCCTCATGAGCCCCAGCGGGGCCCTGGAGCGGGGGCTTGCTCGTCTGCGAGCCAAGGACGCGCGTTCAATTACAGGCTTTACTGCAGAGACTGTTGACTATTTCCTATGCAGTTTAGGAAGGGTCTTTGAGGGAGAAACCCAACAGACTCTAGGGTTATGAACTTGTTTAATTTCTAGGTATGGGAGGAAGAGGGAAGTGAGCTTCTAATTTGGAGGAAACTGAGGAGTGTTTGTATGTTTCTGAAAACACAGTGCAGTGCAAATACTAAATAAGGCCGTCAGAATTACAAACTAGGTAAATGATAGGTTATTGTCATGGGACATGGTCATAACCTCGGAAATGCAAGCATTTTACAAGATTTCTCTGTTAGAAATACCATCTTTAAGGATAGTTTTTTGGAAAAGAATGGTATGAACTGCTCTGAGGGTGTAAGGAAAGAGGGACGTTTGCACTTGTACAGAGTTTCAAGGCGAGTACTTGAATTGTGTTAGTTACGCTGACAGAAAAAAAGGCCTTAGAAGTTCAGAACGTACTCCATGGAAAAGAAAAGGATATTCATAGAAGTTAAATGCAGGGCATGTAATATTTTGTTTCTTCATTGTTTCTACAACTATGCAGTTTTCTGTGCTAAGCTGATACACAGATGGCAAGAAACAGTTCTTGCCTTTAAGGAGGAAACATCCTAAAAAAGTAAATAGGTAGAGACTGAAATATTGGCTTCTTACTTAAATATGCAAGAAGCACACTGTACAAAAACCAGTGTCTGGAAAATAAAAAAAAAAGAACTTAAAAAAATTGATGAAACAAAAAAAATCAATCTAATGGAAGATAAGCAGTTAAGATTTAAGACTCTATTTTAGAATATTATTTATTTTTGTTGGCATAGAGACGTTAAGGCAAGTCTGCATCTTTAAGACTCTTGGGACCCTTTGGTCCAATGAATATTTTAGGAAGCGGGGCATTAATTTAGAAGTGAATGTTTTCCTAACAAATACACTAGCTTTCTCTGCAGCAGGGCTAGTATTTTGTTGGCTGGTCTGTTGGGTGCTGTCTCATTGCACTTTCAGTGCCTCACCTGGCATAGTGCTCTGTAAGTTCTGTAAATTGTGTAAACTGGACTGTTTTCTCAGGAGCAACAGCATGCATTCACCAACGCACTCATGCATTTAAGTGTCAAAGGATGTCACCTTTATTACTTTCATACATAGTATACGAGTAGCACTATAATTAGAGATTATTTCTTAAGGTTTGTGTTATATCATGAATTTTTCCCACTAAGTGAACTGGAATCATATTATAAGCAAGTTAATTACCAGCATTAACTGTGTTTTGGCAGCTTTGGTGGTGTATGTGCATCCCCAACGTTAAACCTTGTGCTTAGACTTGAAGCAAAGGAGTATTCCCTGAAACAGTGGCCTCTTGTTTATTATCAAGTATTGATACGTAATATCACCTTATTCCACTGTATGTAATTTTCATAGTCTCTTTTAAAAAATGAATTCGAGGCTGGATGCTTTTTGTAGCTCATTTAGAAGCATGCATCAAAACCTAGGGACCTTGGTGTGGATAATTAAAAACTACTCGTAAATAAAACCCTTCTTTAATTAGAAAACATACGTTGCTTATCTTACCGATTGTTTTTCTCGGAAGGCTGATTTTGTGCCTCTCCTGTGTTGGCGTCTCCAGCCATGAGCACGGCCGGCCTTGGGCCGTAGGAGCTGGAGGTGGGCGGGTCGTGGGGAGTCAGAGCTCAGTGGGCGACATGGGGGACCCTGGACCAGGGCTGCCACTGTCCCTTCCAGCTCTGAAATTGTATGCTCATTTATTTTGCCCCTTAATAATTCTGATTCCTCTGGTCTATACAGTGTATCCAGCCCTCTCCCCAGGTAATAGGAGAATGACTGAATTCACAGGAGAGCAGAAGAGCTTGTTGGTATCCGAGCCCCATGGGGTAGTCAGAGGCCTGGTTTGCACCCACCGTACCTTTGCTGATGCTGGGGTCCCAGGCAGGTTGCTTTGCCTCTCAGCCTTGGTTTCTGGCCTTGGAAGGAGAAGTCAGGATGCCCGGAAGCCCAGAACTGGCCTGGTGCTCGGTTCAGAGGTGACCAGAGTCTCAGACTGGACTTAGGCCAGCATGAGAGGCTGATTACCCTATAGTAATTTAATAAGTCATTTTGCCAAGGTAACCTAACATTTTTCTTTAAGGGTTTAAAAATTCTTACATAAGGAGACAATATTTTCGAGTGATTAAAAATAAGTCTTAGATTGTGGGGCGTTGGTGACTTACTGTGTCCTGTGTCCCTCTGTCTCGTCTCCTGGGTGGGATAGTGCTCCCCACCTCTGGCCACCAGGGAGCTGGGGCCTGGCTGGCGTGTTGGCCCTTGCAAGCGTCGTAGCCTATAGCTCTCGAAGAGTTGATGCAGGAGGGTGGTGCCGTTGGGCACTGATGCCAGGAGGCCGGAAGGGATGGGGGGCATCCGAGTCTCCTGGTGTTTCTCCGGATGCAGACAGCTGCTCGCTGCTGATGGGGCAGCTTCCGTAGGCTTCGTGCTTCCCACCGTCTGCCGTCTGTGCTCAGCCTGAGACGTCTGTGGGGCGCAGACAAAAATGACTGCACACGTGCAGCAGTGTAGCGGTGAGAGACAAACAGGACAACCGTTAGTAAAGCAGCAGTGCTGGGCCAGCCAGACACTTAATGACAAGAGTCTTCAAAGAAAAGTCAATCGTAGCCCAAAAGAATGATCTGGAACTAAAAACCCTTGAGTTGGAAACGTTGCTGAGGCACTGGAGCCTCAGCTCCCAAGTGGTCCAGAAGGTCACCGTGGAGGGTGCCCCCGAGCAGGACAGACACCGATGAGGGTCCTGGGGGAAGCAGACCAGGGAGAGACCCAGGGAAGCAGCGATCCAACCGCCGACGGGAGAGGATTTCCTGGGGCCAAAGAGATATGCAATTTTAAAGATTCATTTTTTGTTGTTGTTGTTTCTTTAACTAAAGTTTAGATGGGACTGATGAAAAAAATCACGCATAAGTCTGAATAAAATTCCTGAATTTTGAGACAAAGAGAAAAATATGAAAACTTTTCTAGATCTGTGTTGGCCCCTACGGGGCTCCTCGTGACGAGTGGAATAAGTGAGTGTGACTCGAGATGTGGCCCAGGTGTGAGGACCCACAGGCTCTGCGGCTGGTGTGCAGAAGGGCTGTGAGATACGTTGGTGATGTTTTTGTGTTGGTTACAGGTTGACTTATTTCGGTGTGTGGGGTTAAATAAAATACACTGTTGACTCTTGGACAGCAGAGGTCGGAACTATGTGGATCCACTTAAATGCAGACGTTTTCCATAGTAAATGGCCCAGGACTGCACAGTCGTAGTTGGGTGAATCTGTGGATGCAGAACCGCGGATATGGAAGAGCTGCGTTCTCAGAGGGCCGACTAAGTTATCCACAGATTTTCAACCTTGCGGAGGGTCGCGTCGCCCCAAACCCCTGCGTCGTTCAAGGGCCAACTGTCTTAAGACGAATTTCACCCATTCTTTTCATCTCTTTGAACGTGGCTACTAGAAAATGTAAAGTTACCCCATGCTTGTGTTGATACTGGACAGGGCAGGACACGGGCAGACCCGAGTGCCCATAACAGCTCCAGGCTGAAGAGTGAATCAAGCTGAGGGGCCGTTTGGGATAAAGGTTGAGGTTTGTCTTGGCAGGAATTCAGAGGTTGGCTGGCCCACACACCCTCTGAGGGGAGCTCGGGGGATGGAGAAGGAAGGGGAGTGGGTGACGGGCTGCCCAGCCAGTCTCGCCTGGGGACAGGTGTGCAGGGGGTGGGACGAGAAAGTGAGGTGTGTGTGCAGGAAGTGAGCAAGCATGGTCGCAGCAGTGCATCATGGGGGTTAATGGTTGTCGTTTACCTTGTGATCTCGCGAAGGAGGGAGACGAGCTAACGATTGTGGGCGTGGGAAAAGGGGGCGCCCGGCCATACCCGTGAGCCTGCCGTGTGTCTCCTAGAGGAGAGTCCTTGTGAGTGAAAGAGGAAGCACGGCCAGGTGAGCACCTTTCACCGAGAGGGTCTTCTGTTCGTGTTCCTTGGGGACAGAGGACGCCTCCGGTCATGGATGGCTCTGTGTGCCGTGTGTCGCGCTAAGATTTCTGCTGATGGCGATTCTTATTACTCCATTTACCTTTGAGAAACAGCGATTACTTCAGTTTTCTCTTTAAGTGTATTCTGTTCCAAACCATTTTTAGATTTATTCTGTGAAAATGTAAATTTGCATACTTCAGTCACATTTTTCTGTAGCTAATTCTTTCTCTGTGTTTCAGGTTTCTCTATGAATCATCATCAAGAACTTTGGGAGCACTTTTGAATTCATAACCAAGCCAACATCTTGGTCATTAAAAATAGAGAAAAAGGACTTACAGAAAGCGAGATGGATGTGTATTTTCCTAGTGTTTTTAATGTTAATAACCCATATAGTAGAGAAGGGGTAGGATTTATTTTGGGGTGGGTATGAGTAGAAAACTCAAAGGTTCTTACATTTTTGCCCAGCGCCTGCATAAATGATACATTTAATGTAACAGGCTCCAGGTATGAATGGTGCAGAAACCCACAGAGCAAAGAAAAAAAAAAAAAAAAAGACACCTTTCTAGCAAACCCGGTTGTTTTAAAAATGACTTTTATATATAATATTGCTTGCAAACTATGAGTAATAAAGCAATGACAACACCTGTTTGTCTACTTGATTTAAAAATATTAGTACAAGTTTTCCCCTGCAGGAACGAGGGCTGAGTTCTGGGCGGGCCTGCCTTTCTACCAGGGGCAGAGGTGTAAAGCGCAGGGAGCGGCTGGGTGGGTGTGGGGAAAGGGGCCACGCGCGGGGGCCTGTGGCTGTGAGTGCCAGGACACAGATCCAGTCATGCAGCCTGAAGCTGAACCACCTTTTCTTTCCGAGAGCTGTCCCGGCTGACGGAGGACTGGCCCCCGGCTCCCTGGCTGCATCGTCCTGCATCACCACCCCCGTTGCCAGAGTCTCCACGTTCAGATCCCGACAGCCACGGCCCAGGTCGAGGCCGTCAGCATCCTGCTGCCTGGGGTGCTGCTTCAAACGCACACGTGTTCTGTCTTAGCCCCCCAGCAGGAAGGAAAGAAGTGCCAATGTCTCAGTGCCTCTGTTTCTCCAAGAAGGTACCTAAATGGACTGTGTACCGTGGTCATGAGCATTTAGCGCAAGGTTTTACTGAGGGATATCTGAGGACTGGGAGGTGGGGGGTTGATTACTCAGCTGGTTTTGAACATAAGACTATCTAAACATCTTTGCTAATTAACTAAGCCGTACTTTGTATTGGTGAATTTTGTTTTTCTTTTTTGCCCTTTCCTTGTTTGATTTAGTTTCAAGAATAGGCAAGCCTCATAAAATGAACTGAGGAGTGTTCTGTCTTTTGGTATTCCTGGAAGAGTTTGTTCAAGATGAGAAGTAGTTCCTTGCATTTGTTGTAGCACCCTAAAATGGAGCTTGGTGTTTGTTCCCTTTGTGGGAAGAGGTTAATTGGCTTTTTAATTTGCATGTACGTTTTTAGGATAGTCGGGTTTTCTTTTATCTTGTGTCAAACTTGATGGGTGAAATAATCCAATTTGTGAAAAAATATGATTCCATTTTTATTGGGTCAAAATAGTTCAGACACTCCTGCTGTAGGCATACACCCTAGAGAAGTCCCTACACGTGTGCACGGGGGACAGAGCGGGGTGCTCAGATGCGGAGTGGTGGGGCGCCGGGGCGCTGGGGCTTCACTAGGGGAGCAGGTTTAAAAGCACGCAGAACTGAACGCTGTATTGCTTATGCTCGCGTGTGTGATGACAGCGTGCGGATGCATGAGGAAAGGACAAAGACAGGCTTCCAGTCTAGTCCACCCCACCCCTTTCCTGCCCACACATTCACAAAGCCCTCCTCGCTGTCATTACACATGGAATAAAAGCAGGGTCTCCTGGCTAACAGGCAGGGGTCCCTTCATGGGGTGGGGAGGGGGTCGCCATTCCCAGCGGGGAGGCCCTCCTTGAGATTTCCATCCTCCGGGTCTCCAGAATCCTCTGTGTCCTGCAATCGCATGTTCACCCTGATTCCTCCAAGCTGTGGGGTGCAGCTCCTCCCTCCCCACTCTGGGCTGTGCCCTGGAGTCAGGCGGTACTCGGTGTGGGACAGAGCTGTCACCCCAGGGAGAAAAAGGGAGGCACAGTGTACTCGGGAGTGGGGAGTGGTGGGCGATGTCCCTGTGCTGAGTGAGGGCAGCCACGTGGGGTCCTGGCCTCTGCAGCAGTGGGATGGGGATCGTTTGCTCCCCGCCCTTTAGAAGGGGCTCCGTGAACGTCACAGGCTAGTAGCCGAGGGCCCATTAGAGGCCCCTTTCCTTGGGGTCTGGCAGCCCACTTTCACTCCTGGGTGGAACTGGGACCATCAGATGTCCTGATCAAGTGGAAATCCAATGGGCATTCCAGCCTAGCACACTGGGCGTCCACCGACATGAGGGAGGACACAGTCGGTGCTGCTGACGCGGTAAAAACCTTGGGATCCGTGTCTGAGCCCGTCTCCCGCCGGCTCCCGTGCGCACCATCCCAGTGAATCACCTGCGCCTGGGCCATTTTTTTCAGCACAGAGAGTGGGAGCCCAGCTCCCCCATTTTGAATACTTCCTGGTCCTAATGAGATGTCACAGATATTCTGGTCAGCTCCGAGGTAATCCAGAGCACTGACAGTCAGAACCATCCGGTTTGCCAACGGTTTGATCTGTCAGCACTCAGGAGCATGAAGGCTGACAGAGCTGGTGCGCACAGGGCTGGGGTTTGAGCCCCACCTGTGTCCTCGCTGGGAGTTTCACTCTGCTCCCTCCTCGGGTGGACAGGAGGCCCCTGAAGGGACACATGGCTCAAGGGTCTTGAAAATCTCCTTGAAAGAGTCATTCCTTGACCTGTGACTGCAACTATGTTCTCACTGTGAACCACAGGACGGCATCACATACAGACTCTGGCATGCTTTGGCTGCCTGTCGTAAATATCAGCAAGTGTGACAGGAGCGGACGGAATGGTTTCCTAAGGAGAAAGGCACAGAGCATCAGTCCACGCAGGAGACGCCCACCCCCAGCCAAAGGGCTCAGGGAGTAGTAAGCGTGTGTTTGAATGCTGTGCACACAGTGGACAGACCCCTGTGTCTCCGTGCCTTGTACAGCACTCAGACATGTTCTCACACACACACGTGCAGTCACACACGCATGCAGACACGCTCCCGTGTGCACACACGCACACCTGCTTGTCGGGGCCCAGCACTGGGGATTCCTACCGTGCCCGTGTACCCGGCCGGCACTCCAGAAAGGGCCGTGCACAGCCCTCCCACCCATCAGAAATCTGGGCTGCCTCTGGAACGGCCCTGTGCTTCCCACGCGAGATTTCCTTTCCTCCCTTCCTCACGCTCCACTTCTCCCCGCGTGAGCGTCCTCTGTTCCGTCAGCAGAACTCGGCCGCGCGGCAGGCAAAGCAGAGGCCAGCACAGTCTGCTCTGCTCAGAGCAGGGCAACCTCCTGCGCCTCCTCGTGGGTTTTGTGCTTCTCCCCATGCCCTGTTGCTGCGATTTCTTTGCGGTCCCTCCTGTGCCTCTGGTCCCCCACTTTCCCTTTCTGGGGTGTTTCCCTCCAACTGTGCTGTGACTGCCAGAGTCCTGGAGCCGGGGCCCAGGGGTGACGCAGGACCTGGCTTCGGAAGCCACCGTCAGCAGCAGCCGGGCAAACAAGGAAAGAACGAACCCCGCCGCGCTCTTCCTGGAGCCCGTGTAACGATGCCCGGGAAGGAGCACCACAGCCCCAAGCGGCAGCAGTCCTGCAGGGCGCGGGCTCGGGAGGGGCTTGGCTCCTCTGGGTCCTTCACCAAGGCCAACCTGTAAATGCCCTCGGATTCGCCTGTCAGGCAGGCACCTGACGACTGAGACCTGCATCTACAAGAAGTGGAGTTAGGCCCTTCGGTATCACACAGACGTTGCTGGGCGGTTTCACGCCCCGCCCTCGTGCTTCCGAATCGCTTAACAGCCTGTCACGAATGAGCTCTACCTTCTAGCCCACCCTGGTCTTATTCCCTGCCTTTTCCTGTTGCTTCCGTCAGCAAATGTATCACCAGTCAGCTCTCTGGACATCAGAGGACAGACGTCCTGTCAGCCTCAGGCCTTCACCGGGGTGGGTCTCATGCCCAGAGCGCCCATTTGGGGTCAGCCCCATGGGCTTCCATTGCGGATGGCGGGGTGCTCAGCGTGGCTGAGGAATGAGCCTCTTGGATCCTTTCTCAGACGAGTCTGGGGATGAAGCATCTCAGCAGGTGCGTCCACTCCGGGAGGCTCGTATGCTTTGAGGGGAGAGCAGCATGGTGCTAACGCAGGTCTGGCTGCGGAGAATAACGCGATGAACAAGCTGTGCCCTGAAAAGCCCACTCGCCAGTGCTTTTCCCCAACCGGTGGGCCACCCTTTGTGGGGTGCCGTGGGGCCACGATGGATGGTGGCGGCTGCTGCATCCTGGGGAGGGACGGTGGCCCCACAGGGTGGACAGCAATTTCTCTGGGGGTTGGTCCCCTGGGCCGTTGGGCCAAAGAGAAGATAAAACTCCCCACCCACCCGCCTGCTAGGCCAGGAGACAGGAGGGGGAAGTGCTCTCTTGGGTACTGCGGCACGGAGGGTGCCGAGCAGGGTCCGGAGGCGGACGGGCCTGGGGTCTGTGGGACAGTCGGGCCCAGTGTTCAGTTCCACATGCAGGTGGGCTGGCCGAGCTGTCACCCCCAGCCCCAGCGTCTGGGCAGCCCAGCCTTGCCTGGGGTGGGGAGGCCGCAGGAAGCCTGCCTGGATGAGGGCCCGGCAGGGGCCAGGGACGGGTGGGAGTGGGCACAGCCGACCCTGGGGTCAGCCACACCAGCCAGCAGAGAGGGGTGACTGAGGGGATAAGCCAGGGTAGGGTGCGGGGAACACTCAGCTCAGCCCCGCACACCCCTACTCCTCTCTCAAACATACACAGCCCCCGTCTGCTGAGGGACCCCGCGCTGTGCCCAGGTCTTTAGGGAGTGGAAGTCTCCTGGGGAGGAACGCAAGGGCCCCAGCGCCCCTTGCTGGACCCTCGGACGGTGGCCCGTGGAGGGCAGGCTACAGGGAGCAGGGAAGGACCCCCGCTGACCCCACCTCAGGGCAGGGTCCCCACTGTGGAATCCTGGCCCCGCTGGCTGGAGCTCAGGGCCGCAGCCTTCGTTCCCGTTGACCCCGCAGGTTAGGCTCCCCCAGCCGCTCCTTCCCAGACTGAGGACCCCCACACCCGCAGGCCCTGCGCGGCTCCAGCCCCTTCCTGGGGAGGCCCGCACTGCCCGCAGCAGGTGCGCTCCCGACTCAGGCCTTGGGCCGGCGTGGGGTACGGGGTGGGCGGGGGCTGGGCGCCCTCAGGGGCGGAGGGTCGAGGAAGCCCTGGGACGCAGGCGGGCCGGGGAGGCTCGGCGGCCACGGGGCAGCAGGAGGCCAAGGGCGGAGCACGGGGGGGGCTGGGCGCCCGCAGAGATTCGGCGGGGTTGGGGGCCAGGCAGGCCGGAGCACGTTTCGCGGACCGCTCCCCGCGGAGGGGGCGGGGCGTGGGCGTGGCCTGCGGGCGCGCGCGGCGTGTCGGGGGCGGGGCATGGGCGGGACCGGGCGTGTCGGGGCGGGGCCGGCGGCGCTGTCCGGTGCTGAAACCGCGGCAGCGCCGGGAGCGCGGGGAGGAGCGGCCGCCATGGACTGAGCGTCGCCGACATGGGGCCGCTGCTCGCGCTCCTGCTGCTGCTGCTGCTGCCGCGCGCCCCGCCCGCCGCCCCCGCGCCCCGCGTCCGCCCGCTGCCGGGGCTGCTCGGTGAGTGGGGTCGGGGTCTGGGTCGAGGTTGGGGAGGGGCTCCCGTGTGACTGAGGGGAGCGGCGGAGGGGGCCCGAGTGGGGGCGGGGGTTTCTCGGTGCTAGAAGGCGGTGTCGGGGGCGCCTGGGAGATGAGGGGCGGGTGGGGGAGGAGGTGAGGGCCGCGCGGGCGTCGCGGGTCCGCCCGTACTCCCCCTCAGTTTGCGGCCCCCGGCGGGCGCGGGGCGGTGGGAGCGCGCTCTGCGTGGGCGACCCCCGCGTGGTCGTGCCGCGTGCGCCGGGGGCCGCGCCGGGGGGCTGGCGGGGCGCCCGGGGGGGCGCGGGGCCTTCGCTCCCCCGGCCGTGGTCCCCCGCGGGGTCCTTCCCGCCCCTTGCGGCCTCCTCCCCCCTGCCGGCGCTCGCAGTCGCACGGACATTTTCCTCCCGTGACGGGAGTGGGAGGGCGAGGGTGGGAAGCGCCACGGGGAGCGCCCCGAATCGCCTTCCTGCAGGCGTGGCCTTTGACACTCCGCCCCGGGAGCAGTCGGGCCCCTCCCTCCCGCCGCGCTCATCTTTGTGTGCAGAAGGCCTTCCAGCCGCCGGCGTGCCCGCGGCTTCAAGGCCGGAATAAATGGTGCTACAAGACTGAGCGCAAATCCAGGTCCAGGGTGGTGGAGGGGCCTCGCTCCGCCGCCCACCGCTTCCTCCTGCCTCTGGTCTCCTTGGGCGTCGCTGTCCCAAACAAACGGAAACTGCAGCGAGCGGTGGACAGGCGGTCTCCCCAGACTCCTCGCTAATGCGGCCACTTGCCCTGAGTCCCTCTCTGCTTTCCGGGTCTTCACACTCACTCCCTGGCCTGGTGGGCAGCGTCCTGGCCTGGTGGGCAGCGTGGCACAGTTGGAGGCAGAGCTGGATCCAGGAGGAGGTCCTCGCCTGCTGGGGTGGAGTCCTGGGGTGGAAGGGTGTGTCTGGTTGGCCACATCCTGGGGTCCTGTTGTCAGAGTCACCTTGGGCCCTGGGGGCCGCTCCATGCACAGGTGAGCCTTGCCAGGTGAGCCCTGCTTGGGGAGGGTCCGGGGCCTGGCTCACTCTGCCTTGAGCTCCAGGGCCTTGCCCCAGATCAGCAACAAAGGCTGAGCTGCGGGCTGGTCTGCTTTGGCTGGGCTGTGTTCCCTCCTTTGTCGGGCCGGAACTGGCATATCACCTCACGTGAGAGCTGTTTGCTCAGCTCGCCAGATGCCACCCTCCACATACACACACGGTCAGGGAGAGCCAGGGTCAGCTGACACTGGCCACTCAGTGTTGCAGGGAAGGTAGCTTCTACGAGATGAGGGGGAGCCTGGTCCTCGACTATCCTCTTTCCATTGTAATTGCCAGTTCATAGCATTTTTCAGAAATCGTAGATAAAGGAGGAAGTGGGGAGGGGGGTGGTAGCTCAGGGAGGGAGCAAGGAAAACCCAGGGCCGGACACATGTGAAGAGAAGAGAATCGCTAAGCTGCCCAGGACAGCACTGCCCGACACAGCAGTGGAGTTCCGGCTACAAGCAAAGTCGAGTCATATCACTGAGAAGGGGTGACTTATTCCCCCTCTGTTCACGATGTGGCCCAAGGGAGCCTCCTGGATGCAGTCTTGATGTGGGACAACATTAGGGGCCCAGGCATTGTTACAACTGTCTCAGGGACTCCAGGTGATCCGTTTAACCTGCTGTATCCAGGGATGATTGGACATTGCCATGGCAGAGTATACAGGTAGTCAGATGGAAGTGTGGTCTTCCCATTTGGGGCCCCAACCTGGGCTTGCGTGTAGCCATGTCTACCTATGTACGCTCCCAATGTTCTCTTCACCCAGCCTTATGTCCATGCGCCGTCCTCACCCGGAGGGCTGCTGCCTTATCCTCAGGATTCACATACACAGTCACCAGAAAGTGCACGGGGAACCGTGGTCACCCATGAAAGGCATATGCTACTATTTTTCTCTTTCTCAGCCATCTGGAACTTGTTTGTTAGTGGTCACACCAACTACAGTGTTCCAAATAATGATGGACAGGAAAGATGCACCAGAGACCTTAGATCTGGCCCCAACCATGTCACTTGTACCTATTTTTAAATTTAGCTCTTCACACTCAACTTCACGTTAAGGCCTATACAACACATGGTTCAAGGAGATAACACGTTTTTGCTCCTCACTTGCACCATGAAGTTGTAGGTTAGAATAAAGGGTCAAATGTCACCAAGACCTAAGACCAGTTCTTTTTGCACCGGATGCCTTGCCTTGAGCGAGGGGCCTCTTCACATTTAGACAGTGAAGGAGCTCTTGTTGAAACCCTGGGTTGACGAAACTACCGCATCTGAGTTTAACTTCGTTGCTCTGAGCCACATGCCATGGCGAGGCCTTATTTCCATGGCAGCTGATGGCAGCTTCCCACTGACAGTGGATGTTGCACCTCTCCCTTTCTCTTCAAGTGCACCCTTTCCACCTTAATCACTTAAGCTTCCTGACCTTGCACCACCCATTCTGCCCATGTCTTTCTGGTGCAAAAGGCTCCCTTATGGCACAAGGTGTCCCATTATTTGTGACACTATTATCAGGGTTGAATGGGGCAGGAATAAGGCACCCCTTCTCAATGATATGACTCAACTTTGTTTGTAGCTAGAACACCATTGCTGTGTTGGGCATTGCTGTCCCGGGCAGCTGAGTGATTCTCTTCCTATAAGTCCATCTTTGGGTTTTCCTTCTCCCTCCCTCTGCCTTTCCCTGTGATTTTACGACGTCCTTTTGTTCAGGTGCTCAGTACTTTTTCCATAAGGATGATGCGAACGTGAGCCTTTTGTCTTTAAGCCATTCTTCAGTTACAGGGAGGCCAGTTTGTGAACCTGCTCTGGCAGCCTCCACGTTTAAGGGCAGTCATGTTACAGATCTTCCTCTTTTGCTAAAGAAAAATGAATTTCCTTTGCCAAAGGACAGAGTCAACCTTTCGTGCAAATTTTTCTTGGAGAATCCAAAGTCAGACCTACCCAGTGCGCCTGGCTTTGAAGATGGGCGGCTGTTTCTTTTTTCTCCTTTGTTTTTGCCTCTCGATTTGCCCACACATAGTTTTCATTCGCTAGTGAGCCCACTCCCGGAGCAGGAGTCGGTTGCTTTGTCACCTAGGTGGCACGACGTTTATTTTTGAATCAAAGCATCCTTCCTGCCACAAAAGCACAAATCCATCTTTGCTTCTTGGGGTCCGGAGCTGTTGATTTTGTTGGCTGTTTATGGTGATGAGCAGCCTGCCCCTCCCCCCGAGAGCCCTGCTGCCTTCTCTCTGGCTGTGAGCCTTTCTCTGCCTGTTGTTTCCTCCTCCTCCTGGTCTGGCTCCTACAGCCTCAGGTGCTGGTTGATGTCCCCGTGCAGAAGGATTGGGGCACAGGGAAAACCCCAGGCTTCCGGGAAAGGGAGGTACCAGACAGTGGGCTCACCCACGGATGCAGAGGCGTTGGGTGGAACTGTGGTGCGGCTGTCTCCTGTGTCCAGAGACGGCAGTTCAACGTGTCAGACTCAGGAGGAATGTGTAGGGAAATACAGAGGTTTTTAGATGGCTTCCTCTCTGTGCTAAGCTTAGCTGTGCATCTCAGCATCTTGCATCTCTTCTTTTAAAAGCTGATCTCTTTTTGCACCTGGTTACCAAGATCACCATCAGTGGTACCCACCAAGGAGGTGCAGGGGGTGTGCTAAATTCGTAGTAGTCTGCTTTCTACTTTCCTCTCGGTGGTGGTGCTGGTCTCCGCTGATAATTTCTGTACCCCATGAGATGTGCAGACTTGTTGGATTCCTGGCTTCCCGTGAAGAAGGGCAGTAGCGGCACAGTGAATCTGCAGCTCAGGCAGGATGGAACCCAGGGCTCATCACCCCAGGGCATATGTTTTGATGAACTCTTTGGCAGTCATTGGTTCTTTTACGTGATAATAATTTATGCATTTTGAGTTTATTTTGTTCTGTGTTTTACATGCAATATTACCTAACTTGAAAATGCAGTTATTTATCCACTTTTCTTAGGATTTTTGAAAGTTAGGAATATGGGGTGAGAAAGTGGAGTGAAGTATGGAGAGGTGGGGTCAGCTGAGCTGTCATTACGCATATGGTCTTATTAAGAAGGGTTTCCATTACCACGACCTCTTGGAGCATTACCTTAGAATTTCAACATATTTTATGAAAGGGTGTTTGTAACTCAATGTGATCCAAACTAAAAAGAACCCTCTGGTTTTGGGTGGTAGGTATTTAAGATATGCCTGGTTATGTGCAAATATTGCTAGTTTAAGGATTCTTTATGTGTGGAGAGGTGAAAAAATTCTTAAGAAGAAAGTGGACAAAAGGGGTTTTTTTATCTAGATGTATCCCGGTAGACGCAGGCCCGCTGAGGCTCAGCTGAGAACCTATCTTATCTCTTCTGACAAGACGTTCCATTTCCTGAGAAAGCAGACAGTTGAATTCATGGCAGATAACTCTCTGTGCCACATAAAAGCACCTGGCAGCTGTTTTCACATTAGTCTAAATCGACCTTCATAAATGTAGACCCAGCTGGACTTATTTTTCAAATCTTGGTTGATAGGAGGCCAGAGAACTGGAGGAGCAGGAAACAGTCAATGCACTTTTCTGCTGGCTGGAAACAGAGTTTGTGGAAGGAAGAAGGAAATTTTTTCTTTTAACTTGTGCTCTAACAACTTGGCCAGGATCACTACTTAAGTATCTAGGGCAGGAAGTGAAAAGAGGTGCGGTTCTCCTGGAAACACTCATGGTCACATGTTAAGTGACATTTTCCTTTGTTAGTTGTGGTAAGTAGGTGACTCCCATGTTAGCCAGAGAAACTGAACTTTGGGCTAGAGGTGCTGACGTGTGAAACATCAGGGCCTATAAAACGCCCTCTGTGTGTGATGTGCAGAAATAAGGAAGCTGTTGAGGGTTTTGTGATGATCACTTGGCGTTAACTCTCCTGTGTGGAGGTGGGTAAGAGGGCATTTGGTTTACTTATTTTGTGTTTTATCTGTTCTCTCCAGTCGTATTGACTGTGATTCAGAAAACACAAACACACGCCCTCTCAGCCTGTGTGACTAGTAATGGTTTCCGTGAGGGCAGCTGGAGGGTGTGATGGGCTGGAGGGGATGAGCTAATAGTTGTAAAACAGATTGGGGTGATTTCTCTTTCTAATTTAATTAAAAATGATCACACAGTGAAATGGAGTTTTCCTTTTGGTATATGGTTCTAGGTATAGATTCCAGTGACAGGAGGTAGCCCAGTTCCATAACCCCAACACTGCCCCGTGCCCTCCCTCTGTCCCTTGAACCCTGGCAACCCCGGGAGCACTCTACATGTGGTTACGTGGACACCCCTGAATAGCTTTGATAGGTAAGCGTTTCTATCTCCATTTCACAGATGGAAGCACTGAGACTTGGAGTGGCTAAGAAGCACGCTGTAGGACACCCAGTGCTGGGATTGGGTCCTGGGTCTCTGACCTTTTCCAGCAGATGACCCCAGGATGGGGCAGGGACACCTCTGTAGGATGCAGGTCCCAGCAGAAGGATTCTGTGTGATGTTAGAACTTGTCCCTCTAATTCCACAAGAACAAGGATGTCTGGGGCGGGGGACATTGATTTTCCAAGTTGGGATTTGTTCTGAGTGTCAGATTCAATTATTTGGTTAGCTGTTCTGGAGAATTTTGATGTTTGGAAATGGATGACTTGTTTCTGGACACCTTTAGCCTTCCGAAGATGGCAGGAGTGCAAGTGCCACCATAGCATTCACAGATTGATGTGTCCATAAACTCTGTTCAGAATGCCTCTGGGTTTCCATCAGATTTTTAAAATGTAGTAATACAAACACCAAAGAAGCTAGCTCTCATTTGAGACTTGTTACACCAAACAGTGTACTTCAGAGTAAGGCACGAAGGAGGGATTACTTTCATAAGAAAAACTTAAGAGTAGGTTCCGTCTAAGCTTGACATTTAGAGTGGTAGACAGGCAAGGGATGGGGCATTCTGGTCACTCATTATTCTTTCCTGAGGTGTGCTGGCAGGTAAGAGAATGAAGCTTCCCTCATGTGACATGAGCAGTCTGTGTCACCTCATGGTCCTAAAAGCCCATTTTGCAATGTCCTACGTACAGTACAAAGGATGTGTTTAGAAGTTTGTTTGGCGGAAGGAATTTTCAGAAGAAAGGCTGACCTGGCTGCCAAAGGGAAGAGGACTTGACATTAATGGTACAAGTCAGTTCTGACCCTAGCAGTGAAATATAGTCAACTCATAAATGGACGGAGCAGCCACTAAAGTTGGCCCTGGGAAGCTGATGCTTTTTCCATCTGGGGCTGTGGCTTTAATCCAGCTCAGAGCAGTAATTAACCTGAGGTACGGCTTGAAGCCAATTCAGTGATATGTATGTTCCCTGAAATAGCTGGTATTTTAATGGCACCAGACGAGGCAGACCAGCGAAAGAAAGCACAATTTCTCCATGGTGGGTGGGAATGGGAATCTGGAGAAGAGGCAGTGCAAGTTGCCGTCCCCCAGCCTTCCCATCTCAAGCCATCTTCTGTCCTGCAAAGGCACGTCGCTTTTACCAAAAAATACTTCGGGTCTTCTTGAATCTCCTTTTCTGCTTTTGCCTGAAAATAGGCCAAGGTTCAGATCACCAAACTTCCATCTGAGCTAAGTGTTGCCTAAGCAAAACACAGGGAAGTCCCAGGGTCAGTTCCGGGAGACCGGGGCCCAGCCTTGTGACTGAGCCTTCCCCAGCCTCATACCTGTCTCCCCAGGGCATCCTGGTCCCTGATTCCATGACATGGTCCACGTTGAACCAAGAGAGGATTCCAGTAGTTTCCAAACACGTGGTGGGGACTGAGTGGATATGGGTCCAGGACACAAATTACAGGAGAAAAGATACCATTTCAGGGGGGCATGTGACTGACTGAGGGCCTGCCTCATCTTTCCATCTGGTAATCTTTACAGTTTGCACGCACAACAGGAGTCAAGAGAAATGAAAGTACTTCACCTAAACCACTCTGAATTTATACCATGAGAAAAATACCAAATTCTTTGTGTTTTTGAGAAGATTTTATGAGATGGTGGGAGAGCCCTTGGTAATGGCAGTCCTAGTTGTAACCCTACTTGTTTTTAGAAGCTCCAGGTTTCTCCAGCTTGGTGGCCAGACAGGGTGGAATATTGTTATCATTGAAAACAGTGCGACTTTGCTGAGTCCAAGTCTCAGCTGAATTGACTACTGAGGTTTTTGCAAAAGCATTACCATTTAAAATAGTAATATCGGGAATTCCCTGGTGGCCCAGCGGTTAGGATTCCGTACTTTCACCGCAGAGGGCCCGGGTTTGATCCTTGGTCAGTGAACTGAGATCCTACAAGCCTTGTGGCACGGCCAAACAAACAAACAAAGTCATATGATTTATGTTTTCTAAGAAGCGTATTTAAAAAACAGTCACCAGCCCAGCTAGAATGCATTCCTCATTATATTGTACCAATGAGAACAAATAACGGTGATAACACGTCTGCAGGTTACGTCATCCCTTCAAAGAGCTTAAGGCCCTTGAATAAAAGAAAGAGAGCGTAAATAGTCATACGAATTCTGACACGTTTGAGTGGAGAGTGGAATAAAAAGGGATGGTCCATACTCTTTTTCAAACACAGTAAACACTTCCTTTTAAATAATATTTGATATTTGATAAATGCAGAAATCAGAGCACTTTCGGGGGTATATTTGACATGCCTAGTTGGCACTGTTTTTAAGTGTCTGGATTTTTGTCTCGTCACCGAAGCATAAACATATTTGACGGTAGAGACTGAAGGCCTCACACACCTTGCAGAAGCGTTGGGGGTCACACGCAGCACTCGGGACCCAACTTGCTGAGCACGTCTGCCTTCTGCGCCTGACACAGCACACGGGGGCCGCCCTGCGAGGGCACCACACGCAGCGTCCACGGCGGCCCCGCAGTGCCCGGTTCTCGTGGAGAGAGGGCTCCCCCAGCGCAGGGCTCCCGAGTCCACCACCGCCTGCGCCGCTCACCTGGGGATGTTCTGTGCCGCACGGTCCGTCGGAGAAGATGGCCGCGGCGGTGACGGTAGCCGCGGAGCGGGGGCCTCGCTGCCTCCGGGTCCGACTCCGCTGCGTCTCTACTGTGGGCCCTGGGCTCAGGCCTTCGGATTTGGGACCCGGGGTGCGTGGTCCTGGCACCACCAAGTCCCCGCTGGTGTCCGGCGGTCACTGCAGGCTGTCCCTCTCTGCTTGCCTGTGTGGCTCCGCTGGCCACCCCTATCCCCGCTCTCCCGAGGGGAGCCCGGTGACTCTGGCCGGTCGCCTGCCCTCTGAACTGCAGTTTGAGGGGCGAGTCTCGCCGCCCCGTGTTTGGCAGGCCTGTGGGAAGGCAGGGCCTTCCACCTGCGTGGGCTGTCAGATTCCTGCTGCGAGGTATCTGTTGGGCGCTGGTCAGTGCCCCAGTGTGTTCCTGTGCTTTGCTCCCCAGGTCCACCCTTTCTTCCCCGCAGCCTTTCTCTCCGAGGAAGGATGGCGGGGACAGGCGCTCCCTCGCTGTGCTCCTGGTTTTCGTCAGGCTCCTCAGGTTCTGGGGATCCGGCCCATCGGTGGGGCGGTGGGAGGTCAGGAGCTGAGCTGGCTGTCTTCCAACTTGCCTGACAGTTCCTGCCAGGGACAAGCCCTGGTGCCCCGCAGGTGAGCGCGTGTGGCCTGTGGCTCGCTGCCCTGCCGCCCCGCCCAGAAACCTCCCCCCAGGAAGGTCTGACTTTCCCCCCGTCCGCGGTCCCTGGTCTCCACTCCGGGAGCTCACTCCCAGCCCTCTCCAGGCTGCACCCGACTCCTGTCCTCGCCAGGGGTCCCGCCGCGCGTCCCTCCCCAGAGGAAACCGCAGCGCGTGTCTGTGGGGAGGGGAGGCAGAGGTGCCAGCGGGATGTCCCGTGGGGAGCAGACGGTGAGGCTGGGGTCCTGGTGGAGTCCTCCTGGAGGGGCACGCTCTGGGCCTTGCCCAGCAAGGATTCCAAGTTCTTTGCCCAACTTCTGTGTCACACCCAGGGCCTGGAATATGCTTTTAAAAAAAGGCTTTTGGCAGAGTGTAGGTGGAATAGGGAAACTGTGGTATCAGAAGCCAAGGCTTCCATCTCTTGCAGAACCAGGTGTGGGCTGAATTTCTCTATGACAGGAGCCAGGCAGGGTGCCTGTGCAGGGTGGCCCAGCCCCTGGCTGTGCCAGCGTCTGTTTCCCCGGAAGTGGCCATGCCAGGCCTTGGGTCTCCTGTTTGCTTTTGTCTTGTTTGGGGCAAGCACTTCAAAGGGCACGTCAAGTGTGGTTGCTGAAAGCCCAGAGAATGCTCTTTTACGTGAGTTTTTCATCACTGGGAATTTAAGCAGGAGGAAGCATTTTGATGACTTGAGTAAAGAAACCTTTTTTAAATGGAAAAATTATTTTTCAGAATAAAGATTAGATTCTTAGTTTAGTCTACTAGGAAGCCGAATCACTTATTTTCTATCTGTGATAATTTCTTTTTTTTTTTAATTGTTGCATTTTATTTTTTTATACAGCAGGTTCTTAGTAGTCATCCATTTTATACACATCAGTGTATACATGTCAATGCCAGTCTCCCTCTCCCAATTCATCCCACCACCACCACCCCTCCCCCCCGCCGCTTTCCCCCCTTGGTGTCCATACGTTTGTTCTCTACATCTGTGTCTCTATTTCTGCCCTGCAAACCGGTTCATCTGTACCATTTTTCTAGGTTCCACATGTACGCATTAATATACGATATTTGTTTTTCTCTTTCTGACTTACTTCACTCTGTATGACAGTCTCTAGATCGATCCACATCCCTACAAATGACCCAATTTTGTTCCTTTTTATGGCTGAGTAGCATTCCATTCTGTATATGTACCATATCTTCTTTATCCATTCATCTGTCGATGGGCATTTAGGTTGCTTCCATGACCTGGCTATTGTAAATAGTGCTGCAATGAACATTGGGGTGCATGTGTCTTTCTGAATTATGGTTTTCTCTGGGTATATGCCTGGTAGTGGGATGGCTGGATCATATGGTAATTCTATTTTTAGTTTTTTAAGGAACCTCCATAGTGGCTGTATCAGTTTACATTCCCACCAACAATGCAGGAGGGTTCTCTTTTCTCCACACCCTCTCCAGCATTTGTTGTTTGTAGATTTTCTGATGATGCACATTCCAACTGGTGTGAGGTGATACCTCACTGTAGTTCTGATTTGCATTTCTCTAATAATTAGTGATGTTGAGCAGCTTTTCATGTGTCTCTTGGCCATCTGTATGTCTTCTTTGGAGAAATGTCTGTTTAGGTCTTCTGCCCATTTTTGGATTGAGTTGTTTGTTCTTTTAATATTCAGCTGCATGAGCTGTTTATATATTTTGGAGATTAATCCTTTGTCCATTGATTCATTTGCAAATACTTTCTCCCATTCTGAGGGCTGTCTTTTCGTCTTGTTTATGGTTTCCTTTGCTGTGCAAAAGCTTTTAAGTTTTATTAGGTCCCATTTGTTTATTTTTGTTTTTATTTCCTTTACTGTAGGAGGTGGATCAAAAAGTATCTTGCTGTGATTTATGTGAAAGAGTGTCCTTCTGCTGACTTTGTTTCTTCTTCTTTCTCTAGTTCCTTTAGGTGTAAGGTTAGATTGTTTATTTGAGATTTCTCTTGTTTCTTGAGGTAGGCTTGTATAGCTATAAACTTCCCTCTTAGAACTGCTTTTGCCGCATCCCATAGGTTTTGGATCACCGTGTTTTCATTGTCATTTGTCTTTAGGTATTTTTTGATTTCCTCTTTGATTTCTTCAGTGTTCTCTTGGTTATTTAGTAACGTATTGTTTAGCCTCCATGTGTCTGTGTTTTTTACGTTTTTTTCCCCCTGTAATTGATTTCTAATCTCATAGCGTTGTGGTCAGAAAAGATGCTTGATATGATTTAAATTTTCTTAAATTTACTGAGGCTTGATTTATGACCCAAGATGTGATCTATCCTGGAGAATGTTCTGTGTGCACTTGAGAAGAAAGTGCAATCTGCTGTTTCTGGATAGAATGTCCTATAAATATCAAATCTGTCTGGTCTACTGTGTCATTTAAAGCTTATGTTTCCTTATTAACTTTCTGTTTGGATGATCTGTCCATTGGTGTAAGTGAGGTGTAAAAGTCCCCCACTATTATTTTGTTACTGTCGATTTCCTCTTTTATAGCTGTTAGCAGTTGCCTTAGGTATTGAGGTGCTCCTATGTTGGGTGTATATATATTTATAATTGTTATATCTTCTTCTTGGATTGATCCCTTGATCATTATGTAGTGTCCTTCCTTGTCTCTTGTAACATTCTTTATTTTAAAGTCTATTTTATCTGATATGAGTATTGCTACCCTAGCTTTCTTTTGATTTCCATTTGCATGGAATATCTTTTTCCATCCCCTCGCTTTCAGTCTGTATGTGTCCCTAGGTCTGAAGTGGGTCTCTTGTAGACAGCACATACATGAGACTTGTTTTTGTATCCATTCAGCAAGCCTGTGTCTTTTGGTTGGAGCATTTAATCCATTCACGTTTAAGGTAATTATTGATATGTATGTTCCTATGACCATTTTCTCAATTGTTTTGTGTTTGTTTTTGTAGGTCCTTTTCTTCTCTTGTGTTTCCCACTTAGAGAAGTTCCTTTAGCATTTGTTGTAGAGCTGGTTTGGTGGTGCTGAATTCTCTTAGCTTTTACTTGTCTGTAAAACTTTTGATTTCTCCGTCGAATCTGAATGAGATCCTTGCTGGGTAGAGTAATCTTGGCTGTAGGTTCTTCCCTTTCATCACTTTAAGTATATCATGCCACTCCCTTCTGGCTTGTAGAGTTTCTGCTGAGAAATCAGCTGTTAACCTTATGGGAGTTCCCTTGTATGTTATTTGTCGTTTTTCCCTTGCTGCTTTCAATAAGTTTTCTTTGTCTTTAATTTTTGCCAATTTGATTATTATGTGTCTTCGCATGTTTCTCCTTTGGTTTATCCTGTATGAGACTCTCGCTGCTTCTTGGACTTGGGTGGCTATTTCCTTTCCCATGTTAGGGAAGTTTTCAACTATAATCTCTTCAAATATTTTCTCGGGTCCTTTCTCTCTCTTTTCTCCTTCCGGGACCCCTATAATGCAAATGTTGTTGCATTTAATGTTGTCCCAGAGTTCTCTTCGGCTGTCTTCATTTCTTTTCATTCTTTTTTCTTTATTCTGTTCCACAGCAGTGAATTCCACCATTTTGTCTTGCAGGTCACTTATCCGTTCTTCTGCCTCAGTTATTCTGCTATTGATTCCTTCTAGTTTAGTTTTCATTTCAGTTATTGTATTGTTCATCTCTGTTTGTTTGTTCTTTAATTCTTCTAGATCTTTGTTAAACATTTCTTGCATCTTCTCGATCTTTTCCTCCATTCTTTTTCCGAGGTCCTGGATCATCTTCACTATCATTATTCTGAATTCTTTTTCTGGAAGGTTGCCTATCTCCACTTCATTTAGTTGTTTTCCTGGGGTTTTATCTTGTTCCTTCATCTGGTACGTAGCCCTCTGCCTTTTCATCTTGTCTGTCTTTCTGTGAATATGGTTTTTGTTCCACAGGCTGCAGGATTGTAGTTCTTGCTTCTGCTGCCTGCCCTCCGGTGGATGAGGCTATCTAAGAGGCTTGTGCAAGTTTCCTGACGGGAGGGACTGGTGGTGGTAGAGCTGGCTGTTGCTCTGGTGGGCAGAGCTCAGTAAAACTTTACTGGGCTTGTCTGTTGATGCATGGGGCTGTGTCCCCTCCCTGTTGGTTGTTTGGCCTGAGGTGACTCAACACTGGAGCCTACCCGGGCTCTTTGGTGGGGCTAATGGCAGACTCTGGGAGCGCTCACGCCAGGGAGTACTTCCCAGAACTTCTGCTGCCAGTGTCCCACGGTGAGCCACAGCCACCCCCTGCCTGTGCAGGAGACCCTCCAACACTAGCAGGTAGGTCTGGTTCAGTCTCCTATGGGGTCACTGCTCCTTCCACTGGGTCCCGAATTGCACACTGCTTTGTGTGTGCCCTCCAAGAGTAGAGTCTCTGTTTCCCCCAGTCCTGTCGAAGTCCTGCAATCAAATCCCGCTAGCCTTCAAAGTCTGATTCTCTCGGAATTCCTCCTCCCGTTGCCAGACCCCCAGGTTTGGAAGCCTGACGTGTGGTTCAGAACCTTCAATCCAGTGGGTGGACTTCTGTGGTCTAAGTGTTCTCCAGTTTGTGAGTCACCCACCCAGCAGTTATGGGATTTGATTTTACTGTGATTGCGCCCCTCCTCCCGTCTCATTGTGGCCTCTCCTTTGTATTTGGATGTGGGTGTCTTTTCTGGTGAGTTCCAGTGTCTTCCTGTCGATGGTTGTTCAGCAGTTAGTTGTGATTCCGGTGTTCTCGCAAGCGGGAGTGAGAGCACGTCCTTCTACTCCGCCATCTTGAACCAATCTCTGTGATAATTTCTAATGGTTGTTTATTCCTAACATATCATAATGAACTTAGATTTTAATTTACCCTCATCATAGAAGATGTGGATGCGTACATACAGATGTATAACCAAGATGGTGTAAATGACATGGGTGGTGTGCTGAAAACCATTGTACGGAATTCATATGACAACCAAATGTCTAGGAGAATGGACCAATGCAATATCAAAGGAACAGTCTGGGAATGAAAACCTTATTAGTAAAAAATATAGTAAGTGTGTACGGGTTAAAGAGTATCAATACTTAGCAATGAAACTAGATCCTGCTTGGTTACATCTGTTTTGTCTCTGAGAAGAAGTAGTTCTGAAAGAATATGTTGATTTAGTGCTATTCTGAGAAGATAAAAATGTGCAATCAAGCTGAAAATTTGGATATTTATGTAGATATGCCTGTTCTTATTCTCCAAAGGTTTTGAGGGAGTGAAATATAGATGTAAAACCCATTTTAGGGTGCTAGGAGACTACATTATTGACATATCAGTACATTAATTAAGCAGTCTATTGGTGATGTTAAAAAATGATATGTTTGGTCTAAATTGATATTGTTGAAGAATATGTAGCATTTGTTTAATGATTAAATGTTTTCCTTAGGAACTCCTAAAGAACATCAGATATCCAGGGTACATTTAAAGTCAAACACTGGGAAAAAAAGAATGTTCCAGATTGTTAGAGGTGATCTTACATAAAATAAGATGTTTCACAAAGATTGTAGAAGATTAAATGGGTCCTAACTCCAAAATCAAAGCCTTATTTTGAAAGATTCGATGTGGGTATGGGTGTATGTGTTTCAAGTGGTGTAATAGTTCCTCCAGTATATCAAAAGCTGCTGCTTTGCTGTTAAAATGAATAAAGGGGGAAGAATATGTCCTTTGAAAAAAGGCGCAGGGTTGTTTTAAGTTTCCCCTGGAGAAGGGGGTGTGCAGTTCCTTTATGTAACCCAGTGGTTTTCCACTGGGGTCTCAACTGTCTTGGTGACATTTTTGGTTGTCCCAGCTGGGGTGGGAGGTGTGCTGCTGGCACCTCCAGAGAGGGGGCTGAGATGCTGAATGAATGTCCTTCAGTGCACAGGATGCCCCCACCCCGGAGGACTGGCTGGAAGGTCAGCTGGGCTGGCTGAGGAGCCCCGATGCAGATGGGGGGGCTTCGGAGGAGCTGCTGGCTGTGTGCTCACCTGCAGGAGAGGGAGAGGAGGGCTGATGGGGGTGGCAGAACAAAGTGTAACACAAAGAAGTCTTGTCTCCTCTGCATGCCCTCCAGTTCTGGTGCAGTGACCGGGGACCCGCCCCGAGAATCTGACCCTGTCACTGTTCTGCTGGAAACCTCACCTCATGGACGTGGCCCACTCCATGTGTATGTGTACATGTAGAGGTATACACGTATGTGTATATATATTTGCAAATTATCTACATGCTCTACTGAACTAATGCTTATTATAAAATAAATTAAATTTAAAAGAATGAGAGATTAAACATTGCCAATGATTAATTATTATTGTCGAAGGTACAAAAACTTTTTTTCCTCACTAAAATTATTAATATTGTTTCAGATGCTTACTTTTTAAATGTCTTTTCAATCTCAGTGGCTTCAGGGTATACCTGCTGTCTCAAGGCACAAAGTGCAGTTAGAACCGTGTCCACCATTAACGATAATGTATGTAAATCCATAGTTGAAAAAGTCTGGAGGATGATATTTCATCTTTTTGACTGCTTCCTTGTTGGGTCTGATTAAATTGCCATTCCTTTGACCTCACTGTGTCTGAAGAGCTCCCACTAGGAGAAGTATCAGCTCATCCCATTTTCTGTGATAGTGTCGTCATTAACAATCCATGATTTCCTTGCAAGAATCCCTTCAAATCTGATTCATATTGTGTTTAGTTAAAATGGATCATCAATCACGTCACCGGGCACACGTGAGCGGCAGCACATTGAGAGGACCAGTGGAGGGTGGTCCACACTTCTGCACAAGAACTCCCGGGCCTGTTTGCCACAGACCTCGTGCGGCTGCAGAGTGAGCCCATATATCAGAAACACTTAGTTTTAAGCCAGTATAATGGTGGGCATATCTGAATATATACACTCAGTCATATTTGCTGAATAAATGAATGAGCCAATTATAGACTTTGAGAGCTGGAAAAGGTTCCCTGGTCCAGTTTCATCAATTTATAAATAACTTCTAAGTAAGGAGGTTCAGACCTGGGGATGTGGTGATCATGAAGCCTCCCAGACTGACCCAGACAGAGCCTGAGGAGGGATACGGGGGGTTCTCTTGGTCTGGAAGTCTTCACGGGCAGAATAAACATAGACATGAAGTGTGGGTGAACACTTGCTGGAAGTTGGGACACTGGCCCAGTTATTCTTCCAGACTCCCTTCCAGTTACTCTGGCATTGGACTCTTTATTTTCAGAAGTGATACTTTTGGGGACTTCCCTGGTGGTGCAGTGGTTAAGAATCCGCCTGCCAATGCAGGGGACACGGGTTCAATCCCTGGTTGGGGAAGATCCCACACGCCGCGGAGCAACTAAGCCCGTGCGCCACAACTACTGAGCCTGTGCACTAAAGCCCGTGAGCCACAACCGCTGAGCCATGTGCCACAACTACTGAAGCCTGCGCGCCTAGAGCCTGTGCTGTGCAACAAGAGAAGCCACTGCAGTGAGAAGCCCACGCACCCCAACGAAGCGTAGCCCCTGCTCTCCGCAGCTAGACAGAAAGCACGAGTGCAGTAACGAAGACCCAACGCAGCCAAAAAAAAAAAAAAAAAAGAATGACTATTTTTCACAAATATACATAATCTTCTTGTGAAAATTTCTTGACTATCTGAACGTCTCTCTGGCCTCGTCAGCACCCAAAGCTGATGTTCCGTGCATCTCCAGGAAGCAGATTCCCTTTCTTGTTCCCACCCCATTTCTCTGGGTTGGCATAAAAAGCCAGTGAAATACAAAGGACTGTTGATTATCCGATGACTAATTCCTATCAACTATTCTTATAAAAGTGGGACGAGGGAAGGGAATGCATTTCTACATTATAAGCATCAGATTTTCTTTTACTATTCATTATGCATCACTCTAACCTCCAGAATAACACTTTATAAAATTCAGATTCTCATTCTAAGAACATTTCAAAATGAGTGAATGACTAGTCTTCAGCTTAGAAAATGTCAGGAAGTGAGGTTTGCTTATTCAGTTGGAATAAAATGTAAATCACTCAGAAAATATAAACTCACATGTGGGAGCTTCCTCTACCGGCATCAATCAGTGGGCTGAATGACCCATACCATGCTCTCATCTTCATTTAGAAACCACCATTTTCATGTTAGCTTAATTGCTTTCTACTGAAGACCAAATCTAAAGCTATTTCAACGCCAAAGACTCCAGAGGGGGTTCTGTGTCCATTAGTGGGGGACTGAGGCGTCTGACTAACCCAGCAGAACACAAGAGAATCTGGACAAGGGGCAGGAGATAGAAAAAGAAGCAGAGTGAAGAGTTAGGGTGGGACTCTAGGAGAAGACGGATCAGAGCATCAGCCAGTGCTGGGGAGGGCTCCCTACTTCCCAGGCAGGGGTCCTTGGAGTGTCTCTGAGGTGCTATTTGGGACCCAGTGGGCTGTGGACAAGAAGCGGTTCAATGGAGAGAGGACAGGCCTCGCAGGGACAGAGGTCCAGCTGCGAACCATCTTATCCTGGCTGGATAAGGCTCTCAGGGCCCTCAGTCCTTAGTCACCAGACGGAAGCCAGAACCAGGCTTCTCTGGAGGAAGGCGACATCCTTAGAGCTTAGAGGCAGCGCCACAGTTCACATCTGTGCCCAGGACTAAACAAAACGACAGGCCACCCTTGAATGGCATGGGTTTGAACTGTGTGAATCCACTTACATGTGGGTTTTTTTCGATTAATACGTTACACTACAATCTGTGGTGGTTTGAATCAATGGATGAGGAACCACAGATACAGAGGCCCAAACGTGGGACTTGAGCATCCGTGGATTTTGGTATCCATGGTGGGTCTTGGAACCAATCCCCCCATGGATACCAAGGGACAGTGGTACATTCTGAGGAAAATTTAGATATTTATCCTTTGTCAGGTTTCTCTATTCTCATTATGAACAAAGAGTGTCGGTTTTCCTCTGAACTATACAGTTAGCCATGTAGAAAAACCTCTTACCGCTGTAGTGGACTGAGCACGTACTGTGTGCCGGGCCCTATACTGGGCACTGGATGTGCAAACACAAACAAGTCAGTGTCTCCCTGCCCTCCAGAACCTTCCCTGCCTTCCCAAACTGTTACCACACCAGGTTCAACCAAAATGCTAAGATGCTGAGGTTGGCAGCAAAGAGAGGGTTTATTTGCAAGGCAGGCCTCTCCGAAGGCAAGGGGCTCGGGGGTATCTATGGGATAAGAAATAAAGAAGGAGGGCGGTCCGAAGCCTGGGAAGCATGGGGAGGGTGGGGAAAGGTGCTTGGGAAAAGGTGCGGGAATCGTAGTTCTGCGCCGGTGTAACTGGGCTACAGGCCTCTGCATGTTCAAAAGGTCACTGAGTGGACACTCGCGCAGGCCCAGTTGGAGGGTTGATGGTTCTATCCTGTCTCAACCAGCTCAGCTCAAACTAGGCGCAGCTGATTCCAGGTTCCTGGAAAACAACTCAGGCAAACATCTTATTGTTTAGGCTACGTGCTGCTTGGAGGACACGCAGATCCTAAAACGACCTGGATTAGTGAAGGCCGGTGAAATGGATCTGACTAATTACCTGTGGTTTCAGAGCATTCCCTGTTCCCAGAACCTCTCCTGCCCTCCAGAACCTTCCCTGCTTCCAGAAGATCACCGGGGCCTCTTTCCTGTAAATTTCCAGTGCTTGTCGTATAACGGAATATTATTTAAGTTAATTCACTTAATAACTGGAGGATTTTCCATGCCGCACACACGTTGTTGGTTTGGGAAGTCCTTATCTGGAAAGTGCTTCCCGTGTGAGAAGACCTCCATGTGTAAGTACTACATGTTTTATTCCATGGATATTCATTTTGTTCTGTTTCCTAGTTCTTGCCAGGAAATGGAAGTAGCACTTACAAAGTTGACGTTTACCTTTTGGGACCCTGAAGAAATAGATGTTTCCCATGTTTCTCATTAGCTGTGCTGACGAACACGGGCCTTACTAAAAAATAACAGCACGCCAAAACAAACAAAAATCCCAAACCCTGCAACAGGCGGAATAAAAGAAGTGAAAGAGGGACCCGATTAGAACCTGAAGACTCTGCAGGCGGAGTGTCAGGTCCAGCTTGAAAACACACCTTGCAAAACGCTTTTGTATGAACGTGGTGGCCCCAGGGCGGGCGTTTGGAAAGGCAGGGCTCCTGTGTCCTGGCCTTCCTCCCCACCTGCTCGTCCTTCATGGCCTCTGTGATTTGTTGTCTGGGTCCTTTGGGGCTTTGCACGGGGTAGCTGCTGGGGTGAGAGAAGAAAGCTCTTCTGTAAATCCCTAACGGAGGAGCCATCCCTAAAAAGATATAAACGTCTCAGCTTCTGTGCTATGAATTGTTTCCTTGGCCACGAACTACCATTGACCTCAATCTAGCAGTTTATAAAGTGTTCCGTGTATCAGCACTGAGTGGCTAAAAGGTGACCCATCCTCTTTAGGTGCCTGTGCTGACTGGCAGTGAGTTCAAGGGCCTGTAAGGCTATTCTCGATTTCTCTGCTCTGTGCTCTCTGCATGGCTTGTGTTTGGAATTGACCCTGGGCTTCTCTGGGCTGTGTCCTAAATGAACAACTAGGAAAAACTGAAAGTGAAGTGTTTGTGGAAAGGAAACGAGAGTGAGAAGGAAGGGTTCTTGTCTAGATTTGCACACTTGGTGGTGCCGGCAGGGGTGTGAGCGCTCAGTTGTCTTGTCCTGACCGCACAGACCAACGTGTGATGCTCGGCGAGTCGTGACCTTCTGGTCCCACGGCCCAGGCTGTGAGTGGACAGCATCTGAATCTCTGGTAGATTTGTGGCCCGGAGTTGTGAGCTTCCTCTCTCTGACGGCTCTGGTTTGCCTCAGAGGCTGCCCCTGTTTCTGGTATGTGGGGCTCCAGGTCTTGGGGCAGCACCCCTGTGATAAGACCTGGCGGAGCAGCCCGGGTCCTGAGACCTGAAGACAGTGAAGCCAGAGAGGGAGGTGGGGGTCAGGGCAGACCCGGGCCTCCTGCTTTATGAGTGAAATGCCCTGGAAATGGGGCTTATCACACACTGTTTGCAGCTCTAGGGCAGGAAGGCAACATTACTCTGAGCAGAGGCTTCCTGATCTTTTGAAGCAGGCTTTTCCCATCGCTCTTGTCCTGGCCTGCCCCATTTGCGGGCCTGGTGCTCTGAATTTTCTGACAGGGGTGAGGTGCAAGGTGGCATTGGCGGGCTTAGAATTCAGACTGACCATGTGTGCTCGCTGCTGGAAGCAAGGGGGACAGCAGCGTGGTCTGGGCCAGTGGGGAGGACAGCCAGCGCCCGAGGGGCTTCTCAGGCGGTGCGGCCACCACGGTTTCTTGGGTCTCTTGGGAGGACGCCTCCTCTGTAGTAAGAACGGCGGGGGCGTCAGCATCAAGCGGGCCTCTGCTAACCCTCCGCTGCTAGTCAGGGTGATTCCGTCTTTCCTGTCACTGTGAGCAGCGAGGCACATTCTCTGTGGGCAGCGAGCTTAGGTGGACGTGCGCGCGCGCGCGTGCGCGCGCGCACACACACACACACACACACACACACACACACACACACACACACACACACACACACACACACACACACACACACACACACACCATTCAGTGTTCCTAGGCTTGCCAGACTGCCCTTGCCTGCTCCCTGGCGTCTGCCCCAGCTTGCAGCGATGAATGTCACATCAGGTCCCTGAGTGTCAGGACGGCGGGGCTGGGTGCGCCCTCTGTTTTGTGGAGGCCCAAACTTGATTTCTTTCCAGGCTGCTCAGTGAAGATCCAGTTCTTGGAAGTCAGTCCACACTCCCTTACAAAGCCCGATTTATAGCCCGAAACCTTGAGAGGACAGGGGACGTGCACCCCGGCAGTGACTGGCGTGGATCATTTCCCCTGGGCTGCCCCGAGGACCGGGTCTGAGCACCTGGTGGGGGCGGGGCAGACCTGACATCCCCGGTGCCAAAGGGTCGACGAGTGACTCGTTTCCATCAGGTCAGATCTATTCACTTCGAAAGACTTAAATTTATTATATTCTCTTTTTTTGTTGTTAGTGATTTTTCTTTTAAGAAGTGATTGTGGTAGCAGGTGGTAGGGTTTTTTTCTTTAAGCATTTTAAAATTGGAACTGTAAAGATTTGGCAACTTTGTATCAGTTCTCCAAATTTGAAAAAAATGGTTACTAGTTTGCAGGATTAAAAGAATACAAATGGCTATTTTAAGGAATGTTTATGGTTTTCAATTTCAGTTTTATTGAGATACAGCTGACATACAGTACTATGTAAGTTTAAGGTGTACAGCGTAATGACTTGACTTACATATATTGTGAAATGATTACAGTAAGTTTAGTTAACATCCATCATATAGATAACAAGAAAAAAAGAAAAAGAAAAAAATGTTTTTTTTCCCTGTGATGAGAACTTTTAAGGTCTACTCTCTCAGCAACTTTCAAGTACACCACACAGCAGTGCTCCCCAAGGCCCCTGCGCTGAAGCAGTATTTGTGTGAAGTGTGACAGGTGAAAGAATGAGCTGCTCCAGAAGCATTTGTTGAGGTATTTGTGGTAAGTATCCCAAATTGTGCAGTATAAGTCAGGCATATATGATTGACACCCTGCAGATTCCCTCAGTATGTTGGAAAAAGGAAATCGAGACTAAAAGTTGTTTTTTCTCTCAGACCAGGGACCCCAGAAGGAGTTATTTAATGTCCGTATCATTAAATTATCTGTGAGTAACAGAAAAAAAGTAAGGGGTTTCACGCTACTATGAGTGACCAAATTATCTGCTTTCTCTGGACCTCAGTTTCCCTGAGGTCCAGGGAAACTAGATATATGCATAGGTATACAATTTATAAACACTAGTTTTTGATAAGTAAAGGGAGTCCCCTCCCTCTGCACGTGTCTTAGTGGCAGTCGTGGGCATAGCTAGCAGCGGGCGGGTCAGCTGTGTGTCCAGGACGACCTGCATACCCACCCTGTACATCTGGGCTGGGGTGTGGCACCTGGTGCTGGGCTGGGACCTCTCCAGAGCCTCCCCTTCCCCGAGAGCGCCCATGTCTCTGCTCCTCCTCGGAGCACTTTCGGCACGAAGCGCCCGCCTCTCGCCTCCATCCGGAGGCTGTCCTTCCTCCAGAACTTTCATCGGTTAATCAACTTGGATGTTGGGTTGCCAGCTTCGGGGGTGGGCCAGGCCACTCAGCACAGGGCAGGAACGTATGCGTGTGTCAGATAATGAGCGAGCCTGGAGGTCTGGAGGGCGCCCACGGAGCCTCAGCCCTGGCATTTTACATCGCCATAATGAAAAGACTTCCTAAAATAAATACTGCCTGGGTAATGTCTGATCTGTTCCGTTTGGAGGGGGGAAATGCAATCGCGGGCACAGCGGCCTCAGCCAGCATGTTTGTCACAGTGACAGGACAGCCTGGCGAAAGCTCAGGAATCTTCAGGCCTAGAAAAGATGGGAATAAACACCATAAATATCCAGGGGAGCACAGGGCAAGATACATTTCATTCATTCAGTTGGATGAAGGCCATTTGGCTTCCGTTAATTTCTGATCACTTCCGTGGTTTTCGTGTTTGCTAAGGGACCGGCCACGAGCAGGACCGTCTGGTAACCTGCAGAGACCAGGGGAGCTCTGCCCTCTCCCACCAGGAGAAAACCATGAGGATGAAACCCTTTTCTCCTTCGGAGACATTTGAAGGGAGGAAACCCAGAAGCTCAGAAAGGACCCCAGTTTCGCTAGTGCTCGGCCCCCCACCCTTGAAGGTCACGAGCACAGGGATCGGGTGTCCTGGGGTTCAGGGTCGGGGCTGCCCGTGCCGGGTGGCGGGCCGTGGGGCTGTGCGCTGACCTGGAGAGGGCTCTGCGGCGTCACGGGTGACCCGCTGTCTGATGCTCTTGTCTTGGAGACTCGAGGACCTAGCAGGACCTTCTGACGGCTGTGGTTGATCTTCAGCGTCTTCAAGACGGTTTATAATCTCAGGGAGAGCTTTTCAAGAGGAGGAAATGGCTCAGACGCAGGGAACTTCTTAGGGAATGGTGCTGTGGTGGATGCCTAGGTTTGGGTCACGGGAGGGGGAGGCCCTTAACACCTCCATGCCTCAGTCCTCTGTCCTGTAAGGGGCACTTGGCGGTGAGGCGGGAGCCAGCTTGTTCCTGTTTATTGCGTGGAGTCCTGACATGACAGAGCGGCGTCGGGACCCCCAGCGGCCAGGTGTCTGCTCCCAGGGGCTCCTCAGCCGAGGCCGGGGAAGTCTGGCGTCCAGTTAGGGGCCCTCCCCACACTGGGCTTCCAAGGGAAGCTGCACTTCTGTGGACGTGGCCACTTAGTGCTGGGCCAGGCAGAGCCCGATGGCCCGTGGGGTGGAGATGACCGGTTCGGTGGGGGTGGCTCTTGGCCGTCTGCAAAGCTCCCCTTCCGGATGGCTGTATTGGAAAGTTGCTTATTTAGCTGTTTGGACAATCTATGCCATGTAGCCACAAATATTGCCTGTATGAACCGTGTATTTGCAGGTAAAAGTTAACCGTCTGAAAGTTAACCCTCGCTACGTGTACAGCCAGATCCTGTTCCCCAGACCGGATGCAGCGTGCGCCACCTTCTGTCCTGGGAACCTCATGGTTTTAGAAAGGGGGAGCCTCATGCCTGTTTGGTCAGGCCTCGCCTCTCTCCCCAGGATACGGGGCTCCAAGCCCCGCACAGCCCCAGGGCTGCGGCAGACAGGATGGGCCTTGGACCTGGGTCTCCCTGTGGTTTCTCCCGAATGCAGATCCCATGGAGAAGCAAGCACTCGCACACAGGCACGATGTGGGCCCCGCTTGCCCCACGGCGCAGTTCTTCTCAGGTTTGCACATGCTTCTCCTTGCTCCAGCAAGACCCTCGTTCTCCTTCGTGTCCCTGGCTGATGTAGGTCATGGAGGCTTTCCTGGGGCTAAAGGATTGGCGGCCTGCTGGCTGAGCTGGTGCTCTCCGGGCCTTACCTGCCCTATAAATAAACACGTGCCAGGTGAAGCTAAAGCAAGAGGGTTCTAAACGCAGATGGGGGACACAGTGGGAGGTGAGGGGGTCAGGGCAGGTGCCCCAGGGGGGCTCAGCTGGGATGGGGCAGGCAGGAGCCTGGCAGCCACACACAGCCTGGCGTCCTGCTGACTCGCCACCCTGGGCTTGGGTGCTGCTCATGTGCTTGTTTGGCCTCCAAGCCTCACACAGCACAGGGGGGACTGGCGGGGGCATGGGGTGCCCCACCCTCATGCCCTCTTGGTGGGAGTAGAGTTGCTTCAGCTTTTGCAGTGATGTTTGTGCAAGGATCTTCACTGCTGCATTCTTCTGTTACAAAAGGATACTAGAGGGACTTCCCTGGTGGTACAGTGGTTAAGAGTCCGCCTGCCAGTGCAGGAGACATGGGTTCGATCCCTGGTCCGGGAAGATCCCACATGCCACGGAGCAACTAAGCCCGTGTGCCACAGCTACTGAGCCTGCGCTCTGGAGCCCGCGAGCCACGACTACTGAGCCCGTGTGCCATGACTACTGAAGCCCACGTGCCTAGAGCCTGTGCTCCACAACAAAGAGAAGCCACCGCAATGAGAAGCCCACGCACCGCAACGAAGAGTAGCCCTGCTCGCCGCAACTAGAGAAAGCCCGCACACAGCAACAAAGACCCAGCGCAGCCAAAAATAAATTAAAAGAAGAAAAGGATACTAGAAACAACTTACTTTTTCATAATAAGAGACTGGTTAAATGTATGCTGTATTCATACCACAGAATCTGCAGCTGTCAGAAAGAATGAGGTGGAAGAGTCTCTGGAGCTTTGGCGAATGATACTTGGAGTAACAATTAGCTCCCATGGAGAGCTTGCTGTGTGCCTGGCACTGCTCTGCCCTTTATCCTGGTCGTCTTGTTTAGTCCTTGCAACGGCCCTGTGATGGAGGAGCTATTCTGATGCACATTTCATAGATACACTCAGGCACTGTGGCTTCGGCCCGAGTTCTTAACCATGATAGTAAATAGCCAGGTGTAAAGCATGACCCCACTGGCAGGTTTTAAATATATGTACATACAGCCTGTAAATAGAAAAGACTGTTCATTAAAAAATAGGAATCTTACGAAAGATGTCACCATCTTTTCAAAGCTTATTGGGGGATGAGATGAAGGGAGGTGAGACTGGGCCTGTAGAGTCCCCCAGGGTCTCGGGCCCCCTTCTCCTTTCCCTGCCACACTTGGGCCTGCTTCAGGCCACGGGGCTCACAGAAGGGGTGTGGCCCAAGCCGACAGGGAGGCCCAAATGTTAGAGACAGGAACGCACGTCCGGTGCTCCCGTGCAAGCTGCCGGGAGCAGCTGAATGCTGTGTGATTAGCTCCGTTTGGGAGAGGCGTTCGTTGTAATCAAGTTGTATTTCCAAGGGTTTGCAGCCCAGTTGTTTTTCCAGCTTGCACCAGCTGGGTGTTGGCACTGCCTCACCCAAACTTCAGATTATGAAACATCACGGCCAATTTGCAAACTGCTGTAAGAAAAAGCCTTGCATTTCATTTATGCTTTTGGTTCTTCCTGATGCTCCCTGTGTCTGTCATGTTTGAATCCTTCCTGTGTCGAACTTCAAGAAAAGGGCATCGGTGAATAGTTAATGCTGGGTGATCAGTCAGTGATTCTGCCTTTTCCAAGAGGCCACTTCAGGATGCCGCCCCCCGCTGCTGCCCCCAGGACTTTAGCTGTGAGTTTGCAGTTGTGCCTTGGTGGCAGGGATTTCAGTTCTTGGGTCACGCCATGCTGGGGGCGCCTTCTTCCTTGCCTGCGTGAGGCAGAGGGGGCTCTCTGTGCGTGAGGGTTTGGCCATGGTGGGCAATTCCTCTGCAGCCAGGGGGACCGCTCCCTGCCCCAGGGAACAATGGCTGTGGGAAATACCGAGCTACCAGTGTTTTCAAACCAAGCTTGTGTCTGCTCACCAGACGCGCAGCAAAGCCAGTCTACTGACGTGAGGTTGTAGTGAAGGGAAGTACAGTGTTTACCAGGGCCAAGCATGGAGAACAGGCAGCTCGTGCTCAGAAGACCCAAACTCCCTGATGGCTTTCAGGGAGGGGTTTTAAAGACAGGGTAAGAGAGAGGGTCACAGGCTATGTGATCAGCTCGTGCACAATTCTCTGATTGGTTGGTGTTTTGGGAATCTCAGTCATCAACCCTCTGGTTCTAACTGGTCTGGGGTCTATGGGCTGGTGGTCAGCAGTTAACTTCTTCCACCTGGTGGGAGTTTCTGTATCTGCAAAACAGCTCAAGGATATGGCTTAGGACATTATCTATAGCCCTTGGGAAGGAACTGAAGGTCCTTGACTTTGTTTTATGGCTAAACTGTTATTTTGTCTTGCTTGACTGTTTTTCTTTGTCTCTGCACTTTCTCATTTTTCTGATTAAATTTGCTCTTTGGAACTTGGGGAGGGCCTAGGTGGCTAAACCTTTTTTATAAACGAGGTGGGGGACACAAGGGCAGTGGTCTGTCCCCAGGAAGGCCCCTCAGGGTCCTGCTTGGTCTCACCAGCCTCTGCCATCCGCTGATGCTGAGACAGATCAGGGAGAGATCCTGTGCTTTTGCAGGACATGGTACTCAGTATAAAGAAGGCTTTTTATGTCTTTGGTTTGGTGTTTAGTTAATCTGCTCCATCCACATATGTGGTTTTGAGCTGGGTCCCATCATGTTCTGGCACGGGCCCTCTGCAGCGCTCATCACGGCGTCGATCCTGGATTCCTGCTGCAGGCCTTCCAGCCGCGTGTGACCGGTGGGGTTGGCGGTACAACAGAAGACGCGCTTCGTGAGTTATTGAGCCGGTGGTAACTGAAGAGCTTCCCTCTTACGGTGTCTGTCAGCACACTGTCCTTCCTCAGGCCTCCCGCGCGAGTGCCAGCACGTGTGGGGAGGATTGGAGGTGCTGCTGTCAGCGCTAAACGACTGTTTATACGGGAAACTTTACCCTAACGCTGGCTTTGTCTGTGGGAGGTGGAGGGGGGTGTCCTAATGCAGACAGGCCCTGGGTGTGACTGTGTTGACTCAGATTTTGTTTGCTGTTGTTGTCAATTTCACGATCACTTCTCGTGCGAAGGGAAGGTGGAGCCAGGCTCTACGCCCCTGTCCCCACCTCAGAGGAGGGGGGCTGGAAGTCACGCAAGCCCCTTAGAAGACTCGTGTCCATCGGCTTCTCTGCTGACGCCCTTGGCACTAGATTTGTGGTCACAGGTCTCACCCTGTTGAAATGTGTCTGTGGAGACTTTCGTCTGTGGGCGTCCTCCAGGCTCCTTTATCAGTGACCACACTCACCCAAACCGTGGCGTTCCGGCCAAGCATGCGCAACGGGGAATCCAATGTGATTTCAGGCGTGGCATGTTTGCCCTAGGGATATCTGCCTCGTGAGCAGCATGTTGTCTAAAATAGGTTCTCAAACTGAGACGTTATTGAGTCACTGGGGATGGTGTTAGAATGTGGCTGCAGGTTTGGACCCTCTGGGGCCACACTTAGAAAGTGAGGTCTGAATCACCGTTGAAGCAATGGGCTTAAGCAAGGAACCCCATGTTGCTTGGGGATCAGGAGAAAGTTTGCTTTAAAAGAGAGAAATGAAATAACACTAAAACTTGCTGGACCACTTGGTCTTTTCTTTAAAAAGTCTGGTGTGCTCAAATAAAACACACAGATATTGGAGGTTGCCCACGGTCAGCTGAAGCAGACGTTTCCCCATCTCACAAAGGAAGGGCTGAGAGCCCCTCCCCAAACAGCTGTCAGGGGCTCATTATCTCTCAGACCTGAGGCGCTTTGCTTTTCTATAGCAGTAGGTGTTGCAAATCTGTGATTTTGAAAAATACCCTGAAGTGTTCATCAGAGCTGTTGCATTGTTCCTTTTGGAACATTGCAGAGTTCTGGCTTCAGGGAACTGTGACAAAGTTGGACACGTGCCCTGAGCCTCATAATCTTTCTGAATTTTTGAGATGTATTGACTTGGTCAAGTTTACAAGGGGGGGATTTAGTAAAACTAAAACCCAGGGCTTCTGACCCCCAGACCTGGGCCTTTCACCATTCAGCTCCTGTTCATGGAACGCCTACGTGTGCGGGGATTTTACTGGCAAGTGTCAGTGAGCCTTCCTGACGTGGATGAAGGGAAGCACTGAGCGGGAGTTGGGCAGCAGCACTTGAGTCCTTCAGGGCGGGGCGCTTCTGGGAGCGAGAGACGCCATCACCAGTGGTCTCACTGCGATTGGGCGGCAGTGCGGGGTACGGCCAGGCCCCATGGCTTTGTCCACTTGCTCCAAGGCCAGGTCTGTTCTGGGGCTTCAAAGGTCCACTGTTTCATTTGGCACTTCCTTGACAACAGCATCCGGGGAACAAACCCAGGGGAAGTCACGGCACCTGCCAGAGGCCACGCAGGGCCCGAGAGGCAGGGCAGCACCCTTGCTGGGGCGTGGCGTGGGACCTGGGGTCAGGGTCACCTGGTGCCACGGGGGCCTCTGGGGGGGACCCCGGGTGCAGAGGGGCAGGAGTGGGAGCTGCCCGTGTCTAGGGCAGAGCGACGACAGCCTCCATTTTAATCCCCACCATCGCCCGTGTTCTCATCGAATCCCCGCAGCCGGTGGGCTCCACGTGGACCTGGATGAGTAGTGGCGGGCCGTCCTCCTGGCCTGCGCGGCGGGCGTCCAAGCAGGGCTTTATCTGCGGGGCGCTGGGCAGGGACGGGCCGCCCGGCTCCTCCGGGTCTTAAGTTTAGCTCAGCGCTGTTGTCGTAACTGATACCAGGCCCGCGTTTTGTGCGCTCTGGGTTTCCTTCCCTTGGAGTCTGTAGATCTGCCGGCCTTCGTGAATCTGCTGCCCTTGCATTATTTACGGAGGAATTGGATCCACAGAGAAAACTCCTGGGGGAGGAGCGACAAGTGTTGGTTGTGGGTCTCTCCCTTCCGAGAGCACACACGAGGTAAACGGACATTCTTATTCAGGGACCGTGGCTTTCCCAGGGGGTCGATTAGCCTTTACGTTTATTGCTGCAGACGGTGCACGGAGCCAAGCACAGCCCTTGACAAGTGTCTGCAAAGCGCTGTGGACGGGGCAGGGCTGTGGGTAGACTTACGGTTGACGGCTCTGAAGGTGGACAGAGGACGTTAGGGCGCAGCGATGGGGTGAACTCAGTGTTCCCAGAACTCTGCATTAAGGGTCCTCCATTTCCAAGGTGAATCTGCTGTCTGACCCATTAGAAGACCGCTCTGAGGGGCTTGGGTCTTCCAGAAAAGGAAGCAAAAATAAACCAATAGGAAGAAAGTCACCTTTGCCTGCACAGAGGTGAATGCCGTGGGGTGTCTGCTGTGCGGTGAGCAGGACGGGGGACTCTGAGGTCCGCGGAGGGGAGAGCAGGCGGTTCTGTGCATTTCCGGGCTGCTTAGCGGTCTGCCTGCCTGCACTTGCTTGGTGGCCTTGCCCTGGGGGAGGAGGGCTCTGGACACGCCTGGGCCGCTTTCCCACTCAGCCAGTGACCACCCCCCGTGCACGCGTCCTGGGGAGTGATGGTGTGACCAAGTGGCCGCGACGGTGGGAGACACACGAGGAGCGCTGATCAAGCCCACGCCCTCCCGGCTGCTGGCACAGGGGGGCACTGGTGGGGGGTGACAGCTGGGGCTTCCATGCAAGGTCATTCTGGCCTGTCTTCTTCCTCCGCATTGGCCCTCTGAGCACCTCAGAGATAGTTCATTTCTCCGGGGACAGAGGCTGCCTCTGTCCAACGAGCACGTGCTTGCAGAGAGTGACGCTGGAGGGCAGCCAGCCGGACTCCTCCAGGGTCTTCACGTGTTGCTCGCGGCGATTTGCTAAAAGGTCCAAAGCTGTGCTCAAAGCTTGTGCTTCAGGAATCCTCATCTCTGATGCAGGTGGGAACCTCAAGATGCTGGAATGTTCTCTGTATGTGGAACTGAAGCCGGGTCCTCTGTGCCTCTCACCCAAGAGGGTGCAGTCAATGGCCGAGACTCCCTTTTGCTTTCTCGCTCCAGGAGGACACACCCAGTCCCCAGATTCCTCATTTCTTGTCACTGTGCCCTGCTGGCGTCTCAGAGTCCCCCTAGAACATGACACAGGCTGGCCTGAGCCTCTGGCCGTGTTGCTGTCCAGTTTGTTGTGGGCTCTCCCTGGGTGTTGGTGAGGATCTCAGGCTTGTATCTTCTGATCTACTGGACGTTCCGGTAGGACCAGGAATTCCTGCGAGAGTGAGTGGCTGACATGTGCCTTGGAAGTCTACATTTCTGAGTCTCAGTTTCCTCAAATATAAAACGGGCAGCGCAGTGCCTACCCCATAGGGCCGGGAGGAGTAAATGAAATAATGTGGAGTAACATCGAGCACTGATGGCACTCAGCAGGCTAAATTTACCACCGTCCTCTCACTCAGCAAGCTGGTCAGCTGGAGCTCAGTTGCCAGCTGCTCGGGGTCAAACATTTTGGCAAAGGCCCAGAGTGCAGATGTTCCAATTAAAATGTAAATGCTTTGCTAACAGAGGTGACACAGTTATGTCTTAATACTAAAGTGAGTGCTGAGCTTCCTGGCAGACAAAGCAAAAACAAAAACTCATCAGATCACACGATTTATATTTGCCGATCAAAGGAAGCTTCGCAAAGAAATTGAATGTGCACCTTTGTTTTGGCAAAGGCCCCGCCCCAGGCGTGGGAATCACCTTTGAGCTTCTCGTGGGAAAGAGTTCACTGAAGTGACCTCAGGTCAGAGCTGGGCTCTGAGTGGGAGAAGTGCATCCAGCCGCACAGAGAAGGGCAGAGAGGACGCCAGAAGGCCAGGTCCAGCATCACCGTCCCGCTCCTGCGTCTAGCGGAGCTGGCCTGGCTCAGGTGTGTGTGGGCGTCTGACCAGGCTTGGTCTCCAGCTGTTATTACTGCTGAATTATGTCTTGTAAAATCTGAGGGTCTTAAAGGAAAAGGGGGCATGATGAGATCCGGAGGGGACAGCAGCTGGGAGCGGCGGACAGTCCACTGGTCGTGGGCTCCTTGACCGCGGCTCCTTGCTTCCCCTCAGGGGGTCTTGTGTTGTGTCTGCACCACTCCAGTAGCTGGTGCAAAGGCTCAGGAAGCAGTCCTCTGGCGATGTTTCGAGATGGCACTAATTTGAGGCCCCACAGACGCCTCTCTGGGACGGAAGGTGACCGTGTCAGTCCTGGGAAGGGTGTAGGGAAGAGGAGGAAAAGACATGTGAATTTTACTTGGAAGGAGGGTTTATGTAGGAGCGAGAGGTTTTCTGGGCTTTGCGTGTGTTCTGAGCAGTTATTTTGGAGGGTAGAGTTTGATGGAAGCACCGACGTGGCCAGTGGCTGCACCCCACCCGCCCCCTCTTCGGACCTTTGTTGGCTCCACCTGGCATTGCCTCGGTGTTGCCAGGAGCCCGGGAAGGCTGGCAGTGGAACGATGTGGGCACCACCTGCCCCTAGCACCTTCTGGAAGCATTCTCATGTGGGTCCCCGTGATGTGACAAAGGCCAGGCAGGAGACAGGATGGTGGTTCCCCAAAAAGCCAGATGTTTTTACATGTCTAACTGCCCCTCGATGTTACTCAGCTGGGTAGAGGGTTAGGTACTGATATTTGGGGAGTTAAACTATTCCTATTTGCTTTTTTAAAGGGATGGTGATGAGATAAGTTAAAAAACATGTTAAGTAAAATCTTAGAAAAAGAGGAAACCATCAAATTCCCAAAGCCGACTGGATAATGAGGCTGTTGGATCCAGCAGTGACAGAGGACAGCCAAGTGTCTCAGGTGGAAACGGACTTTCTGACCGTGAAACACTGAGCTGCGCGGGAGGGCTCTGAATGCTTCGCATGGTGCTCGTCTGGGCTTGGTGATTGTTCTGGGTGGGTTTGTGGGGGAAGGCGGAGCCCCCCAGGGTCGCACCTCTGCACAGCCCCACCCTTTGTGTGCCAGGCTCACAGCAAGCCCCTCGGTCTATGACGACACAGCCACGGCCCCCACACGCCTCCCCGAGTCTTGGGACCTGGCGTGCCGCGCCGGCAGTGGGCGCGGAGCCCGCCGAGGAGCACCCCTCAGGGAAGGGGAGAGGGCTCCTCCGACTTGTGGAGGTTGGAGGTGGGTAGGGCTCCAGACACATCAGCCACGGTCCTGGCTGCACTTTTGGCAAAGGACTGGGAAGCTGTTAGCTAGGAACTAAAATTGGCTCTTCAAGTTAAGGACTGGGTGAAGGACACCAGAGATCTACCCTGCAGGGTATCCAAATGCTTACTTCTGACGGATGCTCTGAGGTCACATACAGGTTCAGCCTGGGAGGGGGTTGCCCCCTCCCCCTGTGGCAGTGCTCAGCCCCACAGTCACAAGGCAAGGCAGGCTGGGGCTCAGGCCTGTGTGCAGGGCTCCGGATGTTGGTTTGTGTTAAGTATTTCCTGGCGCTCACTGCGTTTGCAATTAGGCCTCACACATAAGTGAAGTGTGGTTTTGGATAATGCTGGATTAAATGTAAGATCATGTTTGTATCTGCACGTGCCAAAGTGCAAATATTATAATTTCAAATGTTCTGCCATCTTGGCAGGAGTTTATCTTTTTAAGATGATGCAGTTACCCTCAATCCTGTTTTTCCATCACATACCAGGGTGTTTTTAGTTATCATAAGAAGGGAAATAAGATACAAAAAAAGAAATCGAGCTATTTTGGCATGCTGACCTTTCTGAGGGTTTTATGAAACCGAAACAGTGATGAGAGGGATAGATGGAGTGGCTTTGCTCTGGTTCTGTGCGTTTCTCCGCCCACCTTCCTGAGCGGCCTCCGCAGGCTGTGAGGGTGCAGAGGGCTGTGCCCGGTGAGGCCGACAGCAGAGCTCCCACCTTCCCTGCTCGGCTCTGCTGTGACCAGTGGCTGACAGCAGCTATTCCCTCAGCTCCCTGGGTCTCAGTTTTCCTGTTTGAAAAGTGAATGGATTGAACAGACCAGCATTTTTAAAGTGGGAGAATCTTTTCTTCAAACGAAATTTGATGAAAGCGTTCACCGGGAAAGCATGCTTATTGTCCTGGGAGCGCGCAGGGGCCGCGGAGGGGCCCTGGCCCTGGCTTACCCGCCGTGGGTCGCCTCCCGGCAGTGCCTGCCCAGCAGTGACCTTCAGAGCTCAGGGGTCGGCGAGCTTGTATCTGCCGCGAGGGCCCGGCTCCCCTGTTCCTGGAGGCTTCAGAGCAAAGCCTCGATAAATCAGGAAGGAGCCCTTCTCTACACACAGAACCCGAAGGTGCAGATCCGTCGTCAGCGAGTATTAGCGTTGTATAAAACGTGATTGTAGAGATTTCCATCATTAATATCTGAAGAAGAAAAAGAAGGCTTGCAGGCTTTCTGACAGAGTGAGGTTGTGGGGTTTAGCGTGGAGCTGAAGGGCGGCGGGGCTGGCACTGCCGTTCCTCCCCGGCTGCGCCGGAAAGCGGCCGTGGGCAGCTGGCTGCTGCCTGCTCCGGTCTGTCCTCGCCTAAGAGCCACACTCGCTCGCAGAGCCAGAGGACCACCCACCGGCGACTGTGTGTGTGGCTCTTTGGTGCCCAGAAAAATGCCCCAGAGAAGTCAGTATGAAGTAACAGAAATAAGGGAGCTGGTTTCTTGGGACTGATGAAAGATCTAGAAAACATGTCCAGTTTTATTTTTTTAAAGAATGTAGCTAAAGCCAGACAGACACATTTTTGGTCTCCTATTCTTCCTTAGGGACCTTACTTTATATATATATATATATACACATATGTATATATAACATGTATATAACATGTATATAAATATATAAATGTTAGTAATTAGCATATTAATTGGTAGTTTGAAAGTGGATGCTTGTAATAAAGCAGTGTTTGTGGTTTCAAGTAGGTTAGACCAGTTTGCTCCATAAATCAATTTAACAAACCACACCTTAGCAGCAATCTTAAATTCTGTGCAAATGCCGTGTGGGAGTGAAGCCTTGCTCTTTCTTTGTGTTCTTCTGTCTTTCTTTTAGTTTCTCCAAGTTGGCCCCCTCCCCCTTCCAACGCAGTCTCCTTTTGTAGCACTGCAGCCCTTTTTCATTCTCAGCTGTGGCAAGCTTTAGCAAGTATTTCGATTTTCTTCAATTCACTTAGCTAAACCTTAAAAAAAATTAACTACTGTTCACAACTTGGTAGAATTATAGCCAGATTTTGCAGAGAGCTTGTGAAATGGCAGCCAGATGGCTATGGAGTCTGAGTCTTACTCTGGAAACCGTAGCAGGTTTTCTGTCTTGATGACGTTCTGTGTGTGAGCTCACCTGGTTTGGGGGCCCGACACCCTGTTTGTGCCAGCAACGCTTGTGTCACACAGCGGGACGGAAGGAGGGGGCACCCGACCCTGGGGTGCAGCATTGGGGCAGGACTGGGCAGGACTAAGTGAATAACTGCTGCTTTTCTGGTGTTTGGACTTGAATTTTAGAAAACAAATTATGCTTGCAGTGCTTCTGGGCAGATCAAACCCGGTGGGTTACCTGCTGTTGCAGTCCTGACTCTCAGGACGATGCTGCTGCCCACCAAGCACCAGCTAAGGCTGTAGGCACTTCAGGTGGCACATGGTGGCGGAAAGCCCTACAGGAGCCCACGAATGTCATTTCGACATTTATAACAAAACTCTGCTCTCCATCTTCCAGAGGAGAGGCTGGCGTATGAAGTACCATAGTGCCAGGCACTCTGACGGTATGATTTACTCGGGTATTTTGTGACCATACAGCCAGGATCAGACCTGGATTCCAGTCCCCGCACCGATTACTGGCTGTGCAGCCTCAGACAGATCATTTAACCTCTCAGAGCCTCAGTTTCCCCGTCTGTGAAATGGGGACTTCTATCTTGCTGGTTGTTGTGAGGATTAAATGAGGTCATTTATGGAAAGCACTCTGTGGTTGGAACTCAAGAAGTACTTGATAGGGACTTCCCTGGTGGAGCAGTGGTTAAGAATCTGCCTGCCAATACGGGGGACACGGGTTCGAGCCCTGGTCCGGGAAGATCCCACGTGCCGCGGAGCAACTAAGCCCGTGCACCACAGTTACTGAACCTGCGCTCTAGAGCCCACGAGCCACAACTACTGAAGCCCATGTGCCTTACGTGACAAGAGAAGCCACCGCAATAAGAAGCCCGCGCACTGCAACGACGAGTAGCCCCTGCTCGCCGCAACTAGAGAAAGCCCGCGTGCAGCGACGAAGATCCAATGCAGCCAAAAAAAAGGGAAATACTTGATAAATGTGACACATTATCACTAGATGTCAGATGGCCATAACTGAAGATGTAACCCTGTAGATAGATGCGGGCACATACTTGTTTGGTTGATCTGAATGGAAGGAAAAACTCGTGAGATTTTAAGGGTGGAAGAGGCACCAGTGGTGGGTAGGTGTTTGGGCACCCCCAGGGTGCACAGGGAGGCCTGGGGCCACCACGTCACTGCCCCGAAGTCCCAGGGTCTGTGCTGCCTCCATTCCTGGAGAAGGGAGGGCGCTGTGCCAGATGTCCCCGAGCCCTGCACTTGCCAGCCCTCCTCAGGCGCGGGGGGGGAGGGGCGCCCTCCTTAGAAATCCCAGCGCTCGCAAGCCCTGTTCCCCGGATGATGGAGGGGGCGTGCAGCCAGCTCCTCACCCACGAGGCCCCACCTGCGGACGTGCCTTGTGTTGTAGACTCAGGCAGGGAGCCAGGTGCCTTCGCAGCCCCGGGGACACTTGGCTGGTAGCCTGAGCTCCAGGCTGAGTCTTCTGTTTGAGGGTGATGTCAGTGACTTAGGAGTCTGAGGCCCTCTGCAGGGAGACAGCAGGTGACGCTGAAGTGGACCCCGCAGTGTGAAGGGCCAGCGTGGAAATGCGGACCAGGGCAGGCCCCGGCCAGCCGGACGAAGTGCAGCTGCAGCGGGGGTGGAGTGCCCATGGGCACAGCTACACGCAGGCTGCGGTCCTAACACACCAGGCTCTGTCAGATTTACCCCAGCCTGTAGCCCAGCGGTGGGCACTGCAGGTGTGGGCACTGCAGGTGCAGGCACAGATGGTGCAGACAGAGGGGCCCCGCCCAGATGGAGGAGGCGCTGTTCTCTCCAGTCACACATCACGGCTGTGCGCGCCCCCGCCCCAGGGGCGGCCCTTGGAGATGCCTTCTCTTCCCTGCCCCAGAGGTTGGAGCTGAGTGCACTCCTGGGTCCTCAGTCAGGGCAAGCTCTGTAGACTCACCCGGGAGTCTGCACTGAGGCCGCGAGGAGACGGGAGCGGGTCAGCCAGGCTCAGGGCTCCCACATGTGGTGCTGAGCTGTTCACACGTACATCTCTGTGGCAATTAAACGCTTGCTTTTTTGTTTTGTTTTGTTTTGAGAGCCTTTGAGTAATTAGTGTATGAGACTGAAATAGGACTTTTTTTCTTAACCCATACACTTAAAAATTATTTATTTATTTATTTATTTATGGCTGCGTTGGGTCTTCGTTGCTGCGTGAGGGCTTCCTCTAGTTGCAGCGAGCGAGGGCTACTCTTTGTTGCGGTGCGCGGGCTTCTCATTGCGGTGGCTTCTCTTGCTGCGGAGCATGGGCTCTAGGCACGCGGGCTTCAGTAGTTGTGGCACGTGGGCTCAGTAGTTGTGGCTCGCGGGCTCTAGAGCGCAGGCTCAGCAGTTGTGACGCACGGGCTTAGGCGCCCCGCGGCACGTGGGATCTTCCTGGACCAGGGCTCGCACCCGTGTCTCCTGCACTGGCAGGTGGATTCTTAACCCACTGCGCCACCAGGGAAGCCCGAAACACTTGCTTTTAAAGGAGCACCCCCCAGGGTGTTCAAAGCAACCCCCTTGCCAGTTTGAGGGGTAAATCTATGTTAATTAAATGCACACAACCAATATTACTATTAGTTGTGGCTAAAAGCACTGAAAATGTGAATAAGATAAATAGTTAAGTCCACACTTTAGTGCATTTGAGTATAAATTTCGAAAGATTCTCAGGCTCATTTGAATTCACAGTCATATTTTTAGATGCAATTTGGAGAAATAGTTCATGGGAAAATGTGCCGGTTTACTAGCTCATTACCAGTGTAGGTCTTTGCAGTGTCTAACTATGGAGAATTACAGCTAACAGCCAGAAGCATTATTTTCCTTGGGACATTTCTGAATCTGTAATTTAGTTCCCTGTAGAGCTTTGGGAAGGAGAAGGGTGATCACCCCACTGGGTTTGGAAAGACTGGCCTGCAGGGGTGGGCCTAGGTTTGGGAGTGAGACCTAAGGATGCAGGGCACCCAGCCTGCCGCCCCCTCTGTTTGCTCACCTCTAAAATGGGAGTAGAATGCTCCCATTGAGTACTCAGTGCTGACTGAGTAGCAATTCATGTAATTGTTTGAATTACGAGATGATGAGGTAAAGCACTGGACCCGGTGCCCACACGTGGTCAGTGTTCACAAATGCCAGCAGCCATTCTTCCCAGGCCCAGCCTGGCCTTTCTGTCTGGTGTCCTCCTTTTGAACCATGCAGTGGACACAGGCATGTCCAGAAGGTTCAGAGCAGCAGAGGGCCTGCTCTCGTCTTCACTGCTTAGGGAACGGCGAGATCCACCTATGGGATTCCAGGGAGCACTGCAGAGCTTATGGAATCGATCCCATCTATTAATTGAAGCAAATATGCGTGAGCCGTGCTGGACTCCTGGAGACCTGCGCATCACGAGCATGGCAGGTCGCTCTTGTCCTCTGGGAACTCGAAGTCATGCCCTGCTTGGTGTGGAACACACAGGACAGCCAGACACAGATGCGAGGTGTCCATTAGTGGGATTCCACGGGATGACTTCAGCACAGGAACGATGAGTGGCTAGGAGGGAAACCACTGAAAATCAGTGTTTATAATTGCGCTCATCACTTACTTGGTAAACAAAAGAAGACCCTTAAAGACAGTTTCAAAATGAGATGCGGTTCACTGTCCTGGCCGTGTGCTTTGTGAAGCATGAAAAGAAAGCAACTTAATGGGGCTCCCTAAAAAATCGACGCTGATCCAGAGCTGCCTGCACTGTGGTGTTTAGTCTCTGTCCAAAACAGACTTCTCCCATCGCCCCAGGGGGAATATGAAATTCCCTGGTGTTTTTACTCATTGCAGCTCTTAGAAAGCCAGGGTTTTGCTTCCAAAGCTAGAAGAAATAAATTATGAGCAAAACCAATTATTTTCCCTCACCAGCTCTAAAATGACGGCTTTTCAGCATTTTGAAAAGCTGTTCTGCTGCTAGACTTTGAAACAACAAATTAAATTTATGAGGTCCAGGTGAAAGTAGGAAGTGTAACAAGGGAGAGAACATTCATCACAGAAATGAAGAAGAGACCGTCACCCATCAGAGAGCTAAACAAGGACTTAAGCTGGCAGGCGAAACTGTTGGTGTGAGGGTAATGTAGCCCAATATTCAGATTTTTATGCAAGAAACAGAGCTCAGCAGAGGGGCCCAGAGCAGGCTGGTCGCTTTGCTGGCGGGACATGGCCTGGTGGTCTCTGTCTTTCCAGGGGTGCTGTCTGCTCTCCCCATCCTGCTCGAGCCACAGGCTGGTCTGGCGTCCTGGCAGCTCCCTGGCAAGTGGCCCTGGTCCACTGGCAATGGGAGCCCAGCAGGCACTGAGAAGGAGCAGGGGTGTCTGGGCTTCCTTCCTCGGACCCCCTCCCAGTTGGCCCTGTCCTGGGGCTGCAGGTCCCCGCCCTGCCCCCCCCCCCCAGCGTCTCCATCTTCTGGGGCCTTGGACGCTAACCGGGACCTCCCGCGGAGCCCCAGCGGTTCCTTGCGTCCTCCACACACCCTTTTAAGTGGTCCCTCTGTTAAACCCTCTCCACGTGATCCTAATTTGGCTGAGCCATCTGTCTTAGTCCCTCTGGGCTTCTGTAACAGAATACCATGGACTGGGCGGCTTAAACAGCAGACGTTTCTCATCGTTCTGGAGGCTGGAAGTCCAAGGTCAGGGTGCAGGTGCTGCAGATCTCATCTGGTGAGAGATCTCTTCCTGGCTTGCAGACAGCCGCCTTCTCGCTGTGCCCTCATGTGATGGAGAGGGGAGGAAGAAGCAAGCTGCACGTCCCTTCCTACAGGGCCCCAATCCCACCACGAGGCGCCACCCTCAGGACCCCGTCCCCACCTCCTGACCGTGATCACCTGGGGGACTAGGGTTTCAACGTGCATTTAGGGGACACAGCCGTGCTGTCGGCAGCTCGGCTGTCTTATCTCCTCCCTGACTGGTAGACCTCCCTGAGGTCTGGCTCAGTTCCAAGTTCCGGCTCAGTTGGGGGTGGAGCTGGAAGCCCACCACGAGTCAACTGCCCAGCTGGTCTCATACGTACCTGGTGCAGAAAACAGACGTCATCCAGGCAGGCTCACTTATTTAGTTTCTTCTTATTGTTTTTCCTGACAGTGTCATCAACGTTATGAACCCATCAATGCCTCAAATCTAAAATCTTCAATTTCACCCGGCAAGCTTGTTTACCCATCCTTATCTGGACCCTGAGCCGGAGTGAAGATTTCCAGCAAACCTTAAAGAGCATGTCAGACCTTCCTATCTTAATTTTCATGTTGTCAAACTTATTATTTTAATTGATTGGATCAGTGAAACTTCGGGCACTGCATCACCACAACCACAACAAAAGTTGATTGGGGGCTGGGCTGGGTGTGTCGTTGCTTTAGAAGATCCTAGCCTTGTGAGTGTCAACTAAAATCTTATTTTCCCTGTTCATCTTACCTCAGGCTTGGCCTTTTTGATTACTCATTTTTGAAGTATTTTTCTGAAATAAAAATAACACGGGATCATGGTGGAAAATTTAGACCTTCTGTAAAGAATGAAGAAGAGAAAAGTGATACTACCAAGTATAGTCCCTGTATTAAGATTTGCTATCCCTTCTCTCCTGTGTGTCCCTGCCTGTCCCGCGTGTCCAGTGCCTGGTGTGGACCCATAACCGCCCCAGGCCCTGGGCTCCGGGCAGGGACAGCTGTGCTGTGGTGGACGTCCTGGAGCTGCCGCTGCACTTCTGAGTGGGGCTCTGCCCATCCTTTGTCCTCACGGCCTGGCACGTCCGGGAGCTGCAGGGCCACTGCTCAGGCTGCCCGCAACAGCCCCTGCCGGGACAGCCGGCTCTGCCACGCTGGCCCTCACCGTCCTGGCCAGAGCTCAGGGGTGTGGCTCGCTGGTCACCTTCCCAGAGACGTGCTGCTGGCACCGGTTCCCACTCTGCATGCTCAGGGCAGACGGGCGTCAAGAGGCCACACCCACGGGCTGAGCCACAGAAGGCGCCAGCGCTGGAAGCGGGACTTGTCGGCTCGGAACAGAAGCCCCTCTCAGAGCTCAGGCCCCACGCCACACCCTCGGGGTCTGAGACACCCACAGGCTGCTTGAGCCCCCGCTCCTCCTGCATTGTCACCCCAACGGTTCCCAGCCTGGAAACGGCAGGTCTCCAGGGGCTTCCTTCCTGTGGCTTGTACTCATATAATCCGAGGAAGGGTCTAAGTTCCACGTTACCCTGTAGAAAAGGCAGTTCGTGTTCCTTCCACAGTCTTGTCAAAGAAAAAAGTAGCTTTGGGCTCTGATACTCTTGGCAACACAGTACAGTGGGGAACCGTGGGCTTCGGCCAAATGGACCTGATTTAAATCCCCACGCCATCCCTTCCAGCTGTGAGAGCCTGGGCAGGTTATTTACACTGACTGTGCCTCGGTTTTCCTTTCTGTGAAATGGGGGTTGGGTGATGCCTACCTTGTGGGCGCCGGGGAGAACCTGCACAACAGTTGACTTGGGAGCCCGGCTTTGCCTCTCTCCCCACACATAACTGCGTTTGAAACCTTGCCTTCAGCAACTGAACTACTGTCAAATGCACATTTAACAATAGAGAGAAAGCCGGAGGGGTGATTAGGGCTTCCCTGGGGACCAGATCATGGCATAGGTGACTCCCTCTCACGGCATTCAGGTGGTTATTTATTCAAAACGTATGAAAATACTCATTAGACAGACATTAAAAACGAGGTTATAAAGAGGTTTTTGCTTACTTGGTAACTCGCTTACACAATGCAAAGTGAAGAAAACGGGGTACAACTTGTACGTCAAGCACATCTATGACCGTGGTTTTTTCCAACCGTGCATTTCGACCGGCTGTCCCGGCAGGGGCTGTGGCGGGCAGCCTGAGCAATGGCCCTGCAGCTCCCGGAGGTGCCAGGCTGTGAGGACGAAGGACGGGCAGGGCCCCACTCAGAAGTGCAGCAGCAGCTCCAGGACGTCCACCACAGCACAGCTGTCCCTGCCCGGAGCCCAGGGCCTGGGGCGGTTATGGGTCCACACCAGGCACTGGACACGCGGGACAGGCACGGACACAGCCTCCCGGCACGTCTGGGTGAGGTATCCCTCCAGCAAGGCCCACCAGCTGGGGGAAGCCTGGGATGCAGGCAGCGGGAGGGTTAGCGTTGCCCTATTGCTCGTGTTCAGTTCATTCGGCGTCCGTGTCTTGAGAGGCGATCCCTGGGACTCTGGAGAGCCCTTCGGGGCACCTTGGAGAGATTGGTAAAGGCTTCGTGGGGGGGAAAACAGCACCCACTGTAGTTGGGAGCGTTCATCATCGATGGGCTGATTGACACTGGCTTGTTCTCTGTTGCTCGAACCCCTGTGAGCCTCGGTGCTCCCGTGCATCTGCAGGCTGGAAACCAGCCAGGGTTGGGGTGAACTTGTCCCTCTTTCCTTCCGGCTGTGTGGTTTGTGTGCAGTTTTAATGCAGCAAAAACCTATTTTAAGGACAAAATAAGCATGTTTTATTACTGGTGGAATGAGAGGACTCAAGACTGCTGTGGCCTTTTGCCCCCATGTTCTGGAGAACAACCAGCTGGGACACCTGGGCTGTCACACTTAGGACTTCACACCTAGGCGCTCACACCTGGGCTCTCACACCTGGGCCCTTACACCCAGGTAAATGTGTAGGCAGCAGCTTTGCACTGGGGAGCTCAAGCTTCCAGGTGATTTTTCAGAGGCAGGGATGGTGCTGTTTGTCTTACGGTGTTACTTGGCAACAGGTATGAGTGGGCGCGTGTTTGTGTAAGAGTGATAGGAAGTGCACTGTTGCACAATTGTATTCCTTTACTCTCTACCCGAGGTTGGGGTGGCAGGTGGTGGAACTGAGGCTGGTGTTTGAACGTTAGTTTCATGGGATACACTTTTCTTAAGTTATTTCTCCGAAGGTGGTATTTTAATGGCTCATTGCTTTTACTTCTTTCCCGAACTCTCTGAAGGCTGCGCACCTCTTGGCCAGGACAGTTTATTTTTATCTGCTGCTTTCCAGGAGGCTGTTTGTAAAGTGTAGCTTCCACTCACCCGCAGTGGCTTTGTGGGGAGCCTTTGCCCACTACTCCCCTGGGGCCTCTGTGAGTGCGGGGATGGGGGTGGGAGGCTGGGCCTGGGCCCTATGGGCGCCGTGAGGCATGCGCCGGGGGTGGGGCGACGGGTGGGCGGGGGCGTCCCTGGGTCTGCGGTTTGACCTTGGCTCACAGACCTACATCAGGACTTTTTCCTGACCCCATGATCGTTCTTGGAGTGGCTGCCGCCCGCAGGTGTGACTAGACTGTTGCAGAACTGAGCAAGGTTCCGGGCCGGCCTCCTGGGTGCTCCTGCCGCTGGGCGTCTCTGGTTTGGAGCACAGTCTTGTTTGTTTTTTTATTTAACATCTTTATTGGAGTACAGTTGCTTTACGATAGTGTGTTAGTTTCTGCTGTATAACAAAGTGAATCAGCTATTCGTATACATATGTCCCCATACCCCCTCCCTCTTGCGTGTCCCTCCCACCCTCCCTATCTCACCCTCTAGGTGGTCACAAAGCACCGAGCCGATCTCCCTGTGCTATGTGGCTGCTTCCCACTAGCTATCTGTTTTACATTTGGTAGTGTGTATATGTACATGCCTCTCTCTCACTACGTCCCAGCTTACCCTTCCCCCTCCCCGTGTCCTCAAGTCCATTCTCTACGGCTGCGTCTTTATTACTGTCCTGTCCCTGGGTTCGTCACAATTTTTTTTTAGATTCCATATATAAGTGTCAGCATACGGTATTTGCTTTTCTCTTTCTGACTTACTTCACTCTGTATGACAGTCTCTAGGTCCATCCACCTCACTACAAACAACTCAGTTTCATTTCTTTATATGGCTGAGTACTATTCCATTGTATACATGTGCCACATCTTCTTTATCCATTCATTTGTCGATGGACACTTAGGTTGCTTCCATGTCCTGGCTATTGTAAATAGAGCTGCAATGAACATTGTGGTACATGACTCTTTTTGAATTATGGTTTTCTCAGGGTATATGCCCAGTAGTGGGATTGCTGGGTCGTACGGTAGTTCTATTTGTAGTTTTTTAAGGAACCTCCATACTGTTCTCCAGAGTGGCTGTATCAATTTACATTCCCACCAACAGTGCAAGAAGGTTCCCTTTTCTCCACACCCTGTCCAGCATTTATTGTTTGTAGATTTTTTGATGATGGCCATTCTGATTGGTGTGAGGTGATACCTCATTGTAGTTTTGATTTGCATTTCTCTAATGATTAATGATGTTGAGCATCCTTTCATGTGTTTGTTGGCAATCTGTATATCTTCTTTTAAGAAATGTCTATTCAGGTCTTCTGCCCATTTTTGGATTGGGTTGTTTGTTTTTTTGATATTGAGCTGCATGAGCTGCTTGTATGTTTTGGAGATTAATCCTTTGTCAGTTGCTTCGTTTGCAAATATTTTTTCCCATTATGAGGGTTGTCGTTTCGTCTTGTTTATGGTTTCCTTTGCTGTGCAAAAGCTTTTAAGTTTCATTAGGTCCCATTTGTTTATTTTTGTTTTTATTTCCATTTCTCTAGGAGGTGGGTCAAAAAGGATCTTGCTATGATTTATGTCATAGCATGTTCTGCCTATGTTTTCCTAAAAGAGTTTTATAGTGTCTGGCCTTCTATTTAGGTCTTTAATCCATTTTGAGTTTATTTTTGTGTATGGTGTTAGGGAGTGTTCTAATTTCATTCTTTATATGTAGCTGTCCACTTTTCCCAGCACTACTTATTGACGAGGCTGTCTTTCTCCATTGTATGTTCTTGCCTCCTTTATCAAAGATAAGGTAACCATATGTTTGTGGGTTTATCTCTGGGCTTTCTATCCTGTTCCATTGATCTATGTTTCTGTTTTTGTGCCAGTAACATACTGTCTTGATGACTGTAGCTTTGTAGTATAGTCTGAAGTCAGGGAGCCTGATTCCTCCAGCTCCGTTTTTCTTTCTCAAGATTGCTTTGGCTATTCGGGGTCTTTTGTGTTTCCATACAAATTGTGAAATTTTTTGTTCTAGTTCTGTGAAAAATGCCTTTGGTAGTTTGATAGGGATTGCATTGAATCTGTAGATTGCTTTGGGTAGTATAGTCATTATCAAAATGTTGATTCTACCAATCCAAGAACATGGTATATCTCTCCATCTGTTTGTATCGTCTTTCATTTCTTTCATCAGTGTCTTATAGTTTTCTGCATACAGGTCTTTTGTCTCCTTAGGTAGGTTTATTCCTAGGTGTTTTATTCTTTTTGTTGCAGTGGTAAATGGGGGTGTTTCCTTAATTTCTCTTTCAAATTTTTCATCATTAGTGTATAGGAATGCAAGAGATTTCTGTGCATTAATTTTGTATTGTGCTACTTTACCAAATTCATTGATTAGCTCTAGTAGTTTTCTGGTAGCATCTTTAGGATTCTCTATGTATAGTATCATGCCATCTGCAAACAATGACAGTTTTACTTCTTCTTTTCCAATGTGCATTCCTTTTATTTCTTTTTCTTCTCTGACTGCTGTGGCTAAAACTTCCAAAACTATGTTGAATAATAGCAGTGAGAGTGGGCAACCTTGTCTTGTTCCTGATCTTAGAGGAAATGCTTTCAGTTTTTCACCATTGAGAACGATGTTGGCTGTGGGTTTGTCATATATGGCCTTTATTATGTTGAGGTAGGTTCCCTCTATGCGTACTTTCTGGAGAGTTTTTATCGTAAATGGGTGTTGAATTTTGTCCAAAGCTTTTTCTGCATCTATTGCGAGTATCATATGGTTTTTATCCTTCAGTTTGTAAATATGGTGTATCACATTGATTGATTTGCATATATTGAAGAATCCTTGCATCCCTGGGAGAAATCGCACTTGATCATGGTGTATGATCCTTTTAATGTGCTGTTGGATTGTTTGCTAGTATTTTGTTGAGGATTTTTGCATCTATGTTCATCAGTGACATTGGCCTGTAGTTTTCTTTCTTTGTGACATCTTTGTCTGGTTTTGGTATCAGCGTGATGGTGGCCTCGTAGAATGAGTTTGGGAGTGTTCCTCCCTCTGCTGTATTTTGGAAGAGTTTGAGAAGGATAGGTGTTAGCTTTTCTCTGAATGTTTGATAGAATTCGCCTGTGAAGCTTTCTGGAGCTATCCTTGACTTTTGTTTGTTGGAAGATTTTCAATCACAGTTTCAATTTCAGTGCTTGTGATTGGTCTGTTTATATTTTCTATTTCTTCCTGGTTCAGTCTTGGAATGTTGTGCTTTTCTAAGAATTTGTCCATTTCTTCCAGGTTGTCCATTTTATTGGCATAGAGTTGCTTGTAGTAATCTCTCATGACCCTTTGTATTTCTGCAGGGTCAGTTGTTACTTCTTTTTCATTTCTTATTCTGTTGATTTGAGTCTTCTTCCTTTTTTTCTTGATGAGTCTGGCTAATGGTTTATCAGTTTTGTTTATCTTCTCAAAGAACAAGCTTTTAGTTTTATTGATCTTTGCAACTGTTTCGTTCATTTCTTTTTCATTTATTTCTGATCTGATCTTTAGATTTCTTTCCTTCTGGGAACTTTGGGGTTTTTTTGTTCTTCTTTCTCTAATTGCTTTAGGTGTAAGTTTAGGCTGTTTATTTGAGGTTTTTCTTGTTTCTTGAGGTAGGATTGTGTTGCTATAAACTTCCCTCTTAGAACTGCTTTTGCTGTATCCCATAGGTTTTGGGTCATCGTGTTTTCATTGTCATTTGTTTCTAGGTATTTTTTGATTTCTTCTTTGATTTCCTCAGTGATCTCTTGGTTATTTAGTAGCGTACTGTTTAGCTTCCATATATTTGTATTTTTTATAGTTTTTTTCCAGTAATTGATATCTAGTCTTACAGTGTTGTGGTCGGAAAAGATACTTGATACGATTTCAGTATTCTTAAGTTTACCAAGGCTTGATTTGTGACCCAAGATATAATCTGTCCTGGAGAATGTTCCATGAGCACTTGAGAAGGAAGTGTATTCTTCTGTTTTTGGATGGAATGTCCTATAAATATCAATTAAGTCTATCTTGTTTAATGTCTCATTTAGAGCTCGTGTTTTCTTATAGTTTTTCATTTTGGATGATCTGTCCATTGGTGAAAGTGGGGTGTTAAAGTCCCCCACTATTATTGTGTTACTGTCGATTCCCCCTTTTATGGCTGTTAGCATTTGCCTTATGTATTGAGGTGCTCCTATGTTGGGTGCATAAGTATTTACAGTTGTTATATCTTCTTCTTGGATTGATCCCTTGCTCATTATGTAGTGTCCTTCCTTGTCTCTTGTAACATTCTTTATTTTAAAGTCTATTTTATCTGATATGAGTATTGCTACTCTAGCTTTCTTTTGATTTCCATTTGCATGGAATATCTTTTTCCATCCCCTCACTTTCAGTCTGTATGTGTCCCTAGGTCTGAAGTGGGTCTCTTGTAGACAGCATATATATGGGTCTTGTTTTTGTATCCATTCAGCCAGTCTGTGTCTTTTGGTTGGAGCATTTAATCCATTTACATTTTAAAAAATAAATTTATTTATTTATTTTTGGCTGCCTTGGGTCTTCGTTGCTGTGTGCGGGCTTTTTCTAGTTGCGGCGAGCAGGGTCTACTCTTTGTTGCAGTGCATGGGCTTCTCATTGAGGTTGCTTCTCTTGTTGCGGAGCAGGGGCTTTAGGCGCGCAGGCTTCAGTAGTTGTGGCTCGCAGGCTCTAGAGCACAGGCTCAGTAGTTGTGGCGCACGGGCTTAGTTCCTCCTCAGCATGTGGAATCTTCCCAGTCCAGGGCTGAAACCCGTGTCCCCTGCACTGGCAGGCGGATTCTTAACCAATGGGCCACGAGGGAAGTTCTAATCCATTTACATTTTAGGTAATTATCAGTATGTATGTTCCTATTATCACTTTCTAAGTTGTTTTGGGTTTGTTTTTGTAGGTGTTTTACTTCTCTTGTGTTTCCTGCCTAGAGAAGTTCCTATAGCATTTGCTGTAAAGCTGGTTTGGTGGTGCTGAATTCTCTTAGCTTTTGCTTGTCTGTAAAGGTTTTAATTTCCCTGTCGAATCTGGATAAGATCCTTGCTGGGTAGAGTAATCTTGGTTGTAGGTTTTTCCCTTTCATCACTTTAAGTATGTCCTGCCACTCCCTCCTGGCTTGCAGAGTTTCTGCTGAAAGATCAGCTGTTAACCTTATGGGGATTCCCTTGTATGTTATTTTTCCCTTGCTGCTTTTAATATGTTTTCTTTGTATTTAATTTTTGATAGTTTGATTACTATGTGTCTTGGCGTGTTTCTCTCAGATTTATCCTGTATGGGACTCTCTGCACTTCCTGGACTTGACTATTTCCTTTCCTATATTAGGGAAGTTTTCAACTATAATCTCTTCAAAGATTTTCTCAGACCCTTTCTTTTTCTCTTCTTCTTCTGGGATCCGTATAATTCGAATGTTGGTGCATTTGGTGTTGTCCCAGAGGACTCTAAGACTGTCCTCAATTCTTTTCATTCTTTATTCTGCTCTGCGGTAGTTATTTCCCCTATTTTATCTTCCAGGCCACTTATCCATTCTTCTGCCTCAGTTATTCTGCTATTGATTTCTTCTAGAGAATTTTTAATTTCGTTTATTGTGTTGTTCATCATTGTTTGTTTGCTCTTTTGTTCTTCTGGGTCCTTGTTAAACATTTGTTATATTTTCTCTATTCTCTTTCCAAGATTCTGGATCATCTTTACTATCATTACTCTGAATTCTTTTTCAGGTAGACTGCCTGTTTCGTCTTCATTTGTTTGGTCTGGTGGGTTTTTACCTTGCTCCGTCATCTGCTGCATATTTCTCTGTCTTCTCATTTTGTTTAACTTACAGTGTTTGGGGTCTCCTTTTCACAGGCTGCAGGTTCGTAATCCCTATTGTTTTTGGTATCTGCCCCCAGTGGGTGAGGTTGGTTCAGTGGCTTGTGTAGGCTTCCTGGTGGAGGGAACAGTGCCTGTGTTCTGGTTGGTGTAGCTGGATCTTGTCTTTCTGGTGGGCAGGGCTGTGTCTGGTCATGTGTTTTGGGGTGGCTGTGAACTTAGTATGATTTTAGGCAGCCTCTCTGCAAACAGGTGGGTTTGTGTTCCTGTCTTGCTAGTTGTTTGGCATGGCCATCCAGCGCTGGAGTCTGCTGGCCATTGGGTGGAGATCTCTGGGAGAGCTCTTAGCGTTGTCTTAGCGTTGAGATGGAGGTATCTGGGAGAGCTCTCGCTGATTGATATTACATGGGGCCAGGAGGTGTCTGGTGGTCCAGTGTCCTGGACTCTCCTCTCCCACCTCAGAGGCTCAGGCCTGACACCAGGCCGGAGCACCAAGACCCTGTCATCTACATGGCTCAGAGGAAAAGGGAGGAAAAAAAGGAAAAAAAATTTAAAAAATATATTAAAAAAATTAAAAAAGAAGAGAGCAACCAAACCAATAAACAAAGCCACCAATGATAAGAAGCGCTAAAAACTATACTAAAGTAAACATAAAAATCAAAGAAAGCACATTGGGAGGTCAAGTGTGCTCCCTGCACTTTACATGGAGTCTGAAGATTATGAGATCCATCGAGCCCAATGGGATGGTGCAGGAGACCAGTCAGATTGTGCAAGGAAACAGCTGTGGGTGGGAGCTGAGCTGCTGTGGGTGCATGGCCCGTCCTCGAGAGGACGCTGTGCAGTGGAAGATGGAGGTATGCAACCTGCCTGGCCTTCACTTACGGGGTTCAAATAAGAGGATATCTGGCGCCTCCATGGCCTTCGAAAGCATAGTCTCCAAGTTAACTGGCAGCTCAAAGGACTGCCATGGGGCCACTGGGGAGACAAGAGGAGAGGACCCCGGCTGGAGCCACAGGCCGGCCCCTCCCCCACACCTGGGTGAACTTCTGAGGCTAGACTGTTACCCCAGCCCCGGCATTTCTCCTCTTCACTGCTCTTCTCCATCTTGTCTTCCATGTTTGTGGGGGAGGGGAAATGACTTGGTAGAAATAAACACAATCAAAAAAAAAAAAAAACAGAAAAATCAGAAGTCAGTCACAGTCAGCAAACTCCAAGTCTACAGTTGCTCCCAAAGTCCACCTCCTCGATTTGGGATGACTCGTTGTCGATTCAGGTATTCCACAGATGCAGGTTCATCAAGTTGATTGTGGAGCTTTAATCCGCTGCTCCTGCGGCTGCTGGGAGAGATTTCCCTTTCTCTTCTTTGTTCTCACAGCTCCCGGGGCTCAGCTTTGGATTTGGCCCCGCCTCTGCGTGTAGGTCGCGGAGGGCGTCTGTTCTTCGCTCAGACAGGACGGGGTTAAAGGAGCCGCTGATTCGGGGGCTCTGGCTCACTCAGGCCGGGGAGAGGGAGGGGCACGGATGCGGGGTGGGCCTGCGGCGGCAGAGGCCAGCGTGACGTTGCACCAGCGTGAGGCGCGCCGTGTGTTCTACCGGGTGAGTTGTCCCTGGATCCCGGGACCCGGGACCCTGGCAGTGGCGGGCTGCACAGGCTCCCCGGAAGCGGGTGTGGAGAGTGACCTGTGCTCGCACACAGGCTTCTTGGTGGCAGCAGCAGCAGCCTTAGCGTCTCATGCCCGTCTCTGGGGTCCGCGCTGTTAGCCGCGGCTCGCGCCCGTCTCTGGAGCTCCTTTAAGCAGCGCTCTTAATCCCCTCTCCTCGCGCACCAGGAAACAAAGAGGTAAGAAAAAGTCTCCTGCCTCTTCGGCAGGTCCAGACTTTTTCCTGGACTCCCTCCCAGCCAGCCGTGGCGCACTAGCCCCCTTCAGGCTGTGTTCACGCCGCCAACCCCCGTCCTCTCCCTGCGCTCTGACCGAAGCCCGAGCCTCAGCTCCCAGCCCCGCCCACCCCGGCGGGGGAGCAGACAAGCCTCTCGGGCTGGTGAGTGCCGGTCGGCCCCGATCGTCTGTGCGGGAATCTCTCCGCTTTGCCCTCCGCACCCCTGTGGCTGCGCTCTCCTCCGCGGCTAGAAAGCTTCCCCCTTCCGCCACCCGCAGTCTCCGCCCGCGAAGGGCCTCCTAGTGTGTGGAAGCCTTTCCTCCTCCACGGCTCCCTCTCACTGGTGCAGGGCCCGTCCCTATTCTTTTGTCGCTGTTTATTCTTTTTTCTTTTGCCCTACCCAGGTACGTGGGGAGTTTCTTGCCTTTTCGGAGGTCTGAGGTCTTCTGCCAGCGTTCAGTAGGTGTTCTGTAGGGGTTGTTCCACATGTAGATGTATTTCTGATGTATTTGTGGAGAGGAAGGCGATCTCCACGTCTCACTCCTCCGCCATCTTGAAGGTCCTCCCACAGTCTTGTTTTTGATGTGTCTTTTAGTTTGTTGTTGGCCTTTTGGTGGCAACTAGAGTTCATGTGAATTCCATCGATGGACTTCCACCTGGCGGCAACACTGACTTTTCTTCGAGGAAAAATGAGAGAGAAATGAGCTCTGTCTGCAACTCTAAAGTTTCTTATTGGTTTTGCCTTTATTTTTTCCTTTTTAAATTAAAACAACTGGAAGACAGAACAACTGCAGGTTCTTTGACTGCTGGGTTCTGCTTGCGTCACTCAAGGAAATAGTGGTGCTTAAACCACAGAGACTTGATTGTAAATATCTTGTGTGTGCACGTAAAGTTGGTTGTGCATTTCCCCTCCCCCAACACGTGCCCTCACACGCACGTGCACACATGCATTTATGTTTCGAGGTGACTTGCCCACTCGATCACCCACTACCACCATAACACCCACACTGTTCTGAGTGAACAGAGGCTGCGTCAGGAACTGTAGGGACTGCACCGCCCTCAGAAAGGGTGAAGAAATGGGGGTTTTGGTGTAAAATGCACCTCAGGAGCGTGGTGTTCTTTTTCCTTTGCTACCAACTCTTCATGGTGGGTAATTCCAACCCTGGCTCTGCTTTTCTGTACATTTGCTTAAACCTGCACACACACCCTGCCCACACCCATGCACTCACACTCACCGCACGCGCACACACACACACACACGCACGCCCTGTGGCTGTGTCTCCACCTTTCTCTTCCGACTCTCGCTGTCAGCCCAGGAGAGCTCTCCTGCCCTCTCCTTGCACCCCTTTCTCTTACCCGCCTCCTTATTTACACTGTGAGCTGCACAGCGCCCCTCACAGCCAGTAAATGTGAGAACAGCGCCATTGATTGACCCCATTGCAAGGAAAAGGAGTAAGACGACGAGAGGCGAAGTACAAGATGCAGTGAGCCATGTGCCACACGTCGGGGGCTTGAGTTCGCCCGGAAGGCTCTGCAGAACCCCCGAATCACCGCCCTGGTCCTCAGCCTGTTCTCACTGAACTGTTTTCCTCAGGTTCTTGAATCAGCACTCCGTATGAATAAACATTTATTGGGGGTTCAATTCAACTGTTTTTGCTTAATTACTGTTGCAAAGAGCTGGTTTTCCATTACTTTTTATTGCAGATATGTAGTATTTAAAGTGTATTTTGGATTAAACAGGTTTCGTGGGCTGGCCAGGCCACCAAATCACTAGTTCTGAGCTCCAAATATCTGACTTAACTCTACTTCTTTGTTGGGGACAGTCTGTCCTAAGAGTGAATCTCAGTATCTCTTTGTGTTCTCTGTTTCCATCTTGGCTGCAGCAGAAACCCTGAGGGGTGTGCTTGCATGTGTGTGAAGGGGGTGGGGGAATGACAGGGGCTCATTCCATGTTTCTGCTCAATTCCTTACCTGCCCCCTGGCCCCCTTTCGCCAAATGGTCGGGACCCCCATGGAGACCCCGAGTGGTGTAAGAGTGAGGGAGAGTCTTCAGGGGTGAGAGGCCCCCTCCCACGTTTGCATCTCCTCATGTTCGTCAGAGCTGCCTGCTATGCAGCTTCCCACTGCCCCCTTCTCCCATCTGATTCTCTTTCATCCAAAATACACAAAATCCCTGACGTAGAGAACTCAGGTTGTTCCAAAGGACTGTAGCCCCTTCAGGAGAAGCGAATTTGCAGTCACATCCAAGTGTGGTGCTGTGAACATCCACATCCATCCCAGCGTCACCTCTCAGTCGTCCGCCTGTGGATTATCTGTGGGGAGGTCCATGCTCCTGCTGGGCTCCTCCTGGGCATTTCCACTTTGTTTCTGCTTGCCTGGTGGGCAGATCAAGGTGTAGGCAGGGCTGGTTTCTCTGAGGCCTCTCTCCTTGGTGTGCAGTTGGATGTCTTCTCCCTGTGTCCTCACGTGGTCACCCTGTGTGTGTCTGTGTCCTGACCTCCTTATAAGGACACCAGTCATATTGGATCAGGGCCCACTCATGACCCATGGTTTTAACTTAATCACCTCTTTAAAGACCCGCATCTCCAAATGCAGTCACATCCGGAGGTCCTGGGGTCAGGACTTCAACATACAAATGTAGGGGGACACAGCTCAGCCTATCGCACCCACACATAGGAAACGAGGTCAGGAATGCAGGAGGACAGAGTCAGTTTTCCGAGCCCTGGTGAGGCCCCCAGAAGTGGAGAAGCAGGAGACAGAGGAAGGGCGAGGCCAGAGCCAGGTGGGTTCACAGGCCTCTTAGCAGCGGCAGGAGGGGAGACACTTTCTCCCGTATCGGCGGTGGCTTTCAGGAGCGCGAGTCTCGCCGGATCACCTCTGGGGCGTCGCGTGGGAAGGCCCCTCTGGGCTCTCGGGGACTCTGCATCTGGCCAGCTATGTCCCCTGGGCGTAGTGGAGGAGGGAGGCCGCGCCGTCCGGGAACCCCTTTCCCCCCAGCAGAGCCTGCGCCCCTGGTGCTGGCAGGCGTGCGGCTGCTGTTGCAGGAAGTCACGTCTCTGCGCCCGTGTCTGTCTGGGGCCCCGCTCAGAAGTTTCCAGAAGTTGTGACCCCCTCAGGGACTCAAGGACACGCTTCCTTCCCCAGAAACCCGTGGAAGCCTGGCGCCAGGAGGGCCGTGTCTGTGCCTTTTGCAGAGCGGTGAGTCCCGAGCAGGGCCTGGGTTGGGGGCCTGCAGGCCGCGTGGGGAGCCATGTGAGGAGTGGGCGCTGCTGCCAGGCCCTGAGGAGCCTCCGGTTTCACACCATGGAGCCGTGGGCCCTGATGTGAGGCCTGGTGTCAGGGTGGCTCTCGGGGCACTGTGTCCCCGCGAGGCTCCCCAGAGGCCTTCCGTGAGCCATGGCCTCGGGCTTAGGAGACGTGCTGTGGGGGAGCGATCAGCAGAGCGTTGGCCTGAGACTGGGGGCGGGAGGAAGGCGGACCTGCCTCCACGGGGGGCCTCTTGGAGAAATCCGTGCTCACGGGTACACGCATCTCTGAAATTCCTGTAATTCACGGAATTACGCTAAATAATAATTAAGCGTTGCGGCTGTCAGCCTTCAGGTCCCTGAGGACCTGTAGCTGAGGCTCCTCTCAGGAGGGACAGGAGAGCAGGTAGTGTCGCTTCCGGAGAACAGACACCCTGGGCGGGCGGGGAGGCCGACTCCCAGCAGCTGCAGAGAAGCGGGGCTTGGGCTGGAGGCAGTTCGGTCTGCGTGTCTGAGATTCCTTTTCCTCTTTCCTTTCTAAACCCACAAGGGGCCCAGGGGCCAAGCGGGCAGGGAGAGGGTCAGTGATCCGAGGTCTAAAGTGGGAGCTTCTCCTGGGGCCGGTGGGAAGAAGGGCATTCCAGATCCCCGGAATAGCATGTGCAAAAGCATGGAGGATGCGGCTGCGCAGAGCTGCAGGCAGTGGGGCTGTGAGGGAGGTGGGAGTGGGTGGTGACAACAGACCCGACGAAGGGGCCCGGTGGCTTTTTATAGGGCCCATCACTGGACGGTTCTCTTCACTGGATGCAGTTCATTTGGTGTCGTAGACGGTTTCCAGTCGCAGAGAGAAGAGCTAGCAGGGCAGTGGCTTAAAGCAGAGGGACGAGTTAGTAGGCTGTTGAGGTAGAGGCTGGGGGGATGGACGGGAGAGGAGGAGGCGAAAGAGGGGCTTTCAGGAGATGTAGCCGACGTGGGCGCGGGCATCATTGGTGAGTGAGACGGGCAGCAGAAGAGGAATCCGGCGTGGGGCCACTCAGGAAGAGGTGTTCGTGCCACGGAGGTGACGGTGTCCAGAGAAGCGCGATTCTGCCTCTGGAGCTCTTGGAAGAGTTTGGGAATGTGTTTAGGACTCATGACTGATGAAGGCCGTCCACGTGGAGGGGCCCGGGGAGGAGTGTAAAATGTGAGAAGGCGGGGCCGACAGTAGAAGCCTGGTAGACGCGGATGTGTCGGGGGTGTGTGGAGAAGGGGCAGCGGGAGGGCGATGAGGGCTGGCGGAGAAGCAGGAAGACCCGCGCGGACGGCAAGGCGGCGCGTCGGGCACCAGGCGGAGGAGGTGGTGATGGAAAAGCCGTCGGAGGCCGTGGGCGCCAAGGACGCGGCTGGTGAACTGAGTGGGAGGAGGTTCTTCCTAGTGTCAAGACGCTGTTACTTAACAGTTAAATACGTGGGAGGGAGAATATCCACACGCGCCAAGGCCCGCTCTCGCGCTGGAGCCGCCCGCCCCCCGCGCCCCCCCCGCCCCCCCTCCCGCTCCCGCTCCCGCTCCCGCCTCGGGCTCTCGCTGCTGCTCGCACTCTTCCTGAGCATCAGCAGTGCTGGCGACGTTTTTAACGTTGGGTGAAAGTTATCTGGGCAAGAAGCGGTACTGCGGGTATAAACTGAAGTGACACAGGTGGATGGTTTCCTTTACTTTGGGTGCTTTTCCTCTCACTGTCTCCTCAGAGGCTTTTGTGGTGAGAGAGGGCAGGCCCGGCTGGGTCCCCAAACCAGACACGCGCCAGCATGACTTAGGCGGGTAGGTGGTCGTCATTCTGGTCAGCCATGTGGTCACATTTGTGATGTCATTTTCTGTCCCTATTTTCCTTTTAAAAAATATTGTATCAACTTTGAAAGGTAAAGTTTCAGAGGGAAATATCTTTTGACCTTGAAATTCCACAGAAACTGTTCCTGTTTTCTTTTTAATGAAACAGATTAGGGCAGATCTATCCTCTAATATTTTCTTTTCGTAAATATTTTCCAAATCTTTGAATAGCTTTAAGTGAGGAAGAAGCAAACTCAAGCAGACAGCTGCTTGCACGTTGGTGGCTGCTGTGTTCAGGCGTCGGCGGTGTGTTTGTGTGTTGATGGGTGCTGTGTTCAGGCGTTGGCGGTGTGTTTGCGTGTCGATGGGTGCTGTGTTTGGAAAGTGCGTTTGGTTCTCACCTGTGTTTCCTTTGACCACCCTCTGGGCACGGGGGAGGAGGGGTGGCTGTTATACACATGTGAGCTCTTGCCGATGAAATGGTGACTCTTCTGTCAGTGGGAGCCATCATCTTGCCCTGGGGTGCGGCGGTATGTTATGTCCCTCGGGGATGCCCACAGCTGGACACAGCTGAGACTGTCTCCTCTGGGGCCACGTGGGCTTAATTACTTCACCAGCGCTAAGCGGCACTCTGCCAGGCCACTCTCGTGGGGCTCACAGCCCCGAAGGTCCCCCTAATTGGCTCCCACCCGTTATCCCAGGCTCGTCCCCACCAGCTGTGTGTCCTCTGTGTGAGCCCTCCCCATTTACTGGTATGTGTTCAAGCGAGCCCAGCCCAGAAGCCCCGACATTCCTGGGGTGGGGTAAGGAAACCCTCGGGGACAGAAGGAAAGGTTAGGGCCTGTCGAGTAACCCTTCTTGGAATCAGTCTTAGACGGAGCATCAGGAAGGTAATGTGGTCACAGCTTCTCTGTTCAGTATCTGCGTTGTTCAATTCAAGGTTTGTTTACACAGGGTTCTGGACATTTTAAAGATGAGCCAGACCTTCTGGTATTCTTGGGGTGATGGCTGAGCGAGTGAGCAGTCAAAACCACTTTCAGACTGTGAAGAAATCAGGATCGTTTCCTCAGCTTCTTTTATTCAATGACTTTTTGTAAATCCAGTAACTGATAACCTGTAGAATATTTCATACTACAAAGGCAGTAACATTTAGAAACACAGATTCACAAGAAAATAAAATGGCAGTATATTCCCACTGCCCAACGTAGAAGCACTGTAAATGTCAGTGCTGCTTTTTACACCCTTCGTATTTACAGCCACAGCTTTTTAGAACTTCATTTAGCATCAGCCTATTATTATGCTAAGAAATATTAACTTATAGAACGTTTGATGGTTTCGTATATTCCATTGTGTGGCCATACTATATATATGTAAGTGTATGTGTATGTGTATATATATATATTTTTAAAATTTATTTAAAAACAACTTTTTAAAAGAACAGTTTAAGATTTACAAAAAACTGTGACGCTAGGACAGAGAATCCCATATACCCCACACCCAGTTTCTCCTTATTAACACATTAGTACATATATTTGTGATAATTAATGAACCAATATTGATATATTACTATTAGCTAAATTCCACACTTTATTCAGATTTCTTTAGTTTTTCTCAGTGTCCTTTTTCTGCTCCAGGAGCCCATCCAGGTACCGTGTTATGTTAGTCATCGTGTCTCCTTAGGCTTCTCTTGGCCATGACGTTTCCTCAGCCTCCCCTTGTTTCTAGTGACCTTGACCTTGAGGAGTGCTGGTCAGATACTTTGTAGAATGTCCCTCAGTTTGGCTTTGTTGATATTTTTCTCACGATTACACTGGGGTTATGAGTTTCTGGGAGGAAGACCACAGAGGTAAATGCTGTTCTCGTTACATTATGTCAGGGGCACACACTGTCAAGATGACTTATCCCTGTTGACGTTGACCTTGATCTCCTGGCTGAGGTGTGTTTGCCAGGTGTGTCCATGTGAAGTAACTCTTTCCCCCCTTTCCACACTGTACTCTTTGGAAGGAAGTCGCTATGCACAGCCCACATCTAAGGAGTGGGAGCTGTGCTCCCCACCTCGAGGGGGAAAATCTACACACATTATTTGGAATTTTCCTGCACAGGAGGTTTGTCTCTTTTCCTCGTTTATTTATTAATTTCTTTTATACTTTGGATAATAATCCACTACTACTTTATTTTTTTGGCTCCGATTTTTCCAGCTTTGGTCAGTAGGAGCTGTTTCAGTTGGCTCTCTTTGAATACTCCCATCTGTATGGCTATTGTCTTGAGCACTTCCTTACTTTCTGGTGCTACATGATGCTCTAGGCTCATCTGGTGTATTTCCTGCCCGAATCTTAGAATTAGCCATCTCTCTAGGGAATCTTAGTGCCTTTTATTTGTGAGTGGGATTAGAAGCCAGGATCTGAGCACTGGGTGTGCTCATTGCTACTGTGGTGTCATTGCTTGTGGACGTCTTAGCTAACAGAGCGAGGAGTCACATGTGTGTGCACTAATCATACTTATAAATATTTCTGTCTGTGACCATCTGTATCTGTATCAGGCTAAACAGCAGCGCTTATCGGTGTCTCCGACCCTAGTTCATCGCCACGGGGGTCCTCCTGTCTCCTGCCTTTGCTTCTGTCGTCTGCAGCTGCAACAGTGAGAGGTCTGGCCCCCACCAACTGCCGTCTATTTACTTAATTGTTGGACTTCAGTGTCAGAATTGCTAGTCTGTGCTCCTGGTGAAACTTTATCAACTAGAATACAGGGCTTATGTACAGTCTCTTTTGCCAGTAGTTTTATAGGCTCTCCTCGTTTCCAGAGTTACTTAGGTCAGCATCTTTCCCGCAGCCCCTGAGAGGTGGTGGTTTCTCACATTTGTAACACGGTTACATTCTTTTGTCATAGTCTTCATTCCATCCCGGCGTCCTCCTGCCTCACTGTTAATTTTTCGTTAAATTTGCATACATTTAGGTTCATCTTTGTGCTGTAAGCTCAGTGGGCTTCAACAGGCATGTAGAGTCATGTGTCCACAATTACGGAGAAGCTTCACTGCCCAAAAAGTGCTCTGCGCTGCACCCAGTCAGCCCTCCCTCCCGGGACCCCTGGACACCACTGATCTTTTCCCTGTCTCTATAGTTTTATCTTTTCCAGAATTTTCAGACTGGTTTCTTTCACTTAAGGATGACTTCTTTTTGAATACTGCGATAACAATCCTGTTCTCCCCAGGGGCCCAGTGAACAGGCTCCCACCCACATGCTTGAGCTGATCCCCTGGGGCTGCAGAGACATGATGCTTGGGAAACGTGTGGGGACTCTGCGTGTTATCTGTGGGGCAAGGCTGTACGGCGAGACTTGCCTGTGGAAGTTTTCCTTTTTCTTCAGCAAGGTCGTGGATGTCTGTTGAGGTATGTTCAGGGGACAAGGGCAGCACCCTGTTTGTATGGTCTTTCACGTGGCTACAAGACGTGCACGGTTTAGAAGAGTTGGAGGAACAGATCATTCTGTGATTTATGGGTTCTCTTACCTTCTGAATTCCACGTAAATTGATGTAACCTCCACGTTCATATCTTAGCACGTGGCCTTTGTCCAGTCGCTTAAGTGGAATCACAAAACCATGCTGCTCTCTGTGGGCCCTGGGACATCATCCGAGGCTGGGGATGCTAATCCTGGAAACGGACCTTGAGGTGCTATTGCCAGTCCTGACACACCAGCTCGCTCAACCGCCTCTTTGTTTTTTTGAGGTCAGGGGGAAATGAAGAGAAAACGTGTGAGAGGGGAGGGAGGGAGGAGAGGAGGTTCTGCAGTGATTTGCACCCAAGGAGAGGGTGTAGAGTCACAGACATCAGAAGAAAAATTAACCTGGCATTTTCTGCTGTCCCCAAGTCCTAGGCAACTGATTTCAACCTTTCGACCTGAGAAAAACAAATTGAAAATCGTGCATCCATGGTACATGTTATGCTGGTGAGATTCTCTGCAAACTACATACGGTCTCACATGTGCGAGAGAGTAAGGCTTGCTGTGGGAGGGGTCGTAAGACAGCAAAGTGCCTTGGTTCTCATGGCTCCTGCTGCCCCGTGCACAGCAACGAGGACCCATCATTTTCTCATTAGTTAATCGTCTCTGAAAAGAATCCAGTCTCATTCTGTCAGCGTGTTCTTTGTGTCCTTTCTGGTGGCTTTTCGCATCCCATCTGATCTGCTTGTGATTGTCTTTCTCCTTCTGTTCCTTCTCCTCACTTTTGTAAGAATGTGGTTGCTTCTTCGACATGGAATTCCAGTGTTTTTCATCAAATGGGAGAATTTCTGATGTCTCTGAACTGCTTTACTGTTACAATAGGAAAGAAAGAGCCTGGGCTAGAATAGAAGGGGGAGTTACAGTGGATACGAAGAAGGGTAGAATTTTCTTTTTGTAATGAAATCTTGGAAAACATAAAATAGCCTTATTCTGAATGTGTGAGAATGAGAAGGGGGGGACTTTGAGGGCGTGAGGTTCTCACAGGGTGAGAGTTGGAGAAATCACTCATTTATTACTGAATAAATGCAGCAGAGCTTTTAGTTCCTCTCTACTGAGCACCTGCTCTGGGTTGAGTAAGCGAAGCAAACTTTCGTCAGCGCACCGGGGACATCCGAGTTATTCTGTGTCATGGGGGCTGTGGGAGACCCCAGAGGGGGAAGCTAGGATACAGAGTCATCACATTGAGAACATCCAGTGTCCCCTCTGAGAACCAGGCCCAGAGGAATGTTCCCTAGCATGCACAGGACAGGGCACATTTTCTGGCATGCCCTTGACACTTTGGGGATGGAGGCCTTGAAACGTTACTGGTGGGTCATCATCACCGATGTGAGGTATGCAGATGCACTTCCCTTAGTGGCTTCTGGGGACGGGTCTCTGTATTTCACTTGTGTCTGTCTGTGTGGCCCATAAGGGACCTTGAATGGATGCTTGCTGGGTGGAATTGCAATTTAAGACGCCCCTAGTTGCTCACAGCTAGGCACGGAGAAGGAGGTGGGCGCGTCACCCATCACTTCTGTGCAAACCTGTAGGCAGCTCTGCTCCGTGCCACCGTCAGTTATCGCCATGTGTGGCCACCCAGGGCCTCAGGCCAACCTGCCAGCACCAGACAAAGACAGGGCTCATCACACTTTCCTCGCGGCACTCTGCCCATGAGCTCAGCCATGCCTGCTGGATGCTGCCTGGCAGTTTGCCTTTTCCTATAGTGTGTTGTCAGCAGAACCCATAATATAGATGTAAATGAGGCCGTGGAGACTAGAAAGAAGGAAAAGAAATCTTGAGAGTTCATTTCCCCACTCATGCAGTTCTGGTCCTGCTTTTTGAAACAGCACTCAACTTTGGTTCTGTGTCACCTTGACCTTTTAACTCTGCTTGATAGAAGGGAGAAATGGGTTGGACGTTGGGCCCTTGAACTGAATCACAGAGGTGACTCTGTGAGGTTCGTGCAGCTCCTACTGGGCGGGGGGCAGGATGGCACACTGACCACAGTCCTGCTTCCTTCTCTGGAGGAAGAGTCCCGGGCCTGCCCCGCAGGGTCAAACAGCTGTGGCAAATGCGGAAAGAAGGCTCGTAGGGGCATTTGCTGCAAGCTTTTACCGACGACGTTAGTGGTTAGCCAGCCCTGGATGTGGCTCCAGGCCCAGTGCAGAACTCAGTTGACCCTGCCTGTCCAAGACTTAGATATAGATGGGAAGGATGGACCGGTTTATTAAATCTGCACAGGATGCAGAGGGAGGGGCTGGAGAAAAGTTGCAGTTGCACAGGTAGCGTCCAGAAGATTTAGGCTGTGGCTACGACAAGTGTGAATTCCCACAAGGATGAGGACAGAGTCCTGTTCTGGGGTCGAGAGGTCAGTGGTGGGAATGGGCCAGGACGGTCCAGGCTGGGTGGCTCAGCAGTGAATGTGGAAAAAGCCAGCTTGTGTTCTGAGGTGAACTTGGAGTCCGTGGTGTCCTGGGATCCTGGAAAGGCCCACATGCTCTTGGGCAGCGCAGTCCAAGTTTGGGGGCGTGTGGCTGCCCCTGCGTGAACTGTGCTGGGGCCGTGAGGCCACCTGGCGTCGGCGAGGCCAGCCTTGCTGTCCCTGAGCGCTGAGCCGTGCCGCGCGGAGGGGCGCCCAAGGAGTGTGCTGGGCCTGGCTGCTGCGGAGTCCCGTGGGGGCGCTGCGTCCCTTGTGCTGTGTTCTGGAGGTGTCCTGTCTTGGTTCCCGCCTATTTTTTCAAGCCCAGTTTCTAACCTCCTTTTGGTCCCATGAGCAGTCTGCTTTCCTTCTAAGGGAGTGGGGCCAGCTCAGTTTTCTGTAAACTAATTGAGGCTTTTCAGGCCCATGGTGTCTGTCACAAGTATTGAGCTCAGCTGTTGTAGGAGAGAAGCAGCCATAGATGAGGTGTAAGCAGGGGGGTGGACTGTGTCCCAATAGCACTTTACCTGCACAAGCGTGTGGCCGTGCTTTGCGTGCCCCGGGTACCCTGAAGCTCCTGGGGCTCCTCTCTCTGACCCCCGGGTGGCTTGATGGGCTCCAGCTCTGGTGAGGGGAGGGGAGAGGCGGAACGAGGGAGAGGAGTGTCCACCGCTGCAGGTGGCCTGTCGCTCCTGGTCTCTGTTCACTCCTGAACTGCGTGCCTCACTGGAGACGGGGATAGACGAGAGCAGGGAAGGTAGACTGAAACCTTGTCAGCTCACGTTTTTCAAGTGTAGCGGCCCCAACCCTTTCTGAATAAAGCGTATTAACGTACTGTGGCCTGTGTCCTGCGGGGTGCCGTTGCCAACTGGACGCTGCTTGTTCATATCACTGTGACACAGTTTGCAGTCATTTTTCTTCTCTGTTCCGCTATGTAATCTGGACCTACCGTGGACAGCAGGGTGCAGGAGATCAAGGATGCTGAAATACAACAAGTTAAAGAGGAGGACAAAAACAGTTACTGCTCAGATTCACCCGGACACCCTTCCTAGCCCTTCAGCCCCATCCTCTGTAGCGTGTCTGCGTGTCCCCAGTACTTCAGGTGTCAGTGTTAAAAGGATGTGCAGTGACAGTTGTCTCATTTGGGATTTCATGTTTGGCACGAAGACTGCACTTACCACCATGCTTCTTTTGTGGACAGGTGCTCACAAATAGCAAACGTTCTTTCTTATCTCATCATTTAAAAACAAAACCAGAAAATTATCTGAAAAAGACCTCTGATGTTTTTGAGCTCGTAGTGTGAGAATTCTAAACATCAAGCTGTAGGAGCAGTTCTTGCCTTTTAATCCTGATTTAAAAAAAATATATATAAATATACATCTATCTTAAAATGAAACCTAAGATACTCATAAATGTTAGTTGATGTATGATTTTTTTCCTTCATAGATAATACAAAATAATTTGAATAAGGCATGTCACTTGATGCCTGGGAAAATACAGAGTTTGGATCCAGAAAATGAACCATAAAGAGTTTGTTAAATTTACTTTATAATGCAGTCTTTAATAATATGCTGATTCAAAGTTTATTGATTTGTTTTTGGGAGGGGATGCTGCTATTTATTTATTTATTTATTTGGCTGCATTGGGTCTTCGTTGCTGCGCGCAGGTTTTCTCTATTTGCGGTGAGCAGGGGCTACTCTTTGTTGCGCTGCATGGGCTTCTTATTGCTATGGCTTCTCTTGTTGTGGAGCACAGGCTCTAGGTGCATGGGCTTAGTAGTTGTGGCACGTGGGCTGTAGAGTGCAGGCTCAGTAGTTGTGGCATGTGGGCTCAGTAGTTGTGGCTCTCGGGCTCTAGAGCGCAGGCTCAGTAGTTGTGGCACGCGGGCTCAGTAGTTGTGGCTCATGGGCTGTAGAGCGCAGGCTCAGTAGTTGTGGCTTGTGGGCCCAGTAGTTGTGGCTCGCGGGCTCTAGAGCGCAGGCTCAGTAGTTGTGGTGCATGGGCTTAGTTGCTCCGCGGCATGTGGGATCTTCCTGGACCAGGGATCGAACCCGTGTCCCCTGCATTGGCAGGCGGATTCTTAACCACTGAGCCACCGGGGAAGTCCTAAAAATTTTAAATTAAAATTACTTCTACATGTTGTGCCCTTCTCGTTGGAAATGCAGAAACCTGGGATCCACTCTGGCCTCAGGAATCCACATGGCATTTTTTCAGGACCCCGGTTGATTCATGGGCACTAAAGTTTGAGAACTGTGTGTTCTATCATGTGACGATGGCAGAATAAGATCGATTTCCTAAGGAGGGTCCTGAGATTTTATGTGACTGTCCAGGGGCCCCATGCATCAGGAATGGCTGAGAAACTGAACGAATCTTTCGCTCTTTCACCTGAGACCCGAGGCAGCCCAGCACTGCGACAGTCCCCAGGCCATGCATCCAGCACAGCCGCGGAAGGCTGGGTCTGCAGCGCACGTGCACCACAGTCGCAGCCTTACTTTTGTCTGGTCTCCGTCAGTTGTTCTCACTTCCACGCTGTTGTTTCACGGGGAGCTGCTGTGTTTGGCCTGGCTCATGACTGCACCAGTCGGGGGGGTCTCTGGGGCTCCATTTCTTTCTCCTAATGCAGTGTGTATTTGCACCCTCAGTATTTGACATTCAAGGCTCCTTGTTAAATATTTTTTTCAAAGCTTTTCTTTAACTTTGTATCTATGGAAACAAGGTTAGAAATGCTTTCTAAATCCAAAAGAATAATTCAGCAAATACCCTTTTTGGGGAAAATATTATTGCATCTCAGAAAACCCGTCTGAGAACAAAAAGCAAAGAGACAGTTAAAATGCCACTCAGAATACACCTAGTCCAGCTGGAGCGGGAATGCACGGGGCTGATGTTACTGAACCAGGTGCGCTTTGCCCGCCTCGCAGCAAGCCGCCCGGGTGTGCCGCAGAGAGAGGTTCGTGTGGCCCTGGGGTGGGAGGTGTGGCCCTGGCAGAGCCCGCACCTAACAACCTGGGAAGGTGAAGGTGGACGTGCAGGGCGTGAGGACGAGGGCTGCCACCCCCGGGCCGCGGGCTGGAGGGCTTTGTTCCTGTCTCCGCCCCTGCACCGTCCCTTTTGTGGACAGAGACATGCTGGTGGACGGCTGCACACAGCAGAGGCGATGCCCGCCCCCCTCTCTCCAAGGGGAGGACGGGCCTGTGACGGGAGCTGCTTCTCCTTCTGGGGCGTCCTGGGGGGCGGGCAGCCCCGCTGCTCCCTCTCCCCCTTTTCCTCCCCACTCTCTTTGAAATCTCCATCAGGGCTTCGATCTGAGATCTTGTTGCCCTTGTCTCCGGAGGTAAGCGCCAGTTTCGGATTGCGCAGCCCCTGGGCTGGTGCCCTTTAATCTCTTGCTTGCTTTTCAGGGTCTTGTTCCAAGAGAAGTGGGTTTTTAACGTGGAAGTGGTTTTCTATTGCTGCCTGGACACCCTGCCCTGACACGTTTTTGCCTTTGATCCGACGGAAGCACCCAGGTACAGCACAGTGGGCGCAGGGGGCCTCGGTGTTTGTGTGGTCTGCGCCTGGGGCACGGTGACGTTGAGAGCAGTGCCGGGTGCAGGGAACCCACCCCTTCACCGCGGAGAAGGCCGAGCAGAGCTGGCCCTCCGCTCCCCTTTGGGCTTTAAGACGGCTTTAAAGAGAACCTCTTTTCACTCTTACGCCTTCGTTGCTAGAAAAGGGTATAATGTGATCCCCAGAATTCAGGGTTTCAAGCCCTTCATGTTTTCCGTGAGGGAGACGATGAGAAGTTGATAAGGGGCGGCCACTGCCGGTGGGTGCAGCGGTCACGTACCCCGGGTCCAGGGGCTCACGGCCCGGCTGCGCTTCCTGAGGCCCAGCAGAGCCAGGCCGACACGACGCCGCTGCCAGGGAGCAGCAGTGGGCCTGAGGGCCGGGGCTGTGGGCAGCGGGCTCGAAGCCGTGCCGGCAGCAGCGCTCACCGTGCCTGGGTGTCTCCGAAGTCAGGGGAAGGCGGGGTTTCTGTCACGTGACTTTGCCGTAGCTGTTTAAGTCGTGACGTCCGCCGTGTTCCCGTCCCAGAGCCGGTAAGGCTGTGGCGTAAAACACCCTCGCAGACGCCATGGCCATGAGGGCTTGAGTGTCTGTCCTGAGAGGCTGCCTTCCGTGCTCGCACGACTCTGTCCGCCCCGTGTGTGTGGCGATGGGGGCAGCTCTGGGGCTTCGCCGGGTACCAGCCTCAACGTGGGCCCAGTGGAGAACCGCTGGAGAACCGCTGGAGAACCGCTCAGGGGCGAGGGTGAGTGCGTGCGTGCAGGCTCCCGCCCGCGGGCCTTGAGGAAGATGCGCACAAGCCTGCTGAAGAAGCGGGCGACGGCCCGGGCCCCGCGGTCCAGGTGACACCTGCCTCTGGTATTGCCCGGTTCCTGCTGTCAGACGCCAGCTCCATTCAGCCGGGCGTGACGGGCGTCTGTGAAATGGGCTTAATGCTGGACTCAGAGCTGCCTGTGCACCCCTGCGGCTGTCAGGGAGGGAGCTGGGCTGTGCCTTCCACCCCAGCCTTGGCAGGGCTTCTCTGCTCTTTTAGGAGGTGGCGCCCCCCCCCGCCCCCGCTGGAGAGCTCGGCAGTCGTGGTGGGAGAGGGGACCTGTCGCCACCTGGTCCACCAGCCACCCCTGCCCGGGACCTCTGCCCCGTCAGGAGGGGCACCTCCTGCTGCCTAGTGGGCCGGCCAGGCACTCGAAAGACGTCGGGCCCCGGGGATGGAAGGTCACGGGATGAGGGTGGTACGTGCTTTACCAGAGGCCTTGTCCCTGCCACCTGTGTTCTGACGCCACTTTTCCCAGTAAAGGGAACGGCTGAATCGGGCGAGCCACAGGCTGAGTGTGGACGCCTCACGTGTGGGAGCTGGAGGCCTTGAGAGCTCTCGCCCGGCTCCCTTTAGCAGCAGAGGAGCGGCTGGTGGGCTCGCCCGGTTCGCCACGCGCCGGCCCTGCTCCCGGGCGGGCTCGGCGGAGGACCCACCTGCGCGCGCGGGCACCCCGTGGGCCACGGAGCCGTCCCGGCTGTCCTGGCACTCGCCGCAGGGAGGTGGCCCTCAGGACCCACACCCGCAGGGGCCCCCTGGCCTGCAAGCGTTGCGCCGGGAGGGCCTGCACCGCTCCCACTCGGGTCCAGTGGCTCACAGCTTGGTTCAGGCACGAACCTTCGTGTTCCGAGGCCACACACACACAGCTTCTAGGTTGCTGCTACTTAGATATGTAGAGCCAAGAAGCAGCTCCCGGAAAAAGAGAAATGGTCCAAATGAGTGGAGAACAAGCTAAGTATATGACAAGTCAATGCCAAAACCAAAGCCTGGAAAACAAACCAGCCCCAAATCGCTGTCTGCCCATCGCCGGGCTTTCCTGGGGCGCCACCAGGTGGGGCGCTGCGCCTGCGCTGGTTTCCCCTTGTTTCCTCTGGTTTCTTCAGCTTCTGCTTCGACACTTGCCTCTGGGCCGGGGCTTCCGGTGCTCAGCTCGCAGGACGGGGTCTGCCACAACTTCCCTGAGTCCTGCCGGCTCTGAGTGGCCTCCTGTCCCTTCCTGTCGGGCTGGGGGCTGCTCCCGGGGCCAGGAGCAGAGCCGAGGCAGGGGTGTCGCCGTAGGGGAGGAGCGTGTGGCTGCAGGGGCTCTCCGAGTGGAGGGGTGAAGGCGGAGCTCTGGACGTGCCGCTCCATCAGATGAAAGTCCGGTGGCCGCACCCCTGCCTCTCTCTGCTCAGGTGACCTTGGTGAACACACACCCTCTTACCCGGAACAGCGTGCAGTAGTGGGGAAGAGCATCTTTGGGGCAGGGACAAACCAGGCTTTTGGCTGTGGACATATTACTCACCTTTTTGGGTCCTGGTTTTCCTCATCTGTAACATGGGAATCAGTGCATTGCAGGGTTATCTAGGACTCGACACGGTGTATGGAAGGCACAGGTCACAGTGTTCAGCTGACAAGCTCAGGAGCACAACTGTACAAGCTGGCGGGAAGGTCGCTACATTGTATTGTTTAAAGTAATGGAAAATCCACGTATGAGAAGACATGTTGTGGAAAATGGCCACTGGGAAAAGGATGACATACTTGTCATGAACACATGCCATGCAGGCCTTGTGCCGCTGGATTTCGCTGTAGTTTTATTTGGCTATGATACTAAAGCATTCTTGGCTTCGTAGCATTATCAGCTCTCAGTTTTAGCAAAATTGGGTGAGACTACTCTTGGTTTCTGAGAGTCTTCCTCTTACCTTGTAGAAGGTCCACAATCACCGCTCTTGTTCTTGTGGTCCATCTGAGAGGGAAGCTATTTTATTTCTGGTGAGAGAATTCACTTTACATTCGGCTTTTTCTTACATTATTCAGTCACAAAACCTCTGTATTATGTTAGTGCATGTTTATGTCTGTCTCAGAACTTCTGCAGAAGCCCTGAGGGAGGGGAGTGAGTTCTTTTGATTCTGGTTTGTCAGGCGAGAAGACCAGACCCAGGTGGGTGAATGGCTCCACTGTGGCTGGTTGGAATGGAGGTGATGGAGTTGGCGGGGCTGGGGCCTCTGGCCCCTGCAGCAGAGTCCCACCTGCGGGGACCCCCAGGAGTGGAAGGGACAGGTTGGGGCAGGTGAGGGTGAGTCTCCGATCGACAGGGCGGTGGGGTCCAGCTCACATGAACTGTTTCCACCACAAAATACAAAACCCTTTCTGAATGCCTCTTGGGCGTGGTGGGGTATGAGAGGCAGAGCCAGCCTGGCTCCTCTCAGAAGAGCTGGATCCATTTTGATTCTGAATAGGATAAGAAAAAAGAGGCACCAAGGTGGTGACACTGCACCTCTCAGTTTTCAGACAAAGTAAAGAGGAAGGAGATTTTGAACTAAAAAAGCTCAGGAGTGTGTGTGTGTGTGCGTGCGCTCCTTGTCTTCACGGACAGTGTGCAGCACACCCTTAAGTGAGGAGTTCTAGTCTGAGCACTGGGCCCCAGGAGATTCAGGGTAGATGGCCAGCTGTGGCTTTTTTCATGGATTTAACTCTTGCCTTCAGAGCGACATCTGGACCCGAGACCATCCATGCACTTGACCTGAGGCAGCAGCGTGAGCGGTGACCGCCCAGGGTGAGGGGGCAGCGCCGACCTGGGGACGGGACTCTGTCCAAACCAAGCGCCGTCAGACAAATGTCTCTTTCTTTCTCTCTTGATGGTTTATGGCTGATATTTAAAATGAAATATGGTCTTTCTTAATTTTAGTGCAAATAACAACACAAGTAAATTAGCAGTCAAATTAGCATGTTGCCTGGCTGGGTGAGATGTGCACAGCATTTGCAGCTCTGGCCGTAAATAACTTGACATGCTGCCGGTGGCGGTCTCTCTGACGCATTTTCTCCGGCTCCCTGGGGTAGACCAAGCCAGGTGGACACTCTGATAGCACGCTGTTGTTCCCAGGTTGGGATTCAAGAGTGAATCGTGATGCACGTCCCATTCAGATCACATCTCACTGTCAGCCGTGATTAGAGCAGGACGGGGAGCGAATAAAGCATTTTCCTGATGCCTTTTCAAGCAGTGTCACCTGCCGCTTCCACGTGACAAGCACAGAGTTCTTACTGTGAGCGAGTCTCTGGCCCGAGCCGTGCGGCCGCCCTTGCCCCTCTGTCCTGTCTTCCTCTGAGGTCTTCTGCGATCGTCCTGGGCGGTAATGGAGAGCAGCCTCCCCCTGAGGGCCTGGGCCGTGGGAGAGGCGGCCCGAGCCCCGGGCTTCTCGCAAGGCCCTTGGCCGTTGCTTCTGGTCACCCAGCCGAGCGGGTCTCCCTCTGGGTGGATGAACAGAGCCTTAGCGGTCGGCTAACCTGGCCCTGATTTCAGTGATCGGGATGCTGAGACCAGAGGGGCCAGGTGACCTCCTTGAGGTCACTGCTTTGGGGGGAACCAGACTGGACTCAGTCTCCCTAAGTCTCCCTGTGCCAGGCTGTCTTGGGGGGGGCATTCGCGCAGCTTCCCTCTTAGGGTGTTTTCCTCCTATATCCCGCACTCGGCCTGGCTCTGGAGGGAGGGGGGAGTGGGACAGGAGGCCGCAGCTGCGTGAAGAGGGGAACTGAACACGGGGGTCAGTTCACGGTGAAGGAGGCGGTAAAGGTGTGCGTTGAAACTAGACTAAAAAAGGAAGTGCTGGGTTTCTCTGGTGGCGCAGTGGTTGGGAGTCCGCCTGCCGATGCAGGGGACGCGGGTTCGTGCCCCGGTCTGGGAGGATCCCACGTGCCGCGGAGCGGCTGTGCCCGTGAGCCATGGCCGCTGAGCCTGCGCGTCCGGAGCCTGTGCTCCGCAACGGGAGAGACCACAGCAGTGAGAGGCCCACGTACCGCAAAAAAAAGAAAAAAAAAAAAAAAAAAAGGAAGTGCTGTTTCTCGTGAGGTTATGAGGTTTCAGGAGGTTGGAACCTCTGCTTAGAGCTGAGGCCCAGGGCAGTGTCCAGCTTGCTGCGGGTCTGCACCCTGGGCCTGCCTCTTAGGGCTTCTCCTCTGGAACGAGGGGACTGTAAGGTCCGGCTCTGAAAGTTGTCACAAGGGCAGGGTGAGACTCCTTATTCTCGTGAATTTGGGCCGTTCCATCCTCTGTGAGACTCTCTTCCTTGGTTCTGGGACCGTATTTTGCATCCTCTGCGGATCCGGGTTCTGGGCCTTCCTCAGTCCTTATCTGTTTAAAGGAATGAGTGCTTCAGCTGTAGGATCTTAGAGCAGTTCCCTGATTGGAAACTTTACAGTGACCCTGGGGGTGAATCCCTTGTGATTAATAACTTCCTCTATTTGTCTTCCTCTTTCACTCATCTGTTTACTCTTGAGCACCTGCTGTTCTCCAGACACACGGGTAGCCATTCAAGAAATGGTAGAGGATAAAAACATAAATTTTTGTGGTTCCTCACCTTGAGAATCTCATAGTCAGAGAAGTCATGCCCTTAAGTTGACATCACAATACAATGTGGAGAGTCCTACAGCGGATGCCTGGACAGAACTAATTGGCCAGCCTAGTCAAGGGAGTTTCCAGCAGGGACTATCGACTTGGGTCTCAGTGGGTAAATAGGAGTTTGTCAGTTGGAGGAACAGGAGTGCAGGCATCACGCTTTGAAAGTAACGTGTTCTCTGCGTCGCTGAAAGGTGCGGTGTGTTCAGGGTACACCTGGCTCTCGTTGGCTCACGGCCCTCCGCTGGGGCAGGTGTGCCCGAGGGGACCTTCCCTTGAGCGGCAGAGGGGGCGCCGCCCTGGGGCACCCTGAGGGGCCCTGAGGGCCACTCTGACTGTTGTTCCCGTTTTCACACCCTCGCCTGACCGGGTCACCCCACCGGGGATGGATTTTCTCTTGTCCTTTCCCTGCGTCGCAGATGTACTTGAACGCAGAGCAGGAGGCCCACCTTCTGTGCCCTTCCCCCGCCCCCCGCTTGTGGGTAAACTTGTCTGGCGTCGCACTCGCTTCACGTTCTGGTCTCTTTATGGAGCGTGTGCCTCTCTCCCTCTTCTTTCCCATTCGTTAGCCACAAACGCAGGCTGCTTGTCCATTTCGGGCGTGCACGTAGAGGTTGTTAGGACGTTTGAGAGAGGGACCCAGGGGCGCTACCCGAACGATGACGCTCACAGAGCCCTGTGGGCCTGGCCATGACGGGGAGCTCGCCACGAGGTGTCTGCCTGAAGGGCCCGCACCCGGCGCCCCCTCTGCCACTCACGGGAAGGTCCCCTCGGGTACACGGCCCCTCCTCGTTGCCAGAAGGGACAGGATGACGGTGACCATCCTCCTGATGGAGAAGCTGCGCCTGCATTTATTCCCTCTCACTGACTCAAGCCAGGGGCATGTTGTTCTGGCTTCCAGATGATGCAGCGTCATCTCAAAAAGGCCAAACCCTCAGAGCCCGTGCAGGTCTGCACTGCTTCTCTGGGACGCAGGAGTCAGCAGATGCCACGGCCCCGAGGGCTGCATTGCTCGTCTTGAGGCTCTGACTCCTTTCTCCTTTGTGTTTCCTCCCCAGGCTGCTTACTCGAGGATGGCCTGTGCACACCCTCTGAGACCTGCGTGAACGGTAAGTGCTGGTGCCACCGGACACATGGCTGAGGGTGTGGGTTTGCCTCTGTCCCACCAGCCCACTGTGACTCCAAGCGTGGCTTTTCGCTGTGTGGAGTGAAGGTTCTGGGTGAGGCTGAGTTTGTTTGATTCTTCCGAAGAGCGTCGTGGAGCTGAAACTTCTCTGGACACTACTAAAAGGAGAGGAAATGGGAAATTAATGGAAGTAGAACAGGTTCTTTCTATGAACGTGTGTTTGTGTGTCCGTATCTTTATCTGTACCTGTACCTCAGTATTTTAAGCTGATTCATGGGAAGCTGTTTGTTTGTATTTAAAAGTTACAGGTGATTGCTCAGACTAGTGTCAGTGAAAGTAGTTAAGGCTCCATGAACCCAGAATTCCGGAGTAGGGCTGCTTGATCTGGGGACTCTCAAGTTCTTCCCATCTCTCCTCTTCCGCAGCTTCATCCTTTCGGCCCCCTCTTTTCCTCTTTTATTAGGCAGAGGAGAAGACGTCTGGTGCTTTGTGTTTTCAGGTAGGGCTCGCAGCCCACAAGCGGGGGACCTAAAATGTCAGAGCAGGGTGTCCTCCCAGGCCCGGGCTCTGGAGCCTTTGCTCAGAGGGGCTGCCCCTTAGAAGAAGACCCAGCGTCTTGTTTGATGGGCAGCAGATCCAGGCACTGCACACGTCGATTGTGGCCCAGCATGAGGCGGGCTCTCTTCTCCCTCACTACCAGTCCCCGTCGTTAGATTATGGGTGTGTTTGGGTTGGATTTTTCCCTGCCTGGCCGGACACAGGCGCTCTGGCTCCACCCGGCTCTCTGTGCCACGCGGGGCTTGTGGGTGGACCCAACTTGGGAGGCCGTGCGGCCCTGGGACCCTTCTGTCCAGTGCAGTGAGGCCCTCGGGGTGAAGCGGCCTCTGCCTGACCTTCGCTGAGCTCACTGGTCTTTGCCAGGCCCACGGGGGACACTGTTGAGGAGCTGAAGGTCAAATGCCAGGTGCACCAGGCGTTCCGGGGTGAGAAAGTCCTGGGTCGGAGAGCGCGGATTTCAGGGCTGGGTACAACTTTGTGCCTGTGTCCCGGCAGCTCGCGTGCCCTAGGGACGAACTGCTGACGGGCTGGATGGTTCGGTTTCGTGTCTTTGCTTGGGTGGGGGGTTCTGTTCAATCATGACAAGCGGTGGCCTGGGCTGGGGTGTGGCCTCTGTGACCAGAGCTGTCCCGGTTTGCGACGCTGCAGGGCTGTCCTGCCTGAGCGCCTCGGGGTGCAACCTCGTGCGGCTGGGCCTCTCTCTGGGTGCCACCGTGGCTTCTTGCGACGGTACCTTCTGAAGCTTTTATTTGGAGGCAGCTTTAAAAATAATTTTATTAAAAAAATATGTTATCTGCCCTGACTTGGTGAAGTTTGATTATAAAGGAAACAGGTGTGCCTGTTTAATTTAATTGGAGACTAGGGTGGCACCAACAGGATAAAAGCTGTAGCTCTGTTCCCTCCCCTTTGTCCTTGACAAAAAGCAGGCCTGGAAGTCACAGCTGTCCTCGGAGGCTTTCCTTCCCTGACCCCAGCTGGCCTCCCTGGCATGGAATTACATTAACATTATATAACGTAATAGCTTTGAGTTCTTTGGAAAAGGAAAGCAATTTAAATGGAAGTATAAACACACAGGCCTTGATTTATGGAGACAGACAATATTTGATATGTTCTCTAGTACAGTTAAGAGCCAGCTGTGAGATGGCAGAGTGGGGTGATAGGCAGTAACAAAAAGAGGTGCTGTCCTGGATCTGTGCTTCCCACGAGCGACTGCATGATTCACCCTGGCAGCAGGTGGGTGTGGGCCAGAGAGGTGTGGCCCGGCAGCCAGGACACCACAGGGGGCCGGTGTGTGGAGTCCAGAATGTTCTGCGGTCAGACTCAGTTCTTCTCTCTCTCTCCCTCTCTCTCTCTCTCTCTGTCTCTCTCTCTCTCTCTCTCTCCCTCTCCCTCTCCCTCCCCCTCTCCCCCCTCCCCCCTCCCCCTCTCTCCCTCTCTTCTCCCCTCCCTTTTCTTGGGATACAGGTAGAAATATATGATCCTACTAACCTTATATATATTTTCAAAAAGCCCAACAGGCCTTGTTAAGCACAATTAAAATGCTTGCATGGAATAAGATACTTTATAAAGAAAAGTGAAAAGAAACAGACTCACCGCCTCACCCCTATTACGATGGCTACTGTAAAGAAACAAAACCCAGAAAATTACAAGCGTTGTCAAGCACGTGGGGAAATTGGGCCCCTTGTGCACTGTTGCTGGGAATGTAAAATGGTGCAGCTGCTGTGGAAAATACTATGGTGGTTCCTCAAACAATTAAAAACAAAGTTACAGTGTGATCCAGCAATTCCACTTCTGGGTATATACTCGAAAGAAAGGGAAACAGGGACTCAGAACAGGTATTTGTACCTCCAAGTTTACAGCAACGTTACTCACAGTAGCCAGGAAGCAACCCAACTGTCCACTGATGTGAATGGATAGACAAAATGTAGCTCATCCACACACTGGAACGTTATCCAGCCTGAAAAAGCAGGGAAGTTCTGACACATGTTACAACGTGGGTGAACCTGGAGAGCATGATGCTGAGTGAAATAAACCCGTCACAAAAGGACAAATACTTAATGATTCCACTCATTTGAGGTCCCGAGAGGGGCAGATTAGTAGAGACAGGAAGTAGAAAGGGTGGGGGGCACCAGGGGCTGGGGGGGGATGGGGAGTCGTGTTCAGTGGGGACAGAGCTTCAGTTTGGGAAGATGAGAAAGCTCTCAAGGTGGATGGTGGTGCATAGCAGTATGGATGTACTTAATGCCACTGAGCTGTACACTTAACAGTGGTTAAGATGGCACATATTGTGTATATTTTGCCACAATTATAAAAAAGATAAACAGATTGGGAAAACCATTGGCAACATGGCAGACCAAGGGTTTGGATTCTTAACTACAAAGAACTCTTACACATTATAAGAAAAAGGCAAAGAATTCCATAGGAAGGTGGGTGAAGATGTGAATATAGTAATTTACAGAAGAGGAAATTGTGAAAATATGTTAACCTTCGATAGTAATTAAGGAAATACAATTATAAACCACACCCATCAGATTGCCAACACTTAAAAGATGGATAACACGCAGTGCGGGCGAGAACACAGGGAAATGGGCGCTGACGGACTTAGATGGTCAGTATGTTTGGTGACGTTCTTTCAGAATGTAATCTGGCAATATTTACCAAATGAAAAATACACTGATAATTTGATTTAGTTTTGAGATTCACACATATAAAAGCAAAGGCATCTAACAGTATTTATAGTGGCAAAAACGCATGACAGCCGTAAATCCAGTGATGTGGGAATGGTTTATGGTAATGGTTTCGTAAATTATGGTGGATCTATGGTATGGAATATTACAAAGATACTTAAAAATGTGTAAAATGTCTATTTTCTGACCAGGAAAATGTCCATTGTATAGTAAGTAGAAAAAGTAAGTTGCAGAGCAGTGGTTATAGTATGATGTAATTTTCTGGGAAAGCCCATCTATGTATCTGCATTTCCCCCTCCCTGTATGACCAGGAAGAAAGGTGTGAAGAGGACCACTGGTATCTTTTAGGGAACTAGGGACAGTTTGGGGTGGGTGTGGATGGGGGGATCCCAGGAAGAAGGGTGTGAAGAGGACCACTGGTATCTTTTAGGGAACTAGGGACAGTTTGGAGCGGGTGTGTATGGGGGGGATCCCAGGAAGAAGGGTGTGAAGAGGACCACTGGTATCTTCTTGGGGAACTAGAGACAGTTTGGGGCGGGTGTGGATGGGGGGATCCCAGGAAGAAGGGTGTGAAGAGGACCACTGGTATCTTTTTGGGGAACTAGGGACAGTTTGGAGCGGGTGTGCACGGGAGGATCATTAACTTACGTTTAAGTGCCTTTGCGTTGCTTCATTTACTAAAGCAATCATGTGTTACTTTTGTAATAAAACTAATCTTATAAAGACATTTCAGAGTCTGATTTAGAAAGGCAGATCTTGGACTTCCCTGGTGACACAGTGGTTAAGAATCCACCTGCCAATGCAGGGGACACGGGTTCGAGTCCTGGTCCGGGAAGATCCCACACGCCGCGGAGCAACTAAGCCCGTGCGCCACAACTTCTGTGCCTGCGCTCTAGAGCCCGTGCTCAGCAACAAGAGAAGCCACCGCAATGAGAAGCCGGCACACAGCAACGAAGAGTAGCCCCCGCTCACCGCAGCTGGAGAAAGCCCACGTGCAGCAACAAAGACCCCAACGCAGCCAAAAATAAATAAATAAGTTTGTAAGAAAAGAGAAGAAAGGCAGGTCTGGTTAAGGCCTGCTGCCTTGGGTGCTGACCTGTGCAGGCCAGGACTCTAGCCAAGCCCCCAGCTCCTATGCAGAGGGCAGCCCTGGGGGAGGCCTAAGACCCCATTCTGGCCTCAGATGGAAGCTTCTTGGTGGAAATGTCTTGGGTGTCTGAGGTGGGTGGGCAGGAGGACAGATGGTACCTGATGGTCTTCAGGTGGGGTTAACACTGGGTGGGCAACTGGACGAGAACCTGGGCACAAAACAGCCCCTAAGTCCAGCGATGAACACTAGTGGGGCCAGGGGTGGAGAAGCAAATGCTGGGGCTGGGGAGGGACCTCTAGGACGGCCGCCTCGCTCCCCTAAACAGCATCCGTCGCCACAGCAAGAGACTCACTGGGCCCGGCTGGGCTGGCGGGCCTCCGAATCAGGATGAGGCCTGGGGTCAGGCCCCAGGCCACCCACTGCCTCTTTCTTGAGTTGGCCCTTCGGGGGTCTCAGAAATGCAGCTGCTGGTCCCCAGCAGCACAGGCCCCTGGGCCCCGAGCATGTGAAGGAACCATCCTCCCTCCTCCTTCCCTTTTTTCTTCTTTTCCTTCTAAAGCTTTCTTGAGGTCTGAAAGAAGCAGACCAAATCAGTATTTTTGTTGGAAGCTCTCAGAACATTTTTCTTTTTTTTTTTCATTTTTGTGTTCAGCGACCACAAGCTGGGTTTGTCAGCTGCTGGTTGTGATCTACTGGCGTACCCAGCATGCCATGGCAAATTTGATAAACGGAGCTATTCTGTTTTATTGCACTGGAAAAAATAGAATAATAAGATGCTTTAATTTGACAACTTGGAGACTATGAAAAAGTACAGTCAGTTTGAAAAAGAGATTAGGTAACGGCAATAAAATCAACACGGTATGAATCATGGGCCACCCGGAGAGCCTGAAAAGGCCCATGTGGTCTAGACATTCTGAGGCTGCTTGCTGAGGAGACTCGGCCCTTGGCCGCTGCTGGCTCTGTGCGGAGGGGCTGCCCCGAGGGCGGGCATTCCGGCTCTTAAGGCCGATTTCCGGCGCTTAATGGGATTTCCATGGAATGGCTTTACAAACTCCACTTTGTGAGAACCATTTTCACCCCCTTCCAGGAAGATAATACTCCTGTTGTGGCTTCTGCTGTTTAGGTAATAAAAGCAGCACCGAGGCACGATCAGATTACTGGTTCTTCACTTGACGGTGATATCCTGATTGGGCTTCTAGACTCCAGGGAGCTAGAGGCTGGTAATAGTTTTGTCTGGATAAGTCTCAGGCTCATGGCGCTCTAAATCTTGGATAAAGATGTTGAGGACATGGCCTTTTAAGGATCGTTTTATCAGCAAGATGTAGAGGCCAAGTCTGTGGGTTTTGATCTTCACCAGTGGACCATTCTCTTGCTTCTCTTGGGCTATTCCAATTCCTGAAGCATGCTCTTGGGAGTTCAGCCGCGGTGTTTGCATGTCAGCCTCTGCTCAAGGCCCTGGGGGTGTGTCTGAGGAGGTCCCTGTGCTGGGCAATGAGAACCAGTGGCCAGTCAGCCCTCGTCTTGTCCACTTTCCCACAGAAGCCCTCGCTGAGCTTGCTTTGGTGGAGACTACAAATGAGACCAATCACATGGCTCCAAAGGATCAGGAAGAAATTTAGGATTTGAATACTCTGAAGTCGGTCAGTTTGGGGGCAGCCCTAGTGCTTTCTGTGATCCACGTTGCTCCAGGCCCACTGAGCAGGATTTTCCTTGAAAAATTCCTGAATCCTGGGAGAGAAGTTGTGCCCATCTGTCTGTAGTTGGCCCAGATGGAGGGGCCGCCATTTGTAACCTGGGGGAGTTTTCAAGTATCCTGGGAGTCCATTTGTCTGCATCAGAGAAGCGATTCCTTTAAGGAAGCACAGTCCTCCTGCTGTGTCCTCGGCCATTCAGTCTTATATCCTCACTTCACTGTATCCTCAGTTCTTGATGATGTCCTGCCCTTTCCGTGGAGGAGGGGCTTTGGGAAGATGGAATGTCCTGGCCGCAGGAGAGCTTTGTGCGTGGAGGAGCCCCCTCCTGGGGAGCGAACGCTGAGTGGTGTCACGGCCACTGCCCCATGAGCAGCTGCTTTTGCCACGACCACCCGGGTCCAGAGGGGTGTCTCAGTCCCTGCAGCAGAGCCACAGACTCTGCACGCACACCGAGCTGGCCCGGCTCACTGAGCTATGGGGATGTTGTCATCGCAGCACGGCTCAGCCTTGGCCAGCTGACCAGGGAGTGAACAGGTGGAGTGCTTTCCTGCCCTTGAGGTTTCCCCACCTTCCCGGAGCAGAAACGTGAACTTGCCCCCTGGGTGTGCGCACATCCCCACGCCCCTCCCGGGCGCTCACCCCGCGCTCTGGTGCCTCTGCTCTCTCCTTCCTGATTTCTTTAGTCATTTCCTCCCACTTCTCTTCTTTTAATAGAGACGGGCTCATATTAAAAAGTTTCAGAAGCCGAAAATATGAGGAAAGTAGAAGTCACTGCCCTGGGAAGACCTCTGTGTTAATAGTTTAATGGAAGTTCTCCAGCCTTTTTTCCTGTGCAGATTTTTGCATAGTCGCCAGCATATTAAACCTATAGTTTTGTATCCTGAGCAGTCAATAGTCTAAACCTGCATTTTCTGATGCTACGAATAACTGTTTGCAGACCTTCTCTTTTATATCTGCCTAATATTCAAATCATGTGGGTGTAACATAACTTTAAAGAGCATTTCCATGGTTTTTAATATTTAGGATACATCCACTGTTGTTTAAATTAATATAAGTGTCATAGCAGAGAAGGGCTTTGTGCCTAAGGTTTTCGGTAGTAGTTTGCATTGGTTTCCTAGAATATATTCTCACACCCAGAGTACTGGGTCGTGGTCTGCGGGGCTTTGGAGGCTCGTGGCGTGTGCTGGCAAACCGGCTTCTATCATGCGGTCTTGATTTGTGCTCCCATGGCAGGCGTGAAAGCAAACATCTCACCTCTCAGCCGAAGCACGATCTTTTAAAACATCTTTGCAAATTTGATTTCCTTTTTCCTTTATGTATGGAGTAGTTGATAATTAGACCTTCAGCATTTATTTTTAGGACATAACATCTGTTTTTTGACTGTCTCCCATTTCGAGTTATTGGCCATGGAATCAAATCTACTTTTAAAAAATTTGGAAACCTGCTTTCCTAACATTTAGTATACCTATGGGATTACACCTAAACTCTCTTTTCTGTAATCTGTTCCAGGATGACTTAATCTCTTTCTCTCGAGTCACTTCTGGAACACTTACATTTGTTCTCTAATGGCCAGAATTATTTCAGTTTGCTCTTTAAAGTTGTCCTTTTCGTCTGTCGCCCTAGATCTAAGGGGCCCCTCATGCACCGCGACCCCCAGTCCTGCCAGCTCCCCCTCTGCAGTATCTTCTGATTCTCTGCGTTTCCTGCTCACAAGGACCCGTGCTGCCGCTTTGCTGCACTTCCCTCCTGACCGGTGGACCTGCCCCCAAGTCCCCTCCCCCTCCGTGCGTCCCACCCACTTCGACTGTGGTCCTCAGTGCCTCTCTTCCCACAGAGTCACGTCTAGACCCCTACGGCCAGTGCGAGCTTTTGAGGTCATTTGCCACGTGGCTGCCGCCGCCGGGTTACCTTTAAGGTGACCTCCCTTCACCGGGTTGCCTCCCGCGCTGTTCTCGCGCTCCTTCCTTTCCCGGGCCTCTTCCCTCGTCCAGCCCCGCCCCCTCCTCCTGCGGTTCCTGCACCCGCTGATCTTTCCCTCCTGCTGTTCACCAGAACACCTACCTTGTCCTGCCACGGGTCTCAGTGCCTGGAGTTGTTTTCAAGGGTTTGTGTTTTAACTTCCCTTCTCGGTTGAAGTTTGTCGAGGAGTCTTGAAGTACTGCCTTTCCTCTGCTAGGCGTCTGCTATCATGCGCATGCAGAAAGTATTTACTGATTTCTGGACAGTTTGCGTCCAGACACGGAGGCGCGTTGGAGATGAACGGTGGCGGTCCATTGAGTGAGGGGTCCTTTCCTGATTCATGCAGTTGCTGGGAGCACAGCACTTCCTCTTCAAGGACACGCCCTGGACCCACTGGGGGCGCTGGTCGGATGGCACCTGTCGTGGGGTTAGCGCACAGAGCACCCCTGCCCACCCACCCTCCTCCTTGCCTCTCTCATGGGTTCCTGCCCAGCAGTGCCCACCTGCCGTGGCCCCTGTTGGCCTGGCCTTCTTGCTTTCTGCCCCCCAGGTCGACCTCCATCCTGGCCACGGACAGGCACGGCACATGGGCTACGTTGCTGTGCCGAGTCGGGCCCTCACTCGGACTCTCTGCTGGTTGGGGTGACGCACAGGACTTGCGCTCGTCCCGGAAAAGGCATTTCTGGAACCCGCTTGAGGGCCTGCCTGCCTCCAGGGACCAGACCCTAACATGGGTGTGAGCATGGGTCCTGCTGGCTGCGGATGGGGAAGCAGAGGAGGAGGGGCTTGGAGAAGCTGGCCAAGTGCGGCTGGACGCGGCGGTTGGCAGGGGAGACGGGGGGGGGGGGCTCCTCTCCCCCATCCCCCGCTGCAGGGTCCGCCTCTGCCCTCAACAGCCCTCCCGTACCCCCTGCTCCAGCGTTGGATTCCGTTTTACACGTCTGTTGAGCTCTAAGGAGAGAAAGTAGGGTTCCCCATCCAAGCTCAGTTTGTCCCGCTGGAGGGTTTTCATGTGACACGTGACGCCAAGGCGAGTCCTCTGCAAGCAGCATCTGAATGCAGCTGCATCCGTGCCTGCTGCGTGGACCAGGCTGCTGCCCGCCTGTGATCGGAGGGGCAGCACCAGGTGGGGCCAACCCGCCCTCCTTCTCATACAGCCTGGAGGGTTCTGGGTGGAGAGCATAGGGCCGTTCTGGCCGTCCACGGGCGTCCCTGGTGATGGGGAAGAAATGAGGGGACGCCCACATCCAGGTCGGTGCGTTTGAGAACCAGAGCTGTGGAACGACGGGCTGTGCGCCTGTAAAAGTCTGTCCAGAGTCCTTGAAGCTTACAGAAGGGGCGCATTACTGAGGGCAAAGATGTTTGGCTGTTTTAGTTTTGCTTTAATGGAGGGTTTGGCACCTTCTTCTGAGTCAACAACATGCTTACTTATGTGTGTTGGTTTAAAGCTGAATAGCTGTTCGCAGGGTAGAAAATGGGAACCAAATATGTATTACCCATAAAATATAAATGGCGATGGTTTCCAGAACTTTCTAGTGTACCAGTTTTTGCAGAGACATACTGTCAGGTAGTAAAGCACTCCCAGAGTCCTTAAGGAGGATTACCATGCTGTGAAGCTTATTTAAAACAAAGCTTATGAGAAATAAAATTGTGTCTTTTGTCATTTTCTAGCGGACATACCCCATTTAATTGAATGTTAGTGACAATGCCAAAAATCTCCTCTTCCAGGAAGTCTTCCTGGTTGATTTAGAACCCCCTCCTCCTCTGCCCTGAGCAAGGTGCATGTGCACACCTCCCTCACCACAAGCTCCAAGATTGGGGCCCAGCGTGTCACCTGACTCACGGGTGTCGTCTGTGGCAGTTGGCAGAATGAAGGAGATTGTTGGAGATCAAGGAGGAAATGGCAAAGTCTAATTCTGCATTGAGTCACAGCGTGTAAATTCTCACTGCTTATCTTCACATCTGTTGAGTGGATTTTTAAAAATAAAGACTTTATTTTTCCTAATTATAACTTACAAAATCTGGAAATAAAGAAAAGAAATAAAGGACACAATAAAAATTCCCCTGAAGATAACACCACAGCTCCATTCTCTTTCTTCCATGTAAGCAATTCTCTTATCTCTTTCTCAAGTTTTCACACTGCGTGTGGTGTGTGCACACAGGACAGTGGGCAGCGGTCAGCACTCGGCTCCCTTGAGAAGCAGAGCATCATTGTTACTCCTGAGCCCACCTCTGCGTTATTGTGATGATAGAAGATGGCAGCAAAGTCTTAACTGTATAAAAAAGGAAAACGTTAGTTCCTGGAGTATTTACCTGCTTTTCTCTTTTTGGCTTATCGTGTATTGATTCAAAGTGGATTATGCTGATAATACTGGGAAACATTCTCATTAAAAATGAGCAGTTTGGAAATACATAGAATAAAAAGTGAAGTGTTTTCTCCACACCCCCTCGTCCACCGCATCTCAGCCCACCGAGAGGCAACGGCTTTTACCAGTTGCTGTGCGCCCTGCCAGACTGTTGCCTGTGTATGCTGACGTGGAACGTGCCCGGCGTTTCCTCAGGAAAACGGTCTAGCAGGGAGCATGTCTGAACGGTCTCACCACCTTTGTTCTGTGCTGTGATGGAACCATCTGTGTCATCCGAGGCTGCTCTGTGGGCAGGACCACGGCCCCATCTGCAGCCCCGGAGCCCAGAGGTGTGGGACTGCATCCCTCGGCGTGGCCGGGAGGCTTGTTCCTCTCCCAAACCCCAATTAATCAAAACTCAGAGGGAATGGGAATTAATTACTGAGTTAAATGGTGTGAAGCAGAGTTTAATTTGGCATGTTAACAGGAAAAGAAATGCAATTTTGAGCCTCACGTGAATGACTGGAGATGAGTTAAAATTGATTCTGCTCCATTTGCGTGCCCGCCGCACGCACACGCGTGCTCAGAGCGCGGCACGACCGTAGGCGCCCGGGGCTCCAAAGAGCCCTTTGCGCCTGTCCCCCAGGCTGGGCTCCTGCAGGGGAGGCGGGAGGGGCAGGACCCGGCTTCTCTCTCCTCCTCTTACCTCCTTGCCGCTCGGGAAGCAGGAAGCTGCACCTGGAAGTGACCCGCTTTCCTTCCTCTCAACTCCGGGGCGGTCGGCGGGTCGCCAGGCAGCCCCTCCTGCTTAGCAGCTCTGGGCCCTGAATTTCCAGGGAGATACGGGCCGCTCCTTCCTGCACCTGGGCTGGCAGTTATCGGGGGATTAAAAGACATTCATACGTCGGAAGCTGAGGACTCTGCTTCTTTGCGTCTTCATGGGGCGCCGCGTCAGCATCGTCGATGCGACCCTAATGTGTCGTATCTGGTGTGGCTTTGTAACTACAGTAATCAATACTGGGAAACGACGGGGGTGTTTTATTCTGAATAAACAGCGAGAGGGTACACAAAGTGTAGTTTCAGGCCTAGCTGTGTGTGGTCTTCCCTTGAGCCAGGGCGTTAAGGAAGCAAAGTCCTGGGGGTTCGTCCCTGCACAGCATGGCTCTGAGCGTGCCGATCCCCGCACCTCTTCCCCAGCAGACTGCCCGACGAGCCTCGCTTAGCCCGTCCTGGGGCGCCCACTGCCAGACTCGGTTAGGCTCAACTGAGTGCACCCCACCCCTTGGAATTTCAGGGTAACGGTCCAAGGCCCCGTGCCCCGTCCCCTGTTCCCAGGGCACAGAGGTGACCTGCTGCAGTTCCCAGTTGCCCGGTCATCGTGCGTCCACAGGGAACAGTTAAACTGTCCCACTGGGAGCCTTTGCCTCGCCAGGCCTCTCCAGGACGTCCTCCGGCAGGACTCATCCTCCAGCCAAGCAGCCCGTCCTTCCGCCACAGCCCCACTGCCGCCTTGCCCACCCGTCCTCAGGTGTCGCCTTGCCCACCTGTCCTCAGGTGTCGCCCTGCCGGGGGTCTTCACCTCCACCTGGTGGGCCCTCCCCCGCCCCAAGGAGGAATTAACAAGAATGTGAGGCAGTGTCTCCATCTCACAGATGGACCACCGGCTTTGAGGACAGTGCCCCAGCTGGGGATGTGCGTGTGTATGAAGACGCTCTTGAAATACTATTTTTCGCTTTTGTCCCTGTTTCTAGATTGATTTACCAATTACTCGAATTAACCCTTCAAAATCTCTAATTGCGAAGACAGTAGAGGATAATGAGTTATCTAGTAGATGAAGCCTATTTTCGGGTTTTCTGTTATATCCAAAGCAGAGCTGTTGAGAGCTTTCTCTGGGGGAAAGTTAACTCGAAGGGCCAGTTATGGACAGTGTCTCCTACAGGGTCCAGGGTCCATGGATCCGCCGGTGATCTCGGTGTGTAATAGCTTCTTGATGAATGAGCAGATTCCGTGTGTGGAGTCCGGAGGCCCTGTGCCTCTTCCCCTGGGATCAGGGTTTGCTGTGATGAACGGCCAGCTGCCAGTGGGCAGCACTGCCTGGCTGTGCAGGTGGACGGGGGCTGAGGGGGTGAGAACCCGCATCCACACCCTGGCAGCCGCGCTTACCAGGGCTTTCTTCCTGGCCTGAGTCTCTGCTGATTTGTTTATGCTGCGGTTTGGGTTGGGGTCTTTTAAGTACTAGATCTTGTGTCTGCCTAAGAATGTCAGCAATGTAAAGAGGAGAGCTATTGTACAGGAGCATCTGGGGCCTGGGTGGAATGAGTTCAGCCAAGTAGATTATATCAGAGCCAAGAAGTGTCACTATTTGAGGTTTATATTGGACTGGTATTTGCTCTGCAGTTTTTTTCTTTTCCTTTCAAGTGCCTAAACCATTTGGTTTTTAAGATATTTATGGCAACCTGTTTTTTTCTACATTAATATTTAAAACAACATTTTTTTTTCAGTTTATCATTATCAACTGTTAGACAGTTGGATGGTCTGAGCTGTCTTTGGAAGCCAAGATTGGAGTTTTAATTAGCTCATTTCAAACCACCCTAGATTTCCTGAGCCTACGACCGTGCCCTTCTTTGGAGCCCTGCGTCTGGGGATGCATTTTTGCACTTTAGGAAGCATCCCCTGCTCAGAGTTGGGAACCCTTTCCTCTCCCCCGCCCCGTCCAGTTGCCACGGCGATTATAAACGTGTCGCCAACGGGGGGCAGGGCTGCAGCAGTGTGGTCCAGTCTGCAGGGTGTGGCCTTCTCCCAGCGGCAGCAGCCCCTGCTGGGGCGCAGACCCCGTGGTTGCATTTGCCCTGTCTGCTCTGGGGTGGGATCGGCCCGCCTCCACGGAGCTGTCCCAGGAGTGGGCTCGTGCCTCCCGGTCCTGGGGACGCCCACCCTGTGAAACAGCTTTTTACAGACACAGTTTCTTCAGAGGATGGACGTGGGTTTGTGGCAGGAAGGGTTTTAAAGTTTTAACGTATTTCATGGCTGCCCCTTCTCTGTTAGTAGGACTCTGAGTCTAGAATTGCTGCGATCTTGAGAGAAATGTGCTACATCCTCGTTCAGTTTTGGTTCATTTTGCTGGAGGCGTTGGAAGAGATTGGGAGCTGGCGTTGGGGGTCACGAGCTGTTGATGTTTTCAGCCGCGACCAGAGGCTAGATGAGGGGCGTGTGCCAGTGGTCACGCCACTGTGAAAAGCACAGGACTATTTTTAAAGCAAAATTTTATACTAAACTTGAGTTCTAGAGATGATATATTTAAAAAAAAACTTTTGTTTTTCTTTTTTGATCTCTAGGTAACCATGTGGGAATTTCAGTGTTTCAGCCAGTGGTATGTTGGTAAATGTTCAACAACCAGCTCTGGAACAACCAGCTCTGGCCGGGGGTGTGTTGATTTGCAGTCAGTTTCCATGGCCTAAATGTTGCCCCTGGGCTGATTTCCACCCAGCCGGCTCCACCACAGGGGCATTGGGCAGACACACGACGGTCAGCTGTCAGTAGCCGGGGCCATCCCGGGGTGAGCCTCTGTTTCAGAGGTGCCGTCTGCCCGTCCTGGGACCCTTGGGCACACAGGTTCCGCAGGGGCGGGTCTGTTGAGTGTCAGTTGACGGCTGGGTGATGGCAGAGGTCTCCAACTCAGGGGTGATTTTCACGAGGTCAGGCTTGGCGCGGGGTTGTTTTGAAACATGCCCTGGTCTGTTCCCCGGGCTCAGAGCTTGTGAGGGAGTCCAAGAGGGTTAACGCCCCGCATGTCTCTTCTGTAACTGAAACAGGGTTATGTGATAACAGTGTGTTTGCATTGGGTTATGTACTTTTCTGAGTGTTTTCACACGTTATCTTCTTGGATTTCTGCAACATTCCTGAGCGATTCTTTTCTCCTGAGATAATTTCGTTCTCATTTAACAGGTGGTAAACGTGGTCACTTAGATGTTAAATTGGGTGAACGCGGCAGAATCTAGACCCAGGGGTGTCCCACTGTTCCTCCAGCTGAACTCATCATTTGCTTCCCACAGCTGCGCAGAAGCACGGGGGGGTCACCATCATGGGCCGTCAAGGGGCAAGTTCTCGATTTGCTACTTGTGAACCCTTCATGATGTCGGCAAAAGTGAGGAAATGGTCGTTTATGGTGAGATGGGTGTTGAAGTGAGAATAACCGTGTCGCGAGCACCTTTGCAGGAGCCGAGCGGGGGCTGGTGGCACCAGCTGGGCAAGCTGGTGACTGGTGTTGTCTTTTTGCTCTGAAAACAGATTCCAGTGATAGAATGAGCCAGGAGTCTCATGCTCACCCAAACCCTGGAGAAACCCTGGGCCAGGGTACCCATCAACTGGGAGGTTCTTGGTTGCTTTCACTTTCATGAATAAGAGAAAACGATCTGCGGAGGGGCCTCCCCTTGATTCATTTGGCTCGAAATCAGTTTTGTTAACGGGGTTTTAAACTTGTTCTCAGAATTGGAAGAAATCCCAGAGACTGGAAACTGGTGATGCTGCGTGGGTGAGACCCTGTGGAAATCAGGCTGTGGCCGGCCTGTGGGCTTTATTAGGAGGGCGGGGGCGGGAGAGAGAGAGGGAGGCTGGCCCTGTGGCCAAGGAGAAGGTTCTTCTTTCATCTCCAAGGAGGAGGTTCACCGGCTCAGTCACCTTCCACCGTGGGGTGGGGGAGGACTCTTCCTCAGCTCCCTGCTGTGAGGTTTGACAGGAGGACCCTTTGCTTTCCTGTTTTCTTCCTCCATCTTGGAAAAAAAATAACAGCTCTGATTTTTGCTTAGAATAGAACTGATCCTCTGAGAATGCTTGGAGAGAAAGAGGGGGAAAAGCGTGATTGCCTGAAGGGCTCTCAGTGGTGGGATTGGTCTGGACAGACCTCAGGCTCCCCAGACCTCCCACTGCTCTGAGTCTGTAGAAGTCAGGCCAGCTCAAGGTCAAGAGTCCAGTGTTTTGAGCAGCGTAATGTGGTGAAGAGATTGGAAGTAGTACAGGATTAATGGATGCGTTAGAATAGTGATTACCTGGGCTGTGGTCCAGACGTGGACTGGCCTTATCAAGATGACCAGGGTTTTAAGTCCTTGAGGGGCCAATCTGACAGAGTTGGGGCGGGGGTCTGGTCACCAGGCAGGTCCTGGCCCCTCCCTGCAGTGTTGCCTTGTCCTCAGGAAGTCCCTGGCTGCCTGGTGGGCTCACCTGAGGATGGAGCAGGCCCTCCCCACCCCCATGCCTTCTCTGCCCACCACCAACATGCAGCTCACCCCTTCCTTAAATTCTATGTGATGCACGAAAATCCACTGAGATGCGCACTCAGGGGTGTGTGTCTCCCTCTCTGTACGCTACACCCCAAGTAACGTGGGGTCCTGAGCTTCTCTCCACCTGGGCCGTCCGCACCGCCCTTCACCTCGGCCCTCTCTGGCCCACACCTCCCGCCTCAGACGTTTGTTCCTCTGTTGCTGAGTCCTGTTCTGTCGATGAGTGGGCCGTGTCTGGGATGTTTCCAGTGTTTGGCTGTCATAGGAAGCCTGCTGTGAACACCCTGTATGGGCCTTTGGGGGTGGAGGAGGAGGTAGGGCTTGTCCTGGGGTACCTGCCCGGGGAGTTCCCCTGAGTCTGGTTACCTGAGATTCTGATAAGATGCAGAAATGTAAGAAATAAAAATAAAGAAATAAAAGGCAGATTATCACACATGCCACTAGGAAAACACACAGTTGGGAAAACACACAATAGGGTTGCCTATTGGTCGGTCTTAGTTCTTCAGCAAAGTGGAATAAATTTTATGTTCCCAGTTGTTGAAATGAAACACCATGACCTTATTTGATTATAACCTATGTCCAAATGGAATTCTTCCATCTCTACTTTATTACTTTCCAATATGTCAGACCTTGTTATGATGGTAGGAAAAATCCCCGTTCCTTATGTTTTCCTTTGGCTAGAGTTTCTCTCTCACTTGCCGAGTGGCCTGAACAAATCCTATATGGCAGCTGACCTGGAAGGATTCTCTTGTTCTTATTTGTTTCAGTGAACAGAAATGCACTCGAGCATGATCAAGACCCCCGTGGGTCGTGGGGCAGGGGCGGGGGCCAGTCGTCAGCCTCACCTGTCTGGAGCCCAAGTCATCAGAGCCCTGTCTTTAGTCTGATTGGCTCTGGCCTCTGTGGACTTCAACCACCAAGTCATGTTTCTCCTTCTGGCCCAGGCAGGTTGGGGGTTGGGGAGTCTTGAGATGCTTACACCCATTGTCTCAGCAGGGTGGTGGGCTCTTCTCTGCCACAAACAAAGGTGCATCAACAATTTGTATTTTGTTTCTTCACTCTTTAAAAGGAATCACAAACAAAACAACTAGACCCAAACTTTACGCATCTTGGGTCTGCTCGCTGTGGATTAATGTTTTCATTTTCTTAATCTGAAAGCCTGGTGCCATTGCATTGATTCATCTGGCATGTGTGCGTGTGCACCGCCATGGGCACAGTGTGGTCATGATATCTGAAGCACGAGCATATTGGACTAAAAGTCAGAAAACTCAGGGCCAGTCTAGGCTCTACCAGCAGACATTTCCTTGACCTTCTATTTAAGTGAATTCTCCGTGGAAGGAGCCAGTTTTCTCACCTGTAAAGTGAGGAGTTTGGCTACATCAGGGGTTACAAACCGTGGCTGCCCATTAGAAACACCTGGAAGCTTTTAAACAACTGATGGCCAGGCGTCGTCTGGCAGAGTCGAATCAGAATTGGGGAGGGGGTGGTCGGTATCAGTGTTCTTTCTTTTTCTTCTTTTTTTTAAGCTCCCTGAAGTGATTCTAATGCACAGTCATAGTTGAGAACCACGGGGCCAGATGATTTCTAAGAAACCTTCCAACCCTAAAAATTCCATGACATCTACACTGAAATGCCAGCTGTGCTTTGTGCAGCAGAGCCAGAGGTATGGAGGGGGTTCAGTCTCCTCATTATGGCTTGTATGGCTTGTTAGAAAGAACATCGTTAGCACAGAATGTATGTCTCTGTGGACATGCAAATCAGTGCAAATGACTGATCTGCCATTTAAGAAATCGCAGATTGCAGTGCAAAGCTGTCTTAGGTAAGTAGCCCTAGTCCAGTTAGTTGACAGTATTCTGTACTTCGTTATTAAGGATATTTGCCAAAACACAGAAGACTGTAAAAATGCTACAAAATATTATTAATACCTGCACAGTGTTTTACAATTTATGGGAGATTTCATACTTTATTTCACTTGAGCCACAAAATTCCAGTTGTACCCTAGACTGACTACTTGTATGGCTGTTTGGTCAGGTAGAAATAGGGTAGGGTGTCAGGGAAAGCAGGGATGTAGACAGTTGGCAACAACTCAGTACAACCCAACCCAACAAGGCCAGATCTGGGAGGGGGGCTACCAGGTCTTTGGCAGGAGAATTACCTAAGTTTTGGAGGCCAGTGACTTACACATACGCTGTGTAAAGTGAGGGGTGAATTCTGTGTCTGCCTTACGTGCGTCCCATACGCTGTGTAAAGTGAGGGGTGAATTCTGTGTCTGCCTTACGTGCGTCCCATACGCTGTGTAAAGTGAGGGGTGAATTCTGTGTCTGCCTTACGTGCATCCCATACGCTGTGTAAAGTGAGGGGTGAATTCCGTGTCTGCCTTATGCGTCCCATACGCTGTGTAAAGTGAGGGGTGAATTCTGTGTCTGCCTTACGCGTCCCATACGCTGTGTAAAGTGAGGGGTGAATTCCGTGTCTGCCTCTTACGTGCGTCCTTTATGTTGCTGCACAGATGCAGATGCATCGTCATGCAACAGAAAGACCGCCGGGCGAGAGGGCAGGGGATCTGGGTTCAAGATCTGAAAGCTTGTTCCCAGGTGAGCAGCTTAGCACATGTGACCCTGGGAGCTCTATGCTGTAGACTCAGGAAGTCAAAGACCATGTACCCAAGTCCGGCAAGTGCCTGGTGTGTGACTGGGTCTTAGCAGGCATCTGCTGGAGGCCATATATTTAGGGCAGCGTCTGGCGTGTGGCATCTGTCACCAGGCTGGATGCTAGTTATGGGTATGGCTTACGGTCTGTCCGCCCCTGGAATGTGAGCTGCATGGGCAGGGTCTTGACTGTCTGGCTAATTGATGTTTCTGGGCATCTACAACAGCGCCCACTGCAGGGCTGGCCGAAGCAGAGGTCAGTGTTAACTTTGTGTTTATGGGACATGGTGCTTTTAACTCTCCCTCAGTTAACTTTATCAAAGCAATGTATATACGTAGTTTCGAACAGTCAATTAACACGAGGTTCCAATAAAAGCAGAACGACCCCCCGCCCCCTCCCCCCCCCACCCCTCTCCTCCCCCCGGCTGCCTGTCTGGGTAGCATTTCCCACAGGAGCATCGCCTGGCCGTCCAGTCTGAGGTCCGGCGGTTGCCTGTGTGTATTCACGTTGTGCACTTCCACCCTCGGTCACCGTGGTCCCCGGTCCTTCTCTTGTTCCTGTTGTAACAGAGCAGGACCCTATGGGGCCTTCCCAGGACAGACCCCCCATGTCCTCTGCCTGCCTTTTGTCTGTAGGAAAACTTTAAAGAATAAAACTTTAAACTTTAAAGAATAAATTTAATCAGAGAAGTCAGAAAATGCAGAAGCAAAGGAAAACAGTGAAACAAGCAAAATAATAATAGTTTAGTTGTTGAAGTCAAAGCCCTTCAGCTCCTCCTCAGGGCCGCACATCATATTCTGAGCCACGTCCTGTGAGCTGCTTTGTAGATCCTGAAGCGCCCCCACTAGGTTCACTACGTGACGACCAGATGTAGCCATGACACAAGCTGCCACAAGTCCGAGAACTGGCCTCGAGGAAACAGCAGCGAACTGCCCTGGACCTGAAGCCTGACTGTATTAAAACAATCGAGACGCCGCCGGTCGGACCGTTGCACAAGCAGCTTCAAGGTGGCTGTGGGAGCTGTCGGAGCTGCCCTGCCGTGTGTCCCAGTAGCGGGGCGGGGTGGACAGGCCGCAGGCATCCCGCGAGGTGGGGGATGGAGCCAGGAAATCAGCCCCCCACCCCGGAGGTGGGAGATTCCTCTTGTAATTCCTCCCCGACTCCTCGAGGGTCGCGCACGGGCTTCTTGGGATCAGGCTGAGCCCCTGTGGGGCGGCGGACGCGCGGGGGTCTCCGAGCGGCTCTGCCCCGCCGAGGGCGCGCGGTTCTGGGCTCCCCGGCAGGGCGCCTGGCCGGGCGGGCATGCGGGGCTCCGTGCTCCTTCCTCGGGCCGGTTCGTGCAGCGCGCGGTGGGGAGCGTTTCGGGCCGGACAGCTCTCTCGCCGATTCTCGGGGTCCCAGCGGGCCGAGGGGGCCTCACGCCCGCTTGGCCAGCTGCTGGGAGTGCCCGGGCCCTGGACGGCCAGGTGTCCTCCGGCCCCACTGCCGGGCCCTCTCCACAGGTCTCAGAGCTGCTGCCCCGGGTAGCAGGAGCGAGTACCGCCCTGCGTGCAGCCCGTGGGCAAAGCCAGCTGCTGGGGCACCACTCCTGGGGAGCCCTGCGTGCAGACAGGGTGACCCTCCCCCCGACCACGCCTGGCCGAGCGGGCAGGAGGCGGTCCCCGCATGACCTGCCTGAGCGTCCCAGAAAACGGAACGGAGCCGTCCATTCCCACATCCACACAGCGGTGCCCTCAGATCCTGGTTATCCAGGGCGCGGAGAACCCCCGAGGCGTAACGCAGCGTTATCTAACGTTTAAGTGGCAGTGCTTCATAGCACCTCACAAAATGTAAGTTAATCTTCTCAGCATTGGCGCTGACAGTGAGGATGGCGTGGGAAAAGGCTGGATACTTGAGTAGAGATGGGATCCAGCCAAACTCGATGAAAAGTTTCCACAGATACTCCTCTGGGCAGAAGTAGGTAATAAAAAGCATAATACAGACTAATAATTATTAAAAGTCATTCAAGAGTGATTTTTCTTCTGCACAATCCTGTTCTCAATTTTAACTGATTCCCGTAAGATCAGAGTTTTAAAAAATGTACTTTGGTTTTCTCCTTCATTTCCTTTATCCCACCACAGGACCCCTCTCCAGTCGCGGGTAGAGGCGGTCAGTCTGCCCTTCAGGGTGAGGCCTTGCTCCCTGGGACCCCGTGCCTGCCGGGCGGGAGTAACAGCGAGTCCCTGAGGGCTTCAGTGTTGGCACAGTGGCGTGTAGGCATTGCTTATTTTAAGCGAAAGGTGCTGACTGGTAAGGCCCAAAGCGCAGAGTTTTATGGAGGTTTTATTTATTTCCCATTCTAAAAGCAGTATTCTTCATTAAAGAAAACTTGGGAAGAAGACGAGCCCGTGGTCCTGTCACCTGAGACAACTTAGTTTTGATCTCTTTTTTTCTGTGTTTTTCCTGCATTTGGACACGTTTTGTGCATTTATAAACATATTGTTACTATAATCCTCTCTTGAATATATACAATACATATTTTTCTATTTAATTCACTCTCTTCCTAAATATAACCTTTAAAAGAGTAATAGTTTTGGGTCCTAAAATTAATATCAAAATCACAATCCCTCTTTACTACTGCTTAGGAAATCCATTTGTTCATTAGTTCATTCACTCACCATTTTGTGAAGGGGCTTTCATTTATGAGTGTCAGTGCCAGAAACTGACTGGAGCTGGGGTTTCACACCACCCCAAGCATGCAAGGATGTGGGAAGGCAGACATTTGAATAATGGTAATGCGAAAACACCCTCCCATCCCAAAGATGGAGCATCTAACCCCACCTCATGGTGGGAGAACAGGAAGGTCCAGGCTCACAGGTTTAAGGATGAGTAGCATTGTGGAGAGAGAAAAAATTCTAGGCAAGAGTTACTAAGTTTTTACAGCTGGTTTAGATGTCGCCTTTTCTCTGAATCTTCCATGATCTTTCATAGTGGTTGTTTGTATCCGTTTTCGTCCCCTACCCCCGGGGAAGGGAAGTTGTTGTATCACCCGTGACCCAGTGCTGGCACATGTGAAGCGTCAGTGTGTTTAGTCCATTTGGCGACACTGACCATCTCCACTTACGCAGCTTGAGGAGAAGGGAGGCTTTCCCATGGACTCAGCTGCTGTCCAGATGGACCTGCATCTCCGGGAGGGCTGTGTGTGGTACCACTGCCCGCCCATCCATATATGTGTGCATACGCATGGGGGGCTTTGCCTTAAGAAGTCTGTTTTAGAAGAAATGAACAGTAGAGAGCAAGTTATTACAGTGACATTGTTTATAAAAATACCATCTTTCTATCCACCTTCCAAAGCACTGATAAATCCAGTGGTAATTAAACAGCTTTGGAGCATAACACACAGAAAACCTTCAAATTCTCTATTACAAAACAGCGTTGATACAAAAAGCTGTAAAAGATAGCCCACAGTCAAAAAGATCATAGTACAGGTACCGCTCAAAGAGTCCTGTACACACCCTAAATACAGTATTACTAACATAAAAATCATAGCACAGTACCACTCAAAGAGTCCTGTACACATCCTAAATAAAGTATTACTAACATAAAGATCATAGCACAGTACCACTCAGAGTCTTATACACATCCTAAATAAAATATGACTAACATAATCTAGTAGCACATTAGAAGAATACTATGTCAGAATCAGTTGGGGCTCATTCCAAGAATGAAGAATAATTCCATAGCAAGGAGTTAATATGACTTTTACCATATTAGTAGGTTAAAGGGGGAAATGCATGTATTTATTTGCAGAGTACCAAAATGAGATTTGAGAACTTTAACATCTATTCCTTGACATGATAAGATTTATAGGTAGACAGATTGAGTGTCAAAACCCAGCTTAACTACGTAGATTTCAGCGTCCACATGTACATGCATACCAGCTGTACACGTGACTTAGTTCTGTCACTGAGCACAGTGTCGACAGCACCAGCCCAGGGCTCTCAGCCTTGCCTCTCATTATTGTCACCTGGGAGCATTCAGGGGCTTCTGTTGTCTTCATTCTGCCCCAGATCAGTGGAATCAGAATTTCTGTATTAGCTAATCAAATGTGAAAAATATAAGAGGTATAAAACCAAAAGGAAGGGGCTTCCCTGGTGGCGCAGTGGTTGAGAGTCCGCCTGCCGATGCGAGGGACACGGGTTCATGCCCCGGTCCGGGAGGATCCCACATGCTGCGGAGTGGCTGGGCCCGTGAGCCATGGCCGCTGAGCCTGCGCGTCCGGAGCCTGTGCTCCGCAATGGGAGAGGCCACAGCAGTGAGAGGCCCGCATACCACAAAAAAACAAAACAAAAAAGAAAAAAAACAAAAGGAAGAGACAACCTGATCATTGTTTTCAAATGATATGATTATTTACCTGGAAAACCTCGATGAACCCATGGGAGAACTACTGACAGTATTCAGTGGGGTGACTGGCTACATGATTAATGTAGAAATGAAGAATTTTCCTAAATACCAACAATCAACAGAAGGCACAGTGGAAGAGAGCAACAATGAAAAACGTTAAACCATCTGGGAATAATCTGAAGAATGTGCAGGTCGTTTATGGAAACCCTCAAGTTCTGCTGAGCAAGTTTCTGCTTCTGAGCGTGATGGCCAGTCTGCAGCAGACCCATTTTACCTAAAATGAATAGAAAAGCTGGATAAAGTAGGGAAAACTTCCAGTAGAAGACACCAGGGAGTTACAAAGACAGCCAGGACTTGAAGTGCCAGGGCCGCAGGAAGAGGAGCCAGTTGAGGCCCGTCAGTAATCGATGCTCTCAGAGGGATGGCAAGAGAGAAAGCAGCCACTCAGAAGCAGTTGTGTTGACTTCTGGGGACTGGAGAGCTGTGGTTCAGGGCCTGCCAAAGTGCGGGGACCCTGGTGGGCAAACTAGGCTTTCAGTCGGGGCCCCTGAAAGGCCGTGAGTACAGCAGGAGAACTGTGGGTGGGAAATAGCCCAGTGTCTCAGCCCAGCCCAGCCCACGATGCATCCAGGCCCTTTGCCCTGCGCCGCTGGCTGCGGAAGCTGAAGAAAAGCCCTGTGTGGGGTAAGATACCAGCGAGAGCCTATTCCACTGTTCACACGCTGGGTCAGCACTTGGTCAAAACTGCCTCGCGTGTCAAGTGACCGGACTGAGAGAAGACAGGCAGTGGTACAGGCAGATGCGAAGTGGTGCAGGTATTGAAGTCATCAGCCTTTGACACTGAAATAACGATGATTCAGGTGCTTGAAGCAATAGTTGATAAGTGGAGAATCTCAGAGAAGTACAATCAGCAGAAAAGAACCACGTGGAAATTCTAGCCCTGAAAAATGCACGTACTGGATTTAGGAATGTAATCGATGGGTTTAATAGCAGATCAGACATAGTGGAAGTGGGGATGAGTGAAGGAGGTCAGAAGACCATATCCAGAGAGAATAAAGGATGGAAAATACAGAGAGAGGGAGAGACCCATGAGCATTGTAAGGAGGTGGCTTACTGTGAATTATAGTCCACAGAGGGGAGGACACAGAGACTGGGGAGAAGCAGTGTTTGAAGAGGCGAAGACTAGCAGGTTTTTTGTTCCAACTTTCGTCGAACAGAAGTTCAAGAAGCACCACGAATCCCAAGAAGAATGTGCCCGCGTGCCCCCCTGCACACATGCACACGCGTGCCCACCTGCACACACACACGCACTCTGGGAACAGTATAGTGAAATTGTTGAAAATACAAATTTAAAAAAGCCAGAAAGGGCAGAGAAAAGACATATAACCTCAGAGGTTCTAAGAAGACGGCAGGGAAGACAGCAGTAAGTCCCAGGTCTTCCTCTTTCGCTGCACTCGTGCCCTCGGCCAAGCAGCTCTGGTTATAGATGGCGCTCGTTCCCACTGCCTTATTCTGGACCCAGCTGCTGGATCGCCTTGGTCAGCCAGATGAGGATGGAATAAGGAGGTCCTGACACGGGGGCCTCTCTTGCTTCTCCAGCGTTGTCATGAAGATATGACTGAGCCACTCCCTGGCCCCAAAGGAGGAGGAGGGTCACCGGGAGCACAGCCACCCCTAGCTGACCCCTGGCTCGTTCACAGACTGATGCGAAATTGCATGTGGTTGTTGCTTTTAGCCCATGGGTTTTGGGGGAGTTTCCTTATGCAGTTGACCGCAGCTTTGACAGAGTTGGGGGCGGCTAGAAGATAATGGAATGATATCTTTAAAGAACTGAAAGATAATAACTGCCAGACTGAACTTCTATACCCAGAGGAAGTATCCTTCTAAAAAGAAAGGGAAATTATGACATTTTCAGGCCATCAAAAAAAAAAAGAAAAAAAGAGAATTTATTGCTAGCTGCCCTGACTAGAGAACCACCACCAGGAGGTCTTCAGGCAGAAAGTCTGTGACCCTAGATGGCAGCAGAGGGAGAAGGGCATGGGGGGCAATGGGGAAGGCATGTTCACAGCCCGTCTGGACTGCGCCAAATTCAGGCTACAAAGGGGTGAATTGCTGGGAAGACAGTGTTTCTGGGTAGGAAGGTTTAACGTGATAGCATATCAGTTCTCTCTGAATTAACCTTGATGTTTAAGTGAGCACAACAAAACGTTAACAGAATTTCTTTTGAAACTGAGCAAACTAGTTTTAAAGTTCATGTTGAGAAATTACGGGAAGGTCGTGAAGCAGGGAAGTTGTACGGGGGCCGCTAACCATCCCATGCCTGGTGCTCTGAGATGATGGAGTATTTACATCCGAGTGGCTGTGATCATGAACAGACAAACGGATTGAAGGAAAAGAATAGAAAGCCTAGAAATAGACCTAGTGCATATGAGTATTTAGTATATGATAATGATGACATTTAAAATAAGCGGGGAAAGATGTATTATTCAATAATGATTTGGGGACAACTGGCCAGACATTTGGAAAATATATAGCTGGATCCCTCCCAGATTTCTTACCCCAAAATAAAATCCAGATGGCTCAAAGACTTAAAAGTATAATGGGACTTTATAAGTACTAGAAGAAAACTTGGGGGAATTTTTAATAATTTTGACAGGGAATTAATTTTATAAAGCAAGACAGAAAACCCAATATCTAAGAAAATGTAAAATGCACATCCTTTAGACTCGCCAGGCCTACTCCCATGAAAGTCCATGATGAATATGCTTAAGTATGTTTGTAAAGAATTAAATATAAAATGTTTCTTTGAAAAATTGGAATAGAAAAAAAGCATCCTAAATATCCTTCAAATTGTGGCTTATCCTCAAGATGGAAACTGTATATGTGCAGATACAGGAAGAGCTGAAGATATGGTTTATCCTCAAGATGGAGCTGTATATGTGCAGATACAGGAAGATCTGAAGATATGGCTTATCCTCAAGATGGAACTGTATATGTGCAGATAGAGGAAGAGCTGAAGATATGGTTTATCCTCAAGATGGAACTGTATATGTGCAGATACAGGAAGATCTGAAGATATGGCTTATCCTCAAGATGGAACTGTATATGTGCAGATACAGGAAGAGCTGAAGATATGGTTTATCCTCAAGATGGAACTGTATATGTGCAGATACACGAAGATCTGAAGATACTTTGAATGAAAAAATGAAGATGCAGAACAGCTGGAATCCATATTAGAAGAAATGAAATTGGACCTGATTTCCTTCACATCGGTCAACTCCTATATACTTAAGTGAAAATGAGAGAGATGAGATGAGAACATAACATTTTCATGACCTCAGAGTAGATAAAGTTTTTGAAACAGGATTTAAAAAACACCAACCACAGAGTAAAAGATTGGTAATTTCAACTACATTAAAATCAAGAACCTCTCTTAATACAGACAGAGTTAAGACAAGCGACAGTCTTGGGAGAAGGTGAAGTACGTGCACCCAGAAAAGGCCTCACGGTCAGTAACATAAAGACTCCCAACAGATCTTTAAGGAAAAGGCAGACAACCAAGAAAAAACTGGAGAAACACTTGAGCAGGAACTTCTAAGGAGGAAATGCAGTGACACAAATGTATACGATGGTGTTCAACCTAGTTATTGAATCAGAGAAGTGAAAGGGAACCACGTGACACACAGTGGCCCACTGACTAGATGGGCAGGAACTCCAAGTCCGCCAGTTCTGGGTGGTGCTGAGAATGCAGAGCACGAGAACGCTGGCCTGGTGGTGGAATAAACACCACCCAAGCTCCAGCAGGTCCCTGGATGGCAGCAGGCAGCACCCTGGGGCACTGAAGACGCGCATGCGACAATGTCCATAGGTAGGGTTGTTTATTAGCTTCTTCCCAGTCTGGAAATCCTCAAACCTACTTCAGGGGCAGAAGAGATGAAGTAAATATTTCATACAATGAAATGTATATGTTTTGTATATTGTGTGGATACTTTTCATATTCACGAATATAAGCTGAATGTACTGTATATTCGTTACCTTCATACAACAGGAACAGCCCACAGCAGTGAAATTGAACAAACCACGACGACCTGGATCACATATAAAACTGAGTGAAAAAAGGAAGGCATGAGAGATTCCATGCCACGCGTGTCCAGTTCTAAGAAGGGAAAGGCTAGCGTACACAGCGGCCACCTGGGCAGTTGTGCTCGGCGAGGGGGCTTCTGGCTGCTGCAGGGTTACACTTATGGACCTGGGGAGTGATTCTATGAACATTCACTTAATAATTGTTTGTTATATATTTTTGTGCACATTTCTCTATGTTCATTACATTTCACAGGAAGACTGGAAAAAAATGCAGGAATAAATCCCTGTTGTGTTTAACCAATGTGTGTGTGTCCTCATGTGTGGGAAGACAGTCTCTGAAGGATCCCAAGAATCAGCTGGCATCTGTAGGTTGGGGGACTGGAATAGGAAGAAAATTTATATTCCACTGTTAATTCTTCCTTATTAATTTTTTAAACAAAAAAACTCACCTTAGACTTCTACAGTGCATGTGAAAACCCTACAATTTCAGAAAAATTCACCAACATGCAGCTTTTCGGAGACTGTATCTAATTTGTTCAGATACGAGGGGAGGGGGGCAGGGCGAGGCCGGGCGCACACGGTGGGGCTGACCCCGGCGATGCTTCTGCTGCTGTTGGAGGAGAGCTGCTGCCCAGGTGGAGCGGGGATGTAGAATCTGCTTAAACCTCCTTTGGGGCCTTTTATGGCAGAACTTTTGGCACGTGTCCTGAAGGCTGTACTGCGCACGTGTGATCATTCTGACAGGGAGGCAAGTGTGCCCGACGTGGACTCAGGCCCCTCTCCCCCTGGAGGGAGGACGCTTGCACCCGAGCATCCACTGGGCTCATTTCAGCGCCTAGCGCCTCCTAACTTGTGCAGTGTTCAGAGTGGTCTGTCTTCCCCCGTTTTCACCAAATGAAACAATTTATTTAAAAACCCTCCTGTTTTAGCGTGTTTAGCAGACAGTAATGAATATTTTTCCAATTAAGAGATAGTATGTACCTAAGTTTCCCTTCTTGAGAAAGAAAAAATTAAATTCAAGGATATGCTTGTGATTTCATTCTATAAAGTGGTAGAACTTAACAAATGAAGGTTAGATTCATCCTCAACATGAACGTTGCTTAAAGAGCTGCCATCAGGTTGGCTGGGGGTCACTGACAAATGACAAGATTGCCATTTTGAGAATAACAAGTTCCGGCTCTGAGGCGGGAGCGGGAGCTGGGGCGTCAGCGTCGGGCCCAGCGGCTGCAGGCCAGACTCACCACGCACACCGCTCTCTCTTGAAAGGGTAAGAAAAAGAAGACGAAGAGAGAGAAACTACAGGAATCTACATCAGTCTGGAACTGAACCTGTAATGTCTCCAGCGTCTGCCTGTTCCTATTTTTAATTGATTAAAATTTCGAAAAAGGACCAGAAAGCAGAACAAACATAGAGTATGGGAATATTGGCCAGACAAAAGCACAGAAGAATGGAATGAAAGACAAAGAAACCACACTAAAGCGCAAAATTGGACAAGTGTTGCCATTAAAGACAATGTGAACAGTCGTCTGCAGACTTGGGTATGGGAGGGCACAGCTTCAAGAACCTCTACAGGCACATCAGGCCAGAGCTCAGTATGCTGGGTCCTTCTTTGCTGCTGGGAACCAAAGATAGAGTGGAGAGAAGTACTAGATCTTGAAGAGCGATGACTGAAACAATGAAATAGATGGGCAGTATAGCCTGTGGTGAAAGGTAAAAAGATTTTAATTCTTTTGTTCCGAGGTGAATGTTTATAACTTGGACCTGAGATTACAAAGCCATGAAACAGGATACTAAATGAAAGGATGGTTCTTTGATTCCTACAAATTTTCAAGGAGAATAGAGATTGTGATCTTTTAAAGGATTTGTATGCATTATATAGTTTTTCTAAAGTGGAAATTGGGGCCTAATCTATTTATGCCCCTTGAAGAATTGTGGTTCTGTGAAACGTGCTTAACTTTCTTCCATCACGTTCTTTTTAACTTTATGTTCTTCAGAATAATTTCATGACCTTAATTTGGCTTCATAGATAGGTTTCTTCTAACGGGAAAGGAATACATTGATGGAAAACAAGAGGAAGGTTATCTAGGTAGTTACAATTCCCATGGTAAATGAATATATAGACCTTCTCTTTAGCAAATTAGTGTTCTGTGAATTTGGTAGGTCTATGGCAGGCTGTTAGGGCCTAATAAACCCTTCAATCATGGAAAAAAAGACTTGAAACTGAGGTAATTAACTCTAAGACTTTTAAGGACAAGGATATGTGCCACCAGAGGAAATCTGTACGCAGATAACCTAGGATTTGCAGATAGAAGCTAATGTGATTCACTGTTACCTTACATTGGTTCTTGGATACTGTTGAGGAGACGTGTTGACCTTGGCATGTTAGCAATGCCCAAAATGCAACACGACTAACTTAACAAAATGCAGCTAGCTAACTGGATTATTAATAGAATCATTGCTGTGGGCACTAATTAAGATGAAAATTAATTTCATGACCTGGTATAAGGAAGCATCTAATCACATAAATTATCACCATTATAGAAAACCGTTTGCCTTAAGAAGCCACATCTTTAAAAGGGTGGGAATAAACCACCGTATAAAAATTGCTTATCGGGCTTCCCTGGTGGCGCAGTGGTTGAGAGTCCACCTGCCGATGCAGGGGACACGGGTTCGTGCCCCGGTCCGGGAGGATCCCACATGCCGCCGAGCGGCTGGGCCCGTGAGCCATGGCCGCTGAGCCTGCGTGTCCGGAGCCTGTGCTCCGCAACGGGAGAGGCCACAACAGTGAGAGGCCCGCGTACTGCAAAATAAATAAATAAAAAATAAAAATAAAAGTTGCTTCTCATAGCTACCTAGTCACTGTCCTTGGATACGTAGTAAATGCTTATGATATTTCATATGACATATGTTAGGGTTAACAGTGATAGAAAGGTACTATTTAGAATTTTTTTTCAAGATCTTTATTTCAACTAAGTGGAAACCTAAGGAAATTTTATACTGTATTATCACAATAAACTTTTTTGCACGTGCAAATAAAAGAGTAACAAGCTCCGAGAGCCCGCGACATTGTGGGTGCAGTGCCCCCTTTGCTGATGGAGCAGCGGGAGGCGGGTGTGTCCCTGGCTGCCCGGCTCATTGCCGAGCGCACGCTGTCCTGTGACTTTGGCCACGGTCCACTGTCGCTCTGCGGTGCTGAGGACCAGTACTGCGTGCTCCTCCCTTTGCCGCCTGGCTGGCTGCCCCCAGGAGATGGCTGTGAGCATAGGAAAGCATGGGGAGGAGACACACAGCTGTCCTCCTCTCCTGCTGCTCGCTCTGGAGCGTACGTCACGACAGCAAGACGCCGCAACACTGGGCACGTCAGAAATTCCACCGCCCACAAAAGGCTGGGGAGAGGAAGTGCTCCATAAACAGGTGCAACGTGAATGCATCGGCAAAGATCCTCCTCTTGCGTCACCAAAGGCTGTTGAAAGCAGAGTGGAACCACGTGGCTGGCTTCGGGAGCCCCTCTCTCTTCAGACCCCTGGAGAGCACATGCTCCTGTGTGAACTGCCTTTTTGCGGGTGATTCTGTGGGCAGTGCACACGCCCACCAGCCTGACTGTTGACCGACGCATAGCCAGGAACGCATAGTCTCCCCAGAGCCCAGCCCAGGGCTCTCCCTGGGACACGGCTGCCGGAGGATGGCTCCCGGGTGGGCCACCTGGTGCCTGCTGTTGCCTCCCAGCCTACCCTCGTAGATGGTTGAGGCCACGTAACAGGCAGCATGACCTCATCACACGGTGTCTTTCCCATCAGCAAGCGTGTGGGTCCAGTGCTGAACGGACGGAGACGAGGTGAGACCAGGACTTGAGTGAAGTCGGCCCCAGCCCACAGGCCCACCGAGTGAGCTCATTCTCAGCTCAGGCCAGACCCTCCCTGCTGCGTGGGCAGCGATCTTGCCAGATCACCCCGAGTTTATTCAGAGTGACGTGGATAAAGTCGATGAGTCGATGCGCAGTGAGCGAGAGGAAGAAGGAAGATGGCAGATCCCGGCTGCCGTCGCTGTGGCGCCGCAGGAGCGGGGTCTCCCTGCTTGTGTATCTGGAGGGGGCACCGAGGGGCGTGGGCCCTTGCACGCAAGCACAGCGCTCTTGTCTACGTTTCCGCCTCTGTTAGAGCAGCGTTTCAGGTTGGTCCTAGCTCTGCTGTCTTCATTTTAATACCAGTTATAACATGATTTTGAAAAGCAGATACTTTAGGAATAAAAGGGGGTTTCGTATTCCTGTTTGCTGGGAAAATCACAAAAGGTTACTTGATTACAAAGATGGATGAAAGGCCACAACAAGTTACATGACTGCTGAAAACAGCATGACTTGTTCATAGTTTCATTAAGATGCTCCAGATGCAGTCGTCAGGCTGCTGAGATGCAGAGGACAGAGCTCTCAGCTTCATGCTGGTCTGCTTTACCGCGGTGACGGTTATGTGGGTGATCTCAGAAAGGACCAAGCAAAAGCCTAAGCCCTCAGCGCTTTCACTGCTACAACTTGAAACCTCGTAGTTCAGTCCCACTCAGCTGGCAGTGCCCTGCGCGTCTCTGTCCATGGGGGCCGGCCCTGTGGGTTCCTCCCTCCTTCGTGACCTCGGGGATGTCCCTGTTCCTAGGGACAGTGAAGATTGAGTACGGTGATTCCCTTTGCCACATCCCAGGCGGTGCGGTTCCCTCTGGAGCCTCGCTGTTTCAGGATCTAGGAGGTGAACGGTGCGAGTTACGGTGGAGCTGGCATCGTCCCTTCCGAGCGGGGCTGGAGGGGGAGGGCCGATCACCAGGTCACTGTGGTTCTTCTGTCGTTCCCTGTGGCTCTTCTGTCGTTCCCTGTGGCTCTCCAGCCAGCGTGCTTTTGAAGTGACACTCATTTGAGCAAACCAAGCGTATCATAAAAGTGTCTGTTGGAAGCTGTGGTCCTGCCAGCTCAGCCAGTGCCCACACTTCTGGAAGATTCCTGTGAGTCGAGTGTGTGAGCTCAGCTTTGGACTGGGTAAGTCTTACTGGAGACCTGCCGCCCGCCCCCATGACCTGGGCGACACGGGCTTCCTGCCTGTTCCCCTGCCTTGGTTAGTTGGGAGGAGAGAAGAGAGGGAGCCGGTTTGTTTCCCCTTCCGCGTGAAGGTTCCTGGACCGTGAACTTGCCCCGTGGGTTGCCAGGAGCTGTGGGGGAGGGTGCAGGGTCAGGCGACTCCTGGTCACCTGGGTTTCGGTCCTGCGCACCACGGTGACGGCACGCCCACGTGTCTCTCCGCGACTGCGGACACCCAGAGCGTCCCCCCGGGTCCTAAAAACTAGTCCCCTCGTTCACGAGAGCTTGAAGCGCAGGCGAGTCCGGCCGTGTGTAGTGGTGGAACCAGCCCCAGGCTGACCGGGCAGGCTTGTGAGGCTGTTACCTTCTGCCCAGATGCAGAGGCCAGAGCTCCTTCCCTGGGGGCTCCGCCCTGGACGCCCCCCTGACAGCGGGAAGCACGGCAGCTCAGGCCAGGGGCGGGACTGGTCTCCTGCTTCTTGGCACCAGGGTGAGGAAGGGGATGGGGGAGGGAGGGTCACCTGCGGGGGAGGTTCACAGGGGCCAGGCATTTCTGCCCACGGCTTGGGAGGCGGCGGTCAGCAGGACGAGATGACGTCTTTCCAGGGCGTGCAGCTCTCACGCGGATGCAAGATCAGCTTCAGAGGAGGTCACTGTGCAGTAGCTGAAGCTCCATATGGCCCGGGACGAGGGGAGGAGGGAGTGACTGCAGCCTGGCTCTCTCTAGGGAAGGGATGGCCGAGTAAGAGGCGCCGGAGGGGCCTGGCCTCCAGGGCTTCCCACCGGAGGCCCAGCAGCAGGGCTGGTGTGGAGCTTGGCTGCAGGCCTGCCCTGGGCAGCTGTCCCCGGCCTTCGTCCCCAGGGCACCTCCCAGCAGATCCCTCTCTTCTTTAGCACCGGCACGTGTGGCGGGTGGGAGGAGGGTGGTGCCCGATGGCGACGACGGGCACCTCAGAGTCCGGGAGGCGCGGCGTGCGATGCTGGGAGACAGGTGCCCCCGCCAGGAGCACTTCGCGCCACCCCCCCCGAAGGCTGCCAGCTGCCCCACCTGGACGGGCCCTGCGGGCCCCGCCGAGTGTTGGGGCCTCACACGGTACGGGGTGCTCTGCCGTGGGGACGGTCTCTGCTGAGTGTCACTTGTAGGAAGGGACCCTGTGGGTGCCCTCAAGGGGAGAGGGTGGCCCGCCCCTGAGGGACAAGGGGCTGCCATGCCCAGTGAGGAGGAATTCGCCCAAGTGTGGCTCTTGCAGGCCAGTCCCTCTGCTTTCCTCCCCCTCCCCCAGGGCCCTCCTGGCAGCTGGAAGCGACACAGGTGCTCAGTGTAATGAGCTCCACGGCAGGATTAACCAGGTGGGCAGGGAGCAAGCCCACAGCTCTTAAAGATTAACTCTCCATTGACTCATTTTATCCTTTCGGAAGAAATTTTTTGTATATCGATTTGATGTAAACCACCCCCGCCCCCCGGATTCATGGGCAGCTCAGGCAAGAGGAGGTGGCTCTGAACGAAGCCTTAGGTGCCCTTTGTTGAGAGTTCGCCCTTCAGGCTGTGGCTCCAGCCACAGGTGAGCATCTGGGGGGAGCTGCGGTGATGGAGAGTGTTCTGCACGTGGATGCTTTCCATCCCCACCCGTCCAGTGATCTGGCACCCCTCGGGTGGGAAGAAGGAGTTTGCTCTGTGCTTGTTGGCCAGGATTAAACAGAGCAGAAAGTATTAAAAAAAAAAGAGGTACAGCTATGTCCCTAAAAAAAGAGGTACAGCTCTGTCCTGCTTTTTTACTTATCTTTCTGGAAAGCCTTTGACATTTTATATTTAAAAAAATTTCTTTTAACTGATGAATGTGGTCAGTTTGCTTTGGGCCCCTTTCCTCTTCTTATCTCCCATGATTTGGGAAAAATGGAAGTAGATGGAATCTGTTTTAATTTTTCCCAAAATTGAAATGTATTATTTAATTTGTTGATGAAAAAGGAAATATAAGTATATTTCCTTTCATACCTTTTTCATACGCACATTTCCCATAATATTTCCCATAATTATTCCCATAATTAAAACATATATACAATAAAAAAAGAAATATGCTAAATGGTGGACCTTTGGGTTGTACAGAAAGGTATAAGGAATAAAATAAAAATCACGCACTTATCCTAAAACCCCAAAATAATCATCATGAAGGACACTTCGGTGAATAGCCTTTCAGATGCTTTTCTGGCACAAAAATGGAATCCTGTAGTTCTGCAAAGTTTTCTTGTCACTTATCACAATACAGACTCTCTTACCCCAGTTTGCTGAGTCACATTCCACTGGCAGGTACTGACAGGCAGTGCCCATTGTAGGGAAGTGCTGTTATGTCTTTAACTAATTCTCTAGTGATGAAAACTTAGGTTTCAGTGTTCTGTTTCAGCCCCTTTAACCCCTTCATTATCACATGAAGATATTCTCAGCTCAGGTTTGGGGACTCCATTACTTTAATTTTTTTTTTAAACCATGTCACGTGCTCAGAGAATGGTCTTCTGATCACCACCGCCACCACCACCATCATCATCCATGTGGAGTAAATCTGGCTGGAGCTGTGTTAACACCCTGAAAGTACCCGTATAAAATCTGCGACCCTTCACAGGCACCAAGGCCTCCAGTATAGGGCCTTTCTGGAGAGTGTTGAGCTCTTGGGTGCTGGACCTGGAGGTGTTTGGCGTCTGAATATCAAGCCCGTGGAGCATGTGTTTGAGGTGGTGTCTTTGCCTACAAGGAGACAGTTTCTAGTGTGGTTCTCCACCTCTGCGGCTGTGGCCCCCCAGGCTATCCTGGGGGGGTTAATGCATCGGTCTCTGTTCTTACAACTGAGCTTGGGGGGAGTGTCTGATCAGAAGTGGTGACACATTAGAGTGAGAGGCCAGGAAGTTGGCAGGACCCAGTAGGACTCATGTGAGCACATAGAAATGAAGCTATTTCCTAAGTGATTTAATTAGTTATGTCCAGGAAACGCAGGTGGTGTCTCAGCATGACATTATAGAACCTGAAACCAGCTTTCGCTTGGGATTTTCCTCGATGGGTCTGGTCAATCCCAGTTACTCCCAGGACTCAATATTTCCACTTTGCAAAATGAGTTCCAAAAGACCTAGCCTCCCTGTGAACATTGTGAGATGTACCACCTCAAATAAGCCCAGAGGGCTCTGCAGACCCTGTAGTCCTGTTGTTGGTCTTTGAAAGACATGTCTTGCAATTAGAGCAAAATTATTTCTGTGTCCTACACTTTCTATAACTAATATATTTAATATATAATATCTATATTAATATACACTAAGAATTCACATTGAAAGAATGAAAGATGGGATAGAATAGGGGTTGGCAAACTGTAAATTATCAGATGATAAATATTTTGGCTTTGAAGGCCATGTAAGGTCACCGTCTCCTCCATTTCCTCCAACTCCTTTTTCTTCTTCCCTTAAAAAATGTAAAAATCACCCTTACTCTAGAGGCCCTATAAGGAGAGGTCAAGGGCAGGGTTGGGTCTGAGGGCTCTAGCTTGCTGACCCTGGTCAGTGTCTCTCCCACGAAGTTACTGGTAGCCGAAGTTCTCCTGAGCCCTATGTTACTCAGCTGTGCATCCAGATCAGTGAGAGTTTTAAAGGATGGTTTCACACAGCGTGTATTCATATTTGTCAATTTCCAAGAAAATTTACAAGAATCAGAATTGAATTGCAGACTTCTCCTCTTGGCCATGGTGAGCAAGTTTGAACAGATCAGATTTCCTGCAGAGAACAACTAGAAAACCTGGATAAAATACATAGGACGTCTGTTTGAAGGCATTGGGCAGCTTCTAAATCAACCAGGACTTAAGAGGCCGAGATCCCACAGAGTAGAGGCCAGAGGAGGACTGATGCTGTGTTTCTGGGGAGAAGAGGCTGAGAAACTAGGCAGGGGTTGTGGGGAAGAGGCATGGAAGAGAGCAAGAAACCAGTAGGGCATCCTGCCATGTCACACAGTTGTGAAGTCCTCTGGCTCCCAAAGAGAAATAGGTACAGAGAAGAGAGGCCAGGGCCTGTGGCTCTCTCCTTCCAGGTGTTTGTCCAATTATTGGGTTGCAGGGCTAAAGCCTGATCAGAAAGGAACAGAGAAGCAGAGCAGAATTTTTGGCTGTCTCATATATCCAAATAGACAAGACTGGAGTTCAAGGACTTCTAAGGAGGAGAGGTCATAGCCCACACCCAGGCCTCAGCTGAGACTCCTGATGAGTTGCACCCCAGGCGTGTGTGTGACCCCGAGGTAGAATGGCCCTTGACAAGATGACAGTCCTGTCTTGTTGGCTTAGTCCTTGACTGGATTAAGTGACCTGCCCCTGGTCTGGCTGCCTAACCAAGGAGGAAGGTAAGGAGATAAAATCACCCAGAGCTGCTGCAGTTTCATTCATGATATCTGGCATTCAGTTGTCAAGAATGAATGACCAAAACCAATCACAAAAACAGGTGATAGAAGAATGTCCACACACAGTTCCTGTACTTATCACACTCAAATATTAAAATAACTGTGACTGATATGTCCAAGAACATAGGCGACAGGATATAAACTTTTACTGAAGGAATGGATTCTAGAAGTAAAATAATCAAATGGAAATACTTGCACTGGATTTAGGAACTTAATGATGGTGTAACAGGAGATTGGACACAGCAGAAGAGGGGATCAGTGAACTGGAAGTAGGTCAGAAGGAAATAACCAGGCAGAGCAAGTGGATAAAAACTACGGGAAAGAGTGTATCAGACAAATGGGACATGTTGAAAGGTTTGCTATACGTGTAGCTGGAGTCACAGAATAGGAGAGAAAGTGGTGCAGAAGCAATACTTGAGGAGATAATGTCTCAGATTTCTTTCCAAAACTGAAGAAAGACACCAAAACTTGGATTTTAAAAGATTTACTAAATAACCATTTTGCAGGTAAAAAAGGTTGAATAAAGGCAGTGTTTTATGGTTCAACCCCATAGAATGAATATAAAGAAAACCACACCTCTGAAGACCGTAGTAAAATTAGTGAAAACTAAAGTTGAAGAGAAAATCTGGAAAGCAACATTACATTCTGTTAGTTTTACATTCCATTCCATAGTTTCTGTTCTGTTTGAACAGAAACTGTGGAAACCAGAAGACAGTGTAAAGACAATTCTGATGTGGTGAGAGAAAGAGCTCTCAGCCTAGACATAGAATATTCTCTGAAATTATTGTTCAGATATAAAGGTGGTGTAATTATATGTTGAGACAAACAGAGCTTGAGAGACTCCATCAGGAGAAGACTCTCAGTAACATGTAAAGGGAGTTCTTCTGACAGCAGGATGTGAAAATGACGAGGTGCAGGAAGGAGTGGGGAGGGGCCAGTGGCAAATACACACAGACATGGGCCTCATGGGAGGTAAGGTGTCCTCAGGTTTTAGCACCACCTGAGACATGATGACCATGCTACACTGTAGTGAGTCAGGGACCATGTTGTAATTTCTAAGGTGACCACAGAAAGAAGAGCTAGCAAGCTGAGAAAGGGGAAGAAGGAGTAATAGAAATACTCAATCCAAAAGAAGGCAATAAGAGAGAGAAAGAAAGGACACATAGAGCAGGTGGGACAAATAAAAAACAATGATAAGGTGGAGGTGCAAACCCCAATACACCAATAGCTGTGTTGAAAATAAATGGGCTAAATATTCCAATTGAAAGTTAAAGATTGTCATTGAAAAACAAAACCCTTTTATATGTTGCTGATTACCACTTTAACTTTGGGGATATAAAAGACTGAAAATAAAAGAATGGAAGAGGATACCATGAAAATACTCACCTAAGGAGAGCTGGCATAACTATACTAAAATACAAGTAGATTTTAAGGTAGGAAACATTTTTAGAGATAAAAAGCTCATAATAAAACATGAGGGTCAGTCTGCCAGGAACACGCAGTAATTATACATTTGATGCCCCTGATGATATAACTTCAAAATGCATAAAGCAAAAATTGAGAGAACCAAAGGCAGAAAAAATGTATAATTACAGATTTTAGCATATTTCTGTAAATAACTGGTAGAACAAATGGAGCAAACCATAATCCATGAAGATAAGAAGATGAAGAACAGGATGAGCGCACCTGACCTAGCAGACTCGCGCAGAGCCCTGCACCCGTCCGAATAGAACACACACTCGTCACGTGTGTGTGGAATATTACCAAAACTGATCAGATGTTGGGCCAAAAAAATTCTAAAGATTGAAATCACTCACAGTAGTTCTATGACTTAAGGAATTAAGCGAGAAATCAATAAAGATAAGTAGAAAATCCCTAAATGTTTGGAAATTAAGCAGTATTCTTCTAAATACCCTGTATATCAAAGAAGAAATATCAATAGAAATGAGAAAATACCTTGAGCTGAATGATAATGAAAATACAACATGGTAAGATTTGTGGGATACAGCTAAAGCTATGGTTGGAAGGAAATTATGATCTTAAACGCTTTATTAGAAAAGAAGAAAAGTTAAAAATAAATAATTCAAGTATACATCTCAAGAATTTAGAAAAAGAGCAGGAAATTTAACTAAAAAAAAGAAAACAGAGGAAGGAAATAATAAAGAACAAAAAATACTGTAGTAGAAAAAACAGATGTACAGCAGAGAGAATGCAAAGCCAATAATTGGTTCTTTAAAAAGATTTTAATGTTTATTTCTGGCAAGACTAATCAACAGGGCTTCCCTGGTGGTGCAGTGGTTAAGAATCCACCTGCCAACGCAGGGGACATGGGTTTGAGCCCTGGTCTGGAAAGATCCCACGTGCCGCGGAGCAGCTAAGCCTGTGCGCCACAACTACTGAGCCTGTGCTCTGGAGCCTGTGAGCCACAACTACTGAGCCCACGCACCACAACTACTGAAGCCCGCATGCCTAGAGCCCGTGCTCCGCAACAAGAAAAGCCACCGCAATGAGAAGCCTGCTCACTGCAACGAAGAGTAGCCCCACTCGCCGCAGCTGGAGAAAGCCTGTGCGCAGCAATGAAGACCCAACGCAGCCAAAAATAAATAAAGAAAATAAATTTAAAAGAAGACTAATCAACAAAAGAGAGAAGGACCAAATCACCGATACCAGGAATAAAAAGTGGACATCACTATAGCTCCTACAGACATTAATAAGACAATGAGGGAATATTGTGAACAACTTTTGCCTGTAAATTCAGATAAAGTGGCAAAGCTAGGTATGTAAACTCTTCCCCCATGATTCAGCAGTTTCACTCCTAGGTAAATATTCCCAACAGAAATGCATACTTAGTTGTACAAAGGACATATACAAAGATGTTCCATATCTGTGAAAGCTGAACATATTCATCTCTTATGGTCCAGTAATTCCACTCCAGTTATATACCCAGCAGATGGTGACCAAGCGGGGCAGGGCGTGCTCTGAATTATGGGTCTGTGTCTGAGCGTGTGCGTTCATTCTGTGAAAGCCATCAGGCTGGGCGCTTCTCATTTGTGCACTCTTTGGAATGCATGTTATATTTTAATAAAAAGTGGTTTGTTTTCATACCACTTTAAACATATTCCAGGGGCCTTAAAATATATTGTCTCAGCTGAAACTCACAAAAAACCTTCGTAGGAGGAGACTCCAAGCTTTAAGTGACCTTCATTCTCACCAGTTAGGGGGGCGTCTGAGCCAGATGCAGCGTCCCAGCCCCAGCTCCAGCTCCGTCTGCATCCCTCCCACTCTTCAACATGGCCTGGAAACACACAGACAGACTCATTTTTTCTAAGCTACATGTTTGAATTCTGATATGTGTGCTCCCTTTATGAGGGACTGTTGTTTGTAGTCTATCCCAGCTTGTTAAGTTTGAGTGCTCATTTAGGGAACAAGTCCACTGTTGCTGAATACCTGTCCCGTGTCAGCCACCGTGCAGACACCTGCACGCATCACTTCTATTGGTCCTCTCCATATCACTGCAGGCATGGCCATCTTTCTTTTCTCCCTCACATTTCGTGAAAGGCACTCGATCCTCTGGGGAGTCTGGAGAACATTCCGTGGTCCTGGCGGCAGTGATGGGTCAGGAGGGGTCATGTGACCCCCACTATCCAATCATGGTGAATTGTAGGAATTCCCGAGAATGCCGGGGGAAGAACCCTGTTTCTGCTCAGGTGGACAGGACAGCAGGTGTGAGAGCTGTGCAGCTGCCATCACCCAGAGGAGGGAGCCTGCAGGTGAACCCCGTGACACAGTGAGCGGATAAGAGAGGGAAAGAAAGCAGACTTGAAAACACAGTGGAGCTATTGCATGCAGCTCCCTAAAATCAGCCCTGTCTTCTGGACGCTTTAGTTACGTGAACCAACACATTCCCTGATTTTAAGCCAGTTTCAGTCACATTTTCTCAGATTGGCAACTGAAAGTGTCTTAATTGATACAGAGGTGGAAATTTTAATCGGTTCTGATTTGTTCAAAATTGCACAGCTAACAAATAGCAGAGCCCAGAACTGGAGCTTATGTTTTTCCCAATCCAAGGCCCCTTTCCACTGAACCACCCCCATCACTGAAGTGCAAGGAGCAGGCCCTCTAGTGTGGTGGCCTCAGTGCACGGCGCCCAGAGCTGTCCCCAGACAGCCAAGCCACCGTGAGCCCGGTTGCTAGAAGCTTTCTCGGCTAAATGAGTTCCACATAAAACATAGGCCTAGACATCACCCCTCTGGGTGGGAGACCACGCTGCACCTTAGCAGGGGCTGACTGCGTTCCTTGGGCAACTACAATTCAATTTGATTCTCTTGCCTGTTGGAGTCCTTACAAAATATTGTTGTTTGATAAAACTCCATGTTGCGCGAGTAGGTGTTTTTACCTCGTGTTGTCCGCCGGGTCTGGGGGTGTCCTTAGTCTCTGTGCCCTGTGGAGCCTTCCTGTTATCCCCTCGCCCACCTCCCTGTAAGTGATTGCTTTTGCCCTCGAGCGTTTTTCCTCAGACAGGACTCTGCTGTTTGGAAGGCTGTGTGTGTGCATCTGAGCACTGGGGGACCCGAGCCACAGGTAGCCGGGACTCCAGGCCGGGAACGGGTGAGTCTGTGGGGCCTGGGTGGACCTAAGGCATCTGTAGAAGCTGAGGAGCTGGATGGTGGGAAAACCACGGGAGCCAGCGAGCACTGGGGGCTCCCGTCAGCCTCCAACCTGTGCTCTCTGCCCACACGGCCTTCCCTGGGGTTTCTTGGTGCCCCGTTTCTTCATGGGTCTGCTGCAATGTGCCATGCTTCTGATTTAAACATGCTCTTCCTGGAGACACTGGGGAGCCCATGCTGTGGAGAGAAGCTTGAAACTCAGTTCTGGGTGCTCTTGGCGCTGACGACCCCCTACCCCCAGGTGCCCGGGACTCGGGGATGGCCGCTCACTCAGGTGTCCGTTACCCACGGACAGAGTATTCTCCAGGAGCAGAGCAGCTGTGAGGACGTTACGAGTTAAGAACTAAAATAGCCAGAGCTAGGAGTCAGAGCCTTGAGTACAAGCCTGGGCTTTGTTGTCGACCAGCTGCGCACCCCAGAGGGATCCGGTTAGAATTTGTTAAGCGCGCCCTCCCGCCTGCAGTGAGGGGTGCTGGCACCAGGGGGCCGAGCACACAGCGGCCGATGGTTGCAGGTCAGCTTGTTTCACCGTAATAGTTCCTTTTATTGCTGTAAAAAAAAAATAGCTGTCTCTATTGGAAAGAACTCTGAAAGAAGTGACTAAATAAAATGTAAATACATGGGCGGAACTTTCTGAGCAAAATCAGGAATGATAGCTGTAATCGAGTTGTAACTCCCTTCCTGTTGGATTTTGTTTGCTGCCCAGCCCTGCAGATCTGCCACAGTCCACTCAGCTGAGGGCATTCGCTAATTGGGAATGACCTTCCTCTGCAAAAGAGAGGCATGACAGAGTAACCATGAGCAGAGGGTGGGTGCTATGTGCCATTAAGATGATATTTATGAAGAGTTTTCTAAGGACAAGAGAAACTTCTTGTGGCATAATGCTAAATGAAAAAGGAAACTGTACAATTGTACAAATAACATGACCTCAACTATGTGAAGAAAGCCTGAATGGAAAGAAGAGGAACTGTGCCAGATGTCAACAGCAATTCTTCAGATTGGTGGGGTTGTGAATACTTCTACTTTTCTTCTTTACAGTTTTCTGTGTGTGAACAAAAATTCTTTAAAAGGACAACCTTTGACAGGACTATTCAGGAAAGCCTTCCTTAAGGCTCTCACCACCTCTCTCTCTTTCTGAGCCGTAGGGAATGGACCCTTTTTCTCTTGGATGCTCTGTGAATTACACTGAATCTTGTATGCACTTAACCACCTTATGCTACCCTATTTGAAAAATGACTTTCTTTCACTTTGGCCTAAAACGAAGCGCTCCAGCTCCTGCGTCCCTCTCTTAGGAGCCAGTTTCATACGTGGCCCCAGGTTAGAGATGGGTTCGTTGGGTTCCATAACACCTTCTTTTGAACACTTGGTTATCGGTTAAGAGAACCACTGAAATTTGGAGACTAAGCAGAACTTAAGGTCTAGGCAGAATTAGATACTGAGGCATCAGCCTCTCTCCTGATAGCAAATCAGACAGGACTTTTCCAGTGTATCGTTCTAGGTTCTTAGCTGCAACCAGCAGATGGGATCTGCTCTCCGAAGCCCTTTTCCCATGTACTTCTAGCAGCAGGCAGCACGGCCCCGAGGGGTTGCCTGTCTGCCTCCACCCAGCCTCCCTCCTGTGTGGCGTCTCTGGCCCGCACCCGCTCTGTGTGGATCTGGACCTCCCCCTTTTACCCTGCTGTGTCCGCTTGGTCACCTAGTGTGTCCAGCCCACCTTCCCAAGAGCGTCTCTCTGATCCCAGGTTCACAATGACAAAGCCTAGTGCGTCTCCTCTGCACCCCGAGTGCTTGCACGTACCCCTAGGTCAATGCCTGTCTCGTGACATTTTGTTGTAATGACATATTTGCATCTCTCTCTCTCTCTCTCTCTCTCTCTCTCTCTCTCTCTCTCTCTCTCGGCTGCTGTATTGTGCGGTTTCCAGAGATGCAGAAAAAACTGTGTGTGTGCGTGTGTGTGTGGGTGTGCGCGCGTGTGTGGGTGTGCGGGTGTGTGTGTGTGTGTGCGGGTGTGGGTGTGCGGGTGTGGGTGTGTGTGCATGTGCGTGTGTGTGGGTGTGTGTGCGTGTGTGGGTGTCTGTGTGTGTGGGTGTCTGTGTGCGTGCGTGTGTGTGTGTGCGTGCATGTGGGTGTGTGGGTGTGTGCGTGTGCATGTGGGTGTGTGGGGTGTGGGGGTGTGTGTGTGTGTGCGCGCACGCGCATGTGCAGATATTTACCTTAAGGGACTGGCTCTGGTGTCTGTGGGACTGGCAGGTCCACACTCCGTGCGGCAGGCCTGAGGCTGCAGAGCCCCAGCAGGAGGGGACGTTGCAGTCTTGAGGCAGAATTCCTGCTTCTCGGGAAACCTCAGTCCCTGCTCTCCAGGCCTTCAAATGAATGGACGAGGCCCAGCACGTTGTGGAGGGCCCTTTACTTCCAGTCAGCGGACTGTGGATGGTAATCGCATCCACAGAAACCTTCACAGCCACACCCAGATTCGGGTCTGTTTAAAGAGCCAGTGCGACGGCCTGGACCTGCACAGGACCGCGCAGGAGCCCGTCCGGTTGCCCGGCGTGTGCAGGGGTGTGAACAAGCGCTGCGCCCACACCCTGCTCTAAGGACTGCTGCTGCTGGAGGAGGGCTCCTGACAGCGGTGTCGCACTTGCAGACGTGTGTGCAGTCTGTTCTATGTGCTCAACATGTGCTTAAATTGGGCCAGAGACCCGTTGAGAACGGAATCAGGAGGGTCGGTTCTTTACTCATCTTTGTCTCCGGCGGTCCTGGACTCTGCTCCCACGCAGGATATGCCCTTGGGTGCTCTGAGCCGAGGTTCTAATCACAGACTCAGGCGCAGCAAAGTGCTCAGGGCGGGTTCTGACGGCGTTCCCCCACTTGGCCTCTTGACGGAGTCCTTTACAGCCGAGAGGCGTCAATGCCACGTCCTGTTTTGCCCCTGCTTTTCTTCCGCTTCATGAAGCCGAGTGGAGAACAGAAGCCCAGTCGGCAGAAAGGGCGATGCCGCCCACCCTGCTGCCCGGGCCGTGGGCTCTACGTGGGCGGGGACTGAGTGAGGGTCATGGGCACCCCTGGGCCACGTGCACGTGTGCACCTGCGCTCAGGAGAACCGCTCAGCACCACAGGATGGGAGAGCCGAGCAGGGGTCAGCGTCACCTTCCTCACTGACAAAGTGCAAGTGAGAGGCAAGTGTGAGGATGAAGTGAAATAGTGCAACCGCTGAGCACAGGCTCAGTGCTGCTTTCTGATTAAATTCCAGTTTGGCCCTACTCCTCTGTCAGGCCTCTGCTTCCCCTTTCCTCGTCTGGAAGAGGAGGAGTCAGACAGGCCCGTTTCTAAGACCCCCGGGACAGTCCTGGGGCTCAGTGAGGCCTCGGGGGTCCAGGGAGGTCCTCACGGCCTCGCCACCCAGTGCTGGACACGCTGAGGGTTCGCTGAGGCCCCGCCAGCCCACAGCCCGGGATGAGGGGTGGTCGTGGCTACCCCCGCACCCCCCCCCCGCCGTCTGGGCCGCTCGTCTGTTTCCCAAAGGCTCGCCTCATCCAGCTGACCCCGTTCGGCCTTGCCTTTGTTACCTTAAAAAGTGCCGGTTTTGAGACACATTTGCACGTGAGAGGCACTAGCCTCCGGTTTTCTTTCCTCAAAGCTTCGGGCCCCTGAGTGGAGCAAGGGGCCTGTGGTCCAGTTCCGCCCGGGGAGGTGGTTTGCGCCATTGCCTCCGCTCTCATTTCCTCTTTGGGGACCGGCAGGACCTGTCTTGTCCTCGCCGCTGCCGCGCAGGGAGTGTGGGACGGGCACTCTGGGCCGGCTGGGCTCGGGAGTGACCAGCCCGAATCAGCGCCACCTGGAGCCTGAGTCAGCCACAGGCCCTGCAGGCGGGGGCTGCGGGTCACGGCCTTGCAAATGGCACCTGCTGCTTCGCGAGGAGAGGGGGGGCACTTTTCTTGTTTTTTCTTATTTCCATCTTCCTTTGATTTTACTTTCTTTGAGACGTGCAGGGGTAAGTGTGTGTCTGTGAAATGAGCACCGCCAGCACGCAGTGTCCCCGCTTGCGCCCGTGCCCAGGTCTGTGGCTCAGCAAATGAGAGGGTGCTTGGCAGCCGCTGCTGGCGGCTTGCTGGGCCCTCACTGCATGCGCCCCAAGTCTCCCCCAGCCAAGGGGGCCGGAGCGCAGGCCCGGCCCTCGTCTCTCCCACCGCGGGGTGCTGTCTGTGAAGCTCAGCAGCCCTCCTGGGACTGGGAGTCTGTGCATTTTTAAATATTGTGGGTTCTTCTTAGGTGTGGTGGGTTTCCCTGGAGACCGGCTCTGTCACAGCTTCCGTCTTGGAGGCAAGATTCAGTAACTTGTGAAATTAATGCACTCCTGTCAATTTGCATTTTAATGACACGTTGCTGTAGGTGTTCTTTGAATGGTGGATTTTATTGAAGTATTTCTGTGATGAACCTTGATTGCTAATGAGCAAACTTCCTCTTTAACAGTAACGTGGCCTCCCTCTCAGCCCCTCTCTGGAGATGATTTCACAGATCTGACAATCAAGGAAAGGAAACCTAACTGTTTAGAGTTAAGACAAACTTTGTTTTTTTATCCCCAATAGTAATTCTCTGTTGCCTCACAGCTATTGATGAATATGTGGCGTAAAGGTTTGATCACTACTTCTAAATGTAAAAAGTTTCAATTCCAGTTATATCCCACATACATCAAACAGAGCATATGGCTCTCAGAGCAGCACAGAACATATTGGAGAGAAAACCAGCGACCTGCTCCACATTCAGCTTCATTTCTCTTTCACTTTCATGGAAACCATAGATTGTTTCTGTGTTTCAGATCAAACATGTTTTTGAGCAAAGAGTACATTACCCAGCTGTCTTAAAAGCCATTACTCGTCACTGTTCAAATTTAATCCAAGCCATCTGTTACACTTCTTTCTCTGCATTTATTTTTGAGGCACATCGCAGGAAAGCTGCTTCTTGACATATCTCACTTGGAGAAGCTACAAAAAGGAAAATATGTCAGAAACTTTGGGTATCGTTTTGTCAATGCATTTTTGCATAAATAATTAAGTTATGTTTTTCACTTAGGTTTCAGAAACCCAGTGCTATTACCCCAGCTTAGAAATAAATTTGAAGACTCCATGAAACAAAACAAATCTTAAGTATCTTAATGGGGTGGGTCTCAATAATATGCAACAGGTTGAATTCTTCCTTTTAGAATTGAAATTTCTATCTGAAGACTTGAGACTAAACGGTAATTAGTGTGTAATGTATATACTAGTGTATTCGTAATTGGTCACGTACCTGGTAAATGGGTATAACTGGTCTATTTTTATTCTGAAGCCTGAAGTAAAGATCTGAGCTACAGGGGCTTAAGGAGGTATGAGTCGTCTCTCCAGAAGTGAACTTGAGCTCAGTTGTGTCGTCAGATGACCTTGGCGGAACTGGGCACGTGGTTGCCTCCTGCATCGGCTTTGGAAACGATGGGAGGATGGAGGTGAGGTTCTCTGCACGGCTTGGCTGGAACCTGGGCTGCTCCCTTCCCCAGGGCCGCGGTCCCCGTGGTTTCCCGCTCTGTGACTCAGCCGCACTGGGGATGTGGACACGTCTCGTTAACAAGGACAGGGAGGACGTGGGCAGTGGTAGCCGCAGCCCCAGTCACGACGGCTGCCACGGTATCACACGATTCAGGACGGGGTGTGGGACGAGGGAGATGGAATCTGTTTCTCTGGAAGCCCGTGTGGTTTAGAGTGAAGACGTTGTTTTCCTGATTCCCGTCCGTGACAGCCAGTGTCTTGGGGACGGAAGAACAGCCCAGGAGCCTCACATCCGTGTGTAAATTGATGGCGTGACGTTGCTCAAGCCTCCCCTTCCTGGAAGGACCTCTCGAACTGAGAGCAAAAGCCAGCTTTGCAGATGCGCTGCTCTCCTTTGCCTTCGAGGAGGAGGGAAGCTTGTGCGGACCCTCTGCTGGGGGAGGTCCTGGGCTGAACTCTCTGAAAGCAGCCCCTGGGCGCGCCGAGGGTGAGGAGGTCGCGGGACCCACCGCGGTTAGGCCGTGGCCCTGCTCCTCCGCTGGCTGTGCCTGAGCCCCAGGTGAGGCCGTCGCCGTGCCGTGGACTCCTTGCCTGCCTTGGGAAGGACGGCCGGCAGTAGCTGTGTCGGGAGAGACGCGGCCTCGCTGTTCTTGCCGTCTTACCACTGCTCAGACCCAACCCGGCAAAACCCGTTATGAGGTGGCTTATTCCCACTAGGCTTGGGGACGAGACGGGTGACGTCACGTTACAGAACCTGTTACGAGGTGGCTTATTCCCACTTAGGCTTGGGGACGAGACGGATGACGTCACGTTGCAGAGAGCGTGACAGTGGCTCATGCTCGGCCAGCATTTGCTGAGTAAACGGCAGAGGCGGTAAACAGAGACCACCACCTGCCTCTGGACTTGGAGGTGGTGGAGGGATGGAATGCTGAGCTTCTGGAGACATTAAAACATTATTTCTGGGCCTCCCTGGTGGCGCAGTGGTTGAGAGTCCGCCTGCCGATGCAGGCAGGGGATGCGGGTTCGTGCCCCGGTCCGGGAAGATCCCACATGCCGCGGAGCGGCTGGGCCCGTGAGCCATGGCCGCTGAGCCTGCGTGTCCGGAGCCTGTGCTCCGCAACGGGAGAGGCCACAGCAGTGAGAGGCCCGCGTACCACAAAAAACAAACAAACAAACAAAACAACATTATTTCTGAGCAGCCTTAGAAGTCTCTTGGTGGGGAACATTGGTACAGGAAGGAAACCGTGGGCTTGTTAATTGGGCATTTACCCTCACATATCATTTTAATTCCGGTCGGCAGTACACTGCCGACTGGCCTCCTGGCGGGAAGCGGAAGAGGAAGGTCTGCACCGATCAGTGTCAGCCCCTGAGGAATAATGATTGGGAAGGAAAGAGCTGACACTCATCTGACTTTCCACTCTAACAGTGTTTTTGTGAAGATGTGCACTTTAAGGGCTCGCTGATGCACTTGATAAAGACTTCCTAAGTCTATGATTATTAATTAAAGCAGTGAATGGATCCTGGCGTGTACTGTGTGTAATGTTTGCAAAACAGCCATTTCCTAAAGTGGGGCCTTCTTGGCCAGAAGGACTTCCTGTTAGAAAATAATTATCAGGCCCGTGCTGTCCTCCCAGTAACATTTTGGAAAGATGGACGTGCACGGAGTTGCTCATGCTGGTCAGTCGTAGGAACCAGGCTGCCCAAGACACAGGCTTTCAGGCCAGACGTCCGTGTCCACGCCTGGCAGCGATGCTGTGGCTGTGCTGAACAACGTGCTCGAACACAGAGGGCACTCACGAGACCAGAGCCCACGGTGCTCACTCTGCACAGAGGCGCAGGACCCAGGTGAGGCCCCACCAGGCTAACTGGGACTCAGGACCATTAACCACCAGCGGGGAACATCACGGTGGTTCCGGCACCTTTACATTTTTTTTTGTAAAAAAATGAAGAAGTCTCTTAATGCTGGTTATGTATGTATAAATGGAAACAGAAACATTCATATTGATTGAATGCATGTAACTTAAAACGTCAGACACATTGAGGGTCAGCCAGTTTAAGTCTGGTTCCAAGAGTACTTCCTTCTTGTGTTACGACTTGTGAGGAGGGACCAGCTGTTCTACGACTTGGCGACTCGTCCTGCACCTTTCCGAGTTTAGCTCAGCTTCCAGTGTTTTATCCTTTGAATGTTCGACGTCGTGAAGTATCTCCGAGTGTTCCTCACTGTGAGTGTTTCTGCCTCCCCCACTTGGCCCTTTTCCTCGCAGACACGTCCCTCGTTTCTGTGGATGAATGGCCTTCGCCACCTTCCTGGGGCCCCGAGTTGAGTCTCTCAGACAGACGGTGGCCGTGTCCGCATTCCCTGGTCAGCTGCTGTGCTCCATGACTCAGGTTTCACTTCCGGCCTTACCCGCTTTTCATCTCTCTGCCGCACTTCTGTTTTCCTTGGTCAGTTTCCTGTCTTGATGACCCGTTTCTGTGAAATGTTATGTGGTTTGTCACCGGGAGCCAGGGCGCCAGCACGCCCGCGTGTCGCTGACAGACTTTGGAAGAAGAGCCGTGAGTGGTGACCGGTCACGATGCAGATCTGTCACGTACGCGGCGATTCGTGGACGGAGGACCTGGCAGCAGACTTTGTCATTTAGGCCACCGTGACAGTTACCGCCCCGTGGGTAACGTGTGAGTGTGAGCGTGTGCCTGGGGACGGCGCTGTGTAACGAAACGAGGGGGTGAAGCCAGCATGGCCATCAACCCATCACGGACAGCAGGGCCTCGGACCCGGCGATTACCGAGTGGAACCGAACTCTGGTTGCTGGGCCCCAAGGCAAACCTGACAGGTCGTGTACACGCGTGGAAACGCTCTCAGGCAACTTTGACGTGCAGTCAGGTTTGGGGTACACTGACAGGGTTCAGTGTCCACGAAGGGCCCCCCCACCCCACAGTCAGGCGTGGCAGAGAAGCAGGCCAGGCTCAGTACACGGTGTTGCTGCAGAGGGCGGCCTCACTGAGATGGAGGCCAGGAGGCTGGCCCAGGGCGTGGCCCAGAGAGCAGCCAGGAATCCCGGGTCTCACAGCTGCAGGGCCGCGGAGGGGACACCCAGCCCCCCAGTTAGCGGTCTCCCACTGAAAATCCTTGTGCACACGATCGTAGGACCTGCTCTGAAGTCAACTCTTGGTGACTAAATCTAGGCTAAATCAACCTGATTCACTCAATTTTCCTTAAGAAACTTTCTTGTTTATCATGCAACAAGGAGGAAGCACGCTTGGCCGGGGAGCCTTGCTGCGGGGTCTTTGATGAGGGGTCTTTGATGAGGGGTCAGGGGAGAGGAAGTCGTCAGAAATAATTCTAGGGTAGGCGCCGTGGCATCTAATTTGTGTCCATGGGATCGGCCCAGGGTTCTAAACCTTTACTTCCCGTAGAGTCTCCTGGGGAATTTGTGCTGGAGCCAGTGTGGATGCCACCAGACCAGTCCCATCAGAGCCTCCAAGGCAGGGCCCAGGCACCTGCGCTCTCAAGGTCCCAGGTGGTCCCGGTGTGCAGCCAGGGCCCAGGAGGTTGGTAGGGGCTTCAAGGGGCCAGCAGTCACGGCCGAGGTTACTCCGGGCCCTGGAGGCAGAGGCGCTGGCCCTCTGCACGGCTGGAGCAGGCGGGCTCCTGGGCGACCTGCTGGGGCATGGCTGGTTGGTGTGCAGCTTCGCACCAACGCAGACGAGGGGTCCCAGAGCGGTGACCGGAGAGGAGAAATGAATCTGGAGGCACGAAGCAGATGGTACAGCTTGTGGCCCTGCCGTCAGGAAAGTAAACGGCCGGGCTCCTGTCAAAGGGCCTTGTGCCGGAGCAGCCCATTAATTTCCAGTCCAGTGGGGAGTCTCCTTCCCACCTCTCGCGTGTGGAGGACTCATAACAACTTCCTTCTAACGACCCGGCCGTTCCGTTAGGGGGATGGATTTGGGGAGGACTCAGGTCCTCCACCCCGGTGTCCACAGCCCTGGGTATTGGTGGGAGCCTCGAAGCATTAACCACATTGGTGTGGACCCCACAGGGGAGTGGGGCAGTCCAGACAGTTACACTGGATGTGGGACCTAGGGGCGAGGCCCTGTGGGCCACGGAAGGGGACTGTGTCCCGGTATTCACAGCACAGGCAGCCAGCTTCTTAATGGGAATTCTCGGCAGGTGGTTCTGATACATTACTTGCAGCTGAGTCCGGAGGTGCCTGATTTCTTTCGCATTCCTCTTTCTCACAGACGTAATTACTGCAGTGAAGTGTGGTCCAGGAGGATGTGATGAGATTCTATTTTAAGGTGATATCTTTTCTCTGGAGGGCAGGCTCCAATAGCCACTGTTAACACCCTGCCACCCTCCCGGACCCTCCATTCTGGGCTCAGTGTTCCAGCCCATTGATTTGCTCTTTACTTTCTCCCAGGTGGGCTCTCCTGGTCAGCGCCTTTGTCTTAACCCCACGGTTAGTGCCGTCCTCCTTCCTCATGTGGGCTGGGAAGCCCGCCTCCCTCTGGGGGTGGTGATGAGGGGTCGGTCCACACAAGCCCCATCATTTGAAAGCTCTCTGGTCCGTGGCTCCCACCTCCCCGCCGGGACCCGCCGGGTGGGGCCCCACCTCACCTTCAGTCCATCCTCGTGCACCTGGTGCTCTGGCCGTGCCGTCCTGCAGCCTCCTGGGAGACTGCTCACCGCAGAGGAAGGCTCTCCCGAGCTTGCGGGGAAGCCCGTCACTCAGGGCTCAGGGACCCCAGGTGGGTGCCCAGGGCCCTGGGCTAGGGAATCATCTCTGACCTGAGGTCTTCCCAGGGTGTTTTCTCTAGACAAAACGACCAGTTGTTGCTGGGAGGCCGTGGAGAGTGCCTGCTTTGTTTCCTCGTCTGGACTGTCCTCTGGGAAGGTGGCTGGAAAGCCCCAAGGCTGGGCCCCGCCGTCCGTCAGCGTCCAGTCCAGGAGGCAGGCGGAGGAGAGGGCAGCAAACCGATGCGCTAGGTCCGCACCTCGTGTCTGCTTAAGGGTAACGTCTTACTGTCTTTTACTTTTGTCTCCATTTGGGTTCAGATGCTAAGTGAACTGTGTAGGAAATTTAAACATACATTAGGAATTGAGTTCTCCTTTTTTATCATAATGCCCTACAACTTGTTACAAATCAAATACAGAGGGTTCTTTTTCTCCTGAACTAAACTTCAGTTCAGAATTTGTCTTCCTTGCTGTAGATTTTGTCATGGGTCTTTAGCCAGCTCACGTCTGTTAGACTGGAACTGGAAAACTGACGTCTGCTCTGGGGAGAGTCCCAGAGGCGAGGCGTGCTGGGTGCTGGCCGGGGCCCTCCACCAGGCCTGCACACGTGTGGTCTCCTGTCACCCTCACGAGACGGTCCTTCTGGGTCACAGACGGAGCCTGAGGAGGCAGCTCACTGCTACCCGGGTCACACAGCCCTCCGGCGGGCTGGGAGGCTCACCTGGGGGGGGGTCAGCTGACTTTGGGTGGGGGGCTGGAACTCCAGGGGGCCCCGACCTCCGTGGGCGACTCCTTGCCGAGGGCCCAAGGTGGGCAGTGTAAGCCTGGGTGGTGGTGTTCCCACCCCCATGGACTGCAGTGGATCCACAGGAGGCCGAGTGTCCCAGTTTGAAGTGAAGGTGCTTTGAACGGTGTAAGGAGAGTGACTCAGCGCCGGTGTTCTCTGACGGCGGCCGTTGCTACCAGGGGACTCGCCTCTTAGGAGCCAGAAGGGGACGTATGGGGTGCCTTCCCCTGGGATAGACTGAGGGTGATGATGGCGGAGCTCCTGGTGCCCTGGCGGGAACCGTGGGGAGACTGCCGGGCACCCGCGGGACTTGGGGCTCTGAGCACAGTAGATGGGCCGAGCGGAGCCCCATCCAAGCTGTGGGGCCGACAGCGGCCTCTGCTGCCATCCACAGCCTGGTAGAGAAATAGACTCTGTAATTAAAAAGGAACGAGCTTTGTCACTCGGGACAGGAGTTTATTAACGGGCAGTGCACGAATGAGTGCCAGGCTCCAGGCCTGAAGGCAGCAGAGTCGGTTTTAGAAGGTATGGAGTGATGATACAAGTGCAGGCTTCCCAGCAGCGGCTCATCTGGGACGTGTCGAGCCCAGAGTGACAGTTCCTGATTGCACCACCGCTGCTGCCAGCTCCTCCCTCACAGCTCAGGCGAGCTTCAGAGATGGAAATGCGAGACCTCCTGGGTACAGACCCACCGGCAAGGGCCTGGCGACAACCCCATGGCTCCTGGCCCCTCCGCCGGGTCCTGAGATGGATACGCATGGAAACGCACGGTCACACGTGGGGCCGAGAACGTAGGGCAGGCGCTTCAAGGAGCATGTTGCTCGGGGGCTCTTGCTGAGCTGTGTCCCCCCAACCTTGGGGAGACCAGGGAAGTGTGACCGTCGAACCCAAGCCTGCAGGGGGCATTGAGGAACGCCTTGGCGAGCTGAAGTAGTTCCTGCAGACGCCGAGGACTGAGCCTGTGGAGTGAGGTCTCCCCCCGACCCCCAGAGGGCAGGACAAGCTGCCGGGGCTGTGGCTTCCTGTGGCCCCATGTGCCGTGTGGAAGGGAGAGATGATGAGGGTCCAGAAGGGCACAGGGACCTTGGTGGGATGCGGTCGGGTGGAAGAAGGAGCCGGGAGACCTGCGGCCGAGAGGAGCTCAGGGCTGACTGGCTTTGGGGCGGAGGCCCAGGGCTGCGCACGTCTCCCAGCGGGGTCGGAAGAGACAGGCCCCATGGAAACTCTCACGAAACTCGGGAGCTTTGATCACGGTGACGCGCTGTGTTCCCTGGGTCCCCCAGCTCCCTGGGGTCCATCCGGTGTCCGCTCCATGAGAGGCTGAGCTGCATGTGAGACACAGTTGGGTCCTCATCTCGGGGAGCCGGCCAATGAAGAGGAAACTCGGCCCAGACCCCCGGCTTCCACCCTGTGCACTGTGTGCATCTCTTTTGCAAGGACCCCAGGCATTGGGTTCTGGGCCCACCCTAAATCCAGGATGATCTCATCTTGAGGTCCCTAACTGAGAGCATCTGCAGAGACCTTGTTTCCAAGTACTGTCGAGTTCTGAGTGGACATGAATTTTGTGGGGACTCTGCAGCCCATCACAGGACCCTATTCCCGAAAGGGTGAAAAGCCACGGGCGTTTTTGCTCTCACTTTAGGGCCGAGGAAACGGCTGCTCGGAGAGGATGGTCTCGCTCAAAGGCTTCAGCTGATTCGGGATGCCCTGGGAGCCTCTGCCCCCTGGTGCCCACAGGGCCTCAGAATCCCGGAGCTTTGGCAGGAAGGAACCTTGGCTGGAGCTGGAGGTCAGCTTAGAGAGCATCCACTCCATCACCCTCCTTCTGCAGAAGTTTGGGGTCGGCTGGGTAACAGGGCAGTGATGGGCCCTGCTGCCGTGACCTTCGTCTGTCCTCTTCCCTCACTGCCCCCCCACAAGGGGACCACGTGTGCGTCCTCATCGCTCCTGATGAGGCTGATGCTCTGGGGATGGGGAAAGAGCTGCAGGAAGAGAATGGGGCTCCTGGGTGGGCATGTGCCTTGGCCTGTGCCTGGAGGTGGGAGCAGAGGGCATCGGTGCCGCAGAGGTGGGCTGCGTGTTTCTTAACCAGCACTAGAGAGGGAGGGTGTCCACAGACCTCAGTGCATCAGCAAGTGCTCTCGAGTTCTGCTTGCAGCCCCTGGAAGATTTCGAGGGCGAAGTCCAGACCCTGGGGTGAGTCAGGAAACTGCTCTGGCGGCGAGGTGAGCATCTGGGTGGGAGCCACACAGGTTCCCAGGGGACTTGGGAAAGGAGGTGCATGGCATCTACTCAGAAAGGCACCAGCTTTCTTTTTAATGCTGGATTTTTGGGCAGTTGATGTCAACACATTTTTCTTAGCTCTTTACTTCAGTCTTAAAATACTCCTCAGATCCTGCAGGAAATATTCTGAATGTCTGCACTTTTGTAAGACCCCCCCCCCAACCCCGCTCCGCAAGCCTTGGGCGGGCGAGGTCTAAAACCAGCCAGAAGTTACCTGCTCTCGGGACCTCCAGGGATGCCCCTGCCCTTCCGTCAGGCCCTCACAGGTTAGCTCTCCAGTGCTTCCTCGCCTGCGCGGACCGCTGTCTGCTCTGGACATCTCCTGTATATGGAATGATGGTCTGTGGGCTTCCGCGCTTTGCAAGCGCACGAGCCTTGGTCCTGAGGATGAGGACGTCCTGTCCAGCCCAGTGTGCTGCCAGTGGCTTCAGCACAGAGGCCAAGGGGAAGCGCTGCCTGAGCCCGTCTTTTCCAGCCTCTGCCCGGCGTCTCTCTTCTCGGAAAGAGAGCGTGGCTGCCTGGTCCAGCAGCTGAATCTTGGCGAATCCAGCTTAGAAACAGAGCCCCCCACGTGGAGAGCAGCCACGTCACCTCCTTCCAGACCTGCGACAGCATTTATTACTGATGTGACTCCGTGAGGGCCGCGGCCTGAGCTTCCTTCTCAGGGGTCATGACTCATGTCCAGGTCGGCGGGTTTTCCCTTCTCAGCCGGTGTGGCCCTGCTCGTTTCTTCAGAAGCCGCAGTAGCCCAAACATCCAGGGCCTGGCTGGAGCCGCAGGGGCGTCGACCCAGCGCAGGCCGGGCCAGGAGGAGGGCCCGCCGCGGGGGTGGGTGAGGGAAGGGGGGCTCCAGCTGCGAATGCCGACGGCTGGGTCTGCAGGATCCCCCTTCTGACCACGCAAGATGCTGGGCGTGCTGGCACCTCCCCAGCCGGTCACAGTGTTATCAGCCCTGCAGCCCGTGGTACCTGAGAGCCAGCCTCGCCTGCAGGGCGGGGGCCTGCACTCCTGCCTTGGTGCAATTCGCACTGGGCTCTGGGTTCCCCGCTGTTCCCATTGCCTTCCAGGTTCACGACCGGGAAAGGAGTGGAGGGGGTCAAGCCAGGCTTTAGAGGGCGGTAGGCACTTGCATCATTTCAGCACGAAATACAAATGTCCACAGTCACATTAGGAGATGATGGGGTGTCTGTCCAGTGTCAGGCACCCTGCTGGCCTCTGGGGTGACCCGGCTGTTGCTGTCCAGCGGAGCTGCTGAGGAACGTGGCGGGACAGTCCAGTGCTGACTGTGGACAGTGGGACTGGCCTCAGGGACCACAGTAGCCAGCAGGGAAGCGAGCTCTGCACAGCCTCGTGACGGCGTGGACGTGAGCCCTGGGAGCCACGGCGACGTTAACGCAGGAGTGCGCGTTGCTGGGGAGGAGTGGCAGCAGGGAGAGGGACACCTGGGCCGGGCCCTGGGGCCACGCCGCACGTCCAGGGAACTGAAAACGCCCCCTGAGGCCGGAAAGGAAAGCTGGGATGGACGGATGCTCTTCCCCACCTGGAGATGCTGCTGGTTCATCTGTGAGACGGGAGTCACTCCTGGGGTGCAGCAAAAAGTGGATTGGATGGTGCCTGGTGAGGGGGGCAGGGATGATGACCCTTTGATGCGTTTTACAAATTAAAGAGAGTAAAGTTATTACCAGAATGGGTGGCAAATATGGGGATTAACTTTGTTTCTTTTAGGGGAACATTTCCAGTGACAGAGTTTCAAACTGTTTGGAATCTGTAGGCACAGACAAGCAAACACATACAGATGTTACTGGGGAGGTCCCGTGTCTGTGTTATCGGAATTTTATATAAACATATTTGACCTTTGACCAACTTTGAAATTTCGATCGGGCCTCCCGTCTTCTCCGTGGGTTACAGCTACCACCGCAGTCAGATTGAAAGGAGTGGGTGCTCGTATGTTTGAGTGTATTTCTGCAAACTCGGGAAACACATACACCACGAAATCACCTTTCCTTATGATTTGGAGTTTTCTGAGCCCATTGAATTGCCCACTTTATTAATTTGATTTTGACACACACAGAATACACGTCACTTTGCGGAAGGAAGTGATGAATATCCACTTTCTCCTAATCTCACTGCTGGAGATCTCCGGAACGTGCGGCCTCTGTGTGTGCAGTTCTCCCCAGAGGAGAGCGGTCTCCTGCTTGGTGCCGCTGGGACTGACTTCTAACCCCTCCACTTCTTGTTAAATTCTGTTTGACAAGTTCCACTGTGCACGGAGCTACTCCAGCCTGGCTGTTAAGAAGCTGTGGCCCAGGAACAGGAAAATCATGCTTTATTCTTTTGGTTTATTAAAATGAAAAGGCATAAAGATGTGCTCTTAATAATTTCTTCATTATTTTATTAACGTTTTCTACTGCCTCTGGTGGCGTTTGCTTTCAGCCCCAAAGAAGAGGTGAAGATGTGTCTTGATTGTATGTGTGTTTAGATCACAGAGCGAGAGACCAGCAGATGTCAGTGTAACTCAGGGTGAAATCTCAACGCCGTGTTGCTCTGTCAGGGGGTCTCTGCTGACCTGAAATCCGGAGCTTTGGGGACTGTGCACACGGCCCTGCAAGGACTTGAGTCGTGGAGTGTTGCCGTCACCCCTGCAGAGTTTCTAGTCCATTTCCTTTGCTCTCAGCAGCATGGTGCTCCAGATTAGGAGGGCGGCCCCCGGATCAGGGCCAAGGTGGTTCAGTCCGGGTCTCGGGGTCTTTGTCTGAACTTTGACCCCCTCAGAGATGGCCCCCCCCCCCGAATCAGTTTTCACTCCAGGGCCCTTGCTTACAGCCCGAGGGTGTACAGGCCTGTCGAGGGTGTGTGGGCTCCTTTTCTTTCCAGGGCTGTGGCTGAATATTAACTGTGGGTGAACCCCTGGGCTGTGTATGCTTTGTCCAATTCATGTTTTATAAGTTTCTCTCCACATTTCGTAGTTGAGGGAAGTGAAATAATTTGTCTCAAGTCACTGATCTGTCCGGTTCAGAACCTTGTTGTCTAGGCTCTGATTGATGTCAGGTGAGAGAAACAAAACCGGCTGAAACACAAACCTAAGAGACCCCCGCATCAGGAGCATTTGTTGGGTACAGCAGGTGTTCACGGAAACAGAGTGAGGAAGTAGCCAGCTGCTTGTTCAGCAACACGGTGGGTGAGAACGTGGCCTCCTGAGGGCCCCTGGCAGGACAGGCGCTGGGAGAGTAGTCCAGGCTCAGGCAGGAAGCCGCGGAGGCAGCGAGCGGGGTCCCGACGGGGGCCGGCAGCCGGGCCTCTGCGGGAGCTGCTGCCCTGGCCGCCGGGGGCGGGAGTGGGGAGGGAGGGGTGGTGAAGCCCCTCAGGGCAAGCAGCCTCCCCCTCCGGGTCACGGGTGCCGCCCCGCGGATCCCCATCTCAGCCGGACATCTCAGGAGCCTTGTCGTCCTCGGCCTCAGTACACAGCCTCCCCGCTTTGCCATTGCAGAGGTTTTCCAGGCTTTCTAAGGAGAGGCTTCACAGAGGAGTTTCACTTTCTCAAGCGTGGAAAGAGCGCAGATCTGGCCGAGTTCAGAAAAGTAAGTTCTGAGCACGTTCAGGGAAATACCGGCTACCACATAACTGGATGCGTCTTATTTTGCAACAGGGAGAATCGTGTAGGTGAAACACTGTTTATTACAAACTCGTGCAGCTTGTGGTTCGTCACCTGCCGATTAGGAGGACGGATCAGACGCCTGCAGCTTGCTTTGTGTCCCCGTTGAGCGCAGCGCCAAGCAGGCATGTCCTGCAGAGTGTTCTGGAGAGGCGGGCTTTGCAGAGGTTTGGATTAGGAAGTCCTCAGGCCTTGCGGACCAAGCTTTGCTTTACAGCCAGAGTCTCCGAAACCTCCGTGGCCACGTCCAGCCTTCGCTGCAGCGTCTGTTGTTTTGAGTGTTCTGTGGTTCGACACTAGCATTAGGTATCACATTTATACTCAGGAAATTTGACATTTAAAATTCTTGGGGGGGCTTCCCTGGTGGTGCAGTGTTTGGGAGTCCGCCTGCCGATGCAGGGGACGCGGATTCGTGCCCTGGTCTGGGAGGATCCCGCGTGTCGCGGAGTGGCTGGGCCCGTGAGCCATGGCCGCTGGGCCTGCGCGTCCGGAGCCTGTGCTCCGCAGCGGGAGAGGCCGCAGCGGTGAGAGGCCCGCGTACCGCAAAAAAAAAAAAAAAAAAAAAAAAATTCTTGGGGCGATAGTGCACTCTGAGCAACGGACTTTTATAAAATTACTGTTCCTTATTGACACAGCGATGCCTTTTAACCTAGAAAGTTCAGAGGATACAAATGATCAATAAGAAGAAGGTCTGGGTCACCCCAGTGTTCTATTACTGTTTTTGTGTGTGTCCTGTCAGTATTTCTTTTCTTTGGTAGGTGCATGAGTATTCATAAAAGTGAAATCATCATGTACTTTGTGACTTTTAACCTGCATTTAAAATGTTACTACCTTGATTAGTTGAATTTTTATGTTCAGCTAAGACGTAAAGCAAATATCCATTTCCTCCCTTTCAGCAGTTGTTGATTTTTCCAAAGTGTGTTATCCTAGCATCAGATTCAGAACTCTGGGGAATCCAAATGAGGTCTCATTCAAAGGGACTTTGGTGGGTGTAGGGCTCCTCCAAGTGGGTGGTGGCCAGTGTGATTCTCAGCCTGCCACGTTGCCCTCACCCCAGTTAGTCTATTCAAGTGAATCTCTCCGTGCTGAACGAATCCTCTGTCTGGAGTTTGGGCCTCACGTGCACTTACTACTGGGCCCTGGTTCTCAACCTGCTGCCCAGGAGAACTGCCTGGCAGCCTGACTCATCGTCCGGGGCCTGGTCTAATCGACCTGCACCTCCCCATAAAAGCCCTCAGTGGACTCCCACGTCCAGCCAGGATGGAGAAGGACTGCTCTAGCTCATACCCTGGGATGATTTTTTAAAAATCGTACAAGAAAGGAACTCCCGTTTTTGTGTCACTGGCTTCTTTGGCTTAAGAGGTGGCTCCTTTGGACCTCTGTTAGCGGAGGCCCACCGGCCCTGGCTGTGCGCTCGGCCCTTTGCTGCTGCAGGCCTGTCCCTGTCATGTGGCTGGATGTGCTTTGCCTCACACGCACAGATCGTGAAAGGCACCACAGTGCCTTTGTGGGGCTTTTACTGAAGCTCCTGAGCTGCCTCCAAACCGTCTAACCAGGAAGGGGCGGAAGTCCATCCTGGCTGCCTCGGGACGTCCTGAGATGTGGGAGGTGTGCGGGGGACAGAGTGCCAGGAGGTGTCCAGGGCCCACACGCTTGGAGAGCAGCACGAGATCAGGAGGCACTGAAGAACAAAGCGGACCAAGAAGTAGCCGACCTACACGTCCTCTTACGGCTGAGCTGTGCCCCAAGGCCACGTGTTGGAGCCCGAACCCCGGGCGCCGCAGAACGTGGTGGTTGCTTGCAACAGGGTTGTTGAAAATGTAATGTGTTGAGATGAGTCATTAGGGTGGGCCCTACTCCCATATGACAGGTGTCCTTGCAAGAGGAGGGGTGGCCATGTGAGGACACAGGGAGGAGATAGCCATCTACACGCCAAGGAGAGAGGCCCCAGGAGAGACCAGCCTCCAGGAGTGAGGAAGTGCGCTTCCACTCTTCTAAGCCGTCCGGTCTGAGGGACTTGGCTATGGAAACTGATACAGGTCCCGTCTCCTTAGCAGGGACTCAGCCGCTGCCCTCTCTGGGGCTGTCGTCTGGCTTCTCCAGGGCTCAGAAGCTGCCGCAGCTGACTTCGCATCTCTGGCTCCAGACTTGCACCTTTTCTCACCCACTAGCTCTCAGCTTCCCTGCCCCCGAAACCAAAAAACTCAACTTTCCATTCGAGCGCCAGATGGAGAAAAATGCTCGTTTGGTCTTTGCCCAAAAGTAGCCTCTTTTTTTCTCCTGAAAATCAGACCAGTCTGTCTTGAGTGACAAGAACAGGGAGAGCCTGTGAACTTTTCTTGGGAGTAAAAATAATGTCTTGACAGGGTTGCCACATCCATGCTGGTTTGATGGGAGCTAGTTTTCAGAGTCTGATCTCAGAGTGTTTTTAAACATATGCATACAGAGTTGAGTATTCTGGGGGGAAGGACAAGTAGATGAGGCAGCTGGGCCGGCCCTGGAGTCTCCCGCGGCATATGAGGTCGTGCCTGCCTTGAGAAGACAGGAGTGGGGGAGTCTGGCTTGAATCTCACGTCACAAGCTGTGCCGAGACACCAGGAAGAGGCAGCAGCCACCTGTGTCCTCACACATCCCTCGGGTCTGTCCGGTGAAGGACTGAGCTCCCATTATGGGAGCCCGAGCGGAGGACCAAGGATAATCCCTCCAAGGCTGGGCCTTGAGAAGCCCTAGCTCGGCTGTGCCTGTTTCCTATTTGGTGCAGGCTCCCAATTCTCCTCTCTGCTCAGCTGCTACAAACCCTGAAATTAACCCAGAATGTGCAGCCATCAAGAGGAAACGCCAGTGGCCTACCATAATTCCATGGAAAGGAGCATTTCCCCTTGCGCGTGTCCAGTGGCCTGGGATGCACGGAGTGCTTAGAACAGAGTGCCACGTCTGCTCGGCGGACAGAGTCGGGGGGCGGAAGGCGTAGATTCCCTCTTTCCACCTGGAGCTGTTTTTCTGCTTCAGGTGGCGCCTCGTGCCAGCGCTGCGCATGCTGACGCATTCAGGGGGTTGAGGCGGACTGACGTGGATAGACGCCGTAACGATAACCTGCCGGACGGCCAGTGGGATGGAGGCCACAGCTAGGTCATCGGGTGGCAGAGGAGCGTCTGGTTCCTGCTCGTCTGCAGTGACTGTGAAGGTGGTCAGATGGGAAAGGAATTTGGAGGTGGCTTAACCATCGGCACTCCTAATCGAAGACCTGCTCGTGTGACCTGGAAGCTGCAGGAGGGAGACTGGTGACTCGGCACGCTGTACCACACAGCCAGCAGCCGCCACACTGGCTCGGCTGTCCCGCTGGAGGGCCAGGCCACCAGCCCGCTGTGCCACAGGGGCTCTGTGTTGCAGGGAAGCCTTTAGGAGGGAACTTCATCGTTTGCTTTGCACAGTTTATCGGCTAACCTGAATCTGGCCGTGAGGGAGTAAGGTGTGTTGCGGGGAATGGCACTAACGATAGGCAGGCTTTTGTGAAAGGCAGTTACTTTTTATCTCAGGAAGGACCCGGTGCCTTAATTATATCTGCAGTTGTGAGATGTGAAAATTCTGACTGATGTCCGTGGACGTGCTTGCCAAATGTCGGTGCAAAGACACAAGTACCAGGGAAGCTCAGGCACATTGTCATTCCCCAGCAGCCCCTCAGTTGTGCAGAGGGAGTGGTGGTTCAGTCCCAGAAAAGAGAGATTAGAGTCATGACAGGACTGATTGGAAATTACTAATGGGATGTCTATCTACAAAGGACTCAACTAGATTCTACTTAATCACATGCAAAAATTGTCCAGGGCTGTTCAGTAGTAACTCAAGTCTGAGGACCCTGGGAGGATTGCAAGTTCAATTGAGGGGTAAGTTCTATGAAACCAAACAGGGGGGTCGGGGGTGGTGAAGCAGGAAGCACCCCAGTCTGTCTTCCGCCTGGACAGCAGCTGTGCTGGCAGAATCTCTCGGGTGTAACTGTTCTGGAGCTCTGGAGTCTCTTGAAGGCTTGCACCTTCCAGGAGAAGCCTTGGACGGTCACTGCGGTTAACTTTGGTCATTTTCAGCTCTTAGTGCAGTAGCAGCTGCCCGCCCCCCGCCCCAGCCAAACAGCTGGTGTGTTCCTGCAGCAGCCTGCACACTGACTGTGGGAGGGAAGCAGGACCTTGTCCTCCAAGTGTGGGGAATCTGTGCTCTGCTCGCGCCTGCTGCTTCTGATCACAGAGGTGAGTACTAAGCCCATGGAGGCCTTTGCTGTTGCACCTCCCCCGCTGTCACGTTACCCTCCCCCTCCGGCTGAAGCCCCTTCCGGGGAATTTAAAAAGTCAGCATCCTTCTATTCACGCCTTCATTTTTCACTTTTCCCCTTTTGGGAGCTAGATGTTAAAGACTAGGACAACTGCATATATGGGGAAAATTAGAAAGTGACTAGGAATGCCCAAGAAAAGGCCCAGAAAAGACCTAAGAAGACATTAAGTTTAGACCTCAGGCTGATCCTCAGCATAGAGCCAGCCCAACACTCAAAATAACAATAACAAAACCCAGCAAACCCTGGGAAGGGGAGAGCATTTGATTTCCAGACTCACCACATTATTAGATTCAAATGTCCAGTGTTCAACAACAACAAAAAATCACAAGGCATGCAAAGAAGTGGGAAAGTATGGCCCAGTTGAAGGAAAAAAACCCAACAGAATCTGTCCTGAAAAAAAGCCTAATGGCAAAGGTCTTTAAAACAACTGTCTTAAAGATACTGACAGAGCTAAAGAAAGATGTGAGGAAAGTCAAGAAAACGATACGTGAGCAAAATGGAAATATTGATAAAGAAAAAACCTAAAAAGAAATTCTAGAAAAAATATGATCTGTTGCTATTTGCAACAACATGGATGGACCTTAACGCTGTTATGCTAAGTGAAGTTAGGTCAGAAGGAGAGACTAATGCTGTATGATCTCAGTAATATGTGGAATCTAAAAACAAACAAATAAATGAACAAATCAAACAAGAATGAACATGTAGATACAGAGAACAGAGTAGTGGTTACCAGAAGGGAAGGGACAGGCGGTAGGAGGGCAAAATGGGGGAAGGAGGTCAACTGTATGGGGATGGTTGTATGGTGGTGAGCATGTTGTAGGGTAAACCGAAATAGGAACATAATGTACACATGAAACCTATATAATGTTATAAACCACTGTTACCTCAATTAAAAAAAAAAAAGAAATTCTGGAGCTGAAAAGTACAGTAACTGAAATGAAAAATTAGGTAGAAGGATCCAAATGGAGATTTGAATGGGCAGAAGAAAAGGTCAGTGAACTTGAAGGTAGGACAACAGAAATCAAGTCTGAGGAACAAAAAGAAAAAAGATTGAAGAAAAGTGAACAGAGACTAAGTGGATCAGATATGCCCTGTAGGATTCCCAGAAGGAGAAGAGAGAGAGAAAGGGGCAGAGAGAGTATTTGAAGAAATGCTGGCTGAAAACTTCCCAAATTTGTTGAAAGGCATGAATATAAACATCCAAGAAGTTCAGTGGACTCCATCCAATGAGATGAACTCAAAGAGACCCACACCAGGACACATTATAATCAGACTTTCAAAAGCCAAAGGCAAGGAGTAAATCTTGAAAGCAGCAAGAGAGAAGTGAATCATCACATACAATGACCTGAATAAGATTACCAGCAGATTTCTCATCCGAAATTTTGGAGGCCTGAAAGCAGTGGGCTGAGATATTAAGTGCTAAAAGAAAAGAAATTAACCAAGAATCCTATATCCAGCAAAAATGTCCTTAAAAGTGAGGGATAAATCAGGACATTCCCAGATAAACAAAAGCTGAGGGAGCTCGTGACCACTAGACTTGCCCTTCAAGAAATGCTCAAGGGAGCCCTGCAGGTGAGATGAAAGGGCACCAAACAGTGCCTCCAAGCCATATGAGGAAATATCAGTCAAGGTAAATACATGAGCTGTTATAAAAGCAAGTATTATTGTAACAATGGGTTGTGGCTGCACTCTGTTTTCTCCATGATTTAAGGGACTAGTACATTTAAAGGAAAAAAAATTAGTGCAAAAGCCAGCCTTACTGTAGCTTTGGTTTGTAACTCCAAATCTCATTTTCTACATAATTTAGTGGACTGATGCATTTAAAATAATAATTATTTATGTTTTGAGGCACACAGTGTATAAGGATGTAATCTTGTGACATCAACAACTGAAAGGTGTGGAGATGGAGCTGTAAAGGAGCAGAATTTTTGTATGTTTACTGAAGTTAGGTGCTATGAGTTCAAATTAGAGTGTTATAACTGTAGGATGTTAGATGTAATCCACATAGTAAACACAAAAGAATTGCTATAGAACACACACAAAAGGAAATTAAGAAGGCATCTAAATATTTCACTCAAAAAATCAGCCAAGCATAAAAGAAGACAGAAACGCAGGAAATGAGGAACAAAAAGCTATGGGACACATAGAACAAAAAGAGCAAAATGATAGAAGTCCCTCCTCGTAGTAATTGCTTTAAATGTAAACAGACTAAATGTTCCAATCAAAAGACAGAGATTGGCACAATGGATAAGAAGCACATGATCCCACCATGTGCTGTCTACAGGTGACTCACTTGAGATCCAGAGACACAAAGAGATGAAAGACTGAAGTGGTGAAAGACTGATGGCTGCTATAAAAAAGGAAACAGGTGTTGGTGAGGTTGTGAGGAAACTGGAGCCCTCGTGCACTGGTGGTGGGAATGTAAATTGGTGCAGCCATTGTGGGAAACAGCGTGGAGTTTCCTCAAAAAACTAAAAACAGAACTACCATATTTATCTGAAGAAAACAAAAACACAAATTCAGAAAGATATCTGCATTCCCATGTTCATTGTAGCATTACTTACAATAGCTAAAATGTGGAAGCAACCCAGGTGTCCATCAATAAATGAATGGATGAGCAAAATGTGGTCCATCTATACAATGACCTATTATTCAACCTTAAAGAGGAAGGAAATTCTACAACATGATACATGGATGAACTTGAAGGCATCGTGCTTGGTGAGATAAGCCAGTCACAAAAGCACAAATACTGTGAGGTCCCTGGGGGGTCAAATTCACAGACACTGAAAGCAGGTGGGAGGGGCCGGGGGCGTGAGTGCTCAGTGGGGACAGTTTCAGGTTATAAGATGAAGAAGTTGCGGAGGTGGATGTGGGGATGGCTGCACAGCAATGTGAGGGTACTTCATGCCACTGAGCTGTGCACTTAAAGGTGGTTAAGATGGTAAATTTTTTGTTATGTGTATTTTAATGAAAAAAAGAAAAACAACAACAGAATCAGTGATGCCATTGTAAGGTGCTGAGATATTCAGGTTTTGAGGGCAGATTTTGGTGAATTGTGAAGGTAACAAGCCGTTAGGGATGGAATGGGTTTATTCTGCTTGGTCTGCTACAGGAATCATGACTGACAGGGCCTTAAATCTCAATAGTTTCGGGTGTCTGGTCATTCATGGCAAAGATGTATGGACAGATGGAGGAGGGGAGAGCATGAGTGAGGCCGCCTAATTGGTCCTACCGACCACAGCGACCCACCTGGACATGGTGATGGGGGGAGTGGCCATCAGTGATGAGGCTTGCACGCTGTCCTCCTTTCCTAGAGGGTAAAGCCTTGTGCGGAGGCCCTTGAGGATCCGGCAGAGGTGGTGAAAAGCCTTAACCGGGGGTGTCGGTCTGCCGTGCCTCCTGCCTGTAAAATGGGGCAACAAGACGGGCCTTCAGTGACGGCCCGAGGCTGCCCTGGCCCCGATTGCAGTCTTCCCGGAGGCGAAAGGGAGCAAGCCGGCCGCACACAGGAGCTCGCTGTACCCGAGCACAGGCGACATCACACACGCGACACCGCAGACTCGTGGACACGGTCAGCTGCTCTGGGTGTGACTCAGCCCTGGAAGGCAGGGCCGGGGTTTCCTGAACTCACCCTTCCTGAGCAGGCTAAACTGGGCCTTGTTTCTCTCCTTTGAGACGGACATGGTGTGTCTACCTCACTGGGACTTTTCTGACTGCGCTGAGCGTGTGTGAAGAACTGAGGCACAGAGATCCACCCAGAAGGGGAGCCGTGGGGTCGCACCCTTTGTTTAGGTCGAGGAGGTGGAGAGCCTGCCTCTGGCACGGCACGTGCCGCCCGCCGCCTCCCAGCTGCTTCTTGGTCAAACACGTTTGCTGTGGACGCCACACCCACCCATCCCTCCATCTCTGGCGGCGTCAGACCTTGAGGACCCTCCGCCAAGACTTCCCTTTTCCGGGAGGGAGTAGCAGGGGCTGCCCAAGGCGAGTCAGCCTCAGGAGGACTTGCACGACCCTAACCCTCTGCGTCCGGGGGAGGGGTTTACTTTTATCAGAAAGTGTGGGCTGAACCCCTGCATATAGGACGTTGGGATGCAGTCATGCTGCAACATCGGTTTCTGGCGCTGTGGTGCGTGGACTCCTGCAGGACACTTAGATTCTCACTGATCTGAACTCAGCAGAGCGGAGGGTGTGGGTGCATTAGCACAGACCCCACAGCACGGCCGCCCGCTCCTGAGACTCCAGGTGACCTTCCGGCTGGACGCGCCTTCCCGCCTGGACGAGCGCGCGTGGGCTGCACCGAGGTCCGAGCCTCCCTAGCAGGGAAAAACCGGGGCAGCCCTGGGTGCCCAGGCCCCGAGCCTGCTGCTCGCCTGTCCTGACGTCAGTGAAGTCGTGGTGACTGCTCTCCGTGGCAGGTCTCTGGGATTCTCCCGAGCTTCTTGGTCTCCTGGCCGTTTATGGTGTGGGTGCTGACCCTGCCGACATCCCCAGCCCCTCTCTATCCCCAGCCCCTCTCTATCCCCAGCCCCTCTCTATCCCCAGCGCTGGGCCTTCCCCAAGCCCTGTTGGACACCAACCAGATCCTCCTTTCTCAAGTGCTGCTGACTTTACTGAAGGTGGGGACCGAGGCAGACATCCCACAAGACGACTCACACGTCCCAGTTCTTAGGCTCCCATGTCCATCCCTGTGTGGGGCGGGGTGTCTGCTGTCTGCCGGGTTCCATCAGTGCAACCACTTGACTTTCTCACTGTCTGCCTCTCGGCTCCTTCAAGCCGTGTCTTAGCTATTCTTTCCTCCTCTAAGATACATCAAGGTATTTTACTGACTGTACTTTTTCCACAAGATTTTGCTGTCGGCTGTTAAGCTAACACTTCTCCCCTTACTCGTGACTTTCTAGTAGAATGCAATCACAGCTGTGACACGGGTACCGGGGACCCCCACCTTCACACTCACCCCAGGGCTGAGCCCCTCCAGGTCACCACCTTCACTCCTCGGCGCCGTGAGGGTCCAGCTGCTTCCGTTGTGGTAGCAGAACGGGAAATGAGCTCCTGGCTTATTTTCTCCTCTGTGGAGGGTTTAAAGACTTGTCACTGTAGAAGGAGGGGAAGCAGCAGAGTGGAAACAACAAAGGAGGAATAAGTCGCAGGTCTCTTGCCTTCCTCTGCCGCACCGGGAAGGAGCCTGGCTCTGCCTGTCTTTGGTCCTTGTTTCTGAACAACCGCCAGAACCTCACAAGTCCCAAGAACCCTCAGGCCGCTTAGGATCGTTGCTGCCAGCTGCACCCTGTCCCCGTGGAAGGTTTCCCGCTTTCCCTTTTTATTCCGTGCCTCTCAGTGGATGCAGAGAGCACCCCTCATGATGATGCACCTTTGGGTCAGCAGAGGCTGGAGCAGGACACAAGGGCAGTTTGGAGGAAATCCAGTTTGACTGCTTGGTCAGATTTACTCACAAAGGGAGAATATCCCAGATCTAGGGTATTTTTCACAGCATCTGGGGAGGGAAGGAGAGGGATGGGGGTTATTGGTTGGCGTTTGAGGAGCTCACCCAGAGCCAGACTGCCCCCGGAGACCTGTCCCGGCTGGCGTGGCCAGTGTGGCTGGTATGGCCGGCATGGCACAGGCAGTGCCTCTGTGTGTGTCCAGGACACTTTGTGGTGTGAAGCTCCATGGAACTTAAAGCCTGACCCTGGTCAGGTGCTTCAGGGGTTATGAACAAAATGCATCCCGTCTGCATTTGTGGCCGGAGGGGTGGCCACCAAGTCTTCTGGCTCCTGAGGTGAGTTTCAGCTGCTGGAGAGATGCAGCCCACAGTGCAGACTGGGAGCTCACGGGGACGGCAACTTCCGACCATTTTTCACTTTGGTCTTAATTGAAACCAGAGACCAGAGGTTAATGCAGTTCCTTTGTTTTTATCGGATTTACATCGACCTGACCCATGCAACATTATGATGTCAAGATGGCTTTGAATACCAGAGAAATTGACTTGAGTGATTATAAAGTGATCCCATTGATTTTTATGGGTCTTATTTTGTTGTGGTGATAAAAGAGATTTTTCTGTCTGGTTTTTGAGGAGCTGTATGTCTGATAAAGCACACAGCAATACAACAACAACGAAAATCTGCACAAACCCCAAGTGTGGAGGTAACAGGAAAGCATGAATTTTAGTTACAGATGCCTGCTCCATCCATGCGAGCAGTGCCTCGATTCATGCTCCTATTAAAAATGTGATTGGGTGGGTCCAGATGTAATCAAGACATTGCTTTCAAAAGAAATATCTATCAGTTAAGCTTTTCCTTTGGGCAAAATTCATGAAATTTATGGGGTCAACATTAAGCTTGGTTGTGTTAAGTAGAATGTCTAAGATTAAGTTTCAGGCTATCAGAAAGGGCAGTGGATACATTTTTAGAATTTCTTTCCTGTTTGGACTTTATTTCTTGGATTATTTACATAAAAGCATCTATCATATATAAAAGGTACTTATCTACTCTAGTTAACCCCCAATACGAAAGGGAGTACAGGAGCCATGTAGATATAGTAGAAGTGTTACAATCAAAGCAGATTTTTTATATCCAGGTAGTGTGACAAAATCCACCTAGAGACACTTGCCTGGAAGAGCTCATGCCCCGGCCCCAGGCCCTTCAAGGGTGTGACCCCATCTGCGATCCTTTGGGACTGAACATGCAGGGGACTAATAAGCCCTGCTCCCCGCCCCTCTTGCTGTAGGAGCCCCAACCAATGGCCAATGGAGGGGGTACCCCAGCTACCCCCTCCTTGGGTGGGATGATTCTGAGGCGTGTGGTCACTTTAGTGCCCAGAGTCTCCCCGTGAGGTTAAGCTCCACAGTTAAGCCCACAGTGATAACTGGCTTGACTGTGCCTCTGTCGTTGGAAGCCTGCCTTGCCTCCTCTCGCTGTCCCAGCACCAGTATTTCTTATTTCGGAGTCTGCTTCTGGGGGAGCAGAAACAAGGACAAAATTTGCCCAATGAAACGGCCCAGTGGGATCGCTTGTACTGACACCACCGGCAGCAGCTCCAGGTGCACACGGCTCCCGGTCAGCTGCTTGTTGCCTCGGTATTGAACATGAGCAGGCAGTCCAGGGTCACCGGACACTTACAGGAAACCTGTAGGAAGGGGCAGGAGTCCAAACAAACACATGGAGGAAGACAGTGAAAAATAAACAGAGGCTGAAAACTAAGCAAACACGTGGGACTTTTACAACTCCAGGATGAGAAGGAGTATGAGAAAGGGATACGAACCGCGATATATTACGTGGCCTAGCTGGGAATAGCATTTACAAAGTGATAATATTGCAATTCTAATCTAATATTGACCTAATGAAAATTACATATAACTGAAGTGGGACAGTAGGGTGTGTGTGTATGTGTGTGTGTGTGTGTGTGTGTGTGTGCGCGCGCGCGCGAGAGAGAGAGAGAGAGAGAGAGAGAGAGAGAGAGAGAGAGAGAGGGAGGGAGGGAGGGAGGGAGGGAGGGAGGGAGGGAGGGAGGGAGGGAGAGAATGGTGGAAACAGTGCTATGCGATAGAGAAGCCAGGCCCCACCGCCTGTAATAGGAAGTCCGCAGGTAACCCTGAATCTGAGAAACTGAGGAACAGTAACGTGGGTGTAACACTCACGGATGCGGAGATGCAAACCAGAAGAGCCAACTCATTGTTGAGAGCGCTTGACTCTGAGGGTTAGGAAGAAGGTGAGGGTAAGAGGGTTAGAGATTTGCTGGTTTTCCTAACAAGACTTGGACTTTTCAAACTACACTGTGTATGGTGTTAAAAAATAAACCCTAAGATAAGAGGCAGGAGTTAGGCTTTACAACCGCAGCAACAAAAACCCAAATACAGTTTATGTATTTCTTCTGCTCTTTGTTCCAGCGAATGCGTTGATCGGCCTCTGCCATCACTAGGGATAGATGGGTGGGCGTCATGGACCCGACCTTCCGCCCGGGGCCGAGCAGTGTGGGCCGCAGAGCCAGCCAGCGCCTTAGGAGGTGAGCGGCCAGCCCTTGGCGCCCAGCCTTGGGAAGGACAGCCTAGTGATGGGACGTTTCCTACTCCAGATGGGAGAATAATATCTCGCATTTATTGGGCACTGTTAGCTTTTCTGTCACACTAGTTCTGGAAACATGCAGTCAGTACGCGGGGGATGCTTTGAGCGGAATGCGCTGGCTTACGGACGATGAATGATGTTTTGTACTGTGGTCGGACATTTCCAGACAGGTTTGTGAGTTTGACTGCTTCCCTCAGGACCACAGGAATATATAAAAGTGTCCCCACTGAAGCATCTCTGAAGCGTCTGAGCCCCCTGGCCTGAAAGTGAGGCCTCCTTTCCCTTTGCTGTCCTCAGCCTAGGCTTCAGTGAGCGGCCGTCCTCTCCCCCACCCCCGTCAGCACCACGCGCACTGGCCACTTCACGTTTGCAGGCCCTTTGCGCCGTCCTGCCCTCCAGACGGCACCATCCTGTTGGTGCCTTTCCAAGGGCGCTTCGTTCGGTCTGCTTTGCACGTTTGTCTGTATAGTCAAGTAGTTGCTCTTATTCTGTGGTTACACTTTTATTCTATATTTGTTTCTTGCTCCTTTTTGGTTGAAATACCTCAAGAGGTCTTTCTTCTCTTGAGGGTGGAGGGACGCAGCCCGGATAGAGGCTCAGAGGTACGGCAGTTGGTTCATTGGTGGCAGGACTGAGGCCCTACCCCGAGCTCTGGGATTCTGAGACCAGAGTCGTGATTTCATTCCGTCTCTTCTCCTAAAGTCTACTTCTGGGAGGCCCCGGGTGCGAATTGCTGGAAGGATGCGAGGGGCTCAGATGGTGTGGCCCGTGGGCCCCCAGCTCTCTGGGGCAGAGTCCTGTTTCATCCCTCCTTTGAAGCAGGGACACGACGAGCTGTTTCTCTGGGAAGGAGGGCAAAGGTGCTGGGACATAAGAGACGCCGGGGCTGCAGGAACTGCCTAGACCCGGGTGCCAGCCCTCAGCATCCAACCTCACTGCCCCAGTGACTGCTGCAAGGGCAGGTCCAAGGAGGGGTCCTGCCGCTGACCATCCTTATGTCATGGGGGGACTAGTGGGTGCCTGTACAGTTACAGGAGGTCTGGAGGGAGGATCCTGGCAGCCCCCGTTAGTAGGATCAGCTCAGAGCGGGGTTTTCTGCAGGGCCCAGCTCCAGTCCTGAGCCCGCCTCTAGAAGTGGAGCCCGTGTCTCTGGCCCAGGACTCAGGCAGTGAGTCTCTCTAAACCTTGTTGGGTTTGGGAGTTATGCAGGGAAGGGAAAAGGCAGAAGTCTGAGTTTCAGGGTACAGGCAGAGTGGGGGCCCGGGAGGGGAGCCCACAGCAGGAGGCTTTTCGGGATCAGCGAGGAGACTGGAGCCCCTTCGGTGGAACGGGGTGTGTCCAGGGGAGGCGTGTTGGAATTCTTCCCGAAGCTGCCTCAGCTGCCTGTACGTCACCCTTTTCTTGGGGTTTCAGCTCTTTGGGGGCTGTTTCTGGGCTCCTGCCGTGTTGTTTTGGGCGCTGCTGGCTGGCTTTGGAGGCTGGGTGTTCTTTCCTGACGTCTGCGGCTGGAGGGCGAGGACGGGACGACCCGCGTGCAGGTCTCACCCTTTCGGTGCCTATTTCTGAAGGACTTTTGGTTTCAGGCCATTCTGCCCGTTTGAAAGTAAAAATATACATAGTAGCCATTACCCCACACAGTACTTTCATTCTGTGCGTCACATAGCTTCTTGTTTTGGTGAAAAAGCTCGAAAGGCGTTTGATACTGACAGCGAGAGAAGCAGCCCCAGTGGGTTACAGCATCTCCCCTGGAAGAGGGCCCTCAGCCCTGTGGGCCTGGTGACCTGCCCCATGGCCCCGAGCAGTGTCCCCACGGCTGTCCCTAGAGCAGTCTAGGGGCAGCATTTGACCTCCTCTTCGGCCTGAGAGCTCGGGTAGCCAGGTCACAGTGCGGGGAGGCCGAGGCCAGCCTGAGTGTGAATAGCACCTGGGACGGAATGGCCCCCCCACCTGCTCACCTTGGACTCACTGGAACCACCTGGGTAGCTTGAAACGGTCCCCTCTTGGGCTCTTCGCCAGAGGGTCTGGGTGGGCCCGTGACGGGGACCTGCCTTCCCCCCCGCCCCCACCCCCCCACCCCCCCCACCCCCCCCACCCACCCCCACCCACCCCACCCCCCCACCCCCCCCCACCCCCCCCCACCCCACCCCCCCCACCCCCCACCCCCGCCGCCGCGAAAGCCCGGAGGGAGGAGATGAATTCCCTTCTCCCTGCAGCCCTGGGGAAGCAGCCCACGCCTCCCTCACCTGCTCTCCCCTCTCTGGAGGGAGGGCACTGAGGGGCAGGTTCACCTGGACCTGGGGGGCGGCTCCCCACACCTCCCGTAGCAGGTGCGAGGCTGTGCCCGGGGTTTGAGGTAAGGCCTCTCTTGGATGCCATCTTGTGACCGCTTTGTTGTATTGCAACCCTCCCACTGGAGCCAGGATCCCACAAAAATGGGTAGAATTAATTCCACCCTAGCACCTGGAAGGGGGAGTGGAAATCAAGGACGACCACCCAGATGAAAACAGAGGCTGCTTACCTGGAGCCGGCTGCAGCAGGCCGGGGCGGGGATGCTTCCTGGGGGGGCAAAGGGGAGGTGGCAGGTCTGGGGGCTGCAGGGAGGCAACCCGGGAGCCGCGTCCCACGTGACGTTAGGGGAAGCAGGGATTCCTCCGGGGTCCTGAGCCCGTGCAGCCTGCCCGAGGGCTGTGCTTGATGCCGAGGCTTCAGCGCCCCCCCCCACCCGGCACCCGTCCACTGTGTCTGTCCTTTACAGCATTCGTTGCTCTTCCGAGAATTGGAAGGTTTGACATTTATTTTTCTCCTCCAGTAGGAAAGTTTCTCTGTTCGCTCAGCTCACCTCTGTCTCACCCTCTCCCTCTGCTTTGGGGGCCCGCAGCAGGTGGTGGGCGGCACCTCTGGGGCAGGGGCGCAGGTCCTGAGCAGCCCGGCTCCCAGCTCAGCCAGGTCCTGGAGGCAGCGACCGCGACGACCTCGCCCCCCAGGGCCTTTGCCTGCAGGGCCCGCTGCCGCTCTGAACTGGGCCGGGCTTTCACCTGGAAGATTCCTCCTTGCCTCTAGGCCTGACCCTAACCCCGCTGGCCCTCCCAGAGCGTCACTCCCCGCGTCCTGGGGGAAGGACGAAGGTGGCGTTTGATGGTTGGGGATGTGTGGGGAGAGGGGGAGAAGGGAGGCTGTGGGAGGCGCCTCGTACCTTTCCCTAGAAGCTAGTACGTGATGTGCCGTGAGGCGCTTCGCTGCCGCGCGTCGCAGTTACACGTCACAGCTCCATCTTTACGAGTACTAGGTAGTTAAGTTAGAGTGAACACCGTTCGAGTAGTTATGCCATTTGGAAGGCTCGCCCAGGAAGCCATGAGAAGTTGCTTTGAAAAACAAGAGGCTTTACCTGATGAAAATTACATTTGAAAAATTTCAATTCCAAGGTGCAAATTCGCCAAAGTAAGAAGGCCACAGCAGTGTCAAATCCCGAGCAGGCACCCAGGCAGGAGGCCCGCACGTTGTCTCACAGAAATGCTTCAGTCCCCAAACTTTGCCCTAGCCATCGTCTTTCCGCCGCGTTGTCCCCGCGAGGCGGGGACTGGGTGGTCTGGGTGGGCCCGTGATGGGCATCTGCTGAGGGTAGATCTGCAGCTGTTGCTCGTGGCATGGGTTCCCCCAGGTGCCCCCGGTGGGTGTGTCTGAGAAGCCAGGCTGCCCTGTGGTTTCCCAGCTGGGAGCTGGGGCGCGTGCTGAGTCCACACGACCTTCTGAATTTAGAACCACACTAGGTGTCTTAGGTGTTTGCAGGGTTTTCAAAGGCAGGTGTTTGGGCTAAAAGAAGCCACGGGGTTGGGGAGGGGCCGTGGAAGTGGTCGAGCCCTCGTGAGGGGCGTCCGCCAGCTCCCTGTTCCCCTCCTGCCCCTGGCTGCTTTCTGGCCCAGGTCACAGTAGGACCACGGTCCCCTGTCGAGCGCAGGGGCCCTGTGAGGACTGGTCCCCGCCGCTTTTCCGGGGACCCTGGGGGTGGGGAGAGCGAGGCAGCATTGGGGGGCTGCCCGGTGACCCTCTCCCTCCTGGCGGGCAGGGACCTCTGCCCTCTTCGGGGGGGGGCAGGAAGGTCAGCAATGTTGACAGGTTGCCCTCCGTGCCCCTATTACCCTTTCCCCTAACGGAAGACTTACGTCCCGAATTCCACCCAAGGGGCTGCATGGGGCGACACCCCCAGGCGCGAGGGGAGACCTGGGAACGTGATGCAAAGCCAGGACGGAGGCCCAGTTTGCGGGTCCAGCTGGAGGGGAGTCTCGAGGCGGGGGGGGAGGGGGTTGGTGAGGGGCGGGCGGCAGGGTGTCCAGCTGGGCTTCATGCCCTGGCAGCTCATGTTTCGGTGTCATTGCAACATGATGGCGTCCCGGCGCCTGAGTCAGCTTGACCGCAGCTTGGGTGCACCTGGGCTGATGGGTGGGCGCTGGGGCAGTCCCTCCCCACGCAGGCTGTGCCCTGGGTCCCTGGTCAGCTGGGGGTGTCTGTCCCTGACCCGACAGCCCTGACCTGGCCCTCCTCACGTTGGGAGCAGCGTCCACTGGAGCTGTTACCACTGGGACAGGGCTGCTTTCCACCCTCCTCCTGCCAGCTGAGGTGATGGGCTGATTAGTTCTTTTTGCCCATTTTTTCAGCCACTCTTTCCAAGGTGAGCCTTGACTCCTTTCTGCCTCAGCTTCCCGGGCTCACATCCCTTGGTGGTCCCACCAGAGTGCCTCCTGCGTGGCCCCCAGTGTCTGTCCCCCAGGTCTCTCCCCATGGGTGCCCCAGCCAGGCTGTTGCCCTTGGGCGAAGGCCAGCCCTGTCCACACCACCCACCCTGTCCCTGGGGTGTGGCCCCTCACGGGCCCTTACAACCCACCAACCCCGGTGCCGCACTGGCCCCCAACCCGGCTCTCGGAATGGCCCCCACTAAAATCCCCGTAGCTGCCCAAGTGGGGTTTGCCATCTGTCTGTCCGGAGCCCGTCCAGGGCGGGTCTTAGCTCACCGGCAGGGCTCTGTCAGCCCCGGGAGCTAAGGCTGGGGAACCCACCCTGGCAGGAGAGTGTTGTCTGAAGCCGTCCCTGGTTTGTGGGGCTGGAAGCCCACCCTCACGGAGAGGCCTCCTTTCCACCCGCACCCACCTGGCCTCCGCTCATTGCAGCCCCGAGACTCTCGCCCCTCATGGGAGGTCTCAGGGGGCATCAACACCAGCCGTGTGTATCTGAAGGTCCCTTTTCCTGTGGGTGGTTAGATGTCGCTCATCATACAATGAGCCATCTTATCCCCTAGTCTGGTGACTTTTGTTCCAGGAAGAGCAGGGGGCACCCTGCTGTGGGTGGAGATCCTTCCCAGAGCTGGGCTGCCTCCTGATAGGGCCCAACAGGCAGAGTCCCAGAGGAGGGGCTTCAGCTCAGAGACTGGAGCAGGACCCAGATTTCAGGATGTAAGGACTGGCCAGGAGAGGGCGCTTCTTCCGAAATCGGAGGCTCTGCTGGGCCAGCACCCCTGCCCAGAAAGCTTTGCAGAAGCAGACGTTGAAGCTTGGGTGTCCCTGTGTCCTAAAAGGAAGAGCAGCCATGGGTTAGGGCCTTTGGATAAGAAGGGTTTGTTTTGGCTTGTAATTGGCAGTTTTACACTTGAGCCTGTAAGTGTAGCAGCTGCGTTCAACCCTCATAGGCGGGAGTAGCAAGCTAGCCTGTGGTTGGAATATTGCAACTCCACACACTCTGGGGATGTGCTCAGTGGTTTGCAGCACAAGCACTGAGAGCTGCGGGAAGCCTGCGGTGTAGACAGCGAGGGGACGCCGCGGTTTTCCAGCTGCCTCTCCTCGTGTCTTTTGCTCGGACGTTAGTACAAGTGCTGCACTTGCTGAGGCTTAGCAGCAGAGCAGATGTGGGCGCGGGGAGGCGGGACAGGCGCTGCGGGCGGCAGGAAGGGGGGTGACTCTGTAGCCGCAAAGGCCCCAGGGCAGTGCCCGGCGGAGGGAGTGATGCACAGCCCCGAGGACACTCCCGCTCAGCCGGGATCCCCCCGTGAAACGAGGCTGTCAGTGCCCAGGCTCCGAGTGCTGGGTCTCTGTTAACTTAAGTCACATCTCGCAGGGGTACAGAGGGGAAGGGCCAGGCGTTCTGGGGTCCCCCATCCCGCGGAGGAGGGGTTCCTCTCTGCTGTCACCCTCCAGCCCGTCCAGCTGTTGGTTCCACCTGGCACTTTCTTTGAAGGCGGAGCCTATTTTCCATAAAGCAAATTAGTTTGCCTTGACCTTTCTGTGGTCCCTGCCTCCAAATAACTTCTTAGGAAGGACGTGTCCGTGCTTCTCCAGGGCTGCGAGGCGCGCTCAGCTGGCTGATCTGAACTGAGCTGAGCTCAGCTGCAGGACCCGTCAGACAGGACGAGACCCAGGATGGATGATGCCCCGGTGTCCAGGTGGACCCGCGTTTGCATACATTTCAGTGCCTCTGGCAGCGGGGTGATGGGGGTGTGGGTAGGGAAGGAGGCCTGTGGGGACGGTGGATTTGAATGGAAGTGGCTGAGAGTTGAATAGCTTTTAGAGACTTGACCCCTCTTAGGCCCCATCTGGTCTTGGGAAGGGATGTCGTTACCCAGCCCCTGGAAGGGGAAGCAGGAGCCCCGTGGCTGCAGGAGGGAGGCTGGTCTCCAGGGTGTGCTGCCTCGGCCAGAGCCCCGGCCCAGGTCTCCTGCGTTTGGGATGTATCTATGAAGACTTCACAGCCTTGCCCGAAGACCTCTTGACTCCTACCTCTTTTCTGCCCAGTAGCCCCCACTTGTGAACGTGAAGAAGACGTGCTGAGGAGGGAGGGGAGAAAGCGGGAAGGGAGGGTGGGTATCACTTGGCTCTTTCTGCCCTGGGGGCTGTAAGGGGCGTAACAGATGGACAGACGCGTTACCATACCATACCTTCAGGACCAGAGAGGCCAGGGTCCTGTTCTGGAACCAGAGCCCAGAATTAGGTTTGTGAACATGGCATCTCTTCATTTTAAGTGTGCTTTTCTTATGGATCCATCTCACAGATCCTACCTACTATTTTGATTTACTTAACGAGAGGAGTGTTTGTTTCATGGCCCAGAATCAGAGCTGTGATTGTTCACATTTACCTCCATATCTGTGTGAGGGGCCATGGGTCCCCGTTCCCTATCCCTCAGTGACAGAGACTTGGCGGAGGTGCCGCCACAGGAGAAGGTGCGCCTTGTCTCTCTCCTAATGGCTTGCACTTCGGAGCTTAAACCCAAAGGAACGGAATTTTGTAACCAAGTGTGTTTTACTTCGTGTGGTTAATGAACGCAGCCATGTGTCATCCACAAGTTTTCTAACACGTGTATTGATTATATCAACAGAAACAACTTTATGAAAAGTGGGTGTGTTGTGTTTTATTTGTTTAGGAATCACTAACTGAAACGTGGGCCAGGTCTGGGGTGCGTCAGCAGGTCCTCCCCAGGTGTCGGCCTCCAGTTTCCCTGTGTTCCTGCAACTTCTGTCCCCAAACACCAAGTCCCAGGGGCCTCCTGGCTCATGCGTCGGCAGCATCACCATCAGCCGTTTCTTCTCACGTTGGGTTAAGACCCTGCCCTTAGGTTCCAGTCACCCTTGGGGGAAAGCCATCCCTTCAGACCTACCACGGCTGAGCCTAGCGCTGGGGATGGGAGTAAAACGAAGTTCAGTAGAATCTGTGTGTGCTGTAATCAAAAAGATACTTCAGGTCTCTTTTTTTGAGCTAACAATTAATTTTTTAGAGCAGTGTGAGGCTCACAGTGAAACTGGGCGGACGTGCAGAGTTCCCACGTGTGGCAGCCCCGCTGGGCTCGCTGTCCTGCGTCAGCCTGGGCGCTCGGCGTCATGACTCATCATAACCAGAATGAGGACCAGGGTGAGGCCGAATGCGAACCCCAGGCTGCGCGGTGTCTGGTATTTGTCCTGGTCCCCGACTCGCAGCCCCTGAAACACTGGAATCTCTGAGTGACAAATAAGAGTCTCCTGTACACTGATGCGGCAACTGGTGTCTGGGGCCCAGGGTGGCTTCAGGATGGGACTGGTCCCCAGAAAGATCAGGGCATGATTAGAGGGGTGGAACTTTCAGCCCCACCCTGACCTCCAGGGGAGGAGAGGGGCCGCAGGTTGGATCCGCTGCCAATGGCAGTGACTTAATCAGTCGTGCCCGTGTAATGGAACCACCGCAGAAGCCCCCAAACCCCTTAAATGACTGCATTCAGAGAGCTTCGGGCTGGAGAAACATGGAGGGCCGCGAGGCTGGGCACCCTGAGGGCATGGAAGTTCTACCCCACCCCTCCATCGGCGGTTCCTGAGTTGTGTCCTTACAGGGAGCAAGGTGTTTCCCTGAGTTCCACAGGCCATGCTGGCAACTTACCAGACCTGCAGAGGGGTTGGTGGGAACCCCCGGTTTGTAGCTTGTCGGTCAGAAGAGTGGGTACCCGGCACACGGAGCTGGCGTCGGAAGCGGGGGTGGCCTCTGGGACTGAACCTGTGACCTGGGGGTCTGCACTAATGCCGGTGTGAATGTCAGATTTGGGTTAAATTGTTGGACATGCAGTCGGTGTTGGGGGACTGGGCTTGGAAGAGACGCCACGTTTGGTGTTGGGGGAGCCTCAGGCTGTGCTTCCTGCAATAGAGGAAAACTTAGACGTGATCGTGTGTGTTTAAAAAAAAAACTTGTTGATGGATACAGTCCTCATCTACGTGTCTTGGTTTGGGGAGAGTTTTATGAACATGTGGCAAAACCACCTTCTAAACGTACCTGGGTCTACACGAACAACTCGGAAGGAGGGTAGGGCCAGGGTGTGGGCTGACCGTCCCAGAAGAATCCATTAGTTGGAGTTTTGTGATCAATTTAGTAATAGATACTGTTGGGGGAAAATAAAAAACACTCATAAAACCATAATGGAAAATGGAAAACTATGGAAAACTATGAATTATGGGTGAGAGAGCGCCAAAGTAGCACGTTACGAGTGTTCTGGTCTCCAAATCGTTTTTTTGCTTATTTTTATTACATGAGTAATTAAATATAAACATTAGTTTATATTTATATTAACTAAGGTTTATATTTAATTATCCCTGTAATACATCTTACTATAGAAACATGACAAACGGGAAAACGGTGATCATCTCTGCCCCAGACACGGCAGTAGCTGTAGGTGTGATTCTCACCACCTGAGATTTAGGACCCGGAGTGCTGGGATGGGCACCACCTCCTGCGATCGTTGGCAGGTCATAGATTTACACTGGGTGACAACGGGTTGTTTTTCTTACAGGTGAATACTGAGGCCTGAGGGAGTATTTAATCCAGGGCTGAAGCTGAATCGCATCTCAAAGGACACATCTGACCAGATTCTCGGGAGTGAACCCGTTATAGTGTCTGGGGGTCCCCTGGGTGTCATCCCATCAGATGGGAAAGAATAAGCTGGAAGGAAGGGCTGCCCTGGGGAAGCAGAGAAGTCCACTCCCAGACCCCTTGGAGCAGGACCCACCGCCCTGCCAAGCAAGTGCAGGCAAAGTACAGGGATGGAATTTGTCCATCCAGTCCGGGGACAGAAACCCGTGATGTGGCCGATTCAGAGCACACTTCACTTTGGGAGCAGATTTTGACAAGAAATAGGTGATTTGAGTTTTCAGGAGAATGGCCTCAAGCTACTCTTCAGTTCAGAGGAGTTGTAACCCTGGCCCTGCCTGTCTTGGGCACAGGCCTGAGGAAAGGGGGGACAGGGCATAGGACTTCCTGGGAGGCTGGGGGCTGCCCAGAGATGCCACCTCAGTATCTCAATGTCACCCAGCATGGCAGGGCCACTTGGTTTGGCCACTGTTGCCTGAATGAAAGAGGATGCTTTCTGAAGCTTGAAAATTAAAGATGAAATGACTGGCATTCTAATCACTGAGAAAAATGATACTGTGGTCTCGATCGCCTGATTTTCAGTTAACTAGGATGTTGTGTGTCTGCCCAGGCGAATGTGTGTCTTTGAGTCCGATTACCTCTGAACAACTCTCTCTGGCTGCAATGCCACGAGATGTTTTTCACAGAAATAAAGACAGACGTCAAATTCTACTTCGGTTGTTTTGTGTTGACCTTTAAGTCCCTTTTCAAAGCTGAACTTCCATCAGAGCAAATTTTCATGGGTGCAATCAAAAAAGTTTCTCTGTGGTGTCTCACCTTAATTATAAAGGGACGAAACAGAATTGGCTGGGTCTGCCGGAGCTGCCCCCAGGACTTTAATATCAAAGCAGCTTTTGTTATCGTGGGTCTGAAATAGTGGTGGCCTACACAGAAGAAGTTTAGGTCCTTGTTTGTGTTACCAGAAGGAATGAATTGTCTCCTCTTTACCATTCAGGGTACCCAGGGCACTCGTGGGGAGTGGGGAACAGAAAACTCAGAGGAAGGAAACCCCATCCTGGACGCTGAGGTTCCGGTGGGATCCAGTCCAGCGAGCTCTGCTCCCGTCCCTGCATGGCTTGGTTGTCCTCCGAGAATTGTCACTTCAGTGCTTGTGCCTTTGGTGCCTTGTACATGAAGGCATATTCCAGAGTTAAATATCATTGGCTTTTTTTCTTTTGTAAATTAAACTTATCTTAAACATACAGATACAGAGTTTGAGGTGATTTTGGATGAGGTGAAGGTTCTCTTTGCTCACGAACACCCTTCCGGCCCGACGGCCCCGCTGAGGTGGCCTCCGCAATCCAGAGCTCACCTGGCCTCGGCTCTGGAGGTGCGCGTGCTCCTTGGCTTCTGCTGCAGGGACCTCTGACTGCCAGTGACCCTCGCCCTTGCCGCAGGCAGCGGCGTGGTGGGAAGAGCCTTTGGAAGTTGGATCATGGCTTCTGCAGTCCTAAGAGTGGCTTTTCCTGCCCGTGCTCCCTGCAACCTGGGTGCTCGTTCTGTGTTGTCTCCTGAGCTTGTGCTGCCGAGAGCGCCATCCTGGTCTCCAGGCTGCCCCGAAGCCTGGAGCTCAGTGGACTCCCCTGCTTTGGAATGTGTGGGCACAGACCCCTGGCCGCCTTCCTCCTTCACCTGCAAACGCTGCTCTCTGGGGGCCGCCAGTGGACTCAGGCCTGTCCGGTGAGGTTGAATGAGAAGGCAGAAGGTGGGGCAGGCGGCACACGTGGGTCACCCGCACAGGACGCGTGTGGATGATCAGTGACAGAGGCAGAGGGCACCAAGGGTGAGTCCTCAGAGTCTCCTGTTTGCCACGGCCTCTTATCTGTAAGAGCACTATGTGCTTATAAAATGTTGTTCTGGTCTCCGGAAATGTTAGGAGTCAAGAGTTCTCAACAGAAAGTAACACTACAAAATAGGGAGCCTTTTCAAACCAGGGGTTCAAGCAAAGCCAGATTCCTTCCGTGTACTCAGACTTCCTGGATCATAGTATTTCTCACACGTCTAAGGATTGAAAAAAAATTAATGGCCACGCTTGTTAGTGTCTCTGCACGTTACAGGCAGAGGTGGCTCGGCCTCTGAGCGTGTGCCGTGCCCACCCCAGCCTGGTCCCGCTGCCCGGGTCTCTCGTTGGCACTTCTCTAAGCTCGCGCTCTGGCTCTTGACTGAGTCGATGCCCGTTTTCCCTGACCATGAAGAGGCCTTCCTTTGCCCCCCTGTTTTGATGGCTCTATTTAGAGTGTTACCTTGACATTTGAACTTCACATTAAATTTCTGACACTCTGGCGGGTTCGCTTCAAAATCATTTCTTGGATTCCCTGCAGGACATTTAGTGTCTTTGACGCCATGTAATTAGTGAGAACTGAAAGCACGTGCAGTGGCCAAACTCTGTCTCGCTCCAGTGGCGCGGTCGGTTGGCGCATAGAACTTACACAACAAACTCTCCGTGTCGCCCTGGCAGCTCCAGAGGGCCGGGAGGGAGCTCTTCTTGAGACACCTGTACTTGAAGAGTTAAGTATGTGCAATTTTCTGTTTTGTTGATGGGAGTGATGTTACTAATGTCAGTGTGTGCTCCGAAGCAAACACTGGCCCCGTAGATCGTACCAAACAGATACACTCAGGGTTGGAAGGGAAGTGCCCGGATCCATCTGCCCCTTTTGCCTCTGATCACTTTTTTCAAGTGAGTTGTAAAAATAATTCTTCAAAGCAGTTTAATAAGAATTTTAAGTTAGGTTTGCCTTTGAGCTCTTGTCAGGTGTTCAATTCAGGAGGTGTGTCTTCAAGGAAAGCCTGGCGTATTAACACACATTAATATTCTCTAGGTAGCATGTGATGGTAAACATTAGTAGACTACAAGGAGATTGAAGGGAGTGTGTATCATTTATTAATGTACCACAGGAGAAGAGAACGAGAGAAAACTTTCTTTCCTCAGAAGGAAGATTCTCTTCCGTGGTATTTCCTGAGGAAAGGGGGCGTCAGTGGGGAGCTAGCACTTTTAGAGGACTTGGCGATTTGGTGCGGTTTCGCCAACGTTGGGCTCACAGGGTCCTAACCCAGGGAGCCGAGGGGCTGCTTTTTGACCCCGGTGTCTGCGATCCCAGCCCGGGCTGGTCAGTCTGGGGCTTGGCCCAGCTTTCCTGTCCTCCTCCACGTCTCTGAAGGGCTTCCAGGCTGCCCCACTCCCGGGGCCGGAGCCTGGGCTCAGCGCCCGTCGGGGGGGGGCGGGTGCTCGGAGGGCCGGCTGGTGAGGGCGGAGCCGGCACCCACCAGACCTTAGGCACGTCCAGTGAGCCCGTTGAGAAGCGCCGGCTGTCACCCTGTGGAGCCTGGCTTTGGAACCGTGGCGTCTTTCCCCTGCCGGTAGAGTCACTGCAGTTCCCGGGTGGACCTGACTTTGCCCAGGGTCATGGGTGCCTCCCCTCCCCTCCCCTCCCCTCCTCTCTCCTCCTGTTTTGCTGTCTTCTCGTTCTTCCCTTTCCACCTTGCCTCCCTCCTGCCCTGCTTTCAACAGTGCTTTTTGAGCAAATACTGTTTGCTGAGCCCTGTCCCCGCCCCTGAGCCCAGCTGAGCGGCGGCCTCCAGTAAAGGTCAAAGGTCGGGTGGAGCAGTGGAGTCGCATCTCCCCCCCCCCCAGTGCCCCCACCTTCGTGCCCTCACCCTGGGTCCCTCCAGCAGCTCCTCCGGGTGCTGCCCGGGGAGCCCTAGGTGCCGGCCGCTGTCACGTCCCAGCCCCTCGGGAGCTCCCCCGTTGTCCTTTCGGGGAGACGCGCTCGTAGGGGCCGTGGCTCTCCGGCTTCAGCTCCACTGGGCGGCGGTCAGAGCCCCGGGGCCCACGGGGGGCAGGGCTGCCTCTGTCCTAGACTTTACCCCCACCCCAACGGCTGTGCGGGCTGGGGCCGCCTTAGGCCGGGTCTGCGGGCAGGGGCCCAGCCTCACCCCAGTGGCCCTTGTCAACCGTCTTCTTCGATGCGCTCCATGAGGGCAGGGGTTTAACCACATGAGCTCTCGGTAAATGTTTACTGGTGAATGAATTCACAGACGAGAGGGCTCTGGAGCCGGAGTTCCCTCCATTCTACTAAAGTCCCGCAAGTAGCTTAACGCCGTCACCCTCATCATAATGGCCGCCGTCACTGTTTTGGTGAGAAGCTCTCTAAGCATTCTGTGTGTTTATTTCTGCTGTTCCTAACAACAGTGCTGTGAGGGTAGGTGGTACTATTATCCTAATTTACTGGTTAAAAGAACTCTTTGATGAAGCACCTGTCCAAGCCCACACAACCAGAAGACCCTCAAGTCCACAGTTCTGCCCTGGCCCCAAAGCCCACGGTTTTGCGTCCTTGCTTTGGAAGCGTGGAGGTGCCACGGCAGGTTACCTGCATGAGGACTCTGGGGCCAGGCAGACGGGGTGCTCAGCCCTTCAGCTCTGGGGGAGAGGACGAGGTGCCGCGCTGGCCTGGGCGCAGGTCTGTGGGATGGGGCACAGGCGCCTGCTGCCCACCCTTCAGAGCTTCCCGTTTCTGTGAAGAGCGCCAGACTTCCTGCAGCAGGCGGGCGTCCGATGTGGGACGAGCAGGTGAGGGGTCATCACGAAGTACACTGGGACGTGGAGCCCGACGGCTGGATTAAGTGGAAGCACTGTAGTCAAGGTCTGTGGGGTTGCCAGCAATAGCCTCCCAGAGTGGCCGGCGTGTCTCATGTCGGGTTTACTTGGGTAATGATGTATGTGACTTGCATGCAGTAAAGGTCATTCTTGTGGTGCCCGTCTCAGTGGCTCCTGTTTACCACTGAGTGGCGCTCTGTCTGCAGGTACGCAGATTCTGTTTATGGATACAACATCTGCTTTCCTGTTGATGGACAGTTCCTCTTTCATTTTTGGTTATGAATGAAGCTCCTTTGAACATTCTCGTACAGTAATTTTTATGGACACGTTTTCATTCCGCCGGGCAGATACCCAGGAGTGGAATTGCTGGGTTATTGGGTAGGTGTGTGTTTATCTTATGGACATGTTTTCATTCCGCCCGGCAGATACCCAGGAGTGGAATTGCTGGGTTATTGGGTAGGTGTGTGCTTATCTTGTAAGACACTGCATGTTGCTCCCAAAAGTGGCTTTCTACCCCATTTTACTAGGAACATGGGAGCCGGTCACTGTGCATCCTGGCCAGCATCTCAGTTTCCGTTTGCCATGTCCCTCTGGGGTGTAGCTCCCCATCTCAACAAGAGCTTGGGGTCAGAGAGGTCAGCGTTTGGAACCCAGCTCTTCCCGGAACTGCTGCTGGGACCTTAGCATCTCATCCCTCATCCCCTCATTCCGAGGTCCTCGGGGGCCACCTGGGGCAAGGCCGAATGTGGCCTTGGGCAGGAGGCAGGCCGCACGGAGGGGGGACCTCTGGGTTCAGAGGGGCCCTGGCCTCTCCCATGCAAAGCACTTTGCGTTTCCTTCTTGCCGAGCCGGTCTCTGCTCTTCAGGCGACCTTTATTGGAATGTTCCAGAGTCCTGTTCCTTCTTCAAGTCTCATTTGCTGGGAATTGGCTCCGCTGCAGTATAACCCTCCATTTCAAAGATGGATGGGTCACATCAGCCCAACAGAAAACAGCAATCTCAAAACCCAAACAACCAAATATCTGTGCAGGAGAGACACACTTTACTTGATTCTGCGGTAGCTGGTGTAGCTTTTCCTCCGAAGAGATGGAGTAAAAGAACTCTCAGTAAATACGTGTGCGTTACAGAAATGGCCTCGCCGCCTCTGAGCCCACTAGTTTACTGAAAGGAAACATTTTCCTTTAAATCAATCTAACTTTACTTGCTGGAGATAAATGTACTTAAGGGCATGCTGGGTGGTGCTGTGGAGGTCAGAGAGTTCATCCTCAGCCGGGACAGGAGTGCCTCCGAGCCTTCGGCAAACCCGAGAGCAGATTGTTGCGGGAGTTTCATGTCAGGGGTCGTCCAGACCAGGCCGGGCCGCGGCCCCATCTTCAGTCTGGGGCTCCTTTTGCATCAGGCAGTTCTGCAGTGCATGGGCGTTATGGTGGGGCCACAGGGCTTCCGTTTCAGTTTCGTAAAAGCTGTGTTGATATTCCCTTCCAGACAGAGCCGCCTTGGTTCCTATCTGCACAAGTTCCTTGTGTGTGACAATCCTGGAGTCCAGACGCCACTGGGTGAGCTCTCTGTGGTTCCACTTTGTCGAACCGGGTCGAGTGGCCGCCTTCATTTCCAGCAGGGCCGTTGGGAAAGGCACTCGGAGGCGGCCCGTGCAGGGCCGGGACCGTGGGGCTCGGCTGAGCTGAGGCTGCCGGGTACGCGGGGCGTCTGGAGGGCAGGGGAGCCCCACTCTCCCTCACTTCATTTCCTCTGGGTTTGCTTGCCTAGTAATGTCACGTCCTGCACTTAAAAATAACACAAACTGTATAAAAACCAGAAGAAAAAGCAGGTGGGCTTTCCCAGGAGGACGTTGAGAGGGCGCTCGCAGGGGACCCCGGGGCGGGGTGGGGGGGGGACGGGCAGGCCACTGGCGGCTCAGCCTCGGGCAGGGGGCCGGGGGCCCTTCCGAGCTGGCCCGGGCGGGATAGACGGGGTGGCCCTGGGGCGCACTGCCCTGAGCACTGAGCTTCCAGATACTCAGCACAGGCCTGGGCACCCTTCACATGCGTGCCAAGGTGGGTTCCTAGTATTTCAGGCTTGTTCTAGTTTTCACTTCTTGTGCTGAGAAAGTGTGTTTTCCATTTTGTGAATTTTAGCAGTGAAGGTTGTTTCAGGTATTTTATCCTGGATGTCGATTATATTCTTTACATGGTTTAATAAAAAGGTAAATCTTTATGAGATTAAATTGACGCTCGCCTTTGCTTTATTTTTTGCTTGGAAAACTTCCTCATTCTAAGATCTGATGACTAGTCACCTCAATTTTCTTCTAGTTTTTAAAAAGGTTTTATTTTATTCTATTTAATCTATCTCTATTTGGCTGTCAGGGGTAAACTGAGAACTTATCCTGGTAACACACACCTCACTTCATGCCTCTGTTTCCTTCCTATGTAGCTGGTCATGTCAAGGTTATTCCTAGGTATTTAAATATTTGATTTACTTCTGCGAATGAGATTATTTTTCTCCATTACATTTTCTAAATGGTAATTCCTTGTATATTTTTAACTTTCATCTTACAATGGGCTGCTTTACCAAGACTCTGTAATTTTAATAGTTCATTTAATTCTTTGTAACTCAAAAAAGTTGCAATATAAGGACTTTAAAAACATTATTAATTTAATGTGGTATTTAGTAAACTCTTCGATCTTCAGACTAGACCCTTTGGTCCTGAAAGGCTTCCTGACTTACGGCCTTGATTTTGCTTCCTTTCCACACGCCGGGTTTCCTCTTCTGCCTCGTCCTTCATCCCCTTCCTCTCCCCCTTCCCTTTCCTCTTCTTGGCATTTATCCTGAAGCTGGCTCTCATTCTCAGTCTTCTTTGTATGTCACCTTCTTCACCACAATTCCCAGCACTTTGTTTTGCACGTTAACATAGTTTTTATTTTTCCATGTTTGGCTTCCGTGTGACCGATTGGATTTTCTGTGGGGACAGTTCTGTCTTGTGAGTCTGTGATCCAGACTCTCCATTATTGCTTCTCTCCTCATACTTTTTCTTATTGAACTTCGTTTTTTCTGTCTTTCATTGAATTCCCTTTACATCTGGTCTGTTGTGCTATTATCTCCTTTTTTTTTTTTTAATTTATTTATTTTTGGCTGCATTGGGTCTTCGTTGCAGTGCGCGGGCTTTCTCTAGTTGCGGTGAGCGGGGGCTACTCTTTGTTGCGGTGCACGGGTTTCTCATTGCCGTGGCTCCTCTTGTTGCGGAGCACGGGCTCTAGGCGTACGGGCTTCAGTAGTTGTGGCACGCGGGCTCAGAAGTTGTGGCTCGCGGGTTCTAGAGCGCAGGCTCAGTAGTTGTGGCACACGGGCTTAGTTGCTCTGTGGCATGTGGGATCTTCCCGGATCAGGGCTCGAACCCGTGTCCCCTGCATTGGCAGGCGGATTCTTAACTGCTGCGCCACCAGGGAAGTCCCTCTGATAGTAATTTTTAAAAATATTTTTCTTGCACTACCCATGCAGGTTTACCTGTTTTGTGTTACAGAATTACTTTTCGACACTCGCATTGTTTCTGATGTTGTTTGTGGCTGTTTGTAACTATTTTTTATCCTTGCACGAGGAAGCATATATTCAGGCTGATAGTCTCCCAGAACAGGATGCGTGGGCCTCCTGGGTGCAGGTGGAGAGACGCGTGCTCTCGGCTGGGCAGTGGGGCTCCCTCTTCCCGCATGCCTGTGGTGGCCGGTTTCTCTCTCGGCCCCGCCAGGCGGGGGCGTCCTGCTCCGGCCCCCAGCTGCTGGCCGGTGTGGAGGGCTTGGTCCTTGGATGCTGGGTCGTAAGGCAGCTGTTCCCACGCACGAGCTCCCAGTTCACGTCCTCTTTCTTCACCTTTGCCCCACACGCTTTTGTCCTAAAACTGTAGCTCCCATGAGAGCACAGGGGTGGAGAAACCAGATCTGCAGATTCCCTGTGGCCTAGGCACAGGCTCATCCCCTCCTTCTGGGTGAACTTGCCTTTCCTGGAGGCCCACAGGGACTCTTCTGAGCAGAGTCAGCTCCCCGGCCCCTGCAGTGATCCTTTTCAAGTCCCAAGAAGAAGACAGATCTTTGCAGCAACGGTGCGTTTGCGCTGCTGCAGTAGGAACACCCACCAGAAATCAGGAAAGGAACGGCTTCACTCTCGCTTTCCTTGGCACGTCCTCGGTTATTTTCAAGGTTTATTTCTATTTGCAAACCCTGGAAACAGAAATCAGTTATGTGGCAGCAGCTTTTGGATCTCTGGTGACCAGAGGCAAAGAGAAAAATCCAGGGGCAGGACCCCCAGCTGTGAATGACGATTGATTTAGCAGGAAAGTGCCCTTGAACCAGACCCACCAAACGTGGCGGGAGAGCCGCCCGTGACGGCGTGGCCTCCCGTCCTTCAAACAGCATGGGTGCCGGTCGCTGGAGATGCCTCCCTGGCGCTGCGTGAGGGAAACCAGCAGTGTCGCGCTTGTTCAGGGTTGCCATGGTGATTCCTCATTCCCGCCAAGCGGGGGAGAGCCGTGCACGGGGTCCTGGCCGTTCACGTGTGTCCTGCTGCTGCTTCCAGTAGTGGTTGTGCTCACGTGCGTGTGCTTTGCACCCAGTCAAGACGGGATCCTTCCAGCTGCAGGAGCCCCACCAGGACGCACGCCCGGGCCCTGGGTGGGCACAGGCTCCCGGTGTCGAGGGCCACACTCGACCTGCACCCCTACCCTGGAGAATGAATCCAGAGATGTTCCTCATCGCACCGTGTGTGGTATAGGAGGGAGGGAGAGACAGTCCACTGCTTTTTCACGAACACAGAACTGTGTAGACCCGGGCTATGAAAACATATACCACTCATTTCTGTAAACATTCTTAAACACAAAACGTTTATCATACACTTTCTGTAGAAAACTCGTATGCAAACCTGAAGCCCAAAACAAAACCAACACCTCACATTTGCAAATGGGTATTATTTTTCTACAGAATCAAAAGGAATTTTTCTGAAATAACTGAATATCCTCTACAAACCGAGGCCCATAAATACCTCATCAGTCTTAATATGATGATCGAAATATAATAGTGACGTTCTTTGAGACTTTAGGAATTTAGGACACTTTATTAGATCCTCCAGTCTCACCCTGTTGTTGTAGCTGTAATGTGGTGACAAGCAGAGGAGAAGCTGAGGTCATGCTGGTCATTTAACAGTGGCCGATTAAGCGCGGAGCCTGGTGTGTGCGCCTCGCTGTCTCGGTGAGCGAGCAGTGGGCTCTCTGAGCTGCGACGGACATGCCGACGTCTGGCGAGGTCCGTGCTCTGAGTGCTCCAGGCGCTTTAGAGAAAGGTCTGAATATTTTAAACCTTTTGATCAGATTGCAAAATTGTCCTTTAGAAAGAGCGTGTCCCATTTACACACTCCCCAACAGTAATTATTTGATATTAAAATGGATGAGCCTGAACGCTCAGCAAACAGCAGCAGCCAGAACCATCACCACACAAAACCTTCGCCAACCCTTTGGGCAAAACCACTGTGTTGCTCTCGTTTGCACCTCCTTCATTATAGGTGAAGAAAAAAATGTTTTTCTCCCGTGTGTGTGTGTGTGTGTGTGTGCGCACACGCGCGCGCGCACGCACTTGTGCCCGGGTATGTGTGTGCTCTTTGCACCGGCCTTCCTCTGGCCCATCCATCCCTGTTGCCTGATCCCATGGGGGGTCCTGGTGTTTGGTGTGGCCGCTTGGGTGTAGCCTGGCTGTGCATCCGTGTCTTTGGCGGGCAGAGGGACACCGCTGTCCCTGCAGTGCCCTTGGAAGAGCTTGGAGACGGGGGGCGGGGGCGGGAGGTGCCGCAACTTTCTCACCTCTCCAGTCTGGGACTGGGTTTCAAATGGCATAACAGGAAAGGTCTGGATCAGGTGGCACAGACTCAGGGAGCAGGAAAGAAACCGTGGCGAGCGGGGAGCAGGCGCCTGGGGTCACAGTGGGAACGGCCCGGAGGTCAGGGCCAGCGCAAGAGGCCAGGCACGGTTCTGCGTTGCCGCTGTCAGCACGGCACTGGTTGTGCCGGCTCGAGACGCCCTGGAGGGCCCGAGTCTGTGCCAGAGCCCCGGGGGACTGAACGTGGGCAGGGAATGCCCTGGGAGCCTCCTGCCCGAGGCCCTCGTGAGGTCAACTGTGGAGCCAGCGGGGACACTAGGGTCCAACCTCTCAGTGCCTTCACATCCGTACCTGCTTTAGGATCCACCTGTAAGGTCACCCGGTCTGACTTTCCCTGGACGGCTCCGGGCTGCCTGGGCAGTTCCTGAGCTGAAGTCAGGTGGTGCCATGCTGTAAAGTCTTAAGAACCTGCTGTCTGTCTCCTGTGGCTACTGTGTGTGGTCTTAGAGTCTGAGAATTAGAGCCCGGACTCTGTGAGGATTCTGTCAGCGGTGCCCGCAGCGTCCTGGGTGTAGGTGGACACTGGGCTCCGTGCCCCCATCTGAGGGACCCTCTGTTGAGTGTGGTCTCGGTGAGGCCTCACTAGACGTGGTGCCCTTGGCGCCCTGCTTCTGCGTGTGTCCCAGGTCCTGGGTTCTGAGAGGACACCCCATCTATTAGTGCAGTTACTTGATATTAAAACTGTCAGAGGAAGGAAAGCGGTTTCATCAGGACCTCAGCTAATGAGAGCTGTCTGCACATTCCTTTCCTTAGGCATCTGGGCTCTTGCAGGGCTGCCATTCTTAATCATATTTTAATTTTCAAATAAATTACTTTCATTATCCTTTCATTTCCTATACCATGTGTGCATCACTGCTCATTAATGTTTGTCAGCTCTTCTCTGAGCTTGGTTTTTAAATAGCCATGGCTGCAGTGCAGTAATTAAGGGTGATCCATGTTGGTTTATAGGAATTATTATTTTTTAGTCTTTGAGAAAACGACGTAGAGAGTTGCTGAAATTTGTCCTTTTGATGGAAGCCTGTGAAGGCCATGTGAGGACGGGGACTGTCCTTGACCTTGACTGGACGAGGCTCCTGGGTCCAGCTGGCTTTTCATCAGGAGGTCTGTCTGGGATCTGGCAGGGACCAGACTGGCTGTCAGCCTCACCAGAGATCTTTCTGCCAATAGGAAACCAAATGAAGTTGTTTTTGTAAATCCACTCTTTGAGGAAACTCATCCAGGGCTTCCCTGGCGGTCCAGTGGTTAAGACTTCCCCTTCCGGTGCAGGGGGTGTGGGTTCGATCCCTGGTCGGGGAGCTAAGACCCCACATGCCTCACGGCCAAAAGTCCAAGACATAAAACAGAAACAATATTGTAACAAATTCAATAAAGACTTTAAAAATGGTCCACATAAAAAAAAAATCTTTAAAAAAATAAATAAAAAAACTCATCCCCCCAGGAGCTGATCTTGTTCAAATCAAAACCAAGACACTTTCAAGTTAAATCATGGGCTCTTCCCCTGGATATGCTTGTCTCTAATGAGGTTTTGGGTTCTGATGATGCGTTTTAACCCACACATGGACGGCTTTGAACCATGAGGTTCTGGATCGCGGGCCTCGGGGAGTAGCGCTGCTTCTTCCTTATCTCTGGGCAGCTCTCTGACCATCACTTCACGCCGTCTCGAATTCACAGCCTGGTGAGTCTGTAGGCCTGTCTGCCATCACCCTCCTCCAAGTGGGGAGCTACTCTCTCATTCTCATTCATTCGCCAAGTTTCTTATTGTTCTTTTAGAAATGTAGTAAAATATACATAACATAAAATGTACTATTTATCTTAACCTTTTGGGTCCATAATCCTGTGGCATCCAGTACATTCACATTGTTGTACAGCTATCACCACCGTCATCTCCAGAAGTTTCTCATCTTCCCAAATTAAAACTCCGTCCCCATTAAACACAACTCCCCTTGCCCCTCGCCGGCCACTGGGACCCACCGTCTACTTTCTGTTTGTATGAATTTGATCGCTGTAGGTGCTCATATAACTGGAATCATACAGTATTTGTCCTTCTGTTGTAGCAGCTGTCAGGATTTCTTTCCTTTTTCAGGCTGAATCATGGGTGGACCACATTTTGTTTATCTGTTCATCCATCAGTGGACACTTGAGTTGCTTCTTGGGTGCTGTGAACATGCGGCTGCAGATATCCCTTCACGCCCCTGCTTTAGATTTTGGTACATTATTATTAAGTAATTTCCACGGGCCAGGCGTTCTGGTGAGTGGGACCCACCTTCCCTACTGCAAGGGGACAGGTGGGCACATGATGGTTTCAGAATGCAGGGCTCACTGGACGCCAGGGAGGGTAGGTGACGCCGGGGGTCGGAGGGGCCAGGAGATTGAGACCTGGGGGAGCGGTGAGCCGATTCCCAGCTGCATGGACTGGACCCCGCGATGTGGAGAGCGTCCTGGGACTGTTGGGAGGGGTGAGGTGAAACAGGCGCCTCCAGTACAGCAGGGCCCCACTGCTCCGCCCCTGAGCACGCAGAACGCTGAGGGAAGGGAGACCAGGGCAGTAGAGCCCCTGACCCTGCACTTTCAATGTCGGGAGGGTGAGGGTGAGGTCATCTCCAGGATGTACCCTAACACATTCCCTGAGCACGTGGGGCCTTGCTGGGTCTGGGGGGCAGGCACGCCCACACGTGCATCGCCATCCCAGGAGAGCTGGGCTCCTGGCGGGCCAGAGGGCAGAACCTTGAGGCGAGGCTCTGGCCTGGGGTCTGTGCCTCCTGGACCCCCCTGAGGGGAAGGCTGGTGGCCACAGAGCCACCCTCCCCAGTGTGCCTCCCTGGCCACATGGTCCTCCTTCCACCAGCTTGAGGACAGAGCTGGGAACAAGGCGGGGAGAGGGTCTCGGTGGGTTTGACCTTGGCTGGGGCATCCTCCTGAGGCTGGAGCCAGGGGCAGACCCTCTGGGCTTCCCAGACTCGGGGCTGTGAGTGGCTTGGCTGGGTGGCCCTGGGCTGGAGGGCATATATGTGGGTGACTCAGCATGCAGGACCTTCCATTCTGAGGAGCTGCCTCTGTCTGTGAGAGTGGAGGGGGCAGGGAAGTGGGGAGGGTAAGAGGAGGAGGGGGGAGAAAGAGGGGTAAGGGGAGAGAGAGAGGGAGGGGGAGAGGTGAGGGATCCTTATGATAAACCTGGGTATGGACAAGTCCCCTCCTCCCTCTCCCCTCCCCTCCCTCCCCTCCCTCCCCTCCCCTCCCTCCCCCTCCCTCCCCTCCCTCCCCCTCCCTCCCCTCCCTCCCCTCCCCTCCCTCCCCCTCCCTCCCCTCCCTCCCTCCCTTCCCTCCCCATCCCTCCTCTCCCCCTCCTCCCCATCCCTCCCCTCCCCCCTCCTCCCCTCCCTCCCCTCCCCTCCCTCCCCTCCCCTCCCTCCCTCCCCATCCCTCCCCTCCCTCCTCCTCCCTCCCCTCCCTCCCCTCCCTCCCCCTCCCTCCCTCCCCTCCCCTCCCACCCCTCCCTCCCCCTCCCTCCCTCCCCTCCCCTCCCTCCCCTCCCTCCCCCTCCCTCCCTCCCCTCCCTCCCCCTCCCTCCCTCCCCTCCCTCCCCCTCCCTCCCTCCCTCCCCTCCCCTCCCTCCCCTCCCCCTCCCTCCCTCCCCCTCCTCCCTCCCTCCCCTCCCTCCCTCCCTTCCCTCCCCATCCCTCCCCTCCCTCCTCCTCCCTCCCCCTCCCTACTCCTCCCTCCCCTCCCTCCCTGTGGAAGGTGGGCAAGACCCTCTTCAGTAGGTGGGACAGGAGTGGGTGCAGAGGCAAGTGATGGATGGCTGTTTTTGAGTAACTGTCACCGTCCGGATAAGACGAGGGCTACAGATTCCGTCCCCGTATCCCGCATAATGTGCCATTTTCATTCGGTGCTGCTCACAGCCCTAAGCGCCAGGCCTTTCTGTTCTTCTCTGAATAGTCAGTGGAACGTTCCGGGCTGATAAGAGAGGCGGCCTGGTTCCCTGGCAACGGGCTGGAGCAGAGGGCTGCTGATGGGAGATTAGCTGCCTCAGATAAACCACCTCGCTTCCTGCTGCTTGTCTGTGCACTCAGGACAGACGACAGCAAAAAAGACTGGCCGGTGTGTCAGCCCAGGCCAGGCCCTCGCCTGTGGGCAGGGACACCCCACCCAAGAGCTTGCAGCTAAGGCCTGCAAATCGGGCGCAGTCAGTGGTTTGGTGTTTGCTTCTTCATCTTTTTTTTTTTTTTTTTGGCGGTACGCGGGCCTCTCACTGCTGTGGCCTCTCCCGCTGTGGAGCACAGGCTCCGGATGCTCAGGCTCAGCGGCCATGGCTCACGGGCCCAGCCACTCCGCGGTATGTGGGATCTTCCCGGACCGGGGCACGAACCCGTGTCCCCTGCATCGGCAGGCGGACTCTCAACCACTGCACCACCAGGGAAGCCCTGCTTCTTCATCTTTTAATTGTCTTTCTTCCAGTAAATGCCCCTTAGTGTAGTTGAGACCCTGCTGGCGTCTGGGAGCTGTCTTCCTGCACACAAGCCCCGCGTCCACTCCATTCTCGTCTGCCCTTGAATCTTGGCTTTTATATCCTGGTTTTTGTAAAAGAACGTGGGATTGTAGAATTGGAAGAGAGGTTCAGATCATTTGGTTCCTCTCTGTTATTTTCAGAAACAAACCAACAAAATTCAAACCCCAAGCCCCTGACTACCAGAGAGGCTGAGCATAGGGTGAAAGTCACACAGCCCTCTGGGCTCCTCCAGGCTGCGCTTCCGAAGGCGCTTCCTGCTTCCCAGCAGCGATTTCAAGGGTGACCATGGTGCGTTTTGGTTGGTCTACGTGAACATTCTCGCCCCGCGACAGTCCATCCAACTTCCCCATAGAAAATGCAAAGACAATTTGGCTATTAGAAGTTGTGCTTTAGCTTTTTTTTGATGTTATCACTTGTCCACATATCTGACTCCTAGAGAAGACATGAGGCTCCATCTCCATCTCTGCGAGGCTGGTGCGCGTTGAGACAGGCCTCTTATTCATTTACTCAGAGGCATGCCTTGGGCCTGTGTTGCAGGCCAGCACTGGGTTTACGCTAGAATTCTGGTCACCTTTCAGTTGGGAGTTTACTATCATGATTTTTAATTATGTTCTGCTTTCCTCTGACGACAGTACCAACAAAAGTAAGGAAGCGGCAAAGAGCTGTAGCGTGAGTCGGATGAATTTGGAGTTGAAATGGGAAATCCTAGCCGAGGAGCAGAGGGAAGCGGCTGTGCTGCCCTCGGCGGTCAGGCTGCTGCACCGAGTCTTACATTTGCCTGGAGTCCCCAGCCTGTGGGAGAAAAGGGGGAAAACAATAGACTATATGCGGTTTTCTAAAAAATATAAACGTTCACATATGAGGTGAAACAAAGAGGGACGAGTGACTCAGAGTCCAGGGAGGGTTTTATCAACAATTCTGCAGTCAAACCGGCTTTATTGTCCTTATGCTCAAAATGTCCATCTTTTACATTAGCTGTCTTGTATCCCAACAGTGAGGATTTTAATAATTTATTGAACTGCCACAGAAGCAGAGCCACGAAGACATCTGGCATGGGTGTATGTGTGTGAAAGAGTGTGAAAAAATTCTCCACCATAAAAAAAGATTGGACTTAAGGCTCAACGGCTGTGACCTCAGTCCTGAGAATGAGACGCCTGGAGGATGGTCAGTGCTGGGTGCTGGAAGCGGGGCAGCGACCGAGGGGCCGAGCTTGCCCCCGTCGGAGGCCGGCTTCTTCTCCACGGTCTTGGGCCACAGGAGCGGCACTCCTCTCTGCCTAGGGTCCTCTGGATTTCGTCCCCTTGGGCCGCCTGTGTGGACAGCAGTCCCTGTGACGTCCAGGTGGTGGACACTGGATCTTGAGCGTGGCTGAGCAGCTCTGCAAAGCCTGGTGCTTTGGGGACTGGAATGAACCTCCGCCCGCCTGGTGCTCTCGGGGTGAGGCCCCCGGCTGCTAGAGGGCAGCACCACGCAGGTCTCTGGCTGTGGCGGCCGCCTCTGTTCAGTTCTCTGTTCAGACACAAGTGGACAGACGGGCCCAGTGCAGGGAGGAGCTGGTGCTGGCGGGGGCTGGCTGCCACTCTCGGAAGGGGTGAAGGTGGGCATTCCTGCTCTCAGAGCAGCTGCAGTGCAGAGGCTCCTGGTGCCCCACGGGCTTTCACGCAAGCCCAGAGCGTTCGAACCAGAATGGATCTTGGAAAATATCTAATTCAGCTGTTGTGTTTTAGGAACTGAGGCACAGAGAAGGGAAGTCACATGCCCGGGGTTGCACAGCAGGCTGGCGGCAAAGCTGGGACTGGAGCCTGTTTCCTGCTATTGTCTCCTCGCCCTTTAGTAGAACTCGGTTATGAGGCAGACGCGGTCCTTCAGGCCTGAAGCGAGCATGAACTGCAGCTTCAACGTCGTGCTCAGCAGTGTGGAAGCCGTCCGACCAGGATCTTCTTAGGACTTAGCCCAGAGCGGTGTGTTGCCTTTCCACCCAGACTTTAAATTTTACTCTGTTGTCACCGGTTGACGGAAAACCGTGGGTGCCAAAGCATCAGACCAGGGCCAAGGGTGAGGGTGGCTGCAGGCGGCGCGCGTCCTGGTGGTGAGTGGGGGTCAAGGGCAGCGGCGACCCAGGCAGGTCACCCGGCCCCTCAGGACTTCAGCCTTCCGGTCTGTGGGACGAAAGGGCCTGAACACAGTACAGGCTGCTGCTCTCTTCAGCTCTGGTTAAAAGCCCGTGTGTTCCAGAATCCCGGGGCGTGGTCTGCGGGCTGAGGCGCGGAGACCCAGGCGCTGGGGCACGAGCATCGGGCAGGTGGCCAGGCCGGGGTCTGGCCGTGGTGGAAGAGAGCAGAAGCCAGGAAGACGGAGGAAGCGGCTCAGAGAGGTTAGCGCCTCCACTGGGGATCTGTTGCTGCTCCCGCCTAGATGGTCCGATTCCAGCAACTGGAAGCCATCCTTCGTGATGCTGAGTTGGGTTTTCTTTGCAGGAAGGGCTGAGCTTTGGAGGCTCAGGTGTGATTCGGCTTTGACGGTCAGTGCTGTGCTCAGGATCCCAGATGCCAGCTCCCACCGGCTGGCTCTGGAGGCCCAGAACTTTCTGTGCCGGCGCCCCAAACAGTTCCGTCTTCAGGGGTCCGAAGTCCCTAAAGAGTTTAGCTGCAGCCGGGTGTGGGTGGCGGCCTTGCACAGACCCAGCCCCGCCTTGGCTGTCGGTGATCGGCCGGGCTGTTCTAAGGGAAGCACCGCACGGAGCCGGTGGCAGGGTCAGCGGAGGAGGCTCCCGGCGTTTGGGGGGGGCCTGTGCGCCCTCTCCTTGGCTCTCTGCACGGCCGGAGCCTAAACCACCGCTGAGGAAGGCCTCCAGGTCACGCGGACGGCCTTCCACGTCGGGGTCCGGCTGTGCGTGGGCAACCCCGGGGGGATGGGCGGCAGGGCCCCCGCCGGCCCGTGGCGCCCAGCAGGCTGCAGGCTCTGCCTTCTCCCACCTCCCCAAGTGCGTTCCTGAGGCTGTTTACCCCAGAAAAGTGCGATGCCCCCCGGAGTCCCCAAAAGGTAGCTTTGGTTTTGTTTAATGGGATCCCCGTGGGTCCTGGAAGCTGGTTCTGATGCGACCTGGTTGCCTCAGCACGAGGTTGTACAGTTCACACCTGTGGGTGGTTGGGTCAGCAGCCGCCAGGCGTCTCTCACCCCAGGGTCCCGCTGGGAGGAGGGGCCAGGGCGCCAGCGCCCACGTGAAGCCGGAGAAGTGTGTCCTGGCCGGCTGGGGGCTCTCCCCAGGCCTCCGTCTCCCTGTGTGTGTCCCAAGAGCCCTCAGAAGCGGGCCTGCTGAGCCATGCCCTAATTCTACATTTAAGGTTTTGAGGGACTTCCATACTTTCCACAGCGGCCGCATCTCTGTACATTCCCAGCAACGCTGCACGGGGACTAGTTGTGTAGATTGTTTGCTTCCTGAAGAAAAATCGTATTTGTCTTGATGCTTTACCTAGGTTGTTAGTTTCTTAAGATCCGGGTTCCATCGAGTTCTCCGATCTGTCAGACACTGAGCACGTCCATGAGTCACAGCGACTATCGGATGTGTTGCCTTTGATTTTGTTTCCTTGGGAAACATGGAAGCAGCTGAGCAGTGAGGACGTCCCGGCCTCATCCAGCCCTCAGCCCTGAGCTGAGCTGAGAGTGGCGGTGTGGCAGGGCTGACCGCAGGTCTGGAGGCAGCACCGGTCTGTGGGTCCCTTTTCAGTCGGGGGAGCCCCAGCCGCCTCAGTAACCCCGCGTCTCGGCGGTCACCACGGTGGAGCTGCCTTCGCTCACCTGAGCCCAGTGGGTGGGAGGCGCCGCTTCCAGGATGGCCGCGCGCAGGGGTGGGGAACGACCTCCAGAAGGCCGTGGACGCTTCCTGTGGCCGCGGGGGCGACTTGGCCGAGGTGTGGAGTCCACAGAGAGCTGTCGCTGGTGCCCACTGGCTACAGGAGCCACGTGCTGGCCAGCCCCCTTTCTCCTTCCGTCCTGGATGTGGGCTCGGGCGGTCACAATGGCGAGGGTCCTTGAGCTGCCTGAACCTGGAGCAGCTGGCCCTGCTCCCCATGCCCCGGCTGGGTGCTTCTCGTCGCAGCCACACGAGAGAGCTGGCGTGACGGTAGTAAAGAGCACGGACGCTGGAGCCAGCCTGCCACTTCCTGTGTGACCTGCGGCAAGTCGCTCAACCTCTCTGGGCCCTAGTTTTCCCAACAGAGAAAGGGGACCGTGATAGCTTAGACCACTGAGGACTGTCATAGGATTAACCGGGTTGAGTGTGTCAAGAATGGGGCCTGGCACTCCGTAACCGTCCATAAACGTTGACTCTTATTTTGAGAGCTGACATACACGGGACCACAGGGATTTTAGAGAACAACGTCCATAAACGTTGACTCTTATTTTGAGAGCTGACATACACGGGACCACAGGGATTTTAGAGAACAAGACACTCCATCACTGTAGCGTAACTATGACGACCATGTTTTCTATGTCAAAAACTGGGATCACGTTCTGAAAGGAGGCTTGTGCTCTGCTGATGCCAAACAGTGCAGGGAGGCCATTTGGAGGATCCTGGCTGGACCCGCAGGCATTACGGTGGGAGCTGGGGCTATAACTTTGGGTGACTCCCGACCCTCTGTGTGAAGTGGGCTGATGGGGCCCATGTGCAGCACGTTCCTGGGAGTATGTCTGGGACTCGACGAGTTATTACAAGTAAAATGCTCAGGAAAGCGCTTGGACGGGAGCAGGCTCTGTTCTTTGCCGTCTTCACACTCTCCCCACATGGGCGGGCCTGACCTCTGCTTGGCTGTGCCCTGACCCCCAGCCCGGCCCCTTGGCCTGGGGCTCAGTACCAAGTTTACCTTCCCGGACCTCATTCCACTTTGCAGGGTGGGGAAGTGGACCACTGACATTTACAGAAGGGGTGGTGGGGTATCACCACCTCCTGAGCCCGGGGGCCTGAGCTCAGGCCTCTGTCGGTCCCCGGCCGTGCTGTGCACACGCTGCCCCATCACAGGAGCCTGGAATTGCATTCCCCGAGAATAGAAACAATTTTATAGCCTCGCTGCACAAGTGCATGTGGAGGGTATTCTATCAATTCAAAGAAAAGAGTTTTCTCTTCTCCGGAGAATTCTTTTCAACAGGGTAGTGGCTCCGGGCTGCTGTTACCTTTCTCTTCTCCAGAAATGTCTGGGGAGGACTTTTTTCTTGCTGCTGCACCCCTGGGGCTCTGAGGGAGCAGTGGGTTCCTTCTTATGCGACGATAGTGTAAGAGGTCCTGTGCGATCAAGGGAGCCCTGGGCAGCACGGTGGGGAGGCCCAGGCTTCCTTGCAGGGCAGCTTCCACCTGGAGGGGTGGGTGGGGAAAAGACTGGGGTTCTGAGGGGTCCCAGAAGGGGAATCAGGAGAGAATGAAAGGGTGCTCCAGCCTGGAACGTCAGGACACTGGAGCCTGGGGCTCCCCGGGCTGGCCTGCGAGCCTGGTGCAGGTGGCTGTCGATAGACGGGGAGACTGCCTCGTCATGGACTCTGCAGACGCGGGACTGCAGACCCTGGCTTTGCTTCTCCAGGGGCGAGGGGTGTGTGCGTGCCTGAGGCCTGATTAACGGGCCGCGGGCTTGGTGCTGAGGGGGTAGGGATGCCTCTGCAGTGGGGCCCCTTGGTGTGGCCTGTGCTTGGCACTTCCTCTGTGGTGACAGCTGTCCCGCCGGGCATGAGGGGCACCTCCAATCCAGAGGGGAGGGCACAGGTGCCCTCGGCCCGTCAGGCTGAGCCTGCGCTCTGAGCACCCACGGGGTCTCCCGCAGGGCCCCGCACAGTGAGGTGCGCCCGCGTCCGTGTAGCCCGGGGTCCGAGGCCCCAGGCTGGCCGAGGTGGAGCCGCGAATGCGGGGAAGGTGAGGCTCGTGCGCGTGCGCCCCGCCCTGGGGAGGGCTCCTCAGGGACGAGGCCGGGTCGGTGCGCCCAGTGCCCTGAGGGGGACACGGCACAGGGTCGGCGTGGGAAGGCTCCCAGCTGCTCTTCTGCGTGTGCACGGCGAGAGTGCGCGAAGCTTGTGCGAGTGTGTGTACACGTGTGGCGGTGTGTGCGTTGTGCACGCACGTGCTTGTGTGCATTTAGTCGTGAGCGTGTCAGCTTGTGTGTGCACAGGCGTGTGTGCAAGCCTGTGTGTGTCTTGCTGCCCTGCCTCCCTAGTCGCAGTGGCTGGCGCGGGTCCAGCGGGGGCGTCCACGGCCTGAGCGGCAGAGCTGCGGCCGAGGCTGCCGAGGACCCGGCGCCGCATGCGGGGCGGAGCCGCGAGGGGTCACTGTTGCCGCCTTGTCCTTCCTGCCACCTTCCCGCTGGGAGAGGGGACAAGCAGGCCGTCTTACCAAGTGTGACGGGCAGCTCCGCGTGGAGCAGCGGGCGTGGCCCGCGGGCCAGGCGTGGGCCGGGTCCCCTGAAGGTGCCGCCGGAGGCCCCGTGGCCTCGCCTGCTGTGCCTGCCTGCCTTGCCATGGGCTGCTGTAGACAGATTTCTGTTGTTACTCTCATCCCACGGCTGGTCCCCTCACGAGGGGCATGAACATGAGTTTGGTGCCTACTGTCCACAGTGTTTTGAGGACCTGCATGATGCCACAGCGTGTGATCACCTGCGGTTGTGGAAAGGGGCGAGGCTGCTGCCCTCGCAGGCTCATGGCCTCTCCCCTGTGAGGGAAGGGATTCTGACGCAGATGACTCATACTGTGTCTCTCACCGGCCCCATGATTACTTTACAGCCGCCTCTGGCGCCCCCTCATTTCCAAGGACTTTATCATTGTGGCCTCTGCTGCCTAATCTCTTCTTGCTGCAAAATCAAGAACATTGATCTTGAGGTTTCCAGGCAACCAAGATAACACGTTTACACGTGCGTGTTATGTACGCGCATAAACGAGTCACACAATTGCTGAGCAGCTGGGTACGTTGCAATAATTTGTAAATGTGCCCTCAGCTAATTAGCCCACTTTGAGAGTCGAGGTTAGGTGATCACATCGTCTTTATTAATCCCCCGTCCTATGATCTCTTCCCAGAGATAATGAAGAAATGTAAAAAAAAGACATATAACAAACAAAAACAGGCAAAGACCTTAGAAAAGGAGGAAAGAGGATGGAATGTTACGGGAGCAAAGAAAATATTTACTTCACTGAAATGAACAGTACCAAAGCCTGCACAACTGAGAAGCGTTGGTAACCTGGCAGGAGCTGCCTGGTAGGCCCAGGCGGAGAGGGTCCTGGAAGGTGGAAGGCAGTCCATCCCAGCGCTGGGGTCTGGGTGGGGGGTCCTCCCATGGTCTCAGGATAAAGATGGCCGTGAAACCGGGGGTCTCAGCAGGTGCACGATTAGGTTCCATAGGCTTTTTTCTTAGAAGGTCCTTTAACGCCAACCCGAGGCACATCACTGAAGGGACACGTAGCAAAAACAGGTGTCTCAGGGGGAGCCTAAACCGACTTGTTCCAGCCCATGGCTGCTCGCTGGCCTGACCCGATGGTTCTGGGTCGTTCTCTGAGACACCCAGCACGCAGCAGTCCCTGAAAGCCATGGCATCTTGAGGGTGAAGGCTCAGCGTCTCCACGTGTCCCTCCCCCAAGCAGAGGTGCACTAGGCCCGCCTTCTCCATGTGTGAGGCTGGGAAGTGGATGTGCTCAGGGCGGGGGGGTGGCAGCACCTGAGCCTGAGTATGAGACGGGAGGAGGCGCAGTGTTGGCTGAGAAAATATGGAGACACGTGCTCTTCGTTTGCTGTCCCCACTGTGAGCCCCTGTTTTGCCTCAGTGATTCAGGTCCTTAATCCAGCCAGGTCATCTGCTGGGAGTTGAAGACTTCTAAATCTACGTGAGGGTTCTAGCTAGTGGTGTTACAGATTTCTCTGGGCATCTCTGTTTTATTCCAGGCAAACGCAGAATCACCAGTTAATCAGATACAGATATTTATTTAATCCACAGTGGCTGCAGAGCGCAGTGTCAGATGCTTGGGAGGTTGAAGGGGTGGGAGCTGTGACGCCTGCCTTCTAGGAGCTCGGGCACTCCTGGACCAGAGAAGTATGTTGGTGCCCAAGGGTTGGGGGGTGAGGGGGGGTCTTGTCGACATGGAGATGTGAGTGCGTGTGTGTGCACACGCATGTGGTGGTGAGGCTGGCGATACACGCAGTCCCACATTCTCAGGGGGAAGTGATCTGGAAAGCTGGTCCAGGAGGCGGCCTTGAGACGGGCCTGCATCAGTGTTGAGGGGATAGTGATGGTTATGAGTGAAAGTGACGTTTGCCTGTAGAGATAGTGCTCTGAGGGGAGCTGGTTAAAACAGGTGAACAGACAAGATAAACAAGCAGTTTTTTCACATTCTTCCAAAAATCCAACCAAAAAATTGTTAATATTTTCCCTTCCCAGTGGAAGAAATCAGCCTCCCAGTTCTAGGTGACTGACAATCAGAGTGTCTCTAAACAGAGCTTTTGCTCCCAGAACTTCTGGTCTGTGGTGCTTGGTTGGCTGGGAGATGGCCATCTGCTTTCTCAGGGCCTCAAACATCCCTTCCATTCCTATCTTTAGACCCATCCAATCTCTGGTCCCCAGAGGCAGTGGGGATCCGTCTTGCGCTCTGCAGAATAAATGGGGGATGTGGGGACAGCTTCAGAATTCCGCTGAGTTCCCCAAGTTTGGGAAGTCCAAGTCCATGCCTGCATCTGTGGTTGCTGTGGTCACCTCCCACAGAGGTCTGGGGGGTGACTTCCCCCTGGAGGGATGCAGTCTCCCTCCCCTGGAGGCCCGTGGGCAGTGCTTGGGGCCAGTGGCCATCAGGAGGCCGCCGCTGTTTCCCCACCTCTGCCAGCCAGCCTCAAGAGGGCTTTGTTACTACTTTGGAGAAACATACGTTCTATGAGCCGCCTCTCAGAATACCCCCTTGAGCCCAGAGCCTCTGTGGGACACAGACACGGGGGTGGGACCATCCTGTAGCTGGGCAGCATCGGTGTCCTGTGGGCTCACCTCCGAAAAGGCTACGGGTCTGGCTAGTTCTTCCATCTCCACCGCCCACGCTGAGCCACCCCCTCTGCACGAGCAGCCCCCTTCAGCTCCGTGGCTCCTGGCAGAAAGCGACCCCTGCCTACAAGGCCCTGGCAGCTCCTGCAGCTCCCGGAGGAAGGCCAAGCCCTCCCCACGCCCTTGTGTCTGCCTGACCTGCCCAGCTCGCTCCAGCCTGGAGCTCTGTCACTCTTGGTCCCGGAGCCCCAGTGACCAGGCGCCTCCCTCCCTCTGCAGGTCCAGCTCCCCAGCCTGCAGGTCCTCGCCAGCCCTGCGCGGGCCAGCCGCTTCTCTGGGGCCTCTGCCTGTGGCACGGGGCTACTGCCCCTCCTTCCTGCTGTCCTCGTAGCCTGTCCACTGTGGCCCACGTCACAGTTAGAGGTGAATAATTTGCGTGTGCTTAGCGCTGTGGGGCCGCCTGCCCTGTGAGCTGGAAGCCCCTGAGAGCGGAGCCGCTGTTGTTCGTCTTTGCCCTGAGTGGACGTCCCACGGCTGTGCTGCCTGTTGGTCCAGCGGGACGTTAGAGCAGGGCCGTGTCCGGGGGTCAGGGGGCAGCACAGAGCAGCGTGCATGGGGACGAGTCCACTCACTGGAGAGGGAAGGGGCCTCACAGATTCGCTGTGGACACGGGACCGGACATGCTCAGAGGTGTGCCGACGAGAGTGTACGCCGTCCTCCAGCAGAAGCAGAGAAAAAAGTAATGAAGTTGTTTGTTGAGGAATAAGTGAGGGAACCAGGTTTCTGGGACAGAGGTATTAGAAACATCTGTTTCTGGGGTGAGTTTAGAGGTTGGAAGAGCAGCTTCCTTGTTCTTGTGAGTTTGGCAGTTAAACAAGTGTTAGAGGCTGTGTGTATCTATACACACATACACGTGGACACCAATGCACACACATACACATAAACATGTACGTACACAGTAGACACGTATACGCCCATACACACATGGAGGTAGACACATACGTACACAGTACATGTACACATATACACACATTCACATACATATACACAACACACATCTACATATGCTTACACACATTTGCAGGCATGAAAACACACATATGTAGACACAGTACATAGCACACACATGCGTGTACACTTATACCTTGGTGTCCTTTAAATATGGTGGTAAAGATGAACGACATTATTGAAAAATGCATTGGGTAAGACAATAATGAGCACAGCACACCTACTAGAACAGCCAAGATCCAGACGCTGACAACACCAAACGCTGGCGAGGAGCAACAGGGACCCTCACTTCTGGTGAGGACACACAGGGGGCAGCCGCTGGGGACAAAAGCTTGGTGGTCAATTACAAAACTAGACAGACTCTTACCATAGGATCCGGCAGCTGTGCTCCTTGGCATTTACCCAGAGGAGCTGAAAACATGTCCACACAAAAACCTGCATATGGATGTTTATAGCAGCTTTATTCATAGCCGCCCAAACCTGGAAGCAACCAAGATGTCCTTGGGTAGGTGAATGGGTAAATAAACGGTGGTGCATCCAGGTAGTGGAATAGTGTTCAGTGTTAGTAAGAAATGGCTGTTGAGCCTCAGAAAGACATGGAGGAGCCTGAAATGAATATGACTGAGTGAAGGAAGCCAGTCTGAGCAGGCTGTGTTCTGTATGATTCCAACCATATGACATGCTGGACAAGGCAAATTTATGGAGACAGTGAAAAACATCACTGCTTGCTGGCGTCAGGGAGGAGGGAGGGATGAACAGGTGGGGCACAGGGGATGCTAGGGCAGTGAGAATACTCTGTATGACACTGTGATAAGTGGATACATGTCAGTGTACATTTGTTCAAGCCCATAGAAGTACAGCACCAAGAGTAAACCCTAACATGAACTATGGGTTCTGTACCCGTATGCTGATGGCGTGTCAATGTAGGTTCGTCAGCTGTAACAAATGCGCCATTTGATGGGAATGTTGATAATGGGGAGGCTGTGCCTGCATGGGGGCAGGAGGTTTATGGGGAGTCTGTGTACCTTCCTCTTAATTTTGCTGTGAACCCAACACTGCTCTGAAAAATAAAGTTTATTAATTAAAAGAAGCTCCTGGGGACAGTGTCTCTACCTCATCAGTGTGGCTGGAGTCTAGGGGTGAAGAGCGTCCAGGGTTAGCTTTCAGACGATCCAAACAATTATTAGCTAACACTGATTCTAAAAGCACAAACAATATTATGTGTTACGTTATCTATAGTCTAAATATATGTTTAAAAGAAGGGTTTCAAGAAAATCTGATGTATATTTTTCTTAGAATATATTTACAACGTGTACACCACAAACCAGATTGAAAGAATGAAGCCGTCACACTTGAGAAAGGAGAGAATTCACCTGGGACACTCCAAAACAGCGAGGAAATGTCTTTGCCCGTATTCTCCTCTGTGACAGCCTGAGTGGTGGGGTGTTTCCTGCGGGAGGGGCTCTCAGACACGTCCCCGGAAGCGAGGCTACCTGCAGGCGCTTAGCTGGTCGCTGATATGGACCTGACTTCTCTGCCTGCCACTCAGCTCAGCTACTGATCCCTCCCTACACTCCAGCCTCGGTTTTCTCATCTAAAACGTTGGGTTGGACCGTTTTAATGCTCCTTCCATTCCCTGGTTTCAAGATATTTCCACTTGAAGAGGGACATGAAAGTTCCGGTGTATTCTGGAGCGTTCTCACCCTTCTCTCCTTGCCCCACACGCCAAGCACACCACCCACTGGCATGGAGCTCTTTGCATGAAACGGAGTCAGAGGACAGGGACACTTACCATCTGTGTTCCAGCCGAGCAGACCGTCCATCTTGCTGGGGGGCGGCAGTGGGGAGGAGACCCTCCGTCCGAGACAGCTGGCCCCGGATCACTGGTGGCAGTTGGGTTAATTTCAGCAGCGCTCACCGAGCGGGGGCAGAGGCTGAAGGTTGGACTCCTCACGTGGCCGCTGTCTGCCTGCTCCCAGCAGCCCAGCAGCCTGGCAGGTCGCCTCCCGGATTCTCTGGGCTTTGCAGAGGTCCACGGAAATCCGGGAGGTGCTTGTGAGAGGACACTTACGATGACTCTCTGCTGCTCACGCAGGGCGTCCGCCTTGAGCACACGTGGAACATGCGAGCAGCAATCGCTGATCAGCCTGGTGCTGGGCAAATGCGCTTCTGCTAATTAAACTGGTTGCATTTGAAAGGCAGTGGACAATGGAAGCGCTTTCCCCCTGCGCCAGCCTGACGCTGTAGATGCCGCCCTGGGTGAGGCCCTGGGTCCTGAATTAGCCTTTTGTACCCAAGGCGGTGATTTGAATGTTTGAACCCCCATAGGAAGCTTGTCTCAAAGTGAACAATTTGCTGAATAAAGACTAATTAGGGTCTAAATTAATTAGAAGGTGCGGTTTGAAAAGATGTTGATGAGCAGAGTCTGTCATTTCAGACAAATAGGACAGAGCAGGATAATGGGTCCCCATTAATATCTCACTGTTCCTGGAGCCCCCCTTCTTCACCGCGTTCTGAGGAGGCCCCCTGGAAGCCAGCCCTGCCGGGGCTCCATGGCCCCACCACCAGCGCCTCCTGCAACTGGGCACTTACGTTCCTAGGCGTCCTGTTTCTCATCTGGAAGACCGGCTCTGAAGACTGTTGACCATTTGGTCACTGGACAGGCAGAAGCAAAGCTTCACATCGAAAGTGTGAAAGTCTCTGCTGGCAAATGACAAAAAGGCGGGGGCTGGGCAGGGAGGGCTGGAAAGTAGACTAAAAACCCAAACCATGCTGGACTCAGCCTTTGCATCTGTGGTTTCCACGAAGCTCTGCTTTTCACCTAAAACACTGTCACTTTGCAGGTGCTTCTGATCCTGGCAGCTCCTCGGAGCCTCGCCGCCAGCCGTGGCCAGGGCTTCCTGGCCGTCTGTCTGTCTCCTCTCTTACCTGACCTGCCTCCCTTTGTTGCAGACGGAGCGTTTGGACGGTGTCAGGAGCTTCCAGCCATAGACGTGCACCACTACGAAGTGTCGCCAGGGGTCCTGCAGCACCTGACAGCCACCCTGAGGGCGCTCTCCCGCACAGGTACGCAGGCCGGGGCCCAATCCGCGCCCTGCTGCTGGGCCAGCAGCCGCTACGGCGCCAAGTGCTTGGAAGACATGTTGCTTCTTCTTAAAAGCCCTTGGCCTCTTAGGTGTGAGGAGTTAGAAAAGGGCCGAGCCAGCCAGTGTGCGATGGGCGGGGGCAGGTGGCCTGGGTCCCTCCTGGGTTCGAGGTGGCCCCGGCAGCCGTGGCTGGCGCTGCCGGTCAGTGAGGGTGGGGGGGTGGCCGTGTGTGTCGCTGCAAAACGGCCGCACTGCCGGAGCCCCGTTCCTAGTGTCCCAGCCCAGCCGCCCGGCTGCTCGGTGGCCCACAGGCAAGTGTGCAGTCTTGAATGAGGCCCGGGAGCAGGCCAGGCGCAGCCTCCCCAGGGAGAGACGTTTTCTGCAGAGGATGAACCCTGAGGGTCTGCGCTGTGATTCACCTGCCGCGGCCTTCCCGGGCTCCTGCAGCATCGGGTCTGCCGTGGACCCTCGGAGTGCAGGCATCTCCCCTGGGCACGTGGGACCGTGGCTGCCTCCTGCCCACAGTGTCCTCAGTGTACCGGTGTCCCCTGCATGAGGCCCGTGAGAGGAAAGGCGATCAGGGTCCCAGAGCCCCAGACGGCGCCGAGGGCTGGAGCGCTGACACGTGGCGCTGTGGCTGGCCTGGCCCGTGAGAGCGGGCTTCCTCTGATGACTGCTCCCGCGGGCAGGGGAGCAGGTGCCGTGGGCTGTGCCACTCGCTCCGGCAGAGAAGACACGTGGCAGCGGCGGCGGTGGCGGTCGGCCCCATGTGGGTCCCTTCATGGAACCCACCGCCGTCCTCCAGGACACGCCGCCGTCCGCGGACGGGCGTGGGAGTCCTCACCCTGCTTGGTGGTGGCACAGACCTCTGCAGTCCCTCCAGGAATGGGATGTTGCTTTTGGTCTATGATGCCGTGAGTGGAAACTGCGGTGTGTGGTGGTCTTAAGTGGAGGCGCTTTGGGTGCCTTTCCCGTGTGATACCCTCACTCCGCAGGTCAGGGAACAGGGTGGGGATTCTGGCAGCCGCCGAGTATGTGCATTCCGGAGCCGGGGAGTAACCACAGGATGGGTTTGCTCACCTGCCCCATAAGCCCCTGTGTGCCTGGCGGGCCTTGGTGATGTTTTGGGTCTTCTGGTGTTACTGTCAGTTGAGAGCCGGTGTCCAGTGGTCACGGAAGGGTGTGCTGACGCCCTTTTCCTCAGCGCACAGCTGCCCCGGTAGAAGGCTGCAGGCCCCTGTTGGAGGCTGGGGGCGAGATGAACAGGATGAGGGTCTGGCTCGTGTAGCAGAGTCTTTCCTCCAGGGGGCCTGCTCCCACCCATCCTTCAAGGGGCTCTGGTCTGTGACATGGAGGTTCCAAGTGTGGAAATGGTGGAGGGGCTGTGACTATGTTGGCGATTCAGTAGATGTAGAACTTTCCTGCTGGTGCAGGTCCCTGGATGCTGGTGGAAGGCCCATCTCGTCCAGCTCTAGGAACACTGCCAGCAGCTAACCAATGCCCCAGGCCTCGTGGGCCACTTTCTTCTGATCAGTTCCCTGTGGTGACCACATCCCCTTCTCTTTGGCACTTAAGTGCCCCCACTTGGCCCCTGCCTCCCCAAGGCGCCATCATCCTGGTGCACTCAGGGGTCCCAGATGAATGGAAGCAACTCCCAGTGTATTCCTGACACGCATGGGCATCTCTGTGAGCCCTTCGAGGATGCTGGGACCCATGAACTTATTTCTCGTGCTCTCTGGACCCTCCTGGGGTCATGGGCAGGTCGATTGTGCTGATCTCTCTAAGCCTTTGGGCACATGCCTCTGTCACGTAAAAAGGGAGTTCTGGTGTTTCCACTTCTCTTCAGTAGGGACCTTGTGTCCCTATTTATGTCAACCGGTGGTGGAGACTGCTGGAGCCGTTGGCTGGAGAATCTGTGCTTCGGGGCCCGTATCAGTAAACTCTGCCTGGTCCAGTTTCTGTTCATTCCGCCTTGACCTCACGTCCTGAAGATCCATCCCCACATGTGTTTCTTTTGCTACAAATTGGCAACATCATGCAGTTCTTTCATGTGCTTTGCACTCTCTGTGGCCACGCCTCACCCTCTGGGCCTGCTGGGACTGCCGTCCAGATGCGGGTTGAGATGCACAGAGAGGTGCAGGGTCAGCAGGGCAGCAAGGCCACCGCCTGGGGGGCGTTCTGGGTTCCTCAGGAGAGGAAGGGGTGCTTCTCCCGGCAGAGCAGTTCTGAGGGTTCAGTGTCCCAGCTTGGTTAAGATGTGTCCTTGTATCCCCATCCCAGTCCCCAGCACTGTGACAGAAGGCCGTGAAGCTGGGGATCCAGTGTGTATTGCGGTTCGATCTCACGGGGTCAGAATGTGAGATCATTTCAAAGGGAGTTCAAGATATATGGAGAGCACTTCATGGAGGAGGTGAAACATAGAGGAAAATAAGTTGTTGTGTTTTTTTTGCGGTACGCGGGCCTCTCACTGTTGTGGCCTCTCGCGTTGTGGAGCACAGGCTCCGGACGCGCAGGCTCAGCGGCCATGGCTCACGGGCCCAGCCGCTCTGCGGCACGTGGGATCTTCCCGGACCGGGGCACGAACCCACGTCCCCTACATCGGCAGGCAGACTCTCAACCACTACGCCACCAGGGAAGCCCAGTTTTCAAATTACTAGATTTCATTGTTTTGAGCAGCTTTACATTTACAGAAAGGTTAAGCAGAAGGAGTAGAGGATTTGTATACACTACTCCCCTGCTTCAGAAGGCTTTCTCGGTTATCAACGTCTGGCTTTGGGGTGGTACACTGACTGCAATTGATGGGTCAGTACTGATACATTATTATTAACTAACATCCATAGTTTACATCAGGGTTAGCTTTTTGTCTTGTACGTTCTGCGGGTTTTGACCAACGTGTAACGTCATGCGTCTACCATGATGGGATCGTATAGCGTAGTTTCACTGCCCTCAAAAGCTTCCGTGCCCCACCTGTTCACCCCTCCCTTCCCGCCAGTCCTTGGCAAGCACTCATCTTTTAACTGCCTTTTCCAGAATGTCATATCGTTGGGATCATACAGTATGTAACCTCTCCAGATTGGCTTCTTTCACTTAGTAAAATGCTTTGAAGTTTCTTCCATGACTTTTCATGGCTTGACAGCTTGTTTCTTTTTAGTGCCGAATAATATTCCCTTGTCTGAGTGGACCAATTTATTTATCAGTTGACCTACTGAAAGACATCTTTGTTGCTTCCAAGTGTTGGCAATTATGAATAAGCTGCTATAAACGTCTGTGTGCAGTGTTGTGTGGACATGAGTTTTCGGCTCCTTTGGGTAAATACCAAGGAGTGTGATTGCCGGGTCGTTTGGTGAGAGCACGTTTAGTTTTGTGATCACTGCCTGCCTGTCTCCTGGCAGCGGGTACGGAGGGGAGTGGAGTTACTAAACCTCTTTGAGGGGCAGTTTCTTCGTCTGGTAAATGTGGATGATCAAACAGGGCTGTTGTGAAGGTCAAACGCTGAAATCAAGTAAAATATTTTAAACCCTTTTATAAACGTAAGTCTTTCCAAGTGTTAAATATTATTTATTTGATACTCTGTTTCCGGTTTACGGAGCTATCACACAGATCATACCCGCCCATTTTTTCCCAGTGGAATTACTGCAGAGTTTCTGCGAGGTTGGTTAGCTCTGTGCATCAGTTCAAAGGCCAGAAAAACAGCCACTTTCCAAGGGATGAGGATATGTTCTAGTCCTTCCCTTAGAACAGCGGTGAGGATGGTGCTGGCACCACAGGTCCGCTCACTGACCGACGAGCACGGCTGTGCCCTATGGGAGCCAGTCTGGAGGTCCCCTGTGATCACGGTGCGAGGGGACAGGCGGGAAGGACATTCGGGGCCTGGAGCCGCATTCCTGTCCTTCCTGAGCCCAACTCAGTCCCTCCCCGGAACACCTGGTCCCTCCTGGGAGCACCCTATTTTTAAGCTGATTCCCCCGGCCAGTCCTGAGCAGGTTGCACTCGGTGTCTCGGGAGCCCTGTGGTGCCTCGCACAGAAACTGGAGGAGTTCTTTTGGGCCTGGGGTCCTGGTTGGGGATGGTGTTTTGACTTCTGCTGCTGGTGGCTCTTTGCTGCTAGGCCACTAGAGGGCGCGTCCGAGTGGCTGGACAGGCCCGTGGCGTTGCGCTCTGTTACTTTGTACCTGGCGGCACGTTGCATTTCCTTCTGTCTTAGCGGCAGTGGAGGACTTGCCCTAGTAAGCCCGGAGGTGTAGGCGTGAAATAAGGTTTTATAGGCTAGGTTGAAAAGAAGCATCATGGGGACACTTGTGCTCTCCTAAACTGCTTGTTCTAGTACTTTCTGGACATGATTCTGTGTTACTCCCTGGGCCCCTCTGCCGCCTAATGCTGCAGTTCTCCGTGCTCCACTCCCCCTCCCTGGGCGGCTGATTCTGGGACTCCTTCTCTGCCTCGGCCCCCGCTGGCCAGCGTGCTGGAGGTGGCGGCCCCAGGCCTTACAGGTAGGCTCCCCTCCAAACTGCCCATCGTTCTTGGGTGTGAGGGTCAGTTTCTGGAGGTCAGGTCTGCAGATGTTATGGGGCGTAATGATGGATCTCAGGGGAAATCATCATCCAACTGGAGAGTCTGACGCCTGGGACCCATGTTTTCACCCTCTCGTGTGGAAAATCACAGGATGCAACCTCCCTGCCATCTCGCGGCCTCGGCAGCCGCATCCACGGCAGAGTCGGCTGCGTGTTGCTATCGCTCGGCCTCGTCGCAGCCACTCCTCAGAGATGAGGGTCCGGTCTCAGTGACAGCCGGCAGCTTGCAGGGCCTTCCCCTTGAAGGAAGGGGAGATGGGGTTTCATTGTGCAACTTGCTTCTTCAATGTAAATACGTACGTCAAGGAGCAGAATATGTTCACTTTTATTCACTATCCTTGTCTCCTGCAGGCAGCAATGTTTCATAGGTGGACACATTGTTCTCTCGTGTATTAATTTTTTTTTCTTTATAAGATTTTTAGGAATTTCATGTAATGTCTGAAACATTTATATTAACATATTTCCATACAAATAACCCAAAGAAAGTTAAGTATTGGTTGTTTTCTTTTGATTTAATTTAATTTATTTTTTTATACAGCAGGTTCTTATTAGTCATCAGTTTTATACACATCAGTGTATACGTGTCAATCCCAATCTCCCAGTTCATCACACCACCACCCCCACCCCCCCTGCGGCTTTCCCCCCGTGGTGTCCATATGTTTGTTCTCTACATCTGTGTCTCAACTTTTGCCCTGCAAACCGGTTCATCTGTACCATTTTTCTAGTTCCACATACATGCGTTAATATACGATATTTGATTTTCTCTTTCTGACTTGCTGCACTCTGTATGACAGTCTCTAGATCCATCCACGTCTCAACAAATGACTCAGTTTTTTCCTTTTTATGGCTGAGTAATATGCCATTGTATGTATGTATCCACTCGTCTGTCGATGGGCATTTAGGTTGCTTCCATGACCTGACTATTGTAAATAGTGCTGAAATGAACATTGGGGTGCATGTGTCTTTCTGAATTATGGTTTTCTCTGGGTATATGCCCAATAGTGGGATTTCTGGATCATATGGTAGTTCTATTTTTAGTTTTTTAAGGAACCTCCATACTGTTCTCCATAGTGGCTGTATCAATTTACATTCCCACCGACAGTGCAGGAGGGTTCCCTTTTCTCCACACCCTCTCCAGCATTTGTTTGTAGATTTTCTGATGATGCCCATTCTGACTGGTGTGAGGTGGGACCTCATTGTAGTTTTGATTTCTCTAATAATTAGTGATGTTGAGCAGCTTTTCATGTGCCTCTTGGCCATCTGTATGTCTTCTTTGGAGAAATGTCTATTTACGTCTTCTGGCCATTTTTGGATTGGGTTGTTCGTTTCTTTAATATTCAGCTGCATGAGCTGTTTATATATTTTGGAGATTAATCCTTTGTCCGTTTATTCGTTTGCAAATATTTTCTCCCATTCTGATGGCTGTCAAATTGTGTGTCTTAAATTTTTTATCTGAATGTTTTAGGATTTTCAGATTGCACGTTTGACATCATTTTAACCCTATACAGTAAGTTAATATGATATATTTTGTTATAACTTTCATAGAATAACAGAAAATAGCAATACTCAGTATAGTATAGAAGAGTATAATTTTAAATAGTTATAATTTCAGTATTCCACCCATGCTTTCTTTTTGCTGTAAGAGGAATGCACCTTTTTATTTAGTACATTAAAAAACAACAACAGAGGCACAAAGGTTGTTCCCAGTGTCACTTAGCTGGTGCAGAATTGGAGTTAGAACTCCCAACAGCAGAGTGTAGAACAGTAGTTCTCAAAATTCTGATCTCAGGAACCCTTCATACTATTAAAAATTATTGAAGACCCCAAAGAGCTTCTGCATTTTTGTGGGTTTAGTGCTATCTGCATTTACTGTCTTAGAAACTTAAAATTGAGAAAAATTTTAAAAGCTGCGTTTTAATTCCGTTTAAAATAAAAATAGTCATAATAAACTTGTTACATAATAACCATAGTAACTCTGTCTTCCAAAACATTTTTAAAAATGTGCTAAGTGTTATGTTTTTGTTTTGTTTTAATTTTTTGCGTATTTCCTTAACGTTTGCCTTAAGAGAAAACAGTTGGGTACTCATACCTGCTTCCGCACTCATTCTAGGCAATTTCCACCCACATAGCCTCTGGAAAATTCCAGTGTAAGAGAAAATAAAATGAAAAGGGTAAATAGTGCCTTAGTATTTGATGAAAATAATTTTGACCTAATGCCCACCTTAGAGCCTCAGGGACCCATGGAGGCCCTCAGGCCACACTCTAAGAACCGCTGTAGAGAGAAAAGGGGGTGGGTTTGGAGTCAGAAGGAAGCATCAGCTCCAGCTGTGCTCCAAGCGGGCCACATCAGCTCGGCACACACGTTGTGACAGTACCCAAGCTCTCCTGGTTTCCATTTCCCTACCTGTGGAGTGTGGGCAGCACCACACGCCTTTGGTCAGGCGCCCTGGAACCAGACACTGAAACCGAGGTTCACTGTGGTCAGGTCCTTGGAGAGTGCTCAGGGCATAACACCTGTGCAGGTGATGGGAGCCTGGTTGGGCAGAGGGGGGACACAAGGGCGATGCCGCGCAGGAGGTGCGGAGCGGAGCCCAGAGGAGCTCTGGGTCTGGAGCTGGGCACAACCTTCGGAGGTGACCCCATGGGGCCACGGGGCTTGGCCTCTGTGCCCAAGGAGGGCCAGGGCCCTGGGATATGCTCTGCCCAGGAGGAGGCTCGGGGTGGTGACTTAGGCAGAGGCCGTTCCCCGTGGCTGCGGGAACGGAGCAGATAAGGCCCCAGCTGAGAGCTGCCGGCCTGCCAGTGTCAGAGGCCGAGCCCCGGGGAGGCATGCATGCAGCATGACTCCACCCCACAGCCACTGCATGGTGTTCCATCGTTTCTCAGACGCACTTTGTGTTCACATCTTAACACCCCTGAAATCAGGGGTGCCTCTTACGTCAAGAGCACGCCGTCATTCAACCGGCAACATTTTGGCTTTTTCTTAGCAATACTGAAATGATGGTCTGTCTCAAAGTCAGAATTTCTTAGCATGGATGAAATACAGTAATACCGTCTCATAGGACTGTTCCAGTCCCAGGTGATGCGGGTGGTGCCGTTCACTAAATGCTCAGGAAATGGTGAAGCCCTTTGTTGTCACCCACACTGAGTTATGGAGAGCCTTCCCTTCCACATGGACTCTCGCAACTCAAGCCGGCGTGAGCTGGGCGGCCGGGAAGGAAGACTGAACGTCCTCAGCGGGATGGACTGCTGGCTCGGTGTGACCATTCTGTGGGTCAGTTATGACTCTAGAGCATTCTATCTCAGGAGCTAAGATGATAAACCAGAATTGGGTGCTGGGTTAACTGCTTGGGGTTCTGAATATATACATTTGTTCAGCTTTTTGCAGTTGGGCGCAAATTAGCACAAGCAGATCGAAAAAGGAAGGTGGGGCCGTAGAGCACCGCGGCGGGGAGCCTGAAAGCCGCCCTGAGCAGGAGCTGACGTCTGCGCATGCTCCGCCTGCGCCGGCTCCGTAGCCGCAGGCCCAGCGCTGGGGAAGAGCAGAAACTAAGGCATCAGACGTTCCCCCCGCAGTGTCCCTCCACCTATTCTGGTGTTTTTATTTGCTGTTCCATGTCATTCTAAGTCAAGAAAAATTAAGACATTATTAGCACGGACTTTTACCATTTGTCTTTATATCGTGCAATTCTGGTTTTAAATGCAAGTATAAGAGCATTTAATGCCCACGCAAAATTATCCAACTCCTGTTTCATGGCTCGAACGTGCATACATGCTGTCCATGTTAGACGGCGGAGACGCTGCTCTGTTTCACTTCTCGACGCGGACACATCCCACCAAGCCCGCCTTCGGCTCCCCCATGGATACGTAGGACCGAGGGAGAGGAACTCTGGCCCCCCTGCCATCCCCTCTCCTTCTCTGTTATCATTCAGCATAGATGGCTGGGAATTTGGGGAAGTGGCGGGAACCAGAAAGTATGCAACGGGGCCCCCCTTGTCTGTGTTTCTCGGAACACCGCTGCTTGCTTTCTGTGTGCGAACTGAGTCCTGGGCGGAGGCGAGCTCGTCTCCGGGGGCCCCCTGGCATCTGAGTTGAGGGCGTCTCCGAGTCGATGTGTGAGCGGGCCAGGAAGGGCGGCAGGCACGCGGACTGGGTGCCCCTCCGCCAGCACGCACCCCCACCGTCTCGCCCGACGTGCTTGCAAAACGCAAGTTCAGAGATGAAGTTGACGGTTTCAGGACAGGGGCGGTAGAGGAGGAGAGCAAACGGAGCTCCTGTGCGCATAGACCTGTGTTCTGTCCTCAAGGCTGGGTGGGTACGAGAGGGACCTCGGTGTGTGGTTGACGGCCTCTCCTTGAGCGGGTCATGGCCGACGTCCCCGCTGTGCATCACCACCGGTGGCCCTGCCCGCCCCAGCCGTCCACCCAAGCAGTCGCCGAGCGCGTGTCTCTGTGAAAGTTAGCTTCTGCCTTAGCCCACCTCATAACTGCAGAGGCAGTGCCTGTGGTTCAAAGTGACGTCAATTGCTTGCTGCCGAAACGTCCCAGGTTTCTACGTAGAACACAAATCCTTTTGACTGTCGGACGTTGGGAAAATGTATTTCTGGGAGGAACGGCAGCTTTTGCTGCCCGCCTGACCCCATGAGCCCCTGGATGCCGACTCTGGGAAAGGCCTCTGCGGAACAGGCCTGCACTTTGACCGAGGCTTTGGAAACTGGCCTGTGGAGCTGGGGCGGAGCCCGGGGAAGGCAGGCCTAGGGTGTGGGCCTGGGGGGATGCACCCGAAGACTCGCCCGTGGAAGGCAGACGAGCGAAGGTGGGAGACCAGAGGGGGCACCGTGGGGGTCGCTCTGGCCGGGTCGGAAGGTGGGAGGGACTGAAAGTGGAGCAGCAGAGGACCACGGATACCCCCGCCAGTGGGATGCAGCGAGGCTGCCCCGAGGATGCGCCTGTGCCGTGCGCCCCGGAGAGCGTGTGGGGCAGCTTCCCGGCGTCTGAGCTTTGCGGCCGAGGAGCCGCCAGCGCCGAGCACCCGCATCTCCCTGAGGAGGCAGGGGGCTGCACGCCCTGCTCCCGGGGGCTCCTTCCGAGGACTGCAGGGTGAGGCCCGGGCTGTGAGACGGGCCCTCCACACAGTGGAGAGAAGGGCGACGTCCACTCGTCGCTGGGCGCGGCCCCCGACCTCAGCCTGGTCGGAGCCCCTTTCTGGGCTCTTTCCGTTGCTGCACTTTTCTCCACGCCGTGTCATCACAGGCCCCGTTTACCTGGAGTGGGTTTGTGCTTTTTGTCACCCGCACGTCTGGATGGTGGTGTTCACGTGGGTGGGTGGGTTTGCTTCCTCGTCCTGCCCCTCCCACCCTGCGTGGTGCCTGACACAGGAGGTCCCCGAATACAGACGTTAGCAGCGGGGACAGTGGAGTGGCTTCTGTCCTCCTCCGTGGCTTTTCCTCCCTCATCTCTCTGCATCGGAACGAGGCACTCCACTTACAGCGTGTTAACGCGTTATTTTAGTTAGAGCTCTTGATCACTTGGTTTCCACAGGAGAGCGTGAAATCGTGATACCACCAGCAGTTGGAGGTATCTTTTGGTTTCAAATCCCATACTCATGCCCCTTCCCACTGAGGACCACGTGAAAAGTTGACCTTTTCCTTTGTTTTGTTCCTGAAAAACTATAAAAGTTACTAAACAGAAATCAGCACCCAATTCAGAAGCTGGCCCTGGTCCCTCTGTTGCGTGTGGTCTGGACCGCAAACGTGCGTGAGGCCCACCCGGGCGGGCGGGAAGCAGCCTCCACACGCTGCGCTGAGCCAGCGGCATCTGAAGTCATGGCAGCCGTGGAGCCTGTGTGTTCATTGCAGTCGCTGATGCACGCGTTTACTAACGTGTTAAGGGGGCACCTCGAGCGTGAGAGGGAAGAAGCAGTGGCCGGACTTCTGGGGAACCACTTTCACACCAGAAAGGGGGCGCACAGGAAGGAGAACTGACATCCAGGCAAACAGGAGGTACAGGTGTCGACGCAGCCCGGAGGGGGCTTCCCCTCACCCCCAGTCACGCTCGACGGACTGGAGTTCTCACAAAGACACCCGTCTGCAGTGCTGGGGCTCCTTCATGCAGCGGCCTGGACGCTGCAGGGACCGAGGCAAGGGGAACGTCACCAGCCACAGGGAGATGTGCAGCCGGTCAGCCATCTGTACTCATGTGCTCATCTGATAAACCTCCAAAGCGGAAACGTCGCTTAGTGGATGGCATCTGGACACAGCCCTGGCGGGGGTCAGCCCCCTGCCTCTCCCTCTGAGCCCCGGGATGGATGAGGTGGAGCCGGCTGCTGTCTGTGCTCGGTTCCGGGTGGAATCGGCAGTCTCTGCTCCCTGCCTGCCAAGTTCCCGTGCCTCCTGATTTCCTTTCGTTGCTGTCATATGTTCCCTTCTTATTAAATTCTTGGCATGAGGGCCCGTGCTGGGGGTGTTGGCGAAGGGGGCTGTGGCCTGGGCGGGAAGATGGGGGACCAGCCTGTGCTCCCTGCAGGGCCGAGCTCGCCTGGTGCTCTTTCCAGAGGTGGCCTGACCGGGGTGCCCAGCAGGTGGCTGAGGACCCCAGGCCGCTGCTTCTCTGTGGTGAGCGGTGCGTCCGACTGTGTGTGGTGACTAAGCGCAGCCCTCACTCTGGCTGCAGTCGGCCCGGCAGACGTAGAACCGGCGGCTCTAGGCCACGTGGCGGCGTGTCTGGTGCTGCCGAGCCCCGCAGGCCGCCTCTGTCTGGCCGCAGCCTCCCTCCGGCAGCCTTCCCTGGTTTGCGGCCCCGAGCTCTCCTCCCTCCAGGTCCCCGTGCACCTCCACGCCCCACGCCCTGACCTCCGCAGGAACAGTGCACACCGGGTGGCTTTAAGTCAGGCTTTAAACTGCAGGAAGGAGGAGGGATTGAGACGGGAGGGACTGGAGAGGATGCTGAGGGGAGGCTCATCCCCCGGCGGGTTGACCGCGAGTTCCGTGCAGGCGGGGGGAGCGGGGCACCACCCCACGAGGGCCATGCAGCGCGGGAGGCACAGGGGTGGGGCCGGCCACGGGGCCGGAAGGGCCTGCTTTTCAGGGCTTTGCCCCTTAGGCTTGTAAGAGCCCCCCGGCCTGAAGTGCGAAGGTCTGTGTGTGGGGAGGAGATGCCGTAAGGTCGGGGGACAAGACCGCTGCCTGAGCGCGGGTGTGGGCACAGGTCCTCTGAGCCCGAAAGAGGCCCCCGGCTTTCTGAGTTTTCACACATGTTGCCGGTGGGAGTGGGTAGCCATGGGAAAAGGCCCAAATGTGGAGGTGATTTGGGCCTTGCTGATGGGGTTGGCCCGGCCACCAGCACCTGGCGTGTCTGTGCTGCGCCCTCCTGCGTGGCCGCGAGCTCGGCCCAGGTCCACCTTGCAAGGCTGACGTGCTCAGACTCAACGCACGGGGCAGCGCGGGAGCCGGGCCGCTTCGGCAGTCGGTTCCCCAGAAACGTTTCCAGGCTTAGCCAGCAGTCTACCAGATATCCTTAGGTGACATGATTTGCTCTGGAATAACGTGAGCTCTATTGAAAAGTTAATTTTCTGTTAAATGAGTTCAGACGGGGTACTGTGTTCTAGTCTGGCTTCTTCTGGAGGTGGGGGTGAGCATTAGTTTCCCCTGTTAATGAGCCACACGTCTCACATTGGTTTCAAAACTAGTGTTGCCCCCGAACTGATCCAGGTGTTCAACATCTGAGAACGGTCACCTCCACAGTAGGTTCCTCAGATTATATGCTTATCCTGATTAAGCTACCCCTGCTAAATGGCACTGCAGGGTCAACCCTTTGAAAATGTGATCAGAGACTAATGCGTCTACTTGAATGTTCACTGAAAGCAGAACACTTTACACGTGGAAAAATGTGGAGAGTTTTAGAACATCTAAATGTGCTTTGGAGTTAAATACAACAATCAGGAAGATTTTTGGTGAGAAACAACATTATACAACCAAAAAACTGGACTGTTTATGTGTAACTATGAAGACAGTTCCTGAAAGAAAGTTTCGGAGTTATTCTGAAGGTTGGTACTTCTAGGTGAGTGTTCATGTGCTCCTTTCTCAGAGGACTGTGTTTATCAGGATGGTTCTGTAGAGCCACTGAGATCCCAGAGGCAGATGGAAGCCACACTTTCCTGACTTCGGATCTGCGACAAGCTGGAAACCGTGACTCAAACGAGATCCCAGGAAGAAATCACCCACTAGGATGAGCCAGAAGAAGCAACAGATAAAAGAATCAGACTCTCAGAATTGAAATAATGGAATAGGCTGAAAGAGGCTGCCTATTCACTGTTCGAAATAATTAAGGAAATAATGCAAGCAACAATAAAAGTGCAACAGAATGAAAAAGGAATGAGAGGTTAAAACAAAATTACCAGAACTTATGGAAATAGAAAATATGGTCCTGCTAACTAGACACTCTGTGGATGGATTAGACGGCTGGTCAGACGCCCACCCATAAAGTGAGGGTTATTGAGCTGCAGCACAGGTCGGAGGAGGTGACCCAAAGTGCAGTGTCAAGAGCGACAGGGATGGAAAACGTGCAGGGACAGGCAAGGGGTGGAAGGTCCGCATGGCATCACGTGCACGTTCCTGGAGGGGAGGGGAGGGTGCAGGAGAGGCAGTACTTGAAGGAGTGGCCACGGGGCTCCCAGAAGTGCAAGGAGGCGCGAGGCTGCGTGCTGCTGGAGTGCCTGGGTCCCCAGCAGGGTGTTGCAAACTGGAAAGTCAAGGTTGGACACATCGCAGTGGGTCAGTGGGAGACGAGAGTCCAAGAGAAGAGACAAAATATGTGAGAAAGGACAATATTTAGACTGCGCCTTTCTCAACAGCAAGGAAGGCAGGAACAGTGGGGATTCTTGCAGATCCTGAGAAAAGATAACTGGCAGCAGGAATCGTATGTCCACTAAAGTATAATTAAAAGCAAAGGGATAAATAACAAATGGAAACTGAGTTTCCCACTAACAACTCAAGGAACTTCTAAAGCATGGGTTTCAGGAGGGACAAGATACAGAAAAGATACAGAAGTACAAGCCATAGGGGAGCGAGACCGGAAGAGATCCAAGTGTTGTGACGGACAGCGTTTGTGTGTGGGTACAGGCAAGTGCAGAGCAGAGCGCAGGCAGGATGGGGATTCCGTGACACATGGTCAGGCAAACGTCAGTGCCCAGCACGTGAAGAACATGCGTAAGTCAGGAAGAAAGAAAGGCTGCCCAGGCTCACTAGACATCGGAGAAGTTAAAGCTAAAAGTCACAAGATATTATTTCCTTAACTGTAAGGTTGGAAAAAATGAAAGAATCTGGCAATCCCAAGTGTTGGCCAGGATCTAGGGCAAATTGGAAATTCTCAGACACAGCTGGTGAAACCATTTTCGATGCTGTTTCGGCAACAACAACAAAAATGATTTCATGAAAGTCCTACATTGACGCTCTTCCATTTGTAGTTATTCACTCCAGGTATTCGGGGCACTAGGAAGCCTGTGCCTAACAGCCATGCCACATCCGTCCTAACAGCAGTCAAATGGGAGTTCCCTGAACACCCATCAACCGGAGAGCAATTCAGCACCACAGAGTAACCACCATCAACCACCTGGAGGCACACGTTTCAGCATGTCTGCGTCTCACAAGCGAGGTGAGCAGGTAAAGCACAGAACACACAGAGGTGGAGAGCATGTGACGTCAAAAGAGAAACCATACCGTGTGCCGTTTACGAGAACTCACACACGCAGTGAGCATGTAATGGAGAGTGTGGGGTGTCGGGTATGGCAGTAGGACAGTTGTCAGCTCCGGGTGAGGTGAAGAGAGAGGCACAGCCAGAGAGGAATTGCTAACGGAATGTTTTATATCTTCCGTAAATCAGTGGTGTGAACAGGCTCTTCGTTAGGTTTCTTCATTCCTTTGTGACCACCCCCAGAACGTTTCATAATAAATTAAGCAATAAAAAGGCCAACAGAGCAAGCAAAAGACAGAAAGAAGGAAATAATGAAGAAAAGAGCAGAAAATGAGAAATAGATGGAAAAGGCAAAGCATCAGGAAAGCAAACAAAAAACCTAGTTCTTTGAAAAAACACATAAGACAGACCTCTGTTTAACCAACAACAGTAACAAAAGGGCATAAATACGCAATTATTGGGAAAAAAGGGAGCATCACGATAGGTGAGCTGAGTTTAAAAATCACAAGAGAACGCTATGAACAATTCTGAGAAATGTGAAAAGATGACATAAAAAACTATAAAACAGTAAAGGTGGCTCAAAAAAGGTCACTTTTGAATTAGCCTACAGCCGTTTAAAAAATCATATACCTAAATTTTCAAAAAGTTGTTTTTGTAGATTCAGTGAGCATAGTCTACATTCATAGTGGAAAACCCATTCTGTCCCCAAACTACCCTATTGTGATGATGCCCCAAACCTGGGACCGGCCCCCAGAGGTGAGGGGGCACCTCCACCGGAAGTTGTTCTGGCCTGGCCAGTGGTGCACGTGGAAATCTAAACTTTGCAAAAGCCTCTGTGAGTCTAAACACTGACCATCATCTCCTGTTTGGTAAGAATCCCCCTGAACTGTATTTTTTTCTAGGGCCATATTTACTTGTAACATTTCCTTATTGGCTCTAAAGAACCCCTCCTTATTGGTGAGTTTTGCAATCAAAGAGAAATGAGGGCCTTAATTAAATGAAGACCCTTTCCAAGACAAATGCCTTCTCTGTCTCTAAAGAAGTAGAAAGGATGGTCGAAGGAGCTCGTGGTGTCCTGGGCTGAGGGTTGCTGAACTGAAAGGAAGGACAGTGTCCCAAACGAATGCCATAGCTACATAGCTACATCATCGACATTGCAAAGGGGGCTTCTGAAAGCATTCTTGGCAGATTTCCCTTGAGCAGGCGCTCCCCTGGTACATTTCAGAATTGGTTTCCAGATCCTGACACCAGGGCAGACATGTGAAAGCCAGAGAGTTCGCAGCTAAATGTTGATCAGCCTGGAATGAAGAGAGAACGGCCCTGTGGTTAGAACAGAAAATACGATCTGTTTCTAAAGCTCGTCACCCAGACGCTTAGAGCTGTGGTACCAGGAACTGCACGTCCACACCTGCTCCTCTGGGACGCGATTCTGAGAGAATCAGTCTTGCTTTGCACGTTGCATTTGCAGCATTTCCTCTTCAGGAGCAGAATAACCTGGAAGACATGTGTCTTTGGATGTGGAGAGCTCATATTTTCTGTGACATCTGAGGACTCCCAGCACGTTGCCGTCTGGCCAGCACTTGCCCGGCCCCCAGCCTGGCCTTTTGGGGTCTCAGTGGCACGAATGTGAGGAGGACCCCACGGCGCAGGTGCACGGCCTCTGTGCCACAGACCACACCCTCTGCCCCACAAGCTGCTGCAGAAAGATGGACAGCGGTCACGAGCGGATGGGCCGAGAGGGCTTAGATTAATCAACAGAAGTTCACCCTCCGATTATTTAGCTGCCTGACCACCTCTGTCATGTATCTGAGAGCCGATAGTATGAGGATTTGCAACTGGCACCAGCTGTCCGTGAACAAGCTGGTTGTCGTGGAAATGCAGCAAGGGGCCGACAGGGCAGGTGTCGTGGACGCCCCGTGTCCGGGTCTCAGCCGGGTAGGCAGCCCAGCGGCGGCGCGGTGCAGCCAGCTTCTCTGCCGCTGGGGATCCCCGCCGCAGGCTTCTGCCACGGCCCCTTCGCATCACAGGCCCCGGGTGGCTCCTCCAACCGTCAGAAGAGACGCGGACACGTTTCTGAGGCCACAGTGTGTCTTCCTGGAGCGGATGGCTGGTATTGCACGACTTATGCTCACCGCAGAGGAGATGCAGAAAAGGGAGCTCTGTCACCCGAGCTGGGGTGCCATTAGCTGACACCAGGGCGACCCTTTACTTCACACGGAAGACTTCGAATATGGGAAGCAGAAATGTAGACAAATACCTCCCACGAAGTGTTAGCACTTTGGGGGCAAACCACAGACATTCTTATTTATATGTATTTGAGAGGCAAATTTTTCTCTTTTAGGAGATGCCTAGGTATCTCTGTAGGTTCAAGGAATATTGACAGGCTGTATACTATTATAATTAAAACTAGATTTCTTAACTTTGAACACTCTTAAAACTTATATTTTTTTCTGATGCAAACTAGAGATTTTTGCTTTTTAATTTTAAAGTATGAGGTCAGGTAGATTTCATCTGCACTGAAATTTCATAAAAGCTGAAGGCTTGGTTCAGGGCACTGTTGAGCACTAATGCAACAGCTGAAACGGAAGGCAGGCGGGCATCTGCCTTTGAATGACCCGGAGGGGGGCTTCGTGTCAGACACGGCAGAGCCTTCACCCTCAAGAGAATTGGATGTAGCAACAGAGGCGGAAATTGAGACCTCTAGAAACCTGGAAGCTTCCCAGGTGCACTGAAAACCTGCATTTCTGGAAACAGTAGGAAGGTGGGGAGAGGGTGTCCATTTATGGGCTGTATGGGATGTAATTTTGTCTTAAACCTCACTAAGAGCTATATGGGTCACGGAGACAATCAGGCTCTTATTCTTTGAAATAATTCGCATTACAGGCTTGTGTCTTACTTCCCTTATCGAATGAAAGCCTTTAGCCTCGTGTGGACACATGATTACAGACTGGTTTCTGGGCCCCTCGTTTTGGAAGTGGTTTTTGCCCACCTCTTCTGTCTCTTCCTCTTACGTTTCTCTCTTCCGCAGTGAAACTTTGTGGTTTGTAGGGTTCTGGGGGTGCTAGCTGGCCATCTGAGTAGATGGCAAAGCTATATGAAGAAGTCACTTTTATTTGAACTCAGGAATTGAACTACAAAGTGCAGGAACATTGGTGCCGAGAGAGAATTTCTTTTAACACTGTCTTCAGCCGCTAAAGGACCATTACCAACCAGAAAGCAATAAACCAGGCAGCCGGTGGTGCCAGCAGGGTCCAGCGTCCCTCACAGCTGCTCTGGGATGTGTTCTTGACACTGAACCCTATTTTACTCAACCCGGCAAATCTCAAGTTTCAGGACAAAAAGCAGATGGGTAAACACCTTTCGTAAAGCATTAGAAGCCAACCACAATCTAGTTTATTCACCAAAACGAAGTGGGGGAATTGGAGGGTCCCAGACCTTGGACTGAAAAAGCAAAATAAAACAAAACAAAAATAAACACACTCCAGTAAATGAAATCTCCATTATTTCCCAGATCTGCAAATATGTGCAGTTCTGTTCCCGACTCTGCCTAGAGCCCTCAGGCATGAGGACGGTCGGCCGTGGTCAACTGTGCAAAGTAACACGGCCGGACCCACAGCAGTCGACAAGATGGATGGCAGGTGTGCTCAGAGGGCCACAGAACAGGTGGGTGGGGCTGCTGCCAGCCTTGCCGGGGGAGGGGGGAGGGCAGTGGAGATGCCTCTCCTCCCCCCGCAGTTCTGAACCCCTTCCCCGTCCAGGAGGCACTTCCTGCTCAGCTGGTCACCTCCTCCCCCACCGAGTCCCTGCTGCCTTAGGAATCAGACGCCCTTTGAAGACTTGGCAGGTGCTCCCGTGTCCATCAGCCACCATTTCTGGAATGTTCCAGGGTTACTGGACACGGAGATGGGCCTCTCCAGACCCTCTCTCTGGAAGTTCGCCATCGAGGAAAGAAGGCTGGTGACAAGGGCGCGATGCTCCATGGGCACAGTGGGAGGTGCTCTCTGGACGGAGGACGTGGGAGGGTGGTCTTCCTGGCCGTCGCGGGCCGATTGCGCCATCTCTCCCTGCACAGCCACCAGGAGCCGGTCTGGTTCACTCGTCCCGTGCAGTGGACAGCAGTGCACGCTGACCCCACGGCCGCAAGGGGAGCCTGGGCGTGCCCTTCCACCCCTTCTGTGCAGACACGTTCCCCCAGCAGAGGACCCAAGCGCTCTCCTGCTCGGCCCCAGGGTCTCTGCGCCTTCCCCACACCGTCCCTGCAGGAGCGTGACCCTCACGGGGACGCCCACACTCAGCATGTCGGAAACACCTTATGTTTTCAGTGGAGCGCCAACAGGACAGGGTCCGAGTGTTCAAAACCAAAACCAGAAACGAACAAAAACCAAAGCGGAATTGCGGAGCTGGCTGTTGGTTCGTCGGAGGATGTCGTCACCCCGTGGATTGTTCCCGGGAGATAGCGTCAGCATGGACAGAGAAAGCCATGTGGCGCAGCGCGGGTGGAGGACGGGTGTGGGCAGAGGACAGGGCTGCGTGTTCACACCCTGTGTGGTACTGCTGTGTGGCACATGTGCAGTAGCGGTGCTCACAGGTACTCATGGCTACACACTCAGAGTCCTCACCTGTTTGCTCAGGAATGTTCTGGCAGAGAAGCAGGATGGGAGGACACACGGGGAGGTGGAGGGGGGAGCCGGCCAGGAGGAAGCGAACCCTGGGGGGTGGAGGGGGTACAGAGAGAAGGACCTGGTATTCTAGGAAAGGCCGCGATGAGTTGAGAGTCGTCCTAAGTGGTCACAAGGAAATGCACGGCCGGGTACTGAGCATCAGTACTGCGGGTGGTGGGGTCCCTGGGAGAACGGCCCTTCCACCTGCTGCAGCCTGACTGGGCGAGAATGCGTGGAGCCGTCTAGGCCTCGGTCTCCCCGTCCGTACTCGAGGAGTGTGTGTGAGGGAATTTGAGAGTGTTGATAGTGGAAATGCAGTGGCCTCAAAACAGAGCTATGATCACCTCTCTAAAGCATGTTTTAAACATGTCATTGACTAACATATGTTTTGATTTTCTTAAAGTCAAAAATTTTTTAAAAGCAGGAGAATCATTTTGAAGAAACTGTGGTCCATTTTCGTGTTTCCTCCTCTGGGACACGGCAGTGAGGATGGAGACAATTAGAGTGCATTTTGGTGGAGTGTCTCACCTCTTCTGCGGTTCTGGGTGCTCCGGGATCCTCTGGGGGGAGTGGGCTCTGTAGGAGGGGCCTGTGATTAGGCAGCGGCCTGTGAGTGTGGCTCTGCCTCCGGGGGCGGGCTGGGCCCGAGGCAACCTCCCGTTAGTCCCTGAGCAGGACGCTACTGGTTTCTTCTTGTGCCGAATGTAAAATCACAGTCACAGGTGCCGGTACCCCTGCTGCCGGGCACACAGCCGACTGCACCCTCCTTCTGGCCGCCTGCCCTTCTTTTCTGTGTTCCTTCCGTCAGGGTGTTTTCCTCCCCGAGTCTGGGGGTCGGGGAGGTGGGGGAAGCCCTCACTTCCGTTGTGTTGTCCCCTTTAACGCTCAACACGTCTCACAAGGTAAGTGCGGCTTCCCCAGGTTCACAGCTACGGCCGCAGCCTTAGGAAGGGTCAGGTCCGCCCTCGGGGCTTTGGGACTGTGAACCCCGGGTCTGCAGTCCCCGCCCACACTCTGTGCCCACAGCCCAGTAATAACTGCATCCGTGTTTGCTCCGAAGCCACCCACTGTGTTCCCAAGTCATCTGCTTCACCTTAAGTTTCAAAACCGAAATGTACTTTCCCCTCCACTTTCGGTGAATCATGTGCCCAAGACGATGGGAAAAGACAGGGGACTCAGCTGTAGTGTTTCGGGTTCTGTGCGGCCTATGAGAATAGGGTGCTGGGGAGACTCTGTCGAGAAGCAGCAGAGCAGGTGTCCTGAAGCTTCTGGGGCAGAGCCGGTGTCCTGAAGCTTTTCTCGGGCAGAGATGCCTGTTTCTTCTGTTTTGCCGCTTTACAAGAGAAAAGAGCCGCCACTGAGGGTAGTTGGATTATGAACCACAGGCCCTGTGTCAACAGGCTCGGTCGGACCATACAAAACCGTTCAGGGGAGACTCCTGAGGCCGGAGCCCCCGCTCAGAAGGCAGCAGCCCCCCAGACCAATCCAGAGGAGGGAGTCCTCACCCTGGACAGGTGTGCACTTTCCATGAGGCCACAACGTCTGGGAGACCGTGGCTGGGCTTTGCATCCGTTGAAACCATAAATCCCCTTGTTCTGTTAGCGAAAACGAGCTGTGTGGGATGGGGGCATCTGAGACCGTGGAAGCCTGAGGAAAATGGTCAGGGCTTCTGTGGGTTTCACCTGTTAACTGATTCGCAAGCCTGCCTGGAGAGCCGTCTTCGCCAGGAGCGTGGACTGGGGGCTATGGCCCTGAAGGACTTCGGCTTCCAAGACAGGGCTCCTGTGTCCTTCGGGGGATGTGGTGGGAGGAAAAGCCAGTCCTCTCCTGTCAGGGCCTGGGCTCCAGGTCAGCTCCCTCCCGCTGCCCCTCAGGTGTGTCAGGTTAGGGGTGTCAAGCACCAGAGTCTTGAGGTTGGGCGGGATGGTGCTTGGAGGGTGACAGTTCCTGTCCAAGCTCGATGTCGGCTAGTGACCCCGTTCTCTGTGAAAGGACAGCGAGCTCGCACATGTGTTCTTATGTAGGATCTGTGTGCCACTCTGGTGTCTGCGGGCCACACTGGGTTCTAAGTGAAGGGCACAAGGCCCACATGCAGTCAGCGCTTCTGAGGTTTGCTCTGTCCTCACACGGCCCCTCTGCTTCGCCCGTTGTCATGCCCCACCCCCATTAAGCCTGGCTTTTCATTTCTTAAAAGCTCTCCGCAAAAAATGCTTCCATTGTTCAACGTTTGGGAAAATTTAAAAATTGACAATATGGGGCTTCCCTGGTGGCGCAGTGGTTGAGAGTCCGCCTGCCGATGCAGGGGACATGGGTTCGTGCCCTGGTCCGGGAGGATCCCACATGCCGCGGAGCGGCTGGGCCCGTGAGCCATGGCCGCTGAGCCTGCGCGTCCAGAGCCTGTGCTCCACCACGGGAGAGGCCACAACAGTGAGAGGCCCGGGTACTGCAAAAAAACAAAAAAAAATTGATAATATGGCCCTCGAAGGAAAGAGGTCTGTGATGTTCCCTCGTTGAGCTAATGAACCCGCTCCAAGGACCTGGGGGTGGGGCAGCCCGGAGTCCGTCCACGCGGCATCCTCACGTGCCTTCTTTTGTCATCCGTTCGTCATTTCATCTCCTGCTTCTCATTTTATCTGCTCTTTCCTCTCGATAAACCCCTGCTCTTTTGGGCTTTATCTCAGTACCACAGTGAAAGGTCTTCAAAGAGCTAGTTTCAAAAGCATCCTGCAGAGAGAGCCAATTAAATACATGCAAATGGCTTGGGGGGGAGGCTGGAGTGATTGGGGTCACGAGAGCGCCTGGAACTTCCACGTGGAGCATGGAAGCCGGGGCACCGCAGCCCCGCCCCTACCGCCTCAGCAGAGTGTCAGAGCCCCGCGGCCCGTGGGGGCCCCGTCCTGTCCTGCGTGGGGCCTCCCCTCTGCAGCGGTCAGGGTGTCTCCAGCAGCCACTTGGCACATTGGAAGACACGGCACCAGCTCTCTGAGCTCCAGCTTCTGCGCGGGCCCCTGATCAGGGAGGCTGCGATCCAGGACCTGTGGATTCCAGTGCGGAGGCCGGACTGGACGGACACAACCGAGCCTGGACGTTCCCTGGGGCAGGAGCTCCGCCGGCCCTGCCTGTCCGTGTGGCTGCACACGGGGAGGTCCTGCTCACTGAAGTCTGGTCCAGTCAGGAGGAGGGCCTCACTGAGCACAGTGATTGATTCAGGGGTGGGGTTTGACCTCGAGCCCCTCTTTTCTGGGGGAGGCGACCCAGCCGGAGGCAGGTAGTTCCCGCTACTTCATCCGAGAGAAGTGGCATCTGGGAGGGCTGTCCCGTCCTTCTGGAAACATCCTCGGTGAGGCTGGGGGAGCGGCCCTGGGCCCCCAGGGAGGCTCTGAATCCCACCCACGTCTCTCTCTGGGGGGCCACACCCTCCTCGAGGGCGAGGAAGCAGCCACCCCGGTCCCTCCCAGCCACGGGCTGTCTTCTCTGTCCTGGGAGACCTGGCCTGGAGGAGGCTGCCCGCGGAGGTACCCCGAGTAGGGGCCCAGCCCTGGCAAGGCAGCAGCATAAGGTAGCACTTTGCCGCTCACCAAAGAGCAAAAATTACTCGCAATTACATGCAATCAGATATTTTAAATTATTAATGGTGGTGAAATGATGTGTCTGTTCAACAAGGAATCTGTCATAATTTTTAGTAATTGAAAGTAATTTCTAGCAATTAAATCCTAGTTTAGTGCATTTTCTGGGGGATGCCTTTTTTCAAGGGGTGCCTCTGAGTTGTATTATTGGGTCTTTTTTCCAGGCACTTTGTTCAGTAAAATTTGCTGGGTAGGATACTTGGGGGAGCAAATAACCATAGTCTTGGAAGCGAAGTAAGAATAAAGGGTTGATCTGACTAACGTAAGGCCGCGTTTGCCGAGGGTGTGAAAGATGTGTGCCCGCCCGGTCTTCCCCACTGGGTCACCCCCTCTGGGTCTGTTCAGAGTCACTTACAGGAGACTGGTCTGGTGAAGAGCCCCAGAACGGGGCCGGCCTTCGGACCAGTGTCCAGCGGGCGCATCCTACCCACCCGCTCGCTAGGTTCCAGGACACAGGCCAGGGCGGCCGCTGGCCCTCTCGACAGCCAGGCTGGAGCCAGGGCAGCACGGGGCCGCGCAGGACACAGATGCTGCCGCACAGGCCCCAAGTCTACTGTTTACTTCTCCCTTTAACATCCCGAACTGAGCTCTCGACTCAGCAGGCAGGGTGCTGGGGGAGAGCTGGGGCCAGCGAGGGCGGGAGACTCTGGCCGCACCAGGATAACTTCCTCATGGTGGGTTTGCCTGTGGACGGCAGGCAGGAGACCATTTTGTCCACCCGAGAGGGGATCTTATCCCTGATAAAATCTTCCACCTCCTTTGTCAAGTAGCAGATAAATATTCTGAGTAAATTCTTCAGAAATTAACTGACTTGGGCTCATCTGGGAACCTTGCCAATTAGTCATCTTAACTGTGCACGACTTCTGTGTCCCGGGCGGTAATTGAACCTTGAATGTGGTTCCTGCCCTCCTGTGTTTATTTTCTGTCAGGAACAGTAGGACCAGCAGCCCAAAACAAGAGATGAAAGGTGACCGTGGTTACACACGTTTCTCCAGAGCAAACCGGACTGGGGTGACCCGCCCCTCCTGGACGGCAGTGCTGTTCATACCGTACACACGGTGCCCTGGGCTTGGGGACGAGAGCTGCCCCTCCCCTCGCAGCTGCTGCCGTCCACACCATGCCATGCGTGCCCAGGCTTCCCACCCTCTGTCTTCCTCCTGTCGCTCAGATTCCTTTGCCAAATCTGCAAGCCCCTCCCTGCCTGGTGACCTGAACTCCTCAAGCCCAAGTCCACAGCCACTGCAGAAAGTCACGGGAGGGTCACACCTGGCCCACGTCGTGGGGCTCAGCCTTCTCAGATCCAGGCCCTCTGTATGTGAAATATTTTGTCATGTCCCCTTTACTACCCTGAAATAATAATAGCATCCCAACACACAAGAATTTTGAAAAATGAAATGCTGTGATATAAAGGACAGGCAGGAGAAGGACGGGGGATGATAAAGCAACACAGGTTTTTTTGTTTGTCTGTTTGTTTGTTTTGGCGGTACGCGGGCCTCTCACTGCTGTGGCCTCTCCCGTTGCGGAGCACAGGCTCCGGACGCGCAGGCTCAGCGGCCATGGCTCACGGGCCCAGCCGCTCCGCAGCATGTGGGATCCTCCCGGACCGGGGCACGAACCCGTGTCCCCTGCATCGGCAGGCGGACTCTCAACCACTGCTCCACCAGGGAAGCCCCCGCGACACAGGTTTCGATCTGTGTGCGCCTGTGCACGGCAGGGCCGAGGGTGGAACAGAGTGCCTGGTGCAAATCTCAGGGCCGTGTGCTCCTCTGGGTGACGTGGGGCCCAGCACTGAGTCTGAGTTATAACAAGGGCCCCGTAAATGACGAGCAGACGAATGAAAATACGTTCTGGAAGCTGCAGTCCTGCCCCAAGTCTCCAAAGGTGACCAGGATCCGGAGGCACACTCTGTGGTGGGTCCTTTTAGGTCCTGCCTCCTGGCGGCCGGGGGCAACCTGAGAGCTGAGGCGGGCGGTGTCCCCGGAGGGACTGGGTGAGGCCGGGCTCCCGGGGGTCACCTGTGCAGCCCAGCGGGGAGGAGGGCCGGATACCCTGTCTTCTCCTGCCTGCCCTCTGCTCACAGGCCTGATGCCGAGACCCGGCTCCCAGGCGGAGGTGGGCTGCTCCCCGAGGACCAGGCAGCAGCGGCGGGGTCACTGAGAGAGGGTTCAGTAGCCACACCAGCCGGAGGGCCTCCAAGCTGTGGAGAAGCCGTGGCGCCCAGTCCATTTCCCGGGTCGTTTGTTGGGGGAGCCCGGGGCACTGACCTTTTCAGCTTAGCTGCCAGCATTTCTCAGGCAGAGTGGTCTGGGTGGAAGGAAGCAGGGGCGGTAGGTTCCCTTTCTACAAACGTGACCAGAGGGAACAGGGAGCCGCCTGTGCTCTACACACGAGCGAGGCGAAGAGGGAGTGGCAGGAGGACTCACAGCCGCGCCGTGGCCCTGGTCTCGGACCCTGAGGGGCAGCACCTGCCCAGTGGCCAGCACACAGCGGGGCCTGGCCCCAGGCTGAGGGGAAGTGCCTGCCTGAGGGTGCGTGTCCATTCGGTCCTAACTCAGGTCTGGGTTGATGCATTTAACACCCCTGCTTCCTCTGCCGGGTGAGCGGCCTGGACCCAGAGTCTCCGCTGGGAGGGAGGCGGCCAGCTTTGTGTGTTAACTGCGAACGTGCTGAGGTCAGTTTGTCACGGTAGCATCACCAAAACCTAATACGGAGGAGATTGAGTCTAGAAACTAGAAACAACTCATAATGCTGCCGGAACAAAAGCTTGGCGTTCACGGTGGATATATACTAAGATTCTCGTGAATGCCAAAATTTATTAATTAACTCTGTAACAGCACACAATGTACTCCTTAAGACGGTAAAAATATAATTTAAGAAACTAAGGAAAATTTCAGAGCCTCAATGATTCTATATGCATAGGACTAAGGAAGCTTAAATAAAGATACAGAAATATTGCGGCTAAACTAAACCGTGTCACATTGGTACATTACTCAGTGCAGTTCAGTGCCTCGCCCCCTGCAGTGATGAGCAGGCTTTGTCGGAGGTTGGCTCCACGCGTGTGGATGGGTGGAGGTGATGATGATGGTGATGGTGAGATGCACGGTGTGTCGAGGTGAAGTCGCGACCCGGAGTTGGAGAAGAGCTCTGGGCTCCGCAGATCAGCTGGGTCTCTAGGAAATGGAAAGGGCAGAGCAGGGGGAGGGGAGAGCAGGGCAGACAACACAGGCAGCGGGGGCGGCACGTCCTCCAGAGCGAGTTCTCTCCTCCCCACGCTGATTATTGCCTGATCTGGAGCAGTTTTAGGACTTGATGGACTACTGCTGCCGGTGGAGTCAGCTGGGGCGCCCTGGGGGGCGCGACCGGCAGGGGCGACCGGCGGGGGGCGACCGGCGGGTACACGTATTACGTCCTCCTCCTCCTCCGTCGGCGGCCTGACTCCACCCTCCCCTTGGCCAGTCCTCCGGCCCCTCCGGTTAGCACTCTCCATCACGCTCGTCCACGTCTAGGACACCCTCACTGGACACTTGTGAGCTTCTCGTCACCGCTCCACGAAGGAGATCCAGCGAAGTCAGGTGTCATCGCAAAGGGCTCCCCGGCCCACAGCAGCGATTTCAGATTCCTGGCGCCCGGCACTCAGAGGTTTACGCCCTTGTAATGGTGGCTCGTGTCCAGACTCGAATTTCACCCCCGGTGCGCTGTGTGTAGTGCGTGGAGGTGGGACCACGTGCTGGTGGAGAGCGAGGGGAGCACAGTGGGGACGGGGAAGGACGTCCTGACCTTGGGGTGCAGGGACTGGATCTTCTGGGCAAACCCGTTGAGTGTCTTTGGTAAGCAAGGCCTTCAGTGTATTTACCTAGAGAACGGGCAGACAGGAGATGTGAGGGCAGGGCGTGAGCAGGGACCACACCTGAGCCCTCCTGGGTCTGCTGTCAAGAGCCGGCGACGGTCACCCTGAGCCTCCTGACCACAGACCTGAGGCGTGCAGCACACACTTCGGAACCACTGCTGTTTTCGGGCCTGGCCGCTGCTTTCAGTGTGTGTCACCAGGTGTCCCGATAACAGTGTCCCCAGGCGTCCCCTGCCTGGCTCGTGACTTGCCCACGGGCTGACCTGTGTCACTGGCCGGTGTGATGGCTGCTGACCCTCTGCCCGTACCTCAGGGTCTATTGTGCCCTGAAGATCCCTCTGGCTGCAGCACTAATGTCCCCAGGTGCCCTCAGTTGGGCCAGTGGTCTGTGTGTCACCAGCTCCCTAGGTGTTTAAGTGACAGGCGGGTGGAGTCCACTGTACCAGCTTTCATATGACTTTTGCAGCAGAGGAGGGGAGGAGATATTACAGAGCAGGAAATAATATTTCTGGCACCACGGGCACCACTAATGTAAAGAAGTGCCCAAAGCCCTGCCTTGGAGACGGGAAAAGCAAGAGCCAGTCTGGTCGCAGAGGCTGGATTTCGTTTGCTGCCCGTGGGTCCGCACAGCCCGGGCACTAAGAAGTGGGCATGCTTGCAGTCATCCACGCAGTGATTTAACTTTGACCTTAACTTACGGAATGAGGACATAACTTGTGCAAGGAAAGGGGGAGGAGGGGCCGCGGGATTTTGGACGCCTTTGTCCAGAGAGGGCAGGTAGGGGCTCAGCTCCGACCGAAGCAGGCCCCCCAGTCTGCCGTCCTCAGTCCTCTGCAAGCTGGCCGCACCGACAGCCCTGTGCTGCCCACCGTTAGCTCTGGCTTCACCACCGTTAGCGTGAGGGGTCCCGATGGAGCCCCCCCCACCTCCTCTCAGGGTCTCCGCGGCTCCGGGATGGAGGATTCCTGTGCCGATGGGGCTCTGGCCCCTGGTGCTTTGTGGCCGGGAGGGCGTTGCCCACGGTCACTGCCGACACACTTGCTCGGATCCTGAAGACACGGAGACGGGGAGCGGGTCCTCCTGGGGTGTCTGGCGAGGGCGGCGTCCAGCCCGTGGGTGGCTCTGCGCCGGCAGATGCTGACCGCCGGGGAGTGTGGCCTGTGGTCTGGCGAGAAGCCGGCGCTGCTCTCCTGGGTCTTTGTGGCTCGTTCCTGATTAAGCACTTGGCGAGACCACAGCAAGGTGTCAGCGCTTCTGAACCTCGTAAATGAAAGAGCTTCCTGAGTGTCAGGCGGAAGCTGTGGCAGGTGTAGCAGCTGTATAATGTATAAATCATTAGAAGGGGGCTTGGAAGTAGGCGAGGCATTTTTGCTGCAGCTCCTCTGCCCTTTAGCAGCAAAGGAAGTGGAAAGAAGCTGCACGTGTCCGATGCAGAGGGGAGCAGGCTGGGCGCGGCCCACTGGAGTCCGAAGGGCAGGTCCCCCGGCAGCGGCTCCCTGTCAGCACCCTGATTAACAGACGTTTAAAGAATGCCACCGCTCGTCATGACAATTGGAGCCTGTTTTCTTCCCTTTCCTTTGGCCAATGGATGAGAGTTTTAAAAATCTGGCATAATTGAACTCCATCTTTTTTTTCTTTAATGATTTTTTTTTTTCTGGCCGCACCACGCAGCAGGTGGGATCTTACCTCCCCAGCCAGGGATCGGACCCGCACCCCTTGCCTTGGAAGCGTGGCCTCGTAACCAGTGGACCGCCAGGGAAGTCCCTGAACCCCATCTTGTGATGGTGTCATTTGACGATGGTCCTTTGAGTGATTGAACTGACTGAATTCAGCCTTCAGAGATGACAGAGCTTCACCTCCACTCTGATTGCAATTGCAGTCTTGCTCCAGCGGCCAAGTCTGTGAGGTGCCTTCCCCACGCCTCCCCTTAGTTGCACAGAGTCAGGCGCTGCCTACAGCCCCTCTCACGCGTGGCTTCCTTTTGCCACGTGTCACGGAGCCAGGAAGGTGCCCGCGGCCCCGCATGCACCAGCTCTGCGCCCCGCCGTCCCCAGGGCGGCTTTGGACCTGACAGAATGTTCTGGCTCCTCCCTCTTCCTTGTCCCGTCTGTCTGATTCCAGCAGGCCCCAGAGTTGTCCCACTCACCTTCCCCCAGGAATGTTGGGGAGCCAGGCAGGAGGTGAGCGTGGCCTGCATGTGGCCCCTGCATCCGTCTTTGTGGAGCCCAGGCTCAGCCACTGACAGTGACCGTGGTGATGGGCGACAGGGGGTGAGCGTCCCACTCTGTCTAACTTCAGGACTGTTCCCGGGTGAATAGTGCTGGGTTTGGGACACGTGTATCCCTCCCACCCCCCCAAAGAGAGGAGGGGGGAACCCAGCTCGCTCAGGCTCTGAAGGTGCACCCCAGCTTGGGGAGGGCTTCCCTCCTCCGCTGAACGCTTCCTCCGGGAGGGAGCGCTGCCTCTGCCCTTCCTGCCCCAGGGCCACCTGGCAGCCAAGGAGACGTGTGCCTCAGTGCAGAGGCCTTGGCAGGACCGCGGCTCGGGGAGGAGCTGGTGCTCAGGCCAAGGCCCTTTGGAGAGGTGTCTGGACCACCGCCCACCTTCTCATTCCTTCCGTCCACCAGTGTTCGTGGCGCCCGCTGCAAGCGGGTGCGGCTTTCCCGGGCCGTCTGTGCCACCACCTGGCCAGGGCCATGTGTGCCGGGGCGACGGGAGCCACCGGGTCCACCTTTCCCCGCCACGTGGACAGCAGGCCACCCAGAGGCTGGGAAGCCTAAGCCACAGCAGGAGAACAGTGCTCGGCGCCTGCCTCGGGGCCGCCCGGAGGGTCCCCAGCAGAACAGCCAGTGTGGGTGTGGAACCGAGGCCGCTGGGGTTTCAGCTGAGACCACTGCCCGCCAGCCTCTGAGGAGTCACCACAGCACAGCCCCTGTGGTCAGGAACAGCACTCCATGCTGGAGGGCTATGCTGAGCGCATAGGAAAGTGACCCCCGGGCCGGGGCACGCAGAGCAGAGAGCCCGAGGCTTGCAAGGAGGCACGTAGAGGGAGATGGTGTCTTGTCTGACCCGCAGGTGAGAGGGTGGAGCAGGGGCCATCTACACACAGGGAGAAGCAGGAGGAAAGAAGCAAAGTTTGGGACCTGAAGCACCTCCCAGGATTTTAAGGGAAGTGCCCAGAGTGGACAGGGCCCTGGCGTGGACGTGACACTGGCTGGGTGGCGGTCACGCTGTGGAGAGGGTGTGCTGGGCACCGTTCCAGGGCTTTCTACCAGGAAGGCACAGAGCATAAGCCCACCTTTAGAGTTCGGGAGTTCGCAGCACCCAGCTGAAAAATGGGTTGGAGCTCTGGTGAGGAAAGGGGTCCTGGGGAGAAGCCCCTGGCCCCTACCCCTTCTGTCCTCCCGTCCTGACAAGGGGATCTGGAACCGTGTCAGATGTCCATCCAGAGGTGGCCTCTCTGGCCTGGACTGTTGCAGTAGCCCCTGAAATCACCCCTCCTGCTGCCCTCGCCTGCCGAAGTCTCTGCACAGGACCTGCTGGGCAGCCTTCCTGCTGTGAGCAGGGCCCAGAGAGGCCGTGTGCCCTGAGAATTATGAGAGTCCAACGCCAGGCGGTGGAGACTGCAGTGCACTGTGTGCAGTAAGAGCCCAACAAATAAACACGCCTCTAGTAGGACGCGACTTCACACGTGAGGGTTAGCAGCGCCCACAGGTAACTCTGCAAGTCTGGATTTCCGTGCCCGTGTTTTATTTCCTCTGCTGAGTTGGGTGGTTTTATTCCCAGCATGGGAGGCAGCTGTCGCCTCTGAGCAGATGAGCACTGACTCTGCACGGGATGCAGTTACTGACCAGGGCCAGCGATGTCAGGAGGCTCGGAAGGTAGGAGCGAGTCACGCCTGGACCATCTGGCCTCTTCCCACGTCGCCCTTCCCAGGGTGCAAAACGCGAATGTCGGAGGGTAAGTGGGGAGGCCAGACCTGGTCTGACTCTAGGGAGGGAAAGTCAGCACCGGTCAGCTGGTCAGTGGGCTGCAGGTCACCGTTAGTCGAGTGAACAGGCGCAGGATGTGCTGGGAAAACATTGCCGTTGGGTCAGCGGTCCTCGAGAACGTCTGTGGAATCAGTGTGACTGGGCACGGTGCAGGGAGAGGCACCGAGCTGGATGGCAGGGTCCTGGCAAGAGGGTGTGTGCTGTGTGTACGCATGTGTTAACGTGTGTGAGTGTATGTACATGCACACTTGAGTATGTGGCTGTGTGCGCACAGGTGAGTGTGTGTGCGCACGCATGCGTGTGTATGTAGGTCAGGAGAGCAGGGTGGGGAGGCGGGAGAGTACAAGGCGCCCTTGGGCAGTCACTTCAGCCGCTGGGCCTGAGGAGACGGCCCCTCCTCCATCAGGCAGCAGGTCTCGGGCTCTGAGGCCCTGGGGCCCTTGGTGCTGCTGGCCTGAGAGCAGGGGGCCCGGGACTCCCGGGGCAGGACGTGAACTGCGGTGCGGTTTGGGGTTTGAGGCCATCCGTGCCCCAGAAGTCCTGAGCGCTACATGCAGAATTGGCTTGTCCTGAAATTGTGGGAAACCCACCGGGATATTCAAAATGCAGCAGACCCGTTTCCTGAACACGTCTCCACGGCCTGGAGGTCGCATCTGAAAGGTGTCCGTGTGTCCTCGTCTGCCTGGGTGCTGGCGCCTGCATCTCCGGGGGATGGCCTGTGTCTAGGGGCCCGTCTTGCTGCTTTGTCTTTCCCACCTTGGCGTTCTGCTCAGGCCAGGCTGCTGGGGTCCTGAGCTCCCAGCTGAGAGCTGCTGCCCCTGCCTCACTGCCCCCGCACCCCATGCCCCACGCCCCTCAGCCTTGGCCCAGTACACCTGGAATGTGCCCGGGTCTCCTGCAGGGGCCACGTGGTGGGCGCAGGGAACGAGCGTCTCTCGAGTCCACATGCTGTCACTCTTTTCTGGGCGACGTTTACCTCAATCCTGGGGTTCCCTTGTGCCCTGCGCCTTCCTGGGCCACCTCTTCTGCTCCGGCCTCACCCACCCGGAGCTGGGGTGAGGGAGCTGCCCGGCTGGCACAGCCTCCCCCTTGTGCTGCATCTTCTGTGCCGTCGGGGAAGAGCCTGCTTGTCCTCTCTGGGCCACTGTCTCTGCCACTTACAGAAATATGAGCCGTCCAGGTTGGGCTGGTGGCTCCCTGGGTTAGACGCCCAGGTCCCCGTTGGAATGAAGCTGCTCAGAGGACCGACTCCTGCTCTCACGCCGCGGGTGCTGGACTGCTGAGCTGACCCCGGAGCTGCTGCCTCGGCTCCGCCGTCTGCCCGTGGCTCACGTGAGGCTGAGCTGCGTCTTGGCCTCGCTGTTCCCTGCCCGGCCTGCTGACAGGCCGCCTCTAACGTTTTAGCCTGTGGGTTTCCCCAGCCTGCTTTTCCTCCTCAGAGTTCAGGAGGAAGAAGCCGCGTCTGCACCTGCCGGCGTCCCCCTTCGGTGCAGGTGCTGAGCATTGCTCCGCGGGCAGGGCGCTTAACCTTATCCTGACAGCTTGAACGGCAACAGGGTACGGTGCTGCGGCTGTTTTGTTTTGGAGGTTGTGGGAGCATACACTTTGGATTTCCTGGCCCTTCCGGGCTCTATCCAAATAGATGATTTCCCTGGGCCTTTAGAAAAAGTCATATCCAGCTGGGCTCATGGCTTCTTAGACCATGATTTATGAATGTATGCATCACGATATATTACGGGCAAATTATTTATAAAGCAGAGTTTTGTGTATAAAGCCTTATTTCTCCGTGGGATTATTTAATAAAGAGTGAGCAGTGCTGAGAAGGCAGCCTCGCGGGCACTGATATGAAACCTTTTGTCAGGCCTGCGGTGGATGCAGGCAGGCAGCCCGTGGCAGCATCCTGGCTCCGGGGTTCTCATGTCGGTAATTTGCTCAGCTCTGCTGGGTTTAGAATGTCTGGTGGCTGCACAGGTGTGAGCCTCCAAGTCCCACGGATGGACAGACTGGCGTCTTGGCCATCAGGCATATAGGCACTCTGTTCCCGTTTTCAGACTCGAATGCCCCACACATGCACACACATGCAAACATGCACATGTACCTGCACACGCGCACACATGCAAATGTGCACATGTACCCGCACACGCGCACACATGCAAATGTGCACACAAACACACCAGCACACACGGATGCACACGTGCGCATGCATGCATACACAGGCACACACAGTTGTGTCCGCTCCCTGGCAGAGGCTGAAGGGGCACATTACCCTCATCCCAGAGTGGGAGGGGTGGGGTCCACAGGGAGGAGTCACCCTGCCCCCCCGGGCTCTTCCGTGCCAGGCGTGGAAGTGTTTGTGCCGCGCAGTGGTCGGGGTGGTAGAAACACTCTTCTCCAGCTTCCGAGCGAGACCTTCCAGCCGTTGGGGAGGACATACTTAGGCGGCATCGCAGTGGTCCATGTAGGTTCATCCCAGCGACTGAGGGGCGTTGGGACCTCACTGTCCTTTCCCGTAGTGCAGTGGGGGCTGCAGGAGCCACTGAGGGACCAGAGGACACCCGTGTCCTGTGCTGCCTTCCCGCCTGCTCACACACACCTCAGCTGCCACCCTTGCTGTGCAGACGCCAGTTGTCATGTGTTCATGCTCTCACAGCCTCTGCCCGAGCACCTTCTGCTCCCAGAAGTCTCCACAAGTTCTGCTCCTACCAGACTGGGCTTTGCGAGCGGCTTCTGACTGGATAGAATCTTCAGCATCAGAGATAAGAGGCATCAGGAGCCATTCAGAGCAGCGTTTGTGCTTCAAGGCCTGGCTGTACAGGTGGCTGCCTGGAGGCCCCCTGGGCCGCGTGCCCCACTGGGTCTCCTGTCCCGCCTGTGCCTCCTTCACTCCACGTTAGAGCTGTCACCGCCTCCACAGCATCTCCTTATGGGACCAGGACATCCAACAGGGTGCTGTGCACCCACCAGTCAGCGCTGCGTGCACCCCAGTGCCCGCTCATGGGAGAACTCTCACGGCCATGGCTCTTGGTTTAGGGGTCACGTGAAACCGCATCTCCAGGTGTTTCCCCACAGCTTAACAATATGGACAACAAGCAGCAAAAACAGACAAGTAAGAGTCAGAAAACCACAGGTGTGGGCAGCCCTCGAGGAGCCCAGTGATCCCACAGAAGTGGGCCTGCTCAGGGCCACTCCTCATCCTCCCTCAGAAAACCACAGGTGTGGGCAGCCCTCGAGGAGCCCGGTGATCCCACAGAAGTGGGCCCGCTCAGGGCCACTCCTCATCCTCCCTCAGAAAACCACAGGTGTGGGCAGCCCTCGAGGAGCCCGGTGATCCCACAGAAGTGGGCCCGCTCAGGGCCACTCCTCATCCTCCCGGAAATGCGTGCAGGAGAGTCTTACCTGAGCTGCTACCCAGGGTGTCCCTTTGGGTGGAGATGCAGGGGTGCAGAGCAGAAGGATGGTGAACGCACAGATTCACATTTCTGCTGCAACCAATAGAAATCCAATCAATGTCAACAACAGGAAAAAGAAAAGTCATCTGTGAGGACTGGAGCAGGAGGGAGGCCCACAGAGAAGAGGGTCCCCATGGGCAGCCTCCCTGCTGGATTCCTCACCAGCCTGCACGCAGAGGAGGGGCTGCAGGGGAGATGCTGGGCCACAGGTGGGGAAGCTGCTGGCTGGCGTTTCTGGAAGAGTCTGAGGCTTGGGTGGGTTTGGGAAAAGGTGCTAAGGCAGAGAGAGTGGGGAAGATGCCAGGCAGGACATTCAGCAGAGCTGCACCAGGAACAGCAAGTGAGAAAGAATCAAGTAGATTGATAAGCCTACTTGAAGACAAATTGTATGCGGGGTCTCTCAGCAAAAGGCTGGTTTCCTGAAGTAGGTTAGTGCTCCACCTGGAAAGGAAGAACTTCCCCATAAATGACTCTTAGATGGCAAAGAATAAAAAACGCATTACATTCAACACTGGTGGGGTATGGCTAAAGCAGCACTCAGAGGAAAAGCCATAGCCCTTACCGCCCACATTACAGGCAGGCGTGCTTCTAGCCAAAAGGAAGGAAATCCAACAGTGGGTTGAGCAATACAGGTAGTTCTGATCTTTCCACACAAGGAAGTTGGAAGTAGACGTCTGTTAACTGGTCCATGATATTGGCTCAGACCTAGATTCCTTGTCTGTGCTCCAGAGTTCTCAGCACATTCTTTCTCAACCTTCTCACCCCTGTCCTTGTTACCTAATGACCCCAAATGTCTCCTGCATTCCAGGCACCATATCTGTAATGAAAGAGGGAGGACCAGAGACGAAAGGAATTTTCCTTGAGTGGCTCTTTCCTTTTACAGCAAATGAAATAATTTCCACCCCGGCCCAGCACACCCTCCCTGGCTGGACTCCCGTCTTTTTCAGTGGTCAGAACTGGTCACCACCGACCCCCCAGGCATGTGGTCGGCTCTTCTAGCCTTGACAGGAGTAGTAAGGGATGGCCCAGGTTGGCCATGCATGGTGTCCCCACGATGTCTGAAACAGAAAGGGTGGGGTAAATGAGTGAAGCGTTTGGTCAAGAAGTGAGAAGAAGAACAAGACACACTCAGGAAAGCATAAGAAGTAAACAAAGACGAAGATGAGGCAGAAATTAATGGATTAAATATGGAAAGTCAGGAAACTCGACAAATAACGTCAAGTGCCAGCTATTTGGGAGAAAAGGAGAACAAGAATATAAACAACGCGCAAGCTAATCAAGGAAAAAGAGCGATGACACAAAACCAGACGCAAGGAAGATCAGTCATTAGAACAGAGAAAAGGGAGCACCTTGCAAAAGCATACAAATACACCCAAAATCTGAATGGAATAAATTCTCTTAAAATAAAAGAGTTACTAAATCTGATCGCAGAAGGTGAGGGCTACCTAAACAGACTGCCGGTACTGGGAGAGAGATCAGTTCTACACCCAGCCCTACCCACCACCCATGAAGTAACCGGCTAGTTGGTTTCAGAGGTGAATTATTTCAAATCTTCAAGAAATGGATAATTTCAGTGTTATGTGAGCTATTCCAGAATATAGATAAATATTGAAGGTTTAAAAGTTAAGCATCATGCTTCGTAGCTTATTAGAAAAACAAAGGAGAGTCCAGAAATAGACTAAAATACATATGGAATTTCAGTCTAATAAAGATAGATTTTTAAATCAATAGGAAGAAGACAAATTGTTCAATAAACTGTGTTCTAATTGTTTGGGGAGAAAAGTACGTTTGAGTTCTTATTTCTTTTGGCAAAAATAAATTCCAAATGCATCAATAATTTAAATGAAAGTAATACAAAAAAGTTGTAGAAGAAAGCATGGGTGAACTTGATTTATGTCGTGGGAGCCTTTTTAATTGTGATGCAAATCTAAGAAGCCATAAATGGAAAGAGTGATAAATTTGACTATATAAAACTTAAAGAAGTTGAATGGAAAAAATATCATAAGAAAAGTTGCGAGACATGTGGGACTGGCAAGAGCTAACCTTTCATGTACTTTACGTCTCCTGCAAACGGGCGTGAAGAGCAGAAACAAGCGACTGAGAAGTGGCCCAGGCTGTGAGCAGGCGGCTCACGGGAACAGGTGAAGTGAGCCAGCTGCAGGTGTGTGAACTCAGCCTCACTCGTAATCAGAGGAACAGGCAGAAACAAAGGGACACAATTCCTCACTCTAAGATCGACAAGAAATGAGACCCTTGGTGGTGCCCAGTGCCAGGAAGAGGTGTGGAAAAAGGAACTCCCATACATAGTTGATGGGGATTTAAATCGGTACAACTTTCTGGGAGGAAAAGTTGTCATTCTCTCTTCAGTTACGAGTTCAGGTACCATTTGCACCGGCGTCCTCGCTGTGAGAAGCGACCTGCACGCATCCTTGCAGTTGTGTGGGTTGTTCAGCACTGTTGTGGTACAAGAGCCGGGGACAAGCCAGGTGTCTAGGACGGCGGACGTTCCCGCGGCGGTGCAGCTCCCGCGCTGCGCGCACGCTGCCCGTCCCTCCCGCTCGCGGCCTCGTGCCTCCCGACCGCACACTCAGGGCCTCACAGCAGGCCAGCTAGGCCCCCTTCCCTCCTGCTACCCCCGAAGGTGGCAGGCAGCCCTGCGCTAGGTCCCCCTCTCACCCGACTCGCCCTCTGACTGTCTAACCCACACGCTTCCTTTAGGCCCATCCGAAGTATCTCTTGTTCTGACCCCGCGTCCAGGCTAGACCCCAGGGAGCCTCCTTCCCCTGAAGGCTGGGCCGTGGGGGGCAGTCGTGTGTGGACCTGCTCGTGCCACTGTCCTCTGCTCTGGAAGGAGGGCCCGTCTTTTCCTGTTTACACCCGCCTCTGATCCGCCTTGATCTCCTGCCCACAGACTCCCGGGACTTCGGGTCTGCTGTGCCGCGACGGGGTCAGGGTCCAGGTCCCAGCCTGGGCTCTGCCAGGCCTTCCCGAAGGAGGTGTGAGGCCTGCGTTTCTCCGCGTGGAGCGGACCCTCCAGGGCATCCTGAGCAGGAGAGGCTCAGCAGGGCTTATTCTAAAGGGTTAGGGGTGCTGCCCGTTCTAGCAAGAGGGCTCCTGCTACCCAGGCCCCTGGAGCTTGGCCGTGTACCTAGCCAGGCAGCGCGGTGAACGTGCCGTCAGGGAGGGAGGACGCAGCCTCGGGCAGTTGTGGCTCTCACGAGGGCAGGGAGGGCTCGGCGCGGGTTGGATCGGTGCCTGCTGAGTGGAAGGTCCTTGAAGGCTGGCTGTGGGGGCCGTGGCTGGGGCTCCGTGGCGTAGCCCCTCCTCTTCTCCTGCAGGGTGCTCCAGGCAGCCCCACCCCCCTGCCAGCCCACCCTCCGCTCCTCCCCGGGAGCGTCGGATGCTGCGTCCCACGGGGACCAGGGCCCTCGGATGAGATGAAACATCACCACCGACTCGCTGGGGCCGTGGCTGCAGCGTCCAAAGTTGAGACTAGTCAGAAGGGTGCTGCAGCGACTGTTCCAACACGTCGTGTTCCAGTGGGTGACGTGAGGCGGTGACGCTGAGAACTGTCCGATGGCAGGGGCGCGCAGCCACACGCAGACCAGGGGCGGGGGCAGAGCAGGCCCGGAGCCCTGGGAGGACCGGCTGGACGTCCAGGCAGGGAGGGGCGCGCGCCCACACGCAGCCGCCCGGCGCCCGAGCCCCGGCGCGCACTCTCCTCCACTGCCCTGCGCGGTGCGGGCGGCTTCGCCTCGTTGCCAGCTCCTCACGGTGACGACTGACGTGCTCCCGATAAGGAAGAGGACCTCCCTGCCCTGAGGTCCGGGGGGCTCCTCTCGAGGCTGCCCTGGGCGTGAACCCTCTTTTTCTCCAGGAGCTTGGCCCTTCGGGATGAACACATTCAAACAGGGCAGGTCTGTGTGTCTTTTGTGGTGTGACCTGCGGGACGCTTGCGGGAAGGGTCAGAGAGGCCCCAGTATTTCTCCCAAATATGCTCGGGTGGAACCCCATTATTGGTGTTCTTTTGGTGGGGAAACCATAGCCTTGAGCGGGTTCTTTTAAAGAAGCATACACCTGCGTCTCTGTGTACACGCACGTGTGCACGTAGGTGTGTCCTAGCAGGCCTGCGTGGGCTCCTAGTTGTGAGGGCCTGGACGGTCTGGCACACTGGGTGTCAGGAATGGACAGGAGCCCCACAGAAGGAGAGGCTGGGAGGCTGGTGTGGAGGGGATGCTGAGGAAACAGAGCCGGAGCCTTAATTTTATCCCCTTTTCAGTTTTTTCCTGGGACGAGCCCACATCTCAGATGTTTCCCTGTAACTCTACGATTTGTATTTCTTATTTGTTTTCAGGTCTGTTTTGCTAGACAAAGCAGGTTTGTCTATGAGATAAATTTCAGGGCTCGAGGAAGTTGAAGTACTTGGTTTTCCAGGAGCAAAGGTGACTGACGTCGCCCCCTGTCCTGTGGGGAGTTAAGCCCACACCCTCTCCATCCTTAATGTGGGGTCAAAGGCCATCTGCGTCTCCGGGAAGCAGAGGGTCTGTGCTCCTCTGAAGACAGCTGTGGTGCTTAGTGTCTGGCTAGGTACTCGCCGGGGCTGTTTGCCATCGCCCAGTATGTGTGTGAACCTCTGCAGTGTCGTTTCAAGAGTCGGTCCACCCTTCTTTGAGCCATTTTCTCAATGTCTGCCTCTTTTTGGAGCATTTTTAACACTGCATGCCTTTGTTCGGAGAAGTCCCAGATCCCAGCTGCGGACCCAGCAGCCGCCAAGGGCAGCAGCAGAGTCAGCAGGCAGGCTGTCCTGTGCTGACCGGGGCGGGGGGGCACCGTGTCCTGGTTCTGTGCAGGGTCTTTGTAGAAGGAACACACATGACCGTAATCACGGGGACCTGCCGAGAATGGGGCTAGGAGGCTTGCGTTCAGCGCGTGCCTTCCTCCTTTCTAAAAGAAGGTCCTGTGACAGGAATGGGCTAACAACTAACTAACTTAACTACTCACTGGTGGCTGAAGACCAGGCCCCGCTCTGGTTGCTGGCTCGGCCTGGGCGGCTTCAGCTACGCATGCCCAGGTCTGGGTCACCCAGACAGTGAAATGGCCGAGGTGGGTCTGCACGATCCGGTCAGTTTAATGGGAGCAAAGACGCACGCGTTTATTTTATTTAAAGTCTCCCAGTGTTAGCGCACAACACATATTTAAAGCACTTGGAAATAAAAGGTAGAATAATTCTAGTCTGATTTGCTCTGCACAGTGAATTCCCACTCAGGGGAATCGTGCCTTCCCCTTTGTCTCTGGTTCTTGGCTCGTGAGCGGGAAGTAAGGAATTCTGGATCAAACTGGCCCCTACCCGGCAGGCCTCAGTTCAGGCAAGAAGGAGCAGACCGCCCTGAATGAATGGCGTCCATCTGGGAAGCAGGTCTGTTTGCCCAGCGTCTAAGCCACCTCATCTGTGGCTGGCGCTGTGGGAGGCGTGGAGTCAAGGGCAGGCGGAGGCCCCGGACTGGGTCTGCCCATTGCCCATGTCCTTTAGGGAGCTCGTGCTGTTTTCTGTCCAACACTCGACCTCACTGGATTAACTGCCTAGCCCTTCTCGATTTCGGCGCTCAGCTGTGACCGCACCCCCATCCGTCCCGTTCTGTAATGCCTCGGCTCTGCCGCTGCCTCCCCAGAGACCCTGCCTGGGGCTGGGGGCGGGGCTTGCGTCCTTCGAGGGGGTTGGCTGGGGGACGCGAGTCCTCTTTGCCCGTGGTAACCAGGGCAGAGGTGAGGGTGGGGAGCAGAGGCTTCCTTTCTTGTTTAACACATTCTGTCTCATTCTGCTCTGGCTCTGGGTAGAAGCCCAGCCTGGGCTGAAACAGCAGGCAGGCGTTCACTGCTCACCGTCTGCAGGCCACAAGGCCAAGGTCAGGGTGCTGCAGATGTGTGTCTGGTGGTGAGGGCGCTGATTTTGTTTTGCAGGCGACCTCTCAGGGCCGAGAGGGAGCGAGAGTCTTCTCCTTGTCTTCTGAGGCACTGATCCCACCAGGGGAGCTCCACCCTCAAGACTACATCCAAGCCTTACCTCCTCCCAGGAACATCCCCTGGGGGCTGGGCTTCGGCTCATGGATTCTGAAGGACACAAGCCCGCAGCCCATGCATGCACCTTGTATTTCCCTTCATCGCTCACCTCAAGGAACCTGCCTCTGGGTCATCAGGAGACCCCCCCCACCACGGGTTTGCACTGTCGTTTCCACACGCTGGCGCCCTTTCCCCCTTTAAGTGCCGACTTTAATTTTTGTGGGGTATTTATATTTTGCTACCTGTACCCAGAGGCTAGGAGAAATGTGTATTTTAAGTAAGTCTAATAAATAAATCCATCAATCTGTGGATGCAGCCTGGCCCGGATTATCCATTTTTAATGTGTCCTGATGTCACACAGTCTTGTGTCATCACTGGAGGTAGCATCATGCAGTATTTATGCGCACAGGTGGAGAAGGCGTCTCAGAAAATCTCGCTGCTGCCACCCTTGTCGGTTTGTGCCTCGATGTAGCTGGAAATCATGTTTCCTCCGAGAGGCTTTCCCCCCCGGGGCGGGGGCGGGCAGTCAGGCAGGCGCCTACCCTGAGGGTGCTCGTGGTGCAAGGTGGATGGTAACGAGGACTGAGCATTAGGGCCGCCGTGCGTGCTATGCCCACTGCTTCCTGTGCCGGCTCGTGAGTCCTGCCAACAGCCGTATGGATCCTGTCCAAGCCTCGGGAGAACAGCGCCGAGGGTGTGTGAGCCGGTCCCACCGCCCTGAATTTGGACGTGCGGAGTTCCATTCGCATTCGCGGTTCCTGCTGAGGAGCCTCTGTTCTGTTTCGAGGCATCTGCTAGGCTGAAGGCTCTCTGCGGCCACGCAGGTTGGGGCGGGGCGCGGCTCTCCGACCAGCTAATCAGTCAAGGCCACGGGCCACAGCACTCAGTCCGTTAACCGAGCTCATTCTGAAACAGTGCGCCCACCGGGAGGCTTCCCGTGCGGCAGGCGCCCGAGCTCCTCGCGTGGGCCCCCCAGGATGCGTGGGAACAGCTGGGATGTGGGGCTCTCCTGGCCTCTTTTGAAAGGTGACTTCCGGTCACATGGGTTCTCCCCGCCCACATTACACGTCTCCATGGATACCCCGGTTACAGGACAGCAGCATTCCAGGTGTAAATGAAACATTTTGTCTGCTTTAACGCTTGAGGCAAACTTGAGCCGGTCCTTTTACATGTGAGGAACCCGGTCACCTGAATGGGTGACGTCACTGCCTGGAACACGCAGACTGAGGGTGGTGGGGCTTCCTCCCCCTCTTCCTCCCCTCCCCTCCCCTCCCCCTCCCCCTCCCCCTCTTCCTCCCCTTCCCTCCCTTCCCCTCCCCCTCCCCCTCTTCCTCCCCCTTCCCTCCCTTCCCCTCCCCCTCCCCTCTTCCTCCCCCTTCCCTCCCCTCCCCTCCCCCTCTTCCTCCCCTCCCCTTCTCCCCCCCTCAGCACCCACGACACATTTGTTACATCGGCCACACACAGGCTCAGAGAAAGTTCAGTTCCTGTTAAAACGCACACGCACACACATGCAAGCACACACCCACACTCTCACGCACATGCACACGCACACTCACACACTCATACGCACATCAGACAACACAGTGTCTGAATGTTCCACGTCTCTTTCTGTCTCCTGTTTGGTACTTGTAAGCAAGACACGTTTGTGGGAAATTTTCAGCCTCTGCTTCAGTTCAGTGCCTGGACTTTCTCACTTTTCATTTGTTTCTACTTTGAGGTACTTTCGTGCTACCCCCTGCCCTAAAGCATCATTTTGAAATTTAGTTTCATTTTCTGCACTTCTGAGTTAAAAAATAAAAGCCCTTATGGAAGTTCTTCCAAGTCCCAGGGAGGATGCCACGCTGGATGGGACCAGGAATGTTTGTCTGAACTCGAGATGCCCTTTGGATGGGCCTCGACTTTCCCTCCTGACTGAGCAGGAACCACCGTGCGAGTCCCTGGGAAGGAGGCCACTTGCTCTCTGCCCAGGACCGGGTGCTGCAGCCATGGTCAGAGGGGGATGTGGGCCATGGCGGGAGAAGGGAAGGAGAGAGGGAGGGCAGTGACAGGTGCCACCTGAGAGGCAGGGGTCAGGATTCAGTGGATGCTGTGGAGGAGGTACTTAGTCCCCAGCCGTATTTAGTCCTCTTAGTACCCAGTAGTACTTAGTCCTCAGTGGAGACAGCTGCTGAGCAGGTACTTAGCACTCAGTAGTGCTTAATCCTCCACAGCAAAAGCAACAAGACAAGCAGCTTAGTGAAAATATGGTCTCCTGTGTGAGACACATCTTGTGTCTGAGAGATTTCAGATCCCAGTGCCGCTGGAGCCTTGCAGGCCCCTTTTCTCGCAGGTCCACATGCATTTTTAGGAGCGTTGAAGCTGTATCATCTCCTTGACTTTAAAAAATGTTCCAAAATATTTTCGTACTCAGTAAGCACTTGAGGGGCCCTGAAGCTGTGATTTCTCATCAGGGGAACTGTGCGCCATAGAATGTGAATTTAAAATCAGTCACAAGACTCCACTAGAATCCTTCCCCGGTGGACCCAGACCAGAGAGGTAAGAATTTCAGGAAACAGTGTCATTATGGTGAGTGTGGCTGGGATGACTTGTACTTTGAAGTCTGTATCGAGGGCAGTGAAAGATTTGAAATAAAAGGCGGAGTCCATCAACAGTCTGCTATGAAATTGCCAAGCCCAGCCTGGTGCTGGAAAGAATTGATAAAATCCCATGAGTTGGAAAACCGTGACGTCTCCGTTGTGAAGGTAGACCTGCGTGCTTGCCGGTCCTGAGCACGGAGACCACTGTCACGGGGGCTCTAGCCCGAGGGTGCCTGCGTGAGACTGTGTGAGCCAGCACCACAGATGTGCTTGGGGTCCGTTGCTTTGGAAGTGACATCCTAAGAGTTCCTGGACTTGCACGGGGCCCTCCACCAGGCTGTCAACGCAGCCTGCGCTCACTCCCTGCTCCGTTCATGAATGGTTGAGAATAAGGACTTTATCTCAATCGTTTAATGGGGTTTTTCTCATTTGCTGTTAGAAAAATGTGGTTCCCCGCTGAATGGGTCTTCAACAGAGTAATAGGCTCTGGTAAGTGCAGAGTTTGAAGGAGTTGCAGCCTTTAATTACACCGGCCTTTCTGGTATGGCTGTGTTTGGGGTTTTTATTTAATAGCACCGAATACGGTTCCTTGCTCTCTGTACCTCCCTTCTCATACTTGTTTAAAAGACCAGTTTGCTGGATTTATGTCCTTGTGACTCCCCCTTTTTCTCATATATTCCCCAGTCATTTTACTGGGCCTGTTAACAGGGGAGAAGTGGAGTTACCCTAACCCAGTTTCCTCTGTGTCCACCAGAGCCGCAGGCCTCAGAGACGAACGCGCTGTGAGTCCCACCGAAGGTGCACGGGAGCCCACCTGGCTCCCTGAACTTCCCACTGGTGTTTTTCCCTCTTGCATGGAATGCGTATCTCTGGCCACAGTGACCCTGTCCTTCCCTGGTGACTGCAGATGGCCTGCTTGTCGGGTCAGACTCTCCAGCTCCACGTTGCCACTGCGCCCTCTTCACACGAGCAGGTGCCCGTGGTTAGCGAGGCTGCATCACCAGGCGGCCGAGGGAGACTCGGGGCCTGCTGTCATCTCGCTGGGTGGTGACCGCGCTTCATCTCTGCCCTGTCCAGCAGTGGCAACACGAGTCTCACTTTGTGCACCCGCCCAGGCAGTAGCTAGGAGAGCCGTGTGAAGTGACTCAGACATCATTTGACGTGTCCTTATTCTGGAAATGGAAGTCTGCGGTGAGATGAGGGTGGTGGCTGGGGACGTGGAGCAGCGCCGGGGATAGTCAGGTCCCCGTGTTGACCCGGCAGTAGTGAAAATGGGCGAGAGCGCTCACCTGTGCCCCGCACATTCCTGACGGGATGATGGCCAGGGCGCAGGTGTTGCAAGGAGTGAAATAAAGCATCAGCCTTAGGAAGGGATGGAGGAGGGAGGGGGAGGGGGAGGGAGGGGAGGGGGAGGGGGAGGGAGGGGAGGGGAGAGAGGAGGGAGGGGAGGGAAGATGGGAGGGGAAGAGGGAGGAGGGGAAGGGAAGGGAGAGAGGAGGGAGGGGAGGGAGGAGGGGAGGGGAGATGGGAGGGAGAGGAGAACCAGGCTCCAGGGCTCATTGTGAGGGTCATGACTGCAACCGTGTTTCTGTGTCACTCCAGTAAAGCAGACTTGCGCACTCTTGTCTGGCCGGTGTGGTTTGCAAGCCCTGTGAGGCCAACACACTCCCCCTTGTGAAGTTTCCTGATATCCGGGGAAGGCACGGAGGACCTACTGCTTTGTGACTGACGGCAGAGGAGGTGGTGGCCTCACAGGGGTCTCTGGGCCCACGAGCGCCTGCAGCCTCTTCCAGGAGGGGCGTGATGCGGCCTGGGCTCAGCATTGGGTGACCCTTGGACAGATGCTGCGTGGGGTCTGCACCTGCTGTCACAGCACTGCCCCGCCTCTGTCCCACATCCCATGTCACTGGGTCCCTGATTTGTGGCCTCTTCCAGGGTCCTTTGTTACTCAAGGCCTGCGGTAGAGGCCCTCTCGCTGCCAAATCACTTGTTGGAATGCTAAGGCTTCTGCTGGGCCAGTGGAGCTCATGTCCCGGGGGAAAGGCCCCAGTTGGCCCCCTCCTGGGGGACTTGCAGTACAGTAGGGAGGAAGTTCCCATTAACGAATGGCGGGAAGGGAGTCACAGAGCGATGAGTCAGAAACCTGAGCTCTGGAATAAGGTAGTTTCCAGCAAACAGGACTCCTGCTCGGACTCACGTTGGGTTGAGAGGGACGGTGAGTCAGGGAAGGAAAAACGCATTTGCAGTGGGCAGGTGGGCCGAGCAGACCCTTGGGGTAACCTCCTTGCCCTGCCTGAGTCCTGCCATGCTCTGCTTTTGCTGCCAGATAAACCCACTTTCTGTTTTTTAAAAATATTTTAATTTTTTAAATTTATTTATTTATTTTTGGCTGCACTGGGTCTTCGTTGCTGTGCATGGGCTTTCTCTAGTTGCAGCGAGCAGGGGCTACTCTTCATTGTGGTGTGCAGGCTTCTTACTGCGGTGGCTTCTCTTGCTGCAGAGCATGGGCTCTAGGCACGCGGGCTCAGTAGTTGTGGCGCACGGGCTCAGTAGTTATGGCACACGGGCTCAGTTGCTCTGCGGCATGTGAGATCTTCCTGGGGATCGAACCCTTGTCCCCTGCATTGGCAGGCGGATTCTTAACCACTGAGCCACCGGGGAAGTCTCCACTTTCTTTTAAATTGATGAATAGGGTTTGCTTGGCCAGGGAAACGCAGGCAGGCTGCTTCCCTGACTCCTGGGAACCTTCAGGTGGAAAGTTATTTGCTACCGGGTGGGATGAATAAGTTATTTACAACCAACTCAATAAATAAGTTGATTATCACAGTTTTCAATGTGAAAATGAAGTGTGAATATATAATAACAAGACTGATTTCTTGTATGGTTTGTAAATTGTCTCTGCAAACATTTTTCAAAGAGGCAGAGAAAATTATCTTGACCATATGGCACCATCTGTGAAAGTCCCGGATGTGCAGGTTCCAGCCTGACTTACTACGTACTACAGTGCCTGGATCTTCCACAACTATGAAAACCTGAGTTAAACCCGCTCAGGGGCTTAACTCTGTTGCCTCTGACCTGGAGCTCCCCGGTCTCCAGACCAGGCTCACACCCGCAGCCTCAGGGATACACTGTGAGTCTGGACTCTCCTCATAAAGGAGAACTGGCTGACGCCTATGGTCAACCTTATGTTTCTTGTCGAGAAGACGCCCCTTTCTACCTGGGGTCATCCTCCATAACATCCCCAGGTCACTCCTTGCTGCAGGTTCGGAGCGCTGTGCTCCTCTCCAAGGACAGGCAGCTCCTGCCAAGGGGTGGCCTCCAGGTGCCTACCACCATGTCTTCCCATGACCCTAGATCCTGCCAGCGCTGCTGTCCCCCCAAAACCTGCTTGCTGCTGAGGGCCACCCTCTGTGACCTCTCCCCTCCGCTGTGAGGTCCCCCTCCCCTGTGAGGGCCCGTCTCTCTCCTCTGTGAGGTCCCCCCTCCCCTGTGAGGTCCCGTCTCTCTCCTCTGTGAGGTCCCCTCTCTCTCCTCTGTGAGGTCCCGTCTCTCTCCTCTGTGAGGTCCCCTCTCTCTCCTCTGTGAGGTCCCCCCTCCCCCGTGAGGTCCTGTCTCTCTCCTCTGTGAGGTCCCCTCTCCCCTGTGAGGTCCCCTCTCCTCTGTAAGGTTCCCCCTCCCCTATGAGGTCCCCTTTCCCCTGTGAGGTCCCCCCTCCCCTGTGAGGTCCCCTTTCCCCTGTGAGGTCCCCCCTCCCCTGTGAGGTCCCCCCGCCCCTATGAGGTCCCCTTTCCCCTGTGAGGTCCCCCCTCCCCTGTGAGGTCCCCTTTCCCCTGTGAGGTCCCCTCTCCCCTGTGAGGTCCACTCTCCTCTGTGAGGTCCCCCCTCCCCTATGAGGTCCCCCCTCCCCGTGAGGTCCCCCCGCCCCTATGAGGTCCCCTTTCCCCTGTGAGGTCCCCCCTCCCCTGTGAGGTCCCCCCTCCCTTATGAGGTCCCCTCTCCTCTGTGAGGTCCCCCCTCCCCTATGAGGTCCACCCTCCCCTGTGAGGTCCCCCCTCCCCTATGAGGTCCCCTTTCCCCTGTGAGGTCCCCCCTCCCCTGTGAGGTCCCCTCTCCCCTATGAGGTCCCCTTTCCCCTGTGAGGTCCCCCCTCCCCTATGAGGTCCCCTTTCCTCTGTGAGGTCCCCTCTCCCCATGAGGTCCCCTTTCCCCTGTGAGGTCCCCCCTCCCCTGTGAGGTCCCCTCTCCTCTGTGAGGGCCTCCACTGTGAGGTCCCCCCTCCCCTGTGAGGTTCCCTCTCCTCTGTGAGGTCCCCTCTCCCCTGTGAGACCCCCTCTCTCTCCTCTGTGAGGTCCCCTCTCCCCTGTGAGACCCCCTCTCTCTCCTCTGTGAGGTCCCCTCTCCCCTGTGAGGTCCCCCCTCCCCTATGAGGTCCCCTCTCCCCTGTGAGGTCCCCCCTCCCCTGTGAGGTCCCCTCTCCCCTGTGAGACCCCCTCTCTCTCCTCTGTGAGGTCCCCTCTCCCCTGTGAGGTCCCCCCTCCCCTATGAGGTCCCCTCTCCCCTATGAGGTCCCCTTTCCCCTGTGCGGTCCCCCCTCCCCTATGAGGTCCCCTTTCCTCTGTGAGGTCCCCTCTCCCCATGAGATCCCCTTTCCCCTGTGAGGTCCCCCCTCCCCTGTGAGGTCCCCTCTCCTCTGTGAGGGCCTCCACTGTGAGGTCCCCTCTCCCCTGTGAGACCCCCTCTCTCTCCTCTGTGAGGTCCCCTCTCCCCTGTGAGGTCCCCCCTCCCCTGTGAGGTCCCCTCTCCCTTGTGAGGTCCCCCCTCCCCTGTGAGGTCCCCTCTCCCCTGTGAGGTCCCCCCTCCCCTGTGAGGTCCCCTCTCCCCTGTGAGGTCCCCCCTCCCCTGTGAGGTCCCCTCTCCCTTGTGAGGTCCCCCCTCCCCTGTGAGGTCCCCCCTCCCCTGTGAGGTCCCCTCTCCCCTGTGAGGTCCACCCTCCCCTGTGAGGTCCCCTTTCCCCTGTGAGGTCCCCTCCCCTGTGAGGTCCACCCTCCCCTGTGAGGTCCCCCCTCCCCTGTGAGGTCCCCTCCCCTGTGAGGTCCCCTCTCTCTCCCCTGTGAGGTCCCCTCTCCTTGTGAGGTCCCCCCATGAGGTCCATCCTCGTCCTTCAAGACTTTCTGTTCCTAGTGGTGCAGCTGCCAGTCTTTGACCTCACCTGCGCCTTTACTGCAGCTCAGACCACCTGCACCATCAGTCCTTGAGAGCCCAACCTCATAGTCTCTTGAAATAGACAATTTTTGTTTATTTATTTTTGCTGTGTTGGGTCTTCGTTTCTGTGCGCGGGCTTTCTCTAGTTGCGGCGAGCGGGGGCCACTCTTCATCGCGGTGTGTGGGCCTCTCACCATCGCGGCCTCTCTTGTTGCGGAGCACAAGCTCCAGACGCGCAGGCTCAGTAGTTGTGGCTCACGGGCCTAGTTGCTCTGCGGCATGTGGGATCTTCCCAGACCAGGGCTCGAACCCGTGTCCCCTGCATTAGCAGGCAGATTCTCAACCACTGCGCCACCAGGGAAGCCCAAAATAGACAATTTTTACAACTCTTACCCAATGCTTTTTCCCTTCTCTCTACTGTCTTTACTCATTATTCACAAATCATTAGGGTAAAAACAGGAAGTACTTAGAAGAGTGCCTGGCTCATGGGTAGATATTTTTATTGTTTTAAAATTAAAATTTTTTCATGTTGTTATTTTATCATATTTCTAAGACATAGTTGTTTATTTTTGTCCTACTCAGAACGTTTTTAAGGCTCTGTGCTGCATGCAGAAAACGCCAGCCCTTCCTCGTGTGGTGTCCAGGGCCTCCTGTGGCCTCACACCAACCCTCCACCCGCCTCTGCCCCCTCGCTGGACTCGCACCCTCACCAACCGTGTCAAGCCCTGCCCTAGCACACCATAACCTTTTTGGATTGGCTTTTCCATTCGGCAGAATTTTCTGGAGATTCATCCAGGTTGTGGCTGTGTCTGTAGTCCCTCCCTTTTACTCCCTGCGTCATTTTTACTGCTGAGTACTGGTCCCTGGTGTGGATGGACCTGTTTGTTTAACCCTCACTCACTGGATGGCATCTGGGCTCTTTCCCGTTTGGGGTATTATAAATGAAACCGCGATAAACATTTGTTTGCAAGTTTCTGTGTGAACGTTAAGTCTTCGTTTCTCTGGAATCAGTGGCCAGGGGTCCAATTGCTCGGTTGTATGATGTGCGTGTTTAGTTTGTAAGAAACTCTGCCAAACTGCTTTCCAGAGTGGCTGTACCATTTTTCAGTCCCACTAGAAATGTAACAGTGGCCCAGTTTCTCCAGATCCTCTGCAGAATTTGGTGTTGCCGCGATGTTTCATTTTAGTCCTTCTGAGAGGTGTGTAGTGATGTCTCATTGTGTTTAATTTCCGTCCGCCTGACGGCTAATGATGTGGAACACCCTTTTGTGTGCTTATTTGCCATCTGCACATCCTCTTCGATGAAATGTCTCCTCATGTCTTTTGTCCACTTTATAATTGGATTTTTTAATGTTTAATTCTCAGTGCTCTGTAAACTCCAGATAGTAGAGTCCCTTGTTGGATATGTAGTTTGAATTATTTTCTCCCACTCTGTCTTTTCCTCCTCTTACTAGGACCTTTCACAGAGCAGAAGTTTTTAATTTTGACGAGATCTAGTTTATCAGTTTTTCTTTTTATGGATGATGTCTGGTGTCAAGTCTAGAAACTTATTGCTTAGCCTCAGGCTCTAAAGGTTTTCATCTTTCTAGTCCCCTAAGATTGTTGTTGTTTTATGTTTTGCATTTACATCCGTGACCCGTTTTGGCTACTTTTAGTGTGAACCATGAGACCTGTGTCAAGGCTCCTGTTCTGGCCTCTGGATGCTCAATTGCTCCAGCACTATTTGTTGAAAAGGCAATTTTTCGACCATTAAGTTCCTTTTGCACTTTTGTCAAAAATCTGTTGGGCGTTTCTGTGTGGGTCTGTTTCTGGGTTCCCTGTTTTGTTCTGTTGATCTCTTTGCCTCTCCTCCCACCAGTACTACACGGCCTTGACTACTGTGCCTATTAATAAGACTATAGGTATAGAATTACTAGGTAGAATCATTCCTCCTGCTTCATTCTTCTTTTTCCAAATTGTTTTAAGTTCTCTAGTTCCTTTGCTGTTCCACATAAATTTCTTGTCTGTATCTACAAAGAATTTTTCTGGGATTCTGATAGGAATTGTGTTAAACTTGTATATTAATTTGGGGAGAGTTTACATCATTATTATGCTGCGATTTCCAGTCCATGAACACATTATGCTTATCATTTATTTAGATCTTTGATTTCTTTCATCAACATTGTGTAGTTTTCAGTGCACATGTTTTGTTAGATTTACACCTAAATATTTTACTTTGTGAGTGACTGTAAATAATATTTTAGTTTCAGTGTGTTCATAGCTAATATAGAAAAATAATTTATTCTAGGAGTTTTTTGTAGATTCATTGGAATTTTCCATGTGGAAAATTATGTCATCTGGAAATAGGTACAGTTTTATTTCTTCCTTTTTCACCTGCATGACTTTTATTTCCTTATATTGCCCTCTTGCACTATTGAGAACTTCTGGCTCTGTTGAGTAAAAGTGGTGCAAGAGGACATCCTTGCCTTTTTCCTGATTGTAGTGGGAAAGCTTCTAGCTTCTCACCATTAAGTATGATGTTCACTGTAAGGCTTGTGTAGACGTTCATTGCCAAGTTGATGAAGTTCCTCTCAATTTCTATATTTGTGAGAATATCCATCATGAAAAGGTGTTGAATTAATTGATTTATTTTGGATTAAACCAGTCTTGCATCCCTGGAATAAACCCCATCATGTACAGTTACTTTTATATATTGCTGGATTTTATATGCTAATATTATGGTATGGATTTTTATGTCCGTATTCATGAGGGATATTGGTATGTAGGTTTCTTTTTCTCTTTTTTTGGTATTGTCTTTGTCTGCTTTTGGTATCAGGTTAATATTAGCTACATAAAATTAATTGGAAACTATTTCCTCCTTTTCTGTTTTCCAGAAGGAATTGTATAGAATTCATATTAATTCTTCCTTAAATGTTTGGTAGAATTATCCAGTGAAACCATCTGGGTCTGGAAATATCTTTTTGGGAGGTTTTAAATTATGAATTCAATTTTCATAATGGTTATAGGGTTATCAAATTATCTATTTTCATATTGGATGAGTTGTAGTAGTTTGTGTTTTTCGAGGAATGGGTCCATTTCGTCTAAGGCGCTATGTTTATGTGTGTAGACTTGTTTGTTCCCTTATGAGGTCTGCAGGGTCTGTACTGATGTCCCCTGTTTCGTTGCTGTTATTGATAATTTGTGACTGGTCTTGCTTTTTCATTGTCAGTCTTGCTAGAGGTTTGCCAATTTTACTGATCTTTTCAGGAAAGCAGCTTTTGTTTTCACTGATTCCTCTATTTTTTAAATTTCAATTTTGTTGATTTCTGCTCTTTATTATTTCCTTCCTTCTAGTTGCTTTGGGTTTATTTTGCTCTCCTTTTCCTAGCTTCTTCATGTGGGAATTTAGATGATTGATTTGAGACTTTTTCTAATGTAAGTATTTAGTGCTAAAAGTTTCACTCAGGGCAGCTTTAACTGTGCCCCACAAATTTTGATATGCTGTATTTTCATTTTCACTCAGTTCAATGTATTTTTTCCCTTGGATTCTCTTTGACCTGTGGCTTGTTTAGAAGTGTTGTTTAAGTTCCAAGTGTTTGGAGACTTTTCTTGTTATATTTATGTTACTGATTTCTAGTTTGACTCCACTGTGATTGGAGAACATACTCTGAATGATTTTGACCCTTTTCATGTTGCTGAGTTTTATTTATGTTCCAGGATATGGTCCACTTTAATTGGATGAAGATGCACATGTTTAGGAGGGTAATTGGGATGATGGCAATGTAGAAACTTCTGTCAGTTTCTGCTTCTCATATTTGCAGCCCTGTTGCTTGGTGTGTATATATTTAGGATTGCTATATCTTCTTGGCAGATTTACCCTTTTATCATTATGTTACGTCCTGTCCCTGGTAATTTTGTTTGTTATGAATACTAATTTATCTGCTATTATGATAACCACTGCTACTTGTCTTTAATTAATGATATATCTTTTTTTATCCTTTTACTTCAACTTGAAAGCTGGAGCGATTTTCTTATAAACAGCCTATGGTTGGGTCATGCATTTTTAATCCACTCAATCAATGTTTGTCTTCATTGGTATATTTAGCCCATTTATATTTAATGTAATTATTGATTTGTTAAAACTTAAACTGCTATTATATCTTTTTGTTCTATTCTATTTTTTTGTCTGTATTCTTTTTCCTGCATTCCTTTAGGTTATGTTCACTGGTTTTTACAAATGCATTTTGATTTATCTGTATTGTTTTTGAGTGTATCTCTTGATAACCTTTTTAGTAGCTGGTATAGATAGTACATACATTATATATATATATATATATATATATATATATATATATATAAAACTATCACAGTTTACTGGTGTTATCATTTTACCATTTTGAGTGGGGTATAGAAACCTTACCTCCTTTTATGGTTTTCCCCATTTATTATAATTATTTTAAATATTTCCTCTACGTATATTTAGAAGCACATCAGACAGTGTTATCATGTTTGCTTCAACTGTCAAACATAATTTAGAAAGCTCCGAAGAAGGAAAGCTTATCGTATTTACTCACACCTTTACTTTTCATGCTCTTTTTCCGTCTTGATGTTCCAAGTTTCTTCTATCATCACCTTTCTATTTAGAGAAGTTCATATAGCAATTCTTTTGGGGTAGGTCTGCTGGCAAAGTATGGTCTCATTTTCATTTATCTGAGAATGTCTTCATTTCCCTGTCATTCCTGAACAGTGTTTTCACGAGGTATCCGGATTGGTAGACTTTCAGGATTCTGGATTGACAGCTTTTTCTTTCAGAACTTTCATGTGGCCTCTGTGGTTTCTGATGAGAAATCCTCTGTCATTTGAATTATGTTCCCCTCATAGGTAAGGTGTCATTTCTCTGGCTACTGTTAACATTTTCTTCTTTGCATATGGTCTTAAGAAGTACAGTTATCATGTGCCTTGGAGGAGGTTTGGGTTTATCGCATTTGGGGTGCTCAGCTTCTGGAATCTTTAGGTTTATGTCTCTTGCCAAAACTGAGAAATTTTCAGCCATCATTTTTTTGAGTACCTTTTTAGCCCTGCTTTCTTTCTCCTCTCCTTCTGGGATTCTGATGACATGAAAGTTAGATCTTTTGTTATAGCCCCACAACCCAGAGGCTCTGTCCCTTTTTTTTTAGACTGTCTTCTCTCTATTGTTGAAATTGGGTGATTTCTATTGTCCTCTCTTCCAGGTCACTGATTCTTCTCTCTGTCCCCTCCATCCTTCTATTAAGTGCGTGCAGTGAGCTGTTTATTTTGGTTATTGTATTTTTAAATTATAACATTTTCACTTTTTTAAAATATTTGTGTTTTTATTGAGGCTTTTCCCATTGTTTCATTTGTCTCCAGCTCACGAATGTTCACTTATGTGTTTCTGTCACGGCTGCCTTATAGTCTTTGTGAGATAAGGCTGACATCTCAGGTTTGGTGTGTGCTGACTGTCTTTTTTCCTTCAGTTTGAGGTTTTCTTGGTTTTGGTAAGAGTGGTTTTCTGTTGAAACCTGGGCATTTTTGTATTATGTTATGAGTCTCCAGATCTCATTTAAACTTGTGTTTTAACTGGCTTTTTCTGGCTCTGCTCTGCTGGGGTAGGGGCTCTGTTACTGGCAATGGAGGTCGAAGCCCAGGTTCCCCACCAGGTCTCTGCTGGCACCTGAGGGAGGGTTCTTGTCCTCACTGCTGGGCAGCCGGTAGGTGGGAGTCTGAACTCCCCACACGGTCTCCACTGGCACATCAGGGGGTGGTTACCACCCAGTGGGGAGGGAAGTCCCCCTCCCCACTTGGCTGCTCTGATGACACTGGCAGAGTCACTCTGGCCTCACAAGGGAGGATGCCCAGGCTCCCTCTCGGCCTTTGCGGTGTTTGGTGGGAGTGGAGCTGTACTGTCTGCAATGTGCTAAGTCACTTCTCTCCGGGCCCTCTAACTAGAGAGAGGTAACTTCAGCTGGGCCTTGTTGGCACCAGCGTTGGTGGCTGATTCAGTTCCAAGTCTGAGATCACAGCCCAAGGGAAAACCCCAGGGGGCCCAGCACCTGTTTCTTGGGTCCCTGGATCCCTAGCCAGTCTTCTTTCCACACTGCACAGCCTTCCACACATATAGTTTCCAGGGATTGGCTGTACCTGGTGGGAAAACTGTCTTCTCATCTTCCAGTCCCAGACCCTCTCTTCCCAGGGTTTTACCTCCTCTGACTGGCCTTGGAGAGAACTTCGGGAAGGATGTAGGCCCCCAGACCTACACATTCCTTTGTTTTTCTATCCAAGTGCCCAGTTCCTGCCTGGTCCCAGGAAAGCTGAGAGATCTGGGCTGGGGCTCAGGGTTCCCCTCACGGCCCGTATAGACCACCTCTATCAGGTGGCCACCTGTTGCAATTGAGGCCTCCTCACAGACCTCAGAGTTGGTACAGCTTAGACTTCTGTGCTCTTTAGATAAAAATATTACTGAAGTTCTGTTATTTAAATTGTAAAAATGATTTTTTTTCACAGAAAGTTCCTTTTGCGCTCGTGATTTTTTCTGTTTCCTGGTGGATGTTGGCGTGAAGACCATCCCTTAGGGGATGATGTGGTTAAACCACGCCCGTTTTCTGAGCCAGCAGTGCCAGATGTTATGCTCCTATTGCAGATGTGCTTCCAATTGTGAATGCTCCTGGGAATGGACCGATAATAGCCGCACAACACATTTCACGTGGGGCGTTTTCTAGTTGCTGTTGGCAAACGGAACAAACTTGCTTATTAAGCACACTGAGTCCTGACGTTAGGGTAGCGGTGCCAGCGGGGCCGGGTCTCCCTGCAGGGCCCTCTCTCGAAACGTCACGTCGCAAACTGAGCCGCTTGCTGGTTGCTGTGGATGGAGGAGGGGGGGGCGAACTTCCCCACAGCTCCCACTTTGGATAATGCCATCGGACCTTCTGAGATTCAGAACTATTCCAACTGCTTGAATCTTGCCGCTTGTAAATTTTAAAAAAACGTTAGATTTGCATTTGAAAACATGTTCCAGTGTGTTCATGAAGGCAGCTTATGTGTGAGAGCCGTGCTTTTCATTCCACCCAGAATATGTGTTCTCAGTGAGTTCTGGACCTTCTGGTACCGCACTCACACACACACACACACAAACAAGCACAGCGGTCCTGATGTGAAGATTTTGGTAATGTGTTTTTGTACAGGGCATAAAAATATATCTCTGTAATTACATGATATTTAGTGATTAGATAATTACGGATAATTGCATGGGGTAGTTCTAAGTGCTAAAGTGTTACCATAAGATCTAAAATGTACAAATTGCATAATAATTATTCTTAGGGGTTATTTGGTAATTCTGAGCATAATTATCATGTGATCTGCAGTGCATGTAATTAATGCATAATCACATGGATTTTGCCTTCGTAACTACTTCGCCCTTGTTATAAAGCTCTTTGTCATAACATTTGAGTATAAATATAATGTAATTGGCTCCCAGATACAGTACATTAAGCCCCGTGATAATTGCTTTCACAGTAACAATAGCCCTTATTTCACTTCAAACGCGTGGCTCTTAAGCAGCGCGGGGTCACGAAGAACAAGTCGCCAGGGCGTGGAGGCAGAGTGGCGCTGAGTGACGGCCACTAGGCGCGCTTCTGGGTGAGGAATGCCTTTGCTGTGACCAGACCTTTCCAGGTAGAAGAGTTTGCATCTTTGACTTGGAGCCTCTCTTCTAAGGCGGCGCGCGCCCCTGCCCTGCAGCAGCCGGCCCCTGCATATAGCAAAGCACCCACCGCATTTCAGGTGGAGGGGCCGCAGAGGGCTGGAATTTCTGTAAGGAGAAGATCTCGTAATAAACTGCAGTGAGCGGGACCTTGCCCGATGGATGACATTGTGGGAGAACACCTGGAACAGCAGCGGTTACTCAGAGACGGAAACGGGAGCTCTGGCTCAACTTCCATGTCGTTAACGCAGTTCCTGCAACTCTCCCCGCAGGTCTCACGTGGCAGGATGGCTACACCCAGCACGTGATGGCGCGGGAGCTCGCCAGCCTTCCCCAGACCTCCCCGCGACGCCCAGAGGCCTCCGGCACAGCCAGGTAAAGTGGGCTTGGTTTACGGCGCCTCGCCGGCGGCCACGCCGGCATCCACCTGCCCTTTTCCTTGTTTCACGCAGCAAAGGACCCTGTCTTTCTGTGTAGACTTTCCAGGAGGCTGGAACGTGTGTGACGGAGCAGCAGGGACTCCCTCCATGGGGTGCTGGCCCTGCCCAGGGGAAGGTTGTAGGAGCGACCCGCCCACAAGGGGCCGTCCTCACCGGCAGACGTGCCCAAAGGTCCTCCCCGCCTTCCTGAGACCCTCGGAAGCTCTGCATCTTCAGAGCCTTGGTGGAAAGCAGAGGAGTCAGTAATTCTCACTTCCCAGTAAGAATTTATGTCCACTTTAGTACAAAAAGCAAATTAAACCGTGAAAGGCGTGCCGTTCCCTAAGCACGGCAGCCCGTGTGAGCTGGATTCATTCCATCTCGTCCTCTCTGCACACGTGCGGAGGTGCAGACGCCTTGCCCACTCGTGCGGGGGGGACACAGACCCCGGCAGCTGAGGACTCGGCCCACAGACAGAGCGCCGGGCGCGGGCCGCCTCAACCCCGAGCCGGCGTTTATACAGCAGGGAGACAACCTTCCCCCCAGGCTTCACTTGGAAGTCCACTCTTCCCTCAGAGAGTGAGTTTTCTCTGTCCATAGCCTCAGTTAAAATAATCTCAGTGACAGAAACATCAGCCGTCTGCCTTCCTGCCCGTGCTGCGGAGCCGAGGAAGCAGCTAGGCCACCAGGTCCTGCAGGATTAAATGCACCAAATGTGAAAGCACGTTCACCGTGGCGGCTCTCACTGGCCAGACCGTGAGTTTCTTGAGGGTCAGAGCTGTCCTTTGTCTTTCTTGCTGGTATACTGAGCTTTAACAAGGAGAGTGTGCCACTGTAGTCTGTTCTGTAAAAACAAAACACAAAAACCAAAGTCAAGCTATCCTGAATTTCCATTTTCATCTGGGTGAGTTCAGACTCGTCACGCTGGTCTTTCAATGCCATCTGGGCATTTCAGCACCGCCCGCCGCTCCTTCCCTCCTGTTGAAGATGTACCTGAGTGGGGCGCACTGTTCCAGACAGCCCTGACCTCCACTGAGGAGGCCAAAGGGCAGAGGGATAGGAGAACTGGGCAGACCGAGCAGGAACAATTCTTTACGTAGTCTAGACAGTCAGCAAGTACGGCGGAAAGGCCAGACTGTCGTCAGGGAAAGAGCACTTCCAGAGAGAACAGCCCTGAGAAATCAGACACGGTGAGACCATGGACAGACACCTGGGTCACCACGTTCTTACCAGCGTTAATATTGTCATTTAAAGTAATTGTCCATTCGTTATGAAAAATGGTTACTTCGCTTTTTTAGATTACAAGTGAGATTAAAAGTTTACAAGTACACATATGTAGGGATTGGAATTCTCTGTATGGATTTCCTGTGCGTGACCTTTGTCCACATACAAAGTATTTTTTGTATTTTTCTGCATAGTCTTGTTATTTAAGGCTAGTAACTCTTCACGCGCCATACTTTATAGAAGTAGCTTTCCGGTCTGTTCCGTAGATGGCACGAGGTACAGTTGCCAGCAGAAAGGGAGCTCATAGCCCTCTCGAGGTGGGAGTTCTAATTTCTTCCTTGAGGGTGTTAATTCCCTCCCCCCTCGCCCGCTCTGCCCCGGAGAGATGGGCTTCCTGGGCGGCACCAGCAGGTCCTTGGCCTCGGGCTGGGTGGGTTTGGCCGTGGTGCACCCCTGGCTGGGAGGGCGGGAAGGCATCGCACCCACGGCTCTGCCAAGGTCATGGCTGCTTGGACCCCCGCTGTGACCCATTAACTCCTCCCTCCCATAGACCCAGCCTTTCTCCACCGTCAGCCTGTCGGTTCTTTTGGTCCTGCTCTGTCTTTGCGAACAGTTCCTTTATTAAACTGCCGGACGTCCCGTTTGGAGATGCTGTGTGTCCTATGGGGCCTCTGCCTGGTGACAGGAATCCTGGTCACCCACCCTCTTCTTCCTCAGCTTTTGTCAAGGTTACAGGATCGTCATGATACACACGTAATAGTTTTCCTTCTTTTCAGAAACCTTCTGCAAAACTTTCTTTAGTGTTGAAATTGTCTGCTGCCTGGTATATATTTTTAAATGATCTTTCTTTGTAGGTAAATCTCATAACACTTTCATTGTCTTCTGAGATTATTGGTGAAATAGGCCCACAGATTTTACATTTTTGCAGAGAACTATTATCCTTTTCATAGGGATTTCCAAATTTGTTAACTTAGTGTGAGTCACAGTACTGTATTATAATTTAAAAACTCATTCACCATATGTGTAATTATCACACCTTTGCCATTGATTTTTCTCTTTACCCTTTTAACACAATTTTTAAAAATAATTATCTCTTGGACTTTTCTCTTTTCACCATTCCTAGATTTATTGTTTTTATGAAACTTTCTGAGCTGAAAGTTTTGTTCCTAATTTTATTTATTCATTGTTAAAAAAGCAGTGAAATCACTTAAGGCTATGCATTCGCCTATGAGCGTGGTTTTGGCATCATCCTGTAATGTTGATGGGCTCATTTGCTTTTGTTCTAAATTATCTGTAATTGTAATTTTATATCCTTTGGGAGCAGTAAGTGTAGGCTCTTTCCTTTGTTCATATTTATGTGCTCTTTAGACTTTAAATCAGTGTCTAGTTTTATTGCATTTTAGTTAGAGAATGTGACATGTTCAGTTTTTACTTTTTAGAAATTTGGGGTTCTCTTTGTGGCCTAGTTTATACCACACTTTTATTAATTTTCAACGGATACTTCAAAAAACTATTGTATCGGGCTTCCCTGGTGGCACAGTGGTTGAGAGTCTGCCTGCTGATGCAGGGGACACAGGTTCGTGCCCCGGTCCGGGAAGATCCCACAGGCCGCAGAGCGGCTGGGCCCGTGAGCCATGGCTGCTGAGCCTGCGCGTCCGGAGCCTGTGCTCCGCAACGGGAGAGGCCACAACAGTGAGAGGCCCGCGTAAAATAAAACAAAAAAACAAAAAAAAAACTATTGTATCCACTATTTACAGTGTACGGATTTTTATATATAGTTTATAATCATATATAAAATTTATAATTACATATAAATATAAATTATATTACTCAAAATCAAATATCCTTATTTATATTTTTATTTATTGAAATTTCTCAGACAAAAACTATTTCCATAAATTTTCCTTCCATTTTTAACATATTTTGCTTTACACACTTTGGGTTCTGACGTTCAGCCCATACGCACTCACAGCGTTTCTCCTTCACGGTGGATCATCACACCTGCTGCCGTTTTTAAATGGAGACTTCATCATCTTTAGTGCTTTTTGTCTTGATCCCACTTTTCTAAAATCGGTATTACCATTCCTGTGTTGTCTCTGTTTTGCCGTCTAATTAATCCTTTAAAATTCTCCCCTTTGGAGCCTCTTACTTTGCATGCAGCATTTATAAATGACATCAGGTGGCATTTTTTACAGCCCCTCTGGCCAGAGACCCCTGATCTCTCTGCTTTCTTTCTTTCCCTCTCTGGCCTGTGACTGGTTTACTTTCATCATCTTTAGTGTTTGTAACTATGTATCTTACTTCAAATTCGGTCCGTGGCCATCACCTTTAGGCTTTCCAGGCAGTTTTTGAAGTGACAGGTCTGAGTCACTATTAATGGAGGAATCCCACCTTTGGACCCCCCACCCCCTTCCCAGCGCATCCCTGGCGCCTGGCACGTGCCATGTACAGGTGGGTGTCCAGCCCAGAGCTGTTGACTAAAGAAGGAAGGAAGGCATGAAGGGTCTTGTGACTTTTGTTTATTACCTGGGTAACCACACCGACCAAGAATCCTGCCTGACCTTCATTCCACAGGGTACTTCCAGAGCTTTCTGTACCCTGTAGATGTGTGAATATCCACAGTCAGCAATCTTGTGACAGGACAGGTGACCTTAAAAGAGATGAAGGAACTGGCCCCAAACCAGTGACACATTCAGGAGGTAGCAGTAAGCTCAGAGTGTGGTGTCAGGACGCCCAGCCCCAGTCTTGCGGGGAGCAGAGCAAGCCTGCCTGAGAGCCTGGAAGAGGCAAAGCCGTGTCGTGGATGCTGCGTGAGGGACAGACGCCTGGAGCCTGGGGACACCCTCTGCTGAGGCCCCTGATGGCCAGAACAGATGGGGGTGGGGTGGGCAGCAATGTTATCGAGGACTTGACTGAGCCGTGAATTCTGTTTACATGAAAAATAAAATGGCACCGAAATGATCATTAGACAAGGTTGGGATTATGGAGAAAGGAGTGAGAACCAGGTCACTGTGTGCTCTTTGCAAAGATTCTGTTTATAATTCGGATTTTTTTTTTCCTGAGCACATTGGGTGACAGCTTAAAGCATCCCATGTTATTGGAGCCTGAAGGTCAGTGCAAGGAAGTGGGAAAGGGACCAGTGGAGACCGGCGTGTAAGGACTACATTCTTAGTATTTTGAGGGAGAAAATGTACACTTAGAAAGTTTTGACCTACTTCAAGCCGAACGACAGGGCAAAAGTCAGTCTGAGAGCTAACTGCCACAGTGTCGCACACACAGAGATGGACGCTCTCTTCGCTGCTGTGACGTATTACAGTGTCACAAACGGTCCTCCAGCAGCGGACACGCAGGGAAGATGAATAAGACAATTTCAAGACACATTTGTGAGGTGGTTCTATCTGCATTGATTAGCAATTAGTGAGAAAAATAGATAAAGTACCAGAAAAGTAAATTGACTTCAGTTAAATTACACACAGAACATGAAATTTCATCCATTAAAAAATGGTCAAGGAAGCCGTAGCCGTGATTTGAGATGCAAAGAACCGTGCAGCCCCTGATCATTTATATGCCTATTAAGTCCGAGCCAGTGTGACTTGAAAAGGGCATCAGAAGTAAAAACAGGACAGTTTTATCAATCGCAATAATTAAACACAAATGTGAAGATTTTCTGTAAGTCCCAGCTTTTATGAAATACGTACAGATATCAAACCCCTAACATTCTTGAAAATGAGACTTTCTACATGGAAACACTAGCCGGGAGCCTGTTCTCCGTTACTCCAAGTGGGAAATCTACAAAGAGGTACACACCCGCCTAAAACCCCAGTACCTTCCCTAAATCACAGTAAAGACCCACATATAAGGAACAGATTGTCATATTTGGATATAAAATACTTAAAACATTGTTTCCTGGTCCCTGAAAGTGGGTATGGTTGTTAGCAAACAGGCACTTTATTTGTAGTAACACAGCCTCACCCAACATCTGCAACACACATAGGCTCACACGACACACACACAGCACACACACACAGATACACACGGCACACACACGACACACACACACAGGTAAATACAGGTACACACCCAGGCACATACAGACACACAGACACACACAGATACACACGGACACACACAGATACACACGACACACACACACAGGTAAATACAGATACACACCCAGGCACACACAGATACACACGGACACACACACAGGTAAATACAGATACACACCCAGGCACATACACATACACAGACATGCAGACATGCACGGACACACACAGAGACGTACACAGACGTACCCTCATAGACACGCCTGCAGGCATGCACGCGTGGTGACCCCACCCTCGGCCACTGCAGATGCCTCGTTGCCATCAGGATGGAGGTCACTTCCGTCACAGAGCACCGTTCTCACTGTTGGACTGCGGCAGAGTGCCCGGGTCAGCCTGGGAGACAGGACGGTGTCCTGGACCTGAAGAGGCCATGGATGTCCCGTCCCCATGAGGAGTGGGTGTGGCCGGGGCCGCTGACCCTATAGATCCCCAACTGCGAAGAAGCCCGGTTTTATTTGTCTGGTTTCTGGGCGCAACCAGAGCTGGCCTCGCCACGTGACCCAGTGATGCGCCGGGGCTCGGTCCCCTCAGCTGGACGATGGGGCGATGATTCTTCGTCCTCAGGTTGTTGTCTGAGACGACACCAGGCTGGCGGGGCAGCAGACCCAAGCCCATCGGGATCCTGACCTGGGGCACCCAGGGAGCTTGTCTCGCTTGGGTCCTGAGCTGCGCGGGACACGGGCTCTGGTGTGCAGTGGAGTAGAGGCCGGGCAGCCGCAGTAACAGAGGTTCCGGAGCCCTGAGGCTCCCGGGCCCGGGGCTGGTGCACATCTTCTGAGGTGACCTGGGCAGGCCGGGTGGCCCCCTCCGGGCACAGGCCGTGGGCTGTATTCTGGCTACAGCGAGAGGCAGCGGCCAAACAGCGAGCCAGCCCTGCTGTGCTGGATGCGGCCCTGCTTTCAGCTCCCAGGCTGTGGGTAGCCGCAGGCTGCACGCGTCCTCTGTCCCTCTGCCCACGCTTATGGCCTTTCCATCCCCACCTACCCCACCCCATCCAGGCCAGGGAGCCGCAGGACGTCCACTTCTGCACGTAAGAACACCTCCTTTTCTACAATTAACATGGCTTTTATCACATTTGGTACATTTGTAAATAAAAATGAAGATCAAAAGCTATGTCTCTCCAAATACAAAGTCAGAGAAAAATGGGAATAAATGAAGAAAACAGCGAATGCGTCCTTGTCCTTCCCACGTGCCGAAACCACACATGAACGGCGTGTGAGCTCTGCCTCTTTTGGTGGTCTGGGATATTCTTGTTCACATCTAGGGCACTTGCGGTGGTTATAGAAAATAAGACAAACTTAAAGCCCCATATTTACTTACATGAAGATCAAATGAGTTTAGTAGGTGAGGAAACCCCACGTACATTGTATGTAAACATCAGGGAGCACTTGTGTGCAGTTATCTATGATTCACAAGTCACCGCACGTTTACTGAGCCCCGGCACAGAGCAGAGCTTGAGATCGTGTGTGGTCCAGCTCTTTCCCCACAAACAGTGTCTGTGGTTGTCAAAGAGTTTGACGGGGACTGAGTACTGTGTTTTATATAATTTAAAAAGTGCATTTTCTTAAAAGAAAAAGAAAACAAGACATGTTTTTTCCAAGTAAGTCCATAATCTGCATCACTGCCATTCACCACAATAATCAGTTTGTTTTCTGAAGTTCACTCCCAGTGATAAACGATCTTAGTCACAGAGACGCTTTTCCTAACGCTGGAAAAGTGCCATCTGAGAGGTCAGCGGTGGGAAAGGCTACAGCTGTAAAGCTGACTCGGCGTCACCCCAGAGCCTGCCAGGTGTTTCCAGGCTTGTTCTTTCGGTGGACGCTGTTCTCAGTGCCGACGGTGACTTGGTCTCCGTGCAGATTCTGGGCAGAGCAATGCACAAGAGAAACCCCCAAGAACAAGGTCCCTTCTTCCAAGCAGCCTGTCAGGATCGCTTCCTGCCTTTTGCGGTCCTCGCGCTCATCCTTCACAGCTGGAGGTCTTTCTCATGACATCACTCTGACACCAGCCCACTACCCTCTCTTCCTCTTTTAAGGGCCACAAGGTCACACTGGGGTACCGGGAGGGCCCCCCACCTTAGGGTCAGCTGAGTAGCAAGCTGATGCCACCCGCTCTGCCCCCCGCTGCGCCATGCCACGGAACCCCACGCGGTCACAGCTTCCAGGAGTCGGGATGTGCTGTCGTGAGCACGACCCCCTCACGCAGTGTGCCCCTACCCCATTCCTCTGCACATGGGGGACGCTGGCTGAGATGGTGGGGTCCCAGAGCAAGTGGATGGTAGGACCAGGGCTCTCCAGTTGCCCCTCCCCACACTGAGGAAACCTCTCTGCCACTCAGGTTCTTGTTGGGCTTGAGTAAGTGCTAGCTGTTTCCCACATTCTAGTTTGTCTTCTGTCCCCGGTGGTCGGGGGTGCTTCTTAAGAACATACTCTAGGGCTGGCCCTCTTCTCAGGGTCACTCACCAAGTCCGCACAGTGTCCAGCCGCCAGGCTCAGGGGGCGCATGAAAGTTTCCAGCTGCAGTTGGTGAGAGCAGCGGGGGCCGGGCTCTCGCCACCTGGCCTGACGCCCGGGTCCCCACGTGGTCCCTGCGGCCACCCTCCCTCGCTGTGGCAGCGTCTGTCAGCGGAATCAACGCCACGCCCCGTGGACTGGCTCACGCTTTCCTTTTGCTTTGCAGGAGCTCAAAGCAGAGTGTCCAGGACAAGCGGAGCCTCAGCCTCGAGGGCGACGTGCTGGCCGAGGCCCTTCAGCGCTACCTGCCCTACCTGGAGGCCCTGTCCCAGGCCGCCATCCCTGATGTGTTCCCCGGGCTGAAGCCGGACAGGCCGCCGGCCCAGGTGACCCTCAGAGCCCCTCTCTGGTCTGGGGTGTGTCTGCCCCTGCTGGAGGCTTCCTCCGGGCACACACAGGGAACGTTTCCTATGGCTGTGGCATCGCTGGGCTTTTCTCCTGTGTCTCGGGCTAGCGGGGGGGCCGGGGAGAGACAGGGTGCGTCTCCACCCTTTCGGGAGGACCTGCGCTTACCACCTGGACCCGGGACCCAGCTGCGGGGTCCACTGTGAGGCAGGACAGCAGGAAGTCGGTGGGCACAGGGTGAGCAGCCATCCTGGTTGCCCGAGACTGTCCTGGTGTCGGCACTGAGGTCCTGTGTCCCAGGGCGGTTCTCCTTACGCAACCTGCCCTCGGGGGCGCCCTGCGTGCGGCAGCTGTCAGGTTCTCAGTGCAGGTTCATTCTGTACCAAGGCCAGTCTGCTCTAGAGCCATTCCAGGACTCGAAGCCCATTGAAAAGAACAGTTTATAGAAATGATGAGAAATCTCATAACTTTCTAGATGGGAAAGTATGCATGATTTTATGACAACCGGTTAAACCAGAGTTGCCAGCTTTTGACTAGCCTAGAAGAGACGGGTCTAGAAGTGGTGTCCAGGGCCAGAGGCCCTCATGCATCTTGAGGGTGGACTTGGGGAAAGCATGGAAGTCCAGGTGCTCTGGGCACGTGGGGTGTTCGGCAGCCACATTCACGCTTCTTTCTGTGGAAGGTTATTTCCGCCAATGGAATTTGACCCATTTTAAGCCTGATGCCGTGCTGGAAGATGGATGAAAGCCCGGGACGCTTTGCTCCCCTCACACCCCCCAGATTCATCCCAAGGCGGCAAGGCCCTGGGACACTGGGGGAGCGATTTGGGCCACGCCTTCACTCGCTCTCCTGTCACTTCAGCCAGCTCTGGGCTGGATGTTGGGCGGCACACATGTGGTGGCCGTGCGGGGTGGCTGAGCTCGGTTAGCTCCCTGGACCAAGAGTGGCCTGAAGCCAGCTGGAGGGGCCTGAGTGGGCCCCTGACTCCGCCACGCTCGCCTGCTGTCCACGCCTGCGAGACGCAGGAATTAGGAATAAGCTGCAGCGACTGTAGGGACTTGTTGACGGTGGGGTCTTTGAGCCTCCGGGAGGTGCAGTGGTGACGCAGGTGAGCAGCCGACACGGCTCCGGGGGCAGATGTGCTGCTCTTCCGCTTGCACTCAGGCCCTCACATGGATCCGGGGAACTTAGCGCAGAGCCCTTCCAGCCCTGACTTGTGCACACGGTGGGCCCAGCCCTGTGCGTGTTCTCCAGGCGCCTTCCCCACTGGAGGAGAAAGGTGACTGCTGTCTTTGCCAGGACCGTGCATTCCTCCCGGAGCTGTACCCTCGGCACTGGGCTGCCTCGGACAGGAGTGATCACATCCCGACCTGCCCTCCCTTCTAGGAAACATTGATGGGGAAACAAAATGGCTGTCCCTGGTCTTGTCCAGCGTTCCGTCAGCAACGGAAACCGCCCATCAAGTTTGCCCTCCGTAATCTTTAAAACTCCCGCCCAGTGGAATGACCACACCTCGTGGTCCGGCTGGACCGTGCCGGTTTGTGCCTGCTGCCCCATCAAAATTACCAACAAGCCCCTTTTCCCTCTCAGAAATGTCCAGTTTGAATGATGAATTCTGTGGTCATCTCACCACACAGCTGTTTCAGCATGGCAGTCACAAGGATTATTCGAAAATGAGCACTTGGTGGCATTTTGGCTCAGGTATTTTTATCCTATGTTAAGATGGATGCTTCTCAATATTTAAAAATGCATGAAAACCTGGAACTCATTATTTTCTCTGTCCAGGGTTTAAATGAGGAGAAAGCTCTTCATCATCATCCCTGTAATAAACTGAGACAGTCTTCGTGCAGACTTTTGCCAGGGATTTGGGCAGTGTTTTCTGATCCCCTCCGCTCTTGGTTGATGAAGTATTTCAGTTGGAAATGTAAGCTTTCTACACTGATGATCTTTCAAGGTGCAACCAATTTGCAATGAATTATTTTATGAATCATCTTTTCTATGTATGTGTCATCAAAAATCTAGCTGTCATAGACAGAGAAATGCTGTGAACTTATCATCTTTAGAGGTTTAGTACTAATTACTTCCTGAAAGAAGCCAGAGGGAGTAAAATCACACTCCTCTTAGAACCGCCCAGCCCCAAGCCCTGATGCACAGTTGTGCTCTTATCATCACCAAATCAATGCAGTTACTGCTTCTGCATTGTTAGTGGTGGAAACCAGCTCCCACTTTTATCAACCACAGTAGGGCTGGTTCATTACAGAAAACATTGTAGGTCCCAGTTTATTCTATGCTTTGGAGAAGGTTTAAACCGAAATTCATCATTTGGAAATACCATGAATTAACCGATTTATTTGTAATCCTTGTTTTACGCATTTTTATTGTGCAAGAAACTGTGCTAGGTGCTGGGATTTTACATTCCTGCCCTCTAGGATTTTACAATCTCACTGAATGAGGGAGACACAAAGATACATTTAAAAGCAGAGCAGGTGCTGTAATGGAGGGAAGGCTGAACTTGAACCAGGTGGGCACGTGGGGTCAAGGGCTTCCCAGGGGCTGGGCGTTGGAAGAACAACCAGAAGTCGGCAGTTGAAGATGCTCAGATGAGCTCAAAGTGCAGCATGTCAAGAGGTCCCCCCGGTCTACCGCGACAGCAGGAATAAGCCAAGGGAGCTAGTAAACCATAGCCTTCAAAGACAAAAACAAAACCCAGAAAGCTAGGATACAAAGAAACCTGAATGAACTAAATTCAGAAAGGGATGAGCTCATTCTCGGGGAGAGAAGACCACCGCTGCTTTCCCACAGGCAGGAACCACGGCGGGGAGAGGAAGAAGGCGGCCTAGGGTTTAAGGACTGTTGGCAGCGGAGCCTGGCGTGAGGGTAGAGCCCAGAGGCAGGCTGCACAGAGCACTGAGTGCTGGAGATAGGACACTGGAGGGTGGGAGAGGGGGACAAGGACTGAGAGATGTCCTTCCAAGGAACTCCGGGCCTTTCTGAGCACACCTCAGCCCTCCGAAGGGTTGGGATGAGGCTGCATGGTGGAGAAAGGTCTGTGAATAGCATGCAGAAAGCCAGGAAAAGAAGTCTTCAGCGACTCACAACGGTACTGGGCTGTGAATCAGAGAGAGCTCCCCTGGTTCAGAAAACCGGCAGCTGTCTGCAGAGCATGAAGCGATCCTCAGGGTTGCGCTGGGGCTTGGATCTGAGCCCTTCTGAAGAAAGGGCCCCAGTCCTGCCCTCAACATCACTGTAGTCAGTAGTGACTGAATCTGACCGCCTCTGCGACAGAATCCACACCAACGTCAATGACAGATTTCATGGACTCAGCTGCCACATCAGCAGGCTGAGCAAAGAAGGGACCCTCCGCTTCCTAGGGTTAAATATCGTTTACTTCATCCTTCTTTACTCTTAAACAAAATTTCCAGCGTACAGTAACAAAGTGGGAGACACATGAAGGAACAAGAAGATGTCGCTCTTGGTCAAGAGAGTAAAGAGTCGATAGGAGAAGATCCAGGTATGACTCATTTGTTGGGATTATTGGAAAAGGATATCTTAATAATTAGGATAAATACGTTAAAGGATTGAGTGGGAAAGGTGGAAAAGCATAAACGAACAAGTGGAAAATTGTAGCAGAGAGATGGAAAGAGTAAAAAAGAACCAAATGGAAATGCTACAAATTAAAGTAATAAGATCAGAAGTAAAGAATTCATTTGAGGAGCTTAATGATAGACTAGAGAGAGTAGAGGGAAGAATCAGTGAATTTCAAGTCAGCTCAATAGAAATGATCAAAAATGAAACAAAAAGAACATATTGTAGGGCTTCCCTGGTGGCGCAGTGGTTAAGAATCTGCCTGCCAATGCAGGGGACACGGGTTCAAGCTCTGGCCCGGGAAGATCCCACATGCTGCGGAGCAACTAAGCCCATGTGCCACAACTACTGAGCCTGCGCTCTAGAGCCCTGAGCCACAACTACTGAGCCTGTGCACCACAACTACTGAAACCCGCGCACCTAGAGCCCGTGCTCCGCAACAAGAGAAGCCACTGCAATGAGAAGCCTGCACACTGCAACAAAGAGTAGCCCCCACTCGCCGCAGCTATAGAAAGCCTGCATGCAGCAACAAAGACCCAACGCAGTCAAAAATAAAAAAATAAATTTATTTTAAAAAAGATTATATTTTAAAAAAGAGTGCAAAATGGAACAAAACATCCAGGATACATGGTGCAATTTCAAATAACTCTAACACAAGTATAATTGGAATCCTAGAAGGGAAAGAGAAAGAGAATGAGGCAGAAGAAATATTTAAAGAAATAATGGCTGGGGTTTTTCCAAAATTGACAAAACATCAAAACATAGATCCAAGAAGCTTAGTGAACCTCAAGCAAGATAAATACAAATCTAGGCATATCATAATCAAATCGGGGGAAAACCAAAGATAAAGAGGAAATCTTAAAGGTATCCTCAGGGGAAAAAGACCCCTTACATCTAGGGGAATGATTATAAGAATGAAGTCTTACTTCTCATTAGGAGACCATAAAACAATGGAAGAACATCTTTAAAGTACTGAAAAGGAAAAAATGACCAAACAAATCCTGTCAATTTAGACTTTTATATTGTTCAAAACTGTAGGTGAAACAGGAAGAATCTGTGTCTGGAAGACTCATACTCCAGAAATGCTAAAGGAAGTTCTTTAGCTTAAAGAAAAATGATATCATATAGAAGCCAATATCTACAAAGGGGATGAAAAGAACCAGAAATGGTAAATTTGCAAGTAAATATAAAAGATACACACACATAACATATATGAATTTTTGGATAAAAGCTATTGGATATTTGAAGCAAAATAATAAAAATGTATTTGTGGGGTTTTTAGCTTACGTGGAAGAAAACTACATCACAACAGGACCACAAAGAGTAGGTAGGAACACTAATTATACTGTTGTAACTTTTTGTTGATTTGTGAAGTTCTGTGATATTATTTGAAGGTAGACTGTGATAAATTAGACACATTATAATTTTTACAGCAACCATTTTAAAAATAGGCAAAAATAGGTATTACTGAAGGTCAATTCAGAGATAAAATGGAATGCTAAAAATGCTTCATTTATCCATAGGAAGGAAAGCAAGGAGGAAGAGAGGAAGAAAGATCAGATGGGTTGAATATAAAGCAAATATCAAGAAAGTAGAATTAAATCCATCCATATCAATAATTATATTAAATACAAATGGATTAAGCCCTTCAAATAAAAAGCAGAGATGTTCAATCTGAATAAAAATTAAAAAACAAGCTTCAACTATATTCTACTAAAGCCAACGCACATGAAATAGAAAGACATATATAGGTTGGAAGCAAAAGTATGGAAAATATACACAATGGAATCTCTAAATATAAGAAAACTGGTGTGACTATATTGACATTAATCAAAGTACACTTCAAGACAAATACTATTAGATATAGAGACGTTTTATAATGAGTAAATGGTCAATTCATTAAGATGACATAGAAATCTTTTTATGGACCTAATGTCAGAGCCTCAAATACATAAAGCAAAAATATGAAACTCTTAAAGAGAAATGTACAAGTCCACAATCATTTTTAGAGATTTCAGCTTTCCTCTCTCAGGAACTGATTATACAGATTAAATACCAGTAAGGATATAGAAGGTTTGAACAACACCATCAACCAACATAACCTAATTGATATTTATAGAATGATACACCTAAAAACCACTGAATACACATTATTTTCAAGTACACATAGAGTATTTCCCAAGATGGATCATGTGCTGAGCCGTAAAGTAAGTCTCAACAAATGTCAAAGGATCAAAATCATACAGAGAAAGATATTAAAGAAGAGAAAACTATAGATGATTATCTCAGAAATACAGAAACAAAATTTCTAGACAAATCAAATCCAACAATATAAAAAAATAATAATACATCATGATCAAGGGAGATTTATTCCAGAAATGCAGGGCTGGTTACATCTGAAAATTAATCAGTACAACTTACCATATTAACAAGGAAGAGAAAAGCTATATGATAGTCTCAAAAGTAAAAGCACTTGACAAAAGCCAACATCATGATAGAGACCTACAGCTAACACCATACTGAATGAGGAAGAATGAATGCTTTCTACTTCAGATCTGGAATTCCACAAGGATGTCTGCTTTTACCTCTTCTGTGCAACATTGCCCTGGAGGGCCTAGCTCGTGCAATAAAGCAAGAAAAAGGAATAAAAGGCATCCAGATTACGTGATCATCTTTGTAGAAAATTTGGTGGAATCTACGAAAAAGCTACTAAGACGAATAAGTGAGTGTGGAAATGCTGTGGAATGCAGAGTAAATATACAAATAAATATACAAATATACAAACGTCAGTTAGGTATTGGAATTATAAAAATATCATTTGTAATAGCATCAAATATTATGAAACAACTAGACATAATCTAACAAAAATATGTGTAAGGCTTTAAACGTTGAAAATTTTGAAACATTGAGAGTAATTAAAGAAGACCTACGTTCGTGGAGATACACACCATGATCACGTGTGGGGGACTCGGCAGTGCTAGGGTGGCAGTTTCCCCCAAACGGTCCTATAGACGTGACACCTCCGTTTACAGAGGGAAACGGAGGCTGAAACAGACAGAGTGAAATGTTCACTTTCAGATGCTTAATTGGTGGAATTCTTGTTCAACTTTTTCATGTTTGTTTTTTAAGCCAAAAAGAAGGTCCCCAAGTTGCCTTCTTGGAAGCCAGTTGAGCACAGTTCTGCGTTTTCCATCAGCCAGCCTGCAGGATGGGCCTGCTTCTCTGTGGCACTGCCTGAAGCCAGGCCTGGGGCCACATCCAGCTCTGCTTCTACTCACCAGAGATCCTGTCTCCTTACCCACAAAATGAGGAGTCTGCAGACACCAAAATGTCACGTCTGTTGAGAGGGTCAAAAAGAAGTAAAAACACATGAAGCCAAAGAATGGCCTGGCGCTGGCACTCAGAACACACCACCCACGTGGGATGGTTATCCTGAGGTCCTCCGGGTGGACGCTGCAGGCAGCTGACCTGCAACCCCACGCCTCGTGCTCACCCGGGCTGGACAGAAGAGCGGACTGCAGCTCTCCCTCAGTCCATTCCCTTTACCTCTGCTTGCGGGCATGAGGGTGTGGGGTGCAGCTGCCGCAAAGGACAAAGTGCAAAGCGGGAGGAGTGCCCAGTGAAGCAGAGGTGATGCAGCAAGAAGGTAGTGCCACGGGGAGACGAGAACCAACGTGCGCGTCCTGTCGTCAGCCGTCTCTGTAGACTAGTTCCAAGCTACGTAATGGAGCATCGTTTGCAGATATCCGTAACTTAACATCCACGCTTTGTACTGCTGTGAACTTTCTGCAAAATTCATTGATCCTGTGGTTTAGAACTTAACACCTCTTCAGCCTCAGATTTTGTGAACCCTAGAAACTGGGGACTGATTTTTCTAACTGATAGTTCTGTATCTGAGCCGCAGATAGCGTAGCTGTCGTGGTCAAAGGTAGACCAGTGTGAGGCTCCTCTGAATGCAGAAATGTTTTTGTCCTGGGGACAGTGCTGTCAGTAAGAATCACACCTCCAATCTACTGCCCCTGAACGTGGGCGGGTAGCTGAGAGCCTGAACAGGACTGAGCACTGACGGCTTCCCACTGTGTGGAGACAGACCAGCTTTTGCCAGAATCACCCTCTACGGCCCGAGCCCAACAAGGCAGAGCAGTCTAACCCCAACTCTCCGTTAATGAGCCGGACGTGAGGGTTGCCGAGACTCACCCCCAGCCCCCCAATCTTGCCGCCTCCAACGGCATCACGGGGCCGTCTCATTAGGAAGCCTGTGGACAGCCCCACCGCCGTGTGCTCTGTCACGCCGGCAGCAAGTGTGTCTTGATCAATGTGCTTGTCAGCGCTGCCTTCGGGCTGTGAGACAAACTGGAGGAAATGTTTGCCCTGTGGTCAAAAGATGGCTCAATTGGGGTTTCCTAATTTGTTCTGGATCCTTGGCACAAGAGAATATTTGATGAGCACGAGTGACTAATGTACAGACAAAAGTCTCATCCACTCAGTGTTCGCTGGCAAGTGGGACTCGGAGGGCCTGCCATCGGAACTCATAATTGTGCAGTCTGGGACTGGGCAGGTGTATCTCCATGAGAGGAAGGGGCCCTGACTTTCAGCTCTAGTACCCAGGCCCTGGCACGGCTGGGAGCCACGCAGGCAGGGGATGTGATGCAAGTTGTGGCTCTAGGAAGGGTGTCACCTGGCTCCAGGAAGCTGCCCTGATTTCCCCAGCTGATTATGGTCACTTCCTTCCAAACTCTGTATCCCCAAACCTCTTTGATATACTTTCCATTATAGTTACTAATGTCTGTGACTTAACTCCCATTTCAGTCTGTAGGCTGTTTGAGGACAGGTCCATGTTGGAGGCATTCTTCCCCTGGAGAACGTAGAATGTGGTCCAGAGCTCAGCACACAGCAGCACTAGTGGCTGTGATGCTGCTGGTGGTGGCGACGCTTGGTAGCAATGATGCTGATGCTACCATTTATCCAGTGCCCTCCTCTGAGCCATGTGCTGAGCTAGGTACCTGTACTCTCCCTAATACAACTGCTTCAAGAAAAAAAGGATTCCCCCGCCCCGCCCAGTTTTGTAGGGGCAAAAGTGGAGCTCAGAGAGGTTAGAAAGTTCTGAAGGTCACACAGAGCTGTGCTGACAGCACTGGGCCAGTCTCCCAACCGAGCCTCCTGTCTCCTTGGTTTACTCAGCAGACCCTTGTGGGATGTGCAGGGAGTGAATCTGCGCCGTCTCGTGTGGAACACCATGGGCTGAGGAATGTCGTCCCAGGGTACATTCCAGGAAGGTTGGCAGCAGTTCTCAGCTGCTTCACACATGCGACGCAGACCACACCAGCGACACCCAAACTAGACTGGGATGACACACAGTATGAAGGGTTAACAAGCCGGAAGTGGCTGTACCAGCCAGTCCTCATGCTTTCCACAGGTTGCTAATCTCCATATTTGGGCAACTGCAGTCATAGCACTTACTCAGCATTATCTTAGGAAATTGGACATCGTAGGTTTGTTAGACTGAGGTTTAAAACGTCTTCAGAATAGGGGGTTGAAAATGGTTGTAGAATTTTAGACCCAGAGGTGGGACAGAGTCCACTTGGATGGCTCCCTCAGGGCTGGTGCTCAGGTCCCCACTGCTCTAAAGGAAATGCGGGTGTGACACGGGCGAGTGAGTGACAGCCACTAGCTGTTAGTAGGCTAGCGGTAAGCCACTAGTAAGTAGGAGCTACTAGCGCTTCTGTGCCAGGTGCTACGCCCATCATCCCCATTTTACAGGTGACTTAGAGGCTAAATAACTCGTCAAGGCAAAGGTCACTAAGCAGCAGAGGTGAGACCCAAGCCCGGCGGCCTTGCCCAGAGGCCAGCTCCCTCTGCGTGCTCACTGCGTCCGGATAGGAAGCCTCAAAGAGGCAGCGACCGAGAGGATACCCTCCTCGCTGCTCCCCCCGCCCCCAGGCTCTGGGTGACCTGGGCACCCTCACCCGGGGCCGCGCTAAGCTCTCCCACTCTCAGACGACCTGGGGTCACCTGTGAAAACTGAAGTTTTTTTTTAATTATTACTTTTACAGTCTGCCTACTGAAATATTCCTTTTCCCTCTTCACCTTAATTTGGTTCAGAGCATAAAAGACCTCACGCAGATTGTTTACCCCGGTCCACTGCACGGATCACACGCAGCACTGATTGTCTGCGCTGTGTGCAGCCTGCTGCGTCCGCCCCCCAAGCTCTCCACTCGACTCTAATGAAAGGCCCTTTGAGTAGAAGGTGCATTCCAGCAAAGAGGGTCAGTGCTCGTGGCACCGTAATGAGGCTTCCGGAGGCCGTCCCAGCCTCCAGAGCTGGGGCCCGACCAGGTGTTCAGAGACAGCCTTTCTCCACGGAAGTTCAGGCTGAACTTAAGATTGACACTTACACCCAATTTGTGCAAGACTGCTGGAGGGGCTACTTGTTGTGGAGGCATCCCCTCTCTCTTTCTCTCTCTCTCTCATGAATCTTACTTTTTCTCTTCTAAAGGAAAAGCAGTTGATTTCAGCCAGCACTTGAACAAAATTATACAATTTGGATGACAACTAAAATCACATCATTTAGAACTAAAAACAATCTTGGAGATAATGGCCAGTCTCCTCTGACAGGAGAAAACCGAGTGTCAAGAGGTCAGGTGACCTGCCCACGCTCATATGTGAGAACGGAAAGTAGCACCATGTCAACCCCAGCTTCCTGCTTCAGGCTGGCTACGTGAAAAGCTGTCCTGCAAGGCTGAACACAGATATTTTTAAAATAGACAGATTTGGGAGTCTGAGCCACTGCCTTAAATTCAGTGATGGCTGCACATCTTAACTAGATCCCCAAGTGTGTACCCACTGACTAAACACTGATTTGTGCCCCAAGGGAGGTGCATGTAGAAAATGTGAACGGGCAAGATTTTAAAAGTTTATGGTCCCTGCACCCGGAGAAAAACCATGAAAGCAGCCCTGAGTCATCTCCGAGTGGGAAATTACTGTTTGTCCATGAAATTCTGACGGTGCCGTCGTCAGAGGCAGAACATTGAGATTTCTAACGTTTTTACAGCTGTCCCAGACATGAGGAAACTGGGCCTTGTTTTGTCTAGTGGGCAAAACAAAGTGTGATGAGATCATGTCGGGGGAACGTTTACTAAATGAGTGAGGAGGCAAAGTGGGTGGAGGCTGAGAAAAAGGCCATGGATTCGACATCATGTGTAAAACAAGAGGCCCTGGCACCTTCACCGGCCAGAATATCGCTGTAAAAAGGATTGGATGGATGTAAAAGGGATTTAAGTGATCAGTAAAGACAGGAGCTGGAGTGAAATAAAAACCATCAGACAAAGGAGAGAGTCCGTCGCGGGGGAAGCTACCCTGTGGAGTTACAGTACACACCAGTGCATGGCTGTGTCGAAGGAAGATAGCTGTACTATAAAATAAAAACGAGTAAGAGGAGAAATGGAGCCCTCACACGCTGCCGGCACGGTGATAGTGGTGCAGCCTCGCGGGAACATGTTTTGGCGGCTCCCGGACAGTTCATGCAGAGCTGGCCACTGCCCAGCACCCCACTCCCAGGCACGTGCCCGGGAGACATGAAAACAGGTCCACACAGAGACTTGTACACGAAGGTTCACAGCAGCGTTATTCATAATGGCCCCCAAATGGAAACAACCCAGATGTTCACCAGCTGAGGAATGAAGAAACCAAAATGTGCTCTGTCCTTAATAATTTTCAGTCATCAAAAGGAATTTGGCACCAACATGCTACAACACGGATGCACCTTGGAATAATCATGCTCATCGAAAGAAGCCAGACACAAAGGCCCCATTGTGATTCTGTTTACGTGAAATGCCCCAAAATAGGCAAAGTCATGGAGAAGGAGGTAGATGAGCAGTTGCCTGGGGCCGGGGGAGGAGGAATGGGGTGATAGAGGGTTCCGTATCAGGCGATGTTTGCACTGCTCTGCGGATCTGCTAAAAACACTGAATGGGGTGAATCTCATGGCGTGTGAACTGTATTTCAATAAAGCTGTTACGAAAAAGACACCGTGGGAGGAATGTGGACGTGGGACCCGGCCCATCCGTGAATTAATCTGTGGTGCCTGTTTGGGGTGCGCGTTCCGGGTGCCTGGTGCTGTTTAGCGCCCGGAGGTCCAGACCCGGTGCCACTTCAGGGCCTGCCCGTCAATGGGTGCTCACCTGCTGTTTGTCCCCCGGCCCCTGCAGGGTGAGGACCCCCCGGCCGACAGCGTGCTGACCTTCGTGGCCCGGACGTCCGCCCTGACCTATGCCCCCGCGTCCCGGGCCGATTTCCCCGGGGACCGCCCGCTGCGCACGCTCCGCAGGCTCCAGCCCGACGAGCTCAGCCCCAAGGTGGCCGGCGGTGCGGACAGGCAGAGTCTGGTCGCCGCACTGGGTGCCTACGCGGCACGGAAGCCCCCCGCGCCCCCCAGGGACGGCGACCCCGCAACCCGCAAGCTCGTGCGCGCACCCTGGCAAGAGCCCAGGGTCCTTTCGGCACCGGCGGCCCCCCAGAAATGGCCCTCGCCTCCGGACCCCAGGGACGCCCTGGGCACGGACGACGGTAAGTACCCTTTGCGTGCTTGTTGTCGGCTTGTTTCTGCCTCTCAGGCGGCTGCCCAGGCCGGGCCTCCGAGGCTCTCTCCACGTGCGCACCAGGCTCCGCCATAGAGTGGACAGAGGCCGAGGGGTGGGAGGGGCCGTCCGTCCTGGTCCTGCCCCTGGGTCGCGGGGACTCAGGCGGCCAGTGCCTGCGGCGGAGGGACCTTCGGATCTCCTGGGGGAGACGCCCTCCGCGTTCAGTTCTCGCTGCCCCGACTGTCTCGCTATTTCATGACTTTATTGGTGGAGATGATGAGGGAATACGACTCACAGGCCAAAGCTGGCCCCGCCCAGCGTTTGGTAAATTGAATATAAACGACTTCGGAGTCCACTGTCCTTCCCTTTTGTCTCCGCCTCTCCACTCCTGTGGTCAGACTCATGCCCAGCTCCTTGGTTTATGGGTGTTTGCTGGTCCCCATGAGACCGGCCTGAAACGAACGCTGCCCCCAGTGCCATGAGTGTACTTGGGCCCTTGAAGTGACCAGCCCTCGAGGCCGCCACTTCAGCCCTTGATGTGAGTCACCCCGGCTGTGGTCGCCCCACAGGAGGAGGGCTGTTGGCCGGTCCTAGCCTCTGTGAGATGCCCAAGGGCCTCATCTGTTTTCTAACACCCTTTCCCTAAGATAAAGTGCGATTTTGATAAAATATGACTTCTCCTTTGAAGATATACAAATAATAACATGAAGCAGGTAACAGATTAAAAAAATATTGAGTGTCCGTTCCCATTCACGCTCCCTGTCTGTAAGTGGAGGCTTGATCGGGGCCGCTCTGGTGGGGCTCTTCGGGGAACATCCTCTGAAGATGCTCTCTCCGCTCTCCAGTGACCCTTATTAGCGGCATCATTTGGTTGGCGTTTTCTCCTGGGCTACGTTGCAATGTGGGTTATCTTTTTATATATATTGTCTTCCCAGCTGCGCTATATGCTTTGAAGAGTCATGTAAAATGTTAGCCTCAGAGCAAACAGAGAGACTTGTAGGATGAACGCCCACACATGCATTGCTGGGTTCCTCTCGCTACTTCTGTGACCCCCTCCTCCCCTACGCTGACAGATTCAATCGGACGCTGTCAGGTTTCACCTGTCACACTTCAGTATTGCACTGCCAGAGATACGACTCTTGAATAAACCTAACCAAACAGCTTTATCCCATGTTAAACTTCATACTAATGTCTTCATATCACCAAGTATCTAATCTGTGTTTAAATTTCTCACTTGTAAATTTTCTTTATAGTCGGTTCTTTGAAGGCAGTATCCGAAGACGGTCCACTGAATTGGTGGACGTACCTGTTAAGCGCCTTTTAAACTACAAAAGCTTTCTCCTCCCTCTTTTATTCCCTTGTATCATTTTTTTAAAAAAAAATATTGTTTCAGGTGTACAACGTTTTAGTTTGACATCTGTATACACTACAGAGTGATCACCATCAAAGGTCTAATTACCATCCATCTCCATACAGCTGACCTCTTCACCCATCTTGCCCCCATCAACCCCTTCCTCTCTGGTAATCACTAATCTGTTCCCTGTATCTATGAGGTTTTGCTTTATGTTGTTTCTCTATTTTAGATTCCACATATGAGTGAAATCATACAGTATTTGTTTTTCTCTGTCCAACTTATTTCACTAGCTTAATACCCTCTAGGTCCATCCATGTTGTAGCAAATGGCAGAATTTCATTCTTTTTCACGACTAATATTCCATTGTATATATGTATGTACCACATCTTTTTTTTTTTAAGATTTTTTTTTTGATGTGGACCTTTTTTTTTAAGTCTTTACTGAATTTGCTACAATATTGCTTCTGTTTTATGTTTCGGTTCTTTGGCCCTGAGGCATGTGGGACCTTAGTTCCCCTCCCAGGGATCAAACCTGCGCCCCCTGCATTGGAAGGTGAAGTCTTCACCACCGGACCGCTAGGGAAGTCCCACCACATCTTCTTTATCCATTCATCTGTTGATGGATACTTAGGATGCTTCCATATCTTGGCTGTTGCAATGAACATGGGGGTGCATATATCTTTTTGAATTAGTGTTTTTGTTTTCTTTGGATAAGTACACAAGAGTGGAATTGCTGGATCATATGGTAGTTCTTATCATTTCTGTCCCTTTGTTAAGTTCCGGCTGTGTTCATCCATGCTTCTTCTGGGTTCAGTGAGCATCTTTATGACCATTATTTTAAACTCTTTATCAGCTGAGTTGCTTTTCTATTTTCCATTTAGTTCTTTTTCAGAGGTTTATGTCTCGTCCTTTTGATTGGAACATGTTCCTTTGTCTCCTTATTTTGCCTAATTCTCTGTGTCTGTTTCTCTGTGTTAGGTGTATCAGCTACCTCTCCCAGTCTTGAGGAGTGGCTTTTGTAGGAGACATCCTGTGGGGCTCAGAGGTGCAATCCCACTGGCCACCGGAGCCTGGGGCTCAAGGGGTGTGCCCGTGTGGGGCACCTGCCCTCCTGTTGTGGTGAGGTCAGGTGCCCTCCTGTTGTGGTGAGGTCAGGGTTGTGGAGGGGCGCTGGCGGGTGGGGTTATCGCCTGACTGGTTGTGAGCCCTGCTGAGGTGCAGGGGTGGCAGCACTCTTGGTAGGGTGCTAACAGGTTAGGTGGTAATTTCTTGAGAAATCTCCGTACTCTTTTCCGAAGTGGCTGCACCAATTTACATTCCCACCAATAGTGCACGAGGGTTCCCTTTTCTCCACATTCTGTCCAACATTTGTTATTTCTTGTCTTTTCAATAATAGCTATTCTGACAGGTGATGTCAATGAGGTGATACCTCATTGTGGTTTTGCTTTGCACTTCTCTGATGATGAGTGATGTTGAGGATCTTTTCACGTGCCTGTTGGCCATCCGTATGTCTTCCTTGAAAAATGTCTATTCAGATCCTCAGCCCATTTTTTAATCAGGTTTTTGGCTTTTTGTCGTTGAGTTGTATGAGTTCTTTTTATATCTTGGATATTAGCCCCTTGTTATTATATGCTTTTCAGGTCTCTTCTCCCATTCAGTAGGGTGCCTTTTCATTTTGATGATGGTTTTCTTTGCTGTGCAGAAGCTTTTTAGTTTGATGTAGCCCCATTTGTTTATGTTTTGCATTTGCTTCCCTTGCTTTTGGTGTCAGGTCCACAAAAACATCTCTAAGATCCATGTCAGTGAGGTTGCTGTGTATGTTTTCTTCTAGGAATTTCATGGTTTCAGGTCTTACATTCAAGTCTTTCATTCATTTTAAGTTAATTTTTGTGTACGGTGTAAGATGGTAGTCTAGTTTCATTCTTTTACATGTGGCTGTTCAGTTTTCCCAACACTATTTATTGAAGAGACTGCGTTTTCTCCATTGTGTATTCTTGCCTCACCTGTTGTAGATTAATTGACCATATAAGTGTGGGCTTATTGCTGGGTTCTCAGTTCTGTTCCATTGATCTATGTGTGTGTTTTTGTGCAGTACCATGCTGTTTTTATAACTGAGGCTTTGTAGTATAGTCTGAAGTCAGGGAGCTTGATGCCTTCAGCTTTGTTCTTCTTTCTCAATATTGTTTTGGATATTCAGGGTCTTCTGTGGTTTTACAGGTTTTAGAATGATTTGTTGTAATTCTGTGAAGTATGCCATTGGAATTCTGATAGAGATTGCAGTGAACCTGTAAATTGCTTGGGGTAGTATTGACATCGTCACAATATTAATTTTTCTAATCCATGAAAAAGGAATGATGACCTTGCTGGGTAGAGAATTCTTGGTTGGAAGTTTTTTCCTTTCAGCTCTTTGAATATGTCATGCCACTTCTTTCTGGTCTGCAAACTTGCTGCTAAAATATCTGCTGATAGCCTCACGGGGGTTCCCTTGTATGGAACAAGTTGTTTTTCTCTTGCTGCTTTTAGGATTCTCTTTATCCTTAACTTTTACCATTTTAATTATAATGTGTCTTGGTATGTGTCTCTTTGGGTTCATCTTCTTCAGAACCCTCTGGGCTTCCGGGACCTGGATGTCTGTTCCCTTCCCCAGATTAGGGAACTTTTCAGCCACTATTTCTTCTAATAATTTTTCTGGCCCTTTCTCTCTCTCTCTTCTCCTTCTGGGGTCCCCATAAAGCAAATGTTATCTCGCTTGATGTTTTCCCAAAGGTCTTTTAAAATGCCTTCCCTTTTTAAGTTCTTCTTTGCTTTGCTGCCCTGAGTCCCACTGCTTTGTCTTCCAGCTGCTGACTCGTCTTCTGCCTTATCTGGTCTGCTGTTGAAACCCTCTAGTGCGTTTTTCTGTTCAGTTATAACTTCTGTTTGGTACTTTCTTATAACTTCTGTCCCTTTGTTAAGTTCCGGCTGTGTTCATCCATGCTTCTTCTGGGTTCAGTGAGCTTCTTTATGACCATTATTTTAAACTCTTTATCAGCTGAGTTGCTTTTCTCTCTTTCATTTAGTTCTTTTTCAGAGGTTTATGTCTTGTCCTTTTGATTGGAACATGTTCCTTTGTCTCCTTATTTTGCCTAATTCTCTGTGTCTGTTTCTCTGTGTTAGGTGTATCAGCTACCTCTCCCAGCCTTGAGGAGTGGCTTTTGTAGGAGACATCCTGTGGGCCTCAGAGGTGCAATCCCACCGGCCACCAGAGCCCGGGGCTCAAGGGGTGTGCCCGTGTGGGGCACCTGCCCTCCTGTTGTGGTGAGGTCAGTGTTGCGGAGGGGCGCTGGCGGGTGGGGTTATCGCCTGACTGGTCATGAGCCCTGCTGAGGTGCAGGGGTGGCAGCGCTCTCGGTAGGGGGCTAACAGGTTAGGTGGTGATTTCCACAGTGGCGCCTGCAGTGTCTCAGTCCTTGGGGAGCATCCCAAGTGGTCCCTGTTTCTCCAGCAGGTACTTCAAGGTTAGTAAGCGGGTCTCCTCCCTCTGTGATCCAGGTGCCTTGCAATCAGGCACGTCTGCGTTGGTTTTGAGTCAAGTGAGTCTGCACAAGGGCCCTTTAAGAACGAATTTCCCATTCTCTGTAGTTCTGTAGTTTTCTTAGATGTATCGCCTGTTGATTTTCAAAGCCAGGTGTTTTGGGGGCTCATCTCTCCTGTGCAGGATCTAGGGGTTGGAGAGCCTCCTGTGGAGCTCGAATCCCTTGCTCCTCAGAGGAGAGATTCATCCCTTTGTGATCCTTGGCGGTTTGTGGATCGCCGTGGCTGTGGGTTTTCTCTTGGCGAGACCACCTCTCTGCCTTCCTGCCTGTTGATGCTGTCCTGTACTTTCCTGGTTGCACCCCAAGGAGGACGTGTACTTGTTCCTCTGTTCCACACGCCCTGTGAGCTAGGAGCTCGGAGATGTGACCAGCGTGTCCAGCGTTCAGCAAGAAGCCTTCAGGGGGACAGCGACCTTCTGTGAGGGGGACGCTGCCTCCCTGTGTCACATTAGCATCCAGCAGCCCCGGCCATGGAACCTTTCTGGCACATTTCACCTTGACTGTTTGGAAAGTGCTCGATCCCCCAACAAGAGGAGCTCACCTCACCCTACCCCACCTCGAGGGAAGCCCTCGCAGGGCTGTACTTTTCTCTGGAGCGTGTCTCACAGTCTGACTCACGCATTTGCATGTATTGGATAAATGTTTGTCTCCACTTGTAGACCGTCAGCTTATGGAAGCCAGCAAACTGTGCTTCTTTTCTCACATTTGCACCCAGGACTCAGCATGTGCCTTGCAGGGTGTTTGCTGAGTGGATGAATGGTATCATTTGCTCTTCACGGCAACCATGAAAGGTGGTGTTATTGTCAGCCTCGCTTTCCTGATGAGGAAACTGCAGCTCGAGATAGCAGGTGATAGCACTTGTCCCAAAGTCAGGTCACTTAAGGCAAAGTGGATGGAAGCTTTTAAGAACCGTCTAAAATGCAGATTTAAACACAATTTGCTTTATTTCTTGGGCTCATTGGTCCTGGACTCTAATGTTTTAAATGCCATTCAGCTCCAAAGTCTAGCTTTCTCTGACTATTGTGTGCAAAGTTGTGTGCTGAGACTTTAGGGTGAGCAGAGGAGTAGAGAAGGGTCACCTGGGGGCAGGGGTGTCAGCCAGGGCTGGAAGGAGGAAGGGTTCTCTTCTTACATAGTGAAAAAGGACAAGGCAAGAAAAGACCAACCTTCTTCTAAAGCCCCAGAGCTTCCCGGGGTTACCTGTCCAGACCAGTCACAGGCAGGCCATTCCACACCACTCACCCCTGGAAAACTGCCCCTGCCGTTCGGTCTAATATCCTTCAGAACCTCGGGGAGCGTTCAGGTAGATTCAGTGAGCCATGAGCACAGGATCCCTAGGAAGGCACAAGACACAGCAGCCCTGTCCTCAAAACCCAGTTTCACCTTGAAAGCACCAGCGAGAAAGTCAGAAGGGAGGCCCAGAGGGCCAGGGTGTGTGACCTCCCCGGGGGCGCAGCCCTGGAGAGCTGGCTGTGCCGGGCACCCAACGGGTGTAGTGCGGAAGACAGAGACGTGGGTGACTCAGATAGTGGCTGCCCTTCTGCAGGACGGTCGAGACCAATTTGTAGCCCTCAGGGCTCATGAAAACCCACCCATCCCTGCTCCCGAATCAGTAAATCAGGCCACTGGCTTCATGTGCATGGCAAATGTTCATTTGGTAAAAACTTAGAAAGGAGACCCTCTTCCTTCATTTATTCATTATTTACACCGTGTCACCTTTGAAAAAGCTTTAATTCACATAAAATTAAAAGGCCAGTGTCCAGTAGGATAATGGCAAGGGCAAACGGCAAAGTGTGAAGTGTGGGATTCAGACATGGCTGGTCCAGCTTCTCCTGTTTAGGACACGGTGTCTCGGGTTGTGGCCCAGCTGGCAACGCCCCTCGTTAGAGTGTTGTTCTGTATTCTGTGATCAGTTCTCTATGGAAACCGGAATGTGTAAAGGATTATTTGTTGTGCTTTTTATCAGTTGTAGAAGTAGTAAATGGTTACCATGCAATACCAGAATAATAGATGTGTAGAAAGAAGAAAACAAGTCACCCTGGATCTCATCACCACCAGGCAGGTGCTGTGAGCGCTGGTGTGCCTTTTGGTGCTCCGTGTGCGTTTGTGAGGCCTGGCACCGCACGGCTGACCCGGGTGTGGCCATGCGCAGCTGCTGCTTCTCCTCTGCACGTCCCTGCAGTGCATTCGCCAGGGCTCGTTCTTCCTCCATCGCTGGGTTAAAATTCAGGCAAGTCCCATGAACTCCAGTCACCCTTAGGTAATAAAAAGTGCGAGGCCGCTTTTGTATTTAAAGTTTTAAAAATTGTGGCAAATACACATTGGTTTGGCTCTGATCACAGATTGAGTTCCTGTCTGCAGAACTGCAGCATGAAGCGTGCACACCTGGGCATCTACCATCCAACCTTTGCTGCGGGGAGGGAGCTCGGCAGTTCTCACATTCAGAGGGTGTTTCCAGGAATGGGATCCAAATGCCTTGCTGATTCAGCCCATTTAGTTAATGTAGACGGGTTTCAGGGGCTGCCCCGGTAGCCCTTCCTGGGAAGTTTCCTCCTGTGGGGTCTGCATTTGCCACCCAGCACGTGTCTAGGCTGCTCCCCTGAGTGTGATAACAGCGAGGATGAGGGTCATAAGAGTGGTAACGGTGACAATGGTGATGGTGGTGATTATGGTGGTGATGTGTGTGTTTGTATGTGCCTAAACTGTGTACTTTCATGTACACGTGGTGATAAAGGCACTTAGGAGCGAAAACTGTTGTGTATGATTCACATCCTCTTTGTGGAAGCAGATTTGTGTGAGGTTAACTGCACACCATTGCTTATTCTCTAAAGCTTGTAGCATTTGTCTGGGGGACCCTATTAAGACATATAATTTCTGTAGGTCAGGCCTGCAGCAGTTGTTCATGGGAGCTGATCTCCTACTCCAGGCCTTACATATTTGATGTCCTGACATTTCATGTAATTGCTCTGCTAGAGCCCACTTGGCACATTGAAAGCTACTTAAAATGTCATTATAAGCCGGCCGGATCCCAGAATTACATGGTGCGGCAGCCGGAACAGAGCGTCTCACTTTGATGCATGTGGTATTTGATTGTGCTCTGCGCCACGGTCCCTCCAGTCCACCAGGGCTGGCTACACTCTTTAAAGAGGATTTCCTCATTTCTCCTCATCTTCAGAGGACTGACAGTGGGTGCCTCCGAGCTGACTCACTGTGGTCAACCGCACTTACGCAGGAGGTGATCGCTGACACGAGTTAATTGCTCTCCTCCTAGGTGGTCAGCTGCTTAGCATGTACCATTGTATACCTATGGGTTTTTTAGTTATTTTTCACTAATGGTAATCTGAAAAGTTTCTTTTTTGGATGAGAGGAGACAATTTTAGGAATTATATTTTATTGTACCATTTTGAAGATGGATGTTTCTTGTTATAGTTAGGCCCACGGAAAGTCTCTCCCGTTCTCTGGTCTTTATCTTAAAGAACGTGAGTGTTTTCACGCTGCAGGTCTATTTCTGCTCTTCCCTCCAAATAAGGAGAATAGAGCTGAGGGAAGTTAAGGGAAAGGACATGAGGTAACTGTAGGGAGGGTTTCTCTGAGTTATTAAATGTCAGCACAGATTATTGGAGGAGGGGCACAACTTCCCCTCAGCTATTTATTTGGTTATTAGATGTGGTAGACAGTCTAAACATTTGATTTCGTTTTCTCAATAACCCCTTCAAGTGGGAGTTACTGACCCATCTACACAGACAGACCCCGAGACTGGAGCCTGGGTGTGGCTGGCTGCAGAGCACACTTTGTCCAGATCGTGACCCTCTGTTTGTGGTGGGTCTTTTAGGATTTCTGGTCTGACTTGCCCTGTGTTTGACCAACATCCTTCCTGCCCTGGGTTGCCTAAAACAAAACATCGCCCGGTGGGATGCTTTGAGGGGCTGCCGAGAGCCTCCACCCCTGCCCAGGCTCCCCCAACGTTGGGAGCTGACCTCACACAGCTCCTCCAGCTTTGCTGTCTGTTGTCACCCACCTGGGCTCTGTTCCGTCCCCTGAACCTCACATCCGGTCCATCTGGACCTGCCATAGAAACACATAGGCTCCCGCCAGCTCTGCCTGCTGCACTGCCATCCCCAGCTGGGTTCCTGCAGGAGCCTCCTCCGGCCTCCCGGCTCTGACCTTGTCTCAAGCCTGCAGGCCTCTTAAAATTGTAAACCAGATGACGACTCACTGCTCAAAACCCAGCAAGGGCTTCTCATCCCACTCAGCAAAAATCCAGGTCCTTTTCATGGTCTGAGACCCTGTAAAGTGCCCCCGACTTTCACACCCCGCTTGTTGCTCCAGGTCACCCACTCTGGCCGCTCCAGGTCACCCACTCTGGCCGCCTTCCTGTCCTTCCAGTGCTCCTGCCCCAGGGCCTTTGCACTTGCTGTGTCCTCTGCCCGCAGAGCGTTTCCTTAAGATAGTCCCTGGGCTCAGGACTTCCCTTCTTTGGGTCTCTGAGCTTTTCTCCGACAATCCTGTCTAACACAGCATCGTCCCTCCCCACTGCCCCATCCTCCACGCTCTGCATTATTGTTCCCACGGCCCCATCACCACCAGACATTGTATGTGTTTGTTTTTAATTGTTTATTTTCTGTTTCTTCTACTATAGATGAACGTTCCATGGAAGCAAGTGCTTTGCTAACTGCATTATTCCTGCACCTTGACAGGTAGCTGAGCACAGAAAATGTGCAGCGAACATTTGTGGAAGGAAGGAAAGAACGAAGGGTGGGAGGAGAGTTCCTGCTCTTGATGAGCTCTGCCGTTTAGGTTTGAGACCCTCTGGGAGGCCTGAATCCCTCACTGATTATCCACCTCCCTCATGACCTGGAATGTGTGTCTCCCACCCAGGCAGCCTGAGAGCAGCTGGGGGGAGGGACGTGTGTGGGCAAAAAGGTCACAGGGCGGTGACAGACCCTGGCCCCCTGCACAGAGGACAGCACCAGGGCGTCAGCAGATGTGGACCCAGCCGCCCACAGGCCAGGCCGTGCCCAGGAGAGTCTGCCTGCTTCAGCCACAGTTCAGTCCGCGGCGACTTGCTACCCAGGGTCTGAACTGTCACCCTGACACCCGTGTGCCCCCATTCGCATGACGGTTCTAGCACAGTAATCCCACTGGTCCTGTTCCTAAATCTGGAATCGGAGAGAAAGTGGACTCTTAGAAGGACATGTTCTGGACCCCTTGAAACCGGCCAACAGTGCGATTCAGGGGCTTAACTGCGAGGTGGTGAAACATCCTCGCAGGGCACAGTCGGGGCAGGGAGTCCACCTCTTGGACCCTTGTTAGGAGGGACACAGCTCTGCGTTGAGGATGGTCCAGCGGAGAACAGGAGCAGATCCTCAGTGAACCAAGGCCCTGGGGAATGGAACGTTCTCCCCAGCTGAATTTCCTGGTTAAGTTTGCGTTCCGCAGAAACACATTTTGGATTCAACACTTGTTAAAAAATGTCTCGTAAATGTACTGATCCATTTCCATTGCCTTGGTCGGTGTCCTGGGACGCCATGGTGGGTTCTGCCATGCTGTGGCCCCTGGCAGGGACCACGCCTGCAGGGGCCAAGCCTCGGCGTCTAGTTTCAGGGCATTGCGTTTCCTCACCTTTTAGGCCATGGCTGCGACAGTACAGACCCCTGAAAGTTGATGTGTTTATAATGCTAGAGGCTTAATAAACAGCTAGGTGTTGTTTTCCTTACTGTTTACTCTACCTTAGTTTTTCTCTTTTCTACGAAGCAACATGTGCCCTTTGTCAGCCCAGAAAAGCAGGAATTCTGACGCCGTGTGTGGTTGGGATCCCTCAAACCTTCAGCCTCCCGCCCCGTTCTGTGTCAGGCACGCTTCTCTGTGTTTTTACAATGTTTCTGTTTATGAGGAAGTGAGAAATATTTTTCCAGGTTCACTGCTGGAAGTTATTTATAAGGCAAGCGTTTGGTCCCTAAACGTGTCTACGGGACTGTGGGGGGAGGGATGCAGGAGGAGGTGGGGATGCAGGGGGGCAGTGCCCTCCCCAGGGGCTCAGGTCGGGGTCAAGGACCACGGAGGCAGCAGCCACAGGGAAGTCATCCATCTGCATTTCCTTCCACGGGAAGCTGTTTCGAAGTGCAGGTTTTATTACCGTTCAGGTGTGGTGAGACCAACAGATCAGGAGAGGGTTATCATGAAAAAGGTGGTTTCCCAGAGGCGGGGGCCACCCGGGGAAGCACCAGGCTGGTGACGGGGCAGAGGGAGGGGAGCTGTAGGCAGGGCCTTTCTGTGGGTTTGCAGGAAGGAGCAGGCGAGGCAGCACCGGCTGGCGTGAATAACGTCAGCGGCTCTGGGGCAGAGGGGCAGCCCCTAGTTGTTGGGACCCGGGCCTGGGGTGCACAGGGCAGGGGGCCAGTCCCCTGGGGGTGGGGCGGGGCTCTGGGTGGGTTGGTTGGCATTTGGAAGCAGTGTCTGCTGTCTGTACATGTGGGCGGCCCCGGGAACATGAGTCTCTCCGGGACCGGCGAGGCCCAGAGGTCAGAGCCTCAGGAGCTCCTGGCTGACACGGAATCAAGGCCGGGGCTGTCACCACCCTGCGGCAAACCTTGTGGGGGACTCGGGGCCACCCCACTGCTCTCCAGCCGGCAGAGCTTTTCCTAGCATCTCCTGCACTGCAGGTCCAGGGTGAGGGACCATCGTAACTCTTTTCTTTTCAATAATATGAAAATGTCTTTCTTCCACTCTCACGTTTGAAGGATATTTTCACTGTGTAATCTAGACTTCTGAATTAGACACCTTTTCTTTTAGTGGTTCAAATGCATCCCTCATGTGTAAATGATCCAGTGTGTACTTGTGTATCATGTCACGTATGTCATGCTTACAGGGCGCTGGGTGTGTCCTGGGGCACTGCCGTCCTGGCCCCGCCTCTGGCCGATTTAACGTCTCCTCTACCTCAGTTTTCTGTGTGGCCTTGTGAACTCGGCTGGGAGCGGCCGTCGTGTGGCTCTCTGAGTGCCTCGAATCTCTGAGTTAATGCTCTTCACCGATTTCGGGGCATTTGTGGAGGTTGTTTTCTTTGCCCCCTTCTCTCTCTCCTTTCCCTCTCAGACCCAGTCACACTCGTGACGCCTGAAGCTGTGCCACGTTGCCGAGGTGTGGCCAGTCCTTTCTCCCTGTTCCACGGATGAGAATCGTTTCCATTGTTTGTCCTCAAATTCACCAGCTCTTTGTTCTCCATCATCCAATCTGCGGTTAAGCCCACCCAGTGAGCTTCTAAATTTCAAATACTGAACTCTTCACTTGCAGAATTCCATGTGGCCCTTTTTGCTCCCGTCCCTCTGCTGCGCTCACCGTTGCCACCCATCTGCATCCTTGTGTCCTCGTTCTAACGCTGTCCCTTGTCTCGGTTTGTCTGTTTCGTGTGTGCCGTCTAGGGGCACGTGTTCAAGCTCTGCTGAAGGACCTGCGGGAGCGCCCGGGCAGCGTGGAGGGTCTGAGCGCCCTCGATGTGGCCGAGGCAGCCCGTGCGATAGCGAGCGCGATGCCAGGCGGGCGCGCGGAAGGGGAGCAGGACGGCGCCGGGAGAGGCGGCGGAGGGCCGAGAGGCCAGGCGGGCCGCTCGGGGGCCGCGCGCCACAGAGACGGCGTGCCAGGTGAGTGCCTCCCGGCTGCTCGCCACATGTGCACGTGGTGTGCTGGGCTGCGTTCTTTCTGCTGCGAGGTGGGATTCATGTTAACGATTTGTGTCTGTCTGAACTTTTGCCTCTGAAAGCCTCCTCCGCAGGCTGAGCCTTCCAGAGCACTTACGCTGAAGGGCGAATTGCTCTCTGGAGGAGGGGGCTGTGGTGCCTCCGTGTGAGGTTCCGGGTGAGCAAAAGCAGGAGCGAGAGAAAGAGGTTTTGTCCGGACTGTGAGTGAGCACGGTGTGGAGGCAAATATTTGAATGATAAAGTGAAAGAGGTTCATTCAAATGTCTGTTTGAGGCTCACACCAGCCTCTGAGGCTGCTCCAGCGAGAAAGCAGAGATCCCCACACCCTGGCACACGCCCACTGGCGCACACTGACACACACACACACACAGACACGCTCACATCCCGGCGCATGCACACTCACACACAGAGACACGCTCACACCCTGGCACATGCACACTCACACACACGCTCACACATACATACACCCACTAACAGCCACCAGGGAACCTTGTGCGAGGGCCGAGCAGGGCAGGCCCCATCTCCCCCGCCTGACCGCTTCTCAAAGTTGCGGAAGCTACATTAAACCATCTAATGCAGTGCGCTGCATGCAGTAGGCGCCCAGGAACATGCCAGGTGAAAGGTGCATGTCTCTCCCTCCTCTGTGGGTTGGGACGAGGCTTGCCTGGAAGCTGGAAGCATGGCTTGACTGATGCAGGAAAAGATGCTGGGTTGCTACTCGGACGAGATGGTCCGGGGGGCGATGGTCCCTGTCCCGGGGCTGGGGGAGTCTGCAGGAGCACAGGAGCCACACACTGACTCCTGCGTGTGTCTTTAGAGGAGTGGCCACCACAGGAAAATAACCAGTTTGGAGGCATCTCAGCATGAGATGTGTGGGTTCGACACTTCACTTTCCTTTTTTGTAACTGCGCACTGCGCCTGGCTCAGCGGCTCTTCCTTGCTCTGAGCTACCTGAGGATAATACGTGGTTCCCTGGAACTGACATCGTGACTGACTGACTGACTTCGTGTCTGAGTTAGTGTGTCACCCCTCCTCTGTCGTGGACTTTATGGAGCGCCACCTCTGTACTGTAAGTGGAGGTTTTCGTTGTCGTGGGAATGAGGCCAGTTTCACTGTGCCTGACCTACTCAGTGGTCACCCTGTATGTCCTGTGACCTTTGTGCTGACATGCTGGACCGGGATTTTTTTTTTTCTCATCTTTATTGGAGTATAATTGCTTTACCATGGTGTGTTAGTTTCTGCTTTATAACAAAGTGAATCAGTTACACATATACATATGTTCCCATATCTCCTCCCTCTTGCGTATCCCTCCCTCCCACCCTCCCAATCCCACCCCTCCAGGCGGTCACAAAGCACCGAGCTGATCTCCCTGTGCTATGCGGCTGCTTCCCACTAGCTATCTGCCTTACCTTTGGTAGTGTATATATGTTGGGCCGGGATTTTGATGAGCTCGTGTCTTTCACAGATAACAGAGTGCGAGACAGTGGTGCAGGATTTTACCAGGAGGTAAGATGGGGCGTGTTCGGGTCCTGTGAAACCCAGAGTCACGTTAGTTTTCTTGTCCATAGTTTGGGAACGTACGTGAAATACAAAAAAATTTTTTTCCAGAAAAAGATAGAAAAACCCTCATAATCTCAAATTAATATTCCTCAGAACCATCTCCCCACCCACCCAGGGAAACGGGAGGATAACACCGCATGATAAGACTTCACACCCACTTTGTGTCGTTGAGGTCATCCCGCGTGTCCTGGTTTCTGAGGTGCATTTAACGGACATTCACAGGCTCTGGATCATTTACACCCATGGCACTGTCCATGGTGGTCGCCACCAGCCATACGTGGCTGCTTGAACTTAAACCCGTTAAAATTAAGTCCATAAGACTTCAGTTCCCCAGCTGTGCCAGCCACACGTCCCATGCTCCCTAGTAACTGTGAGGGGAAGGGGAGACCACTGCTCCTCTGTCGTTGCCAAGGGGCCCCTCGACAGTGTGCTGGCCCAGAGGGGTCTGGAAGAGGCTGATGCGTGTGCATGTGTGCGCACACGTCTACCCGCGGTGGACGACGCCCACCCACGGAGCGCTTTGTTGGTTTTCCCTGTTGAAGAACCTTTGCTCATTTGTATTAGTCTTAAGGATACAGAAAATCAATCAACCAAAATCAATCAACCACATCACTATGTGGTTCTATGAAACTCTATTTTGTGGGTGGAAAAGAAGAATTTCTGGTTAGTACTTCTCTTGTCAGGTTATGTTAGTGGTTCCTGGTTCAGTGCCTGTTAGCACGTGGTGAAGAAAACACCAACAATTCTTTGAAATGTCCATCAGAAATAAAAAGTGGAGGGTTCAGCTATCCGAGTTGCGGAGGGAGCCATGGGGTCTAGGGACACGTTTCCTAATTTGGGACGCAGAGGGAGAGGCCAGCAGAGCTTGGGGTCTCCAGACGACATGCATTCGGCCGGACCCTGAACTTGCCCCGTGTGGCCCACTCCCAGCCCCAGGCTCACGTACACCAGTGCCCGCTCCCCAGTGCCTGCTCCCCCGAGAGTCTGGTGCTGATGCCTCTCTGTGACTTGGGGCACATTCTTAAGCTGGTTTCCTTTCTGCCAGGTCAGCCGTTTGGGCGTCAAACTCGGGGACCTCCTGCAGGGTCCTGGGTCTCCATTCCTGCCTGGAGCCCCCCATCTTGCCGGGTCTTTCAAGACGGAGATCAAGAAATCGGAGGACCCTGAGGCCTCCCCGTCTTCAGAGGAGGATCGCGTTGGGGTGGAGAACATAAAGAGTCAGACCTACTCCAAGGAGCTGCTGCAAAGGCCGCCGCACCCAGAGCCGGGGCCGGGCGGGCTTGGGGCATCGCAGCTCCGGGCTCCGGCGGCCCCGCAGGAGGACCAGCACCCCGGCGCCGGGGCCCGGGGACCCCCTGGCCAAGGCCTGCGGCTGGAAGTCCAACCTCCCCAGGAGGAGTACGGCTACATTGTGACGGAAAACGAGTGAGTGGGAGCTTTTCATCTTTCCGTGGGTGAGATCCTGGCCCTGTGCAGGCTGGGGAAACGCTTTCATATTTTTCCCCATCTTCACCTGGAGGTGGAGGGTGGGCATCCCTGGTCTTGCAGGTGTGGGAGGGCAGCCAGGAACCAGCCATCCCCCTGACCCCATGTTCTGGACCGGGAACCCGAGCTTGAGGGTGATTCTCCACCAAATAAACCCCAAACAAAACCCTGCCCGGCTCCTTGGTCCTGGCGCCATCACCTGCAGCTCAGACCACAGGGTGCCTGTTGGAGCTGGAGCCGGGGTGTCTCAGGCAGGATGGGTGGTGCAAGGGGCGCCCCGGGCAGCCCACGTTGGCTAGAACTCCAGAAGCTTCAAGTCGTCCGTATACTAGGGTGAGTCACTCTTCCGAGGGAAAAACGTGCCGCACACCATGGAGTGTTCTGTCCTCCCCTTAATTTTGTGCTGAGCGTGACAAGGGACAGAATCAATGTCACGTGCCCAGCAAGTGACAAGTGGTCGGCATTGTTCTTCAGGTCATCTCACTAACGAACCTGACCAGGTTTGACGCTTCGTAACGGTGCGTTTTCTTCAAGGAATGGAAGTGGGGATTCCAAGGGAAAACACGTGTGTCTGGCTGCATGCACGGGCGTGTGTGTGTGTGCAGGTGTGTGCTGGTGCGTGTGCAGGTGTGCGCACACGTCCACCCGCGGTTTTGCTTCTGTGTCATCCTGTGCCTCTGGTCCGGCTCGAGTGCTTCAGTGGTTACTCCCCGTGGGGAGGGGCTCCGTCTCTCCTGCTGGCTCCGCGGCCTCTGCGCTCTCACCTCCGCGCGTGTTCACCGTCGCTGCACCGCACACGGCAAACGCCGCCTGTACCACAGACACAGACCCTGTGTCAGGGCCCCGTGAAACTGAAGATGGCGTTCTCGCCTGGGTTTGGAGGCATCCACAGCACTGACGCCTCGTTCCTCCAGCCTTTCCATGAAGATGCGCCTGCCCGTTCCGGCCTCCACACCTCCGGGCCGTGTTCCTCGCACTCTGTCTGCCTTGAGCCCCTTTGCTCAGAACTGGAACTCCCGCTGCGTGTGTCAGAGCCACACATGACACAGCGCGCACGGGGGCCTGGATGGTGCTGTTGACTCAGACCCTTCCAGCAGCCTGCTGCCCGGTCTGACCTGTGCCGTGGGTTTTCCCTTTCTCAGCAAACGTTGCTGTCGTGTGTGTGTGTGTGACATGTATGTGTATTGTATGTTTCTGTGTATGTGTGTAGCCTGTATGTGTCTGTGTGTATCTGTGTTGTGTGCATATGGCTGTATTTGTGTCTGTGTGCATGTATGTATACACGGGTGCACATGTATGTGTGTGATGTGTGTGTAGGATGTATGTGCCTGGCTGTGTGTGCATGTGTGTGTGTGCATGTGTGTGTACGTGTCCGTGTGTGTGTGTGTGTGTGTGTATGTGTGCATCTCTGTGTTGTGTGTGTGTGCGTGGTCACTGGAGGGACCACTGTGCAGCTGCTCTGAGCACCTTTCCTCCTGCCAGGATGTCCTGATGCCCAAGGGCTGGTCCCCGGCGCAGGGCATGGGGCTGCTCCTGTCTGGGGCCCGGGGCTTAGCTGCACACACAGGAGACTGAGGCCCCGTGAGAGTGCTGGGAAAGGATTCTGATCATTGGGAAGACTTTTCGGGTCCGCGTGAACAACGGAGAGCAGAGGACGATGAACTTTGGAGCGGGACCACCCAGGCCTACCGTCCTCAGCACCACAGGAAACCCAGCGCGAGTGGGCGGCGCCTGGGTGGAGGGAGACCCACCTCGCCGGGTGTCTCCTCCTGTTCTTGCTGACTTTCCTGTAATACGAAGCCACTTCTCAGTTTCTTCTCTGCATCCAGAGTTCACTTTCCTGAGGGCTTTTCCTTGGCCTCACCTTTGGGACCTGAACACTTACCTGCTACAAGCACGGGTTAAAGAAAAGGATCATTATCTTATCTTGGCCGATTTCCCGTTTTCTCTTTTGCTGTTTCCGTCGGATGGAAGATCTGTGGTGCAGCCGACAGCCTTATGTCCAGAACTCCCTGTGTATCACAGGGGAGACATGCTCCAGAAGCTTCTCCCACCCTCCCTCCACGGATGGACGGAGGTTTCTGCCTCTGTTGTCAGATTAACTGGTAACTTGGGATTCTCCGGGGCAAGATTTCACCAGATCTCAGTTTAAGCCTTAATGGATCAACTATTTACTGACAAGAATCCGACACTATTCTTTTCTTTTTTTTTTTTAGAAAAAGGACTTTTGTATGCTTGGTTCTTCCTAAAAGGAGAAGGAGCATGCCATCTCCTCCCTGACATTGGCAGGGATGACGCGGCTGACCTCGCTCGTACATTTCCTGACAGACGGGGCTGTAGTTTAATCCTTTGCCACTTGCATTTTCATCCTCTTTACAAACTGGATGGATTATTCAAGACGCATGAAGGGCAGGGCAGCCATCCCAGGTCCTCCAAGGACGATTTAAAAGTAATTTCAAGTTAGGTTGACAGGAAGTGACCACAGGATGGAGGCTGCATGTGAAGCAGAGGGGACTGCTCACCTGTCAGCAGAGGCCAAACCGCCTTTACAGCTGAAAACCTGGGAGCTATGAGGCGCGCTGGGCAGGGATGTCCCCCTAAGGAGACGAGCCCTTATGTCCTGCGGGGACCCGTTCCTGTACAAGGGTCGTCCGAGCCGCGCAGACCGAGTTTGGGGAAGTAAACCCACGGCGTGAGCATGTGCCGCGGCCCCCGTGCCCTCACAGATCACCTGGAACCACCAAGGTGGGGCGAAGCCCGGGTCCCACTGGTGGCTGCTCCCTGGGGCTCGGTGCAGAGGCCGCGGAGGCCGCCTTGGGGTGGGAATCCCACAGCGGCAGATGACCCGGGTCGTGGCGGCGGGGGCGCGGGAACGCATGGGGGGGGGCGCACTCACCAGATCGGGGCGTCAGCCGCAGTGCTCGCCGCGGGGAGGCCGCCCCCGGGGAGAAGCAGAGCAAAGGCTGTGGATCGGGGGAGGCTGTCAGGAGGGCGCTGAGGGGCGTCGGGCCGCGCGCTGCGCCCTCCCTCCTCCGGGCAAGGGTAAGGCCTGGGCAGTGGAGTCCGGAAGAAGGGGCCCCTTTGGGCAAGGCCTCGGAAGCGTGTGCCGCCCCAGGCCCCTGCACCAGGCTGCCCTGCCGGGCCGGGTGCCGTCCTTCTCCTCTCAGACACCTGCCGCTCGAGCCCTCAGGGAAGCCTGCCCGCCCTCCGCCACCCCTCACCACGGTGGGAGAGCCGCCAGCGCCGGCAGCCGGGGGGGGGGCGGGAAGGGGGGCTCCTCTCAGCCGCGGGAGGGGGGTGTCCAGCCCTGGTCTCCCTCCACCCTCCACCCCGCCCCGCCCCGCCCAAGCGCCCCTCAGAGCTCACGTGGCTGCTTCTGTGCTCGTGGGCAGCCAGGAGCGGGTCCTGCCCATCTCTGCGGTTTCTCCCTCCCTTGCTGGAGAAGGGAGACCTCCAGAATGTCGGGGGGCGGTTCTGTGTATACGGTGGCAGTGCAGACTGTAGTTACTCGGCGCCACTCTCGGGCCATGTCTCGATGACGTGTTCAGGTGTGGCCGCATCTCTGTGCGGAACCCTTCCTGGACAGCCCTCCCGGGACACCATCCATCCTTTCGTTTGTTTGTCTTAAAAGACGGTCTTTGGTGTGATGGGTTTACTATCACTTAAGATTGGTGGGGGAGGGGGGGATGCCTTAAGGAGTGAAAATAATCATTTTTTGTGTATTAAAATATGGTAAGAAAAAGAAACCAAAAATATCCCAAATCTAAAATTCTTGACTGCGTAGTTGGTAGTTCTGGGAACTGTCAGTGAGAAGAACGGTGAACAGTGGTCTTCAAGCCCCAGGGGGTGGCCCAGTTCTGACTTGTCTGTTTCCTGCCGGCCCTTCTGCACTTGGCGCCCCAGCTGTGAAATGGGACGAGTGTTGAGGACCCACAATGACCGAGACACAGGAGGTACTCACAAAAGGAAAGAGATGCAGACGTAACACGGTGTAATTTTTCCCCTGAGGCAGTCAGACATATCTCCGTTCAGCTTGGTGGGTTGTTTTGAAATTCAGCTGAGGAAAGTACAAAAGTAGGCTGTGAGATTCAGAACCCCCGGGGTGTCTGTGTTGTTAATGAAGGTGTAAGCAGTGTTAGCCGGGTGGGTCCCCACGCCCACGAAGTAAAGAACCTCGCGATCCCGTGTCACAGCTCGAACCAGATCTTTACCTGTAAACGTCTCACCCCGACCCAGCTCTCTCCACGTCGCTCTCCTCGTACTGGTTACAGGAGCCCAGGGACGGTGCTTAGCCCACCCCCGCCCGCTTCCTCTGCCTTCACCTGGGGTGTGGTGCCTCCCTCCCCGCCCCCAGCTGACCGGCTCCTCTCCTGTCCAGGAGACTCTGCCCACGCTGACGCTGACGTTTCCACGCCAGCCCTGCCCCTGCAGGACCCCTCCCAGGTCTCCTCGCATCCCCTCCAAACTTCCCCCTCAGGAGAGCGCTCCGTAACCTAAACCTGACCGTGTCATTCTGTCCCCAACGGCGACGGCCTTGCCCAGGCCTGGGCCCTGCAGCTCCGTTTCTCTCCCCAGCCTGCTTCCTTTCCGCTCTGGAATGTGAGGGGTCCTGACAGGAGGCCTTGGGTTTGCTCCTGGCCCAGCACGCTCAGATGCCACCTCCTCCAGGCAGCTCTCCTTGGTCAGGGTCCCTCCTCCAGGGCGCCGCCCTCCCCTCAGAACCTTACCTGGGGGTGGAATGATAACACCCTGTGGGGTTCTTCCGCTTCGAGCAGGGGCCGCATCAGCATTTGCTCAGCTGTGTCCCAGCCCCTGAGGCGCCTGGCTCCTCCGAAGGTGCTGGTGGTCTGCGGTGCTTTCCTTCCCTCTCGCACCCTTTGCAGCCCCCCACCCGCTTTCCCTGCACGTGTCCCTCCCTTCCTGATGCAGCCCCAGTGCTGCTGTAAGATCACGCAAGCTCCCCGGCTGGATGCCCTCACCCATCCACCCGGCTGCTGTCACCTCAGGACCCCGCCCTCCAGCCACTCCCGGGCTCTCACGTTCATGGTTCTGAATCTCTACGGGAAAACACTCACTCCTCAGGTGGGCTGGGATGGGCTTCTCTTTGGAGCCCCCTCTGGATCTGTTTACTTAGCTGCAGACCATGCCTTCACACAGACATCATGCTTCTTGTGGCGGCTGCTCTGTCCGTCTTGGACCCCCAGTGCCAGACAGGCACTGGGGGTGCTGGGGGAGTAAGTGACAGGGTGAGGAGGGACTTCCGGAAGCTGAGGCCTCCGCTCGAGGATCAGCCCGCTGGGGGTGGGCTGTGCGTAAATTCTAGGAAAATGGTTGTAACTGATGTGAGAGTCCTTCCCGAGGCAGTCTGAGGCTCCAATGGTAACAGAAATCCAAGTCACAGAATTGAGTCTTTAAAAGCACCAGTGGCAAGGCTTTTGCCTGTAAACAGAGGTTCTACTTAGAAAGCCCTCCCAGGGTCAGTTCATAGCCCTACATCTGCGTCCTCAGTGATGATTTCAGGGAGCCTGGGGGTCACGAGGATAACCTGCCGGTGGCTGCGCTCCAGGGGCCTGGGCGGTGTCCGCATGGCCTCGGCTCGAGGGCCTGGGCGTCCTGGGTGACGAGACGCAGCCACGGGGTCCCCTGTCCGACAGGCTTCCCTGGCTGTCAGTTTCATATTTTTCATGTGGCAGCAGATTTGTGTTTGCTCTTCCCTATGCAGAATTTTAAACACACACAAGAGCAAGATACTGACCCACGCCCGGCGACCCAGACAGCCCAGGCCGGTCACACCCCACCTACTTCCAGCTCTCCTCCTCCTTTGAAACAAATCTCAGTTATACTGTCTTAGAAGCATTTCATGAAATATCTTTAAAATAGAGGGATTCTTTCTTTTTAACATACCGTAATGCCATATCACACCTACAAAGGACCCCAAATCCCTTAATATCATCAAATATGTAGTCTGTGTTCAAATTTCCAGTTGTCACATCAGCGTCAGAACTTTGTTTTCGTTTATTAGCTTGTTGGCTCACGTTTGCTGAGGTTATAGAGCCGTGCTGGAGTTTGACGTCTGCTAGTGGCTGGAATTCTAGAACTGGAGGATATTTCACACTTGCCTGGCCTCTACCCGTGGCGGTGGACAAAGTGAGAAAATGCCATAAAGGTGCAAATGTGATGGGTGTTGGAAACAGTTTCAGTGCCTCTCTGGCCCAACGCCTTCCAGGTCAGCTTGGCCATGTCTGGCTGCCCAGAGGTGCCAGAAGGGACGATGGTGCCAGGGGACCCTTATGGTCTCTGACTGTGAGCCCCCTTCCCACATGGGATCCTTCTGCTGCAGCAAAGGGCAAGATGTGTTGTTGGTGGGCGGGGCCGGGAGGGGAGGGAAGCCCGGCCGGCGCCGAGCAGGCCTGGAGCCTGGCCCTCCAGCCTCTGTCTGCCACATGGCTGTCCTTAGAGCCCGACTCCTACCGGCTGGTTCTACAGCCCAGCCTGGGAGTGCGGAACGTAGGAGCGTCTGGTGACGTGGGGACCCTGCTCTCGTTTAGCCATGAAGACCTGTACCTGTGTGTATGTGTCTGCAGCTGCACCTGTGCGGATACCTACATCTGTACACCTACATCTGTGTCGTCTGCTTAGGTGTGTGTCAGCTGTATCTGTGTACCTACATCTACCCCTACACCTACATTTATCTGTATCTACGTCCGTATCTATGTCTGCATGTCTACACCTACAGATACACCTACACTCATACCTGTACCTACGTCTGTACCTCTGTACATCTCACACCTGCGTCATCTATTTATGTCTGTATCTGTCTGTCTACATCTACAGCTACACCTAACCTATACCTACACCTATGTATCTATACCTACATCTGTATCATCTACATCTGCGTCCATATCTGTCTGTACGCAGCCCACCAGCTGCTTTGCTGTTGGATTTCCATAATCATTGGGGAAGCTTAGCTTTTTGTCTTCAATGATGCCCTGAAATTCCACAGTAATCCCCACAGACCCTCATACCCTAACACCTGCAATTGATTTTTTGCAAAGTGTCTCTTCTGTGTTATAAATGGGCCAAGACTTGAATCTGTCAGAAGTTAAGCAGTTTAAATTCCACTCCTACATATGAAGGACTAGGAAAGAGTGAGAAAAATATGAAAAGATGAGATTTGTCCTGTTGTCAAAATAGTAGTAAGTCTGCAAGTGAATAATGAAACCAGAGGGAAAAGGAAAAATGGAAAAATAAAACAAACAGTATCCAGAGGAAACTCAGTTGAGGCATATAGGCTTACGTAGGACGGCCCTGCAGGCGCCAGGGGTGGGTGGCGAGGTCAGGGTCCGCTCTGCTGGATCCTCTGCTGTCCGTGGAGGAGGGGTAAGGGGACCTGCGGTGGACGGAGGAGACTGGCCACTGGGCATGCTGGCCGTCAGCACCGTGCCCGCCTCGCTCTCTGTGCCGCGGGCGTCGTCTGTGCTGTGACCTGGGCTGGACTGAAATCTAGCTCGGCAGTTGCACCACGACTGCTGGGGTGAGGAGTCCGCCCTGGCGAGATCTGGGCTCAGCCTCCGGGCCTCGGGGGTGGGACGGGGGAGCCAGCAGAGGGCCACCCGCTGCTTCTCGCTGCGGGGCTGCGCTGACGGAGGCCGTGTGTCCCGAGGAGGCTCGGTGGAGGATCCCCACGAGTGGGTGCCACTGGAGGTTAGGGCCGCAGGAGGGGCAGGGGAGGAGAGTCACGAGAGGGGCTCCCGGGAGGAGATGGTCCTTCCCGCCCCCCACTCCTCCCGGACCCTGATCTGCGCTCCGCTGTATGGGACACACGGCGCGTCTGGGTTGCATGGAGTGTCTTGGAAGCAGGTGAGAATGACCATCTCAAGAGATGTAGAAAAAGCATTTGACAAAATTCAACTTCCTTTTATGATAAAAACTCTCAACAAAGCGGCCATAGCGGGAACATACCTCAACGTAAAAAGGCCACGTATGACAAACCCACAGGTAACATCATACTCAATGGTGAAAAGCTGAAAGCTTTTCCTCTTAGGTTGTGCTACTGTTGACTTTTGCTCTGTGGTTACCATGAGGCTTCCATAAAACATCTTCTATTTACAAGTCCCTTTAAGTGGATAGCAGCTTAACTTTGCATACAAAAGCTTTACATTTTTATGTTTTTGACGTCAATGCACTTTTTATAAAGGTGACACTCTAAGACGTTGTATACTTAGATTTGTATTAAGCGGTTGGCAATTTTTTTTTCCTGGAGAATAAAATTGTTTTGGAGAATATATTTATTTGAATGTATTATGGAGAACATACTTGTTAAAATTTTGAATATATTTATGTTGAGACGCACAGTCTCATCTTGATGTTAAAAAATGCTAAGTTGTTAGCATACAACAGTTTTTTACCTATTTATGATTTACCTGTGAAGAGTTGATGGTTGTTAGCAGTTTTTAATAAGAGTAATTCAGGGTTGTCAGAGACTCGAGGTGAATTTGCCTGTGCTCTGCGATGCCGGGCAGCTCAGCCCTCACAGGAGCTCAGTGTGTCTGCCCAGATTGTCATAGGCTCACTCACTCACGCTCTGAAAAACGGGGCCTTCATTCGACTCCTGCAGGGAAGACGGTGGTGCCAGACAGGAGTTGGGAACTTGAATCACTGTGGTGCCAGCAAGATTGTCTTCATCAGAAGCGTCACTTCTCTGCATCGGGTTGAATTCCTGTGGGTTAGCAAAAATTTTAACTACCTTATAGGATTATTTAAAAAGATAAACATCATTATTTGTTACAATGATGGGTACGGATAACTAGAATAATTGGTGAATCCCGTGAAAATCTCATATTATTGATTGATTTCAAGTATCATCTCAAAAAAGTTGTATCAAGGTTGACTCGTTTTCATTTTGTGATCCATCACTCATTTGGTTCCCAACCTTCGGTGAATTTTCAAATAAATAGTGAGATGTCCGCAGTGAGGAAGTGAAGCAGCAGAAGCACGGTCGGCTCCTGGACGCAGAGTCCTAGACGTAAGCGTGGGGCTGGCGGGGGCATCTGGCCCCGTCGCCGCGTCCCGTTCTCTGCTTGGTTTCATGTGTCTCGTAAGTAAGAGACGATAGCACTTGGAAAAATAAGACCTGGAGAGGTTACGGGTGCAGATGCTCTTCAGTCTGGTTGGGCTAAAATCCACGCAGAGGTGCAACAGTCGGGAAGCTGACATCCCAGCGTTAACTTGACATTTTCCATTTCCATGTTCCTTTGGGGATTTACTAGCACGATCTTGGGCAAGGGGTTTAATTTCCCGAGTCTCAGTTTCCACCTCTCTCAAGTGAGGTTAATACGGGACCTTCCTCCCAGGTCTGTCGTGAGCAGTGAATGAGAGAATTTCCGTGGAGTCATGCACGGCCGAGGCCGGAGGGATGCCTTCCAGAAATCTGCACTGGTCCTAATCTTTCTGCCCCTTACGCCGTTTTCACTAGTCTTTATTTTCAGAGTGGCCTCCGAAACTCCCTCATCATCTCCTCATTTTGGCCCCTTCCTCTAGTCCAGCAGTGACTCAGGACACCGCGGCCATGTGGGGCTGTGCGTGCGGCCATCAGGCTCTCCTGAGAGCGGGGCGTGGCCGCCCCTCAGCGGGCTTCCATCGAGGTCAGGACGCAGACGCAGTCCATTTCGCCTGTTCTGCTGACTTAGTAGCTCCCAGCAGCAACCTTGTTTAACTCGGTTAAACACCAGGAACGTGTGGCTTCAGAAAGGAAGTGCCTTAGTGAGGAGGCCCGGCCCAGCTGTCGACGGGAAATCCTTCCTGCCACTGACAACCAGGCAGGCAGAGGACCCCACGGCTGCTGCCGGCTCTGACCTCGAGCTGCTAAAAGCGCCCCATCTCTCTCTTCCAGGCGGCGCTGGGCGTCCAGGTAATCAGGGTGGCAGCTGTCACAGGCGGGCCCCTGAAATTGCACATGCTGTATCCGTCCATTGATTTTTGAAATGAACTCCAGCTGCTTTCTGAGGAAGTTCAGACCATGACATGACAGCTGATGGCCACGTAGTTTAAAGATAAAACAGAAACAACTGCGTGCTCGTTTTGAGTACAGTCAGCACCCTCTCGTTTGTCCGACTTGCACAAGAACGGAGCCACTGTTGTCCTGAGCCATCTGCCTGCCGGAGCCGTGACAGCGAGACGGGAGGGTCTGATGGGGTCACCGCGCGGCTCCGGTCATCGAGGTGTCTCCTTGGAGAGCGAGCCGGCCACTGAGAACATTCTGGGCTGGCGAACCTCATCATTATCTTCAAGGCTGTTTTAGATAATCTCGTAATGGAGGAAAATGTTCAATTTCTGGGCTGTGAGGGTGGAAGAAGGTAGGGCCAGGAGGCTCACGGTGGGCCTGACATCCACGACGGAGGCGCCGGACTCCGCATCTCCTTACGTTACCCCTTGTTGAAGACAAGCTAGGAAACGGGGTTCGTGGAATCTCATAGCAACCTGGTAGGGAAGTTGGTTTGTGTCTGGCAGGGGCCTAGACTTTGGAGAGAAAGAAAAAGATAAGAGCTGGTCACGCCCTCAGCAAGCCTGCAGCTCGTGGACAGACAGGACTGAAACACGCAAAATCCTCAGAGACCTTTGAAAATAAGTGGCGTGCTGGGTGGCTTGGAGTCAACGTGCAGAGGGAGGTTCAGGGAAAGGAGGGAGCTCGTGGCCTTCGGGGTGAGAGCTGGTGGGGCCTGCTTGGTGGCCAGGAGCTGGGGAGGGGGGGACAGGGCCCTGTCTTCCTGACGCCGGACTGTGGGACTCGTCCCCCTCTGATGTGATGTGGCGGGATTTCTCCTGAGCACTGAGCTGGCGCTGTGGTCAGCACCGGATGGCTCCCTTGAGACCCGTGCCCTGTCACCAGGGCACAGGTGCCTGCGGGGCTGCCGTGCAGCCAGGCCTGTCTCCGCGCGGAGCTCAGGGTCCCAGCAGACTTCATGTAGATGCAGACGCGCTCGAGCACCAGGCTGGCTGAGGAACAGACGGACCTGACCTGCAGCTCCTGGCAGGCAGCGACGAGGCAGACACCAGGGTTCCGAGTGGACTCCTTTCCCAGTTGGCAGCTGACCTCCCGGTGGGGCTGACATGCCAGCTATGCCAGCTCTGAGAGGTGTCCCTGGGATCCCGTGAGTGAGGGGACGGGGTAGAAGGGCCCGTGTCTGCACCACAAGCACACACACCTCTTTAAAAACATTCTTATTTTAAAACCTCATAACGTGAAAGCCTCTGGAGAGCGTGTTTGGGAGGTTTGGGGGACTCGTCCACCCTTGATGGGAGGGTCCCCAGCCCTGAGGGCTACTTACTCAGGAAGCAGGATGGGGGGGGGCAGCCCCTCAGCTGCAGACCGGGACCGACCTCTCCTTCCTCACCTTAGGAAGAATGGCTTGGAGGTTGGAGAGGGTTTGGAGTCACCAGCAGGGGTGTGGCGAGCGGGCCTGGCACAGTCAGTAAAAGTGGCGCCACCGGCAGCAACCGCTGTCCCCACCCAGAGATCACATTCCAGCTCCTTCGCTGGGCTGGCGGCCCGTCTCCCCCCAGGGAAAAGGTGGGTGTAGCGCGAGGCGCCACCGTGGGCGGAGTGCCTCCCAGCCCAGACCTGCCGCCAGCTCGCGGTGGGACTCGCTGATCACAGCCTCCGGAGCGCTTCCTCCACTGGGTGACAGCATCTTCCGAGGGACGCGGCGGTCAGCCTGGGAATCTCGGAGCAGTCGCCCCCAGTCCCGTCGCTGCGCCTGCTTCTCTGCATCTCCTCGGGGCGCAGAGGCGTCTGGAGCCCTCCCCTGACGCCAGCCGACGTCACAGCCCTTGTCGACGCGTCTACGCGGGGATTCTGCCTCTGCCCTTCCCGAGGCGTCCCGCTTGCCCGTGGTCTCGCTCACCTGCTGGTCCCTCCTGCCCGCACACCTGAACCATCTCAGCAGGCTGCAGGGCCTGCCCGGCACCCATCTCCACGGCCCCCGCCTCTGGGACCCCCCTTGGTTCCTTCTCGTGCCCTGCGCCCCCGCTGGCTCTTGGAGTCACGCGGTCCTAGGACAGCCCATCGGGCACCCCCTGCATGTTCACCGCCCTCCACTCACAGGGTGCCGCCCTCTGTGGGGGGCGGGAGGGGCAAGCGGGCTTGGCACCTGGGTCCCCGCGGTCGTCCCCCGGGCGTGTCTGTGTCCCCACCTCCTCTTGCCATGGGGACCCCAGCGGTGGTGGATGAGGAGCCACCTGCTGACCTCACGGACCCTGTTGCCGCGTGAGGCCACATTCTGAGGTTCCGGGTTTACGACGTGAAGGTGTGCGTTTTCGGTAACACAGTTCAGCCCCCAACGACACAGGCCCTTTCCCTTGTTGGTGACTTTGCTGCTTGTGTCCCCACTTGGATATAAACCCCAAGAAGCAGCTCAGTGTCTGTTGCTGAATTTCCCGGCCAGCACCCGGCACCCAGTGGCTTTCTTGCACATTTGCTGAATGAATGAATGAATGATAGGCTGGGACGAAAACCCCAGCTGTCGACGGTGCTCACGTAACCGCAGGCGAGTTCTCCTCTGAAGGGCTCTGACGGGCTTTCACGGGCAGCACCTGGGGTGCGAGACAGGCTGGGCTCAGGGACCTGAGTCACATGCGCTGCTGGAGGTGCCCCCCTGGGGACGCTGGACTTGCTGGGGGTCCGAGGCTCCATGCTGTGGCACATGAGCCCCTTTGGGGAGTCGCTGCTGCTGCTGCGCTGTCCTGCCATCCTTAAAAGTGTGACTTTTCAGTATCCTCACTGGCGCATAACTCATTTTAGAAATGAATCCGAATCCACTTAAAGACATGCATTCCCTCCGCACGTTTGACGCCCCTCCTGAACTTGGCTTCCCGGCCTCCGCCCCCCCTCCCACCTCCACCCCGCTCTCCCCTGCTCCCCGGCTGAGATGAGCCAGTTGCTGGCTCCTGGGCCCATCACGCTCCCCTAACAACCCCGTTCGCATTGTGGTGTTGGTCTTCTTGCTGGAAAATGCAGGTGGTTCATCACGGTTGGGGAGGCCTCTGCTCCCGGGTGGCTGCAGCCCGGCCCTGATGTGACGGGTACAGCCGGGGCAGTTCTCCGAGCAGGGCAGGGCGGGAGGGTGGGCTGCAGGGGTCCCTGCTCCTCAGGTGTGACAAGCCCGCCACGTAACTCTGTGCTCTCCCCGCAGCCCGCTGAGCCCAGAGAAGGGGACGGAGGTGCTGGAGGACGTGGCGCGTCTCCTGGACATGCCGGCGGGCATCTTCTCGGACATCGCGTGAGTGTGGGCGGGGCCCTGGGCGTCTTCTCCATCTGGTGGGTCCACTGTGCGCTTGTGGGCTTCGTTAATTGTGTCACAGAGAAACTGTGAGGGAAGAAGAGGAAGGAAAGGCCCAGCGGGGCTCAGGTTGTTTCTGTAAGAGCAGCTGAAACCCAAGCATCATCAGAAGGACCATAGTTCCCTGAAAGAACCCCGCCCCAGGCTTCAGGTCTCCCCGCTGCGCCAGGAACCACCCAGGAGGCTCTAGACGGTCGGGATGGCCTGGCCCCCGCAGGCGAGCCAGGGCCTCGGGGCTGGGCCCTCAGCTAATGAGGCTCTTCTGACAGCTATGCGCACGTGGTGGTCCACGGGGACGGTTATCGCTACACAGATGTTTACCAAGCGCTGAGTGCCCGGGTGGAGTGGAGAGCAGGTGGGGTTCCTGCTCTGGTGAGCTGAGCTCCCTGCAGAGGTGGACATGTAGACAGAGCCAGAGAAGGTCAGGCGCCTTCCGTCCCGTCCCCGTGAACAGAGGGATGAGGCCAAGAGGGAGGAACCTGGGGCAGGAGACCCCACCCACGGAGGGGGGACGTCCACATGGGAGGGTCATGCGGCCATGGGAGCCCGGCCCAGAGCCCAGGTGACCTTGGTCCCAGTGCTGGAGCCACCGCGGATGTTCTCCAGGAAGGTGCCTTTCCAGCCGCCCGGAGAACGAACTACAGGGGACCCAGGTGGAGCCCAAGTGCCGTGAGGCTGCTGAGGTCTCCGGTGATGGGCCGTGGCCTCGGAGCAGGAGGGGCGGCGGGAGGGGCGGGTGCGAGATGAGTCACCCGCTGGCAGAGGGTCCATGTCTGTTCCGTTAAGCCGCACGCAGGCCCCCGAAGCCACTTGTATTCCCACCTGTAACATCAAGGGTCCGTTACAGCTGTCCTCTGTCAAATCGCATTGATTGGCTGTGCGTCCGGCACCGCTCCGGTGTGCAGGACCTCCAGGAGGGTTTGGTCATCAGACTCAGGCCCTGGAGTGGGAGGGCCTCACGCAGTCCAGCAGGGAGCCGTTCCTGCTGCCCGTGGCCACTTCCACAGGCCCTTTGGCCCCGTCACGGTCTCCGCGTGGCCCAGTAAGCAGGACAGACGGCCTGACCTGGAGGTTCTGACTGTTCCCTTCAAAGAGGAGGAGGGGGTCTCTGGAGCTTCCTGCCCCGTTCCTGGCTCCCGTGGGCAACTCCCCTGGGCTGCACACACCACGGGGTCCCCACGGGCTTGGCCAGTGAGGACCCATCTCAGGTCCAGGGGTCCCTGCTGCATGTCTGCATAGGCACACCTGGCACGCTGACCACACGGCGTGGGTGTGTGTTACACACGCGTGACGGAACACACGCATGACGGAATGAGTGATGGCACAGGCGGGTCTGGCACCCCAGACGGCCCCCCAGTGACACTGCACCCCTCCCTCTGTAGAGGGGACATTGAATGTGGCCCAGGGCTGAGGGAGGGAGGGAGGGAGGGAGTGGGTGCCTCCTTCATCAAAGGCAAGAACCTCGTGCGAGAACTCTAAGGGCCTCAAGTACCAGGCAGAGGGGTCCTGAGACCGGAGCTTCCAGGAGCAGGTGGCGGCCTGCAGCGCTGGGAGACCGTCCTCGCGCCTCAGAAGTAATCACCCGAATGAGCTCTAGGGTGGGCCTCCTTAGGCCCCCGCGGGGCTGTGCTCATGGAACCTTCATCATATTCCGTTAGCAAAACCCTCCGTGGTGACCAGGCAGCAGACGGAAGGCAGAGGTCCCAGCCCCGGGCTGTTTCCTGGAGACGTGCCCTGTGCTGCCCCCCTGCCGCCCCTCGTTTCTTAGAAACCTTCCAGATGGGATAGAGGCCGGGGCTGCGCGCCCCCCCACTGCTGCCACGGGAGCGTTTGAGGGAGGGTTGGAGAGGAAAGGGAGTTGTGGGAAGTGGCGTCAGTCCTGGGGGGCTCCAGTGGGGGGCGCTCGGGCCTGGGGGCCTTTGGGAGACGCTGCCTAGCCTGCCCGGCACTCCTCTCTGGCCCCTCACCTGGGTCTGCGGCTCAGTCCCTCCAGGTCTGGAGACTCTGGGGACACAGGGGTGTTCTGGGGGCTTTCCAGGCTCGGAAGCTGGGCCGGTTCCCAGACCAGCTCTTTTGTAGACATCACCTGCCAGTCTCTTTCCTGCTCAGGGGACAGGGGCTTCCGACTCCCCCAGGGCCATGCTGCACCCCGCTCTTTCAGCCTTTGGGAGTCTGGTCCAGGGCCCTCGTGTGACTAAACCCCCGAGCGGCCCTTTCCCCGCAGCCTCGCCCGGCCCTGGAGCCCCCCCGTCTGCCCTCGAGTTTGCTTCTGGGTGCCCAGGCCTCTTGGGAACCCCCGTCCTGCCCAGTTAACGCTCGTCTCGCACCTCTGAGTATTTAATGCTGTACGTGGTCTGCGGGGGTGTGTGTGGTGTCCCATACCACACATGCACGTCCTGTGTGTCACCCCCAGGACCCAGCACATGAGGACACGCACCAGCCGCAGGGACTGACCTGGGGGGGGGCCTGGGGGGGCGACCGCGTGGCCAGCACGCTCTCAGGGCTGGTCATCGTGGCAGGAGAGGAGAGGAATCTGCCCCACAAGGCGTCACTTCCAGGATTGTCTGCATGTTTATGGAAGTACTAGTTATGCTTCATATGTTTTGTTAATGGTTATGTAGCTGTCAGGCAAATTTCATTATTTCTTATTACATCGTTAGAGGCCATTAAAACGGCATCAGCACACTGGGGTAATTATGCAGGCAGACGCACAACGACCGCGGTTGTGATTTTATAATCTAATCATGGCTGTCCGAGGACGCAGTGCTGATTGATGCGGCTCTTAGTCAGGTGGGCGGTGCTGCAGGGCCTCGCAGGCTCCCAGCCAGTGGGAGCTTCAACCAGCTCAGGGAACGCAGGCGCCAGCCTCATCCCGGGTCCCCCTTCGTGAGTCCTCGTGAGGCAGGGAGCGGTGTGATTTCCCTTCCGTGTGGTCGACTGCACTGACGAAGGGCAGTTCCTGAAGACGCAGCGGGAACTCACGGCCTGACGTGTTCACGAGGTCCTGTGCACAGGCCAGGTCAGCTGGACCCTGCAGGAGCCCGGCTAGGATGCGGCCCCCTGTCCCGTGCCCACCGCTGACCCTCCACACCTCCCTCCCCATGTGAGGACCCCCGCAGGTTTGGAGGATTCTGGAAGACGTGCTTCAGTTTCCTGGAGCAGAGATTGTACTTGTTTGTCTCCTGTCTTGTTTCCCTGGCGACTTGGCAGAACTGCCCCTGTTTTACAGCTGGGCAAACCGAGGCCTCGGAGGTTAAGGCTCAGCAGGGTAACAGATGGCGACACAGGACGCGGCTGTGCAGTGGAGACTCTATGCAGAGGCTTTCACATCCCCGCGCATCAGAGCAGGTGCTGGGGAGCGAGCGCCTGAGCTCACGTCGTGTTCGGCCATAAGGGGTTGGATATGCCCCGTGCAGCGGGGTGACCCTTCCCTCACTGGTGCCAGGGCCAGGGCTCGGCTGCACAGGGGCTGGGCCGTCACAGACCAGGTGTCAGGTAGGGAGTCGGTGACGGCAACACGGACCCTCCATACAGGGCGTGCTTTCCACGCTAGGCGGTCCCAGGGTCACAGCTGTGCATCCCGGGGTCACATGTGTGCATCCCAGAGGCATGTGTGTGGCGTCCCGGAAGGAAGGAGGGCCCTGGTGCCATCGGCCTCTCCCGCTGGTCCCACAAGTGTTGGGGCAGGTGAACAACCCCTGTGTGCTCCGTCTTTGGGAATCCACGGACACCCGTGAGATCTTTAGAGAAAACCGTCGGCACTGGAGGGAAGATTAGATTTGGGGGGGTCCCACGTTCCTGGAACTCTGCAGACGTAGTTTAGATTAGACACGTCCCAGAAGCCACGCTTAAACCCAGAGCCGCGCCGCATGGATCTGCTGTTAGTACTTTGATGGTGGGTGTGGACGCTCGTGTTAGGAAGCAGTTGCACTAGATGTCGTGACTCAGTCCCAGACATAGCCCCACCATCCACACGTGTGTCAGGCGCCGGTGGGAAGCGTCGTCACACGAGTGATCTGCACAGTAATTAGCGTTTAATTCAAGCACAGACATCAGGCAGTCGCTGCACTTGCTAGAGGCCCCAGAGCAACGGTTTTCAGACTGTTTGTGGAACTGGGGTTGGAGCAGAGAGGGGGAGGAACCCGATTCCCACGGCAAGGGGGGAAGACACCACGGCAGGAAGTCTCCAGGGGCCAGGGAGGCCCCCTTGTCCACCCTGGGAGCATCCAGCAGGGGCCGGGGAGAGGTTTGCTGCATCCCCTCGGACCCTGGGGCCTGGGGAGTCCACAGAGGATGCTGCATGCGACGTGGGCGGAGGGTCGGACAAGTCTTCCGGGTGCCACACGTAGGGGGGGCGGGGCCCGGGAAGACTCGGCTCGGCCGCAACAGCAGGGGTGGAGAGGGAAGGTGGCACTGCTGCAGGACGTGGTGACGTTTCTTGTACAGGGAGGTGACCGGGAGGCCCCGTGGCTGGATGAACCACCAGAGCTGTGGGCGCCACGGCAGGAGCTGCTTCAGGAGCGCTCGCTGCGCTTGCGGCGAGGCCCAGGCTCCTGGGTGGAATGTCCGACAACAGAGGTGCTGGAACGACGGCCATGCTACCCCTGGGGGCTCTGCAGTTCCCTCTGCAGAGGACCCGGCTGGCCAGGGAGCTGGGCCAGAGGCCGCCTGAGGGACAGGACCCGAGCGAGACCAGTGGTCACGAGTGGAGGTAGCCCCTGAATGCCAAGAAGCCCTGAGGCTCGTGGAGGCGTGGTCTGAGCTCCCACGACCTGGAGCAGTGGGCCGGCCTCTGGATGATGCGCTCGGGAAGGAGGGGAGGGGACAGAGTGGATGCAGAGGAGGTGGCACGTGGCACACGCCTGACTCGGTGATTTGGTTCCTGCTAGCGGTGTTTCTGCCGTTTCTGAGAGTGTCGCTGTCCTTTCCACGTAACTCTTCTCAAGCGCGGTCCCTTTCACTTGAGTCTCACTCTCGTGCACTTTTCCTTACATCACCCTTATTAGGAGTGCCTTTGAAATGATCCTGTCATAGACGCTGGAATTGGCGTGGAGTGGGTGGGAGGCCCGGCAGGGGGCAGGGCCAGGTTAGAACATGCAGGTGACAGGCGGCCTGGCAGCGTCTGGGGAGGTGCAGGGTGGTGTCACCTGTGACTCAGCTGGGCTCCCTTTAAGGGAGGACAGCCCTTGGGTCCTCAGGGTCCTCGCCGTAAATGGAGGCAACCGCGCCTGCTTTGCTGGAGAGATTAAACACGGTACACGCGAAGTTCCCATGCACATGGAGGCTCAGCAGATGGCAGGCACGTGGTTTTGTTCTCAGCGGTGTTATTCGGTGGTTGAATCTGTGCATACTGATAAGACTCCATGGCATCAGCGAGGAAGGCCCAGCCCCTGGACCAGGGGAGGGCAGTCGAACTGAACACTAAGCCTGTCGTGGGGAACCTCACCGATCACCAAGAAGAGCAGCTGCCTTGCCAGGGGCATCATGATGGCCAGGAGCCCCTGGAAACCACGCGTGTGACGGGAAGGGCCACCTCTGAGCGGCCCACGCCGTTCCGGGCCCCTCGACACCAACTCCTGGGAGTTGTGTCCGGGAGGAGATGACGGTCCAGGTGATGCGGAGCTGGGACAGTCCTGATGAAGGCGGCCTCCCTGCCCCCCTTCAGACGAATCAGTTGTTAAAAGGGGGATGTACTTTTCAAAGTCATGTGCAACACAGTATTTAAAAAGCTTTGAAAATTTTTTTTACCAGATATTCATTTTTAATTATTATTTATTTATTAATTAAGTTATTTATTTTTGCTGTGCTGGGTCTTCGTTGCTGCATGCGGGCTTTCTCCAGTTGCAGCAAGCAGGGGCCACTCTTCATCGTGGTGCGCGGGCCTCTCACTATCACGGCCTCTCTTGTTGTGTGGAGCATAGGCTCCAGACGCGCAGGCTCAGTAGTTGTGGCTCACGGGCCCAGCTGCTCCGCGGCATGTGATATCTTCCCGGACCAGGACTCGAACCCGTGTCCCCTGCATCGGCAGGTGGACTCTCAACCACTGCGCCACCAGGGAAGCCCCCCTGCCAGTTATTTTTTTACTGAGTAGTTCTAAAGATTTCAGTAAGTTTTTAAAACAGCTCCTTTCAGGAGAATTTTAAAAATACCCGTCTCTTTCCTTTCTGCTTTTGGTCCCTGCGGCTCCCTTGGGAACAGAATACTGAAAACAGTTTCCAGAACGATTTTTCTTTTTCCCTTGCAAGAACGTCTGCTTGTTATTGTTGGGTATTGGGGCTGGTTTGAACTTTTTGTAAGAGCCCTGCCGGGTGTGTGTTAGAAAAGCGAAGCCTGTGGATAGAATTCCTGGAATCTGGGAACAGCGTCACAGTGACCCCGCAAAGCCACCCCCGCGGAGGTTGCGTGTGGAGGAGCAGCGCCTGGGGTGCGTGTGGCGTTCAGGGAGGAGGCCCGTGTGCTGAGCGGTTCTCACGTCTGTTAAACGGTCTCTTCCAGGGTCTCGGGACCAACGGTGACCTTCAGGGTGCGCGCCAACCTCCAGAACGTGACAGCGGCGGACGCTGCGAAGGCGGCAGGTGAGGCTGCTTCCGCGCAAGCGCACGCACCCGCCCGGGCAGGGGAAGGGGGCCAGCTGCTCCGAGGACAGCCGTCTCCCCAGAGCCCCGATACTCATCGGGTGGGGCCCGGAGGGGAGTGGCTGGCCTCCCGGGGGTGGGGGGTGGTGACCGCACTGCTCGCTCGGATAGAAGGCGGTGTAGGGGCGGGGCTCCGGCCTCTGCGAAGAGCCCGTGTGGACAAAACAATGCCCTGGTGCTTTGAGGTTTTCCGTCCCGTCCCAGCCCAGCAGCTCGCACGGGCGTCACCGTGCCCGCCCGGCCCACGAGAGCACGGGACGAAGGTCTGAGTAGGCCAGTGCCTGACCTCGGCGTCCCTCTTGGAGCCCAGCCTGTCACGCGCTCACGCATTTCGAGATCTTCTGGGGGGGTCCCAGCGTGTGGTTGGTGTTTGTCACTGAATGAAAAACGCAAAGCGCAGAACGTGGGGTGTGTACGAAGGCTGCTTTCCCCTGCAGCCCACGTTTGTTTTCAGCTACTGAAAACTTGTGTAAAATGTACAGTCTTTCCGCCCAGTAAGAAAAATATAGGAAACCTGACAGAACCTGAGCCTCACGTTTCCCGGTAACTCAGTGGGAAGGACTCTCGTGCTTTATGGTCGTTTGTAAGCGCAGTGGCTGAATGCACTGACCCAGACGCAGCAGAAAATGACTCTTTGTTTCAGCCAATCCTGTATGTGGCTAAATACATGAACTATTTTTAATGAAACCTACATTTTCACCCCAGTGTACAGCGCAGCACGGTATTTGGGCTGACTTAGAGATCTGGGCATTTAGTTCTCGTCCATTGAGGTGTCACCTTATGGCCTCTATTAAAGTTTCTTTATCCAGTGACGGTCAACAGGGCATAAAAATAGCTGTAACACCCTATTTGGTGGAACAAACTGTAGCTCTTCTCTATTTTGGTTGCTGTTGGCTTTTCCTTGTAGGATATTTTGATGCCCTTAGGAACTCTGATTTGCTGAAAGGAATGATTTGGGGAACAGAATTTTTGGTTAAAGAAGAATTCCTTGCGGAGTTGTGCTACTTCCCAGAAAGCCTGTGGAGAGCTGACGCGCACGCCCCCAGCCCACATGCCTCCCAGGCTTCATTTCACTGTAACGGGGTGAGCTCGGGGTCCAGCTGAGCAGAGCGGCCTAGTGGGTCCCGGAGAAAGGAAGTCAGCAGATTCCATTCCAAACACTCCGCTGGATGAAAAGGAGCGGAATTCCGCGTCAGTGGCTTCACCCTGCGTGACCACGGGCGCTCTTTCCCTGCTCAGCACCCATTTTATGGTCCTCGTTCCTCAGCATAAGAGATTATTGAATATATTTAAGACCAAATCAGTTATCACTTTTTACCCAGAAATGCATTAACAATTGTTCCATAATTGGCAATTCATTCCAGTGCTGGGAAGTAATACTTTCAAAATTGGATTTGCTGGAACTTAAGGGTGCTCCGAATGGAATAAAATGGAATGAAGCCTTTTTATCTTTTAGAGTCGTGACAATATATTCATGACAATGGCATTTCATTTATTTTATTGCTTTCTGTGGGAAATGAGGTTGATTATTCGAAGTCTGGTTCCTTGGTCATTTTAAATGTGTTCACGTCAGGTACCGAGGGGGAAATTGTACATGCAGTTTGAGTGTCGTATCACCAACCCTCTAAATACTCAAATTTCTGAATTACATTTTCGTGAACCAGCATAGCTGTGCCAGCCAGGGTGTTTCTTGCTTGTGCAAAATGGATGACACACGTGCATAATTTTAAAACTTCGTTTCTTTGGTATTTTAAATAATTTCATGATGTTATGGATGCACCTGATGCTATACAGGGAAAGGATTACGGAGAAGAGTCTGTGACCATAGGATCTGAGCGTTTGGCGGCAGAATACCAAACTGTAGTGGCACCTCGACCCCGGCCACCTTGAGGGCGTGTTTGCTGCCACCGGGAGAAGCAGCCTCCTCCAATGCGGGGTCCACCTAGGGGTGGACGTGACCCCGTGTTATCAGGAAGAGTTTGAACTTAGAAGGACGTTTTGTGGCTCCAGTTTTAGAACATGATGTGGAATCTTACTAGTGTTGTTGTGGCAATGTGGGCGGGGCCGGCAGGATGGGCCGCGTACAGACCGCCCAGCCTTCCGCCCGCGTGTCGGTGCCCCTGCAGATCCCAGGACCGTTTGCCTTTGGTTCTCGCCGTGGGGCTTCCTGGCACTGCGCTGTACGCCCCTCTTGTTACCAACAAAGGGAGACGTGACCCTGTGATGGAGTTCAAAGGGCATTTCCTTTGCCTATTCTGCACAGGGTGGTACAGAACTTAATGAAGAGTCATGTAGCCGATGACACGTCTGTCCCCGTCAGACATGGTCCGTGTTTGTCCTGAAAGGTGGATGCAGTGGGTTTCCTTATACGGGTGGTTCTTTCCTGGGCATTAATTAGTGAACTTGGGCGTGGACGTCAGGTGTGAGTGAACAGTGGTTCCCTGGAGACACTTCCTGCGTTCAGAGCACACAGAGAAAACTGGTGGTTATGTTCAGTCTTCGTGGCCACGTCATCTAGTCAAATTGAGCAGGACAGAAAAATCCTTTTCTCACTCTTCATTTTCTCGGTAGCTTATCCTTAAGTAGCGTATTTGTAACCCGTGTGTGCGTCTCCCTTCAGGGAGGATGTGCTTGATCACCTTTAGAGGAAGCACACACTCTGCTCCCTGCGCCCCGCGGAGACGCCTGCCCCGTGGTCCTTGGGGCCGTGGCCTCTTGCGTGCGCTGCGCATCCCTCCTGCCCTGAGATCGGCCATGTCTTCTACCCTCCCGGGGGCCTTTTCAGCCTCAGCTCCTCTTTGCTGGGGTGTTTGACTCATGACTGTCCGGCAGGTGATGGGCCGGGCTCAGAGGCTTGTCTCCCTTGTATCTTAGCAGCTACCAGCTGCGTCCTGTCTAATCCAAGCTCTGGCCTCAGCACTCGGCTTCCATTCTCCCTCTGGGCTCATTTCAAGTAACACACGTGATTTTAAATCCTAGCATCTCCCGTTTGGAGAACGATGCCTTTAAACACTGTTGGGTGCGGGCCCAGGGCTGGGAACCAGGACAGCTGGACGCCAAGAGCCACCCCGGACCGTGAGCTCTGCCCAGCCTCCAGGTGAAGGGGGCAGGCATGTCCTTCTGCAAAGTGTGATGCCGTCGCTCCTGGGAGATCGGAGTGACCCCTGCTGTGATGCCCACGCAATGCAGCTGTCTGGACGGCCGACCAGGCTTCTCCCTGACGGGAGCACCACGTGAGGCCCAGGCCACAGGGACATCTGCAGAGCCCGGCCTTCGGAGGAGGGGATGCCTCACCTGGGTGCTTGTCGGGGGGCTCTGAGGACCAGCGTGGGTGCCAGGTGGGCTGGAGGAGAGAAGGGGGCCGTGCAAGGGGCAGCCACGGGTCCGGGCGGGGCCGGCAGCTTGACTGTCACCCGACTCAACTCATGGCAGAGCCTTTGGGTCCATGAGAAGGGCTCAGCGAGTTCATGGCGGCTTGTGGGGTCAGCGCTGCCTTCCTGACACCCAAGGGGCTTGGCCAGTGGCCCAGGTGCCCGCACCTGCACAAGAATCCCGGAACAAGGAGGCTGCTGGCCCAGGGGAGGAGGGGCTCCTTGCGGCAGCGCCAGCTGCACACACAGGTTCCCCTGACGGCCCGGCCTGCTTGCCGTGGTCACACCCTCCGTTCTTGCCTGGGATGCAGTGCCTGCACCTGTGAGTGTGGGCAGGCAGCTGTGCGTGTAGGTGCCCGGAACCGGTTTTGCACGCAGTGTGCTTTCATTGTGATTGAGAGCCCGGAATAAATGTTGGAGGGGCTGGTGAGCCCTGGAGCTAGAAAGAAGGCTGTGCTTTTTCAACGAGACTGAGGAGGATGCTTTGGAAGTGCTCGTGCAGCCCAGCTGCTGAGAAACCGTGCTCTCTGCAGGTGAGCGGGACGCCTGTTAAAAGCTGGTAAAAGCCAAAGCCTACAGGGACTCTCATCTTCTCCAAGACGTGACGTGAGAGAATGGGAGGATTTTTAGGTAAAAGCGACGTCGGGGTTCTTCCTGATCCGTGCCTTGTGGCACAGATGAGAAACGCAGGCCAGAGTGGCGGTGGGCTCGTGGTGGGACGCGGGGAGCCTGCGGGGTCTGCTGACCGGCCCGTGGCAGCGGCGGGGAGCGGCCTGGTCTCAGCTCGCCAGGCAGTTCTGGTGCGGTCGCCTCACAGCCTCGGGCAGGTTCCAGGTCGAGGGCCCGTGAAGCCTGGCTGAACCTCGGGGGTCACCAGCGACGGGCAGGGGGCCCTGCAGGGTCAGCTCACCTGCTGCTCCCATTTCAGCAGGCGGGTTGGCAGACACGGCGCCCGAGGACTGAGGCGGGAAGATGGGCAGCAGAGGAAACCGGCCGGGGGTCTGGGGACTCGGCAAGGGTCTCGGACTCCAACAGGGTGATTCCGGAAAAGAATCTGAATAATTTTCCAGCTCTGTCTGTCGTATATCCTGTGTTGTTACCTGGAAGGGACGAGCTTGCTTTATTTCGCTGAATGGATAGACTGTGTGTTTCCAAAGTGAAGTGGGCGACAGAGGCCTGTCCTCCTGCTGGCCGTCGGATGCACCCTCCATGTCTGCCGTCCAGGAACGAGGCTCATCTGGGCCAGGGGTCACCATGGCCGAGTGAACGTTCCCCCTCCGCAGAGGGAATGTGGCCTGGAGCCCCTGCTTTAGCGGGTGCTTGTGCTTTTCCTGAGGATGAGAAAGGAGTCTAAAGACAGAGCCGCGGTCCTCACGCCTGTTCGGGAGGAAGCAGGGGTGGTGACGGCTTCATCCTGGATGGATTCGCGACCAGCTGCAGAACACGCGGCGGGTGGAAAGGTGCCGCTCTTGCTACTGGAAACAATGAATCTATTAACAGTGAAAACATGCTGTCACTCGGGGGATAGTTCAGTTTTTGGAGAACGCAGCTCAAGAAGTTCCTGTGATAACTGTCGGGGCTGCTCCCTCTTCATACTTATGTGAAGACAGAATCTGCTTCTGTTCGGATAGACTTGGAGACCCGTCTGCAGACGAATCTCCTGTCTCATCCTCGGTCCCAGAAAGGCATTTTCTGGCTTCTTTTGGGCACCCCCTCCCACTGCTACAGCCCGCAGCAGAGTGGACGGGAGGCTGAGACCAGGCGTTTTCCACGCACAGGCCTCCCTTTCCTCCTGGGATCTGCTGGCTGCCCCAGAGTTGGATACAGCCCAGAGCCGAGGGCCGTTCGTGGGCAGCTGTCAGTGTCAGAACCAAATGCCGACATGATGCGATCCTGCAAAGGCAGAGGAGTCGGGACGGGAGTGGAGCCCAGAGCTTGGGGGTCCTGGGGGGCCAGACCCACGCAGGTTCTGGAAGCTGTGAGCATTGCCCGGGGCTGGGTGTGCGAGGGTGGAAATGTGGACCCAGGCTGGCCTGCTTACTCCCTGGCCAAACACGAGTGCAGAACCGGGGAGTGGGAAGGGGCCGGCTTAGCTTCGAGGTGTCCACGCCGAGGACTTCTACGTTCTGTTGTCTCTGGGGTCGAGGCGTCTCATGGAGCTGCTTTTAGTCGAGGCCAGTTTCCCACTTACCAGTCATTGGTTGGTACCAACGCAGGGCGGCCAAGTGCCAGGCCCTGTGCCGGCAGTGGGGATGCTGGGGTGACGGAACAGAGACTGGGCTCTGGTGAAGGTGCGGCCCAGCGAGGGAGATGGAGGAGGAGGACGTAAACATGCAGCGCGATGTAATATGGCGTGGCACGGCGTAATGACGCGCTCTATAGCGTCGTCCAGTAAGATGCCAGGTAAGGCAGTGTCGCATCGCGTGTACTGTCACATGATATAATTTTGTCATTACGTAGTTATTTGATATCACCTGACGTTGTATAGTACACGATATAGCATGACGTGGTGCATGGTGTGTTATAGCGTAGCGTTGTATGTAGCAGTACGATGTAACATACTGTAAGACAGTACACCGTACGATAGTGTACCGTACATCACATCACCTCAGGGAACGTGGAGTGGTCTGAAGAGAAACCAGGCAGGGCATGGGCACTGGACGGGTCGGGACGGGAGCTGGTTTAAATGGTGGCCAGACAAGGCCCCGAGCGGCCGTAGAGACAGAAGCTGAGGCCGCCGGCAGCCAGGCCTCTGCGTACGAGCAGTGGGATGTCTGCATCTCTGGGTCGGGGCCCTGGATCTGGGAGTTGGTGACACGATGCCCAGCACATCCTTGGAGTCTGTTTGTGGTTGTCAAGGTGGGTTTTGTAGTCTCACACTTATAAGCCCTGTTTCCTTCCTTCCTTCTCCTTCCCTCTTCCCGCTCTGTGCTGGTGCCAGGAGTCACAGAGAACCATACAGAACAGGTCTTGTCCTCTCCAAGCCTGGAGTCTGCTGGAAAGAGAGACATTGTGGCCCAGACAGCCTGGGGAGGCAGGGAGGGCTTCCTGGAGGAGGCATCTTGCAGGAGCACTGGGGTTCACGAGGGGGCGCGATGGGCTCAGACCTGCAGTTTTAATTGTGATACATGACACTTCTGAAAGCTCCTGGCTTCACCTCGAGGGATGTATGGGGAGATGAGGTGCGCTAGAGGTGTTTGTGTGGTCCAGAGGGACACGCGTCACGGATGGGGACACGGCGACGTCGTGGGTGAGGTCACAGGGGCCCTGGGGACACGTCTGCTGGACCTGGTGTATGATGACGGTGCTGGGTGTGCGAGAAGCTTCCAAGCTGAGGGCACCAGATTTTCTGGCTGGGTCACCTGGGCAGAGGGGCGTTTGCCGGGCGGTGGCGGGGCGGGCAGGAAGCACTCAGGACAGGACGACGTGTTATGGGGACGCGGTAAGTGCGGTTTGGCCCATGTGCGTCTGGGGCCCCGAGTCTCCAAGAGGGACCCGTGCAGGTGCAGCTGGAGAGAAGTGGCCCCAGCGGCCCCGAGCTGACCCGAGCCGGGCAGGTGCCACCTGAGCAGCTGCTGTCTGTGGAGGGCAGACTTCTCTGTCACACGGGCCCCGCCCAGCCCTGTGACCTGTGGCCCAGCGCTCTGGGGCTAAGTCCCAGTTGGCTCGTGTGAGAATGACGCAGGAACCCTGATCCACAGGACCGTCGAGGGCTGGGTGAGGGCGTGCTGAGGAGCGGGCCTGGCACGCGGGCCCCCGCTGGGCAGGGTCCTGTGAGCTGCCCCTGGGATGTGGTTGCCAGACTCCTTCCCTACACGTGGGCCTCCCCCTCCACTGCTGCAGCCCTCGGCCCTGGGGGCTCAGTGCTGATCTCAGTGGTCAGGGCGTAGCCGGCCGCCCTTGGAGGAGGTGACCCGCCACGTGCAGGGCTCAGGTGGACGCTGTGTCCAGTTCCGGGGCTCCGGGCCCCCGGCGACACGCAGAGGACACATGCTGCTGTCCCTTTGCCCTTCTGCTTAGTGAGTGTCCAAAACCCCAGTCCTTCCAAGTCACGCAACTGTTCCCACAGTTGATCGTTGTGACGCTTTGTCGGCACGTGAACGCTGTTCCTCCTCTTCTCAGCACAAACCTGAGTGTCTTTGTGCCTAAGTGGGAGGTGGCTGGTTTTAAAAATAGGGCTGTGGCCGCAGCGCAAGACAGGCACCCGCGGGAGGAGACGCGGTGACAGCACGGACGGGCCACCAGCAGCGTGCGGGGAGGGACAGTGTGGCCCGTGGCCGGGGCCTCCTTCAGCAGTTTCCGGCGGGCCCCCTGCCCCCGGCCGCACAGCTGGGCGAGCGCAGTGTGTCCCAGCCGCCTCCCGGGGCTCTCTGGCTGCACCAGTCCCCATGGCAACGGCGGAGGGCGCGCAACAGCGGAGCAGCCATGAACGTGTTTCCCTGTTTCTGCAGGCTGGCTGCTCCAGGTGGGGTCTGAGTGGAGGCTCCCAGCCCAGGCCCTCCCTGGCCCCCACGATGCTGGGTCGGTAATCCTGGAGCCCTGCGCAGACCTGGGGGCCTCCTTCCTCCTGGGTGGCCGTCGGACCAGCTCTACGACCAAGCTCAGGTCTTTGACACTTGAGGTGTCCTGATGCTATAATTTCAGAGGCCCTGTGACGCCTAACTGTTTAACAAATTCTTCCCACGAGCCCTTCGGTGTCTGAGCGCCTCACCATTTCTCCTAGACGCACCTGCAGCGTGGAGTCCCTCCGCACACCTGGCAGCCGCGGGCGGTCACCTGCCTGGCCCAGGGCAGGTCCCGCAGATGCTGGGATCAGGAGAGGCACCTCTCGCCGCAGGACAGAGGGTCAGGAGCTGAGAGCCCCCTGCAGGGGGGGCAGGGGCTGGGCCTGGCCTCGTCTGTTGGCACTTGGGCGGGAAGCCCTTGGAAGCGGGTGGGGACGTTTGTCGCAGGCAGGTCTCGCTGTTAGCAGGCTGCTGAGGTCAGTGCTGCCTTCCTGGGCTTATTTCCCACCCACTTGCCCATTTTCCTCCTGCACAGTGACACTGAGGCTCCGATGGCCCATTCTTGAAAGTGAGCCCCTAATTACAGGGCGTGCTGGTACCCCGGGTCCATCTAGTTACAGGGCACACCGGTACCCCGGGTCCATCTAGTCACAGGGCACACCGGTGTCTGAAGTGCGTGTAGTTTACAGGGCATGCCGGTACCTGAGGTCCATCTAATTTACAAGTGACATTGGTACCCCAAGTCCATCTAATTCACAGGGGATGTTGGTACCCCAAGTCCATCTAATTCACAGGGGATGTTGGTATCCCAAGTCCATCTAATTCACAGGGGATGTTGGTACCCCAAGTCTATCTAAGTCACAGGGGATGTTGGTACCCCAAGTCTATCTAAGTCACAGGGGATGTTGGTACCCCAAGCCCATCTAATTCACAGGGGATGTTGGTATCCCAAGTCCATCTAATTCACAGGGGATGTTGGTACCCCAAGTCCATCTGGCCCTGAGACACAAGTCTGAAAAGGCACCGTGTGCATCGGGGAGCTGCGGTAACTCCGCAGGTGGCTGTGTTATGGGACAGCAGCCCTTGGGGTGATGCTGAATATGTGACATGCAAATCAGCCAGCAAACAAAAGGCTCCACGGGATGGCGTGTGAGCCCAGCTGGAGCAGCTCCCACGGCCCCCTCTGTGGGAAGAGGAGTCACACGGTGGGTGCCGGCTTCCAGGCGAGCTGGCTGCAGGATCGCCCACACGCTAAGAGCCAGTCTGCACGGGCTCCCGTCCCAGCCTGGCCCGGCGCCCCCTCTGCTCTTTCTTGGCAGCCGAAGTTGGGGACACAGACCCGCAAGAGTGGGGACCAGGGTTCAGAGCTGAGTCCCAGCCCCCGTCCTGCAGCTCCGTCGTGTGACGGCTCCTTTGTCGGGCTCCCGGCTCCTTCTCTGTGGGACGGGACTGGTAATTTTGCCCCTGGGGTCGCAGTGGGATTAAACAATGGAGGAGGAGTTGGGTGTGAGTGAAACTTTGCTTCTACAGGGTTGGCAGGCTGCTGTCACCGCCCACCTTGGATTTCTGTCAGTTTTGCTTGCCCGGAGTGCGTGGCGGTCTCCGTGTGGCCGGAGCTGCATTGGTGCTTCGTGGGGTTGGACGAAGGGGAACCGGCCATGTGTGAGGATTGTGGGAGGGTCGCAGGCTGATGGGACCATTGCGTGGTCATTAAACGTGGACCCAGGTCTTCCTGGAGGGGGAGGGAGGTGTGTGGCCACCGTCTGCCCCGGACTTCCTTCTGCTCGAGGACCGAGGCCCGCATCGTGAGGGCAAAGCCTCGGTGTGGATGGTCGCCCAGGGGGAGGCAGCTCAGGAAGTACGCCCGCGGGATCGATGCCCTCGTGCTGATTAAGGTGGTTGTACAATTCCTCCTTTTCCATTTAAAGGCGGTTTGCTGTCTGTCAACACCTTGTCTGATTACAATTGCAAAGCATGAAAAAGCAAATTCACAATGAAAAGTCTTCAGCAAAAGCAATGATAGGATTCCCTCCTACAGGATAGAATGGTACAAATAAAGTCTTGCCAATGTCACAACCAAATCGACATCCCCAAACTGCCCCTCGAGGAGGTAACCCAAGCTGCCACTTGGAGAAAACTTGGTCATGATGAGCGAATATAGACGCCCCGGCTGGATGACGGCGAGCCGCATCCTGTAGGTGCTCGCCCGGGTGCAGTGCTTTATTTAACCCTGTGACCTTTAAGAATGAGAACAATGACACCATCAGCGGGGCCTTCCTGCAGGGGCTGCTGTTTCACCTCTCTTGGCTGCAGAGCTTAGAGCAGGGATGCTCTGCGCTGGGCCCTTCGTGATTCTAGGGACCTTGGCAGAGACAAGCAAACCACGGGGCAGCAAGGGCAGCACCCCTGGCGCTTCCCCGGCTTCCTCGTTTCCTCCTCCTGCACAGTGAGGGAGTGAAAGGAAAGGGCAGGCAGGGCCCGGAGCCCCTGCAGAGGGGCCGCCTGCTTGCCAGGGCTCTGCCTGGGCTGCTGCCCAGGACCCCGCAGCCCACCCCTTCACATACCTCCACTGGCTCCTCCTCCAGCCCCCGTGCTGCCCTTCCTGCATCTCCCAGCCCTGCCTCTTCCCCGGACCCCGGACCCCGGATCCGCACCAGCTCAGCAGGAAGCCTCCCAGTCTGCCCGTCACTGCCCATTCGACCCGCAAGGCCTCCCCCTCCTCCCCCAGGGGCGGCCCTCGGCCAGGCTGGCTTCTTGCGGCTCCTGGGCAAACCACGGTTGGCGCCCAGCCAGGCTCCCATGTCTGCGTCTGGCTGGCAGCTCTCACTTCCGCGCTGGGGAGCGGTGTGGCAGAATGACCGTGTGGCCCCAAAGGCTGCACTCTTTACTCCGTGGCCCTTTGCAGAGTCCTAGGACGGTGGTTTTCAGCGTGTGGTCCCCCAGAGCGACCACATCAGTATCGACTGAGAACTTGTTAAAAATGCAAATTCCTGGGCTTCCCTGGTGGCACAGTGGTTGAGAGTCTGCCTGCCAATGCAGGGGACACGGGTTCGTGCCCCGGTCCGGGAGGATCCCACATGCCACGGAGCGGCTGGGCCCGTGAGCCATGGCCGCTGAGCCTGCGTGTCCGGAGCCTGTGCTCCACAACGGGAGAGGCCACAACAGTGAGAGGCCCGTGTACAGCAAAAAAAAAACCAAATTCCTGGGTCCCCAGGTGTCCTGAAGCCCATACTCTGGGGAGGGGGCACAATCCGTGTTGGAACCAGCCCCGCAGGGGCTGCTGTGATGCAGGCACTTGAGAACCTCTGGCTGTTGTAGACAGACATCCCCAGACACCCACCTGAATCTGCAGAGGTCTCCAGACCCGCCGCCCGCTGGGGCTTTGCCATGCAGGGGCGCAGACGGTGTCTGTGGTCGGCGGGAACAGTGATGTGGACAAAAGGAAAATGTGGGCGCTTGAAATGCGTGCCCTGTTTCAAGAGCCGCCCTAAATGGAGGAGTCCTGATTAAAAAGTGCGTTTATGGCAGTTTCATTTATACGGAAGTAGACACTTCATCCTAACCTCCCTCCCCTCCCTCCGTCCATCTGGACACACCTCTGACTGTCCAGGCCGTCCCAGCGCTTCTGCGTTGGCTTTGCTGCTGGTGGAGGAGACGGGAACAAGCCTGCTCTGTCCCCAGCTCTGAGGTCATCTGTAGCGATGACTGCTCCCCTGTGACGCTTCCCAGGACGAGGGGAAAGGCCGGAGGGTCTGCTGGCTGCTTCGCGCTGGTCAGCCTTAGGGACCTGCTACGGGGTCTGGTTGCCAGTGGGACCCGGGCCCGCTTGGCTCCCGTCACCGGCTCTTTCTTGAGGCAGCCCGAAGTCCCAACAGGGCAGGCACCTCCAGAAGGCGGCCCACTGGGTGAGAGCTGGGACCACTCAGAGTCCTAGAAGTAACCTTAACCTTAACATCTTCCCGTGGAAAATCATTTTTTGTGTTTCACAATGTTTTGGAACGTCTCCACTGCATGTTGTAAATGCCTCACGTGTCCACCTGGAAGTCGGGACCCCTTTTAGTGCTCTGAGGGTCTTTCTAGGTTGAAGAACTTGGGAGACATTCGAAGATGCCTGCAGAAGAAGCGCAGCCCTAGGTGCCTGAGCCCAGCCCCCTTGGAACGCACGCCTAGTTAAGGCTCTTTCCCACCTGGAGCCAGAAAGGCGGGCGCCTCGGGAAGGAGGGAGGAAGCACCTGGCTCAGAACTCGGCGACCTGGGTTGGGCTGGAACCTGAGGGTGGAGCGTACCCTCACACGAGTCCTCCTTTTTCTCGACTTTAAAGAAACATTCTCAAGAACCAAATGATCATGTAACTTTCTTCTTCTAAAATAATGCAGAGAGACAGTGACATTCTCATGCTCTGGGGTAATTTCCATTCTGAATATGAAATGTCTCATCATTTAAGAAAAGTCAGATTTCGTTTATCTGTAATTAAATCTAGAATGTGTTATTCTTTGAAGGCCCTGGTGGATTTTCAACTTTGTTGTTCTAAAAATGAATTGAGTGAGGGACTCCCCTGGCGGTCCAGTGGTTAGGACTCCGCGCTCCCACCGCAGGGGGCGCGGGTTCCCTCCCTGGTCCGGGACCTAGATCCCGCATGCCCCGCGGCACAGCCAAAAAAAAAAAATGAACGAGTGAAACGGTTCCCAGCACCAGTTTAATGAATGGCTCCACTTGCTGTACTGTCCACCCATCGTGGAAGCAAGAGTCCTGAACCGTCGTGGACTTGACCTGTGGCTGTGCTGTTGCCGTGACCCCGTCTACCCCGCGCACAGCACCGCTGGCAGACACCATCCTCATAAGGCACAGCTGGCGGCCTCTGTGCCTCTCAGACACTTACCTGAGACTTACCTTCATGCGGCCAGAACACCACTGGAGAACAGCTGGCGCTGGAGGCCTGAGTGCCGAGGGTGGTTCACCAGCCACTCCTGGAGGTTCCCCAAGACGTGTCCACGCTGGCCACTGAAAGGAGCCCTCGGGGGACAGCACACCTGCAGCCGGTTAGGGAGCTTCTCTGCGGCTCTCTGCCAGGAAGCTCCACGATACACCTCGGAGCTCGCGGCCAGGGTAAAGGCTGTGTTCTGGGGAGCTCTCAGGATTCCTACCAGGAGGCGCTGAGAGTTGCTGAGCCCATCGTTTCTCTTCGCCCTGATGGCCCGGAGCCTCACGCTTGGACTCCGTGCCCACGCGTTCACCATTTCCCACCCGGGAGCATGACGTACACTGTTTCCTGTCACGTGTCATGTCTGTTGTATCCTGTCTTGCTGTGTCCCATCCTGTACTGCTGTTTCACACTGTCCTACTATGTCGTGTCACTGCCCCGAGCTCCTTGGAAGCTGCTTCCCATCCCCTTGGAAGCAGGCAGAGCATCGGCCATCACTGCCGCTAGCTACTCGTGCCCCATGTGGACCGTCGGTCCTGACTTTCTAGGGGACACCAGACCACCTGCAGTTCTGTGGACGGTCACGTGCACAGGGCCATGAGGACCCCATCCAGCTGCGCTTGGAGGACAGTGCGATGGGCCGGCAGGCAGTCCCGCTCATGGGAGGGGACCTTCCACCACCCCGCCTATAACCAGCAGGTGTCCCCCAGCAGATGGCCTTCGGGAAGTCACTGCAGTGGGTGGGGTCAAGGTTATGTGGAGGAAGACAGTGTCATTGAGAAAAGGGTTGTTCTGAGAAAGATGGAGCCATTGGCATCCTTCAGATACAGTGAGTAGGCAGCTCTGTTTGGACGGCTCTCTGGGTGGACGGCTGTCTGTGTGGACGGCTGTCTGTGTAGATGGCTGTCTGTGTAGACGGCTCTCTGGGTGGACAGCTCTCTGCATGGACGGCTCTCTGTGTGGACGGCTCTCTGGGTGGACGGCTGTCTGTGTGGACGGCTCTCTGGGTGGACGGCTCTCTGGGTGGACGGCTCTCTGTGTGGACGGCTGTCTGTGTGGACGGCTGTCTGTGTAGACGGCTGTTTGTGTAGGCAGCTCTGTGTAGACGGCTCTCTGTAGACGGCGCTCTGTGTGGAGAGCTGTCTTTGTGGACGGCCAAGCAGTGATTCTGAGCGGAAGCAAGTGAGGCCCTGGCACAGAGCCGCCCACAGCAGCACAGTCAGTGCTGGGCCTCCCATCACCTGGGCCCCTTAGATTGCCTGCACAGACCACACGCAAGTGAGAGCGTGGCGCAGGCATCTGTGTTATTTTTCTCTCAGACCTGGACCCGGATGCTGTGGCTGCAGGGCCAGGAAGCAGGCCTGGCCGGGCATCGTACAGAGTGACGCCAGCCTCCATAGATTAGTGGTAGTGGCGGACGTACGCCGTGCTCTATGGACTTCCGATCGCTTGTCTGAAGGGAGGAGGTTCGTCTCAAATCACACTTTCCCAAAAGTTGCGTGATTCTGGCTGGAGAAATGGATGTGGTGGGATTGGAGCCTTGACCGAGGCCCCTGCAGGTCGGACTAGAGCAGGGGTGTCTCCGGCTCCTTCTGGAATTGCCAGCAGGGGAGCCAAGCAGGTGAGGGCGTGGAAAAGGGAAAGAGGAAACGTGGGTCCCGGGCGTGGACGGAGGCACGACGATGCGGCTGCCCGCCTTGCACGTGGCACGTGTGAGGCCGGGAGGGCTGTGTGGCCTGCCGGCTGCCGCGGGGCGGCGTGTGCGGGCATTGCCCCCGGACCCCAGTTCCACCTTCGGTCAGAGGAGCTCTGAGGGCTGCCGAGCTCTGAGCCCCAGCACCTGACCAACACCCCGTCCCACCTGGCTTTATAGACGTCAGGCAGTTCCCACCTTCCCTGGTGAGAACATTGGCTTGTGAACCGTCGGGAGACGATTGGAGGGGTGTTGATGAGGTGACGCCTGGCAGCCAACTTGTCGGGTTGACCGTAGTCACTGGAGAAGGGTGCTTCGAATCAGAAAGAAAGTGGGCCTTGGGGGCCTTAAGTGCCTGACCCCACCTGGGGCACAGGGCAAGAATTTGTGCTGAAAACAAATCCAAGAGAGCCTTTTATGAAGTGGTTTTCCCCACACTTTCCCAGGACTGACGGGGGCTGAGAGAGCAGCACGGCCCCTTGGGCACTGCGCACAAGGCTGGCCCACCCCGTCCTTGAGCGTCTGTCTGTAGGAGACGCACATCTCACCGCTGAGGGGCTGTGATTTATGGAGCATCTGTGAGGAGACCTACCAAGTCTGCAGGAGAAGGGCCTCCCTTTGCCTCGAGATGAGTGGGGTTTGATGGTGTTGACAGAGCCAGTGAAGGAGGGTGGCCATTCCAGGCAGAGAGCAGGCAGGAGAGGGCAGGACCCCGTGCAGAGATGTGACCCGGGCCACAGGGGCCTGAGGAGGCAGGGTGGCTGGATCGAGGCTGCAAGGAAGGCAGGGCTGGGCGGTGCCGGTTAGAAGCATCCCTCTGGTGGCCGACCACCACGGAGGCTGCCGAGCAGGCAGAGGCATGGAAACCAGGGCCTCTCCTGGACTGGTTGGCGCTCGGAGCACGGATGCAGGCAGCAGGTGACCCCAGTGGGATCTGATGGACTGGACGGAGGGACAGAAACGTCAGGGGTGAATGGCTCGCAGGATCCCGGCTCTGTCACCTGGCCGCGTCCAGGTGGAGGTGTGAGTCGGGGGTGCAGAGTCCGTCACCCCTGCCCCCCGTGGGGCCTCCTGTGGCCACTGGATGCTGGAGAGCTGGGCTGCCGGCAGGCCTCTCCCACCAGCCACGGGAAGGTGTTCGGAAATGCTTGCAGGATTAAAAACTGCGTCTCGGAGAGTAATTTAATGTTTGTAAGACCCTGGACTCGGGCAGCTTCGTGGACGTGAGCCCCGCACGGTCCCCGTGGGAAGGTCTGCTCTCCCCCCGATCTGCCCTTCTTTCTGTGGCCACCCTGGCATGGGGCGTACGCCCCTCCGGAGGGGGCTTTTCCCCACACGCCTGTGCGTGAGGCCGCCCACCGCCATCCCCGCTGGGGCGGCCAGCTGAAGCTCTGCCGAGTCAGTGCCGTGTGGGCCAGGTCCTGTGCAGCAGTGGTTCCGCCCCGCCAGGGCACCTCCACCTCCAGGGACCCCAGATCTGAGGCCCCATCCATCCAGTGTCTCTGGAAAGGCGCCTCCTCCCCACAGGATCCCACTCTGTCTCTGGAGTTTCCTTAAATCTTCCACAGTTGGTTTAAACACTATGTAAACAAAGGGAAACTTCCTTACATGCAGCCTCCACAACATGCCTGTTATGGTTAAATGTTTTTCTTTTACCGCACGAAGCAAATCTAATCGCTTTAACAGTTTGTAATAAAACACACAGCAAAGTTTGTTTCCCATTTGGTTGCGATATTCCTCGCGCTTTGGAGCACCGTGCATTGGGCGTAAGATGCTGCAGTGGGTCTGAACGTGTTCTCTTTTTCTCTTTCTCGAATAACCTGTTTTCTTCTATTCTACACTAAGTGGTGGCCTTCCCCCAGAAGCCACCCCGGTGTCACAGGCCTAATGAAGAGATGCAGAGCCCCCGCCCCACTTTTCCTGCTCCTCTGGGAAGCCGCCGACGTCACTGCAACGGTGGCTCTGACCCCGCGGGCGCCCCTCCGTCGGGTCCTGTGGCGCGTCTGCCCCATCGTGAGCTTTTCCACGGTCTGAGCTCCTCTGTCGCCCACTCTCTGCTCCCTGAGATTCTGTCCCAGGCGGACCTTCTGGGTGAGGTTATGGGAACCACCTCTACTGACGTGATCCGAGGTTGAAAGGACAGCCCCCCCCACAACGACGTGGTGGTGAAAAAGCAGAACTTCTGTGTTGCCGTATAGCCGCCATCAGGGCTCCGAGGAGGGCGCCGTTCAGCAGAGCCCCTGCCACGAGGCTGATGGGGGCAGGAGCCGGACGGGCGCTCACAGCCCCACGCCTTCCGTCCCTGGCTGGCAGCAGCCTGGGGACCTGGGCCTCGGAGGGAACAGCTGTACCCCTGCAGCAGCCTCCCTGGCCGAGATGGGGGCCCCCAGGGCTCCCGCGTGTGGCAGGGAGGCGAGGGTCAGCCCGAGAGCCCCCCTGGGCCCCGACGTTTCTGACGGTGAGCCAATTTATTATTTTAAGAATGTCCCCCAGTCACCCACAAACTCCAGTCATTGCTTTTGGAGGAATCCAGGGAGGGCCCTCAGTCCTTCCTTAACTTTCAAAGCCCAATTTCCAGACAGTTTTTGCTCCTTTCTGAAGAAAACGTCAGAAGCCAGGGAACAAGTGACGGGGCTGTCAGCGGAGGTCACTTGTTATAGGAAGATGCCGCACATAATAAACGTGAGCACGTGCTCGACAAAAAGTCTCCTCGTAGGAGTCGTTCCACGTGAATTTAATCCTGCTGTTGGAGAGAATACCGTCTGTTTGAACAGCCTCTCGACTTCACTGCCCAGGACCCTCTCTGGATCAGAGGCTGAGTGTCCATCACGCGATGAGCTCATCCGAGGTGACAGCCTCCGATGCAGACGGGGACCCTCCTGTCAGGGGCTTCTCGTCAGAGACAGAGGCCCACGTGTGTACTCACCTCTCCCCTCGGGCGTGAGTGACGCCAGCTAGCAGCTATCTTCCCACTGTGCCAGGTATTCATCTCAGATTGAAACTTCAGCCTTTGTGCTTCGAGCTGCCAGTACCTGCAAAGCGGTCTACGAGGCCTGGCAGTGTTGTCCGTGTAGGTTCAGTGTGTGTTTTGACATGTAAATTGACATGAGGCATATGTAATCGTCCACAGTGATATGCTAATTGGATTCATCTGTGAACTGAATACGAAACATATTTGAAGAAAAATGAAGTGAACCTATTACCAGCTGAGACACTTTGTAATCAGCACTGTGCGTCGTCAAAATGAGGAAAGGTCAAGTGCCAGGTATTCGTGGGGCCTGGGCTGCCCCAGTTCAGGTCGGCTGTTTTCCTCCTTCCGTAAAACGCAGCCTGACTTGCGAACCCTCAGCAGGGCCGTGTCACTGCCCTGGGTGCTGATCTGCAGGAGCCCTGGGGGCACCCAACACCAGGGCAACCCGTGAATCCATTGTGGACGTGTGAGTGTGTGACCATGAGTGTGAGCGTGCAAAACAGGGTGAGCGTGCAAGCGTGTAAGCACGCATTGGGTGTGTGTGAGGATCCACGTGCATCGTGAGAGCACTGCAAAGCATGGGCGTGAGCATGCAAACACGAGTGCAGGTGTGAGGGAGTGTGCCAGCAAGCACGCAGGCACGTAGAAGTGGAGAGGAGGGGTGCGTCCCCGGCCTGTCCCCAGCGTCACACTGGACCCCAGGCGCTGAGCTTTGCCCAGAGCACCAGACGGGGCTCCCGCCCTCCACGTGCACAGCACTGTCAGAGCCTGGGGCCCCCCACAGGGAAGCCACGCCCGGCTCCACGGTGACAGCACGTGCCCCCTCGCTCCCCCAAACACACCCTCTGAGGCGCTGCCAGCCACGGTCGCCCTGCTCACCATCACCTCTGCTTCTCATCCTTTAGCTGGAACCGGCAGAGGGAGGCTGGAGCTCTCAGACGAGAGGACCTCTGGGCCTGGGCGCCCCGCTGCGGGGGCAGCATCTCTGGGTTCCACCCTCTCTGTCCTCATAAGTCTGCTCACCAGTACCCTGCACACGGTCATTGGGGGCGGGGTGCTTCCCGGACTGTTCCCTGCAGGAATGGCTTTTGTAAGTGCAGTGGTGGGTGGAGCAAAACTTACCCAGTGAAGCAGTGGTGGACGGAGACGGGGTTGGTGGGGCCTCTGGTGTGTCGAGGAGTCTTTTTGTAGGAGCAGAGGTGTGAGAATGATGAATAGGCTTTTCCCTTGCAGCGGGCAGGTACTTGAGGAGCCGGGAACAGGCAGGCAAGACGGCGGGAGAGACAGATGGGATGGGGGGCCCTCCCCCGCTCCCCAGCCAGGGATGCCTCTGAACCCTGTGGAGAGAGGAGCCCAGCCTGGCCCCAGAGACGAGGCCGCAACAGGACCGTCGGCACCGGGAGGGTGTGCGCCTGGGGAAGCAGGAGGCCGCAGATGCAGGCGCGTGGCCTGTGGGTGGTGAGGAAGCCCCAGGGGAAGCCTCGGAGCCTGTCCGTGAGCCCCCAGAGGCCCCAGAACAGCAGGAGCCTCCTGAGGTGGGTGGCTTCAGGCCTGCAGGTGTGAGTCTTAAAGTCAGGACAGAGTTGAGTTCCGCTTACTTCTGCTGGTTAAGCGACAGGGCGCTGGGCCAGGGGAACGTGAAGCGCAGTGGTGCCCGCGGGCGGGGAGGACCGGGCATGGGGTAGAGGCTCCGCTCTGTGATGGACGGTTTTTCTTTGATTCGAAGAGAAGATAGAAGAATAATCCGTGAAAAGCTGCGCTCAGCGAATGCTTCTGCTCTTCGGAGTAAGTCTGTCAAGAGGTTTAACTGTAACTTAGGCGACGTAAGCAGCGGTTTGGTTGGACACATCTTCCTGGGCATGTGTTCTTGGTCAGGGCACCCACCAGTTGTTCGCAGTGGGTTAGTGTCCTGTGTTCTTTAACTTCTGGGGCCCCGAAGGTGGCCGAGCACCGAGCGTCTCCCAGGCAGCAAGGGGCAGCCCTGGGCTGGCATGTGGGAACTCGAGCCCCAGAACTTGGGGGTCAGCTGTGGCTCTGAGCGCCAGGCCTGGCCTCTGGCCTCGGTGTTTACACAGCCATTCGAGGGTCTCGATGAGCAGGTGAGGAGACAGGGCAGCGTCCACCGGTAGAGCGAAGGCCTCGGGAGCTGAGACGGGGTGGCCAGGAGGCGGCGGGGATGGCCAGCCGAGGGTGGAGGAGCCAGGCGGGCAGAGGCCAGTCCCCGGAGCCGCCGAGGCCCCGGGCGGGGCCGCTCGGGAAGGGGCCTGGTGGCGGGACGGGTAGGACGTGGCGGGCCTGGGGCACTGGAAAGGGGGCTTGGCGGGGCCTGCCTTCCCTGCTCCGTCTGCCCGGGGCCCTAACCCCGGCAGAGCCGCCCTCTGTCCCCCTGCAGTGCTGGTGCCAGGATGCCCAGGTGGCCCCTTGTGTCTGGCGAAGAGTCCAGCCGTCTGCACATGGCCCCTTGTCCTGGCTCTGGCCCCTTCTCAGACCCGCCCTCCACCCCCAGCACCACCTGCATCCTCCCGGGCTCCCGCCCTGGTGCTGCTCGCGCTGCGGGGCTGCGTGTCTCTGCCTGGACCCTGGCAGGCTGGACACTCCGGCCCTTCTTTTCCTGGGGCTACGATGACATACTTGGTCATCGTGCGCGTCCCTCATCTTCCTGTCGGACCAAAGGCCTCTTGAGGGGGAAGGAGGCCCCTCGTCGGCCCTCGGCCCACTGAGCTGTTTGCAGTGCTTGGCCCCTACACGGTCCTTCTGACTCTGCCCGTTACTCCGCCACTGCTGACCCCGCCTGGAGAGAGCAGCTGGTACCGCAGAGGTGCTGCGTGCAGAGCAGGCGCTGCGACGCTCTCCGGGAGCAGAGGGGTCGGTATGGGTCAGCCATGTGTCTGGAGGTTCCACCCCAGCTGGGGGCCACCCGCCCTCTCCTGCTTGGTTGTAGCCTCATGGCCTGCCCCTCTGCCGATCCAGGTGGACCAAGGTTAAATTAGAAATAAGCCTCGGTAGGTGGGGACGGCCTTCTTGCAAGTCGGCGGGACGGGCGCCCGGCCGCAGGTGCACAGAGGACAGGGCTCAGTCTATAGGTGGCGGGTGAGGGATTATGGCTGGGAAACTCATGCCCAGTTAAGGAGGCGCAGGAGCCCCTCGGGTGGGCGCTCCCCCTGCTCTGCCGCCTCGTCCAGAGGCATCAGGTGCCCACACCCTGCAGTGTCGGCGGGGCTTACGTCATTACCGCAGGGACAGTGTCGGGAACGTGCTCGCAAGTAAGTCCAGGACGGACTTCGTTACCTGAAGGGTGGCTCTTGGAAAGGCAGTGTCAGGACCCCGGGGTTTAGGTTTTGCCCCTGGGTCTGTCGCTAACCGGTTGTGTTAGTTGTCGCTAACTCGTGGTGCAATGATTACTAGTTGTTTGCTCTCTCAATTCCTCAGGCCCCTAGTTATAAAGCAGGAGGTGTTTGCTAAGTAATCTCTGGAATCTCTGCCGACGGAAAGATGCTCTGAATCCAGGGCGTGTCCGCACCCTGCACTCACCTCCCCGCTTTCCGTCCAGCATCCACTCTGCCTCTGCATCTCCTCTCGACGTGAATATTCACGGTGCCAAGCCAGGCCAGCACCACCAGGGCATTCGGGATGCAAAGCCAGCATCTACCTGCACAGCCAGGATCTTTACCACTGGAAAGTGGAAAAGTGGAAATCTGATGAATGTAAACATCTTCTCAATTTACTTTTATTAAATAAAAAAAATTATTTCTCCAGCCGCTTGGAGCCGCCTGACACAGAGGCTGACTTAGCTCTACTTGTTCACTGCCGTCTTCTCCGGAGACAGATGCTGTGCTGCACGTAATGTGCCTGTTTTCCTAAAAGCCGTTGACTTTTTTAACTGAATCGGACCCCCAGCTGTACCTTTGGGTGGTTTCAGCATAAATTCCCATTGATTTCGGGGTCGACGCACATGTGTAGCTTCAGCACAGGGAGGTCTAACAGAGGGGCCCCTTTTTGTTTTTAATATGGGAAGTTGGCTTAAAAACCACCCAGCGGGGATCACCTCTCCTGCGAGCCTGTTTCTCCTCTCGGCTTCCAGCTGCTCCTGTTGAGAATGAAAGACCGCCCTGGGTCCCCTCCTCGGCGTTTCGTGTAATTAAGCTGAACCTCTGGAGGCTTGTGTGCAGGAAGGGCATCTTTCCCAGGCGGCCAGCATCCGGCCTACACCACCCAGGCCGGTCCCATCGTGGTCATCTGGGGCCGCCGTTAACTCAGCTGCTCCTGTGCCCCTTGCCCTCTGCCGCCGAGTTTGATTTTACAACGATTCGGGGTCCCGAGCCCCTGCTCCCCCAGGCCTCCTTCCCACCGGGTCTTCCACGACCCCGGCTGTGCCTCCCTCCCAGGCCCCTGACCACTGGTCTCCCTTTGGGGCTGCAACTAATTTAGACCCGGCTCCCCGTTTAGTAGGAACTGGAAAGACACGCGTGTTGGAAAGCTTCTTTGCTTTGTTACTTTCCAGTTTCTGCAGAGGTGAGGCATCTGCAGGGGGAGGATGAGGGCCAGACACTGATGAGATGGATAATGAGCTTGCCCCCAGCTCCTCCCCCTCTCTCTCCGGTTCTTCACTCTTCATCTCGTCAAGTGCTCCCTAGATAAGCCAGCTTAATAATTTCTCTCCTGTTTTCTGTGCCACTCAATCATTTTTTATTTAACCAAAGACTGTTCTGGACATTTCATGGGCTGTTGGTTTATAAAATCCTATAACTCAGATAAAGTGTTTTAAAATTTTCTGATCTTAAGCATCCTACAGGGTTGCTTTGGGGGTTAATTAATTTTATGAACATTGCACGTGCCGTGGTGTGGGACAGGAGTGTGAGACACAGTGTTGGTGGTGGGTCTGTCCTCGCCCGTGGAGTCCTCACCACTCCCTCCGTCCCCTGTGCACGTAGGTGCTCGGCGCACCTTTCAGCGAGTGAAGTAAGTTAACCTTGCACGTTCCACGAAGGCTGTGTGGCCTGTGTGTGAGCCCTGTGATGCAGCAGGCCCGTCTTCCCGGGTCGCGTGCCCAGCTTCAGAATCTCTTGGCGTGTTTAATTGCATCTTCCTTTAACACAGACATCTTCCTCTTGACATTGACCTTCCAGAAGGCTTCTAACAGGTAATATCTATACAGGAAGACCCCCAAGCCATGTGTTTAATAAGAGCTTTGCAAGATAGAAGCATTAATAAAGGAGCTAGACGTGGCTTGAAGGCAATCTGTCTTTTCAAACACGAGCTTAGCCATCGGTAGGAAAGGATGTTATTGAGAAGAGTCTCGTGACAAAGGGTTAGGAAAAGCTGAGAGCTGACCTTGAACCAAATCCACATAAACTTAGTTCCTCTTTCTGGACCTAAGTACTCAGGTCTCTGTCTGGCCAGAGGTTTTCCAAGACAATAAATATTGACTATTTGTAGCTTTCGATTGTTTCTTTATATTAATGGTATTAAGAACTACTTGGGAAAAAACAGTCAACGATTTTTATACAGATAATGTATTTTTATTCTTGTTTTCGACGTCCCTTAGTAACGAGTAGGTCCATTTCAGCTCCCCCGGCTTTCTTGCTGCGTCTCACACATTCCAGGCAGGCTCCCCCAGGGGCCTCTGCACTGCCTCCCTGAAGCCTGCAGTGTTTTCCCTCGATATTTGCATTGTTTCTTTACGTAGATGCTCATTCCTTACCTACGTCACTTTCCTTCTCTCTAAGGAACTTCTTTCAACATTTCTTTCAAGGCAGATCAGCTGTTGACGAACTCGCTCATTTTTCTTCTATCAGAAAAAGTCTCTATTTCTCCTTCACCTTTGAAGGATCCAGAACTGCTAGGCTGGTGCGTGTGCTTTTTCTTTCGCACATTAAGTGTTTAATTGCATTCCCTTCCTGCTCACGTGGCTCCGGAAACAAAGTCGGTGTAAGTCTGCCCTTGCTTCTTTGTAGCTGCTTTTTCCCTGTGGCTCATTCACGACCTTCTCCATCTGTGGTGTCGTGCAGTTTGAATAGGATGTCGCAGGTACAGACTTTGTGGGAATTTCTCGGGCTCGGTGCTCTCCGAGCTTCCTGGGTGTGTGGTTCAGTGTGCGTCACTCATTTGAACGTTTTCAGCCGTCATGTCTTCAGTTGTTTCTTCTCCTTCTGGTTTTCCCATCACACGACATGCGCCTTGTGCAGCCCCCTCTCATTGCTGGGTAACCTCCTCTGTCTTTTTCACTCTCTCTCCGCAGAGCAGTTTGGGGGCCTCTTCCTCAGCCCTGACCAGCCTAGGCCTTCACCGTCTCTGCTACAGTGTTCCAATTTCTAGCATTTCTTTCTGATTCCTTCTGAGCGTTTCCATTTCTCTACTTATACTACCCATCTGCTGTTACACGTCCATTTTCTCTGTTAGCAGTCTTAGCATATTGGTCATAATCGTTTAACACCCCTGGTCTGATAATCCCCAATCTGTGTTTTGTCTGAGTCTGAGTCTGGTTCTGATCTCACTTTGCCTCTTCAGGCAGTGATTTTTGTTTCTGTTTTGTTTTGCTTTGCCTTTGAATGTGCTTTGGGATTTATTTGTTGCTGAAAGCCAGGCATGATGTATGGGGGAAAAGGAACCGGGGTAGATGGGCCTTCTGTGCGAGGTTCTGCATCTCTCTGGCTGTGAGTCAGGCGGTATTTACTCTTTACATGACCATGGGAGTCAGAGGCCAGTAGTTTTTCAGTTTGTTTCGTCTCCTCTGTCCTCTTTGGGTTTCCCTAGTGACTTCTTCTTAAATGAAGTCTGAGAGGCTCAGTTCTTTACCTGTTACTGTGCAGAAGCCCTGTGATGCAGTGGTGAGGCATGGAAGGGAGGGGCCCGGCCCCTAGTCTGTGGTCAGGTCTCAGTCCTCAGTGAGCCTGGGCGGAGACCATCGCACATGCTTCTCAGCGTTTCTCTCCCTTAAGTGAGTGTGAAGTCTAGAGGGGCCTGGAATTGGGAACACGTACACGTCGTTTATGTCTTATGAATGGTGCATGCATAGTATTTGCAGTGTATTATATGTACTACATTATACATGCATTATAAACGCCATATGCGTTTTATATATTCCATAAATGTACACAGTTGACCCATGAACGATGTGAGAATTAGGGTGCCAGCCCTCCACACAGGCATGAAAACCTGAGTGTAACTTTACAGTCAGTCCATCATATCGGCGGTTCCACATCCGTGATCAACCACAGCCCTGTAGTATTTACTACTGAAAAAACCCATGCAGTTCAAACCAGCGTTGTTCAAGGGTCAACTGTCTTACATTAAAATATATAAATATAATTATTTACGAACAAATGTTATATATTTTTATATATGGTATAATATTTGGTTATATAGTCTTATAATATCATATTTGAATACTAATACTTTTTCAGTTCATTATATATGTTACAAAGATAAAGGTATAGCTTATCTTTTATCTTTTTGTATGGTATCTTTTTATTGCATAGAATTTAAAAATTAATCTCATCAAGTTTATCAATATTTTTCTTTATAATGTTTTACTTTATGTATATGCATGGAATATTACTCAGCCATAAAAAGAAGGAAACCCTGCCATTTGCAACAATATAATCAAGTGTGAGGGTATTGTGCTAAGTGAAATAAGTCAGACAGAGAAAGACAATTACTGTATAATCTCTCCTCCATGTGGAATTTAAAAAAACCAAACCCATGGAAATGGAGAGTTGATTGGTGTTTCCCAGGGCAGGGGTGGGGAAGCCACAAGATGGTCAAAGAGCACAGATTTTCACTTAGAGGATGAGCAGGTGCTGGAAACCTGGTGCCGGCCTGGTGACTGTGGTCAGTAACATGAAAGTTGCTGAGAGGAGATCTTAAACATTCCCGCCACACACACACAAAGTAACAGTGTGAGGTGATGGACATGTTAACTAACCTCATCGCGGTCATCATTTCACAGTGTATACGTGTAGCAAATCATCACATTTTACACCTTAACTTACACAGTGTTACATGCCATTTGTATCTCAATAAAGCTAGAAACATAATAAACATTAGTTCAACTGCAAACAAGGTAAAATTATTTTATAGCTGGTTGCTGCTGGTATGTAGGCACATGGTTTTGGATTTTGACCTTGTGTCTTCCATCCTTAAAAAAAATCTCGTATGAGTTATACTTGTTTGATGATAGATTCTCTTAGCATTTTCATAGATGTATCATCTACAGTGAATATTTGCTGTCTTCCTTTCTAATCCTACATATCTTGTAATTTTTCTTATTTTATTAGTTATCGAGGATCCTCTGTATAGTGTTAAATAAAAGGAGTGGCGTGAGACCCATCAAGTTTGCAGTATTTCATTTTGCCAAGGATGATGTTTGCTGAATGATTTTACTAGAAAACCTTTATTGAACTAAGGAAGTTGTATTCCTAGTTTTTAAAATGTTTTAAATTTTGAATGGATGAAATGCTTATTCTTGATCTCTGAGATGTTATTGGGTCTTTTCTCTCTTTAGCTCTTAGTAAAGCAAATGACATTGACAGACGTCCTGCTGTAGGAAGTCTGCAATCAGGTCAGACCCTTTTGGGTTATGAAGTTTTGTTGATTTCCTTTGTTGGATTCAGTTGCTAATATTTTTTGAGAAGTGAAATTCACTTATTTTTCTTTCTCATATTTTTGTTGTCCGATTTTAGTATCAAGGTGGCTCTTGACTACAGGAAAATCTTTGAAAGACAGGGAATAGCTGATGCTATGGGTGCGGGGAGTCTCCTGGGAGCTGAATTCCAACGCAGCCGTTTACTGTTGTGAGAATGGTCAGGTTCTACTCTCTCCAGTTCAGTTTTGGAACTTTGTATTTTTTCCTGAAAATGATTCATTTCATTTATGTTTTCCAATTATGTTTAGATTGTTCATAATTTTCTCTTGTGGTTTTGTGAATCTCTGCTGTGTATATTGTCACAACGTTATTCCTAACATTATTTATTTTTGCTTTCTTTTTTTTTCCTGGTAATCTTGATTAGGTGTCTTCCAAGTTCACTAGACTTTTCAGTTGACCAGCTTCGGGTTTCTGTCAGGTTCTCTGTTGTTTTTTCATTAATTTCTGCTGCCGGTGGTGCCTTTCAGACGATTACATTGTGTCTCAATTTCTCATCTCATTAACCCTCTTGTTTGCCTTTTCTGTTACATTTTGCCAACATTGCCTCATTATGGATCATTTTATACGTGGTTTATAATTTTCATTGTAAACTTATCTTCGATGTCTTCCTTCCTCTTGGGAGAACCATACGGAAGACCCAGGAACCCTAAGTGTGGGGAATGTTCCTCCAAAGTGCTTTTAAGGAGAGCGATCCCAGTTGGCGTGTTAAGTACACAAGAGTTTTACTGTATTAGGGTGTGACACCCTGTATGATGCAGACTCTTGGTCTCTCTTGCCCATGAGAGATATTTTTGTTTCCATCCAGGGTCTGAAGACAAGGCATCCTGCCCCCCACCCCAGCAAGGGCAGGTTCTTCTGACCCACTTGCACGCCAAGGCAGCAGTTCCGTCCTCCATGTGGGCGTCAGGACCCGTGTCTGCGTGCCCCGCCTGTCAGAAACTACCCCACCCATTGCCGTGCTTGCTTGTGGCTTGAGCTTTGGGTTTCTCTGTTTGGGGGCATCTGGGGTTTCCCTCTGCTTCTTCCCAGTTTAGTAGTGGATCAAAATCTTTGCCCCATTTTATTTAACATGCTTATGCGTCAGACAGGGAGCAGTGTCCATGTTGTTTTTACAGTGTTTACTTCAGCCTTAAGTTCCTCTTGACTCTTAAAGTTCTGTGACAAGATGCTTGTTGATTATGAAATTGAGTATTTGAAAGTGCACATTTTTGCCACACGGCTGCTTATAAAGACAACTGCACGTCAGATTTCCTAGACAATCAGACCTCAGATTTTCGGTCCTCCTGAGCGCAGACGTACTGGACAGGCCACATGTTCTGAATTGGAGTTCCAAAGCAGTGGTGACTGTAGTTATGAGAAGAATTACTGAATCGATCCCAGCTTTCAGCAAGAGCATTTTGTCCATCGCGGGTGTGAGGAAGCTTCCCTGTGGAACGGTGGCTGGTAGGCAGGTGTCCGTGTGCACCTCCTACTGCAGCTCGCGGAGCCCGGAGTCCACTCTGCCAAGCACTGGCAACGTCCTGTCATCTGGTCTCCACGCCAACAGGCCAGGCCTCTGCTGGGACCCAGATGGCATCCTCGGTTCTGGAGTGGGGAGGGGGAAGGAGCTGGGGTAGGTGAGGGGTCCAGGGCCCCCCAGCTCTGGTTCCAGGTCTGGTGGGGCCTCCCGTCTGTCCCTCTGTGGGTCCCTCTCCTGCTGGGGTGCGGAGGACAGCTGAGCCACGGATGTCACAGACCGGATGCCGTGCGAGGCTGCCATGGATCCGGCCCTGCTACCCGGGGTGAACCCCACTTCTCGGGCGGAAGGCACAGCCCCCAACGCTGCCCTTGCTCAGACCCCAGCTGCAGGCTTGAGAGTCCCCAGGCCACCCACACTTCTGACCACCAACTATAAATTTGGGGTTCCCACAACTCCCTCGGGGTCAGTAACTCCCTAGTGCGACTCAGAGAGCTCAGGAAAGCACTAGCCTTACAGCCAACAGGGGTACAAACCAGGACCACTGAAAGAAGGGACCCAGAGGACGAGGTCTGGGGGCCCCTGAATGTGGCTTCTGTGCCCCCTCCCCTGGGAGCTGGGACACGCCACTCTCCCCCATGTCCACTTGTCAGGACAGCAGGGCACGGCCAGCCACGATGGCTCCCGAGCCTGATGCCAGGGTTTTTATGGGGTTTCACTGTGTGGGCGAGATTGCTGTCATTGGCCACGAGGCGGGCACCGGTGACCAGCACCCCAGCTTCCTCTCCTGCAGGGTCTCTCTGGGGAGCAGCCCTATCCGGAGCCCTTGTTGGCATCAACCACCAGGTATGGTCCAAGGACTCGCCCATCACAGGGAAACTCCAAGGATTTAGTGGCTCCTTCCAGGAACCGGGACAAAGTAGCCAAATTCTAAACCACCCACCAGCTAAACTGGGCGTCGCTCAGCCAGTCACTGCTTCCCGGCCCTCGCCCTCCCCTCCCCGGAGGGGAGCTGGGTCCCCAGCCTCATGCCTGGCCTCACTGAGCCTCATGTTGCCCAGATCCAGCCTCTGGCCCAGAACTGTCTGGCCTCCAGCCCAGGCCCTTGTTCTGCTCTCAGCCCAGCACTGGACCTACAGCTTGGCCAGCTGCCTCTGTGAACCCTTCCCAGGAGAAGCAGTGAACAGACGCGTCCCAAGAAGCAACTCACAGAGGCTTCTTACGAGGAGACTGGCCCCTTCCTCTGCGGAGCCTGGAGATCAGAGACAGTCTGCCTCTGCTGTGCAGGAACCAGCTCCCGGCCCGTCCTTGAAGAGGACGTGGTGGGGGTGTGAAGAGGCCACTGCCCTCCAGGCCACGTTGGACATGTGGCCTCCCAGGTCCAGAGTTCTGCTCGGTCCTGTCATTAGCACTGTCGGCCCTCCGGGTGTCACCCCGAGTGACCAGCGGGAGACAGATGCCTGCTTCTCTGTGAATGCACTTCCAGCATATGTCGGACCTCTTTGTGTTGACAGTCGTACAAACTCGCCACCCAGCATCGTACGCCCTTTATCCTGAATGTCCGTAGTCTGAGCCTCACAGGATCCAATCTGATTCTAATGCGTGAAAAACTGCGAAATGTGCCCGTAGGTGCCCTGCGTGTGATTCAGAACTTCGGGGCCTGCCTTTCTACTCTAAGTACAGACTTTCCCGTAGGTGCCCTGCCTGTGATTCAGAACTTCGGGGCCTGCCTTTCTACTCTAAGTACAGGCTTTCTTCCTTTAATGTGCTTTACCTTGCCTTCCTCTGAACTTTATTTTAATTCTGAGATACACACACACACAATTAACACACACAACTCACAAACATGTACACACACATGTACATGCTGCTACGCTGATTTGGTTACTTGATTTGCTACCATTCCGTAATATCTCCCCAATATTGAAACTTTGTGCTGTTTTCCTCTAGAAATAATTATGGCTCAAATTAAGTCTGAGGTGATCCCAGCACCTGGAGAGCCAGAATATGACTTGACGTGTAAGTTACTTCAGCAGCATTTCTGATGCTTCAGGGAAACACACGGCTGCAGCGTTGCTGCCGTCTTAAGGGACAGGACAGGCCCTACTTGTCCGAGATCCTCGTGTCTTGCTCTGTGTCCAGATGAGTTTTAGAAGGATTATTTTGGTAAATATTTAAATGACAGACGCTCATAAGGCCTTCTTTCAAAGACGAAATATATGCTTTTGGTTGATTGATTCATAGAGCTACATTTTGAGCGGATTGTAAGTGGATTGTAAATTTATGCATCTGCCTGGGATTATGTCCTCTTGGGGGCCGAGAACAGTCACCTGTTCCGTGGCCCCATGGTTTAATTATACGTGCAATGGGATTTCCTGCCTGAGTTTGGGGTGTGTCCGGTGGGGTCACTTTTCCCTATAGATGTACCGAGGCAGGTGGCATGGAGTGGGGTGGTGGCCGCACACCGTCCTGGGCTCCCTCTGGGTCCCTGTCGCCAGAGGAGGACCTGCTCTCTCAGGCGTCACACCACACTCACGGGGCGGGGGCACAGGAGGGGCCTGGAGACGGGGCCAGACCCACCTCAGAGCCTTCCCCGCCCCGCCCTCCCTGACCAAAAAGCATCTCGAGCTCCAGGAGAGGCAGTACTTACAGAAGGTGGTGAAAACAGCCAGCTCAGTTGCCCCAGCGCGAGAAGCAGAGGAACCGAGAAACTTCAAGGGTTTCGGTGGGGTTGACGCCCCAGCTTCCCTGGGGCGTCTGTCTTACAGTTCCCCTGCAGCAGTGTTAGCAGGTCCCGCGTCGCTGCTGTAAAGACCGCCAGGTGCCAGCCCTCTTCTCTGGTACGGTCGACCTTGTCTTCCCCACTTCGTCTCTCATGTTATCTTGCGGCTCCTGACCTCTCTTCCTGTTCCTTCTTTTTTAAAGCAAATGAATAGTAACATCCATTGAGGACTCAAGCACCTTTTGAAGGTGTGTGAGGATGCCATTCCTACAAAGTATACTCTGCCTGCCCTTCACTTACTTTTTCTAAAGTCAGAAGAAGCATTAATTTCCCAATTCCTGAATATGCATTGATATTATAATTTCTCATTTAAAAAATGAACATAAAGCAGCTTAAAGGGCTTTTTTTTCACACTGTCATTTGTGGACAATATTTTATCACAAAGTGATGGCATTTGGTGCAAACACACTGGTTATAAGTGAATATCTTATTATAATGAAGGGCATTTCTGCGACTTTACTGTTTGTCGCTCTACCCTTGGCGAGACCTGTCCTCCCTTGAAAACAAAATAGACCCCAAACGTCAAACGTGGGAACCTCTGAGTGCAGGAATGCAAGAAAATCTGGAAAGGTGTAACGTAAAATTTACTGTCCTAGAGTTGGTGTTTGTATCATTGCAGGATCAAGGTCAGGCACACATCTTCCAGGACAGATGTTTGGCTCCGCTTTTAAATTTTAGAACAGCTGGGCAGACAAGGAAGACATTAAAGAAAGCAGTGGTTCAGTGACCAAGCCACATTGTTCCAGCGTTCTCCACCCACACCTGGCTGAATTAAACACGTAACCTTGGATCTTCAGCGTATATTGCAAATTACTAGATGGTGTTATTTAATATGATTCCTTGTCTTCTCTTTCCAACTTAGCAACCACAGGGTGGAAAGGAGGGATGGCCTCTGGAAGAGAGCCCCGGAGGGCCGTGAGGAGACCCCCGGTGCGGCCCGACCTGGCCGGCAGCATGGTGGGGAGGAACGGCTGCAGGGCTGTGTTGGTCCCTCGGCTGCCGAAGCAGCACCACAAGCAGGTGGCTGAAAACTGCAGAAACGATGGTGTCACCGCCCGTGGGCGCCAGCAGGGCCAGACTCTCTGCAGGCTCCTCTCCCAGGTTCTGGGGCTGCCGCGTCCCTGGGGCCCCCCGAGTGTAGATGCATCACCCCGTCCCCCGTCCGTTCACGTGCTGTCTTCCCTGTCTGCATCCAGATTTCCCACTTGCACGAGGACACCGTCACACTGGGGCAGGCCCACCCTGTAACCTCGTCTTAACTCGCTCACCACTGTGAAGACCCTGTTTCCACATGAGGTCCCGTCACAGGGCCTGGCAGTTAAGCTCAGCGCGTCTCCTTGGGGCCACGAGCACACAGTGTCGGCCGCGCCCTTTCCCGGAGCCGGGGCGTGGGTCGCGGGTTCACCCCACAGGCCTCTCGGGTCTGCCCCGTTCGTGCGGCTTGCCTCTTTGGGGGGATTCACGTCTGTACTGTTTGACCTTTAAAAGTAAGCGGTCTTGATTGGCAGGTGAGGTCCCAGCGTGGCAGTTCGGCCTCGGAGCACGTCATCGTGGGTGCTTTCCGCTCGTCCCTCAGCTATAACCCTGGCTGGGTGTTGCTTCTGCTCAGGAAGTTTCTTTCAATCTAACACGATGTTATTATCGTTCTTGCTTGTGTGTATGTTTCCTCTCTGCGTGTCCTCGGCTGTCTTTGGAATGGGTGCGCTCATGGCTCACACACATCACGTCCTCCGGGTTTTGTCAGCTGTCTGACTGCTTCGTGGGGGGCAGGGGGAGGAGAGGTTCGGGGGTCGTGCCAGGAGGGCCACAGAGCCCCCAGCCGGGCTGTGCTGGAGGAGGTTACGGGGCGCACGTGGCGCCGAGCTCCCCCCACCACCCGCCTCTTCTTGGGCCAACTGCGCCGCCTCCCCGCACCCCTGTCCCGGTTATGTGTTACGTTATGAAGCACGCGGCTCAGGGACGGGCAGAGAGGAGGGGCTCCAGCTCGGAAGCTCCCCCAGCCCCTCAGTTTCGGGGTGTCAGGGAGGCTCTGGGGAGGGTCCAGCTGCGCGGAACCCTTGGCTGTCGCCGACGAGCTCAGAGTGTTCAGCCTCTCCCCCCGGAGGTTGGGGGTTGAGGCTGAAAGTTGGGGCCTCTAATCAAGGTTGGGTCTCTCTGGTGACCAGCCCTGTCCTGAAGCCCAAGCGTCGCCGCATTAGAACAGAGATGCCCCGTCATGCTTGTCCCTCCATAGACGTGGGGCTTTTAGGAGCTTGTGCCCGGAAGTGGGGTGCAGAACCAAGGCGGCCTCGGGGTTCAGGAGGCCTGGTGCTGAGAAGCGTGGCTGCTTCCCTCAGCGTCGGTGGGGCAGTGCAGGAGGAAGAAGGTGGCGGACGGGCCTCACCATCAAGGGGGGCTCAGAGGAGACAGGACGGGGTACCGGGGGCCTGCTGTCCCGGGAGGTAGGGCGAGGGCCGTGGGCAGGATGGACAGATGTGTGTGGTCGGCCTAGAGCAGCCTGGCTTGTCTGCCCACTTGCTGGGGCATCCGACTGCTCCAAACGGGTGACTGGCTTGAGCGGACAGCCCCATGTTCTGATTCGGGTGTCAGGACGGCTGCTTTCACGGGGTTGAAGTATTTTCAACCAGGTGGCCTTTGCAGCATGGGCAGGGCCGTGGTCCTCACCCCCTTCAGGGGTCCTGGTCTCCTGCACAGGAAGGGGGTCTGGCTTCCCCTCACCCTGCTCTGTGCTGCCCCCTTCTGTGGATTTTGATTCTTCCCTGACGGTGCTGATTTAGTCCTTGTGGCCCGCCCAGTATTCACGGGGCTGGCCCCTCTGTCCCTCACATGGTGATCCTGGGGCAGGACGCCCAGCTCTGGTGGGAGAACAGCCCGTGAATCAGTGTTTCAGAAGATGCAGGGCCTTCTTCCTAAGGTTGCTGTTCAAAACTATTTTTTCCTTCCAAAACTTTAGTCTCCTCCCACCCCCCAGTTAACATCAGTTAATTTAATTCACTTCTCTTTCCCTTGTTCCAAATTTTCATTTGATTCCGCCATCATCTCTTTTCGGTTTAGGCTGGTCGGTATTCTGGTTATGGTTCCCTTGCCTGTGTTTTCTCCTTCTCTGTCTTATCTAAGTGGCTTTCTCCCAACATTTGGGAGAGGCAGACCAGTCGGTCCTTGGTGGCTTCTCTGTACTTTTCTTCTTCGTTTTCAGTTTTTTAGCGCCTTCTTTGTTTTTCTCCTCCTTCTTTTCTCCTCAAGCAGATTTTTCACCTGTGTCTCGTTCACGTAGGTTTTGCAAGTTGACTGGCATTCAAAACAGTGTCGACATAATCTGAGCCCGAGATTTCAGGATAAAACTGTGTGAACGCTGGGCCGTGGGTGGGGCTGCTTGTTACATGGTGCAGCCCTGCCTTGGGCACCCAGGACCACCTGGTAGAATCGCTGTCTACGGGCTCCTCGTGTGCCACGCGGCCCCTGGAGGAGAGGGCGGACGTGTTGTCAGGCCTCTTTTTATGGAAAACACCACGAGGTCACCCTGGAGTTGAGTGTGTGGAACCACCTGTGCGGCTGGGCAGAGCACTCAGGGGATGCAGGTGCCGGGCTGCAGGGTCTCAGTGGGGCAGGTCCAGAAACAAAGGCAGCTGTGGTCCCAGCGCCTCTGGTTGGGAGTCTCCACCGCTTCAGTGTCAGGAGCCCTGGCACACCTGCCAGCGGTGAATGGGCCCTTTGTCCCTAACTGGCAGGTTGCTTTAGCTCATGATCACATAGGAACGGCAAACATAAGGACTTTATACGTGTTTGAGTAAGAGAAGAACAGAAGGAATTTGAGCCAGTGCTGAGACCAGGTGAGTCTTGCCTCTGAACGGGGTCTGCCCGGCTAGGTTCCGCAAAGGCGCTGCCCCGAGGGGTCCTGCCCGCGTCTGCACAGAGCCCAGCCCCGCCACCCTGACCTGACTGCCGGCCAGAAACCGCTACACGTTCTTCAAAAGAGCCCGGGTCACCAGACCAGGGCACCTTCTTTGGAACTTTGTGCACATGTCAGTTCAGTAACCCCTAGCGTTTGCCCTGCAAATTAATATTCTGGGAAACGTATCAGTAGCAGCGCTGTGGGTTCTGTGATTTTCCCTAAATGAGCACGTGCTCTGGATGAAACCACGACATCTAAATGTCGCGTCAGCCGCTCAGCCCTCCTGCATGTGGCCCCCCGTTTCCATCTGAGCCCAGCCCTGTGTGGCTGTGACGGGCAGGCATGCGCGGAGCTGGGCGGCAGCAGCAGTGGCTTACAGGACGCTGCTTCCCAGGAGCGTGGCCGCCTCGGGAGGTTCACGATCACGGGAGGTAACACCCCCAGCCTGTTACAAAGGGAACCAAAGGCAAAGATACGACCCAGACCAGGGGAGGAAGCGCCGGAGCAGAGCCACCCTCGCCCCGTGTCGGCCGCCGGGCCCAAGGGCCTGCTTTCTGCTGTGTCCGTTGCTGCCTGCACACCTCACGGCAAAGCCTTTGTGGAAGAGCTTTAGTTTTTGCTCTGTGTTTTGCTTCTGCTTCTGAATCTCACCTGCCAATACCCCGCTGATCAGCTGAGTAGGGAGATGCGAGCACAGAAGCCGAGACCATCCCAGCGGGTCCCCTGTGCATCTCAGCCCCAATGGGGTTTTTGGCTACCTATACCTGCTCTGTGTGCTGGGCTTGGCCGGGTGTGGACGGCAGGCTACAGCTCAGTGTCTGAAATCTGACCCTGTTTCCGGGGTAAACTGGCCACAGGAGGGGGGAGCCCCAGGTGCCACTGGTGTGCCCTCAGGGGTGGGTGATCAGAAACCAGCCCACGCGTGTACCTTGGGGACCTCGGCCTGCATTTCTTAAGTGTTAAGAATGCTTTTTAGCTAATGGGGCAGGCGAGGTGTGGTCGGTTGCATTGTGCCTGCGCGGCGGTCTCCATTCACACGGGCAGTGGGAGGGCGGGGGCTGCCCTGCCTCTTCTGGAATCAGGCCTTCCACCCCCTCCCCAGACAGTGACACTCGCCTGCGTCCCTCGGGGGCACAGTCACTCTGACCCTGGTGCCCTGACCACCTTGGAAGGGAAATCTAATCTAACGGCCACAAAGCCACACAACCACCACCGACTAAGCAAGCCGGTACCCTGCAGCCCCCAAGCCCACTAAAGCTTTCTGTTTCTAGGTAAAGTCTGTTGTTTATTGGGAACCTACTGTGTGACGACATTTGTCCAGATACAAGGCAGACACAGGGAGACCATGGGAAGGCACCCGGTGATGCTCAGCGCCCGGGGTCAGGGACACCTTAGTGCGGGAGGCCTTCCTCAGCCCAGCCACAGGCCAGCGGGCTCGTCCCCCGTGGTCCAAAGGGGACCTCCTCTTCCTTATCCACTTGTCACCAGAGCCCTCGCTTCTGCCCCACAGCCGGGGACGGCCGGGTCCAGAGCCTGTCCTGTTCATCCTGCTAGCACAGGGCTGGAGGTGCACCTTGGGCACGGCTGGGCTCACAGATGCAGGATGCATGTCCGCGGGAAGGCCGGGGTTAGGTCGTGTTATTGTGCCCTTTGCAGTGGCCACAGGCGATCTTCTGGCAGTTTTTTTTCTTTTAAAAATTTAAATGCACACGTTTCCCTAGATCTTTAAACTCCAGAGCCACCGCCTGATGGTTTCAGTTGAGGGGACCGTTCAGGGCAGCGAGCTGCGCTTGTGATTGATCTGCTTCTTGGTGGTTTGCCCAGACCAACTAGTCCATTAGGTCAGACCCTCCGTCCAGGTTCCAAGGGCCTGGGTGCATCGCGCCACTAGCAGCGAGGATTCCGAGCTCCGTAGTCCTCAGCTTCTCGGGCGCGCACGGGGGCATTTGGACAGAACACGAAAATGGCCCTCACGCTTCAAGGGGAATTGACACGCTGCTGGACACAAGCACTGAGCAATTCTGTTTACAGTATCAGCTGGCACCTGCCAAGGAAAAAACCCCAGCGCCGCGCTCTTGCGAGCGTGTGTGCATGTGCACGCCTAAGTGTTTGTGAGTGTACGTGTGTGCACGTGTGTCAGGGAGGGAGAGGGAGTGACTCGAGGGGCAAGGGTGATCTGGTGAACACCCGGGACGTGACGGCTTGCAGCCTGATGTCGAGACTTGCTGCAGTAATAATTTCATGTTAAAGACGCAGGTATCCACAGGACGCGAGGTCAGGGAGCCTCACGTCCACGGTCACCTTTGCCGTGGTAAACGCGGATCCACTGGTGCAGATCACGGGGCGGAGGATGAGCCAGCCAGGATCAAACCGCTCTCTGCCCTCCGCTCCCGCGGTGATGGCACACGCGTGGGATCTGTGCCTTTGGAAAGTTCTATGAGTTATTAAAGAGCCCAGAAATAGAAAAAAAATTTAAGTGTTACTTACTACAGAGAAAAGTACGCACGTCCAAGGGAGAAGCCCAGCAGCCATCCGCGGAAACCCGAGGGAGCTCGGCCAGGTCGCGGTGCTGGAGCCGGCAGCCATCCTGGGAGCCGGAGGATGAGGGCGCGCCCTCGCAAGTGAGCCCCAGGGACAGCTTTGCACAGCGACCAACACAGTGAACGCTGGTAATCGGCAAGGAGTCGCAAGGGAACAGCAGCAGTTTCTGCAGACGGACCTCAGCTTATCACCGGCGGGCTTTAGGCTGTGGTGTTATTTATTAGGGATGAACCTGCACTGAGAATCCAGCCCGGAGACGCAGGTGCCTCTGCTGTGAGCCGCTCCTCTGCGGCCCTCCCCTGCCTTCTCCACCAGCTCTCTGGGGGCAGACGGTGGACGGCCTGGGGTGGAAACTCTGCTCCGAGGGTTAAGATTCTGGCTCAGCCCTTTGGGGCTGCTGTAACAGAACCCATCCTGCGTGCAGACAGCAGGAGTTTGTTCTCACCTGTCCTCTCTGGGGTCCCTTCTGAGGGCACTGATCCCGTCACCAAGGCTACCCCCTCGTGAAGGCCCCACCTCCTGCTATCTCAGCCTCTGGGAGTGAGGATTCAGCATGGATTTGGGGGGACACAAGCAGACCACTGGACGGTGCCCTGCCCTGGGGGGCGCTCGGGGGGCAGCTGCGCTCCTGCCTGAAGTCTCCACGGGACTCGGGCCTTGTGATTCGGTCGCACGCAGAGCCGGCCGCCCCCAGACACGACGCTGGGCATCTCCTCCTCAGAGAGAAGCGCGTTGCGGGATCGGCTTCTGTTCCATCAGCGAACCCCTTTTAGGACAGGACTGGGGGGAAGGGGGAGGGGCCCCCAGAGGCCCCGTGACGGGAGACCGTTGGGAGAAAGGGCTGCGCTCTGAGGTGGGAAGCTTCTGAGTCACTGGAGTCGGGAGGAGCCGCCACGCCCGGTGCCTCTTCCCCAGGCACCCCCCAGCCCTGGCCTGCTCCCCAGGCGGCATCCTCTCCCTGCCCCTCCAGATGCTGCTTACCTGCTGGTGCAAAGCCAAGGCTGATTGGTTCAGGAGCCCGTCACCTGTCGGGTGCCACGGAGGAGAGGCCACGTGGAGTGTGTGTTCAGTCCCCTGTGGTGCCCGGCAGCCGGGGGGCGAGACCGGACCACGGAGACGGACGGCCCCCTCCCCCCATCCCTCCCTTCCCCGGGGCACCTTGCGAGACCGCTTGCACGGTTTGGGTTTAACTCCGGAACAGATGTTGGCAAACTCTGGCCCATGAACTGGCCGCCAGTTTTTATAAATACAGCTTTTGTTGGAACTAGTTTTGTTATTAGACGTATCAGTCTCCAGGGCTGCTGTAACCACCACAGACTGGGCAGCGTAAACAACAGAGATTTATTTTTTCAGAGCCCTGGAGGCTGGAAGCTGGAGGTCAGGGTGTCAGCAGGGTTGGTTCCTCCTGAGGCCCCTCTCCTCAGGTGACCTCCTTCCCGCTGTGTCCCACAGGTCATCCCTCTGTGTGTGCACATTGCTGTCTCTTCCTGTGTCCAAATCTCCTCTTCGTACAAGGACACCAGTCATACTGCATTAGGGCCCATCCTAACAGCCTCGTTTTAACTTAATCACCCCTCTAAAGGCCCTGTCTCCAAACAAGTCGCAGTCTGATATACTGGGGACAAGAGCTTCAACATCTGAATTTGGGGGGGGACACAGTTCAGCCCATGATTTCAGAGTTAGCAGTTAAAACTACAGGACAACAGTTAAATTTCAGATAAATAGCAAGTTGTGCATAGGAAATACTTATTTTTTAAAATTCTTATTTATATGAAATTCTAGTTTAACTGGAAAGCTTACCTGACAGCCCTAATTTGAACCTAGTCATACCCATTCGTGTATATTTTGCCTGTGACTGTCTTCATGTTACAGTGGCTTGAATGAGTTGAAGCCAACCCCAATTCCTTTTAAAGTTCACATGAAAAATTAGCCACCGCCCTGGGAGAAGGATGTGGAATTTGTAATTAGTTCCCAGGACCAGGGCTTTGAGCACAGTACAGAAGCTAAAACAGCACATCAGAGTTAAAGTCTGTTCCCCTAGACATTCAGTATTGAGTCTGTGTTGACCTAAAACCTCCAAAGACCCAAGACTATATAACTGGGAGAGGGATCTATATTCCGTATCAATTACCTATATGTCCTTCTGTCTGTTTTCCTTAAGGACTTCCTAATACTCTCTTTCTTAATACGTAGTTGTTTTTGGCCATCATCATTGATTGAGTTTCTCATTGTCTCGTCCTGAATTAGAAAAGTGTTGTCTGTCGGTCATTATTGTGATTTTTTTCTTTCTTTCCCTTCTTACTTGCTGTTTTCATTCAAGGCTTTTGAACTTGTTTTCCTGTAACTACGGTGGCTTGAATCTCATCCAACTCCTTCGTAATACCTGCTGTGTCCTAACAAAGTAAACACAGGCGTTTAAAACTTGAGAAGGCAAAGGATGTCAACAAATTGGAGGGAATTCAGACAACAGCACAGAAATGGTTAAGAGGCTGGAAGATCTACTTGTGAGAAAAGTGCAAAGGAGTTGAGTGTGTTTGCCTTGGAAAAGCAGTGACCAACATGGGCAGGAGTGCAGCTGAGAACTTTGAGTGAGCGATCCCAGGAGAGAGGATTATTTTAGGGGCCGTTTGACCGGAGGTCGATGGGGGAAGGTCTTCTGTGAAGCTGGGTCCGGCAGAGGGGAAGGAGGAGGTGGGGAGAGACCAGATGCGGCAGGACGTGAGGTGGCGGGCGTGTAACGGCCATGTTGAGCCAGGCCCCGTCCCCCATCGGCTCCTAAAGGCCGTAGGGGACCTTGTGCCCTTTGTGTCTAGCAAAGTGCAGCTTCTCGGTGGCCTCTGCCTGGACTTGGCTTCTGCCTGTCTCCATCCCTCCTTCCATTTGAGAGTCTATTTCTGCCGTGGTCCTGGGAGCGTCAGTGAGGCGGGGTTTGGGGACCTCACCAGCCATGTCAGACATCACCACATCGCACCGATTTCACCTCCAGGATGACCCTGGAGTCTGTTCCAGCTGCTCAGCTGCCGACTGCATCCCCCGTGCAGGCCCATCACATCCCCCCAACCCAGTCCGGACCCGTCCCTCGCCAGGTCGGAGCCCGCAGTGGCCGCTGGACGCAGACAGAGCCCGCGGTCCTTCCGGCTGTTCCCTGCCTCGCCCCCCAGGCTCCCGGCAGCCTCACACGCTGCTTCTCACCGCCAGGCTCTGCCACTGGAGGTCTCCTGCCTGGAATGGGCCCCCATCCCTCCCCTGAGTGAGATCCTGAGAGACGCAGCCGGGGGGGGCCGCCCTGGGCCCCGCATCCTCGCCGTGTCTCTAGCGTTGCACCCAAGAAGGGATTAAGATGCAGGAACGGAGTTGCATCGAACTGTGGTTTTACTAGTACGATGTTCTAGGTAGGAGAGGGCAGCACTGGACCCTCAGGGATGCCCCTCGGTCCAAACCACACTGAACAAGGGTGGGGCCCCAGCCCCGGGCCCTCCGGGAGGAGGAGGGTGACACAGAAGTCCAGGGTCAGCGCGGTGTCGGGATTCCTGGTGACCCTGGGCAGTAGCCAGGACGTGAGGCGTGGGGCCCAACCTGCAGGAGATGGTCTGGACAGGCTGGGGGGACAGTGCGAGCAGTAGAGCTCCTGTGCCTGGCCAGCCTGAGGCTGACGCTTAAGGCAGCAGGGCTGACCTCCGGGGACACTTTGTGCTGGGCAGGGCTCCTCCTGCATGGTCAGGCTCCGCCGCTTGGTTCAGAGCTGACCGGGCCTGCAGAGGTGTTTAGTGGGCCTGTGAAGGGAGCAGATAAGACCCGCACCCCCTTTCCCATCAGATGCTTGTCACTGATTCCTGAGGTTGTTTGCTGAGCACACGTCTTCTGTACAAGGGGCTCGCGAGAAATTCTGGTTTCTCTATTTGATGATATTTAAGCTTCCTCTCTCATCTTTGGAGTTCTTTAGAGGAAAGAGACTAAGGAAGAAAAGGAGTCATTGTATAAACAAGCTGAATCTGTCAGTAGGTCATGAGGCAGAGTGTTTTGCTGCATCCTGCCCTCCAGCCAGGGGTCTGTCCTCCGTGACCCTCCGACCCCCATTACGTCTTCACCCCATCTCCTGTGTCCACACCTAGAGGAGAGGGGGCTTACGGACACTCACCGTCTCCCTGTTTCCCTCATGTATCCTGTGTCCGATCCATATGCTATTTATTTACAATGCTCATTATTTTATATCTGTACACCGAAAATACTCAATACAAGATAAATGTTATATGGTGACAAGCACATTGTTACAGCAACAGAGAACCCTAGAATCAGGAAAGCTTCCCTTGAGTCTGGGACCCATGTGGCATCTTGTCTGCGGGTCAGGATGACCCTTGGCCCTTGAGGTTGTTCCTGGGAGCTGCACCGTGGGTGGGACGGTGTTTCTACCCACAGCTCAGACGGATCCAGAGCCGCTTCCCTCGTTCTGTGTTACGTGCGATCATGCTCATGTTGTAATGTATTCTACTTCGTAATTTTAGTGAATTAATTTCACTTGACTTATACATTTCTTATAGTCTTTAAAATATTTTTAATTTTTTATATAATTTTATGAATTGAGGTATAGTTGATGTACAGTATTATATGTTTCAGGTGTACAGCATAGTGATTCACAATTTTTAAAGGTTATCCTCCATTTATAGTTAGTATAAAATATAGGCTATATTCCCTGTGCTGTACAATATATTCTTGTAGCTTATTTATTTTATACATAGTAGTTTGTACCTCTTAATTTCCTACCCCTGTCTTGCCCCTCCCCAATTCCCTCCCCCCACTGGTAACCACTAGTTTGTTCTCTATATCTGTGAGCCTGCTTCTGCTTTGGTATATTCACTAGTTTGTTTTATTTTTTAGATTCCACGTATAAGTGGTACCATACAGTAGTGGTCTTCCTCTGTCTGACTTATTTCACTTAGCATAATACTCTCCAGGGCCATCCATGTTGCTGTAAATGGCAAAAGTTTATTCTTTTTATAGCTGCATAATATTCCATTGTTTATACGTACCTCACATCTTTATCCATTCATCTGTTCTTGGACACTTAGGTTGCCTCCATGTCTTGGCTGTGGTAGGTAGTGCTGTTGTGAACATTGGGGTGCATGTGCCTTTTCAAATTAGTGTTTTCATTTTCTTCAGACAGATACCCAGGAGTGGAATTGCTGGATCATATATTAACTCTATTTTTATTTGTTTGAGGAACCTCCATACTGTTCTCCATAGTGGCTATATCAATTTACATTCCCACCGACAGTGTAGGAGGGTTCCCTTTTCTCCACACCCTCTCCAGCATTTGTTCTTTGTAGACTTTTTCGATGATGGCCATTCTGACGGGGATGAGGTGGGACCTCATTGTGGTTTTGAATTGCATTTCTCTGGTGATTAGTGATGTATAGCATCTTTGCATGTGCTTGTTGGCCATCTGCATGTCTTCTTTGGAAAAATGCCTATTCAGCTCTTCTGCCCATTTTTTAATTGGGTTGTTTGTTTTTTTGAATTTGTAAGTTATATGAGTTGTTTATGTATTTGGGACATTAACCCCTTATTGGTCATACCATTTGGAAATATTTTCTCCCATTCAGTAGATTGTCTTTTCGTTTTGTTGTTGGTTTCCTTTGCTGTACAAAAGCTTTTAAGTTTAACTAGGTCCTATTTGTTTATTTTTCCTTTTATTTCCTTTGCCTTAGGAGACAGATCCAAAACATATTGCCATCATTTATGTCAAAGGGTGTTCTGCCTATTTTCTTCTGGGAGTTTTATGGTTTCTAGTCTTACATTTAGGTATTTAATCCATTTTGAGCTTCTTCTATGTATGGTATTAGAAAAAGTTCTAATTTCATTCTTTTATGTGTAGCTGTCCAGTTTTCCCAGCACCACTTGCTGAAGAGACTGTCTTTTCTCCACTGTGTATTCTTGCCTCCTTTATCGTAGATTAATTGACCATAAGTGTCTGAGTTTATTTCTGGGCTTTCTATCCTGTTCCATTGATCTATGTGTCTGTTTTCGTGCCAGTACCATACTCTTTTGATTACTGTGGTTTTGCAGTATAGTCTGAAGTCAGGGAGCATGATACCACCAGCTCTGTTCTTCCTTCTCAAGGTTGTTTTGGCTATTCAGGGTCTTTTGTGTTTCCATATAAATTTAAATTTTTTTTGTTCTAGTTCTGTGAAAAAATACCACTGGTATTTTGCTAGGGATTGCACTGAACCTGTAGATTGTCTTGGGTATTATGGTCATTTTAACAATATTAATTCTCCCAATCCATGAACACAGTATATCTTTCCATCTGTCTGTGTTGTCTTCAGCTTCTTTCATCAGTGTCTTATAGTTTTATGAGTACAGGTCTTTTACATCCTTAGATACGTTTTTCCCCAAGTATTTTATTTTTTGGATGTGGTTGTAAATAGGATTGTTTCCTTAATTTCTCATTCTGATAGTTCATTGTTAGTGTACAGAAATGGAGCAGATTTCTGTATATTAATTTTGTATCCTGCAAATTTACCAAATTCATTGATGAGATCTAGTAGTTCTTTTGGTGGCATCTTTAGAATATTCTATGTATAATATCATGTCATCTGCAAACACTGACAGTTTTACTTCTTCCATTCCAATTTGGGTTCCTTTTATTTGTTAATCTTGTCTGATTGCTGTGGCTAGGACTTCCAAAACTATGTTGAATAAAAGTGGTGAGAGTGGGCATCCTTTTCTCGTTCCTGATCTTAGAGGAAATGCTTTCAGTTTTTCATTGTTGAGTATGATATTAGCTGTGGGATTATCCTAAATGGCCTTGATTTTGTGAGGTATGTCCCCTCTATACCCACATTCTGGAGAGTTTTTATCGTAAATAGATGTAAATAGATGTTGAATCTTGTTACAAGCTTTCCCTGCATCTATTGAGATTATCGTATGGTTTTTATTCTTCAGTTCACTAATGTGGTATATCACATGGATTGATTTACAGATATTGAAAAATCCTTGCATTCCTGAGATAAATCCCACATGACCATGGTGAATGATCCTTTAAATGTATTGTTGGATTCGGTTTGCTAAGATTTTGTTGACTATTTTTTCATCTACATTCATCAGTGATGTTGGCCTGTAATTTTCTTTCTTTCTTTTTTTTTTTTGTGATACCTTTGACTGGTTTTGATATCAGGGTGATGCTGGCCCCAGAAGGAGTTTGAAAGCATTCCTTCCTCTGTAATTTTTTGGAATAGTTTGAGAAGGAGAGGCATTAACTCTTCTCTAAATGTTTGGTAGAACTCACCTGTGAAACTATCTGGTTTGTTTCTTGGGAGTTTTTTAAATTACTAATTCAGTTTCATTACTGGTAATTGGTCTGTTTATATTTTCTATTTCTTCCTGATTCAGTTTTGGGAGATTGTACAATCTAGGAATTTGTCCATTTCTTCTAGGTTGTCTACTTTCTTGGCATATCATTGTTTGTAATAGTCTCTTATGATCCTGTGTATTTCTATGGTGTAGGTTGTAACTTCTCCTTTTCCATTTCTGATTTTATTGATTGGGGTCCTCTCTTTTTTTTTTTTTTGATGAGTCTGGCTAAAGTTTTTTCAATTTTGTTTATTTTTTCAAAGGACCAGCTCTTATTTTCATTGATCTTTTTATTGTTTTTTTGGGTTTTTTTTTAAGTTTCTATTACATTTACTTCTGCTCTGATTTTATGATTTCTTTCCTTCTACTAACTTTGAGGTTTTTTATTCTTATTTTTCTAATTCCTTTAGGTATAATGTTATGTTGTTTATTTGAGTTTTTCTTGTTTTCTGAGATAAGCTTTATCACTATAAACTTCCCTCTTAGAACTGCTTTTGCTGTGTCCCATAGATTTTGGATCATTGTGTTTTTGTTTTCATTTGTCTCCAGGTATTTTTTAATTTTCTCCTTGATTTCTTCAGTGATACATTAGGTGTTTTGTAGCATATTGTTTAGCCTCCATGTGCCTGAGTTTTTTTGCAGTTTTTTTCTCTTGTAGTTGATTTCTAGTCTCACAGCATTGTGATCAGAAAAGATGCTTGATATGATTTTAATCTTTTAAAATTTATGGAGACTTGTTTTATGGCTTAGCATGTTATCTATCCTGGAGAAGGTTTCATATGCACGTGAAAAGAATGTGTATTCTGTTGCTTTTGGATGGAATATAGATATCAATTAAGTCCATTTGGTCTAATGTGTCATTTAAGGCCTGTGTTTCCTTATTGAAGTTCTGTCCATTGATGTGAGTGGGTGTTGAAGTCCCTCTACTATCACTGTGTTACTGGCAATTTTTCCCTTTATGTCTGTTAATATTTTCTTTATGTATTGAGGTGCTCCTATGTTGGTTGCATATATATTTACAATTGTTATATCTTCTTGGATTGATCCCTTGATCAGTTTTTAGTGTCCTTCTTTGTCTCTTGTAACAGTCTTTGTTTTAAAGACTATTTTGTCTGATATAAGTATTGCTACCCTGGCTTTCTTTTGATTTCCATTTGCGTGGAATACCTTTTTCCATCCCCTCACTTTTCAGTCTGTGTGTGTCTTTAGAGCTGAAGTGAGTCTCTTGTAGACAACATATATATGGGTCTTGTTTTTGTGTCCATTCAGCCAGTCTGTGTCTTTTGGTTGGAGCATTTAGTCCATTCACATTTAAAGTAATTATTGATATGTATGTTCTTATTGCCATGTTGGTAATTGTTTTGGGGTTATTTTTATAGTTCTTTTTTGTTCCTTTCTTCTTTCGTTCTCTTTCTTGTGATTTGATGACTGTTTTTAGTGTTATATTTGGGTTCCTTTCTTTTTTTATGTGTGTGTATCTATCATAGACTTCTGGTTTGTGGTTACGTGAGGTTCATATAGAGTCATCAATTTATATAGTGATTGTTTTTAGTTGCTACTTCTTAATTTCAAATGCATTTTAACAACCCTGCATTTGTGCTCTCTTCCCCTCTTGGTTACTGTTTTTGGTATCATGTTTTACATCTGACTGTTTTGTTTGTCTCTGAACTACTCGTGTGGATATAAACGACTTTACTACTTTTGCCTTTTAACCTTCTTAAGAGCTTTGTGTGCGGGTGATTTACTGCCTTCACTGTATATTTGCACTTAGCGATGAACTTTTTCCTTTCATAATTTTTGTGTTTCTAGTTGTGGCCTTTTCTTTTTTGTTTAGAGAAGTCCCTTTAACATTTCTTATAAAGCTGGTTTGCTGATGCTGCATCTTTTAACTTCTGCTTGTCTGTAAAACTTTTGATCTCTCCATCAAATCTGAATGAGAACCTAGCCTAGCAGAATACTATTGGTTGTAGGTTTTTCCCTTTCATCATTTTAAATATGCAGAGGCTGCCGGTCACTGGTTGTTGGGGCCAGGTCATGAGGCAGCTGGCTGTGGAACCCCGGGGGCCTGGGGGCTAGTACTGGTTCACTGGTGGGCAGAGTTGGGGTCCGGGATACCTTGGGGCTTGTGCCCACCCACTAGTGGGTGAAGCCAGGTCCTGGGGCTAGTGCCGGCCCACTGGCGAGCAAAGCCAGGTCCTGGGGTCTGCCTGCAATGTCAGGGGGTATTGGACCCCTAGCAGGTGGGCCCACTTCCTGACACAGACGACTGTGGGATCTACCTTGTCACAGAGTTTGTGTTGGCCCCGCTGGTGGGTGGGCTGGGTCTCCTGGCTAGAGCAGGCTCACGGGTACACAGAGCCAGGGATTCTGGGGCTGGTGGCTGCCCCCCGGTGGTTGGGCTGGGGCCCAGGGTCTCTGGTTGCAGGGCCCTGGGGGTCCGAGGTCTGTTGCCTGTGCCCTGGGGTGTGGGGCTAGGTCCTGAGCCCTTTGGTGGGCAGGGCCACGGCTGAGGGCAGCTGTGGGCTCAGGGGTCTGAAGGCGGCCTTTCTGCTGGGGTGTGGGGCCGTGTCCCTGCCTGGCTAGCTGCTTGGCCTGAGGCGTCCCCGTACTGGCGCTGACATGCTGACAGTGGGGCCGGTCCTGGTGCTAATGAGCTAGAGGGAGGACTCCACAGTGGCTCTTGCTTTCTCCAGTGTCCACGTGGCAGAACAAGCTCCCAAGGTGGCTGTGCCGGCGTCTCTTCCCCAGGGGGAGCTGCGGTCGCCTCCCGCCTCTTGCGGACTTGCCCAGATCAGCGGGTGTGTCTAACCCAGGCTCCTTTCAAATTACTACTCCTGCCCTGGGTCCCTGAGCTGTGAGCTTCTGTGTGCGCCCTTTAAGAGTGAAGCCCCTATTTCTCACAGCCCTCTGGTTCTCGCGAAAGTAAGACCCGCTGGCCTTCAAAGCCAAACATTCTGGGGGCTCGTCTTCCCAGTGCAGGACCCCAGGCTGGGGACCCCGATGTGGGGCTCAGTCCCCTCCTTCCTTCGGGAGGGTCTCTGCAATTGTAATTATTCTCGCATTTGTGGGTCACCCTTCCAGGGGTATGGGATTTGACTATATCGTGACTCTGCCCCTCCTACCCTTCTCATTGTGGTTCCTTCTTTATATTTTTAGTTGTAGAAGATCTTTTCCGGTAGGCTTCAGTCTTTTTCATCATTAGGTGTTCTGTAAATAGTTGTAATTTTGATCTGAGAGGAAGTGAGCCCAGGGTCTTTCTCCTCCTCCATCTTGGCTGACTTTTCTCTATGTTTCTTATATTCTCAAAGAGAAACCGACTGAATCTTTGAGTAGAGATGGTTTCTACCAAACATGGTGATGTTGCAACACGTGGGACAAAGCTCCCACAGAGATCTTCCACAGAGACACACATTTTCTGAAGAAAATTTCAAGTCCGAGGCACACCATATGTCACAGACTACGAAATCTTCGAGCCTTACAGATTTACATAAAGTAAACAATGAAGTGTCTCCTTACCCAGGAGTTACAGTTCCATCTAGGTCCCATCAGAGTGCACGCGGCCCTCAGTGCTGCCGTGCCGTGTGGGAGTGACACCTTACAGCCGCAGTGACTTGTCTTGATGGTCAGGTGGCCGCCCATTGTAGGTGCTTCTTCAGCCTCAGTGCCCGTGCTGGGCATGCACGCCTCCCCGCCACCCTCCAGTCCCAGTGTGTCTCCTCGAAGAGGAACTAGGCTGGTTCTCCTCTTTGCCTTCGCCTCCTGCTCTGAATGTTGACAAAGCCTTCTCCATCTTGGCCAGATGATCAGAATTTCGCAGGAACCCTCCCAAGGGCTGTGGGCTGGTCATGGCTGCGCCCGGCAAGCGCCCACGTCTTAGGGACACTGGGGAGGGTGTGCTGTCACTCGGGGCCAATGCCACCAAAGGGATGGACATGGAGCAGGGACTCAAGTCCACTTAACTCGTGTGTCCGCAGTGATGTTGCTGCAGTGAGAAAAAGGAAGACAGGGACGGACTCTCTGAGAGGCAGTTTGTTGGCACAGATGAGTCATGTCTGTGTCCCACTGTGCGTGGCAGGTCGGCTGGCCAGTCAGGTGCTGGCGTGTACTTAGAAAAGACATGGGGTCAGGCATGGGGCAGACCTGGTGTGGGTGGGCCCTGGGGGCTTCTGCGTGAGGGTCGGATTGCCGTCACTCAAGGTGGAGGGACCGTGGGGCTGTGTCCCTCACACCTTCCTTCCCCATCCACCTCCATGGCCTTCTACTTTCTCAGATTTACTGAGGAATCGTTGACAAGTAACGTTATAACGTACGATGATTTGCTATACGTATACATTGTGAAACTGTTCCCCAAACCAAGTTAACTAGCACATGGCTGCTAGTTAGTTAGTTACCGTTTTTCCCCTTTTTTTGGTGAGAATGCTTGCGTCTACCCTCTTATTAGCCCATTTCAGGGACACAGCACGGCGTTACGAGCCACGGTCTCCACGCTGCGTGTTGCATCCTCAGGACGCGCTGAGCCTCGCTCTCAGGAAGGGGCCTCCCACGAGGGCCTGTTGCCCGGCTGCTGGGGGGAGGGTATAACTCCCCTCACCCAGCCCTTTTCTTGGCTGCTGGCTTGTTCCTCGATCACTGCCCATGCATTTTAACATGAACTTAGGCAGAATCGGGGCAGTTTATTTTGAGAAATGAGAAAAAGAACATAAATTCTTCTGAGGCACTTTAAAACCAAACCTAACCCAACGTGAGCACCCCTTCCAGCACTGCTTCTGCTCAGAGCCCTGGGGTGGCACCAGCGCAGTCAGGAGACCTGGGGGAGAGAGCCCCCTGTGCCCTGGGCCTGGGTCCTTACCCCCGCGGAGGTCCCCACCCCGTCCCCAGCCTGGCTGCCGGGTGCTGACTCAACGGGGTTCTCAGGATGTTCCTTCTCCCTGACTTGAGGACGGCCTCTCTGTTTGATGTTCCCTGTTGGGAAAATCAACAGCGGATAATTATCATGACCTTTCTTCTCTAACAAGTTTAAGCCACACTTGTCAGGAGGTGTTGGCGTTCATTTGCAAATGCACCTTTCTATAATCTTCAGGCAGAAAATTCAAGAAGCACCGTCCTGCCCTTTGCCATTGTGTTTGTTAACGTTATTAATCTGATTTAAGTAAAAATTATCCTTTATATTGCTTCCCACATATGCACATTTTTCCCTGTAAAGTTGGGAGGTTATACCAAATGCTGTGTTTTCCTTTCCTGCAAAGATACACAGGGCTGTTTTAACAGATTAGTCCAAGTGCAATAGGGAAGCACGGTAGGTGGTGAAACTCACTTATCATTTGTATGATTAGTTTCACCTTGTAGCTGTGTCTCCGAAAATGCAATTAACAGTTTCATATTCAGCTTAGCCAGCTTTTATTTCTGCTGCGTGCTGTGCAGCATTTGCATCATAAAAAAACAACTAATTGGTAAACACAGTGTTGCCAGCTTCTCTGCAATCCACCCAGTTCTCTTCGCGTTAATTGGCTCACAGCTTCAACACACGCTGGATGGAATTTCAAAGGCTGCTGCAAATGAGAGAGCTTGCGAGCACTTGTGTTTCACAGGACCGACTCCAAGGAGACTGGGGGAAAGTATTTTAAATTAATGCCGAATACAGGCAACGCTCTTGTCCAGTAGTTGCCATGGAAACCATTTTGTCTGCTAATCTGATGGGGGTGTGTGTGTTTACTGGGATTCGTCCCTAATGACCTTCAGAGAGGAAGTGGGCTCAGAGGGCCCAATGCCCTCGGCTGCTGAGGGAGGACCCCCTGGGCCACTTCTGTGCCTCTTAGCCACATCCTTTCTCTGCCCCAGCCCAGCCCGGGAGCGCACTACCCTTCTGCACGTGTGTGACCCCAGGTGGCAGCACTGCGGGCAGAGACGCACACGTCCCACACGGAGACGCAGCTCCCTGTGCAGGAGCGTCACCCGCCGTCCCCTCCTGTCCACTTCCCTACTCGCGAGCCTTTCACAGCATCAGGTGGCTCCTTAGAGATAAGCTTGGTTTCTCTTTCTCTCAGAGAAATGCTGGTTGTTGGCTTGAATGGACAAGGTCTTGGAAGCAGTTCTTGTTCCTCAAGGAGGGGGGCCATCCTGTGCGACCCGCGTGCCACATGTTTTCCGTGGAAGTTCACAGAGCCTGAGCGGCTGGGGCGACAGTCCACTCAGGGTCATTCCCTGCAGCCTGTGAGGCGCTCAGAACTTGCCCAGTGACAGGAGGTTCCACTAGCCTTAAAATTAGACCCTTGTTTTCTCTGCTCTGTCCCCCTCCCCCTCCTCCCCTCCCCCTCCTCCCCTCCCTTCCCCCTCCTCCCTCCCCTCCCCCTCCTCCCTCCCCTCCCCCTCCTCCCTCCCCTCCCCTCCTCCCTCCCCTCCCCTCCTCCCTCCCCTCCCCTCCTCCCTCCCCTCCCCTCCTCCCTCCCCTCCTCCCCTCCCCTCCCCCTCCTCCCTCCCCTCCCCTCCTCCCTCCCCTCCCCTCCTCCCTCCCCTCCCCCTCCTCCCTCCCCTCCCCCTCCTCCCTCCCCTCCTCCCTCCTCCCTCCCCTCCCCTCCTCCCTCCCCTCCCCTCCCCTCCTCCCTCCCCTCCCCCTCCTCCCTCCCCTCCCCCTCCTCCCTCCCCTCCCCCTCCTCCCTCCCCTCCTCCCTCCCCTCCTCCCTCCCCCTCCTCCCCTCCCCTCCCCCTCCTCCTCTCCCCTCCCCCTCCTCCCCTCCCCTCCCCTCCTCCCCTCCCCTCCCCCTTCTCCTTCCCATCTCTCCTCTCCTTTCCTCTCCTCCTTTACCTCACCCCTCCCCTCCCCCTCCTCCTAGATCCTAGACTTTGGCTGCTCTGTGTTAATTACCAGGCCCTAAGGAATAGATGTTTCCCCTTACTGTTTACCCTGAGGACTGTCAGACAATTGTAATAGACGCATTTGTTATTTGTTTTGAATTCCTATAAATAGCTATTTGCTTGATCGCAGAAAAAAGGAAGAAAGACCCCATATGTTCAGCTTCCTTTGAAAGTGGATTATAAATATGTAGATGGAGAGCAAGGGGGGGGGGATAGGTGCAGATAGCAGGTGTTCCTCCCTGTCGTGAGCAGGTAAGAGTGAAAGGAATTGTGAGACAGGGTCATAGTGCAAGGACGCAGAACCAGGCCGAATCCAAACTAGGCAGACAGGGGTCTCCAGCACCTGTGCTTCCCCATCAGACGCTGAAGGTAGTGCCCCCCACCCCAGCTCTCCTAGAGACACAGCTCATGCTTCAGCCCTGTCCTCTCTCTCACTTGTCACAAATTTTCTAAAAGTACCTTGAATACTTCTTTATCAATAGACTGGGGATTCACTCATTTTAGTATTTAGGTTAGAAATAAAATGAACAAATGAGGACAAATGGAGAAAAGGTAACAAGATATTATGGTTTAGAGAAACTCAAAGATAGGCAATCAAGTCATTGGATCCAACAGGGAACACAGATGGGGTGTGGATTGGCACTCGGCCGTGCTTGTGAAGACAGGTCAGCTAAGTGCGTGAGCTTCCTGGGCATTTGGAGCTACAATCTTTTTCCTCTGCTCTGTCCAAGCCTCCAATTTCAGCTATCTACTTTTCCCTGTGGGATTTTCAAGATAAAAGGGAAGAAAAAGAGAAACAAATGAGAGAGTAGAAGAGGAAGAAAGACTCTGAAAAGTTTATATTATGTTAAAAATTAGGAACTGAAAGTAAGTTTTTGAATTTAAAAAAGAGATTTCAGGGAAAACAATAGCCTTAACTCTTTTTTTTTGTTTTGGAACAAAGGGAAAGATAGATGAATAGAGGTAGATAATGGATGGATGGATGACAAATGGATGGTGGTGATGGATGGATGGGTGGATGGATGGTTGATGGGTGATGGATGTTTAGATTGGATGGATCGTGGTTGATGGATGGATAGTGGATGGATGATGACGATGGATGGTGATTGATGGATGTATGATGGATGGATGGGTAATGGGTGATGGATGGATAGATTGGACGGATGGTGGATGGATGGATGTATAGATAGATGGATGGATGGTGGATGATGGATTGAGGGATGGATGGTGGACGGTGGAGATGAATGGATGGTGCATGAATGTATGTATGGATGGGTGGATGATGGATGGATAGTTGGATGGATGGATGATGGATGGATGGACAGGTGAATGGATGGATGGATGAATGATGGATTAATGGTGATGGACAGATGATAGATGGATGATTGATGGATGGATGATGGATGGATGGATAGATGAATGGATGGATGGTGGGTGGGTGGATAGATGAATGGGTGGAAGACAGTGGATGAAAGGAACATGTACAGCAGTGGCCAACACCCCTACAAATCCTGCCTAATGGAATGTTAGCTTGGGAACTTGACCAGCCTGCTCGGGAGCTGACTGGCTGAAAGAGAAGGCACTGGGCTACGATTCTGAAGTGGAATTCAGGGAAGAGTTTTCCTTCAAGAAGCATGCCATTCATCTGATGGGAGCCTTGGTGTGCTGGAGCATGAGTGGTAACATTAATTTTTCTCGTCTGCCTAAGTTTTTGGCAACCCTGTGCATTTCCTCCTGTCCAGTGAAGCAGCTCTCCAGGACCCAAGGACAGATCCTGATCTCCATCATGAGCATCATGGGTTGAAAATGCAGGCAGTTATGAACAATGAGTCCTGCAGATGGGCATTTCCCTCAGAGCACTGCAGGTGTACACGCTCCTCTGAACCACATGTGAGGACAAATGTAAGAGGGCCTGGCCCCCTGTCTGTGGGGGGAAGATGGGTACAGAAACTGCTCTAAGTCTCTGATCACTGTGACTGAATGTTGGTGCACCACCAAATCCCGGATGCTGAAATCTTAACCCTTGGTGAGACATTAGGAGGTGAGGCCTTTGTGGGTGATGAGGCCATGAGGGTGGGGCCCTCTTGATGGGATTAGTGCCCTTAAAAAAGAGAAGGGTACATAAGATCATTCTTTCCCCATAATGAGAGAGTGTACAGTTAGAGGGCAACCATCTGTAAGCCAGGAGGAGGGCCTTCACTATAACCCTGGCAACGCTGGCACCAGACCGCAGACGTCCAGACTCCAGAGCCCTGAGAAGTAATCATCGGTGGTTTAAGCCGCCCTGCCTGCGGTCCTGTTAGAGCAGCCACGCTGACAAATGCTGACCCTGGGTTTTGTCTCCGCTCGCCACCATGTCACACCCAGAATGCTGCGCTCTGACGCCGAGCATGTTTTAACTGCCCCACCCCCACACGGGTGCTCTGAGCCCAGCATCTCTCCTCTTCTTCCTTAGTCATAGAACCGTAGTTGAGTTTGGGCACATTCCTCACCCCAGAGTAAAACCTACATTCCCCAGCCTCCCCTTCATCTAAGAAAGGCTGCTTGACTAAGTCCTGGCCAGTTGGCATCAGCCAGAGTGTTCTGCACACATTCTTTGTTCCTCCCTCATTTCTGTGTCTTATTCCCATTTCTAGAGTGCAGATGTGATGGCTGGAACTGATGCCACACCACGTTCCATGAGGTGACTTGGGAATTGAGGCCATAAAACAAGAGCAGCAAGAGAGGGAAAGGAGGGCTCACAAACCCAAGCCCACATATTAGCCCTGAACTGCCAACTTCCAAGTTTTATGTGAGAGACAATCTGCTATGTTGTTACTTGGGTCTCTCCTGTCACTCGCAGCCAAAGTCAGTGCTAGCAGAGACCAGAGACAGCATGTGACTTTCACTGATGTGGGTGTAAATGGAACCCCACTCACCCCACCCCAAGCCGATTACTTGATACACCTTAAAAAATCCACCTTCTACATTTTGTGAATTTTGGTATTTTTTCCATGGGGATTTATTATCCCTTACTTTATAATTTTCTACTCTGGTTAACTAAACACCATAGTTTTTTTTTGAAACATTGCTGCCTAAATTCTGCAGGCTTTCTTGCATCTGCCTCACTGTGACTTACTGGGTATGACATTATCATTACCTCTGCGTATCACACGTGGTCACAGGTGTTTCTTCCTTCTTCCTCCATTTATCCACTCACACACCCAGCAGATGTTTTTAAACATCCTCTTTGTAAAAGCTGTATATCAAACACTATGAAAAATACACAGCTGTGGGCCCTGCCCTCTATGCTCCTACAATCTGTTAGGGAAGGTTCTAGAAAGGGAACAATTATCTCATAATTACACAATAAATGACTGTATACAAAGCAGAAATTTGAGTGACTTTCTTAATAATCTTGGGTTCATCCACATGAGTAAAAGGCTTCTGTTCATTGTCCCAGGTTGAGTCTGAAATCCTTGGTAAGTTATGAAATTGCTATTTTTGCTCTCATTGTTACAGTTTTCTAAAAAGGAAGGGAGGGAGGAAAGAATGGAGGGAGGAAGGAAGGAAGGAGGAAGGGAGAGAAAATGAAAGAAAAAAAGAATTCTACACTATGATTAGACTGAGGAAGAGCTGGAAAAGGTACCTTACTGTAAAATAATTACCTATGACCAACTAAACCAGTCTTTAAGCCATTTTGAGTTTACTTTTGTGTATGGTGTGAGGGTGTGTTCTAACTTCATTGATTTACCTGCAACTGTCCAGCTTTCCCAACACCACTTGCTGAAGGGACTGTCTTTTCTCCATCGTATATTCTTGCCTCCTTTTTCAAAAATTAATTGACCATAGGTGTGTGGGTTTATTTCTGGGCTCTCTATTCTGTTCCACTGATCCATATGTCCACTTTTGTGCCAATACCACACTGTTTTTTTAAGTTTATTTATCTTATTTATTTTTGGCTGCATTGGGTCTTTGTTGCTGTGCATGGGCTTTCTCTAGTTGTGGTGAGCAGAGGCTACTCTTCGTTGTGGTGTGCAGGCTTCTCATTGCGGTAGCTTCTTGTTGTGGATCACGGGCTCTAGGCACACAGGCTTCAGTAGTTGTGGCACGGGGGCTCAGTAGTTGTGGCTCGCCAGCTCTAGAGTGCAGTCTCATGAGTTGTGGTGCACAGGCTTAGTTGCTCCAGGGCATGTGGGATCTTCCCAGACCAGGGCTCAAACCCATGTCCCCTGCATTGGCAGGCGGATTCTTAATCACTGCGCCACCAGGGAAGTCCTACCATGCTGTTTTGATTACTGTAGATTTGTAGTATTGTCTGAAGTCTGGGAGGGATATGCTTCCAGCCTTGTCCTTTTTCCTCAGGATTGCTTTGGCAATTCTGAATCTTTTGTGTTTCCATATCAATTTTGGGAATATTTGTTCTATCTGTGAAAAATGTCATGGGTAATTTGATAGGGGTCGCATTAAACCTGTAGATTGCTTTGGGTAATATGGCCATTTTAACAATATTAATTCTTCAGATCCAAGAGCATGGATATCTTTCTATTTCTTTGAATCATCTTCAGTTTCCTTTATCAATGTTTTATAGTTCTCAGCATATAAGTCTTTCACCTCCTTGATCAGGTTTATTCCTAAGTATTTTATTTATTTTCTGATGCAATTTTAAAAGGGATTTTTTTTTTACTTTCCCTTTCTGATATTTCATTGTTAGTATAAAGACATGCAACCAATTTCTGTATGTTAATCTTGTATCCTGCTACCTTGCTGAATTTGTTTATCAGTTTTCGTAGTTTTTGTGTGAAGTCTTTAAGGTTTTCTATATATATTATCATGTTGTCTGCATATAATGACAATTTTACCTCTTCTCTTCCAATTTGGATATCTTTTATTTCTTCTTCTTATCTGATTGCTGTGGCTAGGACTTCCAATACTATGTTGAATAGAAATGGTGAGAGTGGGCAACTTTGTTTTGTTCCAGATTGTAGCAGGAAGGCTTTCAGCTTTTCACCAATGAGTATTATGTTGGCTGTGGGTTTGTCATAAGTAGCTTTTATTATGTTTAGGTACGTTCCTTCTATTCCCACTTGGTAAGAGTTTTTACCATGAGTGGATGATGAATTTTATCAAATGCTTTTTCTACATTTATGGAGATGATCGTGAGGATTTTGTCTTTTCTTTTGTTGATGTGCTGTATCACACTGATTGATTTGCTGATGTTGAACCATCCTTGTGACCCTGGAATGAATCCAATCTGATTGTGGTATATGATCTTTTTTTATCTGTTGTTGGATTCAGTTTGTTAATATTTTGTTGAAGATTTTTGCATGTATGTTTATCAAAGATATTGGCCTGTAGTTTTCTTTATTGGTAGTGTCTTTGTTTGGTTTGGTATCGGGGTGATGGTGGCTTCATAGAATGACTTTGGAAGTGTTCCCTCCTCTTCAGTCTTTTGGAAGAGTTTGCGAAGGATTGGTATAGGTTCTTCTTTGTATGTTTGGTAGAATTCCCCAGTGAGGCCATCTGGTCCTGGACTTTTGTTTGCAGGGAGGGTTTTTTTTTTATTTTTTATTACAGATTGTTTTTCACTTTTAGTGATCAGTCTGTTCAAATTATTTCTTCTTGATTCAGTTTTGGTGGGCTATATATTCCTAGAGACTTGTCCATTTCTTCTAGGTTGTCCAATTTGTTGGCATATAATTATTCATAGCATTCTCTTATGGGTTTTTGTATTTCTGTGGTACCAGTTGTGATTTCCTCTCTTTCATTTCTTATTTTAATTATTTGGATTCTCTCTCTTTCCTTCTTAGGGAGCCTGGCCAGAGGTTTGTCAATTTTGTTTCCCTTTTCAAAGAACCAGCTTTTGGTTTTATTGATTTTTTCTATTGTTTCTTAATCTCTATTTTATTTATGTTCTCTCTTATCTTTATTATTTCCTTCCTTATGCTGACTTTAGGTTTTGTTTGTTCTTCTTTTTCTAATTCTTTTAGGTGGTGGGTTAGGTTGTTTACTTGAGATTTTTCTTGTTTTTTAGGAAGGCCTGTGTTGCTATGAACTTTCCTCTAAGAATTGCTTTTGCTGCATCCTGTAGATTTTGTATGGTTATGTTTGTTTTGTATTCTTTAATTTTATTTCTCTTGGCTCACACCTTCTTATGAACCGAAGCATCATAATATGTCCTTAGCCTACTCTGTAGTTTTCTGTTACCGGATGCTGTTATTCTGGTCGTGATGACGATCTGATTGTTCAGGGTCTTTTAAACATGTGCTCCCTCTTCTGGTTGGTAGATGATTTGAACTGGAATGGAACCAAACACATGTACACCTGTGATTGAGGGTATTAATACTTTAAAAAAAACATTCAGGTAAAGGATTTCAGAAACAAAGATAACAGAGAAGAGCTTCTATCAGCTCTTAATGATAATTGGGAGATAGAGACTATGGTGCTGTTCTTTTATAAAACTCCCCATCTTTAAGCGTCATGGGAAAGCAGAGGCCACTGTGAGAGTCATTTTCAATGTCACACAGAGGCCCATTCTGTTTTCTTTAGCAATGACATGCAGGCGGGATCTTGTGTTGGTAAAGACACCATGGAGATCCCATAATGAACATCTTTGATCATTTTCAAGGACACCTTTTGCTGTCACATTCCATGATCCCATCTGTGTTCGTAAATTGGTGAACTTCTAAAATCTCCTGTGTGTAGAAGTGGGTTTTATTCAAAGCAGAAAGATGCTATTAAACTAGGGGTGTTCCTTCCCTTCCACAGCCAGATGGAACCATTTGGAACAGGGGCAGCAGCCTCCTTGTCTCACAGTGTCTCAGGCCTTGGGTTTGGCACCAAAATCACCGTGCTAATATATGAAATGAGGACTCTGAGTCATCAAGAATAAATTAGTCTCTGTTCATTCTACCAGGCTTAAGGCATCAGAGAAATAAGCAATACTTTTACAAAATAGACTTCCATTTTAAACCCCTCAAATGGGCGCTTATGTAGGTATGTTTTAAGTTACCCTGGAAATATATTTTTTTGGAATGACCTTTACCTAATTAATGCTAAATAAATGAGGTGCTACCATATCTTCTCTGAAACCTGAACTTTTCTATGGTTTTCAATATTTACAAGACTCTTCCATTGCCTGTTACCTGCATGCATGGGAGTCACTGTGAAACGGAATTGGCACCAACCTCTGTTCCCCACTTTAACCACTGATCTTGGGATTCTTACTTTTTCAAGTATAGAAAAGATGTTGTGTGTGTAACCGACGGGGAAAACACCCAATGCTGTTAATTCAACTTTAAAAATCGAGGGTTTGTGTATCTGTGGGTCCATTTTAGGCATCTGTGGACCAGGGGGTGAGTGCTGAGCTGGTGGGTACACCTGTGAGTGAGCAAAGGCTTTTCACCCCCAGGACCCTCTGCTCTTGGGGAGCAGACAGACGCCCCCACGAGCCCTGTTGAGACTTCGCCCTGAGGACTAGTGGGGATGCCCATGCATAGGGCGGTCCTCGCACAGTGCCTGGATGGGAGACGGCAGTGTAGACAGGAGGAAGTCTCTACCAGAGGCACAGGCATGCAGGGAACGGGGAGGATGGGGAGGTGGGGAAGCAGCCCCGCTGGGGCTGGGGGACGGCGTCTCCCCAGCAGGATGAGCTGGTGCAGAAGCGCGGGATTGGACAAGGGCATGGGATTCCGGAAATGGCACCACGTAGCTCATACGTGAAGAACGTGAAGCATCAGGGGAGGGTCCCTTTCGTGGGGAGTGTCAGCGGCGGTACTCACGATTCCAGATTGGAGACTCACACGCCTGCCACTGCCTTGGGGGTCTTGCCTGTGAGGGACGCCGCCTCCACTGCTCTTCTCAGCCCAGGCAGAGCTGAACCCGGCGGACACTGGAGAAGGGGGGCTGGGGCTCCAGGGTGCACGGTGGGCGCTTGGGGGTGCCAGGCTTGTGGACAAAATTGCTTTCGGTCAGAATTTAAATGTGTCCTGATACTCAGTTACAACACCAGGGTTTTCACATAAGTGGGAAAATTTGGCTTGTCTAAGAGTTTTGGTTAAGAATACCCAATTATCGTTAAGACTCATGGCCTCATCGTTGGAAGCTTTTTAATCTTGTATATTTTACTGTGCTGTTGCTTCAGATCACATCGTCACCATTTCCCTCATGTGTGGGTTCCACTCTCCATGCAGAATTGACTTTATCTGCATTTAAAATAAAATGCTAACTTTTCCATGGACAGAGCAAGTAACTGTGTAAGGTGGAGGCTCGTTGGCACAGAACTTAGACCAGCAGTGCGGTTAACGGAATGAATTCTGTGGGTGTGACGTGCCTCAGAACTGCTGGCCCACACTGGGTGGATACAGATTTGGTGATTCATGAAGGTGTTTTCAAGTCCAGCCCGGAGAGAGTGGTTGTAAAACGACTGAAACACAGAGCAGGGCGTGAGTGCCAGGTGCTCAGGGCACCTGGGCCAGGACCGTTGCTCCGGATGAGTGAGGAGAATTCCCGCTGCTCCGCGAGGACCAGTCCTGCAGGAAGGCCTGTCGTGCTGGGCTCCGAGGTCCTCAGAGCCCCGAGAGGAGAGGGTCTGTGCCTGTAACTTCAGAAGAAGGTCACAGGTCAGTGTTTGTGGTAAAATTCCCTGAACATCAAACATTTACTTATCACATTTACTACATATGTACTTAAGAGTGAAAACACTTAGAGCGACTAGACCATGAGAGCAATGTACCCGTGAGACAGGAGAGTACAGAAGCAGGAGTGTTGTGGAAGCTTTATTTAAATTCTGGACATTTGGTAAGTGCCTGCAGTGCCCCAGGCGTTGTGCAAAGGTGTGCAAGAAAGAGGCTCTGGCTCTGAAGCCTCACAGCCCTGAGTGGAGGCATCTCCTCGGCTGCAGGCTTCGCTGTCAGGGTGCAGTCTGTAGAATAAATAAAAGTCAGCGGAAGACAAAACAAGTCGTAAACTTTCCTTTGATGATTGGGCAGCCTGTAGGATATTCCGAAGGCATCACAGTGAAAGGTGGCACATTTCAGACCCAGGTTGAAGGAGAGGCAGAGCTGGACGTGCACAGGCCGGGTGGCCGGCCCCCTGCTCGGGGCTCCCAGCCCCTCTTTGTCTTGAGGATGAAACTGGGAAGAGCCAGGACCCCATGTCTCCCCTCTGTGCTCACAGGAGGAGTTCTGGTTGGTGTCATCCCTGACTGTCTGGTCCGTTCGTTCCCCAGAACTCACCAAGCACCCTGTGTGCATGATAGTCACTCAACACACACACATCACACACCTTCATGTTTTTCTGCCTCGTATCTTGCCCAGCTGTCCCTCTCCCTCACAGATCCACCACTGTGCCTTTCAGCTCCTTTATGGACTATGTCAGGGCCCTCTTGATTGGGAGCACCACGCTGACTCACTGCGATTTTAGGTCCGCTTACTTTGGGGAGCCCCTCTCGGGGTCTCTGACTCTCCCGTCTGTCAGGTCGTCCTCTCTGACCTCCGCCCTCAGCGTGGCCACCAGTGGCAAGTGGGCTCATGTGAGGCTGGAGAGGAGCCGTGGAGCATTAGCACGGGACCCCCTGCCCCTACGTGCAGGCCAGCTCCGCTTCCTTGACTCCCCTCATCTCTCCGGTTATGGCTGAACTGTGTGTCCCTGAAATTTGTATGTTGAGGTCCCCAAGCCCAGTGTCCCGGGATGTGACTTTATTTGGGGTTGGGGTCTTTAAAGAGGTGATTGAGATGAGCTCATATGGCTGGGCCCTGATACAGTCTGACTGGCGTCTTTCCAAGAAGAGGAAATGTGGACACACAGACACCAGGGATGCACATAGAGGGCCACGTGGGGAGGACACGGGGAGAAGACGGTGTCCACATACCAAGGAGAGGCCTCAGGAGGAAGCAGCCTGCCCACACCCGGATCTCGGCTTCCAGCCGCCAGGATGTGAGGCGATGTTTCTGTCGTTTGAATGTCAGCCTGTGAAGGGGTGACGAGGGACCCACCCACACAGCACAGATTTGCACCTGGGGGCCATCCCAGCCGAGACCGCGGGCAGCCTTGGATTCTCAGGCTCGTGTCTCTGATACCTGCGACCTTCAGTGTCTCTTCTTGGAAAAGCAGTGACAGTCGGGGAGGCCCACGGTCGGCATCCCTCGCTACAGTGACCCGAACAAGACGGTCTGACCGTGCCTCCTGTCCCAATGAGGACGCGCAGGTCTCACGGGACAGCTGACCGCCCGGCACTGCAGCCTGGTCTCTGCACCAGTTGCAGGAACCACTTTAAAAGAGAAGTGAGACCCTTAGAGAAGCAAGGGGCACAGAGCGGGGAAGAATGTTCGAGAAAGGGAACATGAATGATGAAAACAGTCACACTGAGGACCTCCCCGGTGGTCCAGCGGTTAAGACTTTGCGCTCCCAATGCAGGGGGTCCGAGCTGGATCCCAGATCCCTGGTCAGGGAACTAAGATCCCACGTACTGCAACTAAGCCCGCGGGCCACGGCGAAGACCCAGCGCAACCAAAATAAATAAATAATAAATTAAAATAATTTTTTTTAAAAAACAGCCTCATCAAAGACAGCTTTTTCCTTCCTTACGCTTTGCCCGGGACCACCCCTCGCTGGGGCCTAGGCAGCGGGTGAACCCCGAGAGGCTGGCACGACGGGAGGAAGCCGCGCTTCAGGAACGTGGGGCTCCCGCCTCAGATGCCCTAGGGAGCCTCCAAGGCTGACTCCAGACCCCTCAGTGCTGGAGCCACACCGAGCACGGGACAAGCAGAGACCTGGACTTTTCTCTTTCAAAAGGAAATGCGTGCCGAACGCAGTCACTGCCCAGAAAACGTAGTGCTGTCGTTTCCTTAGGTGCGCGGCCGCCTGCAGGCCGGGCACACCCACGCAGGGGAAGGACGCGCCCAGCGGAGCAGGGCCCACGGGAACCCAGGCGGGAGCACGTGCCGCCTGCGGGGCCTGGAGGATGCGACCTTGCGTGCTCCTTGGGGCGGTCAGGGCCAGGCTTTCCATCCAGAGGATGGGACGTGACTGTTCTGGAACCGCAGTCAGGCCCGCGGGAGCCCACTCAGCCTCTAGCGGTTGCTTCCGGGACGGGCTCCAGCTGCAGGTACCTGGGCGGAGGCACATTGAACCGGGTGCGCCCCAGCCCGAGGTTCCCAGCCCAGACGCGCCCCCGGGGCGCAGGGTGTCTGAGCGGCTGCTCAGGGCGCCGCTCTGAGCTCCGTCTGTGCGTCCCTGCCCGCTCGCCCATCTCTGACTCCCTGAAAGGCGACGTGAGGACCCAGCGGCCTCCCATCCTGTTTCCACGTCTGAAGGGGCCCCATTAGCAGCTCTGTGTTTCCGTCAGTGTGGGATCACTGGATTTCAGACGTGACTTACTGACCTTTCTCTCCGCATTGGCTAGAAGAAATCAACAGAGACAACAATAGTGACCTGTCTGCGTTCATTACCATAAGCTGCAGGGACCTTAAGAAGAGGCCTGGCAGCCTGGGGTCCCAGCACTCACTGCGGCCTGGACACCGGACGCCTCTCCTCCCCTTTCCATCCGGAGATCCGGCTGCTTCCAAGGAAACAGGAAATTGATTGTTTTTTCACATTTTGTTTATGAGACCATTAGCATTTCTGCAGCACATCTTATGCTCCTAGAGGCTCTAAAACCATCATCACGAGCATCTCTGTTGTGAGAAAAGCGGAAATAAGCATTTTAAAGATAAAATTCGGTGGAGTGGAGGCAACGCTTCTCAACCCGTTCTTTGAAAATGAACTCAGAGTCAGAGTGAAATTTACATTCATTTGCTTGAAGGACATGGTTTAGTAAAGCCTCCAGGAGTGTTGTCAGGAGTTTACCTCAGGAATTTTTTAAAAATGGAAACAGATTTAGGGAGAGCCGGAAGCCACGGTCCTGAAATTAAACTGTCAGCAAAGTGATGCAATTTGCCCATTTCTATTATCTCAGGGGAATATTAGGAAACAAGCAGCAAAACCATAGCGAAAACCAAGCTTGACGTTTAATGCCTTTGCGTGTGTGCCAGGTGGGGCATCAGTCACAGCGAGGGACTGCGTACGGCCCTTGAATAAGAGACCGTGGTTGACTTTACCTTTGCTGCTGAGAGCGATGGGCCCCCAGAGGAGGCAGAGGCCGGCGGTGAGGTGTAGGTGGGGACCCCGGGCGTGGCCACAGCCCGCCTCACCTGGAGCGAGGATTCTCCCGGGGCCAGATGGGGCGAGCGGACCTTTCCAGAAGACGCACAGAGACGGCTCAAGCCTGCCGAAACCCCGCATACTTATCTCAGGCAGAAACATCACTGCTGGTCTCTTTTTCAGGTGATAACGTCCAACATCCATTCTTCACCCCCAGATTGGGCACTGGAAGCATTAATAGAGCAATTTGTGCCTTTTCCGTGGCTCCAGGCCCAAGGCATTTTACACGAGGAACTAAAACCCTGCTTCTATTCGGACCCACTTTATTCTGGCTCAATATAGATTTTCCCGAACTCGGGGAAATGAGAAGCATTGGCTCGGGATTGCGGTGCTGACGAGTTTGGTGTAAAATATATGACAGTAAGTGGCAAATGAGTTCCGCAGTTTATAGAATTGTAAATGAAGTTTCTGATTAAGTCGGCAGCATGAAATTAATAGATACTCTCAAAGTAATCAGACAAGCAAGCTATTCTTTAAACAGGAGAGAGATGGAAAACTGTACTGCGTTTTGTCAGTGACCTCGGACATCTGGGAAGGGAAGGGCCGCTGCGCCCAGAAGGGAGGCCGCTGCCCCCTGTGGGGGCTGCAAGCCACACTCGGCCGGAGAGATGGAGTCCGTCCTGCATTGGTCAGCTGCCCTGACAGAGCCCACGACCCCCGGAGGTGGCCCAGCTGGCCACACCGGGCACCTCCAGGGCCGCTGACCCCCATCGGTGACCAGTGAGGGGAGGGCACCCAGGCCTGGCTCCGCGCTCAGGCGGGAGTGTCTCTGAGGCCCGTGGACTGGTGGCGGCCTTCCGGGGCCTGACCCAGTTGGCCCTCTCCGTCCCCCGTCCCTTCCTCTCACTCCCCGCGGCCCCTGCGCAGACCCCCAGGTGCCTCTTTGAACAACCGCAGGACCTCGAGCACATGGCCCAAATCACCGTCCCCCTCTTCGCTCCTCAGCAGGCTGTGAGCTCCCGGAAGGGGGCTGGGCCAGAGATCCCTGTTCCTACACCCTCCACGTTTGTATGTGTTTGGTCTGGGCCTCTCGTGCTGCATGGTGATTTCAGGGGTTTCTTCATCCATGTCGTCTGTGCGTTTGTTTGGCATCTTTAAGCTGTCTGAGTGCTGCCTGCTGTGTGATGCATCGTCCACCGAGAGGCTGCAGGTCCAGCATTCTCGTCACCACCGTCTAACACAAGCCTTTTAACCGGTCACCCTGATCCCGGTGCCCCTTCCACTCTCCAGGCGCTGGTTCCTGCGCCTTCCGTCCCCAGCTGAGTCATTGCCTAAGACAGCTGCCCCTGAGTGAGTAAGTGAGGGAGGGAGTTTGTGAACGAGTGAGTGACGCAGCAGCACAGAGCTCGCTCGGGCTGGACGCCGCCTCCATGATTTGGCCTCTCCCTGTGGTGCGTGGTCTCAGCTCAGTCTTGGACGTGACCACTCCTGCTCGGGTGGCCCGGCAGCCTGGCCCCTGAGTGCCAGTTCCTACATCGTTTCCTGTAAGGGGGTGTGAGCGAGGACGCGGCTCCCACCTCGCCCCGTGTTTACGGTGGGTGTGTTTCCCGTAAGGGGGTGTGAGCGAGGACGCGGCTCCCACCTCGCCCCGTGTTTACAGTGGGCGTGTTTCCCGTAAGGGGGTGTGAGCGAGAACGCGGCTCCCACCTCGCCCCGTGTTTACGGTGGGCGTGCCCCGCGGCTCCTCATCTTATGCACAGGGAAATGGCACCAAATGTTTCTTAGCAGGAAGCTCACAGCCCATGGCTTTATTTATAAGTTCCCGTCCTGGTAGTTGGAGACCATTTACCTAGTTTATGGTGTTTCTGGTTTCTGAATCCACGGTGCCAGGACGTTTGTGTTCAGACTGTCTGAGATGTGATACAACCCATGGTGTCTTTCAAACAGGTCTGGTTCTGGGTGAGATACGGCAGCAAATAAGACCGAGTCTCTAGAAGGCCTAAACACATGAACAGTTTTACAGATCTTTTACAGCGGTAGTGCACGTTTAGGATAGATTGAGAATTCCATCACGAAAGTGGTTGATCTCTCATCAGTTCTTGAAACAGCTCGTATCCCACCAGTTACAGCACCGCCTACATCTGTTTGCAAGGTCGAAGCACCCAGCAAGGATGGGAGTCAGCCCTGCAGCCGTCCGTCCCCAAGGAAATGGCCTTGGCTTCGGCTGCCCCTGTTTCCAAATTCTGGCTCTGGTTTTAGTAGCTGTGTGAGCTGAGAAAAATCATGTAGGTCTCTGAGCTTCAGATGCCATACTCGTCAAGCAGACTCTAAATTCTGCATCTCAGGGTCGGCCGTGTAAGGTGCGCAGAGCACAGTCTAAAATACCAGGCTGCTCCTTGTGGAGCAGAGGGAGGGACAAGGGACAGGAGGAAGATCAGTGCATCGACAGGGGCTCTCGGCACGTCGGCCGGCGCCTTCTCACAGGGCCCCTCTTCCCGGCGTCTCTGGGCTCCTGCTTATGACTGTGAACCGATGACTCACCTTCCTCTTTAATTCTAGCTGTTCCCCAGTTGTAGCCTGAGGTTACCCTATGGCTGTAGAAAACAGTTTATCAGTGAGGTGAGCACTTAGTTGTCAGAAAGTAGGAAACAGAGGTCAAGGTTCATCAGGTAAACGCTGAGCTCAGATACGGGCGCCCCTCACCCCCAGGTCACAGCCCACGAGCCTTACCAATGCGCCTACTCACGGGGTGACCGTGTCCCCCACGTGGGCTCCTTCTCTGCCGCCCAGCACAGGTCGAGCCCAGACACCCCCAGGCCGCCCGCCCCGCCCTGCCCGGCCTCGTGGAGGCCCCGAGGCGTGGGGAGGAGAGAGCAATCGCCCGGCGGCCTGTGGAGTTGGCGGGGCCAGCCGCTCGGCCAGCGAGAACCGGCCTCCTTCGGGAGACAGGCGGTGAAGACGGTGCCGTTCCTCTGAATGGAAGACGAGGGAGGACAAGCCCACTCGACCCCCGAGGCCTGAGCGGGATGACGCGCGAGCAGGCGGCTGTGGCTCTGGGGTGCGAGGCGGGTGTCTGGTGGGGCCGCGGAGTGGCGGGGCAGGGGAGTGACGGGCAGCGGTGCCAGGCGTGGTGCTGCCGTGGCCCATCGCCCTCGGGGGCCCGGGTCGTCCCACAGAGCCCGGCCGGACAGCGGGGAGACGGCCTGTGCATGGGAACACGCCTCATGGGTGGGACGGAGCCTGGGAATCGGCACTGGAACCCTCGCGCACTGAGCTCCCCGTGCAAGGCTGGGCCGTGTGTCTCTGTCCAGTGCGCACTTGCCCTCTCAGCGAGCTGCCCTCAGCTCCATTTCCCAGGGAGCCGGCTGCTTCCCCCCAGACCTCTGCCCCCGCCTGCGCCTGGGGGACCCGACCCTGCAGAGCCTGTGCTGTAATTCTGGGAGGATTGCATGGCCCCTTTCCTATCCTGCAGACGGACACAAATGGACCAACAGTTAAATGGGTCCAACAGTTAAAAAGGTGAAGAAGAGGTGAGAGGCATGCCCGGCGTCCACAGCTTATGTGCTTTCAGCACTAAGTATGTCATTCATTTTATTCTCATCTGTTCCACTTTTCCCCCCAAAACATCTAAACGTACCTGCGTCTCATCGCCCCGACCTCATTAAAAGCCGAGCTTCCCATCGGCCAGAGGTGCCCATGTGCTACTGATCAGCCACCTTGCTGCATGTCCGCAGCGCCGTTCAGGAGAACTTTGGTCCCACGGCCCCACTGCCCAGCAGGAAGCCCCTCGCCACAGATGGCTGTTAGGCACCGGCCATGTGGCTGGCCGGGTGGAGGGACTTAATTCTTACTTTACTTTAGCCGCGTGTGGGTTGTGGCTCCCCGAACGAATAGGACAGGCCCTGCGGTTCAGTTTTATACAGGGAAGCGTTTGGAGCTAAGATTGTGGACAGAAAGCGTTAGAGTTTCACCAGCCATGCCTGCACCGGTGGACCCACTGGACTTCGCTGTCTCCTCTCCCTGTCCTGAGGAGGGAGGGGGTGAGGGAGGGAGAGGAGGGGGAAGGGAAGGGGAGGGGGAGGGGGGGGAGGAGGGGCCTGCACAGGACTCTGGGGAGGGTGAACACGTCGTGTCAGGCACCTTGCGCTTTGTCTCCACCAGGGGAAGTGGGTGGCCTGCAGAGCCACGGACGTGTAGGGCCCAAGTTCTCACCCAGGACCTCCTGGTATCCAGTATTGTTGTCATTGTTTTGACGTTTGATGGTAAAGCCTGGGTGACTTCCGGGGTCCAGGGGAAAAGCTCTCAGCTCAGAATTGGAAACAGATACCCCAGCTCTTTTTCTGCGGTACGCGGGCCTCTCACTGTTGTGGCCTCTCCCGTTGCGGAGCACAGGCTCCGGATGCGCAGGCTCAGTGGCCATGGCTCACGGGCCCAGCCGCTCCATGGCATGTGGGATCTTCCCAGACCGGGGCACGAACCCGCATCCCCTGCGTCGGCAGGCGGACTCTCAACCACTGCGCCACCAGGGAAGCCCCTAGAAGGCCATTTTATAAGGGGTTTTACCCATGAAGAAAACGGGTTCTCTGAATGTTGGGATCCTTTTAGGCAGCTTCATCGCCAAGCTCCTGATCAGATGAACAAATAATGAATCAAAACGTTAAGCCGAAGTAGCCGCTTCTCAGCCGCCATAGGTAGTTCATCACCCTGAGCAGCGTAGACACAAAAACGGTTTTCATCATCTCACAGCCCACTCATGGGAGAGAAAGCCTCAAAGATGCTGGGTTCTCAGGGTCGGGGCAAATTGTTGAAGCAGGTCGGTGACATTGGAGACAAAAAGATTTAATCAGTTTTCTTTCCCAATAGCCCCTATTTTCATAGGGCTTTTGGGCCAGCCCCTGTCGGGTACCCAGAGTACCCCCAGCCTCGCCAGCCCTCAGCTTCGCCTAAAACAAAAGATAGAGCAACTGGTGCAAACGCTGGCCTGCCTTTTGCTTTGGGGTAAAGGTTGAGCTCTCCTGCTTCCCCACTGGGAAGGCAGAGGACTGAGCTGGGTCACAGCTCTGCGAGTCCCACCCGGCTTCCTCGTGTAACGGGCCAAAGACGTGCTGTTCTAATTCAGACCAGAAACGGCCGTGAGTCCTGTATGATCTTTCTTTTTTATTTTTTTTAACATCTTTATTGGAGTATAATTGCTTTACAATGGTGTGTTAGTTTCTGCTGTATAACAAAGTGAATCAGCTATACCTATACATATATCCCCATATCCCCTCCCTCTTGCATCTCCCTCCCACCCATCTAGGTGGTCACAAAGCACCAAGCTGATCTCCCTGTGCTATGCGGCTGCTTCCCACTAGCTATCTATTTTACATTTGGTAGTGTATATATGCCCATGCCACTCTCTCACTTCATGCCAGCTTACCCTTCCCCCTCCCCATGTCCTCAGGTCCATTCTCTACGGCTGCGTCTTTATTACTGTCCTGCCCCTAGGTTCTTCAGAACGTTTTTTTTGTTTGTTTGTTTGTTTGTTTGTTTGTTTGAAGATTCCATATATATGTGTTAGCATATGGTATTTTTCTTTCTGACTTACTTCACTCTGTATGACAGTCTCTAAGTCCATCCACCTCACTACAAATAACTCAGTTTCATTTCTTTTTATGGCTAATATTCCATTGTATATATGTGCCACATCTTCTTTATCCATTCATCTGTCATGGACACTTAGGTTGCTTCCATGTCCTGGCTATTGTAAATAGAGCTGCAATGAACATTGCGGTACATGACTCTTTTTGAATTATATGAATTATATATTACAGGGTATATGCCCCGTAGTGGGATTGCTGGGTCATATGGTAGTTCTATTTGTAGTTTTTTAAGGGACCTCCATACTGTTCTCCATGGTGGCTGTATCAATTTACATTCCCACCAACAGTACAAGAGAGTTCCCTTTTCTCCACACCCTCTCCAGCATTTATTGCTTGTAGATTTTTTGATGATGGCCATTCTGACCTGTGTGAGATGATACCTCATTGTAGTTTTGATTTGCATTTCTCTAATGATTAGTGATGTTGAGCATCCTTTCATGTGTTTGTTGGCAGTCTGCTGTACAACCTTTCTAATGCCCCCATTTCATCGGAACATCTGCTCAGGCTGGGGAAGCTGGCTGGAATTCATGACAAGCTCTCCAGGGCTGAGCCCGGGGTCACAATAGGGTTCCAGGCTGGGCCTCTGGAAGCCAGGAGTTGTTTAAGGGGAGGTGAGGGGCAGCCAGTCCTGACCCCACGGCCGGGGTGGCTCTTCCCGGGGCCTCTCACACCCCCTCCGTCCCTCCCCCTGCAGTCCCGCCAACCTTCCTTTCAGCCCTGGCCTTGCTGCCCCTTCCTCGAGGGAGCCCCCAGCCCCCGACGGCTCCCGACCTCCCCATCACTCTCCTTCCTGGGGCCGCCCACGGGGACTCTAAGGTCAGCTGTTTCTTGTCTCCCCTCTAAATAGAAGCTGTCTGGGGCCAAGGCTCCTTCCCCTGGTTCACCAGTTACTGGGGCAGAACAGTCGGGGTTGGGGGGCGGCGAGGGGGCCACAAGTGGATGCCTCCCAGGGCCCTCGGCCGGTCCTCGTAATCAAGAGAAAAGCTGCGGCTGCCCAGGCGCGTGCCTGGGACACTGGGGGCCGAGAGGCCACGGACGGGACTCCTCCCGCAGACGGCGGCGTCCCGGCGGAGAGGCCGAGGTTCTCCTTTGGGGCCGGCCGCTTCCCCAGCAGCCTTTCCCCTTGCATCTCACTGAGTTGACTTGCAGCCAACATCCAGGCAGAGCCACTCGCCCGAGAACAGGGGCTGGAAGGCGCGGAGGTTCACAAGCCCCTGCCCCCGCCCCACCGTGACGCAGTGTTCTGTGAGGAACGGGCGTGGTCCGGACCCCAGAGTCACTCCTCCCAGGGGGAGGAGCTCTCAGGGGCCTGAGCTGCCTGGAGCCCTTGGCACGGCACGGGGAGCCCCGGGGGTCAGCTGGGGCTCAGGTCCCTCCCAGTGACGCGGGAGCAACTGAGGCATTGGGGCCGCCCCACGGGCGCTGGGGACCTGGTGTGGAGCCCAGAGGGCTCCGAGGACGTGGCAGGTGCTGGGGAAGCCCAGGCTCCTCCCGTGCCCGTGGTTCGGCTGTGGCCGGGGGAGGGAGGCTCCCTGTGTCCAGGCAGAGCGAGGACACACGATGTCCACACGTGAAAATCTGCATCAGTAGTAGGTGACCCACACCAAAGCTGTCCGTGGAACCAATTGGTTTCCACTCACCTTAACCAGAATTTTGAAGGATGGTCTAATTTTAAAATTATTTTTCCTGAAACTTGAGTCTGTGCCAGAGAAATCAGGTTTCGATGGGTGACCTTTCCTGTGTGCACCGAGGGGCGAGCAGGCAGATGCCGTCCTCCCATCAGGGACTGGAGCCCTGCACGCAGGGCGGACCCCACATCCTGCGGGTTAGGGTTTGGGTTAAGGTTAGGGTCAGCTCGTGCTTTCTGGATTCCCTGAAACTGGGGGCTTGCTGCCCTACAGGAATTTGGGGTCGGGGTCCCAGACGTCAAAATATGTTTAGTAAATGCCAGTTGAATTGAGACGGGCAATTTCACAGTGCAGATGGTCATTTTTATCTCCCAAATGTGGCCAGACTGGCCAGTCAGGCCCCGGGGGGAGGCAGACGGGAATAAAACGGGACAGAAGCGGTAGAACACGACTCAGCGTTTCTAAGTTGGGAGGCTGACCTGTGATGTGCAGGAGGAATGGCTGTGGAGACCTGGAACCACTGATCAGAGAGGCCAGCCCAGCCCCGATGTCCCGTGCTCCTGCACCCTGAATTCTTCTTCTGGGACTGGATGCTGGCTTTCTGTCAGCTTGTTTGTGTTTCATCAATTTGAAGGACAAAAACATTGGGAAACTTCACTGGGCTTCTTACTGGAATAAATCAGACAGGAAACGGGAGGATGTCATTTCCACCCAGGAATCCTGGCTGCGGTGGTCAGAGAGGTGTCGCCTGCCCCGAAGCTGTGATCACTTTCCCTCTAGAAGCAGAAGACTATTGGAGGCCCGGGTAGTGTTGCTGCCAATAAAATGTTTAAAGAGGATGAAGCCAACATTGGAATATGAGGTCTGTTCTACTGGTTTCAAAGAAACAGCTAACATGCTATTGGACAATATTACGACGCTAACAATAAATATTCAGGTCACATTTGCTGTGTAAATTGTAGCTGTGCATGTGAACTTGGGGCAGTGAAACAACAGCTGCACGTGTGGTGACGTGTGACATGCGACCCGGGGACTGTCACTGAGACCACCTTATTTTCGTCTCCCACCAGCCCTGGGCACTTCGGGGGACAGTCCTCTGGTGCTGGGCCAGCCATGGGTCTGGCCCCCAGGGCTCCCTGGCGGCCCTGGAGCCTCCCCAGGCCTCCCACCCGCTCTGCATGCGGGAGTGGTAGGGCTGGGGAGGAAATGGCTCTTCTTGGCGGGGGGCTGTGGTTCGCAGGCAGGTGATTAAAATGGCATCTTTCCTATCTTCCTGAGCAGTTAGGGGAGCCTTGGAGGTTTCCTGCTGTGCTTTCTCTTTCGCAGTCCCAGGTCCTGGGTGGGTGCGTCATGGAAATTACTTTTCTGAAAGGAAAAGAAAATTGACACCCACAGCGAGCATGTCAGCTCTGCCCCAGCTCGGGGATGGGCTTGTAGGTCTTTTCCTCCACAGATGCTCGTTGCTGCTCAGATACTAATATTATTTAACGTCAAGTTGTACCACCTAGAAAAAAAGTCTATTTTCCTCTATGTCCTTGGACTTAATCTTAAGCTGGACCAGTACAGTGATATGGGAAGCTTGCTCTACAGAGAAATCTGAGTCTGTTTATGTGTGATGGAAAATCTTTCGAATAGCCCATAATATATTGTGGGAAAAATAAGTCTGAGCCGGCCATCAGAAAACGGACGCTGTGATACACGGCCTGTTGGAGGCACATCGGGATGCTCGTTGAGAGAGCTGGGTGCTGGCAGGAGGAGGGGCCGTGGTCCGGTAAGGGAGCCCTGCCTCCCTGGGCGATGCGGCTCCTCCGTGGGGAACTGCCGACTCCTGGTCTGTTTATTCTCCTTCAAGGGTGCCCGTGTGGAAGATACAGAAAGTACTTTCCGACGCTTCCTAAATGAAGACCTTGAGGGGTCCTTTTATTCATTCTTAGTGCTTAGCTGTTTGCAGTGATTAAGCCTAGACACTGGAGACACCTGAACAATTATCTGGAAACCACACGACACTGATGGGCTGTGATCCGGGGTCCTCAGGCTCCTGGTCTAGCTTGGCCTCCGTCTCCGGCCTCTGCTCTCGGCCCACCCTCAGCTGACAGCTGAGCCTCCCTCGACGGGTATCTTCCAGGGAAAGTCGGGTCTGGCTTTTATTTTAGTTTCTGTGCGTTATGTAATGTGAGAAAACCTCGCAATGTGAACTGCGATTTCACCAGGACTGTGTGGAATGAAGGGCTGCAAGGTCTTCCTGACGGACCCCGTGTCCTGCTTCCCCTGAACAGCTCAGCCTCCCACCCAAACTGTTCAGACGTGGCGGCCACCAAGGGCGCCAGCCCTGCGACCCCCGACTCCACACCCTCACGTGGGATCAGCTCCAGGCCCTTCTTACTCGTTAGCACAACCCACCCTCTTCTTGTTGAAGGACGGGTCCTCTTGCAGTATTTTACTGTTGTTGTTTTTTTAATTTAACATAACACTGTGTTTTGTTTTCATTGTTCTTATCTTTAGGATCACCTTCTTGTAGCAACAACGCTGGTTTTCATTTACAGTAGTGATATACACTTTTCCTATAATGTTAATTTATTCAATTAAAAAGTGAGACTGTAGGGACTTCCCCAGTGGTCCAGTGGTAAAGAATCTGCCTTACAATGCAGGGGATACGGGTTCGATCCCTGGTCAGGGAACTAAGATCCCACATGCCGCGGGGCAACTAAGCCCGCGCGCCACACTACTGAGCTCGCGCACCTCAAGTAGAGCCCACGTGCCACAAACTACAGAGCCCACGTGCCCTGGAGCCTGCGCGCCACAACTAGAGAAGGGAAAAACCCACACGCCACAACTAGAGAGGAGCCCACACACTACAATGAAGAGCCCGCTCCACAGTGAGAGATCCACATGCCTCAACAAAGATCCCGCATGTCACAACTAAAACCCGAGGCAGCCAGAAATAAAGTAAATAAGTAAATAAATCTTTAAATAAATAAAAAGCGAGACTTTAACGGAATTCCCTGGCGGTCCAGTGGTTAAGACTCTGCTTCTACTGTAGGGGGCACGGGTTTGATCCCTGGTTGGGGAAATGGTACCCTGTGTGCCATGTGGCACCCTCAAAAAAGTGAGACTTTCAAAGACCTCCTGTACATAATAGCTCAGGTGGCTGGCGATAGGCCTGGGGAACAACGTCCACTCGTTTATTGTAAACATGCGTCCAAGTCTCCCGAGTGCCCGTCAGTGTGCCGTGACCACGGGCACCTCTGTGGGCCTCAGCCTCTGTGTCTCTAGAATGAAGAAATTGGACGAGCTGACCCCTTTGGCCTTTATCTGCTCCAAAGTTCCATGATTTTAAAGCTGTCCAAAGCTAACCGCCACCACTTGGCGGTTTTGCCTGAGGCCTCATGGTAGAAACTGCAAGCTGCTTACCAGGTGATAACTTATCAAATGGTTCGGACTCTGCGGTGCCTCCTGCACGACCTCCTGCCGCCCACTCCCACCCGTGTGATGGCCCAGGGCTGTGGATTAGAGCATCTCATAGCTCCTCAAGCTGAGAACCCGAGATGGTGTGGTCGAAGCCCCACCCCCGCCCCACTGCCTGCGTGGGGCCAGTGTACAAGGATTCTCACCTTTCTCTTGTCAGTGCTGGAGTCAGTTGTCACATTTCAGCTCCAAATGCCCCAGGGAGGGCCTCATCCGAGGGTGGTTTCCAAGGAGCTTGGAAGAGGCTGGTCAGGAGTCATCCTCACGGATGGACCAGGTGGGAGTCTGGCTTGCTTTTCCTGCTCTCAGTTTTTGGGCTGATGGCTTCTTACCGACACCTGTCCCAGCACTTTTCTGGCTTTGCAATATGCAGAAGACGCACTTGCTGTGTCCCACACAGAAGAAAACATTTAAAAGAATAGAAGAAGGATAGAGCCTTCAGGAGCACAGTGATGGGTCTGAGGCTGATTGAATCTTCAACACTATACATATTCCTTTCCAGCCAAGGGCTTCTACAGCATAACTGCATTTCTCATCTCTAATCACTAGTGCTACATGTCAGTATCTTTTATTTCTTTCCCATTCTGAGTGACACAGTGTGATATGTCTAATGACAACTAGAACAAATTCTGGTAATGAGGTCACCTTGGGCCTGTATTACTGTCTGACTGCTGTTTTCCATAGAAATTATTTATAAAAGCACCCCACGTGCTCAGAATAACTTCCTCTACATAAGTGTGGGTGTCGACAGGCAGATATGTTAAAACTTGCAAGATACAAATGGCTTGCTTTGGCCTCTCTAGTTTAGAGCTGTAAATTGGTCTGTAATGAGACAGCTTCTGCTTTCATCGCAAGGAAAGAGTGATTGGTTGTGATTAAGTTATTTAGTTTCCTTCAGACGCAGGCTTCTTATGCAGAACGTACTGAGGGGTTTAAGCGTAAATCGGGCCCAGGACATCTTATTAATTTTTTAAAAGGGAGTTTTTAGTGAACATATACCACGTTTCCAGAATTGTAGAAAGCATTGTCGTCGAGGTGGGTGTCCGGGAAGAGACAGAGGGAGGCCGTGGGGACCTGCGGAGATGGGCAAGACTTGGGGCGGAGAGGCGTGGGCCTTTCAGCAAGGAGCGCGTCTCAGGCACGGGAGGGGCTGTGGACCAGGAACGAGCCTGGGGGACGTGGGGCAGGGGAAGCTGTGAGGGGCTGTGACAGAGACCCCGAGGGCTCGAGCTGGGGAGCGGTGGAGCGGGGCTGGGGTGCTGAGTGCAGCCCAGACTTGAGAGTCACGAAGGCGGACGTGAGCGCTGGACGTGCCGCATTGTTCCACTGGGAGACATCCCGGGCAGGTAGAGGGTATGCATCACACTGCTCTCGAGTGGGGGGAGACGGGCTGCAGCTAGACTGGGGGGAGGCCAGAGCCATGGAGAAGGGATCAGGGGGACCCTGCTGCTTCCAAGCGGGTCACATAGCGTGGGTGCTAATGCTAATGAGGACAGCCCATCTCCAGGGACCTGGGCTGCAGGCCAGAAACCCTGAGGGCCCAGCCCCTCCATGCCGGGTCTGGGGGCTGTGTCCAGGGCCCCACATGCGCACCCCAGGTTCTCAGACTCCCAGCCAGAGCGGGTGGTCTCTGTCACATGGAGCTTAGGCTTGGGGGGAGTACCCAGAGGAAGGTGATGCTCTTTTAGAGGAAGTCATCCTCACCTGGGCACCACCTTCCGAATAATGAGGGAGCACGAGCTGTAATACAGACATGCGGTGCTGATGGCTGAACCCACGGCTTGCCTTTCTTTGTACTCGGCTACACAAGTGCCTGTAAATCCGCTCTGTGTTCTAACCTCGAGGGCCGCGCTGGCACCTGCTGGGCTAGTGACCTTTGCCATGACCCATGACGTTCCCAGTCGTCACAGGCAAACAGCCCATCCCGGTGCAGCAGTCACATGGAGATGATCAGGGCAGTGTTCAGCCCGTGTCTGTGTGCAGACACTCACATGTGTGGGCACCTCAGACCCGCGCGCACACACACACACACACACACACACACACACGCTCACAGGCTGGCTGCCTCTTGCTGGGTTGCAGGCCCCCTGGGGACCGTGTGGATGTGTGGCTGGAGGCCCTTTGCTCTTGGGAAGGTAGTGAATGGGTGAAGAGGCACATCCTTCAAAACCATGTTTCAACCTCTGGCTGCGTCAGAGTCACCTGGAGGGTTTGTGAGAACAGTGATTACTCCTGCCCCCTCCATCGTGATTCCTTAGGTTCGGGTGGGCCTGTAATCTGCACTTCTAACAATTCCCAGGTGACGCCTGGTCTAGGGGCTACACTTGGAGTACCTTTGCTTTAAGAAACCCGTGGAGAATTGCTTCAATTGGTAGGGGAGCTACAGTTACATCAACTTGAGGTATTCAGTTCATAACTGTGCCATTCTGAAAGTATTGTCAATTAATTAACTTGGACACAGATCACACGTAATACCCAAAGGCAATTCTAGAGCAAGCCTTGCTTCTGCAATGGATATAGGTCCTGATAAGTTATGCACCAATAGGATTTTAGAACATTGGATCATTAAGTCATTTGATGTACTGATTTTTTTTAATTTGGTAAAACTGGATTATTAAAAAATAAAGAAAGAAATGGAAGAACTCCCTAGTTAAATAAAGTCAAAGGGAAATTTTTCTTTTTTAAAAAAGAAAATTATTAGTTTTTAGAAAGAAGTTGTCATTTTTAAAAAATCTCCTCTTTTATCTGTGACTGGAGTCAGACTTTTTTCTGTTTTAAAGTTTGTGAGCTGGTTTTATCCCAGTGAGCTCCATCTGTACTGGAGTAGACGTCTGTCCACCACAGGAAGTTTCCCCGTTTTCCACCAGCACACTGCTGTCTCGGTGGTGCTCCCGGTACACCTCTGTCTGCAGGTCCTCCTCTGAGTCTGTGTGAAGACCAAGGAAAGGAGGGGCTCTTGCGGGGTCCGAGGTCACTGCTGGGCTAGAGCCGCTTTGTCCAGTGAACATTGGTGCATATCTGCTGCATGTTCCTGATCTAAACTTCTTGCCAGAGGACAGAAGGGTAGATTGGCGGTTGGGTCCATGCATCCCGGGCATGCATGGGGGGCTGGGCTCAAATGGCCCTCCCTGACCCCACCGACCTCAGCATGTCTGTTCCTGCTTCTCAGGTCAGCTCCAGTTGTGGGAAGATCTTTGTCTGTGTTATTTGTACAGACTCAGAAATGACACCTCCTGCAGGTGAAGTCCTTGCAGAAGAGAATCTCTTCATTTTCCTTTCAACCCAAAAAGCCCAGTATAGAAATTACTGTTTTTAAAACATCTCCTATTTTATCTATGATTGGAGTCAGATTTTTGTATGTTTTAAAAAGGTATTAGCTGGGACCCAGGGAATATTAATTGGCGTGAGCTCTCTCAGAGGTCCTCATCTTGGCACCAAGACCCGGCTCCACCCAACTGCCTGTAAGCTCCAGTGCTGGATGCCTCAGGCCAAACAACCAGCAAGACAGGAACACAGCCCCACCCATCAACTAAAATGAGATGACAGAGGAATATGTTACAGAAAGGAGCAAGGTAAAAACCTACAAGACCAAATAAATGAAGAGGAAGTAGGCAATTCACCTGAGAAAGAATTCAGAGTAATGATAGTAAAGATGATCCAAAATCTCAGAAATAGAACAGAGGCATGGATCGAGAAAATACACAAAATGTTTAACAAGGACCTAGAAGAACTAAAGAACAAACAGTGATGAACAACATGATAACTGAAGTGAAAAATACACTAGAAGGAATGAATAGCAGAATAACTGAGGCAAAGAACGGATAAGTGAGCTGGAAGATAGATTGGTGGAAATAACTGTCAAGGAGCAGGATAAAGAAAAAGGAAAGAAAAGCAGTGAGGACAGTCTCAGAGACCTCTGGGGCAACATTAAACAGCATTTGATTATAGGGATCCCAGATGAAGAAGAGAAAGAGAAAGGGTCTGAGAAAATATTTGAAGAGATTATAGTTGAAAACTTCCCTAACATGGGAAAGGAAATAGCCACCCAAATCCAGGAAACACAGAAAGTCCCATACAGGATAAACCCAAGGAGAAACATGGTGAGGCACATATTAATCAAACTAACAAAAATTAAATTCAAAGAAAAAATATTAAAAGCAGAAAGGGAAAAGCAACAAATAACATACAAGGGAATCCCCATAAGGTTATCAGCTGATTTTTCAGCAGAAACTCTGCAGGCAAGAAGGGAGTGGCACGGGCTTCCCTGGTGGTGCAGTGGTTGAGAGTCCGCCTGCCGATGTGGGGGACATGGGTTCGTGCCCCGGTCCGGGAAGATTCCACATGCCGCGGAGCAGCTGGGCCCATGAGCCATGGCCGCTGAGCCTGTGTGTCCGGAGCCTGTGCTCCACAATGGGAGAGGCCACGGCACTGAGAGGCCCGCGTACAGCAAAAAAAAAAAAAAAAAAAAAAAAAGAAGGGAGTGGCAGGATATATTTAAAGTGATGAAAGGGAAAAATCTACAATCAAGATTACTCTACTCAGCAAGGATATCATTCAGATTCAACAGAGAAGTCAAAAGCTTTACAGGCAAGCAAAAGCTAAGAGAATTCAGCACAACCAAACCAGCTTTACAGCAAATCTAAAGGAGCTCCTCTGGGCAGGAAACATAAGAGAAGAAAAAGACCTACAAAAACAATTAAGAAAATGGTAATAGCAACATACATATTGATAATTACCTTAAATGTAAATGGATTAAATGCTCCAACCAAAAGACACAGACTGACGGAATGGATACAAAAACAAGACCCATGTATATGCTGTCTACGAGAGACCCACTTCAGACCTAGGGACACATACAGACTGAAAGTGAGGGGGTGGAAAAAGATATTCCATTCAAATGGAAATCAAAAGAAAGCTGGAGTAGCAATTCTCATATCAGACAAAATAGACTTAAAAATAAAGACTATTACAAAAGGCAAAGAAGGACACTACATAATGAACAAGGGATCAACCCAAGAAGAAGATACGACAATTGTAAATATTTATGCACCCAACATAAGAGCACCTCAATACATAAGGCAAATGCTAACAGCCATAAAAGGGGAAATCAACAGTAACACAATAATAGTGGGGACTTTAACACCCCACTTACACCAATGGACAGAGCATCCAGACAGAAAACTAATAAGGAAACAAACTTTAACTGACACATTAGACCAGATAAACTTAACTGATATCTATAGGACATTCCATACGAAAGCAGCAGAATACACTTTCTTCTCAAGTGCACACAAAACATTCTCCTGGATAGATCACATCTGGGGTTACAAATCAAGCCTTGGTAAATTTAAGAAAATTGAAATTGTATCAAGCATCTTTTCTGACCACAAATGCTATGAGATTAGAAATCAATTACAGGAAAAAAAAACCCTGTAAAGAACACAACACATGGAGGCTAAACAATATGCTACTAAATAACCAAGAGATCACTGAAGAAATCAAAGAGAATATCAAAAAATACCTGGAAACAAATGACAATGAAAACACGATGACCCAAAACCTATGGGATGCAGCAAAAGCAGTTCTAAGAGGGAAGTTTATAGCAATACAATCCCACCTCAAGAAACAAGAAAAATCTCAAATAAACAGCCTAACCTTACACCTAAAGCAACTAGAGAAAGAATACCAAACAAATCCTACATCTAGTAGAAGGAAATAAATCATAAAAATCAGAGTGGAAATAAATGAAATAGAAATGAAGATAATAATAGCAAAGATCAATGAAACTCAAATCTGGTTCTTTGAGAAGATAAGCAAAATTGATAAACCTTTAGCCAAGCTCACCAAAAAAAAAAAGGAGAGGACTCAAATCAATAAAACTAGAAATGAAAAAGGAGAAATTAAAACTGACACTGCAGAAATAAAAGGATCATAAGAGACTACTACAAGCAACTATATGCCAATAAAATGGACAATCTAGAAGAAATGGACAAATTCTTAGAAAGGTATAACCTTCCAAGACTGAACCAGGAAGAAATAGAAAATATGAACAGACCAATCACAAGTAATGAAATTGAAACTGTGATTAATAACCTTCCAACAAACAAAAGTCCAGGACCAGATGGCTTCACAGGCAAATTCTATCAAACATTTAGAGAAGAACTAACACCCATCCTTCTCAAACTCTTCCAAAAAATTGCAGAGGAAGGAACACTCCTATACTCATTCTATGAGGCCACCATCACCCTGATACCAAAACCAGACAAAGATATTACAAAAAAAAGAAAATTATAGACCAATATCACTGATGAATATAGACAAAAATCCTCAACAAAATACTAGCAAACAGAGTCCAACAACACATTAAAAGGATCATACACCATGATCAAGTGGGATTTATCCCAGGGATGCAAGGATTTTTCAATATACGCAAATCAATCGATGTGATACAGCACATTAACAAACTGAAGAATAAAAAGCATACGATCATCTGAATAGATGCAGAAAAAGCTTTTGACAAAATTCAACACCGATTTATGATAAAAACTCTCCAGAAAGTGGGCATAGAGAGAACCTACCTCAACATAATAAAGGCCATATAGCATATATGACAAAACCACAGCAAACATCATTCTTAATGGTGAAAACTGAAAGCATTTCCTCCAAGATCAGGAGCAAGACAAGGATGTCTACTCCCGCCACTATTATTCAACGTAGTTTTGGAAGTCCTAGCCACGGCAGTCAGAGAAGAAAAAGAAATAAAAGGAATACAAATTGGAAAAGAAGAAGTAAAACTGTCACTATTTGCAGATGACATGATACTATACATATAAAATCCTAAAGATGGCACCAGAAAACTACCGGTGCTAATCAATGAATTTGGTAAGGTTGCAGAATACAAAATTAATGCACAGAAATCTCTTGCATTGCTATACACTAGCAGCAAAAGATCAGAAAGAGAAATTAAGGAAACAATCCCATTTACCACTGCAAAAAAAAAGAATAAAATACCTAGAATAAATCTACTTAAGGAGGCAAAAGACCTGTACTCAGAAAACTATAAGATATGATGAAATTAATCAAAGATGACACAAACAGATGGAGAGATATACCATGTTCTTGGATTGGAAGAATCAATATTGTGAAAATGACTATATTACCCAAGGCAATCTACAGATTCAATGCAATCCCTATCAAATTACCAATGGCATTTTTCAAAGAAGTAGAACAAAAATTTTACACTTTTATGGAAACACAAAAGACTCCGAATAGCCAAATCAATATTAAGAAAGAAAAACAGAGCAGGAGGAATCAGGCTTACTGACTTCAGTATATACTACAAAGCTACAGTAATCAAGACAGTGTGGTACTGGCACAAAAACAGAAATATAGATCGATGGGGCAGCATAGAAAGCCCAGAGGTAAACCCACATACCTATGGTCAACTAATCTATGACAAAGGAGGCAAGAATATACAGTGGAGTAAAGACAATCTCTTCAATAAGTGGTGCTGGGAAGACTGGACAGGTACATGTAAAAGAATGAAATTAGAACACTCCCTAACACCATACACAAAAATAAACTCAAAATGGATTAAAGACCTAAATGTAAGCCCGGACACTATAAAACTCTTAGAGGAAAACTCTTTGCCATAAATCACAGCAAGATCTTTTTGACCCACCTCCTACAGTAATGAAAATAAAAACAGAAATAAACAAATGGGACCTACTGAAACTTAAAAACTTTTGCCCAGCAAAGGAAACCATAAACAAGATGAAACGACAACCCTCAGAATGGGAGAAAATATTTGCAAATGAAGCAACTGACAAGGGATTAATCTCCAAAATATACAAACAGCTCATACAGTTCAATATCAAAAAAACAAACAACCCAATCAAAAAATGGGTGGAAGACCTAAATAGACGTTTCTCCAAAGAAGACATACAGATGGCCAAGAGGCACATGAAAAGATGCTCAACATTACTAATCATTAGAGAAACGCAAATCAAAACTACACTGAGGTATCACCTCACACCGGCCAGAGTGGCCATCATCAAAAATTCTACAAACAGTAAATGCCGGAGAGGGTGTGGAGAAAAGGGAACCCTTTTGAACTGTTGGTGGGAATGTAAACTGGTACAGCCACTGTGGAGAACAGTATGGAGGTTCCTTAAAAAACTAAAAATAGAATTACCATCTGACCCAGCAATCCCACTCCTGGGCATATACCCAGAGAAAACCATAATTCAAAAAGATACATGCACCCCAATGTTCACTGCAGGACATGGAAGCAACCTAAATGTCCATCAACAGAGGAATGGATAAAGAAGATGTGGTCCATATATACAATGGAATACTACTCAGCTATAAAAAGGAACAAAAGTGGGTCATTTGTAGAGACCTGGATGGACCTAGAGAGTGTCATACAGAGTGAAGCAAGTCAGAAAGAGAAAAACAAATATCGTATATTAACGCATATATGTGGAATCTAGAAAAATGGTACAGATGAACCTATTTGCAAAGCAGAAATAGACACAAACGTAGAGAACAAATGTATGGACACCAAGGAGGGGAAGAGGGGGTGGGATGATTTGGGAGATTGGGATCGAGATGTATACACTACTGTGTATAAAACAGATAACTAATGAGAACCTACTGTATAGCACAGGGAACTCTACACAATGCTCTGTGGTGACCTAAACGGGAAGGAAATCCAAAAAGGAGGGGATGTATTATACGTAGAGCTGATTCACTTTGCTGTACAGCAGAAACTAACACAACACTGTAAAGCAACTGTACTCCAATAAAAAAAATTTTTTTTTAATGTATTAACTGGTTTGTTAACCTCAGAAAAGTGGATGCTGGTCAGTTGTGCCACTGCCTGGCTCTCAGCTACCCACGTGGAGGGGAGGCCGCCTGTCTCTCGGGGTCACTATAGGCTCAGTGCTGACCCTCGCACACAACAAAAGAGCTGCTCAGGCCTAGGAGTCTCCCTTCCCCCTCTGCAAAGAGCTAGGGTAGTTTAATTTGGCCTTTGAGAAAACGACTGCATTTCTAAGATTTTTGAAGAATATTCTTCCCTGGAATAAAAAGAGTGTGTGGTTTAAGAACTTTCCTACCCAGGGGCAGAGATACTGGATAACTGTCAGTGTCCAGCTTCGCCCACTGGTCTAAGAGTCACAGACTGCAGAAAAGGAATACCCTGATCACTGTGTTACCAAGTGCCTTCTTGATGTGCTGATACACTCATCATTTTCAACACTGCAGAATTTTTACCAGGTTATCAAAATGTGATGGCCATTGAACTTTAATGAGAGCAGGTACGTTACAAAGGCTAAGGAATGTTCAACAGTGACCTTTACAACCCTTTCTAGAAGCTTTCTTCATTCATTAAGGAATATACTGTATTGGTTATCTGATGCTGTATAATGAGTTATCCCACACTTGCCAGCTTAAAACAAGCATTTATTATCTCACAGAGATCATTTCTGTGGCCAGAAATCCGGGAGCTGCTAAGCCAGATGAGTCTGGCTCAGAGCCTCTTAGGAGACTGTCATCAAGCTGCGGGCCTAGGCTGGAGTCTCCCCTGAGGGCTTGACCAGGGCTGAGGATCTGCTTCCGAAACGGCACCTTCACACACCTGCTGGCCAAAGGCCATGGTTCCTCACCGCACGAGCCTCTCCAGAGGGATGCCCATGGCAGGGCAGCCAGCTGCCCCAGGAGCAAGTGATCCAAGAGAGAAACAGAGCTACAGGAAGCCCAGCACCTTTTACGACCCAGTCTCTTCCGTTTTATTCTATTCATTGGACGTGAGGTTTTAAGTCCAGGTCACCCCCACTGTTGGGGTGCACCGGGGACTCGGGAAGGAATAAGCCCAAGCACACGTGGTCTATTTTCTGGCTGTAGCAGCATCCTAGCTGGGTAAGCTTGAGCAAGCCACCGTGCTTCCCCGACCATCAGGCCCCTTTGTGTATAATAGAGCAGAGACGTCCCGCCTCACCGGGCGCTCGTGCAGATCAGAGTGGCTCAGAGCACGGAGCCAGGCCCACCCTGAGGCTCTGTCCCTAGTGGCTGTGCTGCAGGGGCATGGAGAAAGCACGACGGGCGTTCCGCAGAGTGAGCGTTGACCTCATCAAGTACGGAACACTGCTTTGCGCCGTGAGAGAAGTGGGAGGGAAGGGCAGGAGGACATATTTGAAGAAGGAGTAAGAAAGCGTGTGGTTCCGGAGGGAATCCGGGAAGGCTGAAGAATTCTCTCCTGTTTCACAAAGCGTCAGTCCTTGAAAATGTATGAGGTGTGATCAGCACTCAGCTTTAAGAGAAGGTTAGCTCCGGTTTCTGTTTTTCTGGGTTTGTGACTTTGAGGGGTTTGTTCAAGTTGCCAAAATTAATACCTTCCCATTATTCTCGCAAACGTTATAGCTGTGGGCCTGAAGGAACAGCTGCCTTGCCGGGAACTAAGACGCACGGGAGCTCAAAGCCTTCTGGGAGTGAAGGACTCGGGGCGCCAACCAGCATTTTCCCCGATGGTCCGTGATTTCTCTTTGTTGGGGAAGGATTTTGATCTGTATTATCTAGGAGGAGAGACTTGGCCCCTGAAAAGGAAGGTCAAGAAAGGTGTGATGAACATAACGGTTATCGTCCCGTGCATCCCCGACGCGGACCGACGGCGCGAGCCTTTCCCAGCAGAGCTGGTTGAGGATCGGGCAGGGAAAGCGTGGAGCCTCCTGAGGGGAGACGTGACCAGACAGAAGCAGGAAACCCCCCTGCAGCCTCCCGCGGCATCCCGTCCGCCCTGTTATCCCAAACGGTGGTAACAATGAAAACCCACCGGAAGCACCATTCACCTCTTTTTAAAAACCTGTCCAGGTCCGCCCGCCAGTCACCTCCTCGTCAGAGCCGCGGCAGAGCTTCCGGGCGAGGTCGTTTTCGCTTTGCACCCGTGGCGGCCACGGGCATCTTTAGAGCACAAGCAGCTCACGTGCTGTCCTCCTGAGATGCAGCCGGGACCCCACACCTCATGCCCACACCTGCCTCCCCCCCACCGCGCTGCCCTCCCCCGCCCCGAGGGCCCTGAGCCCTGTCACTGACGCGTCAGCCCCAGAGCCCCTCGGCAGGCCTTTCCTGGCTCCCGTGTCTCAAACAGGCCCCCGGCCCCGCTCATCAACCCCCTCACTCGGTTCAGAGCCGTGTCAGGATCTGAAATTATCTTGTTCAGTTATTGATCTGCTCTCTGACGATCAGGGGTGCTGTTGACGGGGAGTTCGGTGCCACCTGCCCACGGGGTCCGCCTGCCGTCGTAGCTGTGCTTGATCAATGCGCCTTCGTTAATTAGTCCACGGATGAATTAGGTGCCAGGACTGTTGCCTCTGGTTCATGTCCTTGAATCTGTTTCATTTTCCGTAACTGCTAACAGGTTTTGATCGAAAGTATTATTGTTAGTAATTATGTATGCCTCTGAAATTTGGTGAAATCTGTAACAGTTCATAACATGTCAGTGACCTTTGTTAATGACCTCTGATTTGATTCAACTCACTTTTCTTACCCTAAATCTGGCTTTGGTGACTCTGGAGCTTAAGCAGAAACAGTTATATTATCTACTGACTTTGTAAAATGCTCCCCACGACCATGCAGTTTAATATAAACTAGGTAAAATGGGCTTAGATGCCTTTAAAAACAAAAGATTAGAGTTATTATTAATTACATCTTAACATTTTATCTTAATTATCTGATGTAAGAATATTTAGCTCAGTTCAGTACACATTTATCAAGTGCTTGAGTCATATTCGGGGCATCGCTTAGACGGTCTGGAAGACACGGGGCAGAGGAAACAGTCCCGGGCGCTGTAAGGAAGTGACAGTACGTGCACGACGGACCCAGGGGAAGGCAGGGTTTGTAGCATGCTGTGGAGGTGCCACCAGCACTGAACACTGACTCCCGGCCGGGGCTCCCCGGAGACCTGGGAGGAGAAGGTGGCCACTGGGGAGACCGTGAGGGCGGAGATGCGGACGAGGGGACTAGACAGCACGGCGCTCGGGGACTGGAAGCCGCCCGCTTGCGGTGGGGCGCGTGCGGGGACATTGAGGAGAGGCTGGAAGGGGAGGCCGTGGCTCCCGGGCTGTGTAGTTCATACCTAAGTGGTAGGGGCACCTACCAGGAGGTCAGGAGGTGAGGCTTTATCCCCCCGCCGCCCTGCCAGCCTCAGATGGCCAGGCTGATGGAGGCTCGGGCCATCCAGGGGCCCCTGCCACCGAGCCCCACGTCTGGGCCTCTGCCTGTGCCCCCTGATGTCTCACATCAGCCCAGGAGCACCTCCCCGGAGCCTGTCCCTGCTTCCCTGCCCTGTCGTGTGCGTCTGCTCTACCGCGGCTCTGATGCCCTGCGTTGTGCGCTCAGGCCTCTGGCGTCTTTGTCTCCGTCTTGTCTGTGAACCCCTCTGGACAGGAGCCATCTCAGCATTGCTGGTACGCAGGCACACGCCAGGCACCGGGACATTGGAAAGAAGGGCAGTGGAAATGGGTGAATTCAGATGAAAGAGGTGCAGAGAGTTTCTGTTCTGAGGCCTTGGAGCTGCATGTGGCCCTCAGAGGGGAGGCCTGGGCCTGCAGTACCGAGTGGTCACTCAAAGAGGGCGGGGGCTCGGGAGCGGACAGGGGAGGAGGTGCTCGGAAGTGGTGGTGGACACGGTGGGCAGGACGGGGTCGGGGGAGCGCCAAAGCCCTGGGGACAAGACGCCGAGTCAAGGACCCGGGAGTGGGGGGAGCGCAGAGCCAGTGAGGAGCCCCAGGGCGGAGGGCATCTGGCTGGTGGAGGGTGGGGGGAATGTCCAGGCTGCATCTGCCCGTACGTGGCCCCCGGCCCTGGCTCGCCCGCCAGCCCCGTGGAGGCTGCGTGTTTCCGGAGCCTTTCAGGCCGTTGCAGGGCCGGGCGCCCTGGGTTTCCTCCGTCAGATGTGCCTACTCCTTCTGTCCCCCCAGGGCCTGCCTACCAGCAGGTGGGAACGAATGAAACGGGCTCTCACACTCAGGACGCCTAGGCACCCGCAGGCCCGCCCCTGCTGGCCAGGTGCTCCCCTGTCCCCCAGTCCAGGGGCCCCGCCCGCCTGGGCACCGACGCTCCCCAGGACCTTCTCCGTCATCAGACAGCCGGGTCCCCCCGCAAGCTCTGCCCGCCCTTCCCCTGGGGTCGAGGTCCCGCCCAAAGGAGCCAGATCTCTGGCGGCTGAAACCAAACGTCCCTCTCGCGTCACGGCGTCTGAGGGCAGTGTCGACTGGGGGGCGCCCCAACTCTCTGCCCGCGAAGGGCTTCATCCTCGGACCTTTGCTCCATCTCCAAAGCAGGTGCCCCGGGTCCTGCTGCCTCACGGAGGTCGGCCGCGCAGGCCCAGGGCCCACTCCCCAGGGCGGCCTCGGGGAACCACCCGCAGATCGGGGCCGAGGTTGGCCGCACTGGGCCTGTCTCCGGGGCATGCCCACCGGAAGACCCGAGGGCGGCCAAGGCTTCCCGTGAAGCCGGGGCGCTGGGCTCCAACGTAAAGAGCGGCCGCCGGAGGGATCTCGACATGCGTGTGTCCGTCAGCAATCGTTCACAGAGAAGCTGGCCAGAGACGCTTAGTGCAGCTGGCAAGTGAGCCCTCTGGAATATCCTTCCGGTTTCTGTTCTTCTTCATCGTTTCAAAACAAACTGTTTTATCTTTGTTTTCTTTTTTTATTTTCCATTGGCATTAAAAATAAATACAGATTTGAAAAACCTTACAACGCTTTTTATCGTCTTATACACTTGCACCTGCCCATGACCTGGAAGCTGGGCATTCGATATTTAAGAAAACCGTTGTAGCTTTGAGTGAGACCCAGGGGCAGCCTCCCAGCATCCTCGACTGTTGCAAACCGGTTGCTCGTTAAGGAATAAGTGGTGCCTAACGGTTATTACATCTCTCACGGGGACCCCGGCCCTATGCAAGTCTTCTCTGTAAAGCCTATGGTTATTTTGTAAAGTTTCTAAATGATGTTCAGCCTCCCGCCTTATCTGCAGGGGAATGGTTCCTAGAGCCCCTGTGGATGCCTGAGACAGATGGTGGTACCTACCCCACATATACTGTGTTTCTCCTGTGTGCACACATGTGACACAGTTTAATTTGTAAAATAGGCACAGCAAGGGTTTAACAGCAATAACTAGATACGTGTGTCCATCCTATCGGCCCATCAGCCAAAGGAGGCCAGGCAGGGCGGTCCTGTTGGAAGCCCCCTCCCACTCCTTGACCCCAAAGCAGGTTTGGGGCTCGGGCATCCATCCCGCTCTGCTGCCCGGGGTACAGCTCTGCGGGGCCCCCGTTCTCATGCTATGACATCCCAGGGGTTTCCCCAGAGGGACCACAGCCTCCCTCTGCTGTCTGGAAGGTGTCGGCCTATTCTCGTCCTGGGTGTTTGTCAGGCGGCTCCAGGTTCGCCCTCTAAGATCTGGGGCATGACTCGCTGGAGGGCGGGGGGAATGTATTCCCGGTGCTGAGGGCCTGTCATCCCTAAAAAGATGCGCATATGAAAGAGGCGTGTAGAACCAGCAGAAAAAAGAAATGGGGTGATTGACGTGGCTTCTGACACGGCTTTTGTGAGGGCTGTGGCATGCCATTTGCTGGGGACCCTCTTGTAATGATGCCTCTGCACTGCAGCTGTGCGGCCCCGTGATACGCTCCTCTCTGCACCTCGACAGCCAAACGCCAGTCATTGGGGAAAATCGTGCTCCTGAATGAGGTGGCGTGTGCAATTTATCCTCTGGAAATTGAACACTTACCTTAAGTGGTAAAAAGGTGTCTTCTGTACCTTAAGTTTGCATATAAATCTCTGTCTTCGTGTATATCATTCACGTCCACTGAGCGTGTGTCTTTGTGAATCATCCTCTTTTATTTTACTGGAGTGTTTACTACACATTTTTAAACTGCTTCTGTACATAAGAAGTTAATAAATTAAAGTCCGGGAAAAGGTGTTTTCAGTCTACACCTCCCTTGGGGAGTTCAGTCCCAGCAGCCAGCGTGGCCGCAGGTGGTGGAGCCTGGGCCACCTTGCCGAGGCTTTCCTCACCAGGCGCCAATAGGGTGTGTGTTTCTTTTCTCCCTGACTTTCTTCTTTATTGGCTCGGGATTTGTGTCTTAATCAAAGTGTACAAGAAACACACTTAATCGTAAGGCATGGTGACACTTTTACAAGATGCTCCAGTTAATTAATGCGGGATTGCTGTGGAATGTTGCAGGAGTGCCTGCGATTTTCCATTTACACCAAATGAGTTTGCTGTGATTAATGTTATCATAGGAAATACCAGAGGAATTAATAATGATTAGGCCATTACTTCCAAGTGGTGCTAAAAACTCAGAGATCTTTACTCATTACAGCAAGAGCTTTCGAAAAATCCACCAACTTGAGTGTCTCTGTTCTGAGTGTACAATTTGAACTCGGCGAACTTGAGTGAAACAAGTCCCCGGACTTACAGCTGGCGTTTGGTCTTCGATTCCTTTTTCTCCCAGAAGTATTCAAATTTGGGATCATGATGGGTCAGAAAAAAAATGTTTTTTGAGGGGTTGATGTTTAAAAATTCATTTATTCATTTCAAAAAATATTAAATGCAAATTCAAGTGTTTATTGTGCGCGAGGCCCTGCGTTAGGTATTCAGGGGACGCAGAGTCGAACATGACATGGTCCCTTTTTGGGGGGACCCAAGGAGGAAGCACCACACACAAGGTAAGTGAGGACCAGATGGCACAGAAGCTGAGATGGAGATGCCTGGGGCGAGGCGGGGGGCGGCCAGGGCTGACACCCCAGGACTGTCTCGGGGCCTATAGGACAGAAACTTCTCCAGCTTCCAGCGATGGCGGGGAGTTTGCCAGGTGGATGAGCCAGAAGGCAGCCTGGAGTTTGATGTCTTCAGGGCAGGACGACTTGGACGTGGCCTGGGAAGGACCCTGCACAGCAGGTGGAGCCGGGAACGGCCAGAGGGCACTCTGCAGAGGCAGTGTGGCTGCCACGGGGACTGAGCTGCAGCCCCTCTGAATGGGGGCAGAAACCACGTGGACAAAAGCACTAAAGGGGCTGTGCCCGCCGCGCAGCTGCCGCGAGCGGCCGAGAGCAGACGCCACGGCGGCTGTGCCGGGACCTCCGAGCTGCTGTCCTGGGCGCCCGCCTGGGGTGCGAGCACCGTCTGAACTCGGTGGGTGGGGGTGGGAGGGGGGCAGCGTGCGGGCAGGGACGGCCACCCAGACATCGGGTGGATGGGGCTCTACCCTCGGGCCTGGTGGGACCGGCTCACCGGCCAAAGGTGATCCCCGCCCGCTCTCTTCCAAGCCCGCCTGTGCTCGGTTCTCCTCATAACATCGTGTCCTTGGTCGGGAGTGGAGATGGGGACTCCCTGCCTGCCACGACCTTCACCTCCTGGGCAGTCAGGGTGAGGACCCTGGGCAGAGGGCCTGGAGCTCGGCCTGCATCTCCCTGGCTCTGCTGTCTCTGGGCATGTGCGTTGAGCTCTGGGAGCCCCTGCGGCAGAGGTGGCGAATTCGCTGAAACTATGCCCAGATTGTGATACCCTCTGCTTTGCGCCTCGTCTGAAGAGCTGAGTGGGTCGGGCCGTGACCGTGCAGGATGTTAATTCAGGCTGTGTGCTTCCGGGCCCAGCCCTGCCTCTGCAGTCGCCCTGCGGCCGTTTCCATGGACACCCCTCATTCACATCCTCCCGTCCTGCCTGCTCCTTGGGTCCTTCCCCGGCCCTCTCCCTTCAGCCCTGCGGGGACCCCTCACTGCTCTCCAGACCTGCGCCCCCAGCCCTCTCGGCACCTACAAGCTCCAGGCCGTTTATGGACATTTCCACTGGGTTGCCTCCCTGCTGTCTGTGCGATCCGCCTGAAACCTGACCCGCCAAGGTTCCGGGGCTGCTCCAGGAACCCTTTCCACTGGCGACGGGAGCCCCAGGGCTGCCCCCTCCGGTTCCCACATTCAGGCCACATTCTCAAACCTTCCTTCCAAGCCTCTCTCCGCTCTATTCGTGTTTCCTCGTTTCCATGGTTACCACCTGGTCCCTAGAGATCTCCTCAGGCGGTCTGATGAAATGCAGGCAGTCCCGGCCCCAGCGCTGGCCAGTCGGTGCCCACCCACCCAGGGCAGACCTTCCCTGCTGTGGTTCCACTTCAGCCCAAAGCAGCCCAGGGCTGGACAGTGGGGACCCGACGGGGATGGGGGACGGGGGGCAGCCCTGATGCGCCTCTTCTTGGCGGGGTTGTGTGTAGAGTCATTATTTAGCCTGGATTAAAAGATTAAACAAGAACAGATTTAAAAGGGAGATGACTACAGGGCTTATGGGACAGGGCGGTCTGTTGCTTGTTCTCGGCAGCTTCCTCCGAGCTCGGGAAGGAGGCGTCTCCCCAGGGCAGCCTCGAGGGCCGGGCAGGGACTCGGCTGCCGTTGGCTTGAACTCCCCGCGATGTGACAGCAGCTCCCGCAAAAGACCATCTGCTCGACGTCTTCCTGGCACTTCGTGTCTTCTTCTTTCTTCACTATATGCATGGAAATAAAATAAGTGAAATGACATCAAGGATTCACCTGGAAAAACAAAACAACACAGCTGCTAGGCTACATCCTGGGGCCTAGATCCTCCGTCTCTGCTGATGGCCCTGGACACGCAGAGCTGGAGAGTCGGGTGAGGGCCTGGGAGGGCCTGGCCCAGTCTCCAGCCTCCGAGAAAGAGGAGAAATGGAGGCCAAGAAAGTCACCCGCTTTTCTGAGAACTTGAAACCTCCATGGGCTCTGATCACCCTGACCCCAGATCACAGTCACATTGGAGAAACCCTGACTTCTGAGGCCTGGTTAACGCCTCTGGAAACGGGAACGAGCTGCCCCTGGCCCTGCCCTCACGCGCAGCCCTGTCCTCCTGATTATCTACTCGAGAAGCCCCTGGAAGCCAAGCATCTTCTCGGGGCCCACCGCGCAGCAAACGCCCTCAACTGCCGTGAGCTCCGTGCTGACCGTGGCCCACAGCCTGGCCTGTTCTGCTGCAGGGAAGTCGGTGCTGGCATCTGGGGTGCGGCCCAGACCCCCGCCCATGGAGCATGCTGAGGGTGGGTGGAACCGTGCCTCCCAGGACCTTCTGTGTCCCCGACGGTGTCCGGGCCTTGGAGATGAGGGCTGGGCCTGTAATGCCGACTTCTCACGGTTAATTTGAGTTCAGCAGTGTAAGGTGGGCAAAGGTGCTTTGTAAACCACGGAAGGTCAGGCAGCTGTTTTTAATCTGCCTTTGAGGGCACCCGCACAGGCCGGGAGGGCGCCCCTGCCCGACAGTTCGCTGCGCCTGGTGCTGGGTGTCCGAGGCGTTAAAGACAAATGCTCTGAATGATGTGGCGTTAAAACTCTTGGAGCTGACCCGCCCTGTAAAAGAGCTGACCCAGCGAGCCCCGCCCCCCGCCTTATAGCTCATTACGCAGCTTAGAATCCTACGTCGCCGCCTCGGTTGCTGCTGGCTTTGGACCTTGAAAAACAGAGGGCGCGTCTGAAATCCGGTGCTTCGGTGTTGGAGGCCGTGTGCGTCCCTTAGTGTTTGCGTTTAGCTTTATCCCTCCTGATAATTCAGCCCAAGGCACGTTTGTCTTCACCACAGGAGGCAGGCTGCTGCTGTCCTTTCCCTTTCCACCCCCTTCCTCGTTCCTTTGTCCCGCTTCCTCTCTGCGTCCAGCAGCTTTGGGGGCGTAACTGACGCAGTAAAGGCGGGTCTCCTAAACAGCCGGCTCGGTCAAGAGCAGCGGGCGCCCTGCCCCTCCGTCCACCTGCGGGCGCCTCGGCCCACAGCCCCGCTGTCCAGCGTCCAGTCCCAGCCAATCCTCCGCCTTTTAAAGGTCTAACAGACGGGAGCGGCTCACGTCGTCACCACGGTTCCTGCTACACGAGTGGGGCTCAGCTCCGCACACAGGTTTCACGTCCCTTCCCCATCCGGTCTGCGATCGGTGTGTCCCTGAGGCCCTGGAGGCGCGAAGCTCGGTCGGTGATGGAGGGGGCTGAGAGAGGGCAGGCCGCCTGGCGCTCATCACCTCTGAGGGGCCGTGTGTCCTTGACCCCCAGGCTCTGTCTCACGCCTGGAGGAACGACTGTCCACTGAATAACAAGCCCCCACTGCCGTGAGTGGATGAACAGGAGGGTGCCGCGTGGCTGCCCACCTCCTTTTCGGGGGACCAGGACCCCGCGCTCAGGAACCGGCAGCGCATCTGCTTTGTCCACGAAATGGCCTCTCGCTCTGGGTGGGAGAAGCACCTTGCCGGCGCCCTCATCCTGATCGCCGGGAGCCGTGGCACGTGGGACTCGGCAGGTGTGATTCAGGCAGGGCCCCGTGATTGGGGTCACGCCCACAGGCCAGCACGAGCACCGGGCTCCTTACGGGTGAGGGGGCAGGCCGCGGGAGGAAGGCCCCGAGAGATGCAGCCTCGTCGGCTTCGGCGGTGGAGTGGTGGGGCCAGGAGCCCCCGAATGCGGGCACCCGGGGAAGATGGAAAAGGCTGGACGTGGACTCTCGCCTGGCGCCTCAGAGGGACCCAGCCCCGCCGCACCTGCAGACCAAGACGTTTCTGCTGCTTTAGGTTTGCGGTAATTTGTTGGGGTGCGAACACACGTTCAAACCCGGGACTTTTCGAATTCAGGCCTTTTGGGGAAGGATGCCGAGGGTGATGATAAGAAGCGGAGGCGGGGGGAAGTGTTGTCAGGCACCAGGCCGCAGACTCTTCTTTCCAGGAAAGCTGGCGGGCCGCGGCCACGCAGAGCTGCCCCGTGAATAACGGACGGAATGTGCTTGCAGACTAATTCCAGGAGATTTTATAGGCGCCGGGTGACCCTTCTCAAGAGCGGCGAGTTGCTGTGGCTCTCGTGTTGGCAGCGGGCCTCCAGGTGAACTGGCTCTCCTGTCACCTGCCTGTGAATTATCCCAACCTCCCTATCTCCACGGTGGTGAAACCACAAGGCTAAGACCCTCACACGTGGCCCAGTGGAGGCCGTTCCCCAGGGTTTGCCAAGGTCCCAGCGCACGGGAGGGATTCAGGGCTGGTGGAGGTGCTGTGGATTTTCCGTCGTCTTCTTTAGGAGATGTTTTGGGAAGTGTGCTTTAAGATTTTGGTAATTAGGGGCCTCCTGTTTTTAAAGTCCGGAATTCTTCAGAAAGACGTAAAGTAAGACTGTGTTCTTTGAGCGTCAGAGGGATGTGGGGTGGAGCACCGCAGCGATGTACGCACGGAAGAGAATGGAGAACACGAAGATGATAAACCACGACTCCATCCTCTGAGAACTGGAAACCTCCCTGGGCCCTGATCGCCCCTAACTCTGAATCCCAGGGACCCGCCAGCCTGAAGAGCAAGGGGGTGGGGTGAGTTGAGTGGGACCCAGAGTCATCACGGGTGTGGGGAGGAAACACCCCAACTTTCCAGGCAGGGCTGACTTTGATCTGAACGCTGGCTCCGCCACTTTTAACTGTGTGAACCTGGGGAAGTTACCTGACCTTCACTGTGAGATGTTTGTCCGTGTCGTCGTAGCTCATCCAATCCCAGCTCGGCCATCTGTGAGACACACCTGCACTTCGTGTGCCCTCAAGAGAAGGGCTCCCATTCCCAAACTGTCTTGCCATTGACAGTAAGATGCATCTTGAGTGCAGAAACGTTAAAATGTGCAAAGCTGCAAGTCGGAAGTGATGAGGTGTGACGGTGCTTGTCTCCCGTGTGAGTGCTAAACAAGCATTTAGCGCGGAGGGGGCGCTTGCAGGATACCAGCTCCTGTACCACGTGCCCCCCACCCAGGTCCACCTCCTTACTCTAACCTTCCTCCATGGAGCTCACTTTCCGGGTTTCAGCAGGTGACTCCTGAACTTCCTGTTGAGTGAAGACGTGTCGCCTATGGATGGGGTGACCGCATGTCCAGTTTCGGGGGGACGGTCCTGGCTCAGGCCTGGGCAGCACCCACTCTCAAAGGTCCCCTCTTTGCAAGATGCATCGTATTGTGACCTGACTTGCAGAGAACAAAGGGCCGGCAAACCCAGTCCCAGACCCACACGTGTGGTTAAGAAACGGCAAGAGGAGGATGGTCACAGAGTGCAGGTGGTGACAGGCTGCCAGGGCTGGTGGAGGTGGGGCAGCCGAAGTGGGTGGGACAGTCGTGCTGGGACTGAGGTAGCTGCATCCCAGGCTGGTGTGGGTGGAAGCAGCTCCCGGTGGGGAAGACGGTCGGCTCTGGACTTAGAGGGGGTCGGGGGGAGACATACCCAAGGCCACTCTGTCCTGCCCAGGGTCTCCGACTGGACCGTTTGACCAAGCTAACTGATCGCCACCGTGGAAGGCTTCAAATGCAATCAGTTTAACTCCAAATTGATTAATTCCTCTCAAGGCCAAGCTGTCCTCAGCTTTTACTGTCTTGACTAATTCAAGCGACCCTTTCATTTTTGTAGTGGTCAGAACCCAGTTCCAGCCAGCGAGTGTCTTAGTGTCGTAATGACCAACCTCTTCCTGCTCTTAGGAATCACCTAGGAAGACTTTTTAAGTTATTTTACTTTATTTATTTTTATTTATTTATTTGGAGTATAGTTGAGTTACAGTGTTGTGTTTGTTTCTGCTGTACAGCAAAGTGATTCAGGTATACGTATGTATATATGTATTCTTTTTCATGTTGTTTTTCCATTATAGGTTATTGCAGGATATTAAATATAGTTCTTTGTGCCATAGAGTAGGACCTTGTTGGTAACTGTTTTACATATAGCAGTGTGCATATCTTAGTCCCAAACTCCTAATTTATCCCTCCACCCTTCCCCTTTGGTGACCGTAAGTTTGTTTTCTATGTCTGTGAGTCTGTTTCTGTTTTGTATGTAAGTTCACTTATGTCACATTTTAGATTTCATATGTAAGTGATGTCATATGGTATTTGTCTTTCTCTGTCTGACTGACTTCACTCAGCCTGATAATCTCTAGGTCCATCCATGTTGCTGCAAATGGTACTTTTCATTCTTTTTTTTATGGCTGAGTGATATTCCATTGTATACATGTACCACATCTTTATCCATTCATCTGTCGATGGACACGTAGGTTGCTTCCATGTCTTGGCTATTGTAAATAGTGCTGCAATGAACATTGGGGTGCATGTATTTTTTCGAATTAGAGGTTTCTCTGGATATATGCCCAGGAGTGGGATTGCAAGATCATATGGCAACTCTATTTATAGTATTTTAAGGAACCTCCATACTGTTTTCCACAGTGGTTGCACAAATTTGGATTCACACCAACAGTGTAGGAGGGTTCCCTTTTCTCCTCACCCTCTCAAGCATTTATTATTTGTTGACTTTTTTCAATGATGGCCATTCTGACTGGTGTGAGGTGATACCTCACTGTGCTTTTGATTTGCGTTAGAGATGTTGAGCATCTTTTCATGTGCCTGTTGGCCATCTGTGTATCTTCTTTGGAGAAATGTCTATTTAGGTCATCTGCCCATTTTTTTGATTGGGTTGTTTGGTTTTTGAGTTTTGTTTTTGTTTTTGAGTTGTAAGAGCTGTTTGTATATTTTGGAAATTAAGCCCTTGTCAGGCACATCATTTGCAAATATTTTCTCCCAGTCCGTATGTTGTCTTTGGTTTTGCTTATGGTTTCCTTTGCTGTGCAAAAGTTTGATTAGGTCCCATGTGTCTATTTTTGCTTTTATTTCTATTGCTTTGGGACACCGACCTAAGAACACATCGGTATGGTTTATGTCACAGAATGTTTTGCCTATGTTCTCTTCCAGGAGTTTTACGATGTCCTATCTTGTATTTAAGTCTTTAAGCCATTTTGAGTTTATTTTTTGTGTATCTTGTCAGGGACTGTTCTAACTTCATTGATTTACATGCAGCTGTCCAGCTGGGGAAGATTTTTTAAATGCTGATGTCCAGACCCCAAACTCATGAATCAGGCTGCAGGCGGTGGAGTTCAGCTCCTGCCTCCCAAAATTCTCAAGTCATCCCACTGTGCACACAGGCTGGAGCCCGGGCTAGTCTGGCGTCCTCACAGAACGAGGATGTTGAGGACTCTGGCGCTGGGGCCCAGGGGGTGGGTGGGGAGCCAGCACAGCACTCAGCATTCCACCCCCCAGTGCTGTGGGGAACTGGTGAGGCACCGCCGAGGGAAGGCCAGGAGAGGATGAGTTTCTCCCAAATGATAGTTCCCTTAACTGCCTCTTACAGATGTGGAATAGGATCTGTTAAGAATAGTCTTCACTTAAAGACAGATGTTGTTCAAACTTAACCAGGACAAACAATATATAAATAGGATGTAATCATAGAAATTACATTTCATCAACGTGGCAATCACTGCTGTCAAATTGGAAAGGTACATGGAAACCACTTAGTGACTAGAATTAATACTGATTTGGCCTCTTCATCGTGGACTTTCTCTCCTGGTGCTAAATGAAGTGGTCTTGGCTGTAAAAGGCGTCGTGCACTTTGATTGTGAGCGTGAGGCCCTAACCAAAGGTCAGGTGTCAGGACTTGTGCCCCAAGACAGAACTGTTCTCAGGCAAGGTTGTGAGCGGATTCTTTATGTTTATGGAACACATTCTCGGAGAAAATGTGAAGTAATTAAATCTAAGCTAATGGGCTATTTAGCAACTGAACTGATGTCTTTAATGTGTATCCCATATAATTCTTTTTAAGAACTGAGTCTTAACCACAGCCAGAGTGCTTAAAGAGAAATAATACAACTGAATCGATCCTTAATTATTTCAGTCCTAGAACACAAGGATGCCTTCAATAAGTGAAATCCACAGATGGCTCCAAAGCCTTGTATCTGAGGTTCCAATAACTCATCTCCCCTTTCCCGGGGACAGACTTGCCTGTTTCTCGTCCGCTCCCTGCTGGACTCAGCGGTGGAGCCTGTGTACCCGTCTGTGCTACAGCACTGCCCGTGGGGCCACACTTACACTCACGTGGCCTGGGAGGTGCGGGTGGGTATTAACTGAAGACGCCCGCATCCGCCTGCTATCCTGGGGAGGGCACATCACGCCCACTTTGCAGACAGAGCCTGGGACCTGTCTGCCCGTCCATTTTGCACACTGCCAGGTGGTTTGTCACCATCACACGTGGTTCACCTGACCCCATGGTCCACACAACAGACGGTCCCCAGACTGGATGGTAATAGCTGTCCTGAAACGGGGCCCCTCACATTAACCTCTGTAAATCCCTTCGGGCCGTGGCTGAGATCGTTCCTGATGGCTCAGTCGTGAACTTTCCCCACAGCGTCAGTAGCAAGAGAGAGAGAGGTCAGGAACCTTCCTCTTCCACGGGCTGCCATCCAGATGGCTTCCTGGAGATCCCTCCTCTCGCATCACAGATGTTTATCGAGTTCCCAGCCTGGGCTGGACTCCAGAAAGGCTTACAGTTCTTTTGGGTAGATACTCAGAAGTGTAAGCGCTGGGTCTTATGGTAATTCAATAATTTCAACGATTTCAATACTTTTTGAGGAACCGCTATACTGTTTTACATAGTGGCTGCGTGGTTTTACATTCCCACAGGTGAGGGTTTTAATTTCTCCACACCTTTGCTAACACGTACTATTTTCTGGGCTTTTTGGGTAATAGTCATCCGAAGGGGTATGAGGTGGTACCTCATTGTGGTTTTGATTTGCATTTTCCTAATGATTGGTGAGGTTGAGCTTCGTTTCGTCTGTTAATGACCACTTATATATCTTCTCTGGAGAAATATCTATTCAAATCTTTTTTTTTTTTTTTTTTTTTTTGCGGTACGCGGGCCTCTCACTCTTGTGGCCTCTCCCGTTGTGGAGCACAGGCTCCGGACGTGCAGGCTCAGCGGCCATGGCTCACGGGCCCAGCCACTCCGCAGCATGTGGGATCTTCCCGGACCGGGGCACGAACCCGTGTCCCCTGCATAGGCAGGCGGACTCTCAACCACTGCGCCACCAGGGAAGCCCTATTCAAATCTTTTGCCCATTTTTAAATTCTTTTTTTTTTTTTTTATTGAGCCTGAGAGTTCTTGATATATTCCATATACTAATCCCTTACAAGATACGTGATTTGAAAGTATTTCTCCCATATTCTTTGGTTCCCTTTTTACTTTCTCGATGATGTCCTTTAATGTGCAAACGGTTTTAATTTTGATGAAGTCTAATTTACTCCTTTATCGTTTTGTTACCTCTGCTTTTGATGTCATATCCAAGAAATCATTGCTAAATCCAGTGTCATGAAGATTTCCTCCTACGTTCTTTTCTGAGAGTTTTACGGTTTAACCTCGTACAGTTAGGTCTTTGAGCAATCTTGATTCCCTGTTTGTATATTAGGTAAGGTACAGGTTCAACTTCATCCTTTTGCATGTGGATATAAAGTTGTCCCAGCACCATTTGTTGAAAAGATTGTTCTTTCCCCATTGAGTGGTCTTGGCACACTTGTCAAAAGTTATTTGATCATACATGTGAGAGTTTAATTCTGAGTTCTCTATTCTATTCCATTGCTCTGTATTTCTGTCTTTACTCCAATATCACGTTGCTTTAATTACTGCTGCTTTATTGTAAGTTTCAAAACCAGGAAGTCTGAGTCCTCCAATTTTGTTATTCTTTTCCAAGTTTGTTTTGGCTATTCGGGGTCTTTGGAGAGTCCATATAAATTTTAGGATGGATTTTTTTTCATAAATGGAGCACTGGAAAAAGTGGGGGCACTGCAAAGAATGTCATTGGCATTTTGATAGGGATTGCATTGAATCTGTAGATTGGTTTGGGTAGTATCGACATATTAACACTATTAAATATCACAGTCCATGAACATGGGATGTCTTTCCATTTATTTGTGTCTTTTAAAATTTCTTTCAGCAACATTTTGTAGTTTTCACCATACAATCTTTCACCTCTTTGGTTAAGTTTATTCTTAGGTATTTTATTTTTTGATGCTGTTGTAATTGGAATTGTTTTTTTTAAATTTCCATTTCAGATTTTGCATTGTTAGTGTGTAGGAACACAGCTGATTTTTGCATGTTGATTTTGTATCCTGCAAACTTTGTTGAATTCGTGTTATTAGTTCTAAAATTTTTGTGGAATTTTAAAGTTTTTCTACATATAGGATCATGTCACCCACCTGCAAATACAGCTAATCTTACCTCTTCCTTTCCAGTTTAGATGGCTTCTACTTCTTTTTCTTACCTGATTGCTCTGGCCAGAATGTTCAATACTGTGTTGAATAGAAGTGGTAAAAACAAGGATTCTTGTCTTTTTCTTGGTCTTGGAGAAAAGCTTTCAGTCTTTTACCACCGAGTATGAGGTTTCCTGTGGGTTTTCATATTTGGCCTTTTGGTTGAAGTAGTTTACTTCTACTCCTAGTTTTCTGAGTGTTGTTCTTTTTTTTTTTTTATCATGAAAGGGTGTTGAATTTTGTCAAATTCTTCTTTTGCATCAATTGAGATGATCTTGTAATTTTCCTTTCCCTCTTCATTTTCTTAAAGCGTTGTATTACATTGATCAATTTGTGTGTGTAGAACCATCCTTAAATTCTAGGAATAAATCCCACTTGGTCATAGTGTATAATTCTTTTAATACCCCACTGAGCTATGTTTGCTAACATGTTGTTGAGGATTTATACATCAGTATTTTTAAGGGATATTGATTTATATTTTTCTTTTCTTGCAGTGTCTTTATTTGGCTTTGGTATCAGGATAATGTTGACCTCATAGAATGAGTTAGAGAGTGTTCCTTACTTTTTATTTTTTGGGAAGAGTTTGGTGTTAATTCTTCTTTGAATGTTTAAATATGATCCAGGGCTTTTATTTGTTGAGAGGTTTTTGATGAATGATTTAGTATTTTTACTAGTTGTATGTCAGTTCATATTTTCTACCTCTTCGTGATTTAGTCTTGGTAGGTTGTCTGCCTAGGAATTTGTTTGCAGTACTCTCCTGTAATACTTTTTATTTCTTAGCATACTTTGAAAGTGTCAAATATTACTATTTTAAAGCATTACTTAATTTGATTTTTTTCATCTTTTATCCAAAGGTATTATAAATATTTTTCTCTAGAGATTATTTCACCGTACTCTGATGCTTATTTCATTCTATAAATATACTCCCTTTTAAGTCTCTTACCCACTCACTGCCTAGTATGTAGTTTGCGGGCTTCCCCCGTACGGATTAATACTCCAGCTGCCATGCGGCATGCAAGCACATTGCAGGGGCGCAGTTGCGATGCTGGTTATGCTGTACTGGGGGAGCTGGCGCTGTGTGTGGGCGCCACCATTCTGGGATGGGAGCACCAAGAGCGTCTGCGGAGACCTAAAGCCCCCTCGTGTTGTCCTCGTGTCCCCTACTAGTGCTGTGATGGGATCAAAAGTGCAGAACCCCCAGAGGAGTTTACAGACTCCGCCCACCTCTCTGCTTGGTGTTCTTGGAGTGGCCGCTTGCCCTGCTCTCACCCCAGGGAGGACGTTACCTATCGTCTTCTATCCCGTTCCTCTTTAGGGGACCTTCACAAAAAAACAGAACCCGCTCAGACACAGGGTTTTACAATGGTGTGGATAAGGTGTTCCAGCCAGGATGCACGTTTAAATGATCCCTATGCTCTGTGGCAATAAACAAATCCTTTTTGTGAATTTCTGACGTGAGTCAGTCACACAGGTTAATTCCAACTCTCAGGCCCAGGAGCCAAAAGACAGCAGGCCCTGTATATGCAAATGTATCCTCTGGGAAAGTAAGATTTTTATTAAAAACTGAAGCAGTGACCCAGGACACTTGGCCACCTCTGTGGGCCTTTCATGCCCATGGCGTCTCAGTGCCTTGCGGTCATTCCCCGCCCCCCCACCGGGGGCTCGGAGCTGCGGCCTCTCTTACCTTATTCCTTTGTTTACGAAACACACATCACGGCTAAAGGCTGAAATTAGGCTGACGCCCGGGACAGGCAGAGCACAGAGGGCCCAGCATTCACATGTGTGCTTATCACACACCTCTCGTGTTCGTTGGTGCCCGAGGACTGTGTGGTGTTTCTCAAACCAGGGGCCCCGCCCGTCACAGACTCACTGACCAAGACTGAGGAACAGTGTGTTTCTGGCGGTTCACACAGAATCTGTCGATCGATGTCCTGCTGACCTGCCCTGTGAACCCGGCTGTGGGCAGGCGCCACCTCTGCCCCAACAGGAGCCCGGCCCGCAGTCCACAGACTCTGTTGCGTCTCTTACTGGTCACACGTGTTGATGTGCAGCACCCCACGTTCGCCGCTCTGGCTCCACGCCGCCAGCACTGCGACCCAGAGACCCCCAGGAAAGCTCTTAGCTTAAACCCAGCGTTCCCTAGCGTTTCTCACAAAACGGCCGCCAGTAGCCGCGTACTGACTGCCAGCATGAGGAACGATAAAACGTCCTACCAACGCAGCACAAATGCATCATGGTGCCAGGGGCACACGATGTCCCAGCAGCTGGCGTCGGGATTAGAGAACACACTTGTCACAACTTGCATGTTTCCTTCTTGGCCTCCCAGGTTCCTGCTGACCCGAGTCCCCTTAGAAATATGCAAAGGCCACTTTTTGTTGCTGAAAATTGCACCAATTTGAAAGGGCTTTCTCAGAGGTGTTATTTCGGAGTCTCCTGCCTGTGCTTCGCGAGCCGGGAGCATGCTGCGCTGCTGGCCGCGGCACTGGGACTTGAGGGGGGCCCAGGAGTCGCACTGTCCCTCGGGGCCTCCCGATCAGCCCCCTGTGCCGGGCTGCCGGGCTGACCTTACCCTTCCCGTCTCTCTTTTCGGAGTTGCGCCCTGACACTTAAAACCAGACTGACTGGGGGGTGTCTAAAGCAGGGATGTGACTGGAGCCCGTGTCTTCCTTCCAGTGCTCGAGTAACCCCCGCCGTGTGCTGTGGGAGGCCGACGCAGGCGCAGGACCAGGTGGGGACATGCTGCTCTCCTCCAGGGGCCTGAGACTGCCTGCTGGTGCCCTCCCGGCTTCTGCCTTTAGAGAAGTTGACGTGGTTTAGAAATTACTGGCAGGGCCTCCCCGTCCACTGATTAGATCTAGAAGTAGCCCTGCGTGGGGAAGATGTGAGCCTGTCTCATGTTCTGTGATAGGTTTCCAGCTGCAAGGAATTTTAAGTATCACAAACATGATACAGCTTTGGCTGTAGTACTTAGAATTGCTTTTCTCCACCAAAGTACTTACGATCTGGCATAAATTCAAGATATTTATTGCCAAAGAAAGGTTGCCTAATCGGTAGTGAGCAGTATGCCCGGATAGAAAATTCCAGGCTTTCCTGAGTTACGTGGAGCTCACACCAGAGCAGCATTTGTATGTCTGCTGTTTCAGTGCACAAGAGTGGCCTCGGAGAATCGATATTTCTGGAATATAGTGTGGAGCGGTGTTCCTCTCACAGAAAAAAGAGATTTATTTACACTGACCCAGTGGCACTCCGCTTCATCCCTGGGCAGAATGTGAAATCGAACAAAGAAGCAGTGCTTTGTCAAGCTCAAGGAGAATGCCAGAGACTCCCCAATTTTTATATTTTAAATCTATTATTTTGATGTATTATTCTTATTTATTTTAAAAGACAATTTAGTAGAAATAGACATAATTACTGTAAAGCACATGGGATATATAAACCCATCGCCGGACTTGGTTCCAGAGATTCAGAAGGAATTGGTCTGGGTCCCCCCAGGGGCTCAGAGTGTGACAACCCCCCGACTGGCGCACAGGTGCCGTGGGCCCCCTGGGGGCACCGAAAGCCCCCCACTGCCGTCCCCACCTCTCCTCACTTCTTGGTCTTGACATCACTGGCCTCCCCTTGCCCCCCACTATCTAAAGGTCCTTCAGGCAATTAGGAATAAAATAACAATTTAAGATCAAATGTGTAACATTCACTTTTTAGCCCAGAAACTGAAACTGGTTCACTGTCGCTGGAACCTCCACTAATGTGACATTTTAAAAAAATACTAACCCTTCAAACTGCCTTTTAAGAGTGTCCTCTGGGTGAAGCTGCTCCTGTGAGCAGGCATCTTCAAAGGGTAGCGTCTGTGGCTCAGGGAAAGGGGAAAACATTCAAGCCAGTGGTTTCTGCTTCAAAATGCTGATTTTCCTGTATTCCTCCAGTGGTGCTTTGTGGCATCCCCTTCTCAGTGCTGTCACGCCCCTTCATTCCTCTGTCTCTCCGTAAATCTCTTCCCTGGGCCAGTCCTACGTCTGAGCCCTGCTCTCTGCCCGGCCCCTGGACCTCAGCATGGTATGCGGGCTACGCCGCTGTCCACAGCTGCCCTCAGACCTTCTGAGGACCAGGCTGTGGACAGGAGCTGGACCACTTCTGCAGGCCTGGAGCAGAGCGGAGTGGGCAGGGGGGAGAACCAGAGCTCAGCAGTGCAAGCAGGTGAGTCGTACCCCGAAAGACGCGGCCATGGCAGGTGGTGTCGCGGGGCAGCTGCAGCATCAGACTGACCAGACCATCCTTCCGCTCGCGTTTGCACCGCTTGGAAGGGGAAGGACCAGGTTGGACACTGGGGTCCCTCAGACGGGGCTCTGGGACGTCCTAAAGGGTTTATGGGGCAGCGGTGATGGCGGAGATCTGACGGGAACTCAGGTTGCAGCGTGGGTGCAGGTAGGGACCCTCAGGGACCATCAGGATCCGGTGGCACAAAGTTGGATGGATTCCTGAGCCCCCAGGCTGGGCTCTCCGGCCAGGTCAGCAGGTACGCGTGCCCTGTGCTCTCGCCCGGCATCTCTGCTCAGCTCCCCGTGTGCTGGAGCAGGTCCCGGGGAGGGTCCCATCTGGTCGCGTCCTCCCCTGAGCTCTGGGCGTGGAGCCCTCCCCGGCTGCAGTCACAGCCAACACCGCACGCACTCAGGACCACGTTCACGCACCTGAGGGGCGGCCGCGAGTGTCACGTCAGATCTGACCTCACCATTAACACAGGACTTGCCAGAGACTCTGCTGGGAGGAAAGCCCAGGTTCCAGAGCGTCCGGGGATCTACTTTGAGTGTCACCCGTCGGTCCCCTGGGCTCCTGGGCCTGAGCTTTGGGTGTAGGAAGCTGTAGTTTCTTGTTCATATTTCGTTTCGGAGCTCATTCCCCGCCCCGTCTGTCTTTGTCTCTCTCCATCTCTATCGCTGTCTCTCTCTCACACACAGACACACACAGACACACACACACACACACACACACACACACACACACACCCTCCCTCTGATCGCTCTGCCGCCCCCCTGCATCCAGGCCTCTCCTTCTCTGAGGTTTGCCTTCCGCCTGCGACGCCCAAGGGGGGGCCGAGCGAGGCCCAGGCAGCGAGTGTCTCAGGGGAGCTCTGGCCAGAGGTGTCTTCTCTTCTGCCAGCTCTCCAGCTCAGCCTCGATTTTGTTCTGCGGTTTGACCCTCGAGGGTTGCGGGCGGCCAAGGAAGAGGGGTACAGGCTTGGGGCGTCGGCCATGAGCTTTGAAGACATATGGCAACAAACCACAAAACAAGACCCAATCTGCAGGACGCAAAGCGGGGCGTCTGGAGAAACAGAACCACACCCGTCAACGCTCGGGATGAAAGCAGCAGCGGGGGGTGAGCTGGAGACGCGCGCAGCCGCCCGACACTCGTCAGCTGAGCGGGTGCGGGTCCGAAGCCAGGAGCGGCCGGACTCGGGCCCACCCAGGGTTGGACAGACACACGGACCGGAGGGAATTGGGGGGTCACAGACAGGAAAGGGGGAGGCACAAAGGGAGGCAGACCCTGAGGCACCAGCGCCAGAGGTGACAGAACTCGGAAGGCTTCTGAAACCAGAAAACCTGCCAGACTTAAGACCAGGGAGCCAGGAGCTGGGATTAGTTCATTATTTCGATTAAATGAGAGTCAGTTAAGAGTAGAACATCTCTACTTTTCTCCCTGTTGAGAGGCTGTGCCAGTGTTTCTGTGCCCCTTCCTGCATTGGGAGTGTGTCAGAGTGACGGTAACTGGACCTCGGTGGAACCCGTTATTCGTGATGTGCCCAGGCCTCGCCTGTCCTTCTCAGGACACGAGCTGAACTTCTCCAGACCAAAGATGAGAAAGTCAGAATAAAAAACACACAGGTGCCCGGGCAGAGCCCGTTGGGGTTTGTTTTTACAAATCCCCAGTAACGTATTAATTGTTGTGCATTTCCTCAGTTTTAGGAGAGGTTCTTTGTAAACCTAGTAAAATTACTAAAATCCTAATTTCCTGCAGGTTTTGATTAAAAGAGCTTTTATGTATCCGTTTCAGACAACGGGCCACCCTCACCTGACCTTTACTAAACTGGGCACCAGTGTGTGTTTTATCCCTGACTTAGAGCACGTGATTTGGAATATGAGGTTGACCAGTCCAAGGGGCCAGAGACCGGAACACGGGGAGGGTCTTCTGTCCCGGGGGGCCTCCCGTGATGCACACATGCTCTCCACGCGGGGTTGTGAGCTGCAAACCCCGGTAACAGCCGCCCTGGATGAAGTTAAGCTATAGCAAGTGGAGGCCAGGCTCCCAGGTTACGCCTTGTGAAGAGTTGGCAGACTAACGACACAGAGGGATTTCATCTCGTCGTATTGTTCATACGTGAGGGGCCCTCGCTCCATCAGCGGGAAAGGAACCGGCGATTCTCAGGGTCCCCACGGTCCTGGCAGCAGCATCGCTGGAGCTCTGAAGTGTCCCCCCACCCAGATCTCCCAGCTACACGGTCATCCTGCCACCATGCCCGCCCCACTCCGGTTCTCGACTCCAAAGTGGAAAACAAAGGGCCCGGCTCACAGCAGAGCCCACATGCCCTCTGTAAAGCAGCTCCGGGGGGCACCAGCTCCATGATGAGGGGTGCTCACTGTGGCGGAAACAAAATCAAGATAACAGCGAAATACAGGAATACAAGAGAAACAGGAGGCCACAGACCAAAATGCCAGTAAACACCAACAAAGGGAGAGCCAAACGTGAGTCTGAACGTTGGAGCAGAGACAGGCCAGTTACAAGGGTCCCAGCAGCAGCCTCTGTTCGTTCAAGTGTTCATTCCTTCGGAAGCACTCGGTCGGGAGGCCGTGCTTGCTGCACGCACTGACCACGTTGGGGACACAGGGTGAGACCGCAGGACCACAGAGCTTCACAGTCTGGAGGAAGGACGGCAAACAGACACTGATGATACAGCATACACACAGCATGGCCTTAGAATCTAATCTGTCCCGGCATAAACTTTAAACGTCTATTATGATATTTTTACCAAGATATAAAATGCTGGTGACCCACAAGCTGAATAAGAAAATATCAACCCACAGTCTCAGGACTCCAGTGCAACCTCTTAGAACCTTTCAGCCAGTTTGAACTCAGTTTGTCGAGAGGTTGAAAGTCAGCTGGCGGGGCCTGGAGTCCGGATTCTAACAGAGCCTGGAGGAGCCCCAGACGGACTGGGCGCTGGGAACCTGGCCAGGCTCAGGGCTGGGGAGGCTCTGGACACAGCCCGCCCCCCTCCTGGGTCCCTCTCCTCAGGCATCCGTCATGGGCTTCAGATAAGCCTAGTGTCCGGGGGCCGAGGAGTGAGGGCCCCTGCCCAGTGGGGGACAGACGTGTAAACAGTCCGTTTGTTTTTAAGGTTTGGATGGAATGTAGGCTCAGAGGAGATAGTGATCCAGGTCACCAGCTGGAGGGCAGAGGGGTGACCCCTGCACCCCAAGGGCCAGACACGTGGGTACGTGCCCGCTGTCCTGGCAGCCCAGGCAGGGATTGTGAACAGAGCTGTGCCCGTGCCCCCGACCCCCAGGGTTCTGATTCAGTGGGCCAGGGAGAGCCCTGGGATTAGGACATCCTGACGGCCCATAGCAGACACAGGCTGTCAGAGCTGAGAGGCCACAAGGCAGCCCAGGGAGGTGATGGGTTTCAGGATGAGAGAGACCAGTTTGGCGTTTCCAGGTGGGTGGGGATGAAGGCAGCTCAGGCCCGACAGCTGTGGTGAGGTCAGAGGCCGGCGGAGGGGCGGGTGGGCAGACTGAGGGGGCGAGGACCTGGACGTGCCAAGGGAGGGGCCGGGGTGGGGGCGGGGACCGTCTCTCCTCAAATGTGACGTCCAGTCGGGCTGGAAGGTACCCCATCAGTGTCCCCCGAGCCCCGCAGGGCCCTCCAAGGCCTCCATGAGTCGTAGAGACCAGAAACCCGCAGACACCATCTCCCCGCGTTCCTGAGCCTTCCGGAATCCCTTTTGGTGGAGAACAAACCCTTGTGCTTCTCAGTAAACGAGGAAAGGCTGACTGATGTTCTCATCCCCAGGCATAACTCTTGGGTCCGCAGAGGCCAGCAGGGAGGGCTTGGGCTGGGGTCTCTGCACTGGGGTGGGGAGGGGCCTGGGGGTTTGCTCCCCGCAGCTTTCACATGGAACACGTTTCTCCACACTTCGTGCTGGTGTTTGCACGTGCGTCTTTGTCATGTAAAGTAGCCTGAGAGCAGCCGTCCGCTCCGGCCTTCACCAGAGGGACCCTGTCCACCTCCACAGAACCCGCCGGCCAGGCAGTGGGCACTTGCTCAGCTTTGGGGGTGGACGGAAACGGACGAGGTTCGGGCTCTTGGCACCTTGCCTGGTGCCTTTCGTTTTACACGTGGGGCTCAGGTGGGCCTGTGCTGAGCCCCCTGCCCCCATGACCCCCGTTTCTCTCCACGCCGTCCATCTTGTTTTTCCCCCCGACCTGCACCCTTGCCTTCTGTCTCAGTTCCGGTGCCCAATTCCTGCTCAGTGTGAGGAAAGGCGAGCCGTGCACTTTATCCGAGGCTGAGCTGTGACGGCAGCACCTGGCGGGCTCCGGGGCCCAGCTCTGGGCGGATCCCTGCACGTCCCGCATGTGGTCGGGCCTGACGGCCCCTATGGACCAGCCACTGAGGGTACTTCAGGAGGTCAGTCAGAATCGTGTTCCTTGCAGAGCCACCTGTCCTAGAAAGGGCTGTCCGCAGCCTCTCATGCAGCCAGGAAGGAAGAAATCTAGAGTGACTGTGGGCTCCCAGCGTTTTATTTAAACTGGACACTCAGCCCTGTAGCAGATTCAAGAGCAAATGCCCGGCATGCACATGTGGAAGACACTTCACACCCCCTCCCCCTGCAAATCCCAGAGGCTGGGAGCCTCCTGGGCAGCAGAGTGATGGAACTCGAGGCTGGACAGAGTGGCGAGCGGGACGCAGAGCGCCGTGGGAGCCCCTCTCGGCACGAGGACTTCACCCGCATTTCAAGCTTCTACGGTCTGGCAGGCTGGTGAGTTTGCAGAGGTGCTGCCAGGTCTCCGGCCCGTGGACGGAGGGACCCATCAGGAGAGATGTCGCTAACGTGCTCCTGCCTGGCTGAGAGGTCAGCGGGGGGCTGGACGTGTGAGGGGGTCTGCCCCGGGCTGCTTCCACCGGTGACTGGGCTTCATCCTCTACGGTTAACCTCCGCGGTCACTTCCTGAGGGCAGAGGGGACCCTGCCACTGTGTCCTACTTCACTTCCATGTAGACCCTCCGTGCAGTCCTGCCAGGGTCCCTCACGGTCCCCACCAGGTCCAGCGACGTCCCCGCCGCACCTCGCCGGCTGATTCTCGTCACCCCACAAAGCCCCAGGCCGTTGAGCGAGCGGGAGCTCTCCCTGCCCTGAACCCTCTCAGTGTTTGTCTTCCGCTGCTCTGTGTTGTCACTTGTCTGTTTAAGCATCACTGGTTTTGTCTCCTCTACAAAACTGTGAGCTCCGTCAGGACAAGGCCCACGTCTTAGTCTCTGCAGCGCACGCAGCCCGACAGAGCAGCTGCCACAGAGCTGCAGCGGGCAACCCAGCGCGTGGCCCCGCCCTCCCCACCATTCCCAGCGCTCACAGCCTCCAAGCCAGCTTCCTTCAACGACTGCTGATGCCCAGGGATTCGTGTCCCCGCATCTCAGGGCCCCTTCAGCCTCCCCAGCTGCTCTGGAAACAGCAAGCCCAGCCGTCCTCCTTACACCTACCTGCTGGTCCTCCCCTGGGTGACAGCGTGGCCCGTGGGCTCTCCCCAGGTGTCCACGTGGCCCATTGGCTCCCCCGGGTGACCGTGCAGCCTGTGGGCTTCCCCCCCAGGTGTCCACGAGGCCCATTGCCCCCCCTCCAGTGACCACATGGCCTGTGGGCTCCCCTGGGTGACCACGTGGCCTGTGCCCACTGTCTCAGCCAGGCCTCCCTGACCCCTGACCCAGGGTGGCGCCTCCTACCCTGTTCCCTCCCCTGACCTCCTCCTTTACGTCCATCACCAGTTTGTTTTTAATTTTACCGTCTGCGTCCCGTGCTAGGACGTCATCTCCGTGAGATCTAAGATTTCGTCTGTCTTGTTCTCTGAGGGAGCTGGGAGCCCAGGGTGGTGCCCAGGGCATGGACCACTGGCAGTGGACCTGGTGGACGTGGACCCCCCGTTGTGTCCAGAAAACCTGTCAAATGTGCCAAATGCCCCACGTTGCTGTAGGAAGCAGGCCAGTCACCTTCTTATATTTAAACGTAAGACTTCAAACGCTGTGAATGTGTCTTAGATATTTGTAAGGAAACAGTTGTAGAAGAAAAACTGAGAATTTTGAATATAATCGCTCTCCCCCCTCTCTGTAGCTTCCAAGTATATTGACTCCGAGTGAAGGGAGTCTTGTCAAATGAACATAATTTGTAGGAAAAGTATAGGATTTGGCTTCCAGGTTTCCTGCACCCTCCCTAGCGTGAGTGTATCAGGGGACATTTCCGAGAAGGGCCTGCCTGCCTGCCTTCTTGGTGGCTTCAGAGCAGCTGATCTCTTCAATCTTGTTTTTACAACCAACGTCAGTCACAAAGGCAGAGAAATCCAGAGTGACCTGGTCCTTGGGGAGACGAGCATGGACAGGGCCGCCTGGCACCTCTGTCCCTCAGTCCTTCAGCAGCCATTCACCGAGAGCTCCAGGGCCTGGCCTGTCCCGGGGCTGTGAGGGCGACAAAGCTTGTCAGCAGTGGTCGAAGGTGGCCCTTCCAGAACCTCCTCCCAATGGGGGAGCTGCAACCTGCAGAGGAACCGGTGCAAGGAGACAGGACGGGGCTCCGCTGCTCTCTGAGCTTGAAATGCTGGCACGGGGGGTGGGGGCCATGACCCCTCCTGCGGCTGGAAGTGCCGGCAGGCTGACCCTCACGGCCACTGTGTGGCCAGCAGTGTGGGTCACTCGGTGATGTCACCGTGCTCACTGGTGCCGCCGACAGATTTTCTCAGGCCAGGCACCAAGGTGGTGACACCACAGATGAGGAATACGGCCTCATCCATGCTCTTAAAACACCCGTAATCCACGGCAGCAAATATATGGGAAGCAGATAAACGCAGCACAGCTAAATTGATGAAGCCTTTAAAACAACGGAGCTTAAATTCGCATAGCATGAGCTTGACCGTTTTAAGGTGAACGATTCAGTGGCACTTAGCACCTTCATTGTAATGTGCACCCACCCCCTCCGTCTGCTCACTAAACACGTGCCATCCAAGAGGCACTCTGTCACTTTCAACTTACTTGTGTCTTTGGATCTAACGTGGGTCTCTCGTAGACAGCATACAGTTGGATCAGACTTTTTAAAAAATCTATTCTGCTAGTCTGTCTTTTAATTTTCGAATTTAATTCCTTTACATTTAAAGTAATTTCCGACGAGGAGGGGCTTACCTTCTTCCAGTTTGCTATGTTTTCCTCTATATTGTACATGGTTTCTGTTCCTCACTTACTCCTTTTTTTGTTTTTGATGGATTTTAGTCTACCATTTTTTTTTTTTTTTTTTTTTTTTTGCTGTACGCGGGCCCCTCACCGTCATGGCCTCTCCCGTTGCGGAGCACAGGCTCCGGACGCGCAGGCTCAGCGGCCATGGCTCACGGGCACAGCTGCTCCGTGGCATGTGGGATCTTCCCAGACCGGGGCACGAACCCATGTCCCCTGCATCGGCAGGTGGACTCTCAACCACTGCGCCACCAGGGAAGCCCTAGTCTACCATTTTGATTCCCTTCTCATTCCTTCTCTGTAAAATTTTTAGTTTGTTTTTTTTTTAGTGGTTATCATGGGGATTACAATGAACATCCCATATTTATGGCAATCTATTTTGAAATAATACCAAATTAATTTCAGAAGCTCCTGTACAGCTGCTCACCCAGCTTTACGTTGTTATTGTCACAAGTTACCTCTTCATGGTCCCTTGCCCATTAACATGGATTTATAATTATTGTGTTGTCCATGCGTCTGCTTTTAGATCGATTAGGAAACAAAAGAGGAGGTACAAACCCAAAATACAATGACACTGGGTTTCCTATTTATCTATGCAGTTATTTGATTTCTTTGTACGGCCTCGGGTCACTGTGTACTTTTCTTCCATGCCAGCCTCACTGACTCCCTTTAGCATTTATTTTAGAGCAGGTCTACTAGCAACAAATTCCTTCAGTTTTTGCTTATCTGGAAATGTCTTAATTTCATCTTCATTTTCAGAGGATAGTTTTAGTTTTGCCAGATATAGAATTCTTGGTTGACAGGTTTTTTTTTCTTTTAGCACGTTAAGTATGTCATCCCATTGCCTCCAGGCCTCCATGCTTTCTGCTGAGAAGTCAAGTCTCGATCTCATTGAGGCTCCATTGTACGTGACAAGTCGCCTCTCTCTTGCTGCTTTCATGATTCTCTGTCACAGTTTGACTAGGATGTGTCAACGTGGGTCTCTTTGAATTTATTCTGTGTGAAGTTAATGGAGCTTTTTGGATGTGTACATTTACGTTTGTCACCAAGTGTGGGACGTTATTGGCCACTATGTCTTCTAAGACTCCCTCTGCCCCTTGCTCTGTGTTCCTCTGGGGACTCCTGTAATGCATATGTTGATGTGCTTGGTGGTGGGCACAGGTCCCAAAATGTGGGCTTCCTCAGGAACAGTTTCTCCAATTGCTTTTTCACTCGTGAATCAGCCATACTTTCCTGTTTCTTTGTGTGCCTCATAGGTTTTTTTTTCTTTAAGAACTGGACTTGTTGAATATTATAACATGGTAACTCTGGAAATCAGATTCTTTCGTTTCCCCAGGGTTTGCTGTTGTTGATTTTTGAGGGCTGTGGTCATCCATTTGTTTAGTGACTTTTAACAAACTCTTTTTGCAAAGACTGTATTCCTTGCCATGCATGGTCACTGCAGTCTCTGTTTCCTTCTCTTCACAGTCAGCCAGTAACCTGACAGAGGTTACCTTGAATGCTTGAGGCTAAGAGAGGGATTGCAGATGGGCTCTGAGCTGGCCACTCCATCACTCAGCCAGGCCACCCGTAGCTCCTCACTTCTTGCTTGTGCAGAGTACAAAGATCCGCTGGAGGTGTGAGCCCAGTATCCCCTCAGCTCTTCTCTGAGATGAGTCTGGCCCTCAGCACATGTGTTACACTCCGAATTCCCTGGGACATGCTTCAGCCCTTCAAAGCCCTCGTTCCCCAAGAACATCCTCTCAGCCTCCCCCTCCCCCAGCTTTCTGGTCTCTCTGCTGCTTGGCCAGCTTTTGCTCCAGGTGGTCACAGCTGGGATATCTCTAAATGCTTTCAGCAGATGCTTTCCAGAAAGCCAATCCAGCTAAACAAAGGTTACACTCTGTACTGGTCCCTCAGGGAATCAGTACAGGTCAATACACACGACCACAGTTTTTTGAGAATGAGGTCCGTATAGCCTCCTGGTACCAGCAAGTCACACTGGGAAAGGAGGCCACCATCCCCATGGCCTCTGTCAACTTTGGGAGCCAAGGGTAATAGATGGGTAAGCAAAAATGCCACAATGCCTTCTTACCAAATTTAGTAATCACTTTCTCCTTTGAACACTCCCTTGGTCCTCTGGTTGCTATGTTTGTTTATACTGTGCCAAAGTTCTGAAAAGTTGATTCTGTCTGTTTTTGTGACCTTAGTGGTTATTTCAGTGGAGGGACAGTCCTTGAAGACACCCACTCCACCACCACCATGGTGCCATCAGTCTGATAGAAGCCCATCTTGGAAGAAAAACTCTGTAACAGACCCCTCAGCCCTACCCACCTCCCCCACACCCACCTGGGCCCACCTGCAGCTCTGCTGGGCAGTTCCTGGTTATGCCGACAGCTTCGGGCCCTAAGCCCCTGCGTCCCTCTGGCTGAACAAGCCCATTTGGTCCATGTCCAGGGTGGGCCAGGGCTGCTCAGCGGTTAACTCCTCCAAGACCCTCAGAGGATGAGGCATGAGAGTTGACGGATAAACACCCTGCTTCTCTGCCCCTCAGACAGTTCTGGGGCACACTCTGGAGTCCCCCCGAGGACCCTCCAGTGCATTCATCACCTTTGTCTGCTTCCTGCCTCCCCAGTCTCACTTCCTCACCCCTCAAGCTGTCTCCTGGGATCACCTCCCAGACAAACCGCAGGTCCCCACATCCTTATTCCAGGACCTGTTTCTGTGGAAGGTGTTTAATCCACAGAAGTGCCACGGTGTGTGGAGTCAGCCTTGGCCGCCTGCCCAGCAGAGGTGCCAGCGGCTGGGGCAGCAGGCGGGGGCCTGTGCCTGTCCCTCAAGGTTGGGACCCTCCGCTGCTGGCTGTGGGCCTCAACATCTGGGTTAGTTAGTAATGAAAAGCTTCTCATTTGTGTACAGACATGTCACAGTGGTGAAGTACAGAATCCTTGCCTCGGGACAAAAATAGGCATGTGTGAAACGGTGTAGAAAAAAGTGGTTTATGGTGTTCTTGGTGTTCATGACCTCACTCAGTGCATGAGCAGAACCTCCCGGATGAAGAAAACTTGCTCTCTAAGGACTAGCTGGATCTTACCCTTTTTTTTTTTTTTTTGGACTGTCTTCTTGGAAAAAGGATCTATAAAAGCTCTCATGAGGACTTCCCTGGTGGTGTAGTGGTTAAGAATCCGCCTACCAATGCAGGGGACACGGGTTCAAGCCCTGGTCTGGGAAGATCCCACATTCCATGGAGCAGCTAAGCCCATGCGCCACAACTACTGAGCCTGCACTCTAGAGCCTGGGAGCCACAACTTCTGAGCCCACGTGCCACAACTACTGAAGCCCGCACGCCTAGAGCCCATGCTCTGCAACAAGAGAAGCCACCGCAACGAAGAGTAGCCCCCGCTCGCCACAACTAGAGAAAGCCCGCCTGCAGCAATGAAGACCCAACACAGCCAAATAAATAAATAAATATATTTAGTTAAAAAAAAAAAAAAAGCTCTCATGAAGCATGAGCCACTGATGAGACTTCAGAAAGCTGGTTTGGTTATTTTACAAGAGCAGAAAGTTGGGGGTTTTTTCTCCACTTCCCTGGAAGTGAGTTTGGGAGCAGCTAACTGCTCGCTCTGTGGTTCTGAGAAATGATTCAAGGGCTTCTCTCTCCTTTTCTCCTGCTCCTGTCCCCGTGCTCAGAGGCGAGCCCAGGCTTGTGGAGGTTCCAGCAGGGACCTGTGTCCTGGTTCTCCTGTTGCTCTGGGAGCTGCACCCCTGCCCTGAGCCCTGGGTTAGCCTGGGACCTGGCAGCGGGGAGCCTCGGGCTTCTGGTGGGGCGGGTGGGGGCCCGGGAGTGGAGACAGCCCACCTGCAGTCACACACTTTTCTGGCGGCTTTTCTTAGCTGTGGACCTGATGTGGTGACCACAGCACGTGGACAAAACCAAATGGGAGCTGGTGACGTGCCTGGTAGACTCAGGGCAGAAAGGGGCACCTGAACCCACACGGGGGGCCCCTCAGCTCCCCCTCCCCACTCTCTGCTCCTGCTGACGGGCGCCCCATTCCACACCCAGCCGGGGCCACGGCCACAGCCCTGGGCTGCGGGGAGCCGTCGGTGGGGCTCACTCAGAGCCTGGTTTTGGCTTCTTCTCCCCCAGTGGCTCGGGCGGCGGCAGCTCTACCATCATCTGATGGGGGTTGGTGTCTTAGGGATGTGTCCTCTTGACAGGAGCCTCCAAGGGCACAGACATCACTGTGGAGCTTGTGAGAGTGCCATCCGCGCAGGGGTCCAGGCAGGAGGCAAGAGGGGGTGGGGGCAACGTGGCCCCTGAGCTGATTCTCCTCCCGTCGGCACGTCCTGCCCATACAGAGGCTTCTGATCCTCAGTGAGTTCCATGCAGACATACTCACGGCGCTTAGAGGAACCAGCGGCCGGTCCCTAGGGCAGCGCTGGCCCAGAGCTTCCCGGGATGACGGGACGTCCTCGATTTTGCTGTCAATGTGGCAGCCACTGGTTAGGCTACTGAGCAGTTGGAGTGTTGCTAGTGTGACTGAGGACCTTAATTGTGATTCCAGTTGATGTAATGTGAACCTGTGGGGCTGCCGTGGCAGTGGTGAAGCCCTGGGGGCTCCTGGGTGTGCCGTGGGTGTTCTCGTGGTCTTGAGGACCCGGCTCATTTGCCTTTAGTGCCGGTGTGACCGTCTTGACCAGGCAGGTGTTTCTTGTCGGCTAAATCTGTAGATTTAAAAACTCTCCATTTCACTATTAGAGGTTAGATCATCCTGCATAACGAGTTGGAGCCCCCCAAAAGGTGGTTGTTTTCATTAAAAAGTGACCATGTTCAGTGGGTCAGAAAGATGATGTATCTTTGATACTAAATAGAACTTTGGGGAGGAGAGTTTCTCGTAGTTCCAGCACTCTGACACAACCCGAACATTTAATGTTTAACGTATTGCTGTGGTAGGTCTAATATAGAACGTGGTAGTGTTTGGTGCAAGACAGACCTGGGTCCACATCCTGCCTTTGCATCTTGTGTGTGGCGGCCTCCTGGGTCCCTCGTCCGCATCTGACGGGAAGGGGCAGCGTCCGATCCCCATGCCCAGCACGTGGTGGGGCGTGGAGGGTGGCTGTGCCCAGCAGCCTGTTTCTCATACCTGACCCTCCCCTCTCCCGAGCAGACGTGGCTGACCAATCGCATCACCCCAGGAAACCAAGCGTCCCCGAGACCCACCCAGATGACACATCACTCGTCCACTCAGCGCTGCACCCACATCCTTCTCCTCCACGGCTCCCCGTTCCCCTGCATTTTCACTTTAGTTCATGTGGGATTCTCCACGCGGTGGGTGCTCCAAGTTTTCTGAAACTGCCAACTGTTCAGAACAGAGGACGCCTCTCATCAGATGCAGTCGTGTGCGTGTGACAGCCTGAGTGACCAGCAGCTTGGAGCTGCCCGCTGTCCAGAGCCCTCTGTTCCACGCAGAGAGTGGCTCTTGGCTTTGAACGGCTGGGGTCAAGCTGTATGTAAAAACGTGGCACAGCCCTGCCACGCATTTGGCCTCAGATCTGAAGGCTCCATATGTCACGCTGTTTCCAGATTTTAGATTGACGTCGTCAGAGGAAAGCGAAGCAGGGGAGAGAGAACAGGGAGCATGTCCAATAGTAACTCAGGCCCCCGTCACCGCTGTTGTAGTCGGGGCTGAGGAGCCCAGGTCACTGCCAGGCTCCCGCTGTCGGATGGGAGATGACGGATGGAGGACAGCGCAAAGCGCAGGGCTGCTCAGGCCGCCCCTGCAGCCCTTTGTGAGCGTGGATCCGCCCACCTTCTCGCAGCTCCGTGGGCTCAGGACTCGCTCACACGAGAACCAGAGGCCAGCCTCGCTTCCAGCGGTGAACAGAGTTGGTGGCAGTTGGGAGCGGAAGCTTTGGACTAATAAGCCCATCCAGCCCCTCTCTGGCTTTTTGAACGTTGTCCCCAGAGTGTACAAGGTGAAAGCCCTCCGTTCGGTGCCTCGTGCCTGGGTCACCCTAGAGCATTGCATTTGGAAAGTGAGGCCACCAGAGCCGCACCGCAGAAGGCTGTCTCCTCTCGTCAGACCCTTGGGTCGGGCTCCACCGTATAGACGATATCAGTTCATCTGTTCAGTGTGGCCACACGAGCTGCTCCAAAGCTCAAAGATAAGCATATTCTCATACCTTTTCGCCTCCTCGTGAAATCCTCAGATCCCCTCACACTCAGGTAGCAAGAGGTCCCGCATCCCCCTCCTCACTCACAGGTGTGTGGTGAGCTCTACATTCGTGTTGCCACTCATGTTTAGGACCTGCAACAGTGGCACTCACAGAGGACCTCAGCTCTTTAGATGTGGAAGGAGTGTCGAGATACCCTCAGGCCTGAACCTTTGCCCTAAGGTACGTGGAGCACCAGGAGGCCTTCCTGGAGAAGGTGGCTGGGATGGGTTCTGAAAGATGAGGAGGAATTACTCAAGTAAAGGAGGTCAGTGTGGGGGTGAGAGAGGCAATCATGTGCAAAAGGTCCAAAAGAGAATGAGAATGAGAATGCGGTGCGTTTAAGAAGATGCACGTGGTGGGGCCTGGTGGGAGGGCAGGCTGAGAGATGGGATCATGGCGGGGATGAACCTGAAGGACTCATTCATCAGGATAGCACTCTGATGCTCCCTGAGGACTGGGAAATTCCCAGACGGGAGTGAGAAGCCTTTGAAGAGTCCTGCCCAGGGTGTCGTGTGAGCAGACTTGCGATTTAGAGGTCTCAGTCTGGCTTCAGAGCCAGAAGAAGTGCTGGAAGTGAGAATTGCTGGCATTAGGAGAGCAGCGAGGAGTCTGTGTGATGATCCAGGAAGGTGGAGGCATCGTGGTTGGGTAGGAAAAGCGGGGTGATTGGAGAGCAATTAGTAGGAAGTTCAGTAGGATCTGGTGAAGTGACTGGGTGTGGGGAGAAGGGAAAGAGAGCAGCTTCACAGGTTCTAGGGCATCGTGTGGAGGCAGCAGCACCCACGGAGCCTGTGATCTCGTGTGCTATCTCCCCGGGAAAACAGAGAGCTTAGCCCAGTAAATCTGTCTTGTTTTTTGTTGTTTGTTTTTTTGTTAATTAGTTGCAGCAAAGTACATTTTCAGACTTTCATGTAGTAGTGTCATGGTAGTAGTAAGATTCAGTGATGACTATTAAGCATCCCTGTACAAGAAATTGTGGTAGTGAGTTAAAGTAAAAAGAATATGTTTGCATTTACTTTAGTTGTAGACATACGATTAGTTCACTTTTGGATTGCAAAGCATACATGTCAAAATAGTGTTGGTGCACATTCTAGGGATAACTAAACAGCTCTAGAAAAAGAGAAACATAATAGTGAATGCAGACACTAGTAACTCACAGTTATTTCTAATTTAAAAGGCAACTAATAGGTGTAACTAGATTGCTATGATGTCCATTCAAAATGTCCAGTATACAATCAAAAATTACTAAACATGTGAAGAAGCAGGAAAACGTGCCCCAAAATGAAAAAAAGAAAGAAAGAAAGTAGTCAACAGACACAAACTCTGAGATAAACCAGGCAGGGACTGTAAAACAACTATCACAAATACGTCCAAAAACTTAAAAGGAAAAAACGGTCATAATGATTGGTTACGTGGGCAAACTCAGCAGAAAAATGAGGGCCATACAAAACACCACATAGAAATTTTAGAAGAGAAAAGTACATGTAAAATTTTAAAAAGTCACTCGATGGACTTAACTGCAGGCTCAAGACTGCAGAATAAAGGATTGGCAAATGTGAAGAAAGACCAATAGAAAATATCCAATCTGAAGAACAGAGAAAAATGGTGAAAAAACCACACAGAGCCAAGGTGATATGTAGACACTATCAGGGGGCCTAACACTCATGTAAGAGGGATCCCAGAGGAGGAAGAAGAGAGATGGAATGGGACAGGGGGAAAAGGAAAGAAAGTACACCCCCCCTCCAGATCTGTGAAAAAAGCAGCTCAGAGAACTCCATGCAGGATAAATGAAGAGAGAACCAGCCTAAGAACATCACAGTCCAACTAAGATGTCTAAGATAGAGAATCTTAAAAAAACCACTGGGAAGACAGACACATTGCTTTCTGAAGAGCAGTGACATGGGTGACAGGTGACTTCATTTCACACCAAAAACAATAGAGGCCAGGAGACAACTTAGCATCTTAAAAGTTCTGCGAGAGGGAGAAAAAGTCAACCCAGAGTTTTATATCCATCAAAGATATTCTTCCAAATAGGGTGAAATAAAAGCATTTTCATCACAGCCTATCATGAGAGAATCTGCAGGTTTGGACCATAACTCTCCAAATGCCAAAGGAAGCTCTCCCACTGAAGGGAGGACCCAGCAAGTGGAGACCCAGCTCTGCAGGAAGGATGGGGAGCCCAGGAAAGGGCAGGCTCTCGGTGACGCAGGCGCAGAGCAGAGCTCAGGATGCAGTGGGGAGGAGAAGGAGATGACCCTGCAGCGGAGCAAGAAGGGTCCCACATGTGATGGTGCCATGCTCGTCTGCTGCCCCGGGAAGAGGCCACAGACCAAAGCGAGTCTGGGCAGGTGGGGGCAGAGGAGACGGAGAGGGGAACCTGCAGAGACCGCAGTCACATGCCTGTCGCATGCACACGACAGCAGCAGAGACTGAGGCGCAGACGGCTTGTCTGCTTAGACCCCTCCCCTCCTCCCTGGTTACTCCAGGGAAGCGAGAGTAAAAGGCACGTCTCATATTCGACATCCATAGCTATTAATACCTAAAATCTCCTCCCATTTGATATTCTTTATAGTAAAATCAAATAAATCTTGATAGTGCTTGATTCAGACAAGAGTCACCAATGCCTGTGAAGATGAGCGGGTACAATTCTGAGGGATAACAGGGTAGATCCTGCCACAGGTATTGACGCCAACGGGAGCATGGTGATATTTACATGGAGAGACCTGGCCAGTGCCACCCTGGCACGTTACAGACGTCCGCAGCACCTGCAGTGCTGAGGAACGGGGAGCACCCCTGCCCCTTGATGCATGCCCTTCTGCAGTCTTCTTGCCAAAGTGCAAAACTTGCCTCTCAGACAAACTTGAATAAAGGGACACAGTGTAAAATAACTGACCGGCACATGGTAAAAATATCAATATCAATATTAATATTACAAGAGACAAGGAAACACTGAGAACTTGTTCTTAATTAGAGGTGGTTAAGGAGACACGACCACCTAATGTGATGTGCGATCTAGGCTTCATCTTGTCATAGAAAATGTTATCAGGATAACTGGACAAATCCAAATAAATTCTATTGATTAGATATTGGTACCCTATCAATGTTAATTTCGTGATCTCGATAATTGTACTATGATTATGTGGGCGAATGCCTTTGTTTTTGGAAAATACACACCGAAGTTTTTAGGGCTAAAGGGATATCATGTCTGCAACTGCCTCTCAATTGGTTAAGAATAATAAAATAAAATATAAGTGTAAATATAAATATATAGAGAGGTTGGCAGGAAGAATACAGTGTGATAAAATATTGGAGGAATCTGGATGAAGGGTGTACAGGATTCTAATATGATATTCTTACAACTTTTCTGTAAATCTGACATATTGCAAAATAACATGTAGCAATAGAAAACCAAGGCCAACCTAAACCAGTTTCCTAACGGTGGAATTGGTAGAATTCCCATCTTAGGCACCTGCTTCTGCAGCTGGCCCTCGGTATCCACAGGGGACTGGTTCCAGGACCCCTCGTTGACGCCGAAATCCACAGATGCCCAAGTCCCTTGTGGTATTTGTGTATCATCTGTGCGCATCCTCCGGTACACTTTAAATCATCTCTAGATCACTCGTAACACCTAATACAATGTAAGCACTACGTGACTAGTTGCTGGTGCGTGGCAAATTCAAGGCTGCTTTTTGGAAATTTCTGGAATTTTTTTCAAATATTTTTGATCCTCGGTTGGTTAAATCTGCAGATGTGGAACCCACAGATATGGAGGGCCAACCGTGTACAGTAGGAGCTCTGGAACGTTGCTGAGCCCGGGGTCAGAATCAGTGGTAAACTCCAGTCATTTACTGAATTTAGTTTACCAAACAGTTTGCTGTAAAGAGCCCTCAGTCATATATAAAAAACAGAGTTTATGGAATTATCCACAAAATGCTGACAAGGACTTGCATTTTTGGATTCATTCATGACCCATTGAGATGCCTGTCAAGTTCCCCCAGTGGCCGTGGAGTTGGTGTGAGAGGAGTGCTTTCACCCCAAACAGACGCCTGGGCCTCTGTAAACAGGGGAGACGGACAGTCCAGCTCCCGTTTACACTGCCTTTCTCTAAGTGTTCAACGTATATTTGGAGGAAGCCTGGGTGCTGTGTGGAGAGCAGAGACCGCTGTTGCCTTGGCAGTTCTGCTCAGGCCCCAAACTTGCATGCCCTCTGCAGCAGAACAAAACCTCCTTCCTGGACCTGGCTTTTAGAAAGAGCATTGACTGTTATTTGAGCGTCAACCTCTGGAGACCTTGTCCCTCGCCTCCAGCATCTGGTCAGTCAGGATTCGTGCAGATAAGCAGCAGAGCCTAGTGTAGGCAGCAAGTTCGTTCTGAAAGGTGTTGGTCGGATCCGAGGCCTGCCGGGAGAGCTCCAGAGCCAGGCCCTACAGCCTGGGAGACGCTGAGACCATGTCCTCAAGCCGTGGCCGCTGATGTTTGTTTACAGCGCGGCGTCTAGAGACCCCTCTGGCTGCAGCCCCTGCAGCTGCCAGAATAGTGCTGGTTTCCTCTGCTCCCAGCCCTGGTCCGTGTAGGAGGGAGGGCCAGCCTTGGCCCCTGCACCCTCGCCATCCGGCTGGGGAGAAAGCCTTCTTGTCAGCATCTGGGCTTGCGTGCGGGAAGCTGCCTCTGCGTTCTGCCAAAAGAAATGTCTAAACACAGGAAGGCAAGCAGATATGTGGGCGACAAAAAGACTTAATATTCGCACTGGCATAGACATTTCATCCACAAGTAGCCGTGTGCCGTGCGCAGCCCTGGGAGACACACGTTGGTTTTCCGTGTCGCGCGCTTCCGAGGATGTGGCCTCCCCATGGGCGCGGCCGCCCCAGGAAGGTGTCCAGCGCCTCTGCCCCTTGGTGCGTGCCGCCCAGGGAAGCCCCTTCATTCCGACCCACGAAGGAGAGCAGAGCAGGGACCTCGCGCCGAACGCAGCAGTGCCCGGAGAGCCATCAGGGCCGCTGGATTCCGAGGTGTTTGTGATCAAATATTAATAAATCAGACCCGCTTTAAGGGCTACCATTTAACACGGCGTGTGCCATGAACATTTCAGAACTGTGGTCAAGGGGCCATGAGGAAGCGTTTTCAAGAAGGTGCGGCGTCCGCCAGGTGCCGGAACGCATCCCTCCACACACGCGCCCCGGGCTCCCTGCCCCCCGGGCTGCCTGCGCAGGGCCGTCTGGGTTCACCCGGGGCAGCTGCGAAGCCGGTGCGATTCCCCGATCCGTCCCCAGGCTCGTGTGGGCACCATTAGTGCCCGTTTGTGGCCGCAGCACCTGGGCTAAGCCTCTGAGCTGGGACGCGGGCCCGGCCGCCCAGGGGAGCTCCTCACCGGCCCAGGCGGACGTGGGGCGGCGGGTGGGCACCCCTAGGACACAGGGGCAGGAAAAGCCTGCATCCAGGTCTTCTAAGGAAGCTGGCCTCTGGTGCGACGCATTTCTACGTGTGGGGGGCGGGAAAGTCTCCGTGGCAAGAGAGGTCGGAGCACCGTGAACAAATGTGTTTAGGGAGGGCAGGGGTGCCCCGCGCGGCTGGGACTCCATGTGGCAGGTGTGGAAGAGGGGGCGTTCCACGTGTAAAACGTGACCAGCCTTGGGGCCAACAGTGGCGGCTCTTTGAGCTTGAGCCGGGAAACCGTCTGCAGCTTCATCACAAGAGGAGCAAGCTGAGGCCCAGAGCCTGCAGGAGACGCACCCCCAGTGATGGGGGGCGCCCCCTAGAGAACTGGCATTTGGGTCTCCTGAACCCCAGCCAGGGTCCCCACCAAAGAAGCAGGAAAGAGCAGGGGTGTCAGACAACAGAGTGACTGTGTTACCGACCAGGGTTCTTGACGTTACCCAGTCAATAGAAATTGACTAGAGGCCACACGAGAAACTCAGGCACGGCTTTATTGGGGCTCCTGCTGCAGCCGGGGGGAGTGAGAACAAACAACAGGTTCCCTGGCTTGCTCGCTCCCCCGCGCAGAGGGGCGAGCTTGTTCCTTGTATGGGGTGAGGGTAGGGGTGTGTCCAGGGGGGCAGGGGAGTGGCTTAGGTGTCCTGCCCACCCCTCTGGTGGTGGTGCGTGCAGGGGGCGTGCTCGGCTCCCTGCCTTTGCTCCAGACACCCTGTTTCTGCTCCAGGCTCTTCAAAAGTGGCAGTTGGGGTTTTTTTGTCTCCTTGTATCTTTGGGGTTTAGAATTTGCCCCAGCTGCTCATGCGTGCAGTCATTTTTAGTCGCCTACAGTTTCTTTGTACTTTGCTGCTCAAGGAGAGGTGTGTCCAGGTGCAAGCATTGCAACACTACAGCAAAGAGTCCCAAGTCCCAGCTTGTCTCAGTTGGAGCAGACGGGCCTGGTTATGGGGCTGAACGAGGTGCAGCAGGAAACGTGGGGTGGAAGGAAGGCTTTTGCTCGCTTGTAACCTTCAGCAAGCCACCTGTGTCCCTGGGTCTCGGTTTTCCTGTCTCTAGGCAGCTGTGTTGGGTCACTTCCTCCTGCTTCACATTATGGGACACTCTGGGGAAGCTGAACTGTGAACACTGACTGGGCCTTGTTCTCCTCTGCAGGCAGAGCATGTGGATGGTGGATGGATGGATGGATGGATGGATGGTGGGTGGATGGTGGGTGGATGGATGGATGGATGGATGGATGGATGGATGGATGGATGGTGGGTGGATGGATGGATGGATGGATGGATGGATGGATGGTGGGTGGATGGATGGATGGATGGATGGAAGGATGGATGGATGGATGATGGGTAAATAGACATGGAGATAATAGATGGTAGACATACAGATGCAAAGATAGATGTAATAAATAAATGTAAATCAAATCCATTCATTTGTGTCACAGATGTACTGAATAGCTTAATAATTCTGCCCCAATACGCCATAATTATAGTGCATACACTGAAAATTATGACAAAAGTACAAAATATGTTTTGTGAGGAAATAATCCTCTCATCCCTGGGAGAAGAGGTTTTATAATTACTCGGAGTAAGAGAAGTCTGATGAAGAATGCTTTGAATAGCTGCCCTTTTTTCCTCTACAGTTTCCTTTTTTTAATATCAATTCAGTTTTTCCTGATTCTTTTTTTTTTAGCATCTTTATTGGAGTATAATTGCTTTACAGTGGTGTGTTAGTTTCTGCTGTATAACAAAGTGAATCAGCTATACATATACATATATCCCCATATCTCCTCCCTCTTGCGTCTCCCTCCCACCCTCCCAGTCCCACCCCTCTAGGTGGTCACAGAGCACCGAGCTGCTCTCCCTGTGCTATGCGGCTGCTTCTTTTAATTTAGGGCGAGATGGTTAGGTGCCCCTCTAGGTGGTCACAGAGCACCGAGCTGCTCTCCCTGTGCTGTGCGCTGCTCCTTTTACTTTAGGGCGGGTCGGTTAGGTGCCAGCTTTCTGTGGCCTCCACGCAGGAGCTTGCCAGAAATGCAGGATCTCCTGAGTCAGAATCTGCATTTTAACAAGATCCCAGGTGGCCCCTATGCACATAACAGCTCGAGAAGCACCACCCAGGGTGTCTCATGGTTCCCACTTGCCTCCCAGGGGGCAGTCACACCCCAGCCCCCAGCCACAGAGACGGAGCCCGTCCAGCAGCTCCAGAGTGGAGCCCAGGCTGGCCTGAGTGGTGCAGGGGCCGTCAGGAGCAGAACCCATCGCTGGCTGCTCTGACAGCAGCGTCGGGCGCAGCAGACACAGGCATTTAGCCTTTCAGGATCCAGAAGATCCTGGGAGAGATTTAGCCCAGTAAAGTGAGATCTGACCCACAGGGCCCTACATCCTGACGGCACATCAACGTTTGCATTTGCCCTTTTGAACTTCGGCTACAATGTCTTCATCACCTAAAACAGTGAGAATTACACATCTTCGTTAAGTGAAGCTGGGTGAGCTGGAGAGTTGAGTCAGGTGCTGGTGGCTTCCTGCTCCACCCCCAGTGTCCTGATGCAGAGGGCTTCTTACCCCTGGCATCACCCGAGCACACCAGAGGCACCCTCTCCAAGCCTGGGGAGTCTACACTCTGCCTCCTTTTGGGCTCAAGAATGGAAATCGCCATCATGGGGTCAGGGACACCTCTGTTGGCTCTGACTCGGGCCCACACTTGGGGCCTTCATAAGCAGGTCCCTGTGAACGGGGCCCGGAGGCCCTCCCGGGACAGGGGTCCCGGCTCAGAGCCATGCTCAGAAGGAGCCGTTGCCTCGCCCATTGCTGCCCGCCTTGTCGGCTGCAGTGGAAGAGGACGCCTCCGCTCTGAGCCCAGGATTCTTCCTTACCATGCTTCAGCCGAGAGTCCCTCCTGCCGGGGAAAAGGAGGAGGAAAGGGAGGATGTTTCCCACGAGCAGCCCCTGAGGAAGCCCCGTGGATTCCCCAACCCCCTTCGTGCTCTTGTCCTGTCCCTGCGAGGCAGGTCCCCGCTGAGACTGGAAAACACTCAGGACTGTTGGCTGCTCTGAGCCCCCCGCCCCTCCCCGTTTCCAACACAACCTTCGTGATGAGGTTTCCAGACCCCTCCATTCCCGATGGTCCTTCCCTCCACGGGCCACGGGGGCCTTAAGAGGTGCCATCGGAATTGAAAACCAAATGCAGATGGTTTGTCTTAACCTAGAGGCAGTGATCTCACTTTATCCTTTGCCATCCCCTCTCATTGGCCTGACGAGCAGCAGTTCTACCTGTCAGGGCCCTTTGCAGAAGGGATGTGGCCTCTCTGAGTTTCTGGCTTTTTGTCCATTGGTTCAGGGGATGGGATTCAGGTCCTCCGAGGTCTGCCTTTGCCCCAAACAATGTGCACAGACTTCAGAGCTTGGTTCTGGCCTCAGTTTGGACCAGCTGGCACATGGGGAAGATGTGGACGATGCTCTTTGCGTTTCCAGCTAAGAGTGGGTGCATGTCCCACTCTCCGCCTCCTCTGAAGAACCGGCTGGCCTCCCCCGGGACTTCCTGGCGGCGGGTCCAGCCCCTGTCGCGCCCCGCCCCCCCGGACACGCCCAGCTGGCCTTTTCTCCGGGCGCAGGCATCACAGCAGTGGATCGCCAGCTGCGCCCACCACACCCACGCTGGCTCGTAGGAAGGTTCCTGGGGGCGTATCTGATTTTTACAGCTTGGGGTTAGAAGCATTTCCCAGTGGAACTGCTCTGAGGCTGCGCTCTGCAGAGTGTGGGGTAAAGCTGAAAAACCCAGAGTGATGTTTTATTTATAGACCTGCTTTGAAACACACACCATTTAGGCTAAACTTTATGTGAAGCCCCGGTGACAAATAAACGTGTCCATCTGAGTCAACAGTCTCTGGGGTCTTTATTAACATTGCTTTAAGGAGAGAGGAATTTTTTAACTGCCAGTGAGCGGAAGCCACGGAGATGGCTGGGCCCGGGGCCGGTCGATACTGCTGGCGTCACTCGTAATAGATATTTTCATTTTGCTCTGAAGCGGAGCAGACAGATGCTCGTAAGCGAGGGGGCTTGTGGATGAGCTGTGTTATTTGTGACTTGGGGAAGCCGTCAGTTGAAATATTGACAGTGTTTTCCCTGCTCAGCTGAGTCCAGTGCTGTGACCACGGGACGTTGGCCTCACACGGTTTCGACGGGAAGGACTTAACCTGACACTAACGCTGCCTCCTGGCCCCAGCGAGAGGGGCTCCCAGGGCGAGAGTGACGGGGCGAGGCCACCTCCCGCTGAGACAAGGTCACCCCACCTGAATCAGCACCTGGCTGTGGGCACGGGTCTCACCACCCATGACTCTCTCTGCAACCCTAATTTTGCAGAGTTGGTTGGACGCTCCGCCACTGGCCTCTCGGGCTGCAGGACTGTGGCCCGGACGTCTGTTTTCTTCTTTGCTGCAGGCCAGCACGTGCGAGGGCCCCGGGGCGCAGGGCGAGGCGCCAGCCAGAGCTCAGCCTTCTGTGTGGCGCCTCTCCCCTCTGCCCAGTCCCCTGGTTTTAAAGAATTAAAAATCCCATATTTGAGATGTTAGACACAGAACACCAGTCAGTTGAGTTGGAAAATAACAATCACTCTTCAAAATTCTCTTAACTTTCCTCGGCGGTGATCATCTCTGGAGGAGAGGATGCCCTTTTCCTGAAGTTCTTAAGACACTGAGCATCTGCCCAGGGCCATCTACGCTTCAGACGAAAGCAGCTGACTCCCCACTTTGCTTTCAGAGCAGTTGTCCGTTCACAGAAAGACGGTCGAAAGCGGAGAGAGTTCCCTGTATGAACGTGTTTGCCCTCCCTCCCCACAGCGTCCCTGTTGCCAACACCTGGCTCCGGCTGTACATAGGTTGCCTTGAGGAGCCACTATTTACACGTGATTATCGACTGAAGCCCCCAGTTTACGTCAGGGTCGCTCCTGGTGCTGCACGTTCTGTGGGTTTTGACGAGTGTGTGGCGTCATGTCTCCACTATTATGGGATTGTGTAAAGTAGTTTCACTGCCCTACAAATCCTCTGTGCCCCACCTATTCACCCTCCCCTTCTCCCCTAACCTCTGGCCACCACTGATCTTTGCACCGTCTCCATAGTTTTGTCCTCTCCAGAGTGTCATGTAGCTGGAATCATACGGTGTGTGGCCTCTTCAGACTGGCTTCTTTCACTTAGCAGTGTGCCTCTAAGGTTCCTCCATGCCTTTTCATGGCTTGATAGCTCATTAATTTTTAGCGCTGAATACTATTCCATTGTCTGGATGGGCCGCAGTTTATTTGTCCCTTCCTCTTCTGATGGACATCTTGGTTGCTTCCAAGTTTTAGCAATTATGAATAAAGCTGCCATAAACATCCACATGCAGGTTTTGTGTGTGGACATAGTTTTCAGCTCCTTTTTGTAAATATCAAGGAGCCCGATCATATGGTAAGGTTATGTTTAGTTTTGTAATTAACTGCCAAACTGTCTTCCAAAGTGGCTGCACTGTTTTGCATTCCCACCAGCAATGAGAGTTCCTGTTGCTTCACATCCTCGCCAGCATTTGGTGTTGTCAGTGTTTAAATTTTGGCCATTCCAATAGGTATGTAGTGGTATCTCATTGTTTTAATTTGCGTTTCCCTGATGACATATGATGTGGAGCATCTTTTCATACATGCTTACTTACCATCTGTGTATCTTCTTTGCTGAGGTGCCTGTTCAGTTCTTTTGCCCACTTTTTAAAAAAAAGTATTTACTTGGCTGTGCCTGGTCTTAGTTGCGGCACCTGGGATCTTTGTTGTGGCATGCGGGATCTTTACTTGCAGCATGTGGGATCAAGTTCCCTGACAAGGGATTGAACCAGGGCCCCCTGCTTGGGGAGTGCAGAGTCTTTGCCACTGAACCACCAGGGAAGTTCCTGCCCACTTTTAATTGGGTTGTTTGTTTTCCTACTGTTGTGTTTTAAAAGTCCTCTGTATACATTTTTAATGTATTTGTATGTATTTAGTATATATACACATCCTTCGTCAGATACATCTTTTGAAGTATTTTCTAGCTTGTCTTACCATTGTCTTTTGCAGAGCAGAAGTCTCTAATTGCAACAAGTTCCCATTTATAGATTGTGTTTTTCATGCTGTGTCTAAAAAGTCATCCCCAAGCCCCAGATCACCTAGATTTTCTCCTCTGTTATCTTCTGGAAGTTATTTAGTTTTGCAATTTACATTTTCATCTAATTTTGGATTAACTTCTGTGCGAGGTGTGGGGTCTGTGCCCAGATCCACCCGCTGCTTGTGGACGGCGGCTGCCCCAGCACCACCTGTTAGGCGCTGGCCTCCCACTGCGAGCTGCCGTGGCCGCTTTGTCAGAGGTCAGTCAGCCCCGCCTGTGCAGCTCTGACTTACAAACGTAGGGAGGAGATGGACCTTTCACTCACGAGCTTCTGGAGTGTCAGCACCTGCACCCTGTGTCCACAACGTCACACTGAAAGGGAAGAAGAAACAGGCAGGGCCATTAGCTCTCAAGCCACGGGCCACAGTGCTGGAGGCGAGCTCCCCGGCTGCCCTCGGCTGTCAGCGCTTCCCTGTCATGGAGGTTCTGGCCCTGACTGCTCACTTCACGGGCCTCCGTGCTGGCCACAGCCCTGTGAGGGGCTGACCAGGGGTCATTCACTCCTTGGAGTCTCAGAGGTGTTACTGAACCAAACTTGGGTCCGTTCACCTGTGCGCAGTAAAGCCAGTCTACTGACCCCAGGTTGTGGTGGAGGAAAGCACAGCGTCTATTGCAGGCGCCAAGCAAGGAGTCCAGGCAGCTAGTACTTAAGAGACCTAAACTCCCTGAAGGCTTTCAGGGAAAGGTTTTTAAACACAGCGTGAGGGAGAGGGTTGCAGGGTGTGTGATCAGCTCATGGACGTTCTTCTGATTGACTGGTGGTGAGGTAATCGGGGGTCAACATCCCTAACTTTCTGGTTCCAGCCGGTCTGGGGTCTACGTGCTTGTGGGCAGCATGCATTCAACTTCTTCTACCTGGTGGGGGTTTCAGTATCTGCAAAACAGCTCAAAGGACACGGCTCAGAATAGTATCTTGAGGAGGAACCAAAGGTCCTTGACTTTGTTCAATGGCTAAACTATTATTATTTTGTCCTGCTTGACTGTTTTCCTTTCTTTCTGCATTTCCTCACTTCTCTGATTAAATCTATTCTTTGACTAAAGTTTTTCTGCAGACAAAAGGCAGGCGGAGGACAGGGGTAGAGGGTCTGTTCTGGGAAGTCCCCATAGGGTCCTGCTCGGTTACAAAGCCAATTTGCTTCCTCACAGTCTGGGCCTCATTCTTTTCCTGAAGGAAATTTCTTCGACAGTCTTTTCTATTTCTTCATAGTTTCCCTCTTCACACTTTGCCAGTTTAGTAATTTGTATTTTCTTTATTCATAATTCGATTCCTTAAGAGTTCCAAATTTTTATACACTAAGCAGTATCATTAGCTTGTAACTCTTAAATTTCCACTGTATCTGTGTTTCCTTTTTCATTATTAATTTTTGGTAATTTTTGGATGAGAGGTATCTTATATTTCCCCATATTAGACTTCTAGTAAGAGTTTTTGTGGGTTTTTCCCCCTGAAATCAAGCTCTTGGATTTATTCATCAATCCTGTTTCCCTTGTATGGTTTATTAATTTATATTTTTATTACTTATTTCTATTTCTTCCCTCAAGTTTTAACTATTTTACTTTTGACTCCTTAATTCAAATGCCTGGTTTGCTGTGTTCATTATTTCTTATGTGACAGTGAAAGCATGGTGCTCCACACCCACCATGATGGGGGCGCTCTGGCACCTCCACCGTTCAGATTAATAGAGTTCTCACATCATTATTTTCTAAGTATTCTGTAATCACAGTTTAGATTTATTCTCTAACCTAAGAATTATTGAAGAGTGTACTTTTCAATGCCCAACTGATTGGAGAGTTTTATTTTCTGTTGTTCTTAATTTCTAATTTTATTAGGTTATGATGAGAGATGCAATTTGTATGATTTTTACTCTTTGGAAATTGTGAAGGCCTTCTCTGAGGCCCAGTATCTGATCAGTTATGACGTTGTTTCTAGACCATGGAGTCTGACCAATTGCTACCGAATTATCTTTATTAATTAGGTTAAGACTCTCTATATGTCCCCCACGTGGGTTAGGGAGACTAGTTTCAAATCTGGCCTGTCATTTACCAGCTGTGTGACGTGACTTGCCCTGTAAACCTCAGGCCTCCTCGTCAGTGCCCTGGGGCAGCGGAAGGCATTTGCCCCAGAGACAACCGTGAGGGTGTGTTGTGCATGCAAAGTGCTGGGCTGGGCTCCCAGGACAGGACGACGTAAATAGTCGGCAAGGGCTTCTGTCTCCTGAGCCTGAGAGGCATGTCTACTCTTCTTTATTAATTTCAATGTTTTGTTTTATTTCTTGGCACATGCTGGTTCATGAATACTATAACTTCATTTTGGATTTCTTTTTTGTTTGTTTTTGGGTGGGGGTGTTGCCTTTTTTCTCCATTTTATTATTTTTTTAACATCTTTATTGGAGTATAATTGCTTTACAATGTTGTGTTAGTTTCTGCTGTATAACAAAGTGGATCAGCTATACGTATGCATATATCCCCATATATCACCTCCCTCTTGCGTATCCCTCCCACCCTCCCTATCCCACCCCTGTAGGTCGTCACACAGCACCAAGCTGATCTGCCTGTGCAATGCAGCTGCTTCCCACTAGCTCTTTTACATTTCGTAGTGTATATATGTCAAGGCTACTCTCTCACTTCGTCTCAGCTTACCCTTCCCCCTCCCCGTGTCCTCACATCCATTCTCTACATCTGCGTCTTTATTGCTGTTCTGCCCCTACATTCCTCAGAACCTTTTTTTTTTTTTTTTAGATTCCATATATATGTGTTAGTATACGGTATTTGTTTTTCTCTTTCTGACTTACTTCACTCTGTATGACAGACTCTAGGTCCATCCACCTCACTACAAATAGTTCAATTTCATTTCTTTTTATGGCTGAGTAATATTCCATCGTATATATGTGCCACATCTTCTTTATCCCTTCATCTGTTGATGGACGATTAGGTTGCTTCCATGTTCTGGCTATTGTAAATAGTGCTGCAATGAACATTGTGGTACATGCCTCTTTTTGAATTATGGTTTTCTCAGGGTGTATGCCCAGTAGAGTGATTGCCAGGTCATATGGTAGTTCTATTTTTAATATTCTAAGGAACCTCCATACTGTTCTCCGTAGTGGCTGTATCAATTTACATTCCCACCAACAGTGCAGGAGGGTTCCCTTTTCTCCACACCTTCTCCAGAATTTATTGTTTGTAGATTTTTTAATGATGGCCATTCTGACTGATGTGAGGTGATGCCTCATTGTAGTTTTGATTTGCATTTCTCTTAATGATTAGTGATGTTGAGCATTCTTTCATGTGATTGTTGGCAACCTGTATATCTTCTTTGGAGAAATGTCTGTTTAGGTCTTCTGCCCATTTTTGGATTGGGTTATTTGTTTTTTTGATATTGTGCTGCATGAGCTGCTTGTATATTTTGGAGGTTAATCCTTTGTCAGTTACTTCATTTGCAAATATTTTCTCCCATTCTGAGGGTTATCTTTTCATCTTGTTTATGGTTTCCTTTACTGTGCAAAAGCTGTTAAGTTTCATTACATCCCCTTTATTTTTGTTTTTATTTCCATTACTCTAGGAGGAAGGTCAAAAAGGATCTTGCTGTGTTTTATGTCATAGCTTGTTCTGCCTATGTTTTCCTCAAAGAGTTTTATAGTGTCCAGCCTTACATTTCGGTCTTTAATCCATTTTGAGTTTATTTTTGTACATGGTGTTAGGGAGTGTTCTAATTTCATTCTTTTACATGTAGCTGTCCGGTTTTCCCAGCACCACTTATTCAAGAAGCTGTCTTTACTCCATTGTATATTCTTGCCTCCTTTATCAAAGATAAGGTCGTGGGTTTATCTCTGGGCTTTCTATCCTGTTCCATTGATCTATATTTCTATTTTTGTGCCAGTACCATACTGTCTTGATTACTGTAGCTTTGTAGTATAGTCTGAAGTCAGGGTGCCTGATTCCTCCAGCTCCCTTTTTCTTTCTCAAGATTGCATTGGCTATTTGGGGTCTTCTGTGTTTCCATACAAATTGTGAAATTTTTTGTTCGTTCTGTGAAAATTGCCATTAGTAGTTTAATAGGGATTGCATTGAATCTGTAGATTGCTTTGGGTAGTATAGTCATTTTCACAATGTTGATTCTTCCAATCCAAGAACATGGTATATCTATCCATCTGTTTGTATTATCTTTAATTTCTTTCATCAGTGTTTTATAGTTTTCTGCGTACAGGTCTTTTGTCTCCTTAGGTAGGTTTATTCCTAGGTATTTTATTCTTTCTGTTGCAGTGGTTAATGGGAGTGTTTCCTTAATTTCTCTTTCAGATTTTTCATCATTAGTGTATAGGAATGCAAGAGATTTCTGTGCATTAATTTTGTATCCTGCTACTTTACCAAATTCATTGATTAGCTCTAGTAGTTTTCTGGTAGCATCTGTAGGATTCTTTCTATATAGTGTCATTTCCTCTAAAAACAGTGACAGTTTTACTTCTTCTTTTCTGATTTAGATTCCTTTTATTTCTTTTTCTTCTCTGATTGCTGAGGCTAAAACTTCCAAAACTATATTGAATAATAGCAGTGAGAGTGGGCAACCTTGTCTTGTTCCTGATCTTAGAGGAAGTGGTTTCAGTTTTTCACCATTGAGAACAGTGTTTGCTGTGGGTTTGTCATATATGGCCTTTATTATGTTGAGGTAGGTGCCCTGTATATGCACTTTCTGGAGAGTTTTTATCATAGATGGGTGTTGAATTTTGTCAGAAGCTTTTTCTGCATCTATTTAGATTATCATATGGTTTTTATCCTTCAGTTTGTTAATATGGTGTATCACATTGATTGATTTGCATATATTGAAGAATCCTTGCATTCCTCAGATTAACCCCACTTGATCATGGTGTATGAGCCTTTTAATGTGCTGTTGGATTCTGTTTGCTAGTATTTTGTTGAGGATTTTTGCATCTATGTTCATCAGTGATATTGGCCTGTAGTTTTCTTTTTTTGTGACCTCTTTGTCTGGTTTTGGTATCAGGGTGACGGTGGCCTCGTAGAATGAGTTTGGGAGTGTTCCTCTCTCTACTATATTTTGGAAGAGTTTGAGAAGGATAAATGTTAGCTCTTCTCTAAATGTGTGACAGAATTCGTCTGTGAAGCCATCTGGTCCTGGGCTTTTGTTTGTTGGAAGATTTTTAATCACAGTTTCAATTTCAGTGCTTGTGATTGGTCTGTTTATATTTTCTATTTCTTCCTGGTTCAGTCTCGGAAGGCTGTGCTTTTCTAAGAATTTGTCCATTTCTTCCAGGTTGTCCATTTTATTGGCATATAGTTGCTTGTAGTAATCTCTGATGATCCTTTGTATTTCTGCAGTGTCAGGTGTTACTTCTCCTTTTTCATTTCTAATTCTGTTGATTTGAGTCTTCTCCCTTTTTTTCTTGATGAGTCTTGCTAATAGTTTATCAATTTTGTTTATCTTCTCAAAGAACCAGCTTTTAGTTTTATTGATCTTTGCTATTGTTTCCTTCATTTCTTTTTCATTTATTTCTGATCTGATCTTTATGATTTCTTTCCTTCTGCTAAGTTTGGGGGTTTTTTGTTCTTCTTTTTCTGATTGCTTTAGGTGAAGATTAGGTTGTTTATTTGAGATTTTTCTTGTTTTCTGAGGTAGGATTGTATTGCTATAAACTTCTCTCTTAGAACTGCTTTTGCTGCATCCCATAGGTTTTGGGTCATCATGTTTTCATTGTCATTTGTTTCTAGGTATTTTTTGATTTTGTCTTTGATTTCTTCAGTGATCTCTTGGTTATTTAGTAGTGTATTGTTTAGCCTCCATGTGTTTGTATTTTTTTACAGTTTTTTTCCTGTAATTGATATCTAGTCTCATAGCATTGTGGTCGGAAAAGATACTTGATAGGATTTCTTGATAGAATTTCTAGTTTTCTTAAATTTACCAAGGCTTGATTTGTGACCCAAGATATGATCTATCCTGGAGGATGTTCCATGAGAACTGGAGAAGAAATTGTATTCTGTTGTTTTTAGATGGAATGTCCTATAAATATCAATTAAGTCCATCTTGTTTAATGTGTCATTTAAAGCTTGTGTTTCCTTATTTATTTTCATTTTGGATGATCTGTCCATTGGTGAAAGTAGGGTGTTAAAGTCCCCTACTAATATTGTGTTACTGTTGATTTCCCCTTTTATGGCTGTTAGCATTTGCCTTATGTATTGAGGTGTTCCTATTTTGGGTGCATAAATATTTACAATTGTTATATCTTCTTCTTGGATTGATCCCTTGATCATTATGTAGTGTCCTTTTTTGTCTCTTGTAATAGTCTTTATTTTAAAGTCTATTTTGTCTGATATGAGAATTGCTACTCCAGCTTTCTTTTGATTTCCATTTGAATGGAATATCTTTTTCCATACCCTTACTTTCAGTCTGTATGTGTCCCTAGGTCTGAAGTGGGTCTCTTGTAGACAGCATATATACAGGTTTTGTTTTTGTATCCATTCCGCCAGTCTGTGTCTTTTGGTTGGAACATTTAATCCATTTACATTTAAGGTAATTATCGCTATGTATGTTCCTATTACCATTTTCTTAATTGTTTTGGGTTTGTTATTGTAGGTGTTTTCCTTCTTTTGAGTTTCCTGCCTAGAGAAGTTCCTTTAGCATTTGTTGTAAAGCTGGTTTGGTGGTGCTGAATTCTCTTAACTTTTTCATGTCTGTAAAGGTTTTAATTTCTCTGTCGAATCTGAATGAGATCCTTGCTGGGTAGAGTAATCTTGGTTGCAGGTTTTTCCCTTTCATCCCTTTAAATATGTCCTGCCACTCCCTTCTTGCCTGCAGAGTTTCTGCTGAGAGATCAGCTGTTAACCTTATGGGGATTCCCTTGTATGTTATTTGTTGTTTTCCTCTGGCTGCTTTTAATATTTTTTCTTTGTATTTAATTTTTGATAGTTTGACTACTATGTGTCTTGGGATGTTTCTCCTTGGATTTATCCTGTATGGGACTCTCTGTGCTTCCTGGACTTGATTGACTATTTCCTTTCCCATATTAGGGAAGTTTTCAACTATAATCTCTTCAAATATTTTCTCAGACCCTTTCTTTTCCTCTTCTTCTTCTGGGACCCCTATAATTTGAATGTTGGTGCGTTTAATGTTGTCCCAGAGGTCTCTGAGACTGTCCTCAATTCTTTTCATTCTTTTTTATTTATTTTTTTTTTTTGTGGCCTCTCCCGTGGCAGAGCACAGGCTCCGGACGCGCAGGCTCAGCGGCCATGGCTCATGGGCCCAGCCGCTCCGCGGCATGTGGGATCTTCCCGGGCCAGGGCACGAACCTGTGTACCCTGCATCGGCAGGCGGACTCTCAACCACTGCGCCACCAGGGAAGCCCCCATTCTTTTTTCTTTATTCTGCTCTGCAGTAGTTATTTCCACTATTTTATCTTCCAGGTCACTTATCCATTCTTCTGCCTCAGTTATTCTGCTATTGATTCCTTCCAGAGAATTTTGAATTTCATTTATTGTGTTGTTCATCATTGTTTGCTCATTAGTTCTTCTTGGTCCTTGTTAAACGTTTCTTGTATTTTCTCCATTCTGTTTCCAAGATTTTGCATCATCTTTACTATCATTACTCTGAATTATTTTTCAGGTAGTCTGCCTATTTCCTCTTCATTTGTTTGGTCTGGTGGGTTTTTACTTTGCTCCTTCATCTGCTGCATATTTCTGTCTTCTTAGTTTGTTTAACTTACTGTGTTTGGGGTCTCCTTTTCGTGGGCTGCAGGTTCGTAGTTTTTGGTGTCTGTCCCCAGTTGGTAAGTTTGGTTCAATGGCTTGTGTAGGCTTCCTGGTGGAGGGAACTGGTGCCTATATCCTGGTGGGTGGGGCTGGATCTTGTCTTTCTGGTGAGCAGGGCTGCATCCGGTGGTGTGTTTTGGTGTGTCTGTGAACTTAGTATGATTTAGGCAGCCTCTCTGCTAATGGGTGGGGTTGTGTTCCTGTCTTGCTAGTTGTTTGGCATGGGATGTCCAGCACTGTAGCTTGCTGGCCGTTGGGTGGAGTTGGGTCTTAGCGTTTAGACAGAGATCTCTGGGAGAGCCCTCGCTGATTGATATTACGTGGGGCCGGGAGGTCTCTGGTGGTCCAGTGTCCTGAACTCGGCTCTCCCACCTCAGAGGCTGAGGCCTGACACCAGGCCAGAGCATCAAGACCCTATTAGCCACACGGCTCACAAGAAAAGGGAGGAAAAAAAGAAAAAAAATAATAATAAATAAAATAAAATAATTAAAATTAAAAATTTTTTTAATTACTAAAACAAGAAAATAAAAAGATAATTTAAAAAAAAGAGAGTAACCAAACCAGTAAACAAATCTACCAATGATAATAAACTCAAAATACTAAACTAAGATAAACATAAAACCAGAAACAAATTAGATGCAGAAGGCAATCCCCAAGTCTACAGTTGCTCCCAAAGTCCACCACCTCAATTTTGGGATGACTCGTTGTCTATTCAGGTATTCCACAGATGCAGGTACATCAAGTTGATTGTGGAGCTTTAATCCGCTGCTTCTGAGGCTTCCGGGAGAGATTTCCCTTTCTCGTCTTTGTTCTCACAGCTCCCGGGGCTCAGCTTTGGATTTGGCCCCGCCTCTGTGTGTAGGTCGCCGGAGGGCGTCTGTTCTTCACTCAGACAGGACGGGGTTAAAGGAGCCGCTGATTCAGGGTCTCTGGCTCACTCAGGCCAGGGAGAGGGAGGGGCACGGATGCGGGGCGGGCCTGCGGCGGCAGAGGCCAGCGTGACGTTGCACCAGCCTGAGGCACGCCATGCGTTCTCCCGGGGAAGTTGTCCCTGGATCCCGGGACCCGGGATCCTGGCAGTGGCGGGCTGCACAGGCTCCGTGGAAGAGGGGTGTGGATAGTGACCTGTGCTCACACACAGGCTTCTTGGGGGCGGCAGCAGCAGCCTTAGCGTCTCATGCCCGTCTCTGGGGTCCGCACTGATAGCTGTAGCTTGCGCCCATCTCTGGAGCTCGTTTAGGCCGTGCTCTGAATCTCCTCTCCTTGTGCACCCCGAAACAATGGTCTCTTGCTTCTTAGGCAGGTCCAGACTTTCTCCCGGACTCCCTCCCGGCTAGCTGTGGTGCACTAGCCCACTTCAGCCTGTGTTCATGCAGCCAACCCCAGTCCTCTCCCTGGGATGTGACCTCCAAAGCCCGAGCCTCAGCTCCCAGCCCCACCTGCCCCCGCGGGTGAGCAGACAAGCCTCTCGGGCTGGTGAGTGCTATTCGGCCCTGATCCTCTGTGTGGGAATCTCTCCGCTTTGCCCTCCGCACCCCTGTTGCTGCGCTCTCCTCGTGGCTCTGAAGCTTCCCCCCCGCCACCCCCCATCTCCGCCAGTGAAGGGGCTTCCAGTGTGTGGAAACCTTTCCTCCTTCACAGCTTCCTCCCAGAGGGTCAGGTCCCATCCCTATTCTTTTGTCTTTGTTTTTCCTTTTGCCCTACCCAGGTACATGGGGAATGTCTTGCCTTTTGGGAAGTCTGAGGTCCTCTGCCAGCACTCAGTAGGTGTTCTGTAGGCGTTGTTCCACGTGTAGTTGTATTTTTGATGTATTTGTGGGGAGGAAGGTGATTTCCACATCTCACTCCTCCGCCATCTTGAAGGTCCCCCCAGATTTGTTTTAACATTAATATGCAATTACCTTATTTATTTCACTAAAAAAAATATTGTACATTATCTTGATGTTAATGCCATGACCACTCCTTCATTTCTGTTTATATGTACCTCATGTTTTCCTGTGCTTTCAATTTTTAATCTTTCTGAACTGCTGTGTTATAGATGTGTTTTCTGTAGGTAACATATAGTTTGGCCTGAGAGAATTTGTCCTAATAGTATAATTTAACCTATTTACATGTGTTGTCGTAATGATACATATTTTTATTTATCATCTTGTTTTATGCTTTCCACTTGCTATGCTTCCCTCCTGTTTCTTCTGTTGTCTGTCTTCTGCCGTGTAGATCGTGTCAGTTTTATATTGTTCTCAGGTGAGTTGCAGTTGATCTTCACTATTTTATGTTCCTCAGACTTTTCAAAAACAATTTGATCTGCATATTTCTAATGATCAGCTTCAGGAATTAAACTAATTATCTCCCCTTAAGAGGGCATTGAGGACATCTGACACCCATATTTTATAACATGGAGGCCTGGTTAACTTCATGGTCACCCTAGCAAAAGCATGCCTTTACCAGTATCCATACTAATAGCTAAAAAAAAAATAATAATAAGTATAAGAAAACTCAGAACCTAAAACTGCAACAGTGTGTCTGGAAGAAGGCTCTTGTAGGGGCAGGTTGAAGGCCTTATGGCTGCGAATCATCAGAAAATGTGTTGACGAGGAATGTGGCTGTTTAGATACCTTTTAATAAAAACAGCTTTGTCAGATTTCACTGAAATTTGCTTCAGGAAAGCCAATTACACAGTGAAATTGGTGGAAAATCTTATTATTATGAGTTCCTAGCCCTTGCTGTACCTGCTTACTTTAATGTCTAGAGATAAACGATAAGACGCATTTCCATCTCTCCTAAGCACCAGGGTCCCTCCCTCCCCCGTCACTTTTATTGAACTAGCAGTTCGCCAGGATCCATGCATGGAAAATTGCTGAAGATAAACACCGTATTTTAAATTCCTCCAGGCAACCAGGCAGACTGGAAAAAATCATTGGAACAAATTGAAAACTGAAATGTTGATATCAGATATTAAATTAATATAAGTGAGATTGAAACAATATCTAATTAAAATAATTTGAAAAATGAGTTGGAAATTGAAGCTGACATAGCTTTTACCAGCTTGTCATTGTTGTCACGTTGCGGTGAAGCTCTGTCCTCACCGAAGCCCAGCCCGCTCTCGGGAGACTTCACAGGACACCGGGCAGATAAAAGCCTCCTATATTCACTCAGTCAGGGCTGGAAGACAAGGCCTGAAGGACCTTTCTGGGGACCGTGCGTCGGGGGTCTGACACACTGGCCTCTGTTTCCAAGGGAGGATGGCAGACGTGCATTTCTGCATTTGAGGCTGGACGAGTTCAGTGCTTCGCTTCACACAGGCAGTAAGGAGAGAAAGGGCAGGTTTGGAAGGCAGAGTGCTGAGGCCGCTCCCCGCTGCAGGGACCCCACGAGCGGGCAGGATGTGTGGCCCGGGGGTGCGCGGGGCGTCGCGCTCTGGTGCCAAGTGAGGGCTCCAAGGACGGGGTACCACGCCGCTCTCCGGATGCAGACAGGGCAGCACCTGGTGTGTCTTTCCTGCTCCTCTCACAGCCGCTTTGGGACCGTCCGCGCATCTCTGCTTATGAACCAAAGATGACGGGAGGGGAGCCGTTTGTGGCGTTGAAACGCGCACTTCTTCGTGATCCCAGGCGTCCTGAAGCGGAAGATGGCCTGGAGTCTGGACGCCTGCCTGTAGCGCCTACAGCCACACCGAGGGCCTCGGGGAGGAAGCGCGCGTCCACCTGTCTGTGAGCCGGGGCGCTCCGGGGTGTGCCTCAGCCCCAGGCTGCTCCCTGGGGCCGAGGCATCGGACACAGAGTCTGCATGACCCTGCCAGTTGTGGGTGGAGGGACGTTGACTGGACTCTGGGCACGCCAAGGGGAGGGGTTACTGATATGCTCCGTCTCACAATCCAAACAGGGGTTCCTGCAGCAGATTGCACACAAACGTTGAATAATCTGACGATTTTATAGCCACATTTACATACAGGTACAGAAAACTGCTGATCATTTGATGTCTTATGCACCTCATATGTATCATTCCCCGAGGTTTTGCTCAAACTCACTTAAGCCTGGAGCAGTGGAGGATGGGGTGGGGACTGCCCAGAGGATGGCTGGGGTTTCCCTGCTTCACCAGTGCACTGAGAGAACTAGATACTGGGACTGATCATCATTCAGAAAACAAGCAAAAATGCCAGAATATGAAGATAAAAAGAGACAGTTTTAAACATATTAGGTATCTGGCAACATTGAAATCCTTAGAGATCCCAGTTAAGTGAAAGCAGGAGCCTGGGACGTAAGGGAGAGTAATGTGGACCTTTATCTTGAGGGTAGTTTCCAAACCAGGTGAACTTGAACTTTAACATTCATGACCCCATAGACTGTGGAGGACAGGAGGAAGACCCAGGGTGGGACTAACACAGCGAGGCTGGTGAGGACCCACCACAAGCAGCCAGGGCTGCCTCCAAACCACAGGGAGTGACAGCAACCCCTGACTGCCCCATTTGACCCTGAGGATGGGAACTGCCTGTTTCCCGAGTTGTCACCGGGTATGGGGCTGGCACTGGGCACTTGCAGCCCCACAGGAGTGTGCCGTCCACCTGCACACCCCCTGGTGGCCCCAAACCCCAAGCTCGCAATTCAGTTTAAACTGGTCCCAAGTTGACAGGGATTCCAGAAGCCTGGAAGAAGGAAATGCAAATCCTTTGAAGAATCCTCCATTTTCTCTGTCCTCGAAGGATTCCCACAGTTAAAATCCCGAGAAATAGGAATTTCAGAACATGCTGGAGAATAAGGCACCATGAGAAAGGTCACCTGAAAGCATGGACAAAATGAAACCTCAGACACTGACTAGTAGACATGGAACGTGAATTCAAGAATCGTGGTCTGTTTAGAGGAATACAAACAAGAGAGAGAAAAAATATGACCTAAAAATGTCATATTAAAAATGACCATTTTTGTCTTAAAAATGAACAAAAATACTTTTTAAAAGAATACAATTTTTTAAATGAAAGATACAATTATAGACATTTTAAACTCAGGAGGTGTGTTTAATGACAGATTAAATCTAGTTGAAGAGGGAATTAGTGAACTAAAAGATAGAACTGAATAAATTATCCAGGATGCAGCCTAGAGAGAGAGAAAGAAATGGAAAATATGAAAAGAAAAAAGGTAAGTATTCCTAGAACACAAAGGAAGATAATCTTTTATACACTTACTAGGAGTTCCAGAAGAAAGCAGAAAGTGGTCAAGCTGTAATGTTTGAAGATATAATGGCTGAAAAAGCCTGTCACTGATGGAAGACACCAGTCCTCAGATTCAAGAAGCCTATTAGAGTGAAAACAATTCCACACGTAGGTTCATAACAGTGACACTGCAAGACACCCAAGACAAAGAGAGGATCTGAACGGCAGCTGAGGAGAAAGACAAGTGATGCAGGAAGGAATGAGAATTTTATTCATGGCTGATTTCTCAGCAGCCAAAATGAAACAGATGAATGGAGAGTAGTGTCTTCCTATTACTGAAGGGAAATTGTTGTCCACCTGGAACTGTACCAAGAGACAGCATCTTTCAAAAATGAGGGCTTAACAGAAAATAAGGTTGAATGATGATACTTTATTTTAAAAAAAACAAAAAGAGTTTGTCACCAAGAGGTTCTCATTTAAGTTAATTCTAAAAGATTTACTACAAGCAAAAGAAAATAACCCCATAAGGAAGACCTTGAGTGCAGAAGGACTAATGAGCAAAGGAAACAGTAAATGTGGGAATGCAGCTAAACAGAGTATACTGTTTGAAATAAAAATGTTTTGTGAGGCCAAAACAAGGGAGGATTGAAATAGTGATCATGAAAGCAATAGTATTTAAACTGAGATCACTTAGGGTCTTTGTAATGTTTAGGAAGAGAGGATAGATCTTTACTAACATGAGCGTTCACTACCTGTGGGTAATATAGTCTGTGGGAAACCACTGAAAAATAGAAATAGAGAATATAACTTTCAAACATAAAGACAACAGAGGATGCTAGAAATAAATTCAAATGTGTCAGAAATCACAATAAATGTAAGTGAACAAAAGTTCCAGTAAAAAGCAGAGATTTACAGACTGGAAAAAAATATATATAGGTATATGTTCTTTTTGAGACATAGGTAAAAGAACACAAAAAGATACATATATATATGTATATAGAGAGAGAGAGAGGGAGAGAATATATATCAAAATGGAAATTTAAAACATATAATCAATAATAATGAATAATAGAAATACTGAAGTATATTTTAATACTTGGGAGTTTGCTTTAAAAGCAGAAACTTGAGAGAAATTTATTGCTTCAACTGTTCATATTAGAAAAGAAACAAGACTTAAATTAATTAAGTTTTTAATTTAAGAGTTAGAAAAAGAACAATGGCATAAACCCAAGTAAAGTGGAAGGAAGGAAATAAAAAAGATAAAAGGAGAACTGACTGAAATAGAGAACAAATATAAAACAGAGAGGATAAGCAAAGCAAAATATTTCTTCTTGGAAAAAACTGATAAAATTGAAAAATCTCTATCATAAATGGTCAAGATAAAAGAGAAAGAAAGCAAAAACTATATTGGGAATTAAAAGTGGAATGTAAATAAAGATGCTTTAGTGTATAAAAGGATAGCAAGAGGGTGAACAATGTTGTGGTAGTTTATTTGAAAATTTAGATAACATAACCAAAATGAAGAAATAGAAAACTTTAATAGTCCTATAACCAAAGAAGAAATTGAATTTATAGGTAAATGTCTTCCCATGAAGAAAACACCAGGCCCACATATTTTATAAGTACACGTTCCTTCTACACATTCAAATAAACCCAGTCTTACACAAAACACCCCTGTCTCCTCAACTCATGAGTTAGGATAACCCTGATACCAAACTCGACAATGACAGTGCAAGGAAGATAAATTAGAGATGGATTTCCTTCAAAAACACAGATACACAAACTAAACCAAATACAAGGAATTAAATCTAGCAATTTATTTTAAAAATACATCATGAACAGTAAGGTCCAATATTAGAAAAATAATGAATGTAATCTACCACATGCATAGATTAAAGAAGAAAAATCGTGGTTATCTGAGTAGATGTCGATAAAAACATTTGCTAAAAGTTAGCATTCATTCATTAAAAAAATGCTTAGTAAAGTAGGATGAGTTTGTTAACTTGATTTTAAAATCCTACAGAAATATCATACTTGATAGTGAAACATTGAAAATATCCCCTTTAGCACCGGAAATCAGACAAAGATATGTGCATCCACTACGTTTATGAAGTGTTCTACGGGAGGGTCCCATCAACTTGCGGTAAAGCAGGAAAAAGAAAGAGAAGGTGGGGTTAGAAAGGAGGAAACAAACCCATTACTTTTTACAGGCAATCTTGTTATTTACTCAGAAACACAAAGGAAAATCCAGATAAATTAGTCAGGTAGTTGAGGGTTGCTATATATGAAATCATGTGCAAAACTCAATTGGATTTCTATACTTTAAAAATTTAGAAAATACAGTTTTTAAAATGATAACTGTTTACCATAGAATGAAAAAGAGGTACCAGGAATAAATATTTTTATATGCAAGACCTTTATGGAGAAAATTATAAAACTTTATTGAAAGATGTGAAAGAAGGCCTTAACACCTGGGAAGATTTACCTGCTCACAGGTTGAGAATAATGATGTTGATTCTCCCAAACCTCCAGATTCAATACAATTTTAACAAAAATCTCAGAAGATTTATTTTTTTATTGTGTTTTATTTTTTATATTTATGTGGAAACTTGACAGACTGATTCTGAAGTGTATTAGAAAATGCAAAGAGCCAGAACCAGCAGGGCACCCCTGCAGGAAAGCAGCGGGGTGAGAGGCTGCCGTGCTGTGATGCAGCAGGTACCAGGTACTGGGGCGTGTGAGACGGGGCGGGTCTGGGTGCACAGAGACTGGGGGACCCCGAGCCCAGGAGGCCCGGAAGTGGGCCCTGTTGTGGAATTGATTGCTGATGGAGCTGGCATTGCAGACTGGAGGGAAGAAGGGCCTTCTCTTTAAATTGTGTGGCAAAAACTAGGTGTCTGCTTAGAAAACGACCTCTCCTCATCCACAAAATCAGCTCCCAGAGGTAGGACTCACCTGTGAAGGGCAAATCTTAAAGCTTTTAGAAGAAAATATACAATGATATCTTTATGACCTTGGGGTAGAGGATAATTTTTTAAACAAGACACCCGAAGTGAAAACCTTAAAGAAAATGATAAACTAGACTGTATTAAAATTAGTATTAAAATTAGGAAATGTGAAATAAGCCAAATGACAAACTGATATAAGGCAGTAACACATGTAGCTGACCAAGTATTCGTGTGCAGAATGTCTCAAGACCCCCTACAAAGCAATAAGAAAAAGACAAACAGCCCAACAGAAAAATGGGCAAAAAACACCACAAAAATTTCATATAAGAGGAAGCATGAATGGTGAACAGACACACAACGTGCTCAACCTGATCAGAAATGGAAGACACACACGTTGAAAGCACCAGGAGATACAATGTAACGGCTACCAAATGGGCAAAAATGTTCATCTACAAACTGGTGAGGGTCTGGAGCAGGGGGAACGCTTGTGAGCTGATGGCAGGCATGTAAATTGGTGAAATCCCCTTGGGACTCTATGTGCTAGCGATTCTACTAGAGAGCATTCTCTCCACCTGCCTGGAGATGGGCAGGGATGCTCACGGCCACACCATTTGAGAGGCAGGTGAAGAAGAAACAGGCCCTTGGTCCCCTGGATTGGACAATTGACTGGAAAAGTCAGTCAGGATGTGTTGAATGTATTCATGCAGCCCGAGAGCAGTGAAAACACACAAACCACAGCCAACGCAAGACCCAGTCGGGCCTCAGAAACGCCAGGGTCAGCGCAAGGTGCAAGTTGGAGGAGGACCTGTTTGACAACGTTTCATCTCATTAAATTCAGACCCAGCAAAAGCAAACACTGTGCCCATGTGTGAGACAAAGTCTGCAGAAAGGGAAACCGTCACCCCAGAATTCAGAGGAGTCACTACGTCTGATGGGGAGGACTAAGTAGGGCCATGATGGATGCTGCGAGTATCAGGTGCGACCGAAACGCCGCATTTCTTTTGCAGAGGGTGGGTTAGTAACTGGGCGTTTGCTGTCTTATTATTCTTTATAACCAATATATATTTTATAAAATGTCTAATCTTTAATTAAATACCGATATAAAATATTGATATTTTTGAATTACAAATTAACAAAACAATATTTCTAACAGTCAAGAGAATGTCCCGTCCCCATGAGTCGGCAAGGGAGATGCTTTCCAGGAACCTGTGACACACATGTAAACATGTGGTGTATTTCATACGGACGTAAACCAATACGCATTTATTTTATCTCTTTATCAACAATGTCGCTCTTTTCTCTCTCAGCACAGGGAGCCTTGGGTGATGTGGAAACGAGCCCTTCTGCATCGTGTAAATCTGTCAGGTGGCGTCTCCTCAAAACAGAAACCCTTTTAGGAAGCCAGAGGGCGCTGCGGCCCCTGATGGGGAGGTGCCTGGAGGCCCGTCTCTGGTGCCAGGCCTCACCGCGGGCACAGGGACACAATGATGCAGGCTCTTTGGGGACGGCCAGCTCCGCCCCCTTTGGAGACCAGACTGAAGGTGCAGAGGAAGCTGCTGTAACTTCCGTCTGCAACACTCCCCCACCCTCCTCCTTCCCTCCCTGGGAACGAAGCCTTAAGTGCTGTCTCTGGTTCTGGTATATTCGTGTCAGGGAAGCAGTTATGCTCCGGGATTATTTTAATTCTCTCTGACAGTTAGCAAAATCAAATCCCCAAATATCGTGGCAGCACGCTACTGTAGGTGACTCAACGTAAAGTGATAGACAGAGGACACCTCCCGGGGCCGTGCTGTCACGGGCGGGGCTGCAATCACAAGAGCCACCAAGCGCCCTCCTGCGGCCGCTCAGCCGGGTCTGGACAGCCAGTCCCGCGCGGTCTGCGTCACACTCGGGCAGTGGGTGCCGCGTGGGAAGCGGGAAGCCTGAGCCGAGGAGCCTGAGGGCGTCTGCACTGCGTGCAAGCTTGAGCCAGAGCTCACAGCGGGGGCGGGGGGCGGGGATGGGAGACCCTCCGTCGTGAGCATGCTCCGTCCAGTAGGCATCCTCGGACTTCTTTGGGTCGACGCTTTATTCAAACACTGGAACTGTGGGTGTGGAAAAGCTCCCCCCAACACACACACCTATGTGTGATGGTGATAACCTGGTGATTCATGGTCCTGGTAAGAGTAACAGGGCAGAAAACACCAGTAGGGCCTGAGTTCGCTTGTTCGCTCTACGCATCGCGTCCCGGTTCCCCCGAGCACTTCCTGTGTGCTGACGCTGTCCTAAGCCTGGGCCCACCTTGCCTCCCGGGAATGTCCTGTCTGTTGAGCTACGTTCGCGCACATTCTGTTGTCTGGGGATAATGGCTCTAGGGAAAAAAGTAAAGCTGGCCAGGGAGCGGAGGACCACACGGGTGAGGGGCAATTTGATACTGGGTGGAAATAAGGTGACTTTAAACCAAGACGTGGAGGAGGCGAGTCATGTGGACCCAGGGGCCCCGGGAGCAAACGGCAAGTGCAAAGGCCCTGCGGCAGGAGCGCCCCTCCCCACCCCTGGGAATGCTCAGGCTGGATGGGGCACCGCAGCGGTGGTCAGGGGTGCCCGCAGGGCAGCGCCACCTGGGCGTGAAGACCTTGCACCTGTGACAGGAACCTGAGACTTGACCGTGAGTGAGGGGTGCCCCCAGGAGAGGATGATGTGATCAACTCGCGTTGTCACGGGGCCACCGGGCTGCCTGCTGGGAATCAGCTGCCCCAGTGCTGGGGACCCAGGCCAAGCACAAACCAAGGCCCCGCACTGGGTTTCTAATAGTGAAAAGTCTGCATCAGGCTAACGAGCTGTTGACATTCTACCTTTATACTTGGAAAATATATATTCATAGTGAAAAAATGTTTAAATATGCATAAAGCTATGGGTTTTGCTCTATGGGTTTTGCAGCCAAATATAAAAGACAGCTGGATTGAATTATTATCTTGCATGTTTGGGTATTGTCTTAGTGAGTTAGCAGAATTTGGGTGGGTAATGAGTTAAAGCATACACAATCCCTAAATTATAGCGCATTTATTTATAAATGTATTTTCTTCCCATTGTTTCACAAAATCACTGATAATATTGTTTAAAGAACATTTTCATAAAATCTGTGCATTTAGACAGAAATGATCCAGCTGTACACAGTATATAAAATGTGAAAGTATTTTCATCAGAAATATAAAATACATATGAAGTTGCAAATTAAATTTATATGCCTTCAAAAAGGCATTTAAAAAAAAGTCTAAATGAACTATTATCGTTATAAAAACAAAATATAATTAATAAACAGCAAAGCTTTAAATCTAAAGTATTTAAATAAAGCCGAGTTTTTTATTCTATTTTTTGAACATGTAATCGAATTGTAGTTATTTTTATAAAAATAAAGTACGTGCAGTTTAGCTTCAATGTGCATCTGGTTGCCAACGCAATGATCCAGGAGCACAATTCGTGGCGTCCCATCCAGACTGACATACCGGAGACGGGTAACTAACAGGTGTCATTCCAGGAGCAACATGCTTTCCCGCTGCTGCAGGTACTGGGACGGTCCGTGGAAACTTGAGGAACAGCAAACCGAGATGCAGGGAAACTCGAGAGTTGGGCATGCAGCCCCGCTGGGAAACGGGGCCTCTTCGGGCACGAATCCTTTGCTTTCTGGCTGAGAGGCAGGTTTGACAAGTTAATTAATTTGTGTCTCCTCTCCCCCGGCCCCCCGCCCTGCACTCCTTCCTGCCCTGCCGTTCAGACCCTCCTCGGCCCTCCTCAGCTCAAAACCCTCGCGGCGTTAGGTGGCAGCAGCGTGTTTCCCAGAGGACACGAGGGCGTGCAGCTCAGCCAGGGTGGCCCTGTCGATGACGGGCTCAGCACCTCCGCTCGGGTCCTGCTGGGGCCCCGTCCCCTCACCCTGCAGGTCTGCAGGGCACAAGCTGCCAGGGCCCCTGGGGTATGTGCCTCAGTGCGGCCAAGCCCGAAGCGGGGGCTCGGCCCGGTTCCTTCCACCTGTCCTCGGGCCAGTGTCAGGCAGCTCACCTCTGGTCCTGGGAGGACCGCTGCTCACGTGGCCGCCTGCTCTGAAACACCCCCTTGGCCCTGAGAGAAAAAAAGGGAGGTGCGGGCAAGATTGCCCAGAGCGCCGATGAGGGGGCCAGGCAACTGGAGCGTCGGGGTCAGCCTTCTCTCAAGCCTGCTCCCCTTCCCAGGACTGAGTTCATTCAGCCTGACAGGTTCCGAGCAGTGGGAGTCTGTACGGGAGGGTCGAGTCACTTCCCGGGCTGGTGACCGGAGGCCGTGCGATTTCAATAAGGCTGATCCCAGGGCGTGGGGGACAGGGGGTCCAGTCAGTGGCCCCCGAACGGTCTAGACTGTCCACTTCTGCAGACGCCTCTGGGTGGGACCAGGTGCAGAGCAGATGCATGTGTCTCAGGGTGGAAATACGCAGGGGATGCAGATCGGTAACCCCAGGAGCAGTGCTTTTGGCTGTGCCAGAAGCCGGCTCCACCCTTTCCCCAAGGACACCAGCCCCCTGGTGTCTGCCCACCTCCTGCAACCCCGCTCCCCGCCCTCGGGCTTTCTAATGGGCCACGGCTGTTAAGTTGTCCCTGTAGCAATTTAGATCACAGAAGAGACTTCTGCACACCCTTTCAGGTTAAAATCACAAGGATAAAGAAAGAGGCAAAATTATTCCACTGTAGCTACGTGTTTAAATTATATGGAATGCTGCATAAATTGTCAAGTGCAAAGAATTATTCTGATAAATTAAAATACTAATTAAATAGGCTACTGCAGAATCTTGAGAACATTGTAGGGTTCTGCTCCTCCAGCTAATTTGCATATCCTTCATCTAGTGAATTTAATTTTAAAGGACTTCTTTTTGTGTTTGGAAACCCTTTTTGTCTCCTGCGAAGATAAGAATGGGCTTTATGCATTGTTCTCGGCTTTATTAAAGCAGCTCCTCCTGGGGTCTCTCAGTCCTGGCCTGCTGGTGGCTCACGCCCACCAGCTCTGGGTCTGCATTTGGCCATGAAAATAACTTGGAGCCAACATTCGACAGAACATGTAGCCACAGCAAAGCTTTTCTTTTCCTCTCAAAGGCCTCAGCAAAGCCTGAAAAAGTGGCAGTGAGTTTCACACCCCGGTGGAGGGTGATGCTGCAGTTAAACGTGTTTCTAGAGAGGAGTGGTTGCTGGCCGGGAGGGGAGCATGGGGGCTGGTGCCCGTGAACCAAGTCTGAATGCCTGATGGAGGTCACGGCGTACATCTGGGTGAGGGATACCACGTACGAACGTATGAGATCCAGTCCCACTGAGCAGAAGGGATGGGTGAGAGGAAGTCCATGCAGCTGTGCAGGGAAGTCTCAGAGGAAATATACACAGTGGTGAATGTGTAAGAATGATGCTGGGGAAGATTCCGGAATGGCCTGAGAGTTACAAAATGTGCTCAAGACTACTGGGTTTGTTGCTCTTTTAGGTCAATTTGAGCTAAAATAAATAAATATAGATAAACAAACAAAAAAACCCCAAAGGGCTGTGCTTAAGATAAATTGTGTACCTTTCACACATGCTGGAAAAAAGGCACCATTACAGTGTCTCTGGCTACCATCCCCACCAATGAGAAATTTCAGAGAACGAAAAACTTAAATACAGAGCGAGACAGGCTTTGTTGAAAAGGACTTGATGCCCAAGACTGAGAAGTTCACAAAAGAGCACGAAACCACGAGCAGTGGGTTGAAGTCCCACGGACGCGCGTGTGCCAGCCACCAAGGGGACTTGCAGGTGTGACTGGAAACCGCATCAGCCGTCTCTGCGGGCATTTCTCAGCTGAGGGCAGGAAGATGGGGGCCCTGGGTGGGTTCTCGGAGGACCCCAGCTCCAGGCAGGTCCTCGGGGCACTGTCACTCTCTGGACTAGGATGGAGGTGGACTAGAGGTGGATGCAAAGGTGGCATGATTCACGGTTCTGGCTCGAGTTGTTAGGAGGTGCCACGGCCTCAGGAGGCTCCCATGGGCATCACAGCAGAGGCTCCTCGTGTAAAGAGCCCCTGGTGGGGACAGCCTCAGCGAGATGCAGAGGCTCATGCCGTCCTTGGAAAATACAAGGAAACGTGGACAAAGTGGGGTTTTGGGGGCAGATTCACCACTTGCTGAACAACAGCCGCTATAGAACAGAACCTGTGGGTTAATGTGAAGCTGAACAGTGGTGACCAGTCCTCCCCGCAGGGTGCTGCTCCTGGGTCTGCCCTGGTTGTGTGTGTGTGCGCGTGTGTGTGCCCGTGTGTGAGCGCCCACGCGTGCAGTTATTTGGAGGAGGTCCACTTTGGGGAGGGGTGGTTAACACCCTGCGTCATGTGAGGAACATAATAGGATCGGAGGATGGAGCAGAGCGGGGACAGACGTGACATCCTGACCCAGGTGACAGTGATGGGCCGCCTGCCCCACCTGATCTATCACACCTGCGGAACAGGTGACACTCCTGGGACTCCCGTAGCGGTTAATGGAACGACCGGGAAGACAGCGATCCCTCGTGCTGATGCTGGAGGGACGAGGTCACGTCCGGGCCGCTTTCCAGTGGATCCCAGACGCTCCGACTGCCCGCAGGACGCACCTCCAGCACGTCCGTCCCATCCATCCCAGGGTTTTCGTTTCTCAGGGACAATTCCGTGGAGTGCTGTGTCAGTTCTCAGTGACAAACCCTTAATGGACGCAACCCCTTGTCAGCACGAGTCTGGGTCCCTGGGCTCCCTGGCTGGACCCTCAGGCAGGGGACGTGGACCCTGAGAGGCGGTCAGCCCGGAGGGTCCGCAGTGGCCGCACTTGGGGACGGGTCACCATGAGGGTGAAATGACATCACTTTCCAAGGCGACGCCCGTGGTTTTCCGAGGATGGTGCCGCCATCAGGAACGTTGCTCAGGCTCCGGGGTGACCTTCCAAGCACATGATGCCCCTTCTAGACGTTTCTGCTTTGTCGGAGGTGCCCGTGGGAAATTTTCTGGTAGAAACGAGGACGCGTGTCTTTCCTCCACAGCCTTTGAGGCCATGAGCTGAGGTCGGTCTATAGTGGGCCCCGTTCCCACGATGGTGGCCGGAACAGCCCGACTGCAGACGTGTTCAGATGCGGGGAAACACGCATTGTAGAATCGAGGAAACGTGACATGTTAAGACCTAGACTTTGGGTAGAAACAAAGTACTGTACAGATGGGGCTGGAGCCAGCTGGACTGGTTACTGGAGCTCGTCTTTACTTTTTCAGGAATTTTTTGAGCCGGTTATTAAACACAGCCATTATGAAAAATTAAGTTTTACACACTTGCAGTTAATTACGTTAAAGACAAGAGGCCTCGATACCCAGCCAGTCGCCTGTACATTTCACCACTACCGGGCGCTGTGGCTCCCCTCCCCCTCCGCACCCCACTGGGGGCCAGAGCTATGTTCACAGAGGGGAGAGGTCGGGGGCGTGTCTGGCGGGGAAGCGGCTGCCAGGGCCTGGGGCGAGGAGCCAGCCCGGACCCTGGACTGGCCTGTGGCAGTGGTGCTTGGGGGACACAGGGAAGCTGTGCTGAGACTGACTCTCCCGCCACGTGTGGAACGGGGACAGGGCCCAGGCACAGAACCTTCTGCACAGCGTCGGGAGCAGGCATGGGTCTTCGGGCAGCGAGCAAGGCCCACAGTCACCTCGGGGCTCCGTGGGCTTGTGCAGGACACAGTCAGGACCTGTCCCTTGTCCCTCAGGCCCGTCCCCGCAGCCGTCACACTGCCCGCCCGGTTGGGGACCCATGGCGGCCGAGCCTCAGGTGTCTCCACCTGGCCTTCCCAGCAGCTTTGCTGACCCCTGGACTGGGTCATCTGCATCTTACTGCCCGGCTGGTTTGTTCCTTCCTGAGCCTGGAATGCCTGTCGCTTCTCGGCAGCAATGGTGGAGCACTTTAATTTCCATCTTTACTTTGTGCTTTGTGTCCCTCAGCCTATTAAAGACTCACTATTATCCCCAAGGAGCCTGTCATTCAGCAAAATGCCTCCTTTGTTCACAGGGGAACATGAAAATCAATTGCTTTATACTCTTATCTCTTAAGAATATTCTCCTCCATTCAAGGTTTACCTTTGGGCCACTGGCCCTCCCTGCCCCTCGGCACCCCCCAGCTTAGAGGCTCTTAAAGTGCTGGCGCTCTATCTAACCCCAGGTTGGCGTCTGCCCCCGCCCCAGTGCTTGCATAATTACCTAAATGTAAGAAATAACGTTGGTTTGTTCAAAGGAAAACTTTCTGCCAGACGATGAGAGAGCCCCAGAGGCAGGGGAGGCAGGCCATAGCAGGATCTGGTTTGTATCCCTCTGAAAGATATAATTTCGTTACCCAAGACTAACGTAGGTGTTTTACAATAAGAGGTGAAAGTAATTGCTATTTTCTTGCTATCTCGTTCTGCATTAATCACAGTTGCAATGCACTCTTCCTTCTTAGGGTTTGCAATAAAATCTATTTTTTTCTGGGTTTCATTTCCAAAATGACAGGGGCTTTATCCGAAAGAATACTTCTACAGAATCGTAAGCCAAGGTCGATTGCTTTGTGACACACTTCCTCTCCAAGAGGTGGGGACCGCGGGTTTGACGTGCTGGCATCGGGATTAACTGGGCTTCCTCTCCGGCTGCTAATTGTTTCCAGGGCTCAATCCGCTTGGTCTGACACGGAGGGTAATTTATTCTCGGAGAGTCTTCCTCGCTCTAAGTCAGGAGCAAACTTGGATGAGGGTTGATTGTGGTGGAGGCAAATTATTATAGGATATTCTCCTGGGGCAGGAGTAAGAGGGGTACAGCAGCTCCCAGGACTCACGGAACGAAGGCGCCGTTCAGTCTTGCCTGTTAGCGAGTCTATCTTGTGAACGCGGAATGCTTGTGAATGGAACCCAGTTCCCAATGATTATACACTTGTAACCATCATATCGTTCGAAAGTAAAGCCCTACAGTTTGCAAAGCAGGTCTGCCCACCATTTCTCAACCAGTCTTCACAAGGATACTGTGAATTTCCTATGGACGTTCTGTGGGCAAAGCTGGAGGGACTTGCGTCCTGGTCCTACATCTGCCGGCCCCTCGGTGGGGAGCCCCCTGCCCCGGTTTCTGCCCCAGGCTTGTCCACAGCACCCGTTAAAACGGCGATCTGGCAGTGACTATGGAAGTGTCTGCAGAGGGAGACGCTCAGGGTGTCTGGAGAACGCTTGCCTCTCAAAGCTGACCGCTTACTTCTTAATTTCCCCTAACAGTTGACAACAAGGACCAACTGGAAAAAATGTCTGGACTGAGAGTTCTTCAGACCGGAGTCGGCTCGGTGAGTAGCTGCGGGCAGTGTGGCCCGGGCGGCCTGGCAGGCTCGGGCTGGGGGCAGAGGTCAGTCGGCACCAGGTGGGGGGCTGTGGTAGCGGCGGCCCCGGCGTCTGGGCCGGGTTAGTCCTCCCGTCCCGTCGACAGAAGTGCTGACGTGCCATGCCAGGCTCGCCTGACACTGTTTGGTTGCCTTTGAAATCGTGATTCGGTGTCTCCCCAAGAAAAAGCGGTCATGGCTAAGAAAACATTGGATGCTTCAGAAACGTGTACTTCCTCCTTCAGACGATTCTCAGTTGCTGAGTCTATATAGCAAGAGAAGTTGCTCTTTCCTCTGGGTCTGGTGGGCACACTTTCGTCTTCCTTGCTAAAGACGCGTATGGGGTGGGGTATGAGAGGAGGACTGCTGATAAATTTAATGACCCTCAGAGGTGTCGTGTCCCAACGTCGCTGCGCTGGCCTCAGAAGCAGGTACTTGACCAAACTCTCCATCAGCAATTAGAGCCGCTGGCACTCAGCCCCAGGCCCTGGCGGACGCCTGAGCCCCATATCGTGGGCAATTGATGAGTTATACGCACAACGGCGGACGCGACTCCTCTCGGGGGTGGCTGTCTGTGCTCGCACGTCTGAAATCGCAGATGTCACGGCACCCGCCGTGACAGTAATTAACTATTAAGGGCACTTACTTACGATGCTCCTCGCCCAGGGCGGAGATGCCCCCACAGAGCCACTCCAAGGCCAGCCGCTGTCTTTGGGGGAGGCTCCGCTCGGCCGGCACGGTCCCGGCTCTTGAAATAAGAACTTGTTTAGTGGCTGGTCCTCCGCAGACGGAGCCTCCAGCTCTGCAGGCAGTGGGCGGGCGCCTCGCCGGGGGCGCCTCGCAGGGGGCGCTGGCCTTGAAGTCACCGTGTTCCCGGCACGCGGCGGGCAGCTCGGTGACCGCAGACTCATCCGAGCGTGGGGCCGGGTTGATGAGGCTTTGACAGCTGAGGACATCCTGGTCTTTTCTCCCGAAACTCACAGTAACTTTGGCGGCCAGGGATGGGGAGGGCGGCGCTGGGAGTCTGTGGGTCCCTAAGACCATCTGTACCACATGGGGTGCAGTGACTACTGGCGGGAAGGGCCAGAGGGCTTGGAGGATCCGGGCCCGCGACAGAAGGTTCTGACCCTCAGCCCCTCCCCTCCCCCTCGTCCCTTGGCCTCTGCAGGTGTCCCTCCTTCAGGAGCAGCCCTGGTGCCCAGCGGCCGGGGGCAAGTCCAGACTGAGTCGGGTTGGGGCCCTTGGTGTTCTGGGGTCAGAGGACGCTCAGGCGCTGGGCCTAATCCTAACCCTAACCCCTCCCTGTGCAGGGGGCAGGGAGTGTGTTCCATAGAGGCGGGCTGGGCCGCCCTGGAGCAGGGGGCAGGCAGGGCCAGGGGGGCAAGGTGCAGAGCCGGGGGCTGGGAGGTGCAGAGCCGGGGGCTGGGAGGTGCCTGGAGCCGCCCGGTCCTCCGCCCGCCCCGTGGTTGTGGTTCCTGGGCAGCGGGGAGGGTGGAGGCGGTGTGTTAGGACTTTGCAGACTCATCTCACTAGAGGTCACAGGCACAGATCCCAGAGGATGCTCACCGCCCATCACCCTCCTCGCGCCTAGCAGGCAGCGCCCAGCGCACACACACACGGCTGCCCCATCTGTGACCTGCCGCCTGCATCCCTGCACGGAGACCCGCGCCTCCCTCGGCGAGCCCACACCCCCTCCCTCCGGGCACGGTGCCCCCCATGGCCTCCTTCCTGTCCTCTCGTCCCCTCTCCTGCGTCGCCACTGCTCCGTCTCCCTGGCCCCATCCGGTCAGCACACAGATATGCTCCAGTGTTTTCTGATTCACTAAAGTGAGAGCTCCCGGGACGCTGGTCTCACCACGTCAGCGCTTTTGCCTCCCACTGGCTCCCCGTCTCCTTCAACACAAAACTACCCTCACGTGTGTCTGTATCCCTCGTGCGGACACATGAGCACCTGCTTGCTCCTGACACCCGGCCAGGCCTGGTCCCCACTGTCCACTGGACGGTCCACCGTCTGCAGCCCCAGAACCTCAGCTGTCGGCCCATCTGCAGTGGTCACTGTCCTGAGCGTTGCTGACTCACCTTCTGAAGCCCGGCTGCTCTGAGCGCCTCTTTCTGTGGGATCTGCGTCTCCCTGAGGCCATGGGCTTTATATTGTTTGTATGGTGATGACCCCAGAGTCTACCTGCAGCCGGTCCCATTCGCTGTGTTCCAGGCATGCACAGCCGCCGGCCCCTGCCTTTCTGTCCTTGGAGACCTGTGACGCGTTCCCCGAGCCTGGGCAAAGCAGGGCTCTTAATGTCCCGCCACCACCTGGCTCTGCCGCAGCTCCTCGGCTCAGTAGTGGAAGCTGGTGACGTGCTGTCCAGGAACTGGGAGCCTGAGTTGCTCTCGGCTTGTCTGTGAAGATGACAACCTAACTTCAGAGGGACATCCTCTGCCTGTTCCAGGTGCCCGTCTCACATGGGGGCAGGCGGTCCCACCTAGACTGGGGGCGGGAGGTGGGGGGTGGGCACAGGGCAGAGCAGAACCCCCGCTGCACCATTCCTGCATTTTCATCGAGTCTGATCCGCTTCCTCTCTGGTCCCCAAGTGGCCAGAGCCTGACCTCACCCTCCCTGGGGGCAGAAAATGGCCACCTCCCAGACCATTTATTGGTACTTCATTCACCGATGGAAACGTGGGTGAGAGGCTTTTCCACCCTAGTTCTCCCTGAGCCGCCTTTGCCTTCTTAGGGCCCCAGGGGTTTCCTTGGTCCACACAGACCAGCTCTCCAGTCTCCTGTCCTCTTCCACGTGGCAGTTTTCCATTTCAAAAGGCAGTTTTGCTGTCACTTTTGAAGTTGTCTGGGGTCATTCTGGTGGGTTCTCAAGCCCAGAACCCACATTCCATGCAGCTTTGCCTGACCAGTCTCCAGTCTGGATGGAGGGAAGGAGCGTTTGTATATTTGGAGTGAGTTTTGGATCGTGAAAACGGGAGCAGAGATATTTTTAAAAAGCTAACAATACTTCCTTTTCTAATTTCAATTGCCTCCTGCAGTACTGAGCCTGATTTTGATGCTTCTGGTTTTCTTTGGAACGTATTTGATATGAATGTCTCTGCTAATTCCTGACTCTGGGAAGTAAAGCAGACTTTGATTCCTCGAAATCTAACAGCATTTACCGAATGTCTCCCTGGTGCTTGTGATTCAACATGTGATGACAGATAGCGGAATTAAAACCTTTTAAGCCAAATGGAAATATCTCAAAACAAAATTTAAAGGAAAGGAACAGGCTACAGTAGACACACACGTTCCTGATAGATGGGTAGTATTTTGACGTGTTTCAAAATCTAATTTCTGATATCTTGAAAGTATTCACATTTTTTCAGATGAATAAAGTCATGTTTCTTCCAAAGGGAGATTATGATATTACCAAGAAAAACTCAAATATTTGGAAGAAAAATAGATGATTGTCCCCAGGCGAGCATTTCCATGAGTGTGGCTTCCAAGGTGTATCTGAAATAAGTCGTAACTTCCTAAGTTCTCGATAGTGTGATAAACACAGTATGATTGACGATTAACCTGCCCACGTTTCAGCAGGAGTCTCAGTGCAGCCGCGGGAGGCTCGGGGCTTCAACAGGGAAACCCAGAAGCAGCGCGTTCCCGGTGCAGACGCCCCGCTCAGCCCCGGATGGGCTGCCTCCCAGGCAAAGTCAGGCAGGAGGGGACAGGCCTCCATGCAGGTTCTGGAAGAGAGAGGAGGAGGTTTTCCTGGACCCGTTGAGGGTCCTCGGCTCCAAAAGGTAAACTGATGAAGACAGAAAACAGGAGCGAAGCAGCACCTTTATTTAATCTGAGTTTCATGGGACACGTAAGGGGGTGAAGCCTGCAGACGTGGGTAGACCGGCCGCCTTCTGATGGGTTGGTGGGGAGGGCCGGGGGGCGTGGGGACCCGAGGTGGGTCTGCAGCAAACCGGGTACAGGGCGGGCACAGCTCCCACGAGGGTCTCGGGCCTGCTTCGGGGAGAAGGGGGTGGACAAGGTTGGAGACACCTTCGGCCGAGGTGTCGTGTTTGGGGCAGTGTGTCCTGCACCCACCACTCATGCCGTGGGATGTCAGACCTGGTTTCAGGTACTTCAAAGAGCCCTGGGCTTCCAGAGCTCTGCTGTACGGGGGCGGGAGGCCACGGGGCCCCAGCAAACCGCCGTCCACGCGCTGGTTTAACCCACTGAGCTTCCCTTCCTCAGTCACTGTTTGGGGTCCTGGATAGGATTTTGTCCAAAGAAAGGATTTTTGTAGCCAAGACTGTGTCGATCCCCAGAGCCCCTTGAGAGTCTACGAATCCGTGGTCGTGCTCCTGCCCCCACAAGTCAGTGTGACTTTGTCGTGCGATGTGTGTGTTGGTGGGTGTGTGTGCCTGACAGCCGTCCCATGAGGCCGAGCGGGTGGGACGGGGGTCCGTGATGGATGTCTGAGAAAATGGCTCATTTCCTCTGCAAACCCCACTTCGGCATCGCCTGTCTGCTGGAAGGGATGCTGCTGCTTTAATGAGCGTTACCAAAACCTGAGCCCAGTGGTTTAGGGATTTCTGAGAGCAACTGGGCATCACACATCAGTGGGCAGAGAAATGCAGGCGGGGATGGCCCGAGTCACGGGGACCCTCGGGGCAGCAAGTGTCCAGCCGAGTCCCCGGAGACCCGACCACAGGTCTGGATGGACTCGGGGGAAGAATTGACATCGAGGGCCCTTTGCCAAGGCGTGGAGAAGGCACAGAGTGACCCCACCCCCAGCGAAGACGGTGGGACGCAGCTCCACGTGGTCCTCAGTTTGAGGGGAAGCTGTCACCCCCCACGTGTCGCTTTTCACGCGTGGACGGAGCCGGCACCTGCCTTTAGCACACTTAGTAAACACCAGCAGGTGTGCAGTCGGGACTCACAGGCGATGGGGCACTTGGCTTGCGGGAGCGCGTTGTGGCCGTGTCAGTGGGTGACTGGCTCTCGGGCCTGGGGGGTGGATAAGTTTGCGGTGAGGCGGGAAGCCCCGTGGCAGCTGGGGGCCGGGGGGCGGATGCGTCAGAGGACCCTCCAGTAAGGAGCCTGCGGGTACCTGGTAACATCCCGGCATCCAGTCCGAAGCCTCATCCTTGGAAGTGGTTACAGGGGTACTTACGGGTAGTAGTCTCGGTTCTTTAATAAAATCAAGAGTGCTAACACTTAACCTCAACTCTTAGAAAGCAGCATGACAGTGGGAATCTATTGCTTTAAAAAAACTTACCCTTCAGGCTTCCCTGGTGGCGCAGTGGTTGAGAGTCCACCTGCCGATGCAAGGGACGCGGGTTCGTGCCCGGGTCTGGGAAGATCCCACATGCCGTGGAGCGGCTGGGCCCATGAGCCATGGCCACTGGGCCTGCACGTCCGGAGCCTGTGCTCCGCAACGGGAGGGCCACGACAGTGAGAGGCCCACGTACCGCAAAAAAAACCAAAAAACAAAAAACACTTACCCTTCAGATCAGTAATCATACTCCCAGAATTTTATCTTAAGAGTATCATTCACTAGCTAAGAAAAGGAAAAAACAAAGCTTTGGAAAAACCAAAACTGACCTAAGTATAAAACAGAGGAAGGTAACTAATTATATTATAGTAATCAAATAAACGGACTCAGTCATTTCGCTAAAAATCGTTGTGACACCTCTGAACTTAAGGGCAGCTGTGTAAACTGTCTGTGCCCACAGATCCGGGCTGAAGGACCACGTGCAAATGTGAGGTCAGCTCTAGGACGGGGTTGGTGGGATTATAAGCGAGTTCTCTCCTTTTCCAAAATTTTTGTTAGTACCATTTTTTTTTTTTTTTTTTTTTTTTTGTGGTACGCGGGCCCCTCTCACTGCTGTGGCCTCTCCCGTTGCGGAGCACAGGCTCCGGATGCGCAGGCTCAGTGGCCATGGCTCACGGGCCCAGCTGCTCCGCGGCATGTGGGATCCCCCCGGACCGGGGCATGAACCCGTGTCCCCTGCATCGGCAGGTGTACTCTCAACCACTGCACCACCAGGGAAGCCCCCATTTTTTAACTTTTTATTTTGAAATCATTATAGATTCACTGGAAGTTGCAAAGACCGTATAGAGGTGTCCGTGCACACTTCACCAAGTCTCCCCTGTGGTTACATCCACATAATTCTAGGTCTGGAGTCAAACTGGGAGATGGATATCGGTTCAATGTGTGTGTATAGTTCTTTGTCGTTTTATCTTCAATCCCATTTTTAGTTTTAATAAAGAAAAAACATGCAACCAAAGTAACTGAGCACATACTCGCTTTTAAATAAGTGAGGACACAAGAGGAAACACCACCACGTGTGCGTGGTGTGGCTCCCAGGTGGCTGTAGAGAATGTTTCAAATAACTTGAGTCATCGCATATTTATGAAGACGGTGCTGTGTGTATATGCACAAGCAGGACGCAATAAGTAATTAAAAATATCCTGGGTTCAGATCAAGGCCCATATTTAGAAATTCAGGAGAAAGAGCCCTGGCGTGTGTGGACAGCAGAGGGGCAGGAGAGGCCTGGAGGATCCCACCTGACGCCCCAGGCAGGTGCAGGGCTGTGACAGGTGGAGGATGGGTCTTGTCAGATAGAGACAAAGCCGCGGTCTCAAGAGTGCGTGAAGGAGAAGTCGGTAGCGTTTGCAGTTAAGTATAACGAATAAGACGGAGACGGTGTTGGAGCTGACAGGGTCTCTTGGGTGAGGACTCCGAGGTGAGTTTGAGATGATGCTGGGTGTTCCCAAGTGCGCGCTGGAACCGTAAGGACTCCGGGACTCCTCGGCGGGGCTGCCATCCACCCTCCACCCCGGCGGCTCCCGCACCCCTGCCAGCCTCAGGCCGGCTGCGCCCAGAGAGCAGAAGGTGGACACCAGCGGTCACCTGGGACGAGGGGTGTCCTCAGCCACCGAGGGCCCTGCCCTGTGCCCGTCCACCTGGGCCCTGGCTCCTCAGCATTGTAATTGTGTGCCCATCCCCTTGTTTTATTCAAATCTGTGTTTCTGGACAGAGAACATTGATGTTTTTTCTTCTCAGTGCAAAGTGTGCATCATCCTAAGAGAAGCTTGTTCACTTGTCAGCATTCCTAATTCATGTTTAACAAGGGAAATCTGCATGAAATTGCATTGAAATATTTGCAGCGGCCTGTCCGAAGCTGCCCCGAGGACTCCCCACACGGGCTGAGATGTCGTGATAGGGGTCAGAGTTCAGGGGCAGCCATACGGCCCTTCCATGGTGGCGCATCCCCACCTCTGCTGGCTGGGCCCCCCCGGGGCTCAGCACCCTCTGCCCGATGCAGCGCGAGCCACCGCTGTTCATACCCGTCTCTTATTTCTCAAAAGTGAAGAAAACCACACGCAAATGCGTTCGGTGTAATTAACTGCGCTTGACATATTGGCAAATATGAGTTTATTACAAGCGGCGCCCTTTTCTTCTGAAATGCTACATAAAGCAGCCTGTCACGTGGGCCCGCGGGTGTCTTTTCAGTCCTTTCTGTGGTTAAAGCAGGCGAGGTGCCGTGTGATGAGGCAGTTGCTATAGTGACAGATTCGATTGTTATTCAATATCAAGGTAAATAGTCACGGAAAATGAAATAAGTATCGTCTGCCGGTGGCAGCGGCAGCTCAGGTGTCCCCCACCCCCCCTTTCTGACATTTCAGCCACGTTTATCTAGAAAGTGCGTGATGTGCGTCTCCTTGCCAGGCGTGGCTGTGGTCCGGCTGGGACTGGACAGTCGTCCCCCTAAGACACTGAGGGGCCATCCGTCTCAATAACGTGTGAGCAGCTTCTGCCACGCAGCCGGGTAGCGTGGAAGCAGAAGTTAATTTCCATGTAAAAAGCTGAACTCTGGAGACGCTCGTAAGAGCCCTCGGAATGTAATATTCCAGAAACCCCTTTTCAATCCTCAACCCGTAAGACTCGGAATTGCTTGAAGGAGGGTGAAGAAAACTAGAGGCAGGCACACAGGGCAAACCCCTTCCCACTGCCCAGCTTCCTACAGAGCAGCTCTGTCGAGCCGTCCTGGGCGCCCCACGCGCATCCCCTCCAGGGTACCACCAGGCGGACACACTTCACGTATGGGGAACCAGGCACGGAGGGGTTAAGGTTAAAACGCCCTCCAGGTGGTCACCTCCAGAGCCGGAGCCTCGCCGGCCCTGAAATCAGAGAGTCTTGAGTTCCGCCTTTAGTGAAAGGATCCCAGAGGCGTCTGTCACTTGGAGATGCGTCCACTGGAGGGTCAGCCTCAGAGTTGTCTTCCGGTCTCCTGCCCACAGATGCCTGTCCTCCTGGAAGCCCCACACCAGCTGCCAACGCGTCCTCGGACTCTTGCCCGAGATTCCCGTAGGGGAGGGTTTATCGGGGGTGCGTCACTTTGCAGGAGCTGCAGGAACCCGGGGCTCAGGCCCACCCTAATGACCTCACTGTAACTTGATCCCCTCTGTAAAGGCCGCATCCAGAAGTCCTGGGGGTCAGGACTCCACTTTATCCATCCTGAGGGGGTACGCGGCTCAGCCCGTAGCAGGCCGGCGGTGCCAGCCCTCCTGCCGCGCTGAGGACCGTGCTTTCAGAACCTTCTTCCCGCCCCCCGCCCGGGGATCCCGGAGTCGGGGGATGGGGGAGCTGCTCTGGGTGGATTGCTGAGAAGGTGCGTGTCACCCAGGGCTCCCCCGTCCTCTCCCTCCTGCCCGGCCCCTCCATGGCGTTCCCCAGAGTATGCTGAGTCCCGTGAGTTCAGGTCTGTCTCTCAGCCTGTGAGCTCCGGAGTGAGCCCCATGTGTGTCTCTGTCGCCCGGTGCCTCCTGACACGTGGCAGGAACTCAGTAACCCCTGACTGGGCCAGTGAATCGTGAGCCCTGGGGTGCAGGTGGACGCCCACCCTGGCACACGCCGGTTCATCGTGCTGGCTTCTTCCTGGGTCACTCGACTGCTCTCCTGCTGCTTCGAAGCCTCCCTGAAAGCTGCGTTGCTCTGGAAAAGGTTTCCTCCTGACCCGGGCCCGCTTTCTCTGTCATCCCTGAAATAACAGGGGCCCCCTCTTCTGTGTTGGCCCCAAGGCAGCTGTGGCCCTTCTATCTTTGACTGCAAGCACCCCAGGCCACATCTCCATGGCAACTGACATGAATCCCTCAATTGTTGATTTGAATACTTCCCCTCTGCTTCATCCATGGGTTAAAATAAAAAGGCGGTTTTCACCCATGTGAAATAATTAGTAATCAGTGTAACACAAAATATAATCAAGTGCCAAATTTAAAATAATCTCACGTCGAAACAGATATGCAGCCAGTGCCATGGTGGCGAGCGCGGTAGAGGTGAGTGTGGTTTATCAAGATGGTCCACACGTCTCCTGCAGTGAGAACGGGGCCCACCACACAGGCGTCTCCTTGAAACTGGGTGTACCTGGCACCGGCAAGGCCACTGGTGTTTCACCAGCAGTCAGATGCCTCAACCCGCATCTAAGCAGAGTGGTTACAGGTGGGAAGGGTGGCTGGTGCTGGAACGGTGGCCCCAGGCCGGGGCTCGGTCCTGGGCAGCATCCGGGGAGGTCAGAGGTCCCATGGACCCAGCAGAACCACCACTCCCTTTACCTGGACTCCGGGGCACAGTGCCCTCTCGGTGGCTCCACTCCAGGCCCTGAAATCGGTCCACGAAACCCCACCCTCACTGGGGCCACGAGGTCCTGTGATGTCTCTACATCCCTCCCAAATGGGACCCTATTAATAAGCCTCGGTGCCCGTGTTACCCCATGTCACCACAGGGGTAGCATCTGCAGGACTGGCCTCGTGACCTGCCCTTGTCCTGCAGGGCTGCCCACAACTGGCGGGTGGCCCTCAGCCCTGCGGCCCTGCTGCCCAGACCGGGCCACCGCTGACCTGGGTGTCAGGGTCCCAGGGCTTCTGTAACAAAGCGCCACTAACTGGGGGCTGAAAACAACAGAAATGCATATTCTCTCGCAGTTCTGAGGCCAGATGTCCAGAACCCAGGTGTCAGGGCCAGGCGCCTTCGGGGGGCTCTGGGGGAGGGTCCTTCCTGCCTCTTTCTGCTCCTGGGGCTGCCGCGTCTGCAGCTGCATCCCTCCAGCCTCTGCCCCATCCTCTCACGGCCTCCTGTGCATCTCCTCTTTTGAGGACATGGGTCATGTTGGATTAGGGCCACCCTGCCCCACTGTGACCTCATCTTAACTAGATCGCATCTACAAAGACCCTATTGCCAAGTAAGGCTCCTTCCCAGGACTGTGGGTTGGGAGGTGCACACACCTTTCTGGGAGACACCGTGTGACCCTCAACACCGGAAAATCACAGGTGTCATCCAAGCACCAGGAGCGATTATCAACTGACCTACAGCTGAATCTCTCCTTTTGGGGTTACAGTGACTCGTAAACAGAGTTCGCCTTTCTAGCCACGTGGGTTTCCCGGTTAACAGTCAAGTTTGATTGAATGGCTACTTTGGGTCCCCTCCTCCCCAGGCCCCCTGCACATACACGCACACATGCACACACACCCTCCCCAGACCCCCCCGCCCCCCGTCTGCCATGCGTGAACTATGGTGGACAGATTGGGGCTGAGGAAGGAGAGAGCTAAGGTCCATATCCAGGGCTGGGGCTGTGACTGATCTCGGCTGTCCTGCTAAACTTCACTGGGGGAGAAAGACATGGAAACGGTTCACTTACAGGCCTTTTTGATAATTGCATATTTTCAAGAAAACATGAAAAGTAAATAATTCCTTATTTTTATAAAACTAGCTAATTCTCACTGTATTGTCATATTGTTGTCTTTTTCTCAATATTCTTGGAAGTTGATTCTTTTCATGGCTGAGTAATATTCCATCGTATATATGTGCCACATCTTCTTTATCCATTCATCCGATGATGGGCACTTAGGTTGTTTCCATCTCCGGGCTATTGTAAGTAGAGCTGCAATGAACGTTTTGGTACATGACTCTTTTTGAATTATGGTTTTCTCAGGGTATATGCCCAGTAGTGGGATTGCTGGGTCCTATTGGTAGTTCTATTTGTAGTTTTTTAAGGAACCTCCATACTGTTCTCCAGAGTGGCTGTATCAATTTACATTCCCACCAACAGTGCAAGAGTGTTCCCTTTTCTCCACACCCTCTCCGGCATTTATTGTTTCTAGATTTTTTGATGATGGCCATTCTGACTGGTATGAGGTGATATCTCATTGTAGTTTTGATTTGCATTTCTCTAATGATTAGTGATGTTGAGCATTCTTTCACGTGTTTGTTGGCAATCTGTATGTCTTCTTTGGAGAAATGTCTATTTAGGCCTTCCACCCATTTTTTGATTGGGTTGTTTGTTTTTTGTTATTGAGCTGCATGAGCTGCTTGTAAATTTTGGAAATTAATCCTTTGTCAGTTGCTTCATTTGCAAATATTTTCTTAGTTACACCCCTGAGGCCCATTGACACCTGCTGTACTCCACAAATAGGACGTATTTTTAAACTAGGTGGTAGGTTAACTGCACAGATAAAATTTTCACCTGCAGAGCTCATGAGACAAGTGCAAAACCCTAATTTCCCAACTTCCATATACACTACACCTGCTCGAGCCTGGCAGGGCCCACGGTCACCTCGGGAAGTGCCCTCGGGGGCGGCGGGGGCCCCCAGTCTGGTCTCGGGGTCACAGGTGCATCCTCGGTGCCTCCAGACGTTCCTCCTTCCTGAGCCCTCGGCACCTCCACTCGGGCCCCCGCCGCCAGGCAGGTGACAGCTCGGCACCTGGAGACAAGGCGGGCGGTCCTGCCCCACACGGGGCCCCTCCGGATGCCGAACCTGAACCAGAGCCCTGGGGGACTGTCCTTCCGGCACCTGGACGGCCCTTCCCGTCTGCTGGATGTGCCTTACCGTCACTCATAGGGGACCCTCAGGACAGTGGGCACAGGGGGAGCCCCTCCCTGGGGTGGTGACCCCAAGCTGCTCGGGGAGGGGCAGGGGCACCAACTCTTCATCAGTCTGTCCGCACAGACTTCACCTTTGTTCCTGTGGAACGAACACTCAGAGGCAAGTTGGGCTTCTGTGTGTGCAAACCCTGAACCACAGCTCTTGTTTTCTGAGTGACAGCATAAAGCAAAAAGCAGTGTTTTAAGAGGTAAAAGACCGTGATCGCAGGGGAACACTGCCCACGAGCACGGAGGGGGCGGCCAGGGCTGGGTGTCTCCATGCCACCTGCGCTGGTTTCCCAGGATGGCCTCAGGGAGTCCCACAGTCGAGCCGAAACAGACACCCATCGTCCTGGAGGCTGGGATCTGACACCCAGGCGTCGGCCAGGCAGTCCCTCCTGGGCCTCTCTCCTCGGGCACACTTGCCATCTTCTCCCCATGTCCTCACGTGGCTGTCCCTCTGTGTTTGTCTGTGTCCTGACCTCCTCTTCTTATCAGGACACCAGTCAGTGGATCAGGGCCCACCCATATGCCCTCACCTTACGTTAATTGTCTCCTTAAAAGCTCATCGCCAAATGCGGGCAGATCCTGAGGTCCTGGGGTTAAGGCTTCAGCGTATGAACTGGGGGGACATGGCTCAGTCCTTAACGCTGACCCTAACCCTAGGGTTAGTTACAAAGGATCACGCTTGGACAACTCAGCTTCTAAGAAATATATGTGTCCTGTGCTCTACACCATGCCAGACAATAACTGAAAAACTGAAGAATTCTACATGCCCGTCAGGGACATAAATATAAATAAATAAAATGTAGTGTGTATGGTTAGAAGCATAATGGGATCGTCTTGTCCAAAATCCCATCAAATCCGTGCTTTGACCTGGGACACCAGTCACAGCACCAAAGTAGCAGCTACCACGGGTGTAGATAAACGACTGTCCCCATTGCCGGTGGGCGTTCAGGTGAGAGGGCTGGCGGTCTGGCCGCTGGCCGGGCCCCCAGGGCGGTTTTGCAGGGCAGGTGTGTCTCGGGATGTGAGGACCGGGGTGGGATGCGGACGCTCCCCTCCATAGGACTGAGGGGGCAGTGAAAAATTCTTGACGTTGAGACAATATCAGTTGTGTTGCCATTTTATTTATTTGGCAAAGGGCGTCTGTTTCTTTGGCACATTTTCGTTCGGGTGTGCGGCAGGCAGACTAAAGAATTTGTTGTAGAATTTACCCGGGGGTGTCGGCGGGCTTTGTGATGTAGCCCTTTGGCAGCAGCGTAGAAGGGCCTGCTTGTTAAACTGCTAATTTACAGATCTTCTCTAAGTGAGTGCAAACAAGCTGTGGGCCGCAAAGCCCTGCTAATATACAATGTTCAATTTTTAATTTCCAGTCCATCGTAGATTATGGGAATGAAAAACAATATTTAATCCCTCGTTAACACATGAATAAGCGGAAGCTGTCGTTTTCGACCAGACAATAACGGGATTATCTCAAGAACTGTCAGTTTATGTGAAAACATTATGTTGCCCAAATTTTCATAAAAATTAGCAGTGGATGGTATTCAAGATCAGAGTGATGGAAAGAGGGAAGTCCGCATTCATGGTAATAAATATTCATACTTGTCTGCTCAAGAGATGAAAATCTAATCAAGGGGCTATTGAGGTGCTGGCTTTTTTTTTTTTTTTTAAACCAAGACGTTTCATCTAAATTGGGTTTGATATGGAAATTCGTCTCACTGGAGTCCTCCAGGCCGTGAGCACGCAGGGCTCACGGGGCAGGGTGTCCGCTGGGTCAGGTATGGCCCTGGCACAGGTCGCTGGCGTCCGCCTCCACCTGAGCGATGGCCGTTGCCAACAGCTCACGCCACTCGGCGTGCTCTGCATTTAATGTGTGCAGTGTTCGGGACTCTCCCTCCCTTTTTTAAGGAAAAAACAACATAATTTCATGCCGGTTAACTCCTAGCTACTGCAGGGTTAAAAACCGTCTGTGTCTTTGCTTTTGTTGACAATTACCATAAATCAGAAGACACTCTGCATGAAGCTTAATGAAATATGTATGATTTTAAAAAGAAAAGATGGTGACTGCAGGACGCTGCTTTGTGTGAGTGCTCCTGCGATTTCCTCGAAGGCTGTGCTTTTCCCGACCCGTCAGCAGGCGTCTGCCTGCGAGGACCTGCCGCCGTCCAGTGCCACCTGGTCTTCCGTGCACGTGGCAGGCGAGCGGTGAGCGGTGTCCTCCAGCGCTGGGCCAGCGGTCGGAGCCCTGTGTCAGTCAGGGCTCCCGAGAGAAGCAGCTGGCCATCGATTCTGAGGCTGAAGCCCCCTGTCTCCAGGGTGGAGGCCCAGGGCAGCTGGTGGTGTCAGTTCCGGTCCAGACCCAAAGGCCGGGGCCCGGGGGAGCGAAGGTGCACATCCCAACCCACCTCTGAAGCCAAGACCCCGAGCACCGTGTCCAAGGACGGAAGAAAGTACAAGTGCCCCCAGGCAGATAGCAGAGTCACCTTCCTCAGCCTTCCTGTTCTGTTCAGACCCTCGGCAGACGGGCTGATGCCCCCGCGGTGGTGGGTGACCTACTGATTCACGTGCTAGCCTCTTCCAGAAACACGGGCACGGACACACCCAGCCGCCTGGGAGTCCCTCAGCCCGGCCATGGTGACGCGTGAAATTAACTGGCACACTCCTAAAGTTTCTCGTCTTCCCAGCGGCTGCCCTGAGACACTGAGACAGCTTCCTGCTTCCTCAGGAAGGGCAGGGGCAGTGCCGGGGCTTGGGGTTGGGCAGGAATTTGTGTCTCACGCTTGCGCTTCCAGGTTGGGTTTCCGCTGCTGCGTGACCTTGGGGGGCCGTCCTCATTGAGTTAGGAGGGACAGAGGCCTGTGACTTCCAGGCTTATCCTGCCCTGGAGGTAAAGACTTAGCATCACAGGCTTCCGGGGTGCCTGTTCCTGGTGGGCCGAGCAGAGCTGCACAGCCCGGACGCCCGGCCCAGGAGAGAAGCAGAAGGATGGGGGCAGGGTGAAATCTCCGTTGACTCTGGTCCTCGAAGGGGAACTTGGTGTAACTGGGATTATTTGTGGTGGTGCTGATATGAATTCTGTTCTTTCAAGGAAAGGGATAATTTGCCACAGGAAAAAAAGAAAATAGTATTGGATTTAGACGCGCTTCTGGTGACGCTGCCAGCCCAGCACCACTGCTCGCTAATCCCATCTCCTTGGGGCCGGGGGAGAGTTTGCGGGATGTTGGCCCAGAGGATGCGCTGCTTCTCAGAGTTGGCCCCAGAAATGCAGCGGGAGAGGACTCAACACAATTAGCAAGTGGTCCCCGCGGCAGGGGGGGCCAAAGAGGAATTTCTGATGAAATCCCCGGGCACTCGTTCGCTAGGTGTGGTTCGTCCAGACGTTACCATGGAGGAAGGAGGCCCGGGACGGCAGAGCGAGTGTAGGAGGGAAGCGGGTGAGTGAGCAGGAATCAGGATCCTGACCTTGTGGGGAGGAGCCATAGCGGGTGTCTCCCCAGACGAGGACCAGCTTCCATTCTCCACAGACGTGGCCGAGGCCCCTCCTCCGGGGGGAGCAGGCCTGTCCTCTCCTGACCTCTCCTCCCCGCGGGGCGGCCGCGGCTGCACCACTAGGGTCACACACCCCTGTATCCAGAGTCACAGGGGCCCTAAGGTGAGGGGGGGCTCCATCTACCGTGAGCTGGCAGGACTCTACCAGGATCTGAGGCGGGGGCAGAGGGACAGCCTGGACGTGTCCAAGCTCTGTCTTCGGGGAAACTCGGCTTTCCAGAACTAAGGCTCCCGGGACTGTGCTCAAGCCTGTGGGTGGAAGGAGTTACGGGGACTTACCCTCTCGCGCTGGCGCCACCGCCGCAGAAAGGTGATGTGCGACCTTCAGCAAGGTCGTCAGAAATCGCTAGCTTGTATTTTCCCCTCTTCTGCTGTAGGTACTTGAAGCCAAGGGGAGGAGGGGCTCCCCCAGTGCCCGTGGAAGACCTGCCTGCTGTCTGGTTTCCTCGGGCTTGAGGAACTAAAGGCTCCAGGAGAGCACGTGGGACCCACCGGCAGCCTGGACAGGAAACCCACGGCGGGTCAGCCGGGGCCGCAGGGCACAGGCGCTGCCCTCCTGTGAGGGGCTCCTGCACGTAACCCCGGTCTTCCGTTTGTCTGTGTGCATGTGTGCTCATGTGTGAGCGTGTGCGCACATGAGAGCGTGTGTGCGCACGTGAGAGCGTGTGTGCGCATGTGAGAGCGTGTGTGCACACGTGTGAGCGTGCTGCCTGCACACAGACCCATGCTGCTCTGGAAGCCCGCGGGGCCGTCCTCCCCACTTTTTTCTCCTGGGGGCTCAGAAGTTTGCTGATCGAGGGGCAGTCGGGTGGGCCTGCAGCTTCTCTAAAGTGAAAGTCTCCATTAGGGAAAAATGGGAATTCCTTGAGAGAAAAGTGGTTGTGAACACATCAGAAGCAAGAAGGACACTGTGCACTGGTGGGGACACGTGAGCCGCACCGGAGCTGGAGGCCGTGGGGTGGGAGCTGCGGGCTGGGGGACAGAGGCAGCAGGTGGGTCTGAGGGGAAAAGGAGGTTCGTGTGCCTAATGGACACGGGTGGCTGTCAGAACAGGGCTGGAAAGCAGTGGGACCTTAGGTTCCAGGCGAGGGAATTCCAGGTGGGTCGGCAGCCACGGGGGTGGTGAGTGCTGGGTGGGCAGCAGCCTGTCCAGTTGGGCCTGGGGGTAGAGGGAGGAAGACGAAGCCCAGGGATGCCGGGGGGTCGGGGAGGGCTGGAGCCGCGGGGCTGGGCGGGGAGAGAGTGCAGGTTGGCCCGCCGCCCGACCCGACGGCTGCTCAGACGCGCACGTGGTGGGTTGGCATAGTTCCCTCCGTCACCCCTCTCCTCAGGCCCCAGAGCTGGACACAGGCTGCTGAGGACCCTGAGATTTTGTGGAAGTCTGGATTTGGGGGCAGGTGGGCGGCCAGGTCAGGAGGAGGGGAGAGACCGTGGTGTGAATCAGGGAAGAAGTTAACCTTTGGAGCCGAGGGCAGAGGCCCGGGGGAGGGACGCATCTTACCCTGTGTCCCACCCGGGACGCATCCCAGAGGCCCCAGACAGTCGGGATTCGACAGCACGGTCCCCGTGTGTGTGTGCACATGTGCGTGCGCGTGCTCCAGCCTGTGTTTAAGGGAACTTTAACCCCCTGACACTCCAGCGTACGTGGAAAATATTCCCCAGTGAAGTCACGGAGGAGCTCGAGGACTCAGTGACAGGAGGGAAGGTGAGGGAGTCATGTGGCGAAGCGGGGCTGCTCCCTGAGGCCCGGGTGCGGACGGGGCAGCGCCCCTGCAGGCGCTCCATACACCTCCCCAGCAGGTCAGCCCAGAGCCGCCCATGGGCAGTTCTCGCCCATCACCGAGGCAGGAGCGCCGACACTCGGCACAGGCTCTGAGCCGCCCAGGGCCTGGGGTTCAGGGGCCGGGGGGCCAGGCCCGGGAGCTGGGAAGCAGCGCTCCAGGGCCCGGGTCTTAGCAGGTGAGAGGAGAGGGGAGCCGTCCCCACCTCACAGTCAACCTCGACGGTCCCGGGCGGCCTGGCTCCCTCCTGGGGGCGCTGTGTGACCAGTGGTGTCTTGCACAGCCAAGGGCACGTGTGGCACATACCAGTCCCCAGAGCTGCCCCCCTCAGATCATACTGGGAGGCCCCAGCTGGGGGACATTCTTGGCATCTTGGAGCCCAGGTGAGCTGTTCCCCACCATCTGGCATCAACAAGCACAATGGCACGTCCGCCCGCAGGCCTCGCAGAGAAACCGGCTGTGAAATACTCCGCGAGGCCAGCGGGCGCAGCACAGGGCAGGTGACCGAGGGCAGACGGCTCCGCCCCGAGGGCCCACGAGCCTGGCAGGAGGGGAGCGCCAGGAGAGCATCGCGGCCCGTCCACGGCCCCCGGGGCGGGCCTGGCGTGTTCGTCCCAATTCTGTCCTTTCTCTTAGTTCATCCAACACTTAGAGCTGTCATCTCGGTCTGTGACATATTTGTCTACTAAGTGAGGGAAAATGTAAACTGCTTGGTTTTTACTTTGGCACTGAGTGGGGAGCCCTGGACCTCTCTTGTCAGTTGAAACAGTTCACAGGATTCCACATGAAAAAGGGACAACTGAGGCGGCGAGCCCCTAGCCCAGACCCCCACTCCTGGCAGAGGCTCCAGGCCCTTCACAGGCCTCCCAGGCGTCCACGGGCCGGGCTGGGTGCTCGGCAGGTGCGCAAAGTGCTCATTCGGGCCCCAGCAAAGCGGAGGCACTGGGAAACGTTCGTGGAAACGATCTGATGTTCCAGTGAAAACCCTCGTACTCCTTCTGAAACCTAATATGTCTAATTTGTAATTGCGTATGGTATGTGCTGCAGCGGTGCTGGGAGTCCGTGACCTTGATTTCGAAGTCTTTATGAGTCTTGGCTTGGCCCTGCGCGGAGCCTGGTGTGAGAGCAGCTGGGGTTGTGGTGGGCATGGTGGCCGGGGCTCCCCACGGCTCCCTGGGAACGCTGGACCAGTGGTAGGGTCTTGCCGGCCCTGCTCCCTCGCCACCAAGAGGGTAAATGGGGCGGACGACCCTGGAGGAGTCATCGGGCAGACCAGTGCTTGCTCTCAGCCCCCGCAGGACCCGTTTGTCTCCCAGCCTGTGCGTTGAGCCCTCAGTTACCTCGGCAAGGGCTCCTGGGTGCCGTCCCTAAGTGGTCCCAGGAGGTGGTGGCATGTGTGTTCTTGTCCTGCTGTTGCAGACTCTGCAGGCTGTGTCCCCAGGGCCCGGCCTCCGGCACGGCTCTGTCCCGCACGCCCCTGGACTCCGGGCCACTGAGCTTCAAACTGAACCATGCACCAGCAGGACCCGGACCCCCGGGGGTCTGGGCAGGGCCGGCGCCCCGCTCCCCGCCTCCCCGCCAGCCCGCTTCGCCTTGCACAGGCCCATTCAGTCTCTGTAGCTGTTGCTCTCTGAGATCCATTCATGCTGATTGACGGGGATCCAGTCCGTCCTTCCAGCCCTGGCGTCAGGTTCCAGGTTAAATCCAAGTCTTAGCTAATCCATCCACCCTGAGAACGGTCCAGCTGTCCCACGGTGTCACGAGCGGGGCTGTGATGGCGTCTTTCTGGGCACGGGAGCTGTGGCTTCTCAGGATGCGCGGACGGGGAGGGGTGGGTCCCAGGGGAGGCCGCCAGGCTGAGCTGGTGGCCCCGCTGCCAACCTTAATGCTGCCACTCACGGGCGGTGTGACTGCAGGAAGGTGGGAGCCTCTGCGAGTGACGGCCCTCCTTGTCATTGCGAGGATGGAGGGGCGCATGCGGCGGGGACGAGAGCAGAGGTGGTGGGCACCGTGCACGCATGCTTGTGTTTTATCTGTGTGTGCATGTGTATATATGTGTACATGTATAGTATTGGGTATCACGTATAGTATATGTGTATATGTATAGTATGTGTGTACATGTGAATATGTGTACAGTGTGTGTATATGTGTGTAGTCTGCCTCTGTGTGGTATGTATGTATGTGTGTATATTGTGTTATACGTGCATGTTTGTGTGTTTTATGTGGGTATAGTGTATATATGTGCATGCATGTGTATTTTATAGGTGTGTATTTATGTGTATGAATTGTGTGCACATGTGTTATAAATACGTGTATGTGCGTGTGTAGTATGCACATGTGTGTGTAGTGTACATACATACAGTATGCGTGTGCACATGTATAGTGTGTGTGTATACATGTGCAGTGTGTGTGTGAGCGTGTACAATGTAATTTCCTTTTCACCAATTTACTGACACAGAAGTACATCAGACCAGGGGGACCAGAGCCTCGGCTTGTCCTAAGTATTTAACTCAAGCCCACAAGCGGCTGCCTCGTTCCCTGTGGTTGGAGCATGTCCATCACTGAAGCAGTGTTTGTATAAAAGGAAAAGAAACAAAGAGCAGCAAAAGTGGTGCACCCGGCCCCCAGCTTCTAGCCTCTGCTCTCAGTGTGTTAAGGCAGAAGCAGAGGCCGTGTCCTGAGGAGGGACATGCGGGTGCGCCTCCTGTGATGCTGGCTGTGAGGGTGGCCTGTGGGGAGGGCCCATTGAGGCGTTTCACACGTGTGTTCTCCAGAACCCTGGTTCTATACGAGGCCTTCGGGAAAGGGGGTCGTGGCTCTGCAGGTATGCTGGGCGATGTCCCACCTGGGGGTCCTCGACTGCCACTGTTTCGGCTGAAAATCCTCGGCGAAGTTTAAACAGACAATCACCTGACCTCTGGTGCCCACTGCAACCAGAGCACTGAGGGTTTCTGGAGCCAGGAGTGACCCCAGAGACCAGACCTCCCACCTTCTTGTGAGGACACAGCCCATCTGCCTGGAGCCCCATCGCTTGCCGTCCAGATTCCTCACTGCAGCGTCTGTTTTCTGAGCATTTACGCTTGGCCACCGGCCCGTATGCACTGCCGGGCTGGGAGCGGTGGGCGTGACTTTCACGGCTGCGGTTGCAAAGCTCTGCCCATCGCCACCCTTGTGCTCCCAGGACCCGCGTCTGAACAATGCACATCCCAGATGCCAGCTCTGTAGATCCTTCTTACAAAGCATTTTATGTTGGATAAGAGGCCCTGGCACTTTTTTTTTTTTTTTGCCTATTTGTGAGTATTAAATATTCATTCTTTCATCCCATAAGCATTTTGTTAACCTCAGGAACCATGAACCACACACACCGAAGGCTTCATTCTCAAGGCTTTTCAAGGCAAGGCAACATCTGGGCACCAAATTCTGTTCTGAAAATAGAGGTGAATTTAAAGGTGAAAAGTCACAGATCCTGCCCTCAGTTACCTTATAATCTAGTGGGAGAAATATGATGAATGCATAAAAATTAGACAAGTCAACAGTGTTGTGATGAATTAGCGTATGTGAAACAAACGAGAAATTCTTTGTGTTCAGAAAAGACTCCGGGGGCGTGGGCTGTAGTCCCTCGATGGAACTTCGGAACAGAGAAGGTGCTTAAGCTGCTGTGGACGGTCGGATCCTGTCCCATGAAAAGACGTGTGAAGTCCCCACCCCCGGGACTCAGAATGCCCCCTTTTTGGGGGCTAGGGTGCCTCCAGTGTCACTATTTCAGTTGAGATGAGGCCATGCTGGGGCAGGTGGGCCCTTAATCCAGTGCGGCCGTGTCCTTAGAGAGGGGACAGCACCTGGACCAGGCAGAGGCCGCAGGAGGCCCCTCCCCAGGGACCGTGGGGTGGGAGGTGGCAGCCCTGCCACATCCTGACCTCAGGCTTCGGCCTCCAGACTCTGAAAGAATAAGTTTCCGTTGTTCTGGGCACTCGGTGTGCGGTGATGAGCGACGGCCACCCCAGACGACTAAAGCAGCTGGATGTCAGTATGACGCGAGGTGTCTGGGCAGAGACGGGGGACAGACAGCAACCAGGGGTCCCCGGGAGCTGGTGAGGAAGCCGGTCTGGAGCCCAGCGCTGGCCCAGGGAGATGGTAGGAGATGGGGCTGCTCTAATGGGGCCGTGCTGAGCCCAAGACTGACCACCGGACCAACAACTGGACTGACTACTGGACGGACACGGGAAGAGAGGCCTGGTCCCCCCAGGCGCCCATCAGAGCACCTGCACCTGCTCCCAGCAGGACGCTGGCCTCCCACGCGTGGACCGCCACCGCCCCCGCCCCCCGACCAAGTCACACCCGACGGCTTCCAGGCAGTTGTCTAGTTTTATCAGCTTCACTCACCCGAAGAATACGAGACTTCAGCGCTTGGGCCTCACGGGGGTGTCCTCTCCGCTGGGAGGAGGGGCTCTGCTTCCCATGTGGCGGCTCCTCCGGGGCCCCTTTAAGAGAGAAGAAGTGCGCTCCCCCTTGTCTCCTCGGCGCCTCGAAGGAGCCGCGTTTCATTTATCCTCCTCTTGATTTTTAATTAACTTTAGGCTGGTCCAGCTGTGCCTGCTCTGGACTCCAATTTTGACAACTATCGACTGAATTGCCTGGTCAGTTCCATGAAAAAATAAAAATGAGCCCAACCAGCCAGTTGCTGATTGAATCGACCAGCCCGTGCGATCAAACGGTTTCTCAAGTCGCCTGGTTTAAGACGCCACGAATGCATTCAGTTGCTTTATTTAAAGCTTGTGTATTTATATAAACGTAAAGGACGGTCTGCTCTCTGCCCACAGAGTAATTGTCTAGCTCTATCACCTAATTATCTCAACACGGTTAGCGATTGAGATATTAAAGCAGAAGGTTAGGTATTAAAAGCGTTGTTAAAACACAGAAATGAAATTTGCATAGATGATGTCTAATTCCAAACCGGAAATGCATCCACAGAGGACACGGTTAGATATCGAGCCCCAGCTTGGAAAATCCGCACAGGAGAGCAGGTGAAAATTCGTGACTACGTCCAAAACATAGGAACTCTGCCATTTTTAAAAAAGTTGCAATGCTATGGATGTCCCAGAAGTGCTGGGTGATGAGACAGCTGAGGGATTCTGTTTGCAGAACATGGTCCAGCCCTGGAGAGGGGACAGGAGGAGGGTGGGGCAGGGCAGCTGCTCCGTGGTCATGTCCACGCCGTCTGGAGAGGCGACCTGTCACGGCCCTGGGCCTCGTGAGTCCTGGGGCGGCCTGACCCTGCGGCGCCCCCTCCCACAGGTGGCAGGCACACGCTGACCCGGCCAGGGGGCCCTCCCTACAGGGCACGTGAGGAGGCAGCTTCCTCACACCGGGGTGCCAGGGAAGAGCCGCTGCCCAGCCTGCGACCGTCACCCACAGCCGGGACCTGGATGTGCCCCCGGGCTGTGCTGCTGCTCGCGTGGACGCCCCCGACCCTGCCAGCGAGCACCGCTTCCCTGCCAAGGCTGGCCGCTCACCAGCTTTGTCGTGGGGCGAAATGCCAAATGGACTTACCGCGGGTTTGAGGGTCTGTGCTCGGAGCGGTGCTGAGCACATCTCGATGTGCACACTTTGTGACCCTCCAGAGGGAAGATGTAAATAAGATCAATTCAACAGAGCAGACACGATCCCTCATAACAGCCACGCTCTATGGGCAAAAAAATGTCTTAAAATTGGAATAACTGTGGGTGAAGTAACTGCTGTGGCTGAAAAAATACTTCAGAAAGATTCTGGGGTGAAGTTATAGAATTTATACCACATGTGAAATCCATTCCCTAAATTATTCAAATTAATACAGCAATTGCTTAATCTTATATATTTAATGTATTTGTAAGGTTTTATAAACTTTATAAAAACAAGACCTCTAAAGTATTGTACAACCTTTGTAATAAATTTTGTAATAAAACAGGGAGGAACCAGAAAACACGTGCCACACAAGTTTGCTTGTTATGTGGCAAAATATTTTAAGAGAGTTGAAGGGCCGTTTGAACCCGTGTCCACCAGCATGTGTCCACAGGTGCTGACTTGGGTGGATGAGATGCTTCCCAGAAAACGTCCGCAGATAAGATAAACCTTCAGAGCGAAAGAGGCATTCGGAAATATTTCCCTTTCTGTGTGATACCTTACAGCTTCAAGAGCCATTAAAACAAGTATCAAAATAATACTGGATTTGGACCTTCAGATATCTTTAGGACAAAATATAAACCCAATCTTAGCAAAAATAATGAAGCATATGCAACCATATGACTGTCACTGAAGTGCATTTTAAAGAGAGCAAAATGATCTTCACACCATCACGTAATACAGGGAGTTACTTTTAAATGTTGTTTATTTCATCTTTTTCTCGTCCTTTAAAAGTTATTTAATAAATTCTCTACAATGTACACCATGTATTAGGACAATAGTAGATGGATACGTTGCCAATAAATCAATAACTATTGGCAGGTGTTCAAAAGTTGTAGCAAGAGAACATTTTAAAGCAGAGCCAGGTGATTGATGGTGATTTGAGGGCTGGAATTTTTTTTTCTCGTTCATCTCTATCTCTGCTGTTTCTCAAAAAAATACTGACCGTTGTAATTCCGAGACCTCCGACCTACATCACCTTGGGGGCAAAGGTAAGCGTCCCGCCCGCGTCCCGCCAGCCCCCTGTCTGGCCGAGCTCCCCAGGCCCGGCCCCTTCTCTTCTCAGTGCGGCCCCAGTGGCGGTTGGCACAGCATCCTGCATCGTCCCCAGCAGGGGCCTCTCCTGTCTTCCCTCCCGGGAAAGCCACACTTGGACCCCCGGCCTGACTGTGTCTGGGTCAGTCCATGTGGAGAGTCTCCATATCAAGTCCACGTGCAACCATGGTCCCGGCCTCCCAGGTCCACAGTCCAGACACAGAAGCAGCCCCACAGGCCCAGGACACCAGAGACTGGCCCCGGGGCTCCTGCCCTTGTTTGGCTGGTACGCTCGCGGTGGGGACCCTGGGAGACCTCCTTCCCCGGCATCAGGAAATGGAGCAGGCAAGGCGGCTTTGGTCGATGGTCTGGCTTAGGCTCTCACGGTCAGCAGGCTCCGGGTTCTGTCTGGCTCAGGCCAGGCAGCGTGAGGCTAGGCGTCCCCAGCACCGCCCTGCCGCCCAGCAGACGGCCCGTGGCTCTGACCTCATGGAACCACGGCTCTCAGCCCACCTGCCTGCGTGGACGCCTACAACGTCAGTGCCGGGGCAGAGGCCACCCAGGCTTCGCTGCCCAGAACGTTCCACAGGCCTCACAGCTCTCCTCTGGTCTTTCCTCTGCCTCTGTGTCTCCTGCTGCCGCACAGGGCACCCGCTCTGCTCTCAGCCCCGTCCACAGAGCCGCTCCAGGGGACTCACAGGCAGACCCCCAGCACAAAGGAAGGTGGGGTCATGTTGTCCCCACCCAGATGGCCTCAGTGCCACGTCCTGGTCCCACCGTGAGGACCAGAGGGCTCCGTGGCCTGACACCGGCCCAGCCTGCACCCTGCAGCTTTCCCAGGGATGTGGGCAGGTCCCACCCTTACCTCCCAGCCTCCTGTACAGCCCAGAGATGAGGCCGGGTTTCTACGTGCGGGACCTCACCTCTTCCTTCAAAGGCGTCAGGGGACTTGAAGGTACTCTCTTACTTTTGCACAACCAAGAAGCAGCCTAGTCCCTCTGGCCTCTGCGGGGCGCTGCAGTCTCCTGGGATGAATAGCAAGCAGGAGGTGTGGACACGGCCGGTTGGGAGGGGCTTGTCCCAAGGGCTCCACACAGACCTCCCTCCCGAGCCAGCCGGCACCCTGCTGGGCCCTGACCCGGAGCAGCGAAGGGGGAGGAGGGTGGTGTCTCCACATTTCCCAAGGCTGCTGGGACGGCCACAGACCCGGAGGGTTAAGCACAGACGTGTATCTCTCACACCCGGAGCCCGGGATCTGGGGTCCAGGTGAGGGCAGGGCCGGATCCTGCAGAGGCCTCTCTCCTTGCCGTGTAGATGCCGTCTCTTCCCGTGTCCTCACGTGGCCGTCGCTCTGTGTGTGTCTGTGTCCTATCTCCTCTTCTTATGAGGACACAGTCCTCTGGGCTCAGGGCCCACCCGTGACCCCGTAACCTGATTACCTCTGCAAAGACCCTCCTCCAAGTGAGTTCTGAGGTCCTGGGGGTTAGGACTCAACACGTGATTCGGGGACACAATTCAGCCCTAACATGTGGGAAGTGATGTCTCCTTTTCAAGACCAATTTCCCTACAGACACCAGAGGATGGAACTCTCTCCACATATTTCTGTTATTGTTGATGGAAACGCCCGTTCGGTTGTGAAAGAACTTCCGGGGAGAGCTCCGGCCCCTCCTTTTCTCTGTCTGATCTTCCAGGCCCGCTTCTGATAAAGCATCACCAAGGAAACGCGGCCGTGACAAAGGGCCGCCTGCCCATCGGGAAGGGCTTAGGGTGTTGACTGGAGGATTTTCCACTTCACATTTACACAGAGTCAGACACAAAGGCACCGAGTGAAGTGCGTGGGGAAGAGGGGCAGACAAAGCACCGGCCCTTCTCCTGGACTGCAGCCCCGTCCCCTTGGTTAGAGGGTCCCGTCTCCCCTTCCTTCCTGGGCTGATCTTAACGGAAACGCGCCTCCCTCCCGGCCCCGCGCTAGGCACTCGGGGGGTAGCCCTGCTGCCTTGGGTCTGCGGCCTCCCTGCCACGCGGGAATAAATTCCCCCCAGAAGAGCCAGGCAGGGCTCTCACCCAGGCCCCCTGGTCACTCCTCGTCTCGCTCTCCTGGACAAGCCCCTCTCTGCCCCTGGCGCCTGGCAGGTGGGGGACGGACTGTGGGTGGGATCCTGGGCAGGAAGGCTGCTGCCCCCGTGGTCCCCCCAAGGATGGGGACACCTCCCTTCCAAAATAAACGCTTTTCTTGTGGGCCTGGGGAGGAATGACCCTCCAAAACTGGTGGGTTAGCATGAACCACTCTGAACCTCACATTCTAATGGTTCATTCGGTCATCAGTAACATCTGCGTCACTACCCGTAGTTTTTAAGGAAGCAGGAGAGAATCTGAAAAATCTGACCTGCCCTTCGTAAGCACCGACAGCCCCACAGGAGAAACTGATTCCAACATGTAACTTAAAAGCAATCATTTGGGGGGAGAAGACGGCTTGGTGTGGAAACCGTAAGATTAACATTTCTTGGTCCATTTATGGCCTCGTCGCCTGAATGCTGTTTATAAACTTCTCTCAGCGTAAGTGGAGCTCCCTGTGCATTTTTAAGTAATGGGTTGCTTAATACTTGTTTTCAACAGAGATACACAAATTAACTCTTTTTTTTTAATATGGTGGTGCCTTTGACTGCAAGCTTATGTAATTGGACAAAGAGGTTGCCAACATTTAGACTTTTTTAACAAAATAATCTCTGTAGAAATACAACTTTCCTTCGTTCTGTCACTGTGATGTTGGGATATTTTTAGCGTATTTTAAAAATCTAGACACAAAGGTGGCACCATTTTAAGCGAAATCAACCCTAAAGCCTGATAACTCTGCTACCGTTTTCAGCACCGAATAAACTCCACACAGAGGTTACTGGTTTGGTTTTGTGTTTACCAGGCAGGTATGTATCACATTTAGAATGTAATTTGGGGAAATGCGTGTTGTCTGGAGTGAGCCCAGTAGGCAGGTGTGTGCACCAGCAACGCGAGGGGAGAAGATTTTGTTCAATTACAAATACAGGGCATTGAGGTTTTGTGCCAAAGAAGAGAAAATTTGGAACATAGGCACCTTGCTTCTCGTGTAAAAGAGAATCCAGTGCGTCAGAGGATCTGAGGACACATCAGTCTTGCATGAGAGGTTCCCACGGCCTGATTGCTTCCCGGGTCTGGTCTGGTTCCTTGTTGGTAGTCGCTCGTGATGACCGACACCTCCTGCCTGCAGGACACCTGCTGCTTCTGCCCCCCTGGGGCAGGAAGGGGGGCGCAGCTGGGTGTGGGCCCACGGGCTGGGGCAGTGCCTCCTCAGGATGGGCTCGTCTGCTGTGACCCAGCCTGGCTCGAGCAGATTCTGGACGGGGAAGCCCCCGGACAGAAGAATTGCTCCTAGCACCCGGAACCAGGGCCAGGGACGCCCAGAGGTGGGCGTCAGGGAACTTCAGTCCGTGTAGGTTGGTGGTTAAAAAACAAAGGCGCATTTTCACTCATGATCTGTATTTGTGTGGATTTTCAAATGCGTGTTGTGATTATTCTGAGAAGTTAAGGGGTAGTTTAGATTCTTAGCCGATACTCTTTTTATTACTTAAATAGCACATGCGCCTATTAAGCGTCACCTGCCACCCCGTAGGGGTGGGACCCAAAATGGCCTCATGAAAGGGATGATTCAAAGGCCCTGGTTAAAGACTCCTCCTCAGGGGCGGTAAGGACCGGCGACCACCGGCGTTTACTGGGGCAAAGGGCGGGAGCGGGAGGAAGCCTCGCCCCTCAACTGGACCTCCGTCCTCAGCTCAGCATCTCTTCAGCCCCTCGCCGTGCGCCTTCGGGAACTCACCTTGCTTTGGGCAAATCAAGAAGAGTAAAGGTCTGAAAACCCTAATTTATGGAACATTTCAGAGGTGATCATTCACTTTCCTGAAAGAAAAGCATTCTACACAGCTACGCGGCGTGAATTTGCGCCCAGGTGTCTACCTGCTGCTACAGGGAGGCTCCACCGGCCCCGGCCTGGGATCTAGACCCCATTGTCTCTGGAGAAGCTGGGGGTCGGGGGCCTCCACCGCCCCACAGTGGACGCCTATTGAAGGAACTTGAAGCCAGACCCGGAGGGTCGAGCAGGAAAGACGCTGGATGCCGTGCAGGACTGTCCTTCTTCCTCCCTCCCTCCTCCTTCTGTCCGTGCTTCTTCCTCTCTTGTTCGCTTCTTCCAACTTCCCTGTAGCAGCCCAGCTGGGAGAACCTTGCACGTGGCTCACAAACTGAGCTGCTGTGAAACACCAGGACCCCTGGGTCTGCATGCAGGGTCCCCATGTGGGAAATGACCAGCAGTGGCTCCATCACCATCAGAGAGTAGCGTTGTCTCTATGCATTAGGAATATCCCCTTCCCTCCATAAAATACTTCCAAGCACATTTGATCTATAATTTATTTAAACCAAGGGCATTTGAGTAGGTGGTATAAACTAAAACAAGGAGAGTTTAAACATGTCGGTTCCTGGAGGACAGTCCGAGGTGCAGGGGAGCCTCCCGTAGTCTGCGCCTTCCCTCCCTCCCGAGACAGACCCAGCTCTCATCGGGGCCCCGCCCCGCGGCCAGGAGAGGGCCGCCCCGCTGCCCTGGAGTCAGCGACCTGAGATCTGACCTCGAGGCCACGTGGACGTCCTGTCAGCGTGGACGGACCCTGCATGGGGATGAACGCGGACAGGACAGACAGCAGGACTCCAGCCGGTGTCTGAGACGGCCAGAGAGCTTGGGGCGGAAACCAGGAGTGAGGCCGAGTGGGTGGAAGGGGCCGCCAGCTGCCCCGCCCGCCCTGGCTTGTTCTGTGCAGGAGAGAATTGACCACGTGGGATCCGGCCCGCTCGATAGAGGTTTCCTGCTACGTGCAGCTGAAACAGCCCTGAGCCATGCCTGGATCTAAATGACGGCCAGCCCAGAATGCTCATTCCCGAGTGCGGGGGCCACCGGCGGGGATTCCGACGGAGGGGGCCGGCCTGATCTTCCTCAGGATTCAGCTGTGCGGCCTGGAGCAGACACGTAGCCTCTCGGGACCTCCGGCCTCCTGCACCCCTCCTCCCGGCCCGCCCCACCTTCCCCAGACCCAGCAGGGACCCTCACCTCCTAAGGTTTTACCTTGGGAAGGGAGCCAGAGAATCACCCCATCACCTCAGAGACCACCATGTGTCCAGGGTACAGACTCGGGCGTAGAAGCCCTGGGGTTCTGGAAACCAGCCGAGTGGGCCTGCCCTCGGGCCTCACCCCTGGACCTGCACTTGGGCCAGAATGTGGGGCTGGGGTCAGAGTCCACGTTGGGGGCTGTGCGTGTCCAGCCTCCTTCCTTCCGTCTCAGCGCGGCTGTGGCCTCGCCGGTTAGGGGCAGGTCTGGGCTCCACGGTCACCCCGGCCAGTGTGTGCGCCGTGGATATAACCAGGAGGCCCGGGGCCCAGGGATGGCCGTCGGAGGGCGGGCCTCAGTGTGACCCTGAGACGTGCCTCGTTTTCCCGCAGTTTGGAGGCCGGCAATGCTGCTGACGACCTCCTGGAGGGTCAGGACTGTTTTCTCACCTGTGAGTGGGCAGTTGTGACTCACAGGACGAGGCCCAAGTCCGTGAAATAGAGTGGGAGCTCCCGTGACGGTCCCGTCAGTCCCCATAGGCTGACCCGTCCTCACAGTGATCACCCCGGCCGTGTTGGGACCAGACTGCGCCCCACGGACCGGAGGCAGGGGCGCCCCAGCTGTGCTGGCCTCACAGGCGCGGTGGGCCCCTGCCTGCTCACTCTGTCGCCGAGGGGAGGCCCAGGGCCTGTGTCTTGGGAGCCCCGCCTGCTCGCGGCCCCCAGCTTCCCCCTCACTCCCCGCAACCGCCCTGAAGGAGACCTGGACTGTTTAGGGTCCACCGAGAGCCCAACTCTTCTCGCAGTAAATTACGAGGCTCTCCGTTTTCAAGATCAGTTTTTTTACCCTTTACCTAATTTCCTAGGATGCAGACTTGAGTCATAATTGGAAGCTTCTGAAGAGCCCTTCCCGTGATTCCCGCTTTGTCGTGTAAAAGTACTGGCAGCTCCTCCTCTAAGTGTCCTCGCTGCCCGGGGACGGGGGACAGGAGCCCTAGTTCTGCCCCGGGCACCTCGAGTTTCTCCTCCTGCCTTGAGACGCCCACCCACCTCCCGACTTTCCCATAGTGTCCTGTGAGGCCCAGAGGATCCTCCCTGAGTCTAATCACATTTTATTCCCCTTTTCCTTTGTGGTTTGTGCTCCCCTGCGTTCAGAGCGGCATTTGGATGTTTTCCAGTGTTTCCTCTGAAGCGTTCACCATTCCGTGTTCACATTTAGGCTGTCATTTGCCTGGGGTTGCTTTTTACGTGCTGAGGAAAGCAAGTCCAGCGAAGCCTTCTTCTTCCCCGTGTGGCCCTCCCGCTGCGTGGCCCGCCCTGCCCTCTGGCCCGTGGTGCCACCGCCACGTCCTCGCATGTCTGGGGTCCCCCCGTGCCCCTCCCCCAGTGCTCACATGGGGTCCTACGGCTGGGCACTGAGGCCCCGGCTGTCCAGGTGGGGGGGTGTTCCCCGCCTTGGCTGTCAGATGGTCTCTGTTCGTGGGCTGTGCAGCCGTGAACACACGTGACGCAGAGCTGCGTGTCACAGGGAGAAGCCTCAGAAACATGAAGTGTATGGAAAAAAGGCAAATTTCAGCAGCATCCATACGAGAGTGACCGTTTTGTGTGTTACCTCTATGAGGCGTGGGACACGGGAGCCGCGCAGGCTGGGCCTCATGAGTCTGTTTCCCGCTCTCCCCATGGCTGTCTGTGCACCTCCTCTAGGTGGAAAACTGTCCACTTGAAAAACAGGAAAGAGAATCTTGGTCCTTCTTTGTCTTTCTTGATCACCATGCCCTCGTGTCCAGGTCCCCGCCTCTCGCCTGTCTGATTTGACGGAGTCCAGACCATTGAAGGGCACCCAGGTGTCCGCTCTCCTGTGGGGTGGGTGGGAAAGCCGGGCTCCTGTGGGACCACCCTCTGGACCACCGTCAGAACCCACAAGAACATGATAATAACAGTAAAACAAGAGAAACGGAGCCCGTGGGGTGCATGGCCACATGCAGGTGTTGGGGGTGACCCGTCCTGGCCCAGCGTCTGCTCCCTGGCCTGTGAACCTGAGCTCGGCATCTGCATTCGGGGGTCACAGTTCCCCCCTCTGGCCCCCGCCCCTCCACCGGCGAGTCCTCTGCCCTTCAGCAGGCAGCTCTTCCCCGGCATCAAAGGGACCTGACGCGGAGACACTGTGACCCGGGAGTCTGGAGAGGATGCCGTCACCACCCCGCCTCTCCTCGCCCCTCCCCTCTTTATCAACAAATCTCCGTTGGTCCGTGCGCAGACCTCGGCCGCGGGTGATCAGCACCGAGGCAGGGATTTCTTTTTAAACTACGTGTACGAAGCAGGGAGCTGTGTGTCAGCCTGTTGTGGAGCATTTAGGGAAGAGCCCGAGGGTGCCCACGTGTGTCAACACTCCCTCAGCGACCAGCCCCCAGAACGTGGCTGTTCTCACCTGGCCTCACCCAACCCACGGGGGGTGCTGCCTTCAGTGTCCGGGGAAGGCGGTGCTGCAGGAAGGTGACCTTGCCTCGCAGGAGCGCCGCAGGTGGAGGCAGGTGGGCGCAAACCCAGGAAGCAGCGCGCCACCCGGCGCCGGCACGCCACCCCCTAGGGACGATTAATTCATTAGCGCCCGAGCCAGCCTGCGCTGTTTCCTTGTAATCACACCCACCTCCCACACTTGCTTTTGAAGACATTAATTGCATGATTAGTTTTATGATTTCTTCTGATTACCAGTTAAGTTACCGTCTTTCGTATTTCATACATGCCGTTATGGTTTAGAGTGCAGCTTTTTAATTTCTCACCCAGTGGGGGATCTCACACATCTGAAGGCTACATTATCCACTCAATAAACAGAGAGAGTTTAATTTTCTGTGCAAAGTATTGGTGTGGACCTGGGAAGACGATGTTTCAGATATTATGCTATCAGGAGTGACGTTTAATTTTACAGGGGAGAAATCTTGTTTCTCGCTGTCACAACGATGCCCACAGAGCGTGACCTTAGTGCCACGTGGGGACCCAGCGTGGGGCTCCGGGGTCTGCTGCGGACGGAGCTGCCGCACCTCCTTCTCTCAACGGTGCTGCGGCCCCTGTCCTCCTTTCTGCGTGGCTGCTCCCACCCTGCCGACCACGTGCCTGTTGGTGGTGGGTGCCCTGCCCCGGAGACCCGGCGGCCGCCCCGGTCAGGGACCAGCCGGCACCCACCCAACGGCACCCACCGAGCAGGCGCTCGTGAGGTCGGGGAGGAAGCAGACCAGCCAGGCTCCCGCGGCTGCTCACAAAACGGCCTTCGGGCCCTTGTCCTGTCCGCTCCCAAATCTCCCCCTTCCTGCAGGAGAAGAAGTTCAAATAGATCTGTAATCACTGGCCAGGCAGGGGGACATGGTACCTCACTGGATGCACTGAAGACTCCACGAGCGGGGACGTGCGGGAGGAAGTTTAACCGTGCGATTTAGCCGATCGATTCACAGCTTCTAGCACAAAGGGGCCGCTGAATAATGCCGTTTACAATATCGTGTGTGGGTTGGAGACCTTCACGTTGGTTTAAAATGTACGTGTGGGTCCAGTGCTCTGACAGCCAGGCCGCCCGGCAGGGGAAGCTGCTGGAGGTCCAAGGTAGTTCTAATTGGATGTGGCTACAGAAGGACAGAGTTCCAATTCTGATGTTGGGCCCTAAAGTATCGGCTTGACAGAGCTCTGCATTCTGGTGGAGGGAAAGGGAGGGGACCAAGAAAGGGGAGGAAGGCCCCTGGGAGCCCCTGCGTCCTGCGGGCACCCTGGGGGCTGGAAGCCCTCCAAGAACGTGCCAAATTGAAGGTGCCCATGATAACGGGGGGGCGGCTGCACCCTTGAGCTGCAGTTCTTCCTGAAGCGTAGGAAAAATTGCAGGATTTCTTGGGTAGCATTTATTTACTCCCGGCTTCCCTCCGTAACCACACTGTCTCTCTCTTTTGAACGCCGGCCGGCTTCACGTACAGCCCCGAGTAATGTATGAGCCGGCCAGCTCTGTCACAAAGGTGACAGGGGCACAGAGGGCCCCTGGGGCAGTGTTCTCGGGCTCAGCGACCCCTCCCTCCACGGCCTGGGAGTCAGTACCGCTCCCTGCCCCATATACTTGCGTCTCCGTCTAAGGCTAATTTAGGGTTTCTAATTTAGGGGTGCTGGGAGAAGCCACCGTGTGGAGTGGTTGCGGGAGGGGAGGGAGCCTTCCCCCAAGTTTTAAATGAAACTTGGGTTTCATTTAAAACCCAAGTACAATACTGTAAGTTAAAAAATCTATCAGGAAAAGAGGACAGTCCCGTCGGCCGGCCTTGAGCTGTCCCGAGGCCCCAGGTGGTACCTGTGTGGGGCTTTGTCCTGAGTGGGCAGCTGTCTGACCAGCTCCCCCAGGGTCCTGGAAGCACAGGAAGGATGAACGTGGCCCAGACGCTTCGGGACCCAGCAGCCCGTCCAGAAAACATCCAGATGAAGCTAAGAGTTCCTGTCCTGCGGGCCGACAGCTTTCCCGGTGACGGCAGAGCTGCTTTCCGCCCGGCCCGCATCCCTGGGCTTCACGTAGGCCGCTGGAAGGGACCTGGTCTGACCGCTGCGCAGAGGCGAGCAGGACGCGGTGCCCGCAGCAGGAAGAGGGGCAGGGCCTGGCGACCCTCCGGGGTGGGCGCAGCTGCTCCCCAGGAACCTGGACCAAGGCCACCCCTCCTTCCCCCGGGCTCCCCTCACCGCTCAAGCAGAGGAGAGTCTGACCGGGAGGGCTCTGGCGCCGGGCCAGCGCTGGCCTGCCAGACCAACAGCGGGGGCGGATGCACAGCAGAGCCACCTTTGGTCGGCGTGTTTGTCTGGAGCAGAGTCTAAACCGGACTCTCCTCCCGCTCAGCGCTGCCCTCTGACCCTGGGAGACCTGGGCCCCCATGCCCCGCCGGCCCCCAAGGGCCGGTCCCCTCCTGGCCGCCCCGCCTGGGGCCGGGAAGTATCAGTACTCACAAATGCCTGCTGTTACGTGAAGGAAAATGAGCCTGGGACAAAGAGGCAGCCCCGCTGGGCGATGACACCCTCACACCCCACACAGACACACTCACAGTCACACAAGAGTGTGTGAAAGCCACTGGCTTCTAGAGACTCGCACAGTCTGGCCGGGTCAGCGCCACCAGAGGTGACTTCAGGAAGGCGGTGGATGCTCGTGGCTCGTGGGAGGGAGGTAGGGATTTGCACAGACATCAGGAGGGGCAGGTAAGTGCCAGGAAACACTTTCATGCGTGGGCTTGGCACGTGGGGGATAAGATGTGTGGGACCCGGCCCCGTGCCTGCAGCTCCCGGTCTAACGGGTGGACAGACGCATACCCTTGGCCTTGCAATTAGGGGCAGCAAGTGCTCAGAACTGCGGCCTGTGGGCCGAGTGTGGATGGAAGGAGCAGGTCCCCACGTCACAGAGGAGCCCTCTGCTCTGGGCCTGGGGCTTGGTAGGATTTGCTGACCAGGCCTGGCCCAGGAGGACATATACACAGGGCAAGAGGAGCGTGAACCACGCTGCAGCCAGGGCTGTAGGCATCACTGGTCTGTGTCCAAGGGAGAGCCAGCCGCCTGCCCTAGCGGCGGTCCCCTGCCCTGCTCCGGTGACACCCTCTGCTTGGCTGGCTCCTGCGGGCTCCACGTGCAGCCACCTCCTCCCTTACCCTCTGCATCCCTCAGGGGTGCAAATTCCGTCCTAGCCGTCCTTAGACCCCAGGAGTGCGCCTTAAACCTGGCCCACAGTACACTGCAAGTGGAAGTTCATCTGATCAGATGGACGAGCGGATGGACGGGTGGATGGAGGTTGGAGGATGCGGACGTGGGGGATGGGGGGATGGATGGGGGATGGGGGATGGGAGATGGATGGATGATGGGTGCATAAGTGGGTGGATGGTCAGACGGATAGACGGGTGGGCGGGTGGGTGATCAAGTTGTCAGATGAAGGAATAACCACACAAGCAAATGCAGCTTTGGTGACAGTATTGGAAAGACTCTGGGGAGATAAAAATGGTCTAGGCCAGTACATTGTGTCATGACATGGGCCATAGGAAGCTTTCTACATCTTCAAAGTCAGGAAATGCATATTTTTGTTAAAACACTTGTATTTTATTGAATACTTGTATGGAAAACTTAGAAAACGCAATAAAACAATAAAATTACAGTAAAACAATAAAATAAAGTCACTAATATTCTAATAAGCCACCCAGATTTGCTCATGAGTTGGTATTTCTTTTAGAATACGTGTATGAGACACACTTCATAGAGAGTTTTATCTGGCTTTTTACTCAGCGTGTGCGGCATTATCAGATGGTCTTTAGAACATTACTCTTAGGAACCTTAATTTATCTATTAACCAATCTGCTCTTGCTGAACGTTTAGGTTGTTTCCAGAACTTTTATAAATCTTGCAGCAATTAAAGTCCTTACACATAAGTTTGATCTATGTGCCTTATTTCTTTAGGACACATTCCTAGAAATTTAACTACGGTGTCAAGAGGTGCACAGTCTCTTGGTTCTTACTATCCAGTGGAGCCGCTGTCTCCCCAGATCCCAGGACGTCCAGGAAGGTGGTGCATCTGATGTGCTCTTAGCAGCACTGAGACGGCCATTCAGCTTGCGTTTTTGGCATTCTTTAAGGCAAATTATGGCATTTTTCATTGCTTTGATTTGTGGGTTTGAACTCTTGTAAAGGCAAACATATGTTCTGATGCTTGCTCATGAATTGTTCTGCTTCCGGGAGTGATCCGCTCAGAAACATTTGTCGTCTCTCTTCCTTGTGGCAAACGTCCTGGGGTCTCTGCACCTCAGTTTCTTTGTTGTAAGTGTTCGAAGCGCAGAATATGAAACTTTGGTGCATTCAAATATATTTGTCATTTCCTTTCAGATTTTCACCAATTGGCTGTCACGTTCAGAGAGTTCTTGATCTTCTTGGTCAGTTCAATAGGAATTTTTTCCTTTAGTTTTTTTATGGTTCATATTGTTCCAGTTAATCTTTTAATTCATCTGGATCATCTTGGGTTGCTGTCGCCATATATTGTGAAGTGAGGGATAAACATGGATTTTTTTCCCCCAAATAGACCCTTGTTTGTTGAGTAACCCATCACTGGCCCGGTGATTTGCTACGTTTCCTGCAGCTGTGTCATTAATTTTGCCTAAAACAAGGCTGCCCGGTGGAGAGATCTGCTGAACCCTTCTGTAGAGCCTTGTGATTTTCACACCAGCGTCTTCTCAGACCTGGAGACTCTTCTTCGAGTCTCCCCTTGCTCCTACTGGTGAGCCTGGCCTCCTTCCCAGTTACGCCCAGGCCTCCTGGGCCCTGCAGCTGCGCCCTCCCCATGCTGGGGCAGTGCTCCCCACCCACAAGAATCCCAACTGACCGTCTCCATTTCCTTGCTTTGTCTCCACCCCCCAGGCCCGCTCTTTGCCTTCCTGACTGTGTTCCTGCTTTGCTCGCATTTCACCCCGTGTTTAGTCACCGCCTGGGCCTCTGCCCCGTGCCGTGGAGACTGTGTCTCCGCCAGAGGCCGGCACGGTTGTCCCTGGTCTAGAACGTTCCTCCAGACACCCTGGCGCTGCTTCTTGCCTCTGCTCCTGGCTGTTCCCAGGTGGAGACCTGTCCTTCTGGTGGCTCCCCAGCTCCGGTCCTTGTCCTGTGCTCTGGTAGAGCCCCCTCCCCTGACGCACTGCTCGCTTGGGGGTTGGGAGGACACTCGTTTGCAGCAGAAAGGCCCCCGTTTCCAAGGCAGGTTTGGTCAGCTTTCCTGATGATAAAATCCACCAATTGGATGAGTATTGACAACCATGTACAGCTTTGAGCCCTGATCCAGATCTAGAACTTTCCCAAGCCCCTCGGGGCCCTCTCCCTACCCCCCCAGGGCTCTGGCCACCACCGACTTGCTTTCTTTACTCTAGTCCTGCCTGTTGTGGAATTTCGTAAAAGTGGGAGCATGTGGGATCCAGTCTTCTGTTTCTGGGGTTTTCCGTGGGGCAGGTGCTGGGCGCTCCCCTCCTCTGGACAGAGCCTGAGGACCAGCGGGTGGCCTGTGCCCCCCCTCCCTGTGCCTTCAGGCCAATGAGGAGCAGCGGGGGAGGGGGCAGGACACCCCCCACCTTCCACATGACGTCCAGAGGCCGTGCAGCCCTCCAGCCTGGCTCCCCGGGCCCAGGGACACGCGATCCTGAGCCCCAAGGCCGGCTGTCTGCAGGTTGGCGCTGGTCGGGTGCTGCCAGAGAGCAAAAGCGAGGCCACGAGACCGTATTTACACACGACTCACACTTAATGGGTTTCCTGGGGGTTTTTTCTTTAATTTTTATTGGAGTACAGTTGCTTTACAATGTTGTGCTAGTTTCTGCTGCATGGCAAGGTACATCAGCTATACATATACACACATCCCCTCTTTTTTGGATTTCCTTCCCATTTAGGTTACCAGAGCACTGAGCAGAGTTCCCTGAGCTATACAGCAAGTTCTCATTAGTTATCTGTTTTATACATAGTATATATGTACGTAGTGTATATATGTCAATCCCAGTCTCCCAATTCATCCCACCCCCGCTTTCCCCCTTGGTAGCCATACGTTTGTTCTCTACATCTGTGTCTCTATCCCTGCTTTATAAATAAGACTGTCTATACCAATTTTTTCAGGTTCCACATATATGTCTTGATATATGGTATTTGTTTTTCTCTTTCTGACTTACTTCACTCTGTATGACAGTCTGTAGGAGGAATCAGTCTCCCTGACTTCAGACTATACTACAAAGCTACAATCATCAAGACAATATGGTACTGGCACAAAAACGGAAACATAGATCAATGGAACAAGATAGAAAGCCCAGAGATAAACCCACAGACCTATAGTCACTTTATCTTTGATAAAGGAGGCCAGAATAAACAGTGGAGCAAAGACAGCCTCTTCAATAAGTGGTGCTGGAAACCTGGACAGCTACATGTAAAAGAATGAAATTAGAACACTCCCTAACACCGTACACAAAAATAAACTCAAAATGGATTAAAGACCTAAATGTAAGACCGGACACTATAAAACTCTTAGAGGAAAAGGTAGGCAGAACACTCTATGACATAAACCACAGCAAGATCCTTTTTGACCCACCTCCTAGAGTAAGGGAAATAAAAACAAAAATAAACAAATGGGACCTAATGAAGCTTAAAAGCTTTTGTCCAGCAAAGGAAACCATAAACAAGACGAAAAGACAACCCTCATGTTTAATGCCTCTTCTGGGCCGTTACACTGAGGGCATTGACGCGTTTACAGGACGCCCTGGATGATGAGAAAAACCAGGCTCGTCTCAGCGTCTCTTTCCTCCTGGGATGGGGCTTCTCAGACAACGAGCGTCTCCCATCCTCTGAGCTGCGTCACCCAGGCCGTCCCTGCACCTCCGACACACCTGGCTTCTTGTGGGGAGTGGCCAAGCTGAGCCCCCCGGGCCCAATCCCATGACCAACAGAGCTGGGGATACAGGGCAGGAGGGTCCAGGACCTCGGTGGGAGCCCATCCTCCGCCCCTCTGGGCTCCAGGTGGAGGCAGGGTGTGAGGCTGCAGGACCAGCCCCAAGTCCCGTCCACTTTCCTGAGCACAGGCATTCTTCAGGCACAGTGGAAAATGGAATTGTCAGGTCTGCCCACTTTCTGCCCTGATTTGGCTCACGAATACCTGCTGCTTTGTGGAGCTGAGCGACTTGTTAGTCCTAAAGTTTCCATAAGAAAGAGTTTGACCAGAAGAAATGTGGAATACTGATTTCTATCTGGAAAGAGATCCAGGTGTATCGGTTAAAAGCACCCACGGCCAATCATCTCCAGCCCTGCGCCCGGGTCCCAGGTCCGCCGTCACGTCCATCTGCCCACCACCCCCGCTTGAGGTCCCTCGGGACAGACGCCTCCGTCCGCCTTCCTGCTGAGCAACCTGGTGATGGGCGTTGTCCTGATGACTTATCCACTTTCCTTTGGTAGTTTTCTCGCCGCCACATTTGAATGTACCCCAGAGCTCGGGTTCTCTGCAGCTGCTTTTACTACTCGGAGGAGAGCGGGTCCAGGTTCAGAAACATCAAGGCTGGGCCTCCAGCAACAAAAGAGCCTCCAAATCTACCCCAGAGTCCTGCTCAAAACACGTGTTTTTGAGAACTGCCACAGACTGTGCATCTTCCCTCGCACCCTCCACTCCCCACACCCCCGGTCTCCTTCGTGTTCTTCGGTTTCCTCCTTCCTTTTTTTTTAATGGCGATTTTTGTGCAGACGAGTGCAGTAAATCTCTGGGTTTCAGGAGAGCTTGAGAGCATTCGCCAGTCGGGCAGAATATGGGTCCTTGGACGTGGTGGGGACATCGATCAGCTCAGCTGAGCCCCCGAACCTCCTTGCCTTCCACCTGCTGCTCAAACTCGTATTGAAAATAAAAACAAAAGCCTTCCGTCTCCAGTTTACAAAGATGCAGCCATCCTTAACGGCCCAAAATGGATTAGAGCCGCTGCATCAACAGAGCCCACTTAGCAAAGTGTGAAACAGTCACAGCACAAGGTAATTTGCAAAATGCAGTCGCCTCTGATCAATCTGAAATAATCCGCCTGTTTATAAAACAGAACATAAGAGGCGGCACCGAGCCTGACGCCAGTTACGCTGGTAACATGGTTTTAAAGTGGCTCCCAAACCCCAGCTTCTGGGGGCTGGCCAAACGTCGGAGCCGCCTGGCAGGCCCGGATATTCCCTTTCTGGGGAGACCGGAGGAGAATTAATCACATGGTTGTGGGAGCCATTTCCATCCTAGGGAATTAACGGAGGCGCCAGACACCGAGCACAACTATCATGCTGCCCTCCATGGCGCCCATACAAATGCCAGCAGGAGCCCGAAGTTTTCCCCCACTTGGTCAGCAAGCACAGCCCGCTGCGGGGGTGAGTGTCCGTGCCCCTTTCAGGACTCCGCTGGATCAAACCTTGACCCTCACTGTGTTTCAGGTTCAATTCCGACTCTGGCGGCAACAGCTGCCTCGTGGGACGAACTGTGTGTTCCAACGTGTGACACCTGTAAGGGGACGTGAGCCTGGGGGCTGCACCCGTACCTTCCTGGGCCTCTGTTCAAGCCCTGAAGCCGAGAGGAACTCAGTAGAGGACATTCGTTTCTCAGGGTGGTTTCCTGAGGGCTGAGTGTCTTCCCAAGTCTGACCTGGTGAAGGCAGCTCTGGCCCCTCCAGGTTCCCCTACACTCTCTCCCCATCCCCCTACCCCATCCCCTCTCCATCCCCCCCGGTGCCATGGGGTGAGGACTGATTCCCGCCCCATCCCGAGGAGAGCTCCCAATGTCCAAGCCCTTTAGAGCTCTTCCCTCAAAACATCAATCTGCATTGTTAGACGCTTTGAAGAAACAACAGGAAAGCCAGGGAGAGGGCTGACCCCGCAAGCGGGTGTCCCAGCCGTCCCTACGGTGGTGGCTTCTGCCCCGCGCTGTCATAGGACGTGAAGCCGTGCCCAGCACCTCCTCCCCCCTCCAGCCGGGCTCATGACAAAAAGGAGGAGTCCTTCTGCACGTTTCTCCTTTTACCCTCGATTTTATTTTGCAAATTTCAAACTTGCAGACAAGCTGAAAGAAGAGTAAAGTCAACACCCGTTCCTGTTCATCTAGATTCACCAGTCGTTAGCATCTACCCTGTCACTCATCTGCTACCTGGATGCAGTTGTTGAGAGTATGCTCCAGACATGAAGCTCCACCGTGAAATACGTTTTTAAACGTGTGTCTTCTTCTACATCATCCCCCAAAGCACAGCATTGACGCAGTCATGTTATTTAACACAGTTTGTGGTCAGATTCCCCCGCCTTGTCCCAATTACGCTATTCATAGCTACTCTTTCACTTTTGATCCAGATTCCAATCAAGGAGCAGTGCTGCTTCCTGTTGTCACACCTCCTTAATTTTCTTTATTCTGGAACACTATTCCTACCTTCTAATTCTGTTTTATTTTTAGTCGTTCCTAATATAGCGGTTTTTAAAGACACGGGGCCAGCTGTCCTGTGAAATACGTCTTGATCTGGGTTTGTCTGATGGACCCCAGGGCTCAGGGGCAGAGGAAGGGTTTGGGCAAGAGCGCTGCACACGTGGGTCTGCGTGTGCCCCCCGGGGCGCCACGTCGGGAGGTGGATGGCGTGAGTTCCCCCAGGTTTGGGCAGCGCCGAGTGGGCCTCCTGGGGAGTGTGGGGTCCGGTACGTTGCTCCGCTAGGAAGGAACCTTCTCTCCTTGGTAATTAACCAGTATTCTCGGAGATACTTTGGGACAGTGGGACCCCCCTGGTGCCCTGCTACCTCTCCCCGGGCGCCTCTTGTTTCTGGCTGAGTGGGGAACCTTTACGTGGAGGAGGCTGGGCACTGCCTGTGCGGCCCTGAGGTTCTCAGTGGCGTCTCTGGTGGCCGTGCAGGCACAGAGATGCCAGCACCTCGTCTCACGGAGGCTGGAGCTATCGTGGGGCCAAGGCAGGACACCGAGGGGACCGGCCGGTGAGGGTGGGAGGAGTGTTGCAGACCGGCGCACTGGGGTCTAGAAGGCATGGTGCTTTGGAGCCGGAGGACAGAGAGTGTCCCCGAGGGGAGCCTGTCCTCCCAGGGGGAGAGCCTGTCTGGGCGCGTCTCGGGAGAGGAGGGGCTCCAAGGGGTGGAGGACACCGTCATACTACAGAAGGCAGATATCTGGACGGCATGGCCTTTGCCCAGGGCCGGGTGTGCACCTCCCCAATCTGTGTCCTTGGCCAGGTGCTCGAAGGGGACCAGACAGGCCCTTCTGGGGGAACCCTGGGACACGGCCGTCCTCCCCGCCGTCCCGTCGGGGCCTGGGCGCTTCAGCGAGCGCCCAAGCAAGGGCCTGCGGTAGAGCCTCTTCCAGGCCCTGCTGTAGACGCGGCACAGCTCAGAGGCATGGTCCTTTTCAATGTTTGAATGAGGCCTCCGTAAACATAACCTTCCACCAGAGTTCCCCGTTAGTCTTGCTAGAGCCGCTGAACAGCAGAGCTTACCTGCCATTTAACGGCCCTCCTTTGGGGACACCCTGTGGGGCACAGACTCACCAGCAGGTGGTTCTCACGCCCTGGGCATGTGAGGTCTTGCCCACGCACACGTGGTCACGTGTGTGCCTTAGGGCAGCGTGACCGCAGAAGGGCCCCCAGATCATGGCCTGATTGATGTGAAGAAGCTCTGTTTGTCATTTTTAAAGACACCTACTTACCAACCAACTTTGTGAATCACCGTAAAATGTGGTCTTTCTTTTGTGCGCCAACAAAGTCAGGGTGTAGGTAGCACCTATCCGAACAGTTGCTTTGGGAATGGAGTCCTTAGTCAGGGCGTAAGTAGCACCTATGCGAGCAGTTGCTTTGGGGATGGAGTCCTTACATGCTCGCTTTTGACTTCAAATGGCTTCTCTTTGTAGAAGTCAGTTTATTATGGATGCTTCAAAATACACTTCTAAGGCAACAAATTTAGCCGTCCTTATCAAAAATGTATTACATATTTCAAAATTAAGTGGCTCACGAGGATGCCGGGCTTGGTTGCACCTCACGCATCAGGAGAGCAGCATGCGGGGAGGCGCTCCAAACACATTTGAAATTAAAATAGTGTTTAGTCTTGAGATGAGGATGTAATCAATTTCCCTTAGAAAATTATGAAAACTGAGATGCAGGGAGAAATGTGCTTTGAAGAAACAGTGATGCCATCTTGTATGAATTCATGACTCGAAGCACCTGCCCCTGGAGATGATGGTCGCGGCGCTGCACGAGCTCCTCTCCGTGGCGTGGATGCATCTGCTGCTGTCCCCTGCTTCACCTGACTCGGGCATAATCAGGAGTCCCTGACCCAGGAGCTTCCCCTGTAACCTGTCAGCTGTTTGGCAGGAAGTTGGTACCTGCCATCGAGTGAAGTTTGCATGGTTTTGTTTAACTTCTCGTAAGCACACCTTTGACTCAAGTTTTCACATCTGCAGTAACCAGAACCTCCACCCGGCGTCTGCCTGAGCTCTGGACCACCTCCTCCCACTTCCCTTCGTGCCACCCTCTGGGGCTGGCAGGGCTGCCAGTCCGAGAGGTGGCGGACAGGCCAGGAGCGGGTGCACACAGGCTCATCTCCTGCCTGATGGCTCGCTCGCTTCACACACTGGCTCCTTGGTCTACTTGAACTCTGACGTGAGTCACTGAAACGCAGATCGTGTCCAAATGCAGACGCAGTCCAAGGCAAAGAGAAGACCCCTCAGTATCCAGACGGGCCAGAAAGGGGGACTGGGGCTCTGGAAGGGTTTGTTAGGAGGCCTCAGCCCGGCCGGGACGGTGCCACAGGTCCAGGGAGGTCTCGGTGGTGCCCGTGGTCTGTCCCGGGGCTCAAGATGTCTCCCATGGATGGCAGCTGCTCTGATCAGGACCCGTCTGCCTTGTCTGCCGGGGAACCTGAGTGGCTACCCCGGGGACCCATGCGATGGGAGCTTGATGACGTATTACTGAGGGAGGGGAGGGAGGAGGGACGGACGTTCTGGCTCTTTTTTCACGGGTTTTCATGGGTGGAGAACGTCATAAGCAGGTTATCAGTGTGTCCGCATGTGCGCTGCCATCCTGTTGCCGGGAGGGGTAGCAGGCCTCCTGGGTCTGCATCCCAGCCCCGCCACTGCTGGGATTCTTGGCGACTCTCCCCTGGAGACTCTGCCGCTCACAGCACTCGGGATCTGGAAGTCTGGTTTATGGTTCAGGAAACTCGCTAAATTGCTCCAAATAAGGCAGCCAGCCTCCGGTTCTTCACCTCGAACTCTCTGAAACCAAGGCCTTCGTCTCCACACCGTTTCCCCTCTGTGCTGCTTGTACCGTACGTGTCCTGCTGCCCACGGGCAGCCCTTAGCCAGCGCTGGAGTAAATGCTCCAAGTCCGTGAGGTAGTGCCCGTCTTTCAGATGTGCGGTCCGAGGCCTAGAGCAGCTGGCCGTCGCGGCTCAGGGTCGCTTAGAAAGGGGCCCACTTCCACGGCTTCCACCCTGGGCGGCTCCTGCCGGCAGGAGCAGACTGGATCTGAATTTCTTTGGCTGGATTACATCCCTGCAAGCCTGGGTCTGTCTCTTGCATCAGCTCTGAGTGAGGCTGAAGGACCACTTCTAGGGTGGGAGGCCCCTTCTCTCCCCACCCCTCATCTTGCAGGAGCCGGAGCTGGACTGCAGTGCGCACGGGGAAGGACAGCCATTGCCTCAGTTTGTGTGAGACGTTGTGATGATTAGAGGCCGTTTTCTTCTAACCCAGAGAGTCAGGCTGGTCCCAACTCTTGTCTGAACCTGGGGAAACTTAATCTAAGGAAGGAGGGGAATCAGGCCCTAACGTGCTCTGTGGTGGGAGCCTTGCTAAGATTTTACTCTCTTGGTGGTTTCTTTTCATGTTTTCTCTCTGACTAACATGAACAGGGGCCTAATATGGTCTTAAGTCTTACCCTGAAATGGGGGCAGTAGGAGAAGAAACGAGATGGGCGGGAAACAGGTGCAGCCACGCAGCGAGCAGGGTCGTGAAGGAACACGTGTGAGTCAGCGTGTGCGTGTAAGTGTGTGCTCATACACGCGTGAGCGAGAGAGGCCGCCGCAGCACCGGTGTCGTCGCCCTGTGTCTCCACACCGTTTCCCCTCTGCGTGTCCCAATGTCCCTTTTTATAGGCACTGGTGATGTGGGATCAGGGCCCACCTGGGGGAGCTCATTGCAACTTGATCGTCTGCAGAGACCCTGTTTCCCACATGAGGTCACAGTCAGTGGCCTGGGGGTTAGAAGTGCCACATCTTTCGAGGGGACACAATTTAACCCACGACACCCACGGACACTGGCTTTTGCGCCTTGGTGACAAGTTTTCTCCAAGTTGATCCATAAATACTAAAACGTCAGTGGAACCGTCAGGCTGTACCTTCAATTTTCACGGACAGAGCCCACGTCTAGGCCCAGGTCACAGCGGGTGATGAGCCGGGAGAACTGCAGCCTCAGGACAGGAAGGGCTGGGACCAGGCCAGCATCGGTGCTTTAACCAGACTCCAGTGGTTCTGAGCCATGATCAGGTTTGAGAACCATCCAGGCCCCTCGGGCAGTTCGAGGTTCCCCACCCCAGTCACCCCTCTCGGCCTCTTTCGGGACCCCACAGCCAGCCACGTCCCCTAAACATGCCTGTGGGCGACCTCAGAGCAGAACGGGTGGAGCTGGTGAATCCCAGGTGAAAGGAAAACCACAGAGCCGAGCCTGTGGTCACGCCTCCACCTTCCAAAATGAGGAAGAGGGAGATCCACACCAGAGCGATCCACACACCCCCCACCCCGTTCTCAAGGGCAGAGTCCCCTGAGGTCACACCCACTGCCAGGTGCTAATAGTGATGATTTGCACGTGAGCGTTCAGCCCTAGTGAAAGGAATACTGAAAGTTGGGGAGAGAGCTTTCTATCCGCTGGCTCTGCTGGGAGTTAAGTGCCTGAGTCTCGCACTGTTTTATGGCCCCAAACCAGTTTGAAGATTGAAAGAAGTTTGCACTTTTTTCATGTCTCATTTTTTGAATAATGGAATTCCCGTGGGTGTGGGGCTGGGGGTCTGAGGGTGACGATGGTGAGGGAGGGAGGGACACCTGTGCAGGACCCTAACCCCGCCCAAGGCCCCACCCTCCGCTCTGCCAGCCTTGGCCCCTAGCAGGTCCCTGTCTGCACTGTCACTTCCTCCCACCTCCCATCAAACCCTCAGGGCATCCAGCACAGTGCAGATCACGTCATGTGGATTTGGCACTACTTGGGGGCCACTGACTGGCCGTACTTCCTCCGCAGGGATGAACACAGTCTGTGCTGCATAGATGTGCTCTGGGAGCGAGCAGAGGGCGCGGGGCCGGCACGGGGCCCAAGGGTGGGCCCTCCTCTGCCCACTGGACGGAGGGGAAGCTGGGGGTCCTGAGGAGGTCGCAGGCTGCAGCTCTCCAGCTATGGCTGCAGAGGTAGAGCAGACCCCTAGGGCTGCCGGCCGCGTGCGGGGCCTTCCCTGGGGACAAAGCCCGGGCCAGCTGGGCCCAGAAATGCGGTGTTGCTGGTGGCCCTGGCTGGCCCATCTTGTTAGGAAGGACAGAGCTGCACCAACGCACAGGAGGGGCGGCCTCTGGATACCTGTGTCGTGTGGCAGTGCTTCTCACGGTGGGTCCCCGGAGCAGCAGGAACTTGAGGGAAATGCAGAGTCTCTGGCCCCACCACAGACCCAGTGAATCAGCATCTCTGGGGTGGGCCCAGCATCGGTGCTTTAACCAGACTCCAGTGGTTCTGAGCCATGATCAGGTTTGAGAACCACCAGCCGAAGGTGTGCTCACCGTGTAGACAGTGACACGGGGAACAACTTCAGTTGTTCAGTTACCCCACCCCCACCCCGCCACCCCCACCCCCACCCCCACCCCCGCCCCCACCCCCACCCCCCGGCCCTAAAGCAGCCCCCACGTGAGTCCTTCTCAGATGCGTCGTGAAAGGCCTTTTGGTGGGGACAGTGGGGCCGCTCTCACGGGAGGGGGTGGCAGCCACCAGGCTGCAGACCTCACCACCTTCTCCTGGGGCCCCTGCCCGGGTGTGCATCACTCCTGCGCCCTGCGCCTCCACAGGGGGAGCCGTGAGGCCCCGGGGGGCCTGGGCATCTCCAGCCACCGCTCTGGACCCGTGGACGCGGCTCCTGCATCACCTCGTCATGAGGCTGTGGTCCTCCTGTCCTGGCACTTCTGCGGGCATCTTTCCGCCTCTGTGTGACCTCTCTCCGTACTGACTCACGTTGCCACGGGCAACTAGACAGAATGGAAGAGAACCCGGGTCCTGCCCTGGCCTGGGTCCCACCAGTGGTTGCTGGCAGACGAGGCCAGCCCGGGGTGCGTCCAGGCGCAGGACCTTCTCTGATGAGCGCGGTACGGGCCCTCCCGTGGCACCTGTCAGACCCAGCGCCCGCCATCTTGGCAGGGGCACCTTGTGCTCCAGCTGAGCCCCCAGCCAGGTCTGCCCCTCCCGTCCTGCCTGCACTCGGCCCCATGTGCTCAGCACAGGGCCCTGGGGCTAACCCAGCAGGGCCGTGTCCGTGTGCCCTCCCCATGGCTCAGGGAAAGGCGGTGCCCGTCCCAGATGAGGACCAGAGCCCTCCGAGCCCAGAGCTGACCTGTGGTGGGTTTGGACCCAGTCTGCTGAGTCCCAGGCCCGTTGTCAGAGCCCCCTACGTGGCCTCGCTTGTTGGAAGCCACCCGTCTCCCAGCTCCGACAGAAGATGCCCTGCAGAGGCTGCTTTGCACGGGCTGAGATTTTCCTGGAAAGAAAATGAAATAAAACAGACGGCCGTGCTGCAGAAGTCCCGGGCGGGACGAGCTGAGCTGAGCCCTTCCGGGAGGCCCCGCAGTTGGTGCCGAGACAGAGGGGACAACGGCCACATGGGGAAGGTGGGCAACCCCACCACCCAGAGCACACGGACCCCTCCTCCACGCTCCTGCCCCCCCCCCCCGCACCCTGTGGCCGTGATCCTTAACCCGGTCTAACCACCGAGTAATGCAGGATCCTCATGGGACGTTCAGAGAGTCCCGCAGGCCACGAGGACAAGGAAAGTCACCTGTCGCCCTGCCCCACAGGAAGCAGCTTCACCTTCCTCCTGGGGCATCTCCCTGGGCTTTTTGTGTAGAAGTGGGATCATCAGCTTTTGCGGACTGAGCTGTGGAATTTAACAAGCAGCTCACGTTTCCCGCGCTGTGTGTGCACCTGCTCTCGTACCCTCGGATTTCTCCTCTCTGTTGCATCCAGGCTGTCCCCCTGCACCGGCTGCCCCGGCAGGAACCCCACTCCTGACCAGCCAGCGGAGACAAGGGCCCGTCCCACCTTCTCTGAGACAACTCGCGGCCCTAAAGTGCGTGTTTACGGGTTTGCTGTCTTGTTGGAGGGATAATACCACGTATGTGAGCAAGGAGCTCAGCGCATGCCCAGCCGACGGCGGTGCCGGAATCGCTGCTGTAATCCCGCACCGTCTCCCTTCAGGCACCTGCTTTCTCTTTTTAAAATCACAGATGCTCGTTCAGAGGTGAGGGGCCGGATTCAAACGATTAGCCAGGATGAGGGTGGAAAGTGAACAGGAATTTGTGAGTTCTGAGCAAAAGATGAGGGCTGCTGGATGGGGGGCGGGGACAAGTTTTCCACATTTGGATGCTAGTTTGCACAGTATTGGTTCCAAAGGGAAATCTCAACGCAAAGGGAAGATGACAGTAAACGCCTTGGGTTCCTTTTCCTTGAGCTCAATTGCTATTTCCATGAACCCCTGTCTCTCCCCTGTTGTAGGTCAGACGGATGAAATTCCAGGCCTCTTTTACTAGAAATTAAATGGAACTTGGCTGGATACCTGGTGGTCGTGGGCTGACCGTGGAGGACTGTGGGCATCTCTCCTCTCTTCCCGTGCAAGTTTCTCAGCCAAAACACAGTCCCCCCGGTTTCCTCTGGCAGCTTCTCTCTTTTTACAATGAGGAAAAACTCCAAATCATTCCGATCGGCTGTGCATTAATGCTGTATGCACAGGCGCGTTGAAAGAGCTCTTTCCCCGTGCGCTCACGAGACCCCTTGGGAGGGGTGTTGCTGTCCCTCCAGGACCCCAGGGAAGGTGCCTCTGGTCTCCCGCCTCCTAGAGGAGCACAGCTGGGGGCCGAGGGGCCACCTGGCGTCTGCGGGAGGTGGGCGGGAGTGTCGGCTCACACCCTCCGCCACAGCCCCCCACGTGTCTGCCTCCTGGGCCTGGGCCCCGGGCGGGCGCACGTGAAGGCTCCTGCCCCCCAGCCTGGGAGGCCCTCGGCCGGCCCGCCTGGGCTCTTGAGCGAGACGTGGGCTCGACTCTGACCAGTGCGCTCCACCCAGGGCACCCGGCCTCGCCAGCCCAGGGGTCTCGCACGGCCCCTCTGGGTTCCCGAGGGCACAGTGGCCACCGGACGCTCCTGTGTGACTTGGTGTCAAAAATACCCGCTGCTTTGGGCCGGAGAACAGCAGCCCTGGATGCACAGCCCCTGCTGGGCGTGAGTGGTTCTGAGGACAGGGGCCGAGCTCAGCAAGACTTGTATGTCGGCTGGCAAAGGGTATCTTTCCCTTAAAAAGGATGCTGCTCCCCACAAACTGAGCATGAGGACAGACCGTGCATCAGGGTCCTGGGAGCCGGTTTGGGGAGGGAGGGGCGCTGGTCTCCATGGTGACCTGGAACGGCCTCTGCTTCCCCGGCTCTGCGTTTGGGCCTGGACAGTGGACGGAGGGTCTGGCGGACGGAGACAGGGCGGGGGGGTCGGGGAAGCAGGAGTGGATTCGGGCAGGTTGAACTTGGGAGGTGGGTCAGCATCCAAGGGGCCGTGGGGTCCGGAGAGAGACCAGGCCGGGAGGCCCCGGGACAGGCCGACAGGAGGACAGAGCCCCAAGGGGAGGAGCGGGGATTTGAGAACTAAGACCCGGGGTCCCAAGGCCTGGTGATGAGGACTTGGGGGGCGAGGTTTGGGTTTGCTGGGGTGATTTGATGCCTGGGGGGAAACACTGACCTGATAAGAGCGGTTCTCTGGGTTCCCCAAAGTGCGGTTTAATGATAGATGGAAAGCCCCAGCCTCAGATCCATTCAACTTCCATTATCCCACCATACTAGTGGGGTCAGTGCAGGAGGCTCTCAGGGCAGATCTGAGGAAGCTGCTCCACTGCTGGGCTGGGCTGGGCTGGGCTCGCTCTGCGTGGAGCTGGTGGGGCCCGGGCTCAGAGCAACCTGAAGCAGTTCGGAGCCTCTGCTCCGGCCCTCAGGGCTGGGGACGCCCACAGTCCCTGGCCTTCAGAGGTGCTGTCCGACCTCCACAGGCGTTTGTTTCCCACCCCATGGAAGCCCTGAACTGAGAGGTGCCTGGAAGATTTAAACCCCTCTGCACGTGAGGGTGGGAGACAGAGTAAGGCCGCAGGCTCGTCCTCCTGGGGGGCGGTGGGGGGCATGGGGGCGCGGGGACGATGGAGTCTCGGGTCTTTGAAGCATCTCTAAACTTCTGAGAACACCGGAGGGCCTGACTGTCTGCAGAGGACGTCGGCCCCGTAAGGAGGCGGCTCCTCCCGGGTCTCTGCCCTCGGTGTGTAGACACCGTCTCCTCCCCGTGTCCTCACGCGGCCGTCCCCCTGTGCGCATCTGTGTCCTGATCTCCTCTTCTTACAAAGACACTGGTTACACTGGATCAAGGCCCACCCATGCCCTCATTTTACCTTTCTCACCTCTTTAAAGACCCCTCTCCAAGTGCAGTCACCTCCTGAGGTCCTGGGGGGTCGGGGCTCCAGCATGTGGATTTCAGGGACACAGTTCAGCCCATGACACCCTCAAAGCTCCTCACCCATTCTCGGGGCAGCTGGTTTCAGCATGTCTGCAAAGCGCTGGTGAGGGCCGTGTGGTGCCCTCGCTGGACATTCGGAGAGCAGAGGGACTGAAAGTCCATGGTACCTGACTTTGGGCAAATGTTTTGACCCGTCTGAACGTCAGGGGTATTTTATCTGTAAAAACCGAGACTCGAGGTACTTACCAGAATTGACAGGAAGAGAATTTTGAAATTGTGAGCGACTAGGGGTGTAGCACGGGGCCCAACACAGGGTTGCTGTTCCATGGGCGTCAGTCTGTCTATTGTCCCGAGGCCCTGCCTCACCCCTGCCTGCAGGCAGCACACGTGTCCTCTGTCTCGGGTGGGAGAAGAGGGGGCGGCCTCATTCCCGCAGGTCCTGGAGCCTGGGCGGGACAATGGCAGGAGAGAAGGTGGGACCCAGGCCTCCCGCCAGGCCTGCCTCTCAGCGCACAGATGGGCGTTGCCTCATTAAGTCGGGACCAACACAGAAACAGGACTTACCTCCTGCAGGTGGAGAGAGTAGGTTTGGAAAGTGAACCTAAGCCACTTGGATCTCCGCTCGGGAAGCTGTCCCTGGAGAAGACCTAGGCCTCACAGCCTGAATCTCAGGGCTTCGGAGCACGTGAAACGCTGGTCTGCACACACAGCTCCTCCAACTTGAGGCCTGTTGGCGTTTACCACGGAGCAGGTGTTTCTGGTGCGTCTCCTACGCAGTGGCCGGCACCACCGACACTAGGCACTCTGATAGGGCTGGGCTAGGGGGGCAGCCACGGGCCATGTCTCGCCCTTAAGCTCGGAATTCTCAAGACAAGCTCGAGGCACCTGCCCGGGTACGCGGGGCCGCGCCAACAGTAACAGGAAGGAACAAACATTTGCTTTTTACTGAGGTATAATTGATGTGGAACGTCATGTCAGTTTCAGGTGTAAATGTAATGATTCGATATTTGTATACATGAAGCTTTGGGGTAAAGTTAATTTGATACTAAAACATACATAGTTGTATTAGAGGCAGATTGCAAAAGCCACTCTGACTTCTCAGATCAAGGATGGGACTCCAAATCCATGTCCCCCGGGGTCCCGAGCCCTGGACAGGCCGCTCTGTGTGGGAGTGAAGGCGGGCCGGCGGGCTGGGGTCCATGTAGCAGCCGAGCAGCCCTGGGCCCCGCGGGCGTCAGGCTCCCGAAGGTCTGCCCGCGGGTCCCGTACTGTGGACAGCCGCCCTGGGGCACCCGGGGGCATCTGTGCCAGAACCGTCCCGCGCCTGGCTGTCGTCAGCCTACCAGGGAACTGTTCAGAGCATCCCTCTTGGATTTCACTGGTAACAGTGAGGCTGCTAGGCTGCGTCTCTGCAAAAGTCACAAGACGTGACGCTGAGCCTCTCCGCCCCTCCACCAGCAGTGTTTCTCCGCGTCACCCCCTGGGAGCCCTCCCATCACGGGGCTGCAGGAGCGGGAAGGCAGGGTCACGACGTGGCCAGAGTCCCCCTCTTGCCCTGCTGCCCCCTCGGGCCCCTCCAGCCCCCCTTGTCCTGCTGCCCCACGAGCTGCTTTCCCAGGGGCCTCCCCAGCCCCACCCCGGGCTCCACCTCCCACGTGGGGACCGCGAGTTCGTGGTCTGGGGCGCGCAAGTCTGAGGTCACGGGGTCGGGGGCCACGCTGCCGAGAGGGTCCAGGGAGCCTCCTTCCTGCCTCGCCCAGCCTCGGGGTGGCCGGCCGGGGGGCTGGTGGCCGCCTCCCTCCAGTCTCTGCTTCGGCCTCACGTGGCCTTCTCCCTGTGTGTCCCTCCTCGTAAGGACACCAGTACTCTTGGATCAGGGCCTGCTGTGATGGCCCCGTCCTAACAAACTTCCCCTGCAGAGACCCCCTCTCCACACAAGGTCCTTCACAGGGACCCGGGTTAGGATGCCGACCTAGGCTTTGGGGGACACGGTGCCACCCACACGGTCCTCTGAAGTCAACCCCCCTCGTCCCACGGGGAGCCGCCCATCTGGACCCGAGTCCGGCCCACCTGGTTCCCACACTTCTCGCTTAGACACGGCGACCCACCTGCCCTGAATCATAAAACACCTGGTCCTCTGCTGCGTCTTCTCTTTGAACTGGCTCAGGTCTGAGAATCTTTGTACTCGTCTTAAGCAGGAGTGTCCATGAAATCATGTTTCTGACACACTAATATGTTTTCCTGATACACGTTAAAAGAAGCACATATTTGAAAACAGTTGTCCACAGTCTACCTAAAACCGACATTCCATACTTCAGGAAGTACGAGCGGTGGCAGATGCTGAAGGTCTAAAACGTGACCCCTCCTAGGCAAGAGCTGCGCTTCGTCAGAAGCTCGTTCCACAAAGGTGTTTCCAGGGGTGGCCTTTCCAGGCCCAGGATTCGTCCAGTGGGAGGACACTTGGGGGCCCGTGTACTATTCCAAAGGCCATGAGCTCTGGGACCAAACAGGCCTGGCTCAGACCCTAGCTCTGCCTTCCCTAACTTGAGGGGCTTGGCTAAGGGTACGGAACCTCTCTCGGCCTCAGTTTGCTCGTCTGAGCAGTGTGTGTGTGTGTGTGTGTGTGTGTGTGTGTGTGTGTGTGCGTGCGCGCGCATGTATACAGATGATATACATGCACATCTATACATATACACTTCTACACATACACACATATATACATATATGCAAGTATACACATAGACACACACCTATACATTTGTACACCTGTGCACACATACATCTTTGTACACGCATATACATGTGTGTGCATATACGTGTGTACACATGTGCAGACGTACATTTATACACATCTGCATGCGTACACATATGTACGTGTGTGTGCACACGCATTTATCCACATGTGCATATATACACACGCACACATACATATAAACATACACCCGTGTGTACACGTTTTTCACGCCTTCTTCTCTCCAGCGTGTGCTCCTCTCCGCGTGGCAAACCAGGTGGTCCTCCGTGGGCCCTGGGACAGCCACAGTGACCGGCACAAACCATGTGGGCTCTGCCATCGCCTGGATTGTGCGCTGAGGCCTTGGCTCCCAGCTGGACGTGATCCCACCATCTGGGAGCCCTGGGGTCCCCAGGGTTCTGGAGCCTATGGTGTCCTCACAGGTGGCAGAACAGGTCAGAACTCGCCAGGTGCATCTGGGCCCTCCTGGTCCTTTTGAACAAGGCCCTGCCCTCCAGGGCCCTCTGTGTGTGGCGCCCACGGTGGGATCACGCTATAGGCCTCTACCCATTGCTGTTTCCCTCCCGGTTTAATTACTTCTGTTCCACCTTTGCAAAATATGGTTCTTTTACTAAAGTTACATCGTTGAGCTAATTAATTAAGATTTCTCTCTTAAATATTAGCCATGTTGCACCCTGCCCCCCTCCCCCAGTGAACGAGGCCAGGAGGCCTTTCAGCTGGCAATTCTACTGCACCTTAAATGCCAAGCTTTGCACGTCTGATGCATGTTCCATGCGTCTGATTTTCCTCCCTGCTGCCCATTGAAATTCTTGGCATGTTTTCAAATCTTATTTCTTCTTTTCCCATCTCCCTGAATTTTACACTCGCCTAATTTATAAGAAAAATGTGCTTTGAACTTTTAAGTAGGATGTTGGAGAATAAGCCATCTTTCATTCTTGAGAAGCTGACGTCCTTTTCCTTTTCTTTAAACCTTGAATTGCTGATATTCTATCTATTTTTTTCTTCACTTCTTAACAAAACAAGAAGGTCTTTAAAAGACCTTCTGCATGTGGGAGGGAAATTAATAATTATTATTAAAGAGGGAGAGCTGATCCTTAATTCTTAATGGAATTTGCATTTTTCTGGAATTCGTGGAAAACGTATCTGAGCGTGTGGGCATGGCTGTCGGCTGCGTCCTGTGGTTTTGTTGTTGTTTTCAAGAGCTGAAGGGAAGGGATCTTGGTAGTTAGCGCTTCACATGCCCCCACCACCCTGCGATGATTCGGCCAACAGGACCCTCTGGTCACTCTGACAGCCCGGACAGCGGAAGCCAGTATGAGGACAGAGAGCATGAATCACAATAACAACAGTGGGGAGAAAACAAACCCTCACCTGGATGAGGCCCCGACCTGGGGCTGCAGGTGGGACTGGGGAGGGGGTGACATCAGAGCTCTCAGGAAAAACCACGACTGCAAAGGAGTCAGGTCTTCAAGTTCTGACTGAATGATGGCTGTTGGTCTCTTCCAGCACCTACTGGCCACCTGGTAGGGTCAGAAGGGCAGGAGGGAGAAGGGTGTGTGTGTGTGTGTGTACACACCTACATGTATCATGATCTCATCATGAACTATTTAGTTGGGAACATAAAATTCCCTCTGGGAGCAATTCCCAACAAGTATCAAGTTGTTTCATGACCTGGGAAATTCATCTTTTCTGACCTTTGTCGCTGGCCACTACCAAGCTATGACACTGCAGCCTCTTCTGGTGGGGCTGGTGTGTACTTGACGAGGATCTATGGACTATTTGGAGACCAAGGGCTTGAGCCTGCTTCTTAGGGAATCCCAGACTGCAATTTCTAAATTTCCCATAATGAGGTCTTTTATTTCAACTTTCAGTAGGTTAAGGATACATCAACATTACCCACTCTTGCACCTATTTATACCAAGTGATTTCAACAGCTCCTCTCGAGGGGCTTTTAGAAGATGTTTATTTCACCGTCGAAGGAAAATGTGAGTTGGCAATGAAGAAATTACACCAAAAGAAACATTTGGCATGTTTTGCTCTCATGAAAAACCTGCCCAGAATGCAATTAAAGATCCTGCAACAGCTTCTGATCTCAGAATACATTACAAAGCTCTGGTAATTTAAACAGTGTGACACTGGCATAAGAACAGACCCACAGGCCAATGGAACAGAATAGAGAGCCTGGAAATAAACCCACATGTATATGGTTGACTCACATTCTACAAGGGCGCCAATGGGGAAAAGACACTCTCTTCGATAAATGTTGTTAGGTAAACTGGATATCCACGTGGAAAAGAATGAAACTGGACCCCTATCTTTTACCATACATAAAAATCAACTCAGAATGGGTTGAAGGTTTAAACGTAAGACATAAAACTGTACAACTCCTAGAATAAAACAGAGGAGAGCTTCATGACATTTGGCTTGACAGTCCTGGCTTGACAGTCCTTGACAGATGTCCTGGATATGACACCAAAAGCTCAACTAACAAAAGCAAAGATAGACGAGTGGGATTACATCAAACTAAGACGCTTCTGCACAGCAAACAATCAACAGAGTGAAAAGGCAACCTGCTGAGTGGGAGAAAGTGTTATCATACATCTGATAAGGGGTTAGTATCCAAAATATATGAGGAACTCCTGCAACTCAATAGCAAGATAATAATCTGATTTTTAAATGAGCAAAGCACTTGAATAGATACTTCTCCAAAGAAAACATAGAAATGGCCAACAGGTATGTGAAAAGATGCCTAACATTACTAATTATCAGGGAAATGCAAATTAAAACCACAATGAGATACCACCTCATACCTGTTAGGATGGCTCTTATCAAAATGAAAAGAGATAACAAGTGTTGGCGAGAATATGGAGAAATTGGAACTCCTGTGCACTCTCGGTGGGAATGCAAAATGGTACAAAATATTGCAAAACGTGTATGTTCCTAAAAAAACGAAACATAGAACTGCCGTAAAATCCAGCAGTTCCACTTAGGCTTGGAATTGGAATCAGGATCTTGAAGAGATATCTGCACCCCCGTGCCCACTGCAGCATTATTCTCAAAAGCCAAAATATGGAGACATCAACAGGTGAGCAAATAAAGAGAACGTGGTGTTCCCATGTAGCAGACTGTGGCTCAGCCCCCAAAGAAGGCAGCCCTGCAACAGGTGCCAACATGGCTGGACCTGGAGGGTGTGATGCTGAGTGAAATAAGCCAGCCACAGGACAGATACGCCTGATTGCATTTCTGTGAAGTATCCGGAACAGTCAAACTCACAGAAGCAGAGGGTGGAACGGTGGTGGCCGGGGGCGAGGGGAGGACACGGGAGTTAGTCGTCAGCGGCATAAAGTCTCAATTATGAAGACGGAAGAGTTCCAGAGACCTGCTGTGCAACCCTGAACCTGTGGTTAATGGCACTTAACATGTGCTAAGCAGACAGATCCCGGGTTACCTGTCCTCAGGGCACACGGGAGAGGCCGCCGGGAGGGGGCAGAGTCGGAGGGGAGCCAGGCGCTGGCTCTGAGGGGGGGCGAGGGAACCCTGAAGGCAGTCCCGGAAGCTGGGAGAGGGAAACCAGCCCCGCAGTTTCTGCGGCAAAGCCATCTGAAACGTCTGGTCTCCAAAACTAGGTGAGAATAACTACACAACAGTGATAAAAGCGTGCAAGTTTCCAATAAGGCCGGTATGCTTTGGAGGGAATCCGTGCCCTTTACCTGAACCGCTGGGGCCCTTTCTGTCCCAGGCAACACAGTGACACCCGCCTTGCATGGCGGCGTCGACCGCCACTGCTCCTCCTCTGAACCCTTCTCAAATAGCATTTGGCAATGATAATACCATGTCCATCAAGTGTCCCCAGAGTCAGTAATTGTTTGTGCGCCTTTAAAACATGCACTCCTTCCTTCTTCCAAGAGAATGTTGGCTTTCGAGCAGGCTGAAAATCTGTGTTTCTTACTACACCCTGTCACCCACAGATTTCTCAGCCCAGTGGGGCAGAAATGGGGATTTGTGCTGTTTGCATGTGGATTTTGACATTTAAAAAAATCTATGCGGCTCCTCCCCCAGGGCAGCCTGGCATCTCTCTCCAGCGGATTAATGAGTCACTCTCATGACGCGTTCACGACAGAAAGAGCCCAGTGAACGAATCACCACGGTCCTCTCTGGAAAGGAGAAAACAGTGCTCACTAAGTGGTGGTGTTTATTCTGATTCACTGTCGTTGCTCCGGACGATGGAGAAGCTGGGAGACTGATGTGGGAGGGGCACCCGGCGGAATCAATGACACTTCAGTATCTGAGGTTGGGATCTTGTTCTGACACCACTCAGCAGTGGGCTGATTTCTCCTCGGCCCTGGAAATCAGCCAGTCCCTGAAATGCCTGGATCTCACAGCCAGTGAGTTTCCGGATGAGGGTGTCAAGTTGCTGTGTTCGACTCTGAGACACCCAGTGTGTTTCCTGCAGAAATTGTCATTGGAAAACTGTCACCTTACAGAAGCCTGTTGTGAGGAGCTGTCTTCTGCTTTGATTGTCAACCAGAGGCTGACCCACCTGTGCTTGGCCAAAAACAACCTTGGCGTTGGCGGGGTGAAAATTCTGTGTGAGGGGACGTTCTGTACCCCGAATGTCAACTACAGACCTTGGTGTTGTGTCACTGCAACATAAACAGACATGGCTGCAAATACATCTCAAATCTTCTCCAGGGAGACTCCAGCCTAACAAACTTGGACCTGGGTTTCAACCCCACAGCCACTGGATTGTGTTTTCTCTCTGAAGCTTTGAAGAAACCAGATTGTAGCCTGAAGTTTGTAGGGCTCTGGGGCTGCTCCATCACCCCTTTCAGTTGCCAGGATCTCGCCTCTGCTCTTATTAGCAAGCAGAGCCCGGAAGCTCTGGACCTGGGCCAGGACATTTTGGGGCCGAGTGGAGTAGTGGTGCTCCTGGAGGCTTTAACACAGAAGAATGGCCCCCTGAAGACACTCGGGTTGAAGATAGACACGTCTACCATGGAAATCTGGAAGCTGTTGAAGGATGTGAAAGAAAGCAATCCACAGGTGACGGCTGAATGCAATAAAGCCAGAACAGCCAGGTCCTCAGGTTGTGACTCCCTTTCCTGAACACCCCGAGATAACTCTCTCGCATGTCCCCAGAGGGGGCCATCTGATATCTCTAAGACATCTCATGAATGAAGACCGGAACATCAAATGTTAATTACTGGTTCAAAATGTAGAATTGAGCACTGGTTTTTCACTCTCTGGTTTCTGGGAAATTCCGCACAAGTCACATACCCACTTGATGTTAAAATGTTCTCTCTCACAAGAATAAAATTAAAAAAAGCAAAGTGCTTTGAAAAAAAAAACAAAACAACTGAACTTTGTTCAGTTTCGGTTTGGAGTCACGTCTACCTGCACCGCATAATCACATGAGACGCACAGATCGCACTGTAACACCACCGTGAGGGTAAAATGTGAATTGGATGTTCATATTCTAAAGGTTATTTTTAAGTCCTCTCTTTAACAAAGTATTGATTAAATTTAAAATGAACCAGGGAGAGCAGGGAAAGCAGTCTGTTTCGCAGACGTCTACACCGGGCAACCCCACAGGGACAGCGCTGCCGGATGCCAGATGCCTTCAAGGGGGGAGGCGGGCAGGTGGCGACACATCAGGTGAGCCTACCTGGCCATGTAACTCACGTTCTAAACGAGCAGACGGGTGAGGTTATTTCAGATAATGAGCGATTCAAAGAAAATAGAACAGTGATGAGACAGGCTGCCCGCAGCGGGAGCCCCCTGACCAGGGTGAAGAGAAGAAGCAGCACCTGCCCCCAGAGAAGAGCAAGGATGGGCAGCACCGAGACCACGTCGGGTCTGACCGGGCACAGCTGGGACCGGAAGGCAGGTGGCCCGAGGGAGGCAGCTGCAGGTCACCAGGCTTGCCCAGCACCGAGGGGCTTCGGGTTCTGTCCCAACAGGCTGAGAGCCAGGAGGTGGTCAGTTAGCAGAGGGACATATTTAAATGATGACTTCGAAAGATCAGTGGGCTTCCACCACAGGGACGGAGTGCAGGGAGGACACGGCAGGTGCACGTTGGATGGGGCCGAGCGACTGCCCAGCAGAGAACGGAGGACCCCGAGGCCGGGCTGCTCCCCCCTCGGCTCTGACGAGGCTGCAGCCAGTCGTCCCCCTCCTGCCGCGGGCTCCACGCTCCTGACCAGGGAGGGGCAGACCCAAGTGCCCCCCGAGCACGTCCCGTTGGGCAGCCGGGAGCCCTTGCGACTCTGAGTCAGGCCTCAGAGTGGGACCCCAGGCCTTTCCCGTCCTCCTCGCACATCCAACCCCGTGGGCCTCCTGAGAGTCTCACACGCGTGTGTCAGCCCAAGGGCAGCCGTGCCAGGCGGCCTGGGGTTCAGAAGCTCGGTCAAGGGCTGGATCCCCGCCCCCAGGTGGACAGGTGGGTCTCGTCCTCAGCGGGGGCCAGCAGGCGGGGCTGCGGCCACTGCCAGCCTCTCGGCCAGTGAAGGGAGTGTGTCCTTGCGTGGTGACAGAGCACAGGCGGGAGAGCTTCTCCCGGAGCCCGTCCAGCCGCTCCCTGGAGCAGCCATCACATCTTCACCTGTTCATCCTCCGACCTCGGTCTCTCCTGCAATAAACAGGAACGATAGTAGTGACCATCTCAGAGGCTGGCGGTAAAATTTACAGGCGTTCACACGTCGCCGTGTGGAGCCCAAGCTCTGGCAGCCCCTGCAGCCCCCTGATTGGGCCGGTCACCTGTGAGAACACCAAGTAGAGAAGAGTCTGTCGTACTTTACAGCCTCAGGGTTTTTCACATCAACAGGCCCAGAGCTGCCGGTTCATGAACCTTTGGGTTTCCCTTGTAGAAGCAGCAGCCTTGTCTGCGGCTGAGGGTTAAAATGCCTTAGTTATCTATTTTACGTGTGGTAGTGGGTATATACACGACCACACGTAAAATAAATAGCTAGTGGGAAGCAGCCGCATAGCACAGGGAGATCAGCTCGGTGCTTTGTGACCGCCTAGAGGGGTGGGACAGGGAGGGTGGGAGGGAGATGCAAGAGGGAAGAGATATGGGAACATATGTATAACTGATCCACTTTGTTATAAAGCAGAAACTAACACACCATTGTAAAGCAATTATACCCCAATAAAGATATTAAAAAACAAAAAAAGCCTTAGTTGATGTTCTACTGGGGGTCCAAACGCCCCAAAGCAAGGCTGTCATCCTCGTAGATTGGGTGAGCCATCAGCAGATCGGAAAATGACGTGCTTGGCGTGTCTGTCGCCGTCAGGAAGGTTCGGTGGGAAAGAAAAAAGCCATGAATGCCTCACCAGTACTTGTGGAGAGAAAATAACCTAGAGACTGATGTTCGGTCCCGGGTCTGAGGAGTAGATTTACGTAATTCAGATGGAGAACCCATGGGACTTGGCGTTCCCTGTAACTTGGGTGAGACCTTCTTTCCCAGCTGGAACGTGTGCCCACTGGTTCCCACGCTGTGCTGGCCACTTGTCTGCAGCAGGGACGGGGGCTGGGGGACTGGGGGCTGCATGCACTTCAGCCCCCAGATGACCCGCCCTCGGTCACCCTGCGGACTGCAGGTGGCACCAGCCCTTCCGGTGCCCGTGCTGTGTCACCCGCCGTCACTATGCTTCCTTAGACGAATCAGGATTTCTCAGGAGGTCAGAGAGGCTGTCCTCTTGGTTCCCCGAGTGCTGTGTTCCCGTCTCCCTGTGTCAGGGGTGTGAGGGCAGCAGCCACGACCCTGCTGGGAGCCTCTTGCCCTTTGTCCTTTGCCCTGGGTGGTGCCTCGGCCCGGAAGCCTCACCCAGCAGGTCTCACTTACACCAGTGGGCTTCCCAAGGCCTCTGGGGGCTCACCCTGGTGAGTGGGCGACGGCTGGCAGTCCTAGCCCTGGACCGGTCACCACCAGGAAGGTGTGGCCTGTGCGGGACCGAGCATCCCCCAAGGGGTCCCCAGATGCTCACCTTCTGGGACTCAGCCCCAACTCTTAAGGCTCGGGGGCCGGTGGAGCTGGGCAGTGTCAGCGAGGCCAGCAGGGAGCTTGGCACCCGGGCCGCCAGGTGGCGTGTGTGCTGGCCAGCCTTGGCAGGAGGTCCTGGAGGAGAGCGTGGCACCAGCAGGACAGGGCAGCTCCTTCTCGTCCTAAGGAAGGACGTCTATCGGTCTCAAATGACTTGTTCTGAGGAAGACCAGCATCACTTCCAGCGGCAAAGCCTGGGCTGTGCAGAGTGAGTGCTGACTTACTGGTTGATTGAGTGGCTGTGAGTCTGTACGTGTCCCTAGGTCTGCAGTGGGCCTCTTGTAGATACAGCATACGTACGGGCCTTGTTCTCATGTCCATTCAGCCAGTCTGTGTCTTTTGGCTGTAGCATTTAATCCATTTACATTTAAGGTAATCATCGATACGTATGTATGTTCCTATTGCCATTTTCTTAATCGTTTTGGGCTTGTTTTTGTAGGTCTTTTTTCTTCCCTTCCTCTTTTGTTTGCTCCTCTTGTGTTTCTTGCCTAGAGAAGTTACTTTAGCGTTTGTCGCAAAGCTGGTTTGCTGGTGCTGAATTCTCTTGGCTTTCGCTTGTCTGTAAAGCTTTTGATTTTGTCAGATCTGAATGAGAGCTGGATAGAGTATTGTTTGTTGTAGGGAGTGGCTCTGAGTCTTAATCTGGGGGGAAGGAGAGCCGTAGGTCCCTTTGATGAAAGCTATGGTCCCTCGTAGGAAAATGCACAAACAAAACTCTGCATACAGTCTTAGGAGTTACAGGAATCCCTGAAGTTCACCCGTGAGTCTCCTGGGGAGTCGTGACACCCTCCTGTCCCCCAGATGAAGCCCCTCGGGCCCAGAGTGGGATGGGCTTTAGTTTCCCGCGGTTCTGAGCTCACCGCACAGAGTGTGAGGGCTGCACTGCCCCCGGCCCCCCGGCTCCCAGCGGCGGGGACTCAGAACGCAGCGCAGGGATCACAGGCCTGCCTGGTGCTCCCCGGGGGCTGAGGCCACCGGGCTCTGCCTGCCACTCGGGCGCTTGTGCACCGGCCACCTCAGGGAGGGGCTGCGAGGAGGGGGCACACCTGCGGGCGGGGGACACCCGGGTGGGTGGCTGAGCACCTGCTGAGAACCCAGGGAAGCCGGCTGTGCGGTGGAGAAACACCCATCAGCGCAGACCCGGGAACCCGTCCTCCTGTCCGGTCACCCGTGGCACCCAGTCCCCCTGGAAAGAGCTCTCCCAGGGCTCTGCGGACGCCCTCCAGAGCCTCTGCTTCCCACTGCAGCTGTGCTCCCGGCCCCCGCTTCCTGTGCTCCGTGTTGGGAGCCGGGCGGTGGGCCCCTCGCACCACCCAGCGGGGGTCTGCACGTGGGCCGGCCCCTCCCACGAGGCCGAGGGGCTGGGGCAGCAGGTGGGACACGGCTCCACGGAGGAGCCAGGCAGCTGTCATCACGTGAACCAGGGGACCCCCGCACCACACTGGTGGGAACACCCCTCCCCCAAGGGACGCCACCACACTTCTTTTGGAGCCTCCTCCCACCTGGGCCCCTGTGCTGGGGATGCGGGAGGAGTGGCCTGTGGTCCACCGAGAGCAGCTGGGGAAGAAGTGAGAGGGGAGCGCTGCTTCCAGCTCGGCTCCAGTGCGGCTACCTGGGAAGTTTAGACAGAGCCCAGCCCCTCCCTGGCTCTGGGGCCCGTGCGGCCAGGTGTGGCCGGGTGTGGCCAGGTGTGTCTCACCACCTCAGTCACGGACACACTGGTGTCTCGGGCCTGGAAACCTTTCTAGGGAGACAGTGGGGCTGAGCTTTGGCAGGACAACCACAGGCAGGGTTGTCAAGTGCTTTGTGATTCTACTTGTGTTGTTTCAAAGAGGTTTCAGCTGGGAAAGGTGCCTGAGGAGAAAGGTAACACCACTCTGCTGGTGAGGGGGTCCCACAACCCACAGCAGGTTTCTTTTTTTTTCGGGCTGGGTGTCTTTCATGCTCCTTGAGCTACTTTGGAATAAATAACGTGATAAAAATATATACAAAATGCATCAGGAGCTGACTCCTTTCCTGGTTTTCCTGTGCCTTCACATGAGCGGTGAAGAAGTGACACCCCACACGCGGACGGAGCAGACACGGAGCTGAGCAGCAGTCCTGAGGTTCGCTGCCCCCTGTCACTCACAGGGCCAGGAGGGGTTGCTACCATCATACTCACCCCAAAGCAGCGCGGCTTCAAAGAACGACACAACGGCTTCTCGGGGGAGACAGCTCACCGCCACCGCAGGCGTGTAATCCGTCCCCCTGGTGCCCCAGCACCCACAGGCAGCTTGAGCAGCTGGCTCTGGGTGGGGTGGCAGGGACCCCGCGGTGGAGCTGGGACGGGAGGGGAGGGGGCTCTAGAGCAGGGAGGTGCGAGCTCCCTTGGTCATGAGACCCGGGGCCAGGAAGCCCAGAATAGCCCCGAGACGCTGCCCGACAGCACCCTCTGCACAGACTGTGCCGCAGACACATGCCGGCCCCGAAGATGGGGGAGCTGCGTCTGGGGCCCCCTCCTCTGCCTGGCTCTGTCCCGCTAGTTGTGGGCGCCACAGGCCTGGAGGATGTCGGGGCACCCGGGGCGGCTCAGAAACTCCCAGAGCCTTGACCTTGGGCCTGGTTGCCAGGCAGCAAGGCGGTGGCCGTGGAGCCAGGAGAGGCAGATGAGCTTCCCCATCTCCAGTGGGAGGGGCCCCGCTTCCACCCCGGCTGGAAGGAGGGGGACGAGGGGGTGGACCCCCACACGCGCTGTGGCCCGGGCTGCACAGGGGTGCCCTCCAAGCCATGCTGCCAGATAGGTTCCGTCAGCCCCAGGCACAGGTGAGGACGCCGAGGCCCCGAGAGACTGGGTACATTTCTGAGGATTAAGCGGCTGGAAGCACTGACACCAGGGCTGGAGCCCAGGCCTGTCCACCTCTGACGTCAACCCGCGGCCTCCAAGGGGCCTTCGGAGGCCAAGCCGTTCCCCAAGCACTGCCCTCCACAGCCAGCCCCGGGTGGATGCGGGAAGGTGCTTTATCTCTCTGCGCCCCTCGCGATGCTCCTGGCCCATGGTGGGCGGTCTTAAAGGCTCTAGAATAAACGACAAGCAAATTCACAAAGAGCAAGAAAGAGAAAGAAACAAGCCAACAGAGGCCAAGCAGCCCGGCGCGGGGCGGGGTATAAGGACAGCGTCTGTGGTCACGTGCGTTCTCAGACACCCTGGTGGGTTCAGGCTGGGCATCCGCACAAAGGCCACCTTGGGGGGCAGGCGAGTGCATGGCCTCCGTGGGACGGCGGGAGGCCTGCCGGCCAAGACGGGGCCGTGGACGTGCTCCTGGGCTCAGACGCCAGGGCCCAGCGACCCTGCAAGTGACGGTGTGTCCTCGAGGCTGGGGCTGCTGACAGCACGTGCGACCCCACGGAAGCCACGGCTCGGTCTCCGAGCAGGACAGTGGTCTCTTGCTTCTCCTAGCTCAGGGGGTCTTGATGGAATCTCACGCGGATCCAACTACACGTGCCCCTCCCATCACCTCCCCAAGAGAAACCGAAACGGAGGTGTCACACGTAGGACCCTCGGAGCCCTGCCTGCCCCGAACTTGATGCTGTGATTTTCATACGTGTGAACGACTCAAGAGTGAAAATTCTACCCACAGAAACACAAGTACCTGCAGCGCTAGCACAAAAGGGGAGCCCGGGGAGCCCCCAAATGGAAACACCACCACCGTCATCCCTGAGCTGGAGACCGAGGTCTGCAGTCTCACATAAAGTACCAGTTAAACTTCTCCAGAAAACCTTGCAGTTTTTATTAATATATGACATTCACTTTCAGTAAACACAGTGCTTGGCTGTGCAAATGAAACTGCAGACGTGCAGCTGGGCGCTGTCCCCAAGGCCCCAGAGAGCAGCTCACAGGCACACCCCACCTCCACCCAGCACAACACAAAGGGCTTCCATTAATTTGAGCCAAAACTCACCCTACAAGATATACAGAAAATTCATCTCATTTATTTAAGCTCATCACTGTTGTTTAATCTCAAACCGAAGTCCCTGGCTCTGCTTTAGAAAGAAGTGATGGGTTTTAAAACTGCATCAGTGGCCGTGTGAGCATGACAGAGAAATTGATCCTCTGCGGTTAAAACGGGGTGTTCACTGATTTCTTATGTTAAATCACCAGCAATGCTTTAAAACGTAAAGCTCACGGGTAAGAAGTGCCCAAGCTCCTGCAGTCATTGAAAAGCACAGGCTCCCTGCCCTGCTGCTCTCCTCGTGGGAAGTCACACCTCCCAGGGCCCCTCACACCTGAGGCTGCACATCCGGATGCGGGAGCAGAGGGGGCTCCGGCGGGCTTGGCAGGCTGAGGGGCGAGCTTCATTCATTCACTTCAGGGCTGCTCTGTGAGCACCTGGAATTCCCCAGATCCTCCTGGTGGGCTTGGGGGAGCACAGGGATGTCACAGCCGCCCTGGCTGCTCGGGGAGCCGTGCCTTGGCCGGACGCCTTCTCCAGCCCCCAGGATCCCCCGCTGTGCTGAAGTTCAGACCTGGCCTGGCACGGGCCCGTGGTCTGTTCCTGATCCACACGCAGCCCCCTCTCCTCTCCCCCCACAGACAGCCCAGGAGAGGGAGTGCCTCTGTAGGGGGAGGTTAAGGCCCTGGCCGGGGGCTGGCCTGGGATGGCAACTCAGTCCACCCCTACCCCGCGGTACCTCTGAGCCTCTCCCTCGGTGCGTGGGCTCCGCTCTGAGCCTTAGGAAAGCAGAGAATGTGGGCCGTGCTCGGCTGCCTGCCTGGGGGCGGGTGGGAGGTGAGGCCACGGTGCAGAGCAGGTAGCCTGCAGGAGCCCCGGACGGGGAGGGCGCCCGGGGGGGTGCCCTTGCCCACTTTGACTGTGGGACGTGGAACAAGGGAAGTGTGGGCAGGCGGGTGGCAGGTGAGGGCACGCTTGGGTGTAAGGCCTGTTTCAAAGGTCAGGTCTCCGAGAAAGGTGATCTGGCAACAGAAAGCTCCTAGAATAATAATCTGGGTTTCCAGCAAAACCAAGAATTGTTGAAGTTCTGAGCAAGGTTACAGCTAATACTCTTTTTGTTGCCAAATTAACTTAAAAGCCAAGAAGATCTTGGCTGAAAGGCTGTTTATCTGAAAATAAAGAAAGCCCGAGGGGTGGCTCTAGCTCTTCTTGTCCCTGTGAGCTGGGCTCAGTGTGAAACTCAGGTTTCGAGGGAGCAGGAGAAAGTGTTCGCGGAATCTCGGCCCCTGAGCCCAGCAGGCAGACGCCTGGGACCCGAGGGAGGTGCCGCCTGCCCCGCGCCAGACCCGACGCGCCCTTGGGGCCAGCACCCCCCAGGCTACGGCGTCCACGCGCGTCCTGGCCTTGAAGCCACACTCGGTGCCACCTCCGCTGTTCCACGAAGGCAGGCAGTGTCTCTGCACACCGGCCGCCTCCCCCGAGCGGGACCTGCATCCACGCCTCTCACACCACTCGTTTACCTGAGCCAGCTGAGCACTTGTCCTTTTCGGCTTCTCTGTGGCTCAAAAACTATCAAAAACACAAACAGAAGGAGAAAACGAGCCTTTCACCCTCCCTCACGGTCAGACTCCAGGGAGTGCATGAGGCTCTGAGGGTCTCACCCCGTGACCCCTGCGCACTGCAGCCCCCGGAAGCACACACTGGGATGTGTGTCTGGGTTCCCTCCACGCATACAGTGCTCAGATACATGGGTTTGGGTCATTGTTTCTTGTTAGATTTTGTGGTTTTGTTTTCAAAAGTGAGACTGGGCGTTAGCTATTGTTCCACGATTCACTTGAAAGACTTACCAACAAGCAATCACGTATGGATCTTTCCCAGTGAGGACCTAGAGACACATCTCCTTTTTAAGAACGAAACATTGAAATACCCTCAGTGATGGCTTGTTTCCTATTTGTTTATTTGCCGTTGCAGGCAATGCTGGAGTTACTATTCTTGTACAAATATAGGCATTTGTGCTATAACTTTTGTAAATTAGATTACAAGAAATGGGATTTTTTTGCTCATAGAGTATGTGCATTTTTATTGCCAAACTACCCTCCAAAAGGGCTTTACCAATTTATTCACATAATAGAAGTATGCGGGAAAAAAAGATATTATCAAGCTTTTTAACTTTTGCCAGTGCGGTGGGCAAAATATTGTTTAGTGTTTATTTTGTAATTATTACAAAGTTGAGCGTCTTTTCACACACTAATTTCCCCTTCATGTCTTCTACTCTTTACTCGATCATAATCGATGCTCATTTTTCTTTTATTTTCTTTGCTGATTTGTAGAAGCCATTTGCACATTGGAAATAGTACTCTTTTAAGACTTACAGATTTGTAAGAATAGCTTAGGTTTTGTGACAGTCTAGCCCCAAGATAAGTATTTTACACTTCTTGCTAATTGCTTTGTAGTTCATTGTTTTTTACATTTAGATTTTGAGCCATCTAATTTTTCACGTGGAATGTGGTAGGAATGTCACTTTATTTTCTTACAGAAGGATACTTCATTTTCCCAATTGTATTTATTGGATCATTCCTTCATTCCTTACCCATTGGTGTGAAATGCCACCTTTATCACTAAATTCCCTGGTGTGATCAGCTCTGTTTCTGGACAATCTATTTTATTCCACCGATCCAGATGCTGGTTCTTACGCCGGCATGATGCCACCTCGGTATTTGATTATGTATTTTAATATCTGCAGAGCAAGTTGTTCGTTCTTCCCCTCAATTTCTTGGCTGTTCCTAAACATTTATTCTTCTAAGACCTGAACCCCAATGATCTCTCAGAACCAGCTTATCGAGACTCACCCGATCAGGATTCTCATCACGAACGTACTAAAATTATATGTTCTCTGTAATGAGTGGCTTTTCACCACTGAGTCTTCCAGTCCAGCAGTGTAATTAATTTTTCCATTTTTGAAGGATTCGCTTCAAGTGTTTCAGCAAAGCTTTGTGTTTCCCTCATAGACAAGCCACCTTGCCTGGGTTTCTCTGGTTGCTGTTGCTGTGGGTGGGATTTTTCCCCAGTTCGGTTTCTTCCTGACCAGAGCAGCAAAGGGACGCCCTTGACTGGACGTCACCTCGTCCACTGGTCACGCTGATTCCCGTCAGCACCAGCATGTCTGGTGGGGCCTTTGGTGCTCTCCGCGTGCCCAGTTGTATCTCCCCAAATAGTCACTTCGTAGTTTTCAATGTTCATGTGAGCGTCATCATACGGCAATGGCTTGAACCTGTGAGTGGCATGTGCAGTGCCCACTTGTGATGCCCACTTGTGGCCCCCGAGGCCCCACAGCCCCGCGCCAGCTTCCCGGTTACACCCCAAGTCACGGGAGGAAGGAACTGCTTCCCCGCGCCTCCACCCCAACTCTGTGCGGTGCCGTCTGGTTCTAAGCGCCTGAGAGCGGTGAGAGCCGTGTGATTTCTGAGCGTCATAGGTAAGATTACAACTGCCAGAAAGCCTGGAAACTGCGTGAACCCCTGGACCCTCGAGGCTGCCCGTGGAGTGTGGTGGTATTGGCTGAACCCAGACTCTGTAGGCACCCATGTCGTGAGCTCAACCTGTTCCAGCGGCCGTGGGGCCAGCGTGGCAGACGTCCAGGGTGGACTGAGGGCGAGGCGGCGGGAGAGGAGGAGGGGCCGGACTTGAGGGTCCTCAGGGGACCCAGTAGGACTCAGAAGGGGGTCAGAGTGTGGGGTGAGGTCAAGGCGGGACGGGAGGACAGGGGACCCTGAGGGAGGGGCTGGCGGGGGGCTGATGTGCCCGCTGTGGACCAGGTCCAGCTGGTCGTCCACATGGGGCTCAGGGCACCTGGGTCTGAGCATGGGGGGTGGCACAGTCACCTGCCCGGAGAGCCAGGGGAGGTTGGTGGAAGGTGGGTGACAGGCCTGGGAGCGTCAGAAAGGAAGGAGGTAGGGAAGGACCTCCAGGAGGTGGCAGGAGGCGAGGTCAGGCTCTGCTCAGAGCAGCCCAGGCTGGTGACCCAGACGCGCAGCCTACATGCAGGGACATGGGACCAGGGACACGGGGACACGGGCCATGGCACTCGGGCCATTGATTCCTCTGAAACTTCGTCGCCGCTGACCCGACCCTCTGGTCACCATGGCTTCGGTTTCAATCTGACCCCAGAGGCTTTGGGTCCTGAATTCTGCCACCAGCGTGCCGGCTGTCCTGAGGGTAGAAGGCAACCCAAATGCTAAAATCCCCTAGTCCAGCCTCCTCGGGCCAAGGAGGGGCCTGGGAAACAGACCCTCCATCTCAGTGCCGTCCGGGGAGCGGTCAGCCCCCCTCCATCCCGTTGGTGGCCGTGCACTTGCTCCTCAGAAGAACTTTCATGGCTCCCCCCCCCCCAGGAGAGGGGCCACATCTGAAGGCTGTGGAGAACTAGGCCTGGCGGTCGTTTCTGTTGCTGTAAAGGGGTCATTCAGAGGTAATAAAATTAGTTCCAGGACCATCTGACTTTGTGATGTCACCAAAGAGGGTCAGTTAGCAGAAAATGGTGATTTTCCCCCCACCAAATGTAAGCGTTACTTAGAAGATGCTGCCCTAGAATTTCTGTCACACTTTCCAGGTTCAACAATTTTCCTAAATCCCACAATTTTCACACATGTGTCAGCTCCTGCCGTGACTCCTTTGGGTGAGAAAGCTGGGGAAACAGAGGCAGGAACAAAGCAGGCCTCGTGTGGGACGGGATGAGGCTGTCTGTGCGTCTGTGGAAGAAGGAAGAGGGTTCTTCTCTCTTGAGTGAGGGCAGGTGCCACAGCAGCTCCTGTGTGACCGTGTGCTGACAGGTAACAGGGCCAGTGAGGCTGCGTCCCCGCCCTCCACCTGGAGGGGCCTGTGTCCCACCGGCCGGGCTTCCCGTGGTTGAAACTGCACTAGGGCGTCTTCCCTGCACGTGGCTACTTAGGGTTCCGCAGGCGGGACCTTCAGAGCTTTGGCAACTGCAGTGCCAGGCACGTGCTGGTTTCCTTTCTGAAGCAGAGCCAGCTCTGGAGGGCAGAGTGGATGGTACCTTCATCCAGCCCGGCTGCTGGGAGGTTAGCGCTGTTCCTCCTGCCGCTCCTGCCTTTCTCCTCCTGCTGGAACTGGGTTTGAGTTTGGAGACTGAGGTGGGACAGAGAGGAAGGGGGTCCAGGGCACACAAGATGGGATCTGTTGCCGGGACCACCAGAGGGACCTGGGCGTCCTCCTGAGCCGGTGCCAGGACGGGGGTGGGGGCTGCCCCCCCAGGACCTCTGGACCCCGGCGCAGCTCCCTCGGGCCACTGCTGGCCATGTGACACTGTTGAAATAAGGTCACCACGGGGTGTGTTGTCCCTCTGCTGTGTGTCCAGCACCTCCTGTGGGTCAAGCATGATGGAACCAGTCAGGTCAGGGTTCCAGGTGCAGATAATTTAAAAATGGATAGATTAGGAAAGAGCTCCTTGACAATTCAGTCAGATTTCTGAGTGATCAGATACCTGAGTCCAGAGGAGACGCTAAAATGTCGGGACGTGGAGCAGGCAGGGCGTCAGAGGTAGCTGCTGTCACAGCCTCTCCGACCGTGGGCTCTGTGCGTCAAGTCACTTTAACCGCAATGCGGCCAAGTACGCCCGCGCTCCGGGCTGTGCCCCTGGGGCTCCCGTACCAGCCCCCAAGGGCAGGTGCGCGCCAGTGCCTCGCCTGGTCTTGGCCGTCAGGCCCTGGCGGCTCGGTCGTGGTCTCACGGGCTCGAGCCAGGCCTGGGGGAGGTGGGTTGGCACTAGGGGCCCCACCCTCACTGGTCACTGGAATGGGGTGCAGCCCTCCCCCGATGCCAGAACCCCACAAGCCCTGCGCCCACTGCAAGCTCCAGGGGAAGGAAGACGCTTGATTTCTTCCCTGAGAGACTCACCAATCCCTCCTTCTCTTCCTTGGAAGGTGAAGGTTACTGGGCTCTTGGACCCTTTTTCCGTCTCCTGGTTGCAGTGTTTTGCTCCAGGAAAAGCAGACCATCACGTGGGGATCGCCGTTGTCCCCAGATCACTCCTACCCTACTTGAGTTTCCTTATTAAAGTTATATTTTCCTATTAAAAAAGAAACCCCAGTAGGCACCTGAGCCATGCAGCTCTCGGGCTCAGGCCGCTCTGTCCGTGCCCCCGGGGAAGCCGACCTCACGCTCGGCCAGCAACAGGACACCAGGACCATGGCGGCAACGTTTATATGATTATCTTTACCTTCAGAGGCTGGACTCCTCACCACCACGGAGGAGCTGACACTCAGCCTCTCCCCCAGAAGGGCTCCCACGCTGACGGAGGAGGCGCCCCAGGCAGGGGTGGGAGGGACAGTCCTGCAGCTCAAGCCCCGTTGGGCTGCACCCCGCAGGCCTGCGGGCCCTGCCGTCACCTCGAGACGCAAGACAGAGCCCGGGGGCAGCGGCAGGGAAAACAGTGGTTTGTTGGACGGGGGATCTTACGCGTTAGAGGCAAAGGGTTCCGGAATAACACCCCCCGCCACCGTGGACAGCAGGCAGGACAGGGCAGCAGTCTCAGCTACTCGGGGGAGAAGGAGGCCGCTTACAGGGGAGGTGATGTCCATTACCAGGGAAACCAGCAGCTGGGTAGGTCCCTCCCCACCCTCAGGTTAGCCATCACCTGAGGGCAGGTGTTTCCCTTTAATAAACTAGCAGGTGGAGCTGCTCTGGCCTGAGGACCAGAACAGTCGCTGGGCAAGGGGCCAGGGGCCGGCCAGGCATGGTCACGAATGGGGCGTCGGTGAGGCGGGGACGCACAGAGAGCGAGAGAGCAGCCGTTCCGAGCGGCCCGGCCACACACCTGCCCTCCCGGCCGCTGCAGGAGACGTGCCTCTCCTCGGCTTCACTTCCTACTTGGACAAAAACAGGGCAGTGCCTCAGGGGCCTGGAGCCGAGACAAGATGTGAACAGACTCCAGAGGCTGTGGTCCGAAAGCAGAATCTTACGGCGTCTTCCAAGAATCACACAGGAAAGCTGGTCCAGGTCGGCCGTCGGAAGAGAAGCCAAGGTCTGAACCGAGGTTGCACGTGATAGCGTGAGCCGCGATCCATGAGGTCGTTCAGCTCATCCCGGAACCTTACTTTTTTCTTTTCTTTTTTTTTTTTTCGCGGTACGCGGGCCTCTCACTGTTGTGGCCTCCCCCGCTGCGGAGCACAGGCTCCAGACACGCAGGCTCAGCGGCCATGGCTCACGGGCCCAGCCACTCCGCGGCATGTGGGATCTTCCCGGACCGGGGCACGAACCCGTGTCCCCTGCATCGGCAGGCAGACCCCCAACCACTGCGCCACCAGGGAAGCCTCTGGAACCTTACTTTTGACAGTGACTTTTCAGCTTTAGTGTGGATCTGGTGGATACCATAAGCTCTGAATTAGTGGAGTTCCTATTAATAAGATTATTTTACACTCAATTAAATAAACACGGCGTGGTACTCAGAGTCGTAACACCAGCTCAGATACGCGTGATGAACCCTTCTTGTCGAGGGTGCCGGGAGGGTTTCATGTGTCCTTTTGGAAGTTCCTACCGTAACGCGTCCTAGTAACATAATCCCGTAAATCACAGCAAAGCGAGAGCTCCGGCGGCCCCATCCCAGGCGAACAGCATGGGGTGCACTGGGGTCCCTTAGCGAAGGAGCCAGGTTATTCCACCACCCGACACCTCTTCTCTTTAAGGAAAGGAAACGAAGCTTTTATCGCCCGCTTTCCTGACGCCTCTCTCTGCACGTGACGTTTGTGTGTGCCAGAAGGAAGTGCTGGACATTGATGAGAATTTGTGCGATCGTCATTTTCCGAATCCCTTCTTTGAGAGCGGACGCTGGTTTCCCTCTTTGAGGGACAGCTGGGACCAGTGGGGACCTTGCACACATATGAGTCTCTGCTGTCTCTGTTGAGGTTGTAGAGAGCACACCCGGACATTTGACTTTGCAGGGCGGCCCCAGCAGCTCCCGTGCCTGGATGACCGTGTTCCTGCGGGGTAGGAGCTATGGCTCTTTCCTCTTCGTGCTGACTCCCTCCCTCTTTTCAAATGCCGCCTCCAAACATGGCTGAGGGATGCCTCCTGCTCTTAGCAGGTCACCGATAAGTCTGCAAATCCCGCCCCCGAGGGCACCGTGAGCCTGCTGACCTCCTGTGGACACGGCAGCTAGAGGACGACTTTGTTCCCTGAAAGCTATCCTTTTTAGACATAATATTGATCATTTTAATTAATAGTAATTTCAACAAAGCTGCTCCTCACTTATAACCCAACCTCCCTCTGTTCTCGACGGGCAAGAGAACCAGTGACCATCAATACATTTGTCTGAGGAGAACTTCTGGGGATACGGAGCCCAGACCCGCCCATTCCCCTCTGCCGCACGCCTCTCCCTCGCTGCAGAGCCCAGGAAGCCTCCTGTCCGACGCCGACACAGACGCGGAGCCCAGCCCCCGACGCAGCACCTGTGGCGGCAACGCCAGGTGGGGAAGATCCAAAAGTCACGCGAGCCTGGCCGTCTGCCGCCGGTACCCGTAGACGCTTTGATGGGTGTGGATCAGGGTGACGATTTCAAGCTGTTTACTGTTCACGTTCGAGCGTCTTGCTTAAGCGACACACGTCGCTCATTTTTAACAACCACGGGGAATTAAATCAGCAGGTTAATGACCCACAGGCTGGTTGATCTTCAGGTGTGAATTTGGGGGGGCGGGGGGCCCAGCTGGTCGGTCAATTAGGCCGAAGTCTTCATCCGCTGTGACCCAGGAAATACTGTGCGTCAGGCCACTCCAGGTGGCCTGCGCCTCAGAACGTACATCTGGCCGGCGTCCTAGCCCCACACATCTTGCTGTTCAGAGTCGAGGGCTTGTCTTTGGCTTTCTGAGGCCCCAGGAGTAGCGCCGGCAGCAGGTTCTCGCCCCTTGGCCGTGAGGGTCGCTGGAGGGGCAGGCTCCCGGGGCAGTGATGGCGGGTCCTCGCTGGGGGTGGCCCCCCTGCCCTAGCAGGACGGGAACGTGCCACGTCACGTGGGGGGCCCACGAGGAGGGTTATTCTAGCCGCCTGCAGGCCCCCAAATAAACCCAGCCCTCCCTGACTGGTCAGCTGAGGAACAGTGCTTTGTGTGGACACCAGCCCGCACCCTTCTGTCCCGGGCCGCCCCCGAGGGGCACGGGACCCACTGAATGCCGGCCAGACCCTCGTCAGCAGGAGCTGGGCCCCCAGGGCTCGACTCCCCATATCAAGGGGTCACTGACCCTCCAGGACCATCAGCCACTATCTGGCACTTTCGACGTAGCACTGCTACCTGAACTCAAGAGGTGTCCTGGTCAAGTTGGCGCCACGGTTATATTTAAGGCTTGCGTCCTGGTGACCAAAAAAAGAAAGTTTTGCGTTCAAGTGGCATTTGTTTGAGGGGCCCAAGACCCGGGGAGGGGCCTTCCGAGGCCCTGACGAGGCAGATGGACACTTTCCTCAAACACAGCATCGCTTCAAGCTGGGGCTTTGCATGAGCGATTCGGTCCGTTTCCGGGCGAGTTGAGTGCGGCAGACTGACCAGAAGCTGGTCCAGTGGACGGGCTATTGCTGGCGTGATGACGGTTCACAGAAGGAAGAGCAGCTTAAAAGCACTGAGTTGTTGGTTCCCGGAGGGACTCCGAGACCCACGTTCCAGGGTAGGTTCTAACCCGCCATCTGGAGCCGAACGGGGAGGTTTGGTTTTGACATTGTGGTTGTTTTCCTCGTCCGTCCTTCACGAGGTCATCAGAACATGGGTCACCCCTGGATGCTGCGGTTTTCACCCGAGTTTGCTTCGTTCCCTTTAAGCTTTTGTTCCGTGACTTTTAATTCCTTAGGTGGTCCTTGTCGGAGTTGATTTTTCCTCTAATTTGGCTTGAATTTGGGTGTTCTGTACCGTGCTGTGATGATTTGTCTAGAGGTACTTTAACACTGTAAAAGTCAATTGTGTATCAATATTATTGATCAAAACATTTTCCTTGGTGGTGGTTGAAAAGAACTAACTTTCAGGTAGACGCTGCATTCTGCTTTTCCTTTACATCCAAAGCTAAAGGGAAGAGTAAAGAACAGTCAGCAAATTTCCACTTGTTTCAAGATCTAATTTTGGGTATCGCATATGAATGGATTATCAGACATTACTGTCCCTTGTAGGCGAAGCTGTGTTTCACACTGGGATGCAAGCGCGGGCAGTCGTGTCCAGGAAGAGAAGGGCTGTCCGGGCCCGAAACGCAGGTCGGGATGCTGTTTTCGGTCTGAACCTGTGGGCCATGGGCCTGGCCACTAAGGGAGCTTCCTGCCAGGGCTTCCCAAGAGGCAGGACTAGCTGGGCAGGCCCCGCTTTGCTGCCCCATTCGCCAGTTTGGGGCGTGACTCACCTGGGACATGGGGAGCCTGCAGAGGGGCAGCGGCCCCTGCCGGGAAATTCCATGACGCCCCCCAGCGTGTTTGTGACTCTGCTGTTTCCAACAAGGATTCGTGGATCTGTTTGCTCTTGAGGGAAGGCAGCCATCCCCTCTGGTGCGCTGTGTGTGGAGAGGGATTGAGGGGAAAATACTGGGACGAGAAGGGGGGGAGGGGCGTCATGCAGGCCTCGAGTGCCGGACCTTTTCCTCCGGCAGAACTGTCCTCTGGGTGCTCCAGGGGGTGGGTGGCCCTCGCAGCCTTGCTCTCGTTTCCAAAGAGCAGGCCGTCGGGTTCTCCTCTAGGAAGCCCCACGCCCTCCCGTTGCTTCCGCTCTGGGCCTGGGCTTCTTCTCAAAGGTGGAGTCAGACTACACAGCCTGTCTTTCCTTTATCTTGAACGTTTTTATTTCTTCAGGCTCTTCCCTTCCATCTTTAAAGAATTCTTTCAGATGCGTGATGGGGGGCTTCCAACGAGTGCGTTGACCGCAGCGGGTGAGGCGGGTCAGCGGGAGCTGCCCCCGCAGGGAGGTCTCTGGGGAAGGGGGTCGGGGTCAGCCGGGAGCTGCCCCCGCGGGGAGGTCTCTGGGGAAGGGGGTCGCCGCCTCTCAGGACCACCAACAGGCGCTTATTCGTCACAGGTGGAGGAGGGGCCCTTGACAGCGGGGTCTGATGGGCAGCACCCAGCCCCCTAAGCTGGTGCAGTGGGGGGCGCGGGACCCCCGTGTGTAATAGTCTGGCTGATGTTTAACCTGAACCCAGGAATGAGGAAACAGGCAGACAAACCCAAATGACTGTTTCCGCACTAGACACTCCTAAGTGCCCCCAGGGTCGGGGGAGGGGGCTGTCCCTGGGTCCTTTCCTTCCCTTTCCCAGGGCAGGAATTTCCCAGGCACCAGCAGAGAAGGGCCAGCTCATGAACGCTCATAGAAGGTTCCAGAGTGAGGACTCCAAATGACCTTTAAAAATCTTCACAAGCACCCTGAGGTGGTTCCTCTCCATTCGTGTTTAGAAATGAGGAGGGGTGTGTATGTGTGTAAATAGGGAAAAAACCTAGAGAAAAAATGTACAAGAATATCCCTAGTGATAAGTAGCTTATTTTCATTATACCTTTCTGTAGTTTTCAGTTTTTCTTTTTCAATCAAAAAGAAATAGCTTATTTTGAAAGCCATGTTCAGTACGCTTACTTGGCAGCTGTGCTGCACTTGTGTGCAGATCCCAGCAGCCGGGGCGAGACCACCCTTCCCCCAGGAGGGTGGGTGGCTTGGGGCTGCCGGCCGCTGGAGCCCAGAGCTCTGCCCAGTGAGTCTGCACACACATCCAAAGAGAAGCGCCTGCCTCTTACAAAACGTGAGCTGGAAGCTCCTGGACAGCGTGTCATGGTGACCCCAGGTTGTGGAACTGGAGAGCTCAAGGTGCCCCCAGGACGCGCCTGTGGTCCGTGCCTGGAGTGGGTGGCTGAGATCAGGTCCACCTGCGTCCCCCCTCCTCCCCTCGTGGTTGCATCTTCCTCTGAAAGTTCTGCCTCTATTCAGCTTCTTCCAGCAAAACCTTCCCCAGACCCTCCATCTCTCTCAAGTGCCAGCAAGTAATCTGAGCAGGTGCCTCGCGGAGGAGCAGTTGTGTTCAGGTATCAGACCCTTACGCTGAGCAAACGTGACATGTTCTAAGCATTTATCAAGCTGGGGACCCCCTTCGTGGAGAAGGCAGAAGAGGGGCAGGAGATGGTGTCCAATGATGTTAAAATGCACCGTGGTGGTTTTTCAATGGTAGCTCAGCTAACCTTGAGGGGAAAGTGTTTGCTCTGTGGTGGGAGGTGAAGGAAACGGGGCTTTTGCTGAAATAAAGCTCAAGCCAAGTGCATGGATGCCTGCTAACCTTTGACCCTGACTTGCCTGGGTCTCCACACTGTCTCCTGCTCTCAGCTCCAAGAGCCTCCACCCGGCACCCCTGCACACGGGTCTGTCCCCGTGCCGGGAGCTGGGCTCTCAGGGGACGGACGCCAGGAAGACGGGACACCGTGTGTCCGCCGAGCCCAGGCTACGGCTCCAGGAGCTGCTCGAAGGCTCCTTGCCACCAGTGCGTCCAGGGTCTGAAGAAACGCTAGTAAAACCAAACCCCTATTCCCCCACCGATTGTACTCGCTCTCCCCAGCCCCAGTTTGCAGAGGGCAGGGTTGACGCTGTGCTAGAGAAGCGCTGAGACTAGGGCGGTGCTGCGGGAAGGCCAGTGGCTGCCGGCCTCCTGCGCGCCATGCCTGTGACTTAGACCCTGGGAGGAGGGCAGCCCCCGTCTCGTTTCAGTAAAGGGTGTCGGAAGCTAATGTGCGGGGACTCACGAGTCTGGGCCTCGAGGCCATCCTGCCGCCGGACCCGCGTGTGCAGGAGCATCTGCTCAGGGGCCGGGTTCCAGGGGCCTCGGAGATGCTGCATTTCATCCCCGCCCCATGCTCAGCCTTCATGGCGTGCGTGCCAGGGATGGTGGCCCTGCCTGGGGACACAGGTAACGGAGGCGGCCTGGCCCCCGGGCGCTCCCTCCCAGACTGTGAGGCAGAGAGCAGGCAGGTCACTCAGTGTGGTGTGGCCATTTCCCAAAGCACTTTAGAGCCCGCGGAGCGAGCCGCGGTTGTGGACAGACTGCGCAAAAGCAGGCCTCGGTGTTCTCCGGCCTCTGAACCTGCCCTCCCCGCTCCCCACTTCTGCTGCCTTTGTCTGTAGGGAGTTTTTGTGAGTGTGCAGTTTAAATGAATGGCAAAAGGTCGTCCGTGTCATAGCCTAAAAACTCAATGGCGCAACGTGTTCAACCTCTCAGGGATGTTATGAGAGGAACCCCCCAATGAATGCGTCTCTGACGGTGGACACACAGTAGGGAAAATACTTACTATGCAGCCAGCAAAGTACAGCAGGCCCAGTGGAGGGCGGTAGAGAGACAAGCAGGCCCAGGGGAGGGCGGTAGAGAGACAAGCAGGCCCAGGGGAGGGCGGTAGAGAGACAAAGCAAGCAGGCTGTGGCCCGGCAGAAGCTCCTAGCCCTCTGGGTCTCTTCTGCACAATCCCCTTTTCAATTCAGAATTCCTGACGTGTGACTCACGCAAAGCGTAGCAGCTCCAAGTGGTGATGGGTCCTAACAGAGAGGGAGGAGAAGCGGACGGTCAGGAAACGGGCTGGGGTGCAGGCCCGCAGGAGCTGGGTGCACAGAGGTGGAGAAACCTGGTCAGGGCCCCTCCAACCCCACCCACAGCTCCCAGAACTGCCACCCTCCCTGGGATCAGCCCTGGGACCCTCCACTGCACCTGGTGCTCGGCTCCTGGCTTCCCAGACGCCAAAGACACTGCAGCCCTCTCCTCCTCTGGTCCAGACTCTGCGTCTCACTCGCTCCCTCTGGGCAGCAGGCGGAGGTCTGGGTGGGGCGGCCGGAGGCCAGCTCTGGGGACTGTCTCTCATGCTTAACGGTTAGCATCACGCCCCTCACCCCGGCCTGACCTCCGTGGGGCAGGAGCATGGAAGGTGGCAGCTCTGTTATAGGTTATAAATTGAAACTCCTTGCACAATCCAAGAAATACAGCTTCAGTAACCTCAGATCTTGTCAGTGAGCAGAATGCCGTCGGGAATCACAGCCTGGAAGGGCAGGTGCTCCGGCCTGGGGGCCCCGCCAGGTGAGACAGCAGGCCTGGCCTGGCCTGGGTCCTGAAACCCACTCAGGAGATGGCCCAGCCAAGGACCCATGGCCTCTGTTCTCCAGCTGCAGCCTCGCCTGCTATGTGACACCAGGCACTGTGGGGACACCTCCTGGAGGCCACATGACCCCTCCCTCTCCTCCCTCTCCATCCCCCTTCCCCCTCCTCCATCCCCCTCCCCCTCCATCCCCCTCCACCTCCTCCATCCTCCCCCTCTTTCTCCCCCATCCTCCCCCTCTTTCTTCCCCTCTATCCCCCTCCCCCTCCTCCAGGCCCCCTCCATCCATCCCTCCTCCCCCTCCTCCATCCCCCCAACTCAAAGCTGAGGGTCATGCTGCCACTGGGGGAGGGGGAGAAGATGTGACGAGGCCCCTGCCCACCCCTCCAGGAGCCCACGTCCCATGGTGGCGCCTCCATTAGAGAGCTGGATCTGGGTGAACATCCAGAGGGGCAAGTCCCTGGGACCCGATGGCTCCTGACCCTAGAGGAAGTGCTCCCCATCCCCGGGGCCCCCGGAGTCATGGGTTTGGGAGCTCGGGCCCTCCCGGAACTCACGGTCATGATTGGCCATCTTCCTACACTGCAAAGAAGTTCTCCCGAAGCCCGGGGGCTGCATCATCCCTTGAGTCGCTCACAGATCTGTAGTTTTGGCAGAGATGGTGGGGGTGGGCGTGAGGTGGGCCCCCCAACCAGGGCTGGAGGGGTCACTCCCAAGATGGTGGGTTCACACAGCTGGCAGGTGGGGCTGGCGGTCAGCTGGGAGCGATGCCCGGCTGCTGACCAAGAGCCTCAGCTCTTACCCAAGGGGCTGCCTCCCCAGGGTGGCCTGAGCTTCCTCACAGAATGGAGGGGAGAGTCCCGGGTGACGGACCTCGAGCCCCTTGAGCCTGGGCCCCGATGCCAGGCACTGCGGCTGTCACTCCTGCTGCATCTACTGGGGACACAGAGGCCTCATGTCTGGGTCAGGGGTGTCAGGAGATGAGTCACCCTTCAGTCTCCCTGATGGTGGAATAACCCCCGAGTGCCCTGCCGCTGTGTGCAGGCTGTGCCGGCCAAGCACCTCTGCCCTGACAAGGCTGCTCGGGGTGACGTGTCACAGGAAGAATGTATGGGACTCTCTCTCAGATCTGCTCGGCCCCCACGGTGCTGCGGAGTGTCTCTGCCCAGTGTCTCCCTGGAGCAAGTGTCTGCAAAAACCCACAGACCACTGCAGGGAATGAGAAGCCACCAGCCTGGCAGCCGCCGTGACCCTCGCAGTGGAACCTGAAGACAGGGAAGCTGCTCAGCTCTTCCACCCAGAAGTTCTTAACTGAAGATGTGGTTCCTCCATGTGTCGCGGTTAAGAATACTTGATTAGCATTATCATTAAGCAATAATCGCTTGTCACAATGACATCATGTGTCTGTGACCGATGCGTTTAAACCAGTTCTATCTCTGTAAACCCTGCTATGGAGCTAAGCTTCGTCCTAACACACTTCTGAAATTAAATTACTGGATTAGACAGATAGAATTAGGGTACAGGATTGCACATCTAAATGACACGCTGAGTCTCTATACACTTCCCCCTGAAAAGAAGCCGTGACCTACAGCCGCACAGTTCGTGGCTGCAGAGTCTCTGCGAAAGCTCTGAAGTGGATCAGGCCTCTGCGTCATCCCTCTAGACTTGGGGTCCCTGGGTCAGACAGCACATGAGCCTCTCCCCAAACCATCGTGGCATCTTACTTCCTTGACTTTTTTTGAGGGACCTGCAGCACCTACGTGGGCCACCACTGGCGACTTTCTCCGTGGAGTCGCATCAGCTGACGTGCGTCGTCCACACGGATGCTGTGACTCACGTGGCTGATTATTTCTGGGTTTCACTCTGGCCTCCGGGAAGCTCGGGCTCAAGTCCGCAGGTCAGGTTCAGCAGCCAGAGGGGACGTACCGCCTGCAGGTCTGCACTCTGATCTCCCGCCAGGATTTTTTCCTGTCTTGTTTTTAATCAATATTTTCCCTGGACTTGTTTGGTTTTTTTTTTAGATATTTTTCCATTTCATCGTCTGTATTCTGTTGTTTTTTTGTAGACTAGGAAAAGATACAAATAAATTTTAGTGCACACATAAATGGATAAATAAGTAAACATATAAAATGTTGGCTTTCATTGTATGAGGAGTTTGGAGGATCAGGTACACATTATACCTTTAATATTTTGTGACATGGGTGTGAAATTAATGCTGTGTGAAGAGCATACTTTGTGTTTATTCATTCAACAAATAACTACTGTGTGTCGACTCCATGCCTGGCCCGGGTGACGATGGCCAGGTCCCAGCTTAGCATCTAGTGGAAGGGACAGTCTTCACTGTGGAACGAGGTGCCCTTGCCCAGACGCACGGAGGCCAGGAAGGTAGCAAGGGGGTGGAGGAGGGGTGCGGGACGGGGCTCTAGAAGGAGAAACGGCCACCGCGGAGGCTGCGGCAGCGGGAAACGCAGCCCTTCCCAAAAGAATGGGCAGGAGGCGAAGCCCGGAAACCGTGGAGAGTCCTCGCAGGTCAGAGTGGGACTTCTCAGGCCGTGCTGGGGATTCAGGGTCTTCACCCTAAAAGCAGCGGTAAACCATTGCAAGTTTAATGGAGGTCAGGCAACACGATCTGATATGAGTTTTCAGACTGTCCCCGGTCTTGGGAAGAACAAAGGGGCGGGAGCAGAGTGGGGGCGGGTGGGTTGGTGCGGAGGCTCCATGTTTAAGACGCAGTCGGCAGGCCCTGGGGAGGAGCGGGGGAGACGGGAGTCAGGGAGACCCTGGAGGGGGCCCCACGTGCAGGAGGTGCTCACGCCTCTGTTTTGCCGGCTGGAATCCGAGGGAAGGTGTCGAGCGTGGAGCTGAGTACACGGACCCCAGGAACCCATGACGTGGCTGAACCCACGTGGGCTTCTGTGCCCATGTCCGCCAAGGCCTGGGGTCTGTCAGGGACCCAGTGGGGCCTGTGGGAGCAAAACCCCCGGACGTTTGCAGTTTACGGATGTTCACCCCTTGCTGTGGTTGGGATGCGTGTTCGAAATTGCAGGTTTGCAGGCTTCATGGTTGCACGACTGCTCAGTCTCCTGTCCCACCTGGAGGCCGACAGCTCCGGGGAGCACAGCGGGGCTGGCGGGTGGGCGCAGGGAGGCTGCGGAGGCCTTTGTTGCGGGGCTGCTGGCGGCTCACTAGCACGGCCCCCCCCCCGGCCGGATTAGCAGTAATTAAACTGTGAAATCAGACCAGGGCCGTAAGCCCAGACACCACACCAGGCTGTCGAGAGCAACCGCGGGGGATAAATCACCGGCCCGTGCGCTGCACCCCCCTTGGCACGGGCAGGGCAGGCGGGAGCCGAGATAATGAGGACATTCAGCATCTCCTCCAGAGTGGACGCGGGCAGCCAGCTCGCCAGGCGTTGTCATGACGATGACGGGGCGCCGGCAAGCGCTTCCGCCCGCTCTCGGTGCTTAATGAAGACGACCGTGAAAAGTCGTGCCAACACCAGGCCACGCTGTGTGCCGACGGGCACACGCAGCCTCACGCCCAACGGCACTGCACAGTGTGACAGTAATTGTGTCTTGACAAACGGGGCCGCGATGCCGGGGAACGCCTGGCTCAGGCAGGACTGAGTCCGCTGAGTAATCTCTGCGATGACACCCTGCTTTGTTCTCCGAACCCTCGGTAGGTGGTCTTGGCCTGTGGGTACCAGAAACATCTCTGATCACTTTTCACTGTTTACTAAAGAAGAGACGCTGTAATTAAAGTGCAAACTGCTCCCGTCAGCAGAACCGATGAGATCAAGATAAATGAAAATGTTTTTTTAATTTTTAAGGAAATCAGTATCATTTTCAAATTATTTTTCCTGTGGGGTAATGTTTTTAGTTTTTTCTTTTTAGCTGCTTTTCTGTCTGGACTGAAACATTTGGGCTGGGCTGGGCTGGGCTGGGGCGGGGTTGTCACCGTCCCTGGCACGTCATCACCGCCCCCCCCCCCGCCAGCACCTCCCAAGTACCTCGTACTTGTCACCGTCACGGCACCTTGTGAAAATGAGCCCTGAGGCTGAGGGCACACGTCTGCGTGGCCGGGCTCGGTGGGCCTCCAGGCCGTGGCCATGCTCTGCCACTGCGCTGTAGTCACTTCTTGGCGTGTGGACATAGTGGGTGCTCTGCACGTGGGCGCCGAGCTGCCGTGGACGCTCAGGTGGCACAGACGTGTGCAAATGAGCCACTCGGAGGGGCAAACAGCCATTCACTTACTGTAAAATGAACTTGCTGGACCGTCCTCTGAGCATCTCCTGTGGCCTGAACTTGAAGTTCTGGCCATTTAGGGATTTCACAGAGATGCACAAAGAGAGGCTGTGCCTCGTTCACCAAATCCTTTGCTCACAGTTAGTATAATAGTTGGGCTCTCGGGTGGCGTCTGCCCTCCCAGCGTCTGGGCTGGGTGTGTCTGGGAGGACGGCGCCGGGTCCATGCTGGCGTCTGTGCCTCAGGAGAGCACCTCCCTGTCCATTGCTCGTCTTCAGCAGCAGAAGTGGCAGGAGGACACACTCCCGTCACCGTGCCCGAGGGTCCTTGATGCCCCAGCTGAGCCCCCGTCAGGTCCTACCTGCCTTTCCACGGTGCTGCAAGTTGCTGCTTCCTGTGCGGTCCCTTCCCGTCCGTATTTCTAAATATGCAAGAACCAGTGACGCCAGCGCTGCACCCCAGGTCAGGAACTGACGTCTGATGATTGAAAACAAAGCTGAGCCTGAATCTGAAGGCCTGGCTGAGCCCGGCTCCGTCATTAAGTGGGTGCCCGTGACAGTCACCAGCCCCTGGAACTGGGTTTCCCTTTCTGATCCATTTTTATTGGAGTATAGTTGTCTTACAAGGTTGTGTTAGTTTCTGCTGTACAGGAAAGTACATCAGTTATACATACACATACATCCCCTCTTCTTTAGATTTCCTTCCCATTTAGGTCACCACAGAGCATTGAGTAGAGTTCCCTGTGCTATACAGTAGGTTCTCATTAGTTATCTGTTTTATACATGGTATCAATAGTGTATATATGTCAGTCCCAATCTCCCAGTTCATCCCACACCCCTTTTCCCCCTTGGTGTCCATACGTTTGTTCTCTACATCTGTGACTCTATTTCTGCTTTGCCAATAAGTTCTTCTGTACCATTTTTCTAGATTCCACATATATGCGATATAATACGGTATTTTTCTCTGTCTGACTTACTTCACTCTGTATGACAGTCTCTAGGTCCATCCGCCTCTCTGCAAATGGCTCTGTTTCGTGGAACTGGGTTTCCTAACTTGTAAGTATGGGCATGAATGATCCCCAGCTCGGGTGTCCCGTCAGGCGGCTCGTGTGAGGGCTTCCCAAACATTTCTATGCAAGCACTCCAAAACGCATAGATTCAGGGCAGGTCACGGTGGGAGAGGGAAGGTGGTCACTCCGAGGAAGCAGGTGCGTGGACGGTCAGTCTAATCATTAAAAATCAAACGCTAGGAAGAGAATGGAGCCCCTCCCTCGTTGCTCAGGCCTCAGCGTTCCCACTGTGGGTGTGAGGTCGGAGGGTGGATGTGTGTGACAGCGATCTGTAAGCTGACCCTGGCAGGGATGCCACCTCAGGCTCGCGACCTTTGAACAGCTGAGCAGACGGTGCCCGTCGTGCCCCCGCTGTAAACACGGGAGGGGCATCCCCGACCCAAAGCGCCTCGTCTCCGACGGGAAGTGGCAGCGGGGACTCACATCGCACATCGACCTGCTCCTCGCCGCATCCCCCGGGGCCACAGGTCTGCACCCGCGTCCGGGGTCCAGCGTGGGGGGAGCCGGGCGTGGACCAGGGAGGGGCATTCTGGTGCCATGGACCCCATGAACAGATTCCAGGGCGAGTCGGAGCCACAGGGCTCACTCCTGTGTCACCGTGGCGGCAGCAGGGGAGGGTCATTGGTGAAGAGGCTGAGAAGGCTGGGACTGCGGGGTGGTGGTCGGGGAACTTCGCAGGGCCAGCGGCAAATCTGAGTCACTGAGCTCCGAGCGCCCTCGACTCAGCTACGCCTCCCCTGTGAACTGGGGTGAGAACAGGGCCCACAACACAGGGTCTTGGTGAGGGACCCCAGGTCCCACACGAGCCCTCGGGACACAGCCTGGGACACACGCTGTAAGTGGAAGTGACAGCAAGTGCCCTGGAGGAGAAGCTCCCGCAGAGCCCAGCTTCTGCTCCGCTGTTGTCTCTGCAGTGGGATGTTTGTTGACGGGCTGGCTGGCTGACTAGACGGAGGCTAAGTAACCATCCCGTACCAGGTGGGACGGTGCTGCCTCTCTGGGACGTTGCCGGTCTGTCTGGACCAGACCCACGAGCCTGCTGTGGGCTTTCCGAGGCCGGGAGCACGTGGACAGCCTCTCCATCCCCGTCCCTGGTTCAGAACAACCCGCCTTCTGCCCCCAGTGGCTGAGGGAACCCTGGGGACTTGTGTCCACCCCTCGGTGAGAAGGGGCAGTCAGACCGTGTCCTGAGGGCGGGCAGGCCCGGGGGCAGCCTGGGTCCTGAGGGGGCTGCGTGCCCGGCGGGGCAGGGAGCCAGGGCCCCAAGACCAGCCCCGCCGCGTTCAGCATCAGGGCCGGATGCAGCTTCCTGGGGGCAGGGACAGAAACTCCCCACGCCCGGGATCGGAGAGCATCGCCCCTCGGCAGATGCTTTCAGACACGGGAAGACACCCGGGGCTGGGCCGGGCCAGGTGCCCTGGGCCCCGAGAAGACGCCCACAGCCGTGACTCTGGGGGAGGGCCGGTGAGTCTGTCCCCTTGACTGGGGTCTGGCTGGGGTGGCGGTGACAGGCGAGGAGGCAAGGGCACAGGGATCCCAGAGGCTGGTCCTCTGACGCTCCCCAAAGCCCTCATGCATGGGCGTGGGAACGGCCCTCATCTCGTGTTGGATAATAGTGAGTGGGGAGCAACCACGGCCGGGGGAGACGCGCTGGTCTCGCTGAGGCTCCACAGCAGGCTCCACGCCAGGGGAGGGAGGCAGCTGGGTCAGGAGCCTGGTGCCCGGGTGTGCAGGCGTCCCACGTGGAGGGGAGAGTCCCCACCTGCAGACACCCGACCTCTCGGCCCCTCCGGAGAGGGGCATTGGATGCATCCGCACCGCCCACCTGCACAGCTTTCTCATCTTCCCAGATTGTAGCTCTGTCCCCATTAAACACTGACTCCCCAGCTCCTCCCCCCGCCCCGTTCTCCGCCCTCCACTTTCCGTGTCTGTGACTCTGAGCCCTCCGAGGCCCTCACAGAAGTGGGGTCACACAGGTCTTCTCCGTTCGTGAATGGCGTATTTCACTCAGCATAACGTCCTTATGGTTCCTCCATGTTGTAGCAGGTGTCAGGGGTGTCCTTCCTTTTTAAGACTGAATCATGGCTGGGCCACACTGTTTATCCGCTTATCCCTCAGTGGACATTTGGGTTGTTTCTCCCTCATTCTTGCGAATAATGCTGCTAAGACCATGGTGTACGCAGACCTCGGAGTCCCCGACTTCGGCCCTTCTGGGTAAATACCTGGACCTGTGGCTGCTGGGTCTGCCTGAGGTGGCTCCACTCCGTTCTCCACTGTGTCTGCACCAATTTACAGTCCCACCAGCACTGCACAAGGCTCCAGCTTCTCCGCACCCTCGCCAGCACTTGGTATTTCCTGTTGTTTTTTAAAATTACCACCTCGCTGGTGGGTGAGCACGCAGCCTGTCTTGACCACTGCTGCTTCATCTTGAGTGGTTGTGACTAAGGCCACCCCACGCTCGGGGCAACGCGGGGTTCAGCCGAGCATGAAAGAGCTCGGGGGCAGGTCACGGGTCAGATTAGATGGTAGGTGTTGTGGTTTCTTTGAGGTGCGGGCGGGCTGGTGTGAGCCGGGGCTGCGCCAGGTGGAATCAGCTCCCCGCGAGCGCAGCTGAGGGGGGAGAGCCCCAGGCAGAGCCGTGAGCCGGGGTGCAGCCCACCACGGATCCGCACCGACCGGGGCCCGCTTCCCGCCCCGAGGAGACCTGCGCGCCCACACGGGCCTTCTGCCCCCGGCCAGCTTCTCCCCCGGGGACGAGAAGTGGGGACAGCGGGGGCCGGCCCTCCCTCCCCGGCACAAATCCATCCCCCGCGGGGCTCCCCGCCTTCCTGCCCTTGGTGACTCCACGTGGCAGGAGTGAGGACTTGCCACCAGCCCTGGCCAGCCGAGTGAAAAATTAATTCCTGATGAAGAGAAATCAGCCGACCAAGCGCTAAGCCCTTAAGCGGACTTTCGTCGGCAGCAAAGAGCCCTCTCGGCGGGTTGGGTGCTGACCTGCGGGCTGGGCCGCGGAGGCCGCGGCTCCCGTTCAGTGCGGCCCAGCGGGTCGGGAGGGGGGCCTGGGGGCCGTGGGGAGGGCGGCCGCCCCGGCCACCAGACCCGCTCCAGCCCGGCCGGCCGGCCAGCTGTGCTCCGGGCGACAGGCGGGTCACAGTTACGGCGACTGGCCGCTGGCCACCTCCTCTCCAGCCGCAAGAGCCAAGCCTCTGGGCGTCACGGCGCCTTCGTGCACGTAGGAGGTGCTCCTTTGTTGGGAAACAGGAGGGAAGGAGGCATGAGGAGGGCTGGGCCCCCGCCGGCTCCGACTGCCAGGCACCCCGTCCAGTGTGCCCTGTGCCCATGGGCTGGGGGAGAGCCGGGCTCCAGGGCAGCAGGACGTTGAGGGGCCGCCCCGGGAGCGGGGCTCTGCTGCCCCACTGCCTGCCTCCTGGTGCCCTGGTAACAGGCAGGTATCCCAGGACGTCCGTCGGGGGTGGGGGGGTAGCCCAACTGCCGGACGCAGGTGGTGAGGCCGGGCCGCGGGCCCAGATTGGACGGGGCAGGGGAGCCGCCACTGGTTTCCTGCCTCACGGTTTTCTTGTGAGTCGGCCCCGGGTCCTGATAACGGTCAGTTCAAGAGCCAGGCTGGCTGTGGTTTTATTTGCATTATGAGCACCTAGGAAGCAGGGGCCACGTGTGCTCAGTAGGATTTAAGGTCGAGGGAACGTGGCTGGTGATGCTGCACCCTGACCACGCAGAGTTCCTTTCTCTGTGGGAGCCTGGGTCACAGCCTCGCCAGGGCCGTGCTCCGCGTCAGACGTCCGCTCCACGTCAGTAGGGGGTGGGGGCGAGGTCCTGAGCCCCCGGCAGACGGGAAATGACCACGACTGGTAGGGAGGTTGTGGGAATTCAGTGCACATGTAGGGGTACCTGGGTCAGAAAGTGGTGGCTCCTGGCATGGCCGTGTGTCCACTCCCCACGCCCAGGGTTCTGGCGGGCCGTGTCTTACGTCCCCAAGGCGGCTCCACAGCAGAATGACTGACGCTTGTCCAACGATGAAGGGACGACGAGGACCACCCGGGTGTGGGGGGGGGCGGGGCGGGGCTGAGAGCGACCCAGTTTGCCAACCTGACCTCAAGAAATGATGGTTCCCACCTGCGCTGCCAATGCAGACACATAGGAGGCCTGCACAGCCGTCTGACCGAGGTCCGCCCAGACCCCAAGGGGCGCGGGGAGGCTGGACCAGGACGGGTGCCCCCTGCGGGGTGAGCCTGCCCACACGCAGTGGCCTCGTTCCAAAGCACACGAGCACCCTCAGCTAGGATGGCTTCCCAGGTGCCCGTCATTTGAAACAGCATTTTTAAAACCTCCTAGTCACAAGCCTAGAGCTTGCAGATCTGAGTGTGAAAGTCATCGACCAGTAAAGCACAGCCTTGCAAATGAAGGGTGTCCAGGCAGAGCCGGGCCCACCCCTTGGGAGAGCCGTCACTGTCCTGGCTTCCACCGGAAGGGGGCGTTTGAAAGGGGAGCACCGTGTTCCTTAAGGTCCGGCTTTCAGCTCTGCGCGATGAGTGAGGCTGTTATGTTCCGACGAGGTGCTGACGGAAGCTGGGTAAAGACCAGGCTCGTCCTGGAGGTGCAGAGCTGCCGCATCTGGGGTGAAACCACAGACCTCCCCGCGTTTCCCCAAATGTGCGTTTCTGCCGGGAACGTTGGCAACACCAGGGAGTGTCTGGCTGTCGACACCACTCGGCCTTTCTGCAGGAGCCTATGCTAGTCGAGCAGAGAAGATACAGCAGCCCACACCCGACCCGAGACCCCGCGTCCCATCCCCAGAGCGCAAGGAGGCCAAGCGGCCAGAGAGGGGGAGCCCCGTCAGTTCCAAAGGCTTCTAGTTACCGGATTTTTAGACCCAAGGAGGACATCAAAACTAGTCCTCGTGACTTGTGTAACTTTGAACGTGCGACATCAATTCTAAGCGCAAAAATTCCAGAATGGTTCCTTCCTTCAGTTGTTCCACAAGGACCTCACGACATGAGTGAAGGGGAACCTGGCCGGAAGCAGGGGCCCAGCTCGGGCCGCCCAGCTGGAGCAGAACCACGGAACGGGATAGGAAACAGGGATCCGCCTTCGGGGACCAGGTTCAGGGAGGGGCGGAGCGTGGCAGCTGCGGCTCTGCGTCTAGTGGGTCCTGAGCCCCTGCAGGGCAGGCGGCCAGCAGGAAGCGCTAGAGGCTGGAGCGGCCCCGGCCTCCTCTCCCTGCGTCTGAGCTGATGACAATGGCAATGACGTGGGCGTGCAGGAGAGACAGGACTCAGCGGGCCAAAGGAGGGCGTCTGCGCTGTGCCCGTGCGTGGGGCTGCCCGTCCCCGCCGGCCCTCCCAGCACAAAGGGGCCACTTCGTCTCGCTGGTTCCCTTTGGACCTGTGCAGGGTCACCGCAGGGACGATGTCTGGGGCCTCATCCCGGCCGAGCCGGGGCGCCGCCCACCATGTGGCTTCGGGCCATCCGCTTAGCCTCCCTGTGGCCGCATCCTTTGTGGAGACGGGTTACCCTGGCCCTCCCGGCAGCTGGGATCCAGGGAGACGCACAGGGAGGGCACCCAGGGCTCCCGAGGGCAGGTGGCCTGAGCTGTTGTGAGGACTCGCGAGCGTCCGTGTTCAGATCCAGTTTTCACTGGTCTGTATTCAGCGGCCAGTGGAGGAGACCTCTCCCCGCCCCTCCCCCAGACCCGCCGTGGTTCCGCACCCGTGTCTCTTCACCTCAGGGTATCGGCCCTACAGGCCATGCCCGCTTGACTCCAGGGGCTGAGTTCAGGCAACGTCCAGCAGGTGGTTGCCTGAAAGACTGGACCAGAGAGGTCCCTTAGGGCCACCCGGGAACCCTGCTGCCTGGGCTCCAGGGTCTTGGATACGGGGGCGGAGCCAGGTCCCTTGAGACCCTGTTTCAAGCCCAGTCACGCGGCCTCTATTTGAAGGTCTCTGCAGCAATCTGCTCATAGAGCAAAGGGGTCTTCAGGTAATTATTTCTCTTATTCCTTGAAATATGTTTTGCAAGTTTAGATTTTCTTTTAATAATATAGTGATGAGGGGGATTCTTAAAAAAAAAAACAAAACCACATTATTTAGAAAACAATCTAATCCATGAGTGAAATGTCCAGTGTCTCTACTCTCCTCCATGGGCGACGTGATAAGCGCCCTAATAAGAAGTGAACTACACCTGCTCTGAAGTAGGTCACGTCCCAGAAACAGTCAACGTTCCGAGTGCTGCAACTTCACACCGGTCCGTCCTCCTGCCACTTCCCAGGTGGCCAGGGGCTCGTGCAGAGCTCAGCCTGGCCCCCACGCCTGCCTGCCCCTCCTTGCTGCCATCAGTCACCCTGGGGATGCCGAGTGGGCTTGCCTGGGGCCTGGGGGATGCGGGGTCCCTCCGTGAAACTTCCTTCAGGGCCTGGCCTCCCTGTGTCTAGTTGGGTGAGCGCCGTCCCCACAAAGAGGCTGCTTCTGTTGTGGGCACCTGCGTGTCCCGCCTGGAAGGTTCACACCCCGCGCCCTTGGGGTCTCTCACCCTTGCTCTGCTGGCGTCTCCCAGTTTCCTGCCGGGAGCCCCGTGCCCGCCTGCCCACTGGAGTCCTGCCCCCTCCCTGGCCCTGGACCACGATGGACTCCTCCACGTGGCCCGTCCTTGGAGAGCTCTGCACACGCAGGCTCCTGGGCTCTCGCAGAAACCACCTCCCGTGTCTGAACTGTTGACCAGCCACTCGGTCCGTTCCGCATTGGCCGGAGAATGATGGAGTGGAGAAGCTGTTTCTTCTTTCTCTTGAGCGCGTTCTCGTCCATCAGGAGCAGGCTGATTTTTCTCTTTTTTTTTGCCTCCCTTCTCCCGACACATTGCTTCTCGTGACTCCTGTAAACTATAGCCTTGGCCAGTGTTTGTTGAGTCGCTGTGCTCCCAGCTTTCCAGGCCTTTTCTGGTCCGATCGCTGTGGCAGCTCTGTGGTCCTCACGCGGTGGCAGTGACGTTGTTACGATTACAAGTCCCCCACAAGCAGGACAGAGCCAGGACCCTGACCTGGAGCCAGCCACGGTGGCCAAAGTTTACTCGTTTATGGAAACTTCTTTTCGGAAATACCACTTTTCCAGAGAATTCCACTTAATTTTGCTTAAAACTATTCTCGTGCAGGGGGCTTCCCTGGTGGTGCAGTGGTTGAGAGTCCGCCTGCCGATGCAGGGGACACGGGTTCGTGCCCCGGTCTGGGAGGATCCCACACGCCGCGGAGCGACTGGGCCCGTGAGCCGTGGCCGCTGAGCCTGCGCATCCGGAGCCTGTGCTCCGCAACGGGAGAGGCCACAACAGCGAGAGGCCCGCATACCGCAAAAAAAAAAAAAAAAAAAACTATTCTCGTGTGTTTGCACAAATCCTGCCCATAAACTGTCAGAACGGTCAGCCACTAAGCGCCACACTGTTTTATGTCCGCGATGCTCACCCCTGATGCTGCCTGGGGGCTTGGACATAAGACACGACCATGGGAAGCAGTCTTGAAAATAGAAAATTCTCCCATTTTTCTGGTGGTCGAATGGAGATGATTCAGCTTTAGAAACTCACCCACAAACCGAAAGCTGTAAGTATGAAGCTCTGAAGTTTGAGGAGCTTCTCAAAGTAAGGCCCTTGGTACCCTCATCGGCACCCTAGCGCTAAATGATAATGTAAAAGTAACAAAACCCATCAGAAGTCATTTGAACTACATTCTTTCTAGTTTCCTCAACGTTTGGAGGGTATCGGCTTCCTGGGTAAGTGTCTTTCCAGCTCGCATAATCTAAAATTTCCGTGTTTGTGTTTTCCACAAAGAATTTTTTAAAGTAACATTTCATAATGTTAGACCTTATTTCCGTTGAAGCAGACCCCACCACAGACTTTCCATCACAGACCTTAATTTCAGCGCAACTTAAATGTCTGTTCCAATTTTTCTCTGAAACGGTCAACTTTGTATAGCCCGAGTTGCCTGTTTCCAGGCCTGGACAGGCACCAGGGTCCTCATCCAGAGGACCTTGTCCAGAGCGAGCAGCGTTTCCCGGACCAGCCTGAGCTCGGGGGACCCGAGAGAACAGGCTGCCCACCAAGCACCGTTCTTCCTAAACCTGGAGGGTGTGGGCCGAGGGGGCCTGTACTGCCCTCACCGTCTGCCCTGACCCCCGGGTTTGTCGGCTCCTGACCTCGTGGCCCCATCAGCCTGGCCTCTCCCAGCGCCCACTCACAGACCCAGTGGGCGTCAGGAGGCTGGAGGGCGAGGCTTTCCAAGGATGGGGGTCGTCGGGGGGAGGCAGCCGGCTGGAGTGAGCGCTCAGCCACAGCGGACATGTGCATGCAGGATGCTGAGTCAAGGCCTGACCGCTGGCTGGAGCTGCTCCTGGCCTCCAAGGAGCCCACGGTGTGAGCTGGAGGCGAGCAGGGTGGTGACAGGACGGAGGTGAACGTCCACATCAGCGGTCGCAAAGCAGGAGACGGGCCAGCCGAAGAATTGCCTGGCCAGACCGGAAAGGTGGACACTCCCGAAACAGGACGGCCAGGAGCTGGGACGTCCACCTGGATTCTGATGGAACAGAAAAGCCCCCATTATATAGGCTTTTCCTAGGGCCTTCTTCTGATGGCACGAGGGGGGAACAGGCTGGCAGGAAGATGAGCTGACGTGCAGTAAATGGTACTTTGTGTTTATATGTTATAATAGTCCTGAGCTGACGTGCAGTAAATGGTACTTTGTGTTTATATGTTGTAATAGTCCAGAGCAAAGGGTCCTTTAAGGCACAGTCGGCAGTGATTTTATCACTGAGGGTCTGTGTTGCACATCAGCTACTCGAAGATGACCCTGCAGTTCCCTTGGTGGCACCACAGGGAGGCCGCGTGCTCTGGGGGCTCCACACGTCCCCACAGGCCTGGCACGGCCACCCACGGGGGGTCGGTCCGCCTCGCCCTGACCCGGACACGGAGGACCACCCTGCGTGCCAACACCGTTGGCCTCGGCAGAAGCCGTCGGGGACCGTGTCCCTAGCAGGACTTCCACGATGACAAGGGTGTGAGCTGAGGCCCAGGGCCTTCTGAGCGATGGCTGGGCCTCGTCCCCGGCCCTGAGGAGGAGCCATCTCGTCTCTGGTCACCGTGTTTCCAGTGCCGACGAGTCGCTGCCTTTGACTGTAGTTCTTTTGTCCTAAAATACTGTAGAAACCATCAGAGCCAGCAGTCCAGGCAGGAGAGGAAAGGTCTGGACTCCAGCAACAAGAGCAGTGTGACTGCGCCTGAACTGGGGTTTAGACCAAGCGGGGTCTGCAGTCGGTCAAAGGTAGCACTCGATGAGGCAGGAGCCGAAGTCTGGATGAGAAGCATCTGGAAAACAGCGAGGCTAAAGGGGCAGAGCGCGGTCGGCAGGGCTTTCGCAGGCCGAGGGCGGGGCGGCTGCCCCAGGAGGGGCCCGGCGGGCAGGCTGAGGCTCAGGCAACCCGGGCCTGGCCTCTGGAACTGGGAGGGGCTGGAAGCGGCTGCGCGACAGGGTTAGATGTGCAGGAGCCCCCGTGCTGCTGGAGCAGCGCCTGGGCGTCCCCCCAGCACCGCCCCCGCCTTGCTGGGGACGCCCAACCTCTCCCCATCCCGCTGGACTGGCCGCTTTGGTGTCTCTGCCTGGGAAACAAGGCAGCCCCACGGAGCGGAGCTGCAGAGGGAGTGGCCACGGGATTCGGAAGCAGGGAGGAGACGCAGGCCCAGCGCACCAGCGTCTGAAGCTCAGAGCCTGGAGGCTGGGCTTGGTTGCAGCTCATCTGGCCCACGTGGGTCAGGATAGCTCTCAAGGCCTCGTTCTCCGGGGCGATTTCAGGTCCCCGTGGGCGCACGGCGCTCGTCCATCCACGTCAAGGAGCTGAGCTGTGTGCAGGTTGGGGGCCCCTTCACCTACCCCCATCTCACCCCCAATCCTTCCTGCTTCTCTCTTCTGTTCTTTCTCCCTCCTTCCTCCTCAGGCCTCTTTCCAGGGCAGGAATGTGTTCAAGCCACTTTTTCCCACAGGAAATGGTCCCCTCTCCTTGGGGGGTACGGAAACCAAAGGGCGGTTACTGCGTGGCTCTCCTCCACCTGCATTTACTGACGCCCGCGTCGGCGGTGGAGCAGAAACAGGGAAGAATCTTCTGCACTGAGATCTCATCTATTCCAGCAGCCGTGTCTGCTCTGCACCTTTGCAGAGACCCTCCCCTGAAAGTAGATGGAAAGCCCCCACCGCCCCCCATCCGAGGTGTCGGAAAGGGCGCGAGAGGAGGTGCAGCAATTAACCACTCAGAAGAGCTGTCGGCCTCGCACGCACACCCTCAGCCGCGTGATGCCTCCATGCGAAATTATATCTGACATTTAATTTAAATGCACGGAGCTTTCATTCAAAAGTAAAGGCAGCCGCTGAGGCCGGGGTGCTGCCGGTGTAGATTTCTTTCTCTCCTCCCGCTCTCCTCGCTGACCCGGCCTCACCTTCCCCGGCGCATGCAGCTGTCTCTTTACTCTGGGCGCCCAGGGCTTCCCTGCGCCTGGCAGAATGTCTCCATTTGCAGTCTGTAACCGAGAAAGAAACCAGTTCCCCGGAGGGCTGCTGCGCGCAGCCCCCGCGCCATTAGCGGGCGTTTGGAAGGCTGTCTGCTCTGGCGCCTTCAGAATCAGGGGAGCTCCAGCTTGGGGGGATTTACCCGGGAGTGGGGTACTTGTCGGCGAGTCGTTTATTTAGGGAGTCTCCATCCAGGAACCCTTTCCATGCAGACGTGAGACGTGGTCCGGAGCGCTCCCATCCAGCAGAATGGGCCGATGCCTGCACCCCCTGCCCCCCGCCCCCCTCCCACGTCATGGGCAGACAGCATCTCTGCAGGTTGGATCCTGGTTGGTCTGCTTGTCTCAGAACACTCGCATTCCTGCTGCTTCTAAACCAGTCGACTGAGGATTCCAGCCCCTGGCATATTTAAGCAGACCCCTCTTAGGAGGTGGTAAGGTTCTTGGCCGCGGAGCCAGGGGAGAGGATGCGCTGGGAGTCATAGGTGTTTGTTTAGCTGCCAGAACCTGTTTTCAGAAGAAATGGAGACGTACCCCGATCAATTCCAGATGAACTGGGGTGCGTTCCAGGGAAGGGGAGGGCGTCTAGGGCCCCCCCGGCTCTCCTCCTCCCCTTGCTGTGCCGGAGCCCCCGGGGCGGGAGGAAAGAGCCGTCAGCAGCCGTGAGGTGCCTGCACCCTGAAGCTGGTCTCCTGGGGCAGGTCACCTGTTGGTGGCTGAGCGATGTCCCTCTTCTCGACGCCAGTGACGGCCTCGGGGAGGAGGTGAGGGGGGAGGACACTCTCCGAGGAGCAGAAGCCCTTCTCACTCATCCCCCAGCTCAGGGCTCAGCAGGCCTCGGGGGCACTCTTAGCGTTGCACTGACAACCACTGGGGCCCCCAGCCCTGGAACGTGCGGATCGTGGGCACCGTGGAGAAGCCAAGACCCAAGGGTAGACGGCTCAGCCGAGACCACAGACGAATTAGCAACAGAGGCATTTGGCGGGGGGAGTGGGGGGCACCTGGGCCTCCCACACCTCTCTGGGCAGGTCCCGCGGGCCACGTGGGGGAGGCCGTCGTCTTACAACGGTGTTGGCACCTCCCCGGGAAGCGGGTGGTCTGCTTAGGTGGCCACAGCGAAACACCACGGCCTGGTGGCTTGCAAGTCTGATGGGGGCCCCAGGCTTACAGGTGGCCTTTGCTGGGTGCAGCTCCCAGAGTCTCTCCTTGAAGGACACTAATCCCATCGGGCCAGGCCGCCCTCAAGCCCTCACTCGGCTGCAATTAGAGGCCTCGTCTCCGAGCCCAGCACGCTGGGGTCTGGGCTTCCACACGTGAACTTGGGGAGACGTAAGCCTTGGCCCATAGCAGGTGCATCATGGACCCCCCAGCTGCTGGGAGGAGCCATCATGTCTGTAGTTCAGGGTCTCTGCTCCTCTCGGAGGCCCACACCGAGCCCCTCTCCTCCCAGCACAGCAGCGTGGCCCTGAAACCCTGGTAACTCCCTCGTCGTCCCGTTAATGTCCCTCTGCCACCAGGCACATGGAGCCCTTGTGCTGGCGCCCACACCCAGCCTGGGGAGTCCGTTGTCAGTGAGCCCAGAGAAAGTGTCTCTTTAAGCAGTTAATAGATTTGCTGGATTCTGTAACCCTTTTGTGACACTGGAGTTTTACCTGCGACCCTTTGGGCCTTGCAGCCCCCAGACCCTCTCTGTGCGGGGAGCCTCAGTGCTGCACTTCCTCCACCAAGTCCTGGGCAGAGTCTGGGGAGTCTGGGGTCCTCAGGGACCCATGGGTGTAGCGGTTTTCAGCGAGTTACCTGGTCGGGCACCACCTGAGCCACCGTGGAAGCCCAGCCCCACGCACCTTCGTTCCCTGAGACTCCGGCCACCACGGCAGCCCCCCCCAGGCTCACCCGTCGCTGGAGGGGCCCCTCCCTCACATCACAGCCAACCCCCCCCAAGACAGGGATGGGCCCTGGCTGGAAACACGTGATTCCTCCAAGCTCTGGATCCTGGTCGCAGAGTCCTTGCAGACGTGGCGGGGGCGAGGGGGGAGGGTTTGAATGGTTCCTGGGGGCTCGTTTCCAGCAGGTTAAAAGGGGGCCTTTCCTCTCGCCAGGGTAGGGCTTCTCACTTCCTCTCCGTCTCCCCCGCCAGCCAGGGGAGCAGCCGTTGGCGGCTTCGTGCGTAAAGATCGCTGCTTACGACCCCGCGGACCAGGGGTCAGGGTAGACCGCCGGGCCCTGCTTGCTGCCCTGTGGGAGCAGGAACAGAGGGGCCCTCGCTACCTGGGGAGCCCCCGAGGGCGCCCACAGAGAACCACGCCACTGCGCCTCTTCTGCCAGGCCATCCGTGCGGGGGAAACAAGGGGTGGGGGTCGCGAGCTCTGCCCGGTCGCAGTCCGTCCCCTTCCCCAGCCGCCCCTCCGCTCCTCGGGAAGAGAGCAGGTGTCTGGGGTCTGGAGGGGCAGCTTCACGGGAGAAATTCCTCTCCAATCATGTGAGCTGCTGTGCCCACCTGGGTGTCCAGGGGCAGAAGCAGGTGGGGGGAGGGGGCCCCCATCGGGCCCCGCCTCTTCCCCGCGCGACGCTAGGCCGCATGGCCCGTGGTACGTTCTCGGGGACGCGGGACAGCACTCGGTCCGCCCCCTCACACGTAGTGTCGGGGGCCCAGAAGCACGGGGGTGCGCACGAGGACCGTGTGGCCCGAGGAGGGGGGCGCTCAGCCCGGGCCCCCCAGAAACCCTGTGAGGGGAAGGGGCTGTGCGACACAGCGAGGGGCCGGGAGCGAGCCCCAGACGTTCAGTCAGAGGCGTTTAGTCCGTTGGTCCTGCCCGCTCGTCTGCGTGAGGGCAATGGACTGGCTTCCCAGCCCCGCCGGATTCCACGTGAACCGGCCGCGCGCACTGCCTGCCACGTCTCCTCTTTCCTGGACGTTCTGAGGTGCTTCACACGTGCAAAGAGCAGACTTTCATGGTTTTCTGAAGTTCGAAAGCAGACCCATCTCCTATCTTAAATTGAGGCTGTAGGTGGCTGCAGTATCATAGCTCTACTTATGTGTTAAATATAGAATTCGTTGTAACATTTCAATATTAAATGGGATTCTGGGCATGTTTACAGAAGAGCCATTTATTATCCCCAGAGTGGATCCCGTTGTTGCCACGACATCCACATATGGCCTGGATGGTAAGAATGGGGGTCAGGTTCGCTAAAAACTAGCCTGGGGGCCCCAGTCAGCTGCACTTAGGTGGATATTCCAATATCTTCCATTTCTTTGGATTCCAAACTCTTTAAATCCAAATCGGCATCTAGGAACGCTTTTCTGAGCGCCCGCCCCCACCCTGAGATGTCCCACTCCATCCTCCGTCTCAATGGCCTCTGTCTGTCCCATCAGCCTGAACTGCTTCTCAGTCAGTCGTGTGTGCTCGTGTCTCCACCAGACTTCACTAACACGTGCAGTAAGTATTTGTCGAATTAAGGACTCGGCACAAAAACAGAAAACAGAAAGTATCCCCACAGCATCAAACGTTAGCTCTCCCGCGTGGTCAGAGATGCAGCCCAGAAAACAGCCAAACGGAGCTGGTGCCTGACTTGCCGTCGAGTGGTCCTCTCGATGCACGTGGACACACAGCGTGGCAGGAGCTCACGGTTCCCACTGGGGCCAGTGGGGAAGGCAGGTTAGCATCTCCTTAGCATCCTTGCCGGGGCCTTGCCGGAACCTAACTCGGTCAGCCAGGAAATAGTCATCTCACCTAAGTGTGAGGAGGGTGGGTGATGGAAGCAGGGCAGTGGGAACCATCCCTCCCGAAGCCACTGGGAGGGTAGGCGGTATTGTTCTCAATCAGGCTCTGGGCTGGAGCCCCTCCAGAGGCAACACCTTCCCAGCAAAACAGAATGAGGAGGATATTTTAGTGGACTGGCGTTTTTCATTTGCCCCCACCAGGTGGCCATGGGGCCGCTCTGCTGAGCCGAGAACCCCACCATGTCGTGGGAAGTGAGGGGTTTCTAGCGCCACGGCTGAGGAATATGCTTCGATGGTTGTCTAGTGGCCTGTCTGTGGCTGAGTCCCCGACAGTGATCGGGTAGATTTGTGTCTCATGCACTATGAGGACCTACCATCTCGGAGAAAATGTTAAACGAAGAAATTTATAAGTTATAGTATACCTACTTCCAGGAAAAGGAGTTAAGGTAGCTCACCATTAAAAGAAAAGCGTGTCTGTGTGTACAATATGGTTAAACTAAAGGAGTAGAAAGCCTGTGGAGGAAGGGGGCCTGTGGGCTGGCAGAAAAGCGCCCTTAAAATACGTGTTTGAACAAACACAGAGATGAGAAGTCAGTAAAGGAAACCGTGGCTGTGCAAAGTGTGAGCGCGCGGGTGGGCCCAGTGGTCCAGCTGCACCTGGAACCTGCTGAGCCCTCACTTATAGATGGGAAAGATGTTGGTGGGAATGATGTTGTCTGTGGCCGGAGGCTGATGGGACAGGCAGCGGGGGGGTGGGCATCCCCCACGAGGCCGTGTGTAGAGACTTGGTGTGTATGTGAAGGTGCTCAGACCTCGTGTCATCACTTCTGAGCTGTCCAGCAACACCAGAGCACATCCCACAAAAACCAACATGGTGACTCTAGGGAAGAGTTGCTTGCACAGTGACTGAAATTATCATCTTCCTTATCCGTTATCTGATTCAATGACAGCTTTGAGGGTTGGCATGTGGAGGAGAGCTCAGGGTTCTGAGTCGGCCCTGGGCCGCGAGGCCAGGGCCACTTCAGTGACCGCAGGCCGCAGAAGGGCTGTCACGACATCCAAACGCTCCGCGCGGCTTCTAATCCCCACATTAGGCTTTTTACGGGAGCCTATGTTTCCTCCCCTAAGGAAAAAGTAGGATGGGATGCAGGTGCTCTGGGGGTATTCTGAGAACCGCCCTCCTCGGGGTGAAGGACTCAGCGTGGATCCCTCCCCAGAGACGTCCAGCGCTCGGGAAGTGGACGTAGGAAGTCAGGGATGACCGGGGACAGGAGGCCAGGCCACCGACGAACGTGCACACGTTTTGTAAGTTTCCCTGGGGCAGGGCCAGGCAGCGTTACAGCCGCTGCTGCTTCTGTTTGCTTTGAGCTGCTGTGATTTCAGGAAAGGAAGCTTCAGACCCGGCTGAGAACCCAGGATCGGGCTCTAAGCCCAGGCACATCTCGGCCACGTGTGACCTCGGCAAGTCGAGTCTCCCGCTGGGCTTTGCTGCTTCTTCTCCACCGTATTTTACAAAGTGATATGTGTCCCCATGTCACGGGGACTTGGGGACAAGAAGTGAACCCTTGTGCACAAAGTGCTCAGAGCTCCCTGGAATGAGGACGCGGTCTAAGTTGGAGGCGCCGATAAAAACAATAACCTAATGCAAAATTAACCTTAAATTCAGACATTGGGGGCCGTCCCTTTCCTCTGCTTCCCCCTCTCTGCTCTTAACTCCTTGCACCCTTCCTCCAAGCCGAAGTTGACCAGGGCCAGGGCAGACGTCTGGCAGAACGGCCCTCTTTTGACCTGGTAACGTCCTAAAACTCTGGTTGCCTTCCCGCTTCGTGTAATTAAAATGACAGCACGAAACCATAAAACAAGTCTTGAAACAGCACAGTGCTCTGATCGTCCCTGTGATGACGATGACTTAGATGCTCAACGCATCAGATACCAGGTGATTGGGTCCTAAGCGTACGCTGGGGCTGCCTCATGGGAGGCGGCGCTGGTCACGCTGGAAACACCCCTGGCGGCTGCAGACAGAGCCCTGTCCACCACCCGCCGCTCTGCTTGTCCTCTTGTGTCGGATTCAGAGCAGGGGAGATGCTCCCCGGGGGCCCGAGGACTTCCACAGACCACGGAACATCCGGGCACCCCGGACCTGCTTCTGTGTTGCCCAGGCTGGCAAACCTCATGCCAACAGCAGCCCTCAGCCCTGCCCCTGGTACCTCTCTTCTCTCCAGGTGGTTCGTCTGCCACGTTAGGGTCCACGTGCGCTGACTGTGTGACGTCCGCCTTCCCAAGGCCCTGCGGGTGCCATCTGTGGTTGACATGTGCGTCACTGGCTTGTGGTTAGCTGGCTATGACAGCCTTATTCTAATCAGTGCAATAAACGATTAATAAACAGATTTTTTAAAGAAATACAGTACCAAGAGGGCTTAATATTGTTTAAAAGTGAAAGCACTCCTGACAAAATAAAAATTTTAAAGGACAGTCCAGACAAGTGAGGCCCTTTGGGGCCTCGGGTATGAATGAGTCAGAGACACGGCCCTTGACAGCTGCCTCCCAGAAGGCACATGTGAGCAGGGCCCCAACCGAGGGCCGGGGGGGCCCTGGGTGAAGAAGGGCTGGTGGCAGGGCCTTCTCCTTTCTGGCCTGTGGCCCTGAGCCATCTGGGCCACCGAGAGTCTCCTGGAGCCCCCGTCACTGGCCTCAGACGCGGCCGCTCCCTGCTGGTGGGGGTGTGTGTAGTTTAACACACGATGTCCTGGTTCACAGGCAGGTCTACTCCAGACATTCCAGCCGGCGATGCGGCACTCGGTGTATTTTGCCCTGGAAATCACGGGCAGCTGTTCAGCCCGGACACTGAGTGCGCCTAAAGACTAATGCCCGGGTCCCGTGCTTACCACACCGCCATACAGGGAAACACGGGGTCCTTTCCGTCAGCTCTAACTTGGGACCACGGAACCAGAACGTGAACGCCGACCCCGAGTGGGAGTCAAGGGGCCCTGGAACCTGCCCGCGGGGCTTCCGCGTCACAGGAGCCAACAGCCCGGGGGGGGCCCCTCTAGAGCTGGAGCATCACAGGGACAGGGCAGCGGCTGCATGCCCCCCACGCCCCCTCCATGGGCAGGCGCCAGGGCTCACTCTCTCTGAGTGCAGGACACTGACAGCCACCAGGCTGTGGGGTAACCCTGCGGGGACCCCGGCCCAGCTGTAATTGGGAGAAGCCTTGCCAGGCTATCCAGCGAAGGAAAAATGTACCAAGATAAAAACCGCGAGCCAGGGCTTCCCTGGTGGCGCAGTGGTTGAGAATCCACCTGCCAGTGCAGGGGACACGGGTTCGAGCCCTGGTCTGGGAAGATCCCACACGCCGCGGAGCAACTAGGCCTGTGAGCCACAACTACTGAGCCTGTGCGTCTGGAGCCTGTGCCCGGCAACAAGAGAGGCCGTGATAGTGAGAGGCCCGCGCACCACGATGAAGAGTGGCCCCAGCTTGCCGCAACTAGAGAAAGCCCTCGCACAGAAACGAAGACCCAACACAGCCAAAAATAAATAAATAAATAAATAACCCTTCCCTCTAAAAAAAATAAACCGCGAGCCACTTAAGCATGTACTGAGGCTTCATGAAATACTTGTCAAATTAACTTTGTAATGAACACGTGGTGCGCGCATAGCTGGACCCAGGGCCTCAGCCCGCTTGTGTTTGTCCACGCACCTGTGTGACTGTCTGCCAGGCTTTCCTCTCACTGAGGGGATGTGTCACCCTGGGGGCTCCTGTGGCCTCCGGAAAGGGCAACCAAAGCCAAAGCAAATTTATTCTACCCTTGAAAAATGTCACGTCCCTGTTTCACCAGGACAGAGAGCAGCCTTTGTTTGTGGAGAGAAAGAGCTGCCCCTCGGCCCCGAGAGCAGTATGCGGCCAGCCTGGCATGGGTAGAATTATGTCCTTCTTGATTTTTTTCTCTCAAAGTGGAGGGAACTGCACATAAAGTAGGCGAGCAGCACACTGTACGTGAAGCAGAGAACGGAAGATGTTGCAAAACGTGGCTCTAATGGTCCCAAGGAGATGCCAGACACTCTTTCACCCAAAGGTGGACACTGCATTCCTAGAGCTGCCCAATGCCCAGTGCACCCTTTGTCTCCGTCAGCTCGGGCTGCCGTGTAACAAATACCACAGACGTGTATTGTCTCACAGCCCTGAGGCTGGAAGTCCCAGATCCAGGTGTGGGCTGGGTTGGTTTCTCCTGGGGCCTCTCTCCTTGACTTGCAGATGGCCACCTTCTCGCTTGTTCTCACGTGGTTGTCCCTCTGGGCACATGCAGAGACAGGGGGAGATCTCTGGTGTATCTCTTCCTCTTCTTTTTTTTTAAAGAAGATGTTGGGGGTAGGAGTTTATTAATTAATTTATTTTTGCTGTATTGTGTCTTCGTTTCTGTGCGAGGGCCTTCTCTAGTTGCGGCAAGCGGGGGCCACTCTTCATCGTGGTGTGCGGGCCTCTCGCTATCGCGGCCTTTCTTGTTGCGGAGCACAGGCTCTAGACACGCGGGCTCAGTAGTTGTGGCCCACGGGCCTAGTTGCTCCGCAGCATGTGGGATCCTCCCAGACCAGGGCTCGAACCCGTGTCCCCTGCATCGGCAGGCAGATTCTCAACCACTGCGCCACCAAGGAAGCCCCTTTTCCTCTTCTTACAATGACCCCAGTCCTATCAGATCAGGACCCACCCTGGTCACCTCATTTAACCGTAATTATCTTCTTAGAGGCCTTATCTGTAAACACAACCACAATGGGGATCAACCCGTGGACTTGGGGGACACAGTTCAGTCTGTAGCACCTTCTGAAACAGCAAGGCCAGAGCTACACCCTCAGTCCTGTGCAGGTTTAAGCCTGCAGCATGCAGGCCATCTAGCTGGTATCCCATCCCCTTGCAAGGGAAAGCGAGGGGAGGTCTGGAGTCCATGAGATTTACCACCTAAGAGGCCCTCCTGGCAGTGCAAGGGGCTCCCGACCCTGCAGACCCAGGTCACAGCCTGGTCTCCACCCGTTTCTCGCGCAGCTCAGGATCCAAGAGCAGGAGAACGAGGCCGTCTCGGACTCTCCCGGGAGACCCCTCCGGTGAGCTCTCTGAAGAATGGCGTCCTCACCTCCCACTCTGAGCTGCATGGGTGAGCGCACAGCATCCTCCTCCTGAGACAGCTTTGATGAGCAGCTGGTCGTTATCAACACCGTCCTCGATCCAAGCGCCTCCCGGAGTCAGGACGATCCACGTGTTGGCCGGGAATTAACTCAGCAGATGCTTCTTGGACAAACAGAGGAACAAAGGGATCCTTCATTCCCAGCACTTGCTGTGCGTCTTCCACGTAAAAGACATCAAGATGGGGCACCAGAACACACATCTCTGCCCTGAGAAGTTAAATCGTGTTCTGTAAATTCAAGTGTTATGAGGTCACTCGACCCCTTCATATTTCTTCAAAATATTTTTTTAACTAGACTTTCATTCAGTCAGCCCCAGCTGGTCCTGTGTTTTGAACTCCCGCATCGTTTCTGAGGGGCAAACTCAAAGCCTTATTCTCGAAACCGGTCCACACGCGCTCTGTGCCTCGGGCTCCCGCTCGGGTGAGCGGGGACCCAGGCAGGAGGCACGTTGCCGGGAAAGGTGAATCCCCTCCGACCTCTCCGTTGCCCGGGGCGCTGGACAGATGGCACAGAGAGCCTGCCTGGGCCCCCACGGCCAAAGGGATGCTCTCACCCACCGACTTGGCCACCCAGTAGCCACAGCTCTGGGGGGTTCCTGGCCAAACCCAGTCAAGGCTGGTCCAGCTCGTCTGTCTGCCCATCCAGGTGCGTGGGTGAACGGCACTCGGCAAGATACATGAAACTCATGACTGTTCCGCCGAGGCCACTTGAGAATGCCGCAAACAAGGCTCCCATCACAGGGTCGGAGGCTGCCAGCCTGCCCCCCGGGGCCACCCTGTGCACATGGCTCCGACCAAGGCCCACCGAGGTGGATGCACCTGAGACGCAGCGGGTCCCCCCTGCACCGTGTGTCAGAACCACGGCTGGTGGGCGGATACGATCCCCCACAGGGGCAGTAAGTGGCTGATCGCAGGGTCTCACACACTCACCTCCTAAGAGCAGCCGGAACGGCCGGGGTGGGGACGCCCGTGGGTCCCAGCTTGTCCCTGCCTCCGGCTGGCCAGCCCCACGTCCTGCACATCCAGCCGTGATGTGGGTGGGGCTGAGTGACCGGCAGGGACGGCCCTGGTAGGTCCAGATTATCACGATGGTTTCGCGGTATCATTTCAAAGCCAGATGAAACGTTCGTATCCCAGATGTAAGTATAGCCCTGGGACACTCAGTGAGACGGGAGCAGAGTTAAGAATGGAAAGCTGTTTGCTCAGGGCGTGTTGGCTGAGTCACCGTTCAGTCAGTCACTGGGATGTTGTTAAAATGTTTGTACGTCTCTGGGCCTGAAGATGCCGAAAGTTTGTCTCTGCTGCAAACCCGCGGAGCCGAGATTCGCTATGAAGGGTACCGCTCTCCTTAAAGCACGTGTGTTACCGAAGCTGGTTATAACTCTCCTTTAAGGACTGTGTAGTGTCTTCCTGGAATAAACAGTCACGGCGTGCTCCCTGTACATCCTCTGCCGTGCCGAATGCCGGGGACAAAAAGGAGGGTGACAGTCTCTGTGCCCGAGGACATCCCGCTAACTTACTCCTTCCTTCAGTAAGTTTTCACTGAGCATCTGTTACGTGCCAGACGCTGCCCCAGCAGCTGCGCAACCCACAGTGTGGACGAACGGGCGCAGCCCGGTGTGATCAGGCTGCCGTAGGTGGGGACCAGTGAGGTCAGGGCTGCACCCTTGAGGCACCACGCTGGGCGTGGTGGACGGGGCATCACCACGTCACCTGGACAGCTTCCAGGCCGAGGCGGCACATGCACACATGGACTCAGAGGAGCCCAGGACCCTCCGTAAAGGCGATGGCCTCCCCTAGACCACATCTCAACCCCGCACGGTCACACCCTTCACCCTGGAGTGACCTCGGCACCCCAGGGAAGGTAAACAGGGTTGAAACCTCGGCAAGGGGATCACTGCGGAAGGCGTGGCCTTGACTTCAGCGCTCGGCAGGGAACAGCCTGTGACCTCACGGCCCCCAGGACACGGCTGGGGGCTCTGCCGGGCTCAGCGGGGCCCCATCACGTTTACCACGGGGTCAATTCAGCTCCCCATCCCCGCTCCCCAGAAGAGGAGGCCTCCCAGACCGTCGTCACACGTCACAGGAGTTGTTCTGAGCTTGGTCTGTAAGGTGAGCTCAAACTGCTGCAGTGGTAGCACGGGTGACCCTGGGTCCGGGGTGAGGTGTCCACTGTGGCCGCAGCCCCTGGACCTCGGTGGTGGGTGTGGGAGAGAGGGCTGGGCTCAGGCCCTGAGGCTGCAGACTAGAGCCCAGACCTGTGGGGCTCTGTCCCCTCTGCTCAGAATGCTGTATGCGCTGGGCATTCACTACACGACAGGGCCATTTTGGGTTTTAACGTAAAAAGAGCTTCCCCAAATCTTCCAATAAAACTGACCTTCGAGGAAGAATGACACGTTTATCTTGAATCTCCGAACACCTCTGGGAGACAGACAGGCTCTTTAATACGAGTCTTTTGTTTTCTTCTGAAAGAAAGGCAGAGGGGGAGAGGCAGAGACAGAGAGAGGGAGAGCCCTGGGACCCTGCGCCCCTGCTCTTCCGGCGCACCCCCAAGGCACCTGGACCCGCCGTGGGGCTGGTCGGGCGCAGGGGCCCCGCACCCCACTGTTCCAGCCCACAGGCTGAAGATACCATGTCTGTTCTCACCCGTCACAGTCCCGGGGCCAGCTCAGCACCTGGCTTACAAGGTCACTGGGTGTAAAGGTCCCGTCTACTCTCGAACCTCCTGAGTCTGCCCTTTAAACCAACGGCAGTGTTTACACAAGTTTTAGCAGCGGAAACCTTTCTGCAAAAAGCAGCTTTCTAGGAATTCCAATACACAACAGAGTTCAAGGCGCAGCTGGGGTCCAGGCAGGTGTCCAGCCCCCGAGCCCTGGGCTAGTGTGCAAACTCCAGTCACGGTTCTGGAAAACACTGCGCTGGGCTCCCACGTGCACCTAAACAAATCTGCACCAAAAGATTAGCATCTTCAATTTCTTCTTCCTTCAAATACATGGAAATTTAAAATTGGGCGGAGGGAAAAATAAAATACTCTATATTACAGATAACGAAGCTTCTACCACGTCAAAGTAATTAGTGACCTTCCACCTTTTATAGTCTCCTCCCTGTTTATTTTCATTTCCCGATGTTATCGCCTGGATTCCAGAGGCCAGGGAGCCGCCCGGAATCTGCCATCCGCACTCTGGGGCAGCCTCTCTGTGTAGCGCTGGCGCGTGAGGCTCAGACCTCATCATTGCTGTGCTGGACGCCCACCCCTGACAGACGGGACCTCTGCCAGGCTGAGCCCTCCTGGTCTCCTGGGGAAGATCATGGGGGCAGAGCGTGACCAAGGTGTCACCACTCCAGACTTACTGGGAGGGAGGTCTCCAGGCTGGGATCGGGGGCTTTGGGGGTCCAGGCCAGGCTGGGGGATTCATCCCTTTTTGTTCCAATTTCATGAACCTCATATAAGAAGCAGGTGAAAGCAATTTATACAAATCCTTTCTTCAATCGTGTTAAGACGTTCACCTTTTGATAACAGGCAGCCTGCCTGAGGGGGAGCCGCAGACAGGCAAATTGTGAGACCTGTTTAAAATTTGAGCTCCTTTTTTTTCCCCCACTTCTTCAAAAGCTTCTCTGAGGATAAGATAAGAGTGTAATCCCTTAGTTTGGTACAAATGTTTTAAGACTTTGTGTTTCTAAAAATCCAATTTGAATTAGCCTTGAACTTTAAAGCTGTTTTGTCGGCTGAACCAAAAGGCATCATGTGACACGTATAATGGACAGCATTGTACGGCCTCCTTCCCCCCTCCTGACCCCCACGAGGACACTCCAGGAAAGCCGTCCAGAGGCAAGTGTCACAACTTCAGGAAGCTACAGCGCTTGTCTCTTTTCAACAAAGACTTTGCTAAGCTTCCCTCCCCGTGGCCTTGAGGAGTCTGACAGCGTGACGGCTGCCCCGCTCTCAGACACACCCGGGCCCACCTTGGCACCATCAGAAGGTCACTGGGCACTGACGGTCTGGCACAGGCCCTGCGCCCACTGCTCCTCACGTAGTCCGCTCTGCCCGTCCTTGCCTGGGCCCCTGGCAGGGCAGAGAGAGGGCGCCTCCACTTGGGGGCAGTAGCCGCCCATCACAGGACTTCGGGACACTCCCTGGGTGCCCGTGGGGTCCCAGGCGCCACGCGGGAGCCTGTGTGAGCCTCAGACGTGGACAGAGTGAGGCCCACGGGGCAGGACAAGGCCAGAGCTGGGCTGGGCGGAGGCCCCGGCACTGGCGAGAGGGTGGCCCACCAGGTGCAGGAGACACCCAGATACCCAGGAAGCAGCCCCGCAGCACAGGGGTCCGACCCAGGGGGTTCGCTGGACTGGATGTGGGCAGAGGCCGGGCAGCGGGTCTGCCACAAGGGCCTCCCAGCTCACCACCCGCAACTTCACTCATGTTCATGGGCCTCTCAAGACTTTGCCAGGAGTAGATCATGCCTAGAAGCTCTGTAGGTTAGATTTCTTTCCCACTATTACATCCTTTTTTTTTAAGTTGCGATAAAATATACATAACCTAAAATTTACCATTTTAACCATTTTCAGCCACAGCTCAGTGGCGTCAAGTACACTCACGTTGTTGGGCAACCATTGCCACCATCACATCCAGAATTCTTCATTTTACAAAACTGAAACTCTGTCCCCATTAAACACAGACTCCCTGCCCCCAGTCCCCCTTCTCCTTTCTGTCTCTAAGGACCTCATATGAGTAGAGTCATGCGATATCTGTCCTCTTGTGACCGGCTCATTTCACCGAGCACAGCGTCCTCAAGGTTCATCCACAGTGCAGCAGGTGGCAGAATTGACCTCCTTTTTAAGGCTGAATCCTGTTCCATTGTCTGTGTATTGCATTTTCTTTATCCATCATCTGTAGATGGACCCTCGAGCTGCTTCCATCGTTTGGTTATTGTGAATAATACTGCTGTGAACAAGGGTGTACTAGGATCTGTTCGGGTCCCTGTTTTCAGTTATTTTCAGTATATAGTGAGTGGTGGAATCGCTAGATGGTATGGTAATTCTATGTTTAAGTTTTTGGAGAATCACCAAGCTGTTTTCCATAGTGGCTGCACCAGTTTACGTTCCAGTCAGCAGTGCATCCTCCCCAAATTGTATTATTTTCTGTTTTATTTTATAGTAGCCATTCTGACGGGCGCGAGGTGGAGTCTCCTTGTGGTTTTGGTTTGCATTTTCCTGATGACTGCCGACAGCAGAGCAGCTTTGCATGTGCTGATTGGCCGTTTGTGTACCTTTCAACTCTGTCTACTTTTCAGCTGGGCTGTTTAATTGTTTGGTAGTCGAGTTGTAGGAGTTCTTTGTTCTGGATGTGAATCCCCTATTAGATACGTGATTTGCAATTATTCTTACTTGTTCTGTGGGTGCCTTTTCACTCTCTCAATGGCATCCTTTGACGGATGCATAAAAGTTTTTAAGTTTGATGACGTCAAATGTATCTATTTTTTCCTTTGGTTGCCTGTGCTTTTGGTGTCGTATGCAAGAAATCATGACCAAATCCACCATTATGAGTATTTTCCCCCACGTTTTCTTCTGACGGTCTTGTAGTTTTTCCTCTTACCTTTAGGTATTTGATCCATTTTGAGTTAATTGTTGTATCGGGTGTGAGGTGAGGGTCCAGCTTGGTTCTTTTGCATGTGGGTGTCCAGTTTTCCCGACACAATTTCTTGAGAAGACTATCCTTCCCCTCAAAGGTTTTTTAAAAGTCAGTTTGTTTCTGTATAATATATGGAAAAAAACAGGTACTTTTTAAGTAAAAGAGTTTTATTTCATGTTGGTATATTTTTTAAAAACGATATTATAAAATTAATTTAATATTATCTTATAAATATTGATAATATATAAAGCTGAATTTTGACTGCCCCGCCTAACACATCGCATGCTATTCAATTGGCTTTAAATTAATTATGTAAGAAAAAGTATAATTCATGAAAAGTCAACTTGACAATAATATGTCATGTTTAGGAACTGAATACATATTAAAATGTAAATTGAAATTTAACTAGGTGTTATGACTCCAAATTAGACAAAAAATGCTTTAATGACCTGATGTTTGAAAATTCTTTCTTTTTCAATTAAAAAATGGTATATTTTCATAATTTCTATGTTTTATTTATGAATTACAAGATAAAATGAAAAGTTTCAGGCCACTATTTGTAAGGAAGCCTTTGCAAATAAACACATTTCAGTTGTGGGTGGTCTGAATTCTTAATAAAGTAAAAGCCAGGTTGGACATAGTCGCCTGGAGTTTCAGCTCTGAGCGTGTCCCTGGAGTTGGGGGGGCCAGGATGGCGGGAGGGGCCTTGGGAGCGGGCACCACCAGCGGGCGACTCGCAGATGCGCTTGGAGCCCATCCTTCCAGGTCCTGCCTGCTGCCAGTTCTGCATCCTGGGGGCCGACTTCACTGCCTGCCCCTCAGTAGAAAAGCGGAAAGTTTAGAGCTTGTAAATGTGTGAACCTTCCACGCTGGCCGGCAGTGTAAAGGCCGAGACGGGCCATCTGAGGGAGGGTGCTCTGCGGGAGGATGGTATCTGAAGGGGACGGAGCTGGTGGGCCAGGCAGGAACACGGGACGGACAAAGCAGTCTGGGAATGAAAGCAGCAGGACGGGACGACGGGCTGGATGTGGGTGGGTTAGGAGAGCAGAGGTCAAGGTGCTGGTTTGGGACTCATGCCACTGACCATGAGGGGCTGAGCAGGGGGCACCTGAGCCCTGTGAGGACGAGCCTGGGACGCCAGGGGAGATGTCGGGCCAGCCCGGCCCAAGGCTGGAACCAGAGAGTGAACTTGGGGCGCTCAGGTACCGGAAGCCAGGGACAGAGACCAGGGGGGCTGTCCGCGAACAGGGGCCCCCAGTCCAGGCACAGCGCTGTGGTCCCCGCCCCAGCGCCTAGCTTTCAGCTTGATCCAGTGACTCGTGCTTGAGAGAGGACCTCTGAGCCCCGCCTCACAGACCAGGAGGGTCTCTGCAGAGCTCAAGGAAGCACTCCCTGCAGTGTAGACAGAGTATGTGACCCGCGTCTGGCAACGTGTCTGACGGGTGGGGGTGAGGACGGCGTGTGTGTGTGTGGCCAGTGTCTTGATCCCACAGCTCTTCCCCAAGCATCCTCCAGGGGCCTTTCAAGTTGGTGAAGCTGGTCCAGCCCACGTCACACCCACACCCAAAGCAGAGGAGCCCCTCCTGCGCTTCCGCTCATCCTGCCTGACCCGTCCCTCCACACGGCTGCGTCCTGAGCCCCCAGACACCCGTGGCCACGGGCACTCGCACACAGCCTCTCCCTGACGCCCCAGGAGGTGAGGGACGCCCTCCTGCTGAGGACCTGGCCGACAGGTGACTGCCGAGCTCGCAGGGCACAGCCCGTGCCTCGTCACAGCATTGCTCAAGGACCCCGGGCTGCCAAACCGGACGGGGTCCCCCTTGGGGGGTGCCTGCTGTCCCTGGCACCTCACGTCTCTCGGCCTCACTAACCTTGCTCGCCCCCCGAACTTTTGCAATAAAGGGGGTTTGTGTGCCACAGCGGGGACAGCAGGGGTGGCCGCAGGCTGGGTCCTCCAGAGCCCACGGGCCTCGGAGCAGGACAGCACCACCCCCCTCGGCTGGAGGAGAGCTGGGGACAAGGCTCACCTCGTGGGCGGCGGCGCCCCTGCCCGGGGGTCTCCCCGCAGTTCTGGGCCGCGGGGCCGAGCTTTTCCACATGTGTGGACCTGACGGGAACGAGGGCAACCTTCCTTGCAGACATGGGGTTCGGGGTGCCAGTGGAGACCAGCCCACGGAGGGGCCCTGATGGCAGTGGGGGCCTGTGATGAGAGCCCCTGACACGGGCCGGCCTCTTGGAAGACGCCAGAGGGGCCTCGGGAGGGCGGAGTCACCACCCGCCCCACGGCTGCCCCCGGAGATGCGCGTTTTGGGCGGTCCAGCGACCTTTGACCTGCATATTTGGGGAGGCAAAAAAACGTGCATGTTATTTGGACAGGAAAATGCGTCTGTCCCTGTCTAACCTGAGGGTAGTGACCGCTGCGGTCACAGACACCGGGGCAGGTGTGGAGGGGTTTCTTCCTGGGCTGCGTGCCCGTCTAGGGTCCCCACCTCGGGGGTCAGCGCGGCCTCGGCCTGGAGCTGGGCAGCTTGCAGACAAAGGGACAGGGGCAGGGGAGACTTGCCCAAGAGGCACGGGTCACCTCTGCTCGCATTTCAGGGCGGGGAGGACAGCCCACCAAGTCCCTCTAGGAGACCCCGAGGGTGAGACAGGCCGCACGTCCACTGACGAATAGGAGGAAACCAGCACGTGAGGCCGAGAGGGACAGGCCCATACTCATGGGACAGTGCGGGCTGGCCCTGGTCCCTGGGCCTCTGCTCCGTGAACCTTGCCCTCGCCTGTGACGCGGCCCCAGGGAGGGTGGCATTGACGGGGGGACCAGGATCCCACATGGACAGCTGAGCCCCTGGGGCCTCGGGGCAGGATCCCTGGCACATCATCCCGAGAAGCTGAGGCTCAGGTACCTTCAACTCACGTTCTCTCAACCTGGGGGTCACACTGGGTCCCACCTGTAAAAATCATACACCATGATTCATGAGTCAACGTTCTGAAAAAATGTGTAACCGAATATTTCCTGGTTTTGGTCACTCTTTCTTACTTTAGTTTTCTTCTATGGGTTTTTCAAACCAAGGAAACTTCTGGGGGCTGGGGGGAGGTTACATATTAAAAGGTTTAAATTTTATTTATTTACTTATTTATATAAATTTATTTATTTATTTTTTTCTGCGTTGGGTCTTCATTGCTGAGCACGGGCTTTCTCTAGTTGCAGCTAGCGGGGGCTACCCTTCGTTGCAGTGCGCAGGCTTCTCATTGCTGTGGCTTCTCTTGTTGTGGAGCGCGGGCTCTAGGTGCGCAGGTTTCAGTAGTTGTGGCTCATGGGCTCTAGAGCGCAGGCTCAGTAGTTGTGGCACGTGGGCTTCAGTAGTTGTGGCTCGTGGGCTCTAGAGCACAGGCTCAGTCGTTGTGGCACACGGGCTTAGTTGTTCCACGGCATGTGGGGTCTTCCCGGACCAGGGCTCGAACCCGTGTCTCCTGCACTGGCAGGCCGTTCTCAACCACTGTGCCAGCAGGGAAGCCCCGGCTTAAATTTTAAATAACTAAATAAACCGTTTTCATTTAGGAATTCCAGCACTAAACCACTTGAAGAATTTCAGTTGACTATTACTGTGGATTTTCAGCTGGCTGTACGCATCGCAAAATTACTCAACAAATAGGCACGTGCTAGAGAGATTTTTTTCTCTGCCTGTATCTTTATCCTGGAGCTGCTGTAACAAAGTGCCACAAACTGGGTGACTTAAAAAGACAGAGATCAATTCTCTTCCAGTCCTGGAGGCTAAGTTTGCAATCAAAGTGTCAGCAGGGCCAGGCTCTCGGAAAGCTCTAGAAGATGATCATGTGGGATTTTTTGTTTGTTTTTGTGGTGAGAATGCTTCAGATCTACTCTCTTGGCAAATTTCAAGTATTTAATACAGTTTTATTAACTATACCATGCTGTACATTAGATCCTCAGACCTTAATCACTTATAACTAAACTTTGTACCTATTGACAGGCAGCTCCCATTTCCCCACCCATACCCTAAACAACCATTCTACTCTCTGTTTCTGTGAGTTTGATTTTTTTTTGATTCCACATATTAAGGCGATCATATGGTATTTGTCTTTGTCTGAGTTATTTCACTTAAGCATAATGCCCTCAAAGTCTATCTATGTTGTTGTAAATGGCATTATCTCATTCTTTTTTATGGCTGAGTAATATTCCATTGTATATACGTACCACATCTTCTTTATCCACTCGTCTGTCGATGGACACGTAGGTTGTTTCCATGTCTTGGCTATTGTAAACAGTGCTGCAGTGAACATTGGGGTGCATGTGTCTTTTCAAATTAGTGTTTTTGTTTTCTTCAGATGTATGCCCAGGAGTGGGATTGCTGGATCCTATGGTGGCTCTATTTTTACTTTCTTGAGGAACCTCCATACTGTTCTCCATAGTGACCGCACCAATTTACATTCCCACCAGCAGTGCAGGAGGGCTCCCTTTTCTCCACACCCTCACCAGCACTTGGTATTTGTTGTCTTTTTGATGGCAGTAAACGTGAGGTGATCTCTCACTGTGGTTTTGATTTGCATTTCCCTGATGATTAGCGACGTTCAGCATCTTTTCACGTGCCTGTTGGCCGTCTGTATGTCTCCTTTGGAGAAATGTCTGTTCAGAAGGCTCCTTCCTTGTCCCTCTAGTTTTAGGTGCTTCTGGCCATCCGTGGCGCTCCCTGGCCTGACAGTGCATCCCTCCCGTCTCACCTCCATCAACATTTGGTGCTCTCCCTGTGTGTCTGACCTTCTTCTTATAAGGACACCAGTCATATTGAATTAGGGGCCACCCTTTGACTTGGCCTAACTACATGTGCAACAATCTTGTTTCCGAAAAAGGTTACAGTCTAAAGTGCTGGCATGTCTTGGTCCATCCAGGCTGCTGTAATGAAAAAATAGACTAAGTGGTTTAAACATTGAACATTTATTTCTTACAATTCTGAAGGCCAGAGTCTGAGACGAATCTGCCAGCAGATTGGGTGTCTGGTGGGGGCCAGCTTCCTGGTTCATAGACGGCCGTCTTCTCGCCGTGTCCTCACGCGGAGGAAGAAATGAGAGAACTCTCTGGGGTCTCTTCCTTAAGGGCACTGACCCCGTCACAGGGGCTCCACCCTCCTGACCTAAACACCTCCCAAAGACACCACCTCCGAATACCATCACACTGGGGGTTAGGATCTCAACAGATGGATTTTGGGGGTGATACAAACTCAGTCCATAACTTGGGAGCTGGGCCTTCAGCATTTCTCTTTCCGGAGATGACACAGTTGAACCCATAACACTACCTGAGGGTGCTGTTTACTTTCGCATGAGAGAGAGACCTTCACTCACGTATTCTGAGAGTTTTGTATTGTTCTCAGGTGGGCGGGAAGGGTAGGCCCCAGCTGCTCACCAGCTACTGCCCTCCCCACAACCCGAACCTCACTCTGGACCCAGGGACACCCAGCTGGGTAATAGCCAAGGATGCAGTCAGGGTGGACTGCCTGGCCTGCTGGACAGTGACCGTGTCTGGAACCAGCCACTTTGGGAATGGCCCCTGCGGTACTACTGGGTGGCTGATGAGAAATCAGTCCTATAAATGAATACCTGACCCCCAGCCAAAGGCATTACTGTCTCCTCTAAGATCCAAAAGAGTCTGTCAATAGTTTACCTGTTATAGCATTTATCACCTGTTCCACGTGTCGGGGTCATTTATGTTGACGGCAGTCTACCTACCTCCCTGGGTGAAAAGACCCTCAGAAAGGGAACTACGTCTCTCTTGTGTTTACAGCCCTCGTGGCACAATGGAGCACGTTGCACTTACAAGGACTCAAAAATTCCTGATGAACAGACACTAACGGATTAGTTAGCTAATGTGCAACCTTCTCGGTAATGGGTCTAATGTATCTCTTGGTCCAGTTAGACTGTAGATTAACGAAGCCTCTGAGAAATGGGGGAAATAAATGGGGGATTCCAGAAGACAAGATATTGAAGAAGATTTTCTTGGGAGAGGAGGTTCTGTAGCAGCCTCCCAGCCTCCCTGCCCACACCACCAACACGTGAAGCCCCGTCGCTGGAGGGATTTGGAGGAAGTTGACTCACATGTCATCACGCACTAACACCTCGGTGTGTTTGCCTCTCAAAATAGAGGAGGGGTTCATGCCAGAGGTCCTGCCTCCAATACTTGATGAGTGTCCTGAATTCTCATTCTGAAAAAATTCTCGTTAACCCTCCAAAAATTTTTCTTCCGTCGACCTGCTCAAACCGTCAGCCCCCTCTTTGCGTGGCCCTTCCCGAGGTCTCCCCCCTGCTATCTTAGGGGGAAACTTGTTCCTGCAGCTTCCAGGCCTGTCAGTGTGGTCTGGGTTCTGCCTCTGTTTCTCTGAAGCTCCTAAACGCTGAGAAGCAGACAGGAAGGGGGAAGTGGTCCCACATCCCAAGAGAAGGGGCCGGTAGGCCCCAGTGTAGTTGCTGGGGGCTGGTCAGGACTGCAGAATATGGGGAAGCACCTCTTTGGGGCCCAGGAAGAGCGTGGCCAGCGCTTTCCTCCCACTCCACAGGGGCTCTGGGGTCCCCTGGAGAGCCTGACCCCCTAGCTGGAGTGGAGACTGGGGGGACACAGGCTTACAGAGAACTGGACTGAAAAGCTGGAACCCTGGCTGCCAGTGGGCAAGGAGGCAGGGGGCTCCCATGACCTCAGGGGGCCCAGGACCCAGGTCAGGAGGGTTTCTGCTCGGGGGAGAAACTCCATCAGAAAGAACTGGGGACTCTGGTTTTGGCCGCAGAACCGTGTGGGCAGGGCAGTCGTGGGCAGCCAGGACAGGGGAGAGGCACCATGTACGCGTGTTGGGGATACCTCCTTGGGACCCCTGCGGCTCGGGACATCCTGCAGGAGGGCGAGGCCCAGAGAGCACCACCCAGCGGGTCAGAGGCCAGGACAAGAAGGAGGGGTGCCTGCCTGGGGGAGGAAGGAAGCCAGGAGCTCAGGTGGGTGTGGAGGCCTGAGTGCACAGGGATCACACGTCGGGGGCCGCCAGCCAGACTACGAGAGGACAGACCGCTCTGCACTGTCCCCGAGGACCACAGCGGTTGTGTACCACGCAGGAGCCACCCAGAGCAGAGACCCAGAACCTGCGGGGAGGCCCCGGCACCGCAGAGGAAAGCCCTTGCCCTGTGCAGTGCCTTGAGTGACCGTGTGTTTCTAGCCGCGTCTGTACCCATCTCTCAGGGAAGCTCAGCGCGGGAAGATGCCCTCAGAATGCCCGTCGTACGTAGCACACGTAAAGGCAGGGGCGATGAGTTGTTTCTAAAAATAGCCTCCCTTTCTACAAGTCATTATTTGTCGAATTAGCTGGTAGTTCAGACACGCTGCATGCATTGGACACGTTCGTTCAGATTATTCTCATTTTATCATTCTTCCCAAATCCCACATTTATTGCAGATTTGTTTATTTTTTGCTGCCGCCTCCCTCTGTGTGGTGGGGAGAGATTACAAAAGGTCATTTATAAGAGGTTAGAAAAGAGCAGTCACCCCACAAAGTCAGGCAAAGCAGCCTCTTGCCCGAGGTCAGGCGTGGATTTGGGGGAGGTGCGTGGGGTCCTGGTGGCCGCCAGTGGGAGACAGAAGTGGCTGACATGTGTGTCATGGTCGCTGACGAATGGCTTCGCGTCAGCACCTTAAAGCCACGTGCGGTGCTTTGGCACCTGGAGGCCCCGAGCAGGCCAAGCAGGCGTCACAGCGAGACATACGGATGAGGCTGAGTGGACGGGGCCACACCCACTGGGAGGCCGGGCTGCGCCGTCCACCCGCGGGAAGTGACCGGGGTCCTCCAGGGGCTGAGCGGAGAGGTCCAGGCACTCATCCCCACGGAACTCACGGGCCGAGGACCCGGAACAGGCAGCCTCCTGCGCGGCATCCCCCAAGACGGTGATGTCAGGCCGCGGGTGCAGGTCCAGCACAGCCGTGAGGCCAGGACAGGGTGCGGGCTGTGCCAGCGCTGGTGACTGGACCCTCCCGCGTCCACGCAGAGCAGCTCAGCACCGCGGGCAGGTGACACTGACCGGCCAGCCCGCTGTGCTCACAGACACACACAGGCATCACTTCTGCCGACACCGAGAAGGCCCTGATCTCCAGTCCCGTGGAAGCGCGGCGTTTACACGCGGGCAGTGTGGCCAGTGTGTCCCTCCATCACCTGCTTTCTTGTATGGGACCTCGGGGTCCCCCGACGGGGTCTCTGCCGGGCACCCCAGCCCGTGGGCTCTGCCTCTGCCAGGGTTGTTGGGTCCCCACAGGCTCTTGGGGTTGTGTGGTCTTCATCCCTTGTTCTGGGGGCAGTTGGTAGGAGCCCCCTGGATGGCAGGGCCACGTCCTCCGAGCCCGCACACCCCTCGGCATTGCCGGCTGCTGGTGGATTTGCTGGGAGTTGCTGTCATCAGCATGCGGGGCCGATGGTTCCTGGAGTGGCTGAGAGTCAGGATACCCGAGAGGAAGGACCTGATACCGAGGCAGGGCCTGTACTGTTCAGGCCTGTCCCTGTTCAGGTCGCAGCTGGGGTCAGCAGAACCCGGAACCAGCTAGAAGAAGGCTGTGCGCCGTGCAGAACCCGTGGGGCCCGGCCCGCTCCTCGGAGCTACGCCAGCAGCCTTAGGTCTGTGCTCCCCGCCTGCCCTGCCCCTTCTCCTATCCTGCTTCCTTCGGGGCCTTCGCAGGAGGAGAGCACGTGTCCCAACGACCTGGCGGCTGGGACCCACGCACAGACCCCAGGCGGCCCTGTCCTCGCCAGGCTCCAGGCCCTGACGCCCCCCGGCGCCCGCGTGGGTGTCCGCTGTCCCCGAGGCAGTCCCGTCGTGGACCCACCACCCGGCCTCTGGCTTCACGGGGTGCGTCTCCCAACCTGCGGGGAGACAGCTATCGTGAGCAGGCTCACTCGTCAGGACAAAGGAGCCACGAAAGGCCCCAGATGCAGATATGGAAGCGGACGCGCAGAGCTTCCAGGAGGAGCTCGCCAGGCTGGGTGACGTGTTTCCCTGGGAGGCGGGTTCCGCGCGGTCGCCCGTCTGAATGCTCCCGTGAGAGCGCACGCCGGCTTTCCTAGGGCTTCAGGGTGCTGATTTTCTGAGGGAGAATATAGTGTGAACGTTGTGCTCAATGGCAATTATGTACCACAATTTCTAAATTCATGATTTTTTCCACTTATTTTAAGCCTTGTTTGGTGTCCTTCTCATGTCCCCAAGCCTGCATCATGCCACAGCTGGTTCTCCCTGCGGAAGGGGTCACCTCTCTCTTGGGACCACCAGCAAGGATTCCCGGGGTGGTCACAGCCCGCCCTGCGGGAAGAGGAGGGACCACTCTGATCATCCCGGCCTGAGTCATGAGACGAGCCTGAGCCAACAATCAATGAAAACACACCCGTGTTTAACCGACCTACTACACTGGCAGCGACAATAACTAACCTGCACCTGTAGGGTCTCCGTCAGACTCGATCATGAACATAAGTTTTCAAAGTAATCTGATTTAAGCTTCCACAGTGTTAAATGTCACTCGTGAAATCACGCAAGCAGTCGAGCTCACCTAAGACCAACCACCACCTTCCGGTCGAGGATGAGACGCGGAAGGGATGCCTTAGTCCCGACTGGTACTTGCACACCTCAGGCTGAGGATCTTTAGCCCTTATGTCATTCTTTTCTTTAAGACTAATCACCAAACCTGTAGCTGGGGGTGGGATGCGTCCTAACAGTGATCGCAGCTCGGCCGCTTCCACGTCGTTACGGCTCCTTCACTAGATGGACGGAGCCCACGCGGCCTGGGTGATTCGCTCCGTCCTGGGTCTAAGTCTCGCCAAGTGAATCCTGTCTCAGGTAGGATTCGGAAGCAGCTGGGTTGGGGCCCGTGTCACCCATGACAGAGCATCAGAGAGCAGGGGGGCGGCAGATGGCAGAGTCAGGCGAGTGTTCGCCCAGGGTTAAGGGCAGGTTCGGGGAACACCCGCCAATGTGCTCACTGTGATTCTGTAAAACTCTAGACCCATCACTGAACAGGTGGCTCCCAGCACTCCAGGGTGGGTATCAGGGGTTGCTGGCCTCTTCCTTGAGGCTGTGACTCGCTGGGGGTGGGGGTGGGGGTCAAGGAACTGCTGCTGACCAAGAATATGGATTCCGGGGATTTCTTTTTTTTTTTTTTTACAAAATCTCCAAAAGCAAAGATAGAGCAGTAGAACGATAGCGGCAAACCAGCCTGTTCTGACAGGTGATTAATTAAATAACAACCAATGAGGAAAGCTAGACTCTCTAGAGGGGGCCCCCTGATATCGGGCCATGGGGTGTATCACCTGAGTTCTGTTCTGTTCAACATCTTTGCCAGGGACTTAGTTAAGGACATCTAATTGGATTTAGTAAAGGTTTGAATGGTTCGGGCTAGGAGGGCAGTAGGAACAGAGAAGGTGGGATGAAAGTCCGTCTCACGTTGGAATTCTAAGGTGAGGACCCGCCCACCCTGAGTACACAGGTCAGCAAGAAGGACCATGGGATTCTGCAGCTCCCTGAGGCCGCCGTACCGGTTACCCACACCAGAGGACACACGCTGGCCCCATGGCTGATGCTACCCACACGTGTGCCTTGCGTGCCCGGTGTCAGTCTCCAGGGCTGCAGTAACGGAACCACAAACCACAGCCCCAAACAACAGAAGGGGACTGTCTCATGGTCTCGGGCCAGAGTGTAAGCCAAGTGCGCACAGGCAGTGCGCTCGGGGAGCCTCCCTGCCTCTGCCGGCCCTGGACGCTCCCGGCTTGCAGCTGCATCCAACCCCCTGTGCTTCCCCATTGCCTGCTCTCTGCGTGCATCTGTGTCCAAACTCCCCTTCTTATAAGGACACCACCCACCTGGAGCAGGGCCACCCTAATGACCTCACTTGATCGCCTCCACGAACACCCTGTCTCCAAACAAAGTCGCATTCTGCGGTACCGAGGGTGAGGACTTCAGCGCGTGAATTTGGGGACACAGTTTGGCCCATAACAGCCCACTTAGTGTTTCCAAAACTGAGAAATTTTACTTAGATAGTTCAGATGTCTGACTTTTACCACCAGGCCCACCTTGCCTCCTGGCGCGTCTGCCGAGCAGGGTGGGGGTTGGGGGATTCGCAGGGCAGGCTCTACCCCGCCTTGCTGCTACACCGGCCACTCCACCTACAGGACCGGCTTGGCCCCCAAGCGCGTGGCGGTCACAGCCCCTGATTTCCACCGCGCCATGCCCCAGGAGGCCTTTAGGCATCTCGTCAAAGGAATATGTGCCCTGAAATAATGATGGAATTAAAAAAGAAGTAGAGAGAGAAACATGCTAGCACACCCTGAACGTCCTCGGGCAAAACCGCGGTGTCCTGCAGAGGGGTCCACGGCCCCAGGACTCGCTGGCCTGGCTGCCTCCGAGGGGGGCCCTCATTTCTCAGCTCTGCCTTCAAGCGGCCGCGTGAGAGTCAGGAGAACCAAAGGGAACAGACTGGAAGGGACTGCACGGCCGGGGGCAAAGGAAAGGACGGAAGGAAGGGGGTGGGTTAGCGCCTTCAGGTCACAGGTTGGCAGCGTGGCAGCTGCTCCTGAGGGCAGGAACGTCACAGCGTGTGGACTAATAGCCTTATTTCAGCCACAGGCACAGGCTTCCTGGCATCAGGGCCGCTCCACTGAGCCGCTGCCTTGGGACAACCTGCCCCGGATGTGGTGAGGCAAGGGACCCGGCCACAGGGGAGGGCCATGCCGATGAGGCTGTTTCCTAGGTGACAGGGTTCAGAGGGGCCGTGAGGTCATGGGATGGGGGGCCTGGGAGACCTGTGGTGACGGGCACAGGGTGGCACAGCGCCAAACAAGCTCCGAGCCCGCTGTTCCATGACACAGGACTCCCGACTGTGACACGAGGACACTCAGGTGCCTCTCGCACGGTGGGGCGTCCTGCTGTGTCCCTGCCTCCGCCCAGCAGGTGCCAGGAGCACCTCCCCTCCCGCTGTGCAGCCAAAGCTGTCCCCAGACGTGGCGGAGGCCCTCCAGATGGGGGGGAGGGGTAAATCACACACATGAGCACACATGTGCACACACACGCGCACACGAGACCCGCTGCTCTGCCCGTGCGGGACCACAAGGACCCGGTCCTCCCACATGAGTCCAGCACTGGGTCCTGGACCAGTGGACTCGGGGATGTCAGGGTCAGGCTGGGCCGTGCTCAGACCCCAAGCCCCGCCGGCGACGTGGCCTCACACAGGGTCTCCATCCTGATGCACCTGCCTTCCATCGGGTTGGAGACAGAAACGGAAAGTGCAGAGCACTGTCGCTGCTGGGTTGTGTCCAAGACAACTAGGTATTTTTCTCACCCAAGAGAAATGCTGAAGAAATTGTCAGCGCACAGCATCGACAGGAGGAGAAGTCTGGTAGGATAAAAACACGCCCAGTTTCATCTTCCAGGGGACGTGGAAGACCAGGGTTTACTCCTTATGGGCTGGTAAAGAGATCCATCTCCCCAATTCTGTCATCTTGCTAAAAATGGGAGGCTCATTCCCGGCCCCCCCGACCCGTTTAGAAGTTTAGCAACAGAGCGTCAGCTTTGTTCCCATGAGTGGGGTTGGCGGCCGTCTCCTCTTTTCTGGGAACTTGGCTTCCCAGGGGTCCTGGGTGTCTTCCGGAGGCTCAGGCTCTGTGCTCCTCGTGGGACTAGGCGTCCATGCTCACCGCCAGCCCTCCTTGCCTCAGGGGACAGTGCCCCTCGCGACAGGACTGGAAACTCTTGGGGACAGTGCTGGAAAAATAAGTATGTGTGTGTGTCTCTTAAGCAGAGCCTATTTTCTCCTCCTCTTGGATGCCCAGAGATCCCATATCTCCCAGGCTCCCTTGCAGCTATGTGTGCCCACGCACATCCACTCAGACCCGCGGGACGTGGCAGAAGCGACCTTCACGATTCCCGTGATGGACTCTTAACGGTCTCCCCACGGTCGTTGGCATTCTGTCTCTTTCTGGGTCAGCCGTGTGGAGGGGGAACCAAGGAGGGTGCTGAGGCCCCGTGGGGCTGTGCAGCCAAGAAACAGAAGGAGTTTGGTCCCCTGGGTGAATGAGCAGGGACAGTCGCACCACGACTGACGTGCACTGGACGGCACAGGGAGGAAAGAAGTCTTTAGTGGGTCAAGTGCCCTGAGATTTTGAAGTTGCTGTAGCAGTTAGTCTACTTTGACTACTCTCTCCCTCAAGTAGAAAACTGGAAATTAGTCTCAAGTTTCTACTCTCTCACCTCTTACGTATCACTTTAATAATATGTCTATTTTAGTACCTAAATATATTTCTTCTCTTTCTCACTGTCCCTCTTGCCACTGCCTTAATTCAGGTCCTAATAATCCTGCATCGGAATTATTGGGAGAAATAAGTTTTGAGGAGCACCTAATCATACCTTCACGTGTTTGAAAGGCCAGACAAGGAGAGATGGGGATTACGTTTGTTCCGAACGTTACAGAAAGCACAGCTAGAACTGGCCGGGGGAAGTGGAGGGAGCTCACATTTGGGCCCAAAAGCTGCCTGGCTCCCCCAGCGTGTGGATGCTCAGTGTCTCCCAGTCCACAGAGTCCAGCACCCTCTGGCCCGGTGCCTGCCGCTGCCAACCCGGCATCGCAGCTCCTTCCCCTTCCCGGTTTCCTTTGGGAGCCTGGAGCTTGCTTCCCACGTAGCCCCCCTCCCTCCCTTCTCCTCTGCCCCGGCGGCCCCCTCCTCTGCCCCCCGAGCCAGCCCCTCTCCTGACTCTCCTGACTCGGCCAGCCCTGACTCCGCAGCTGGAGAGGTTGCCCGGAGCCCTGGCCCCGTGGCCTCGCCTCCCAGGTGAGCAGACCCTGCCAGATGTCTTCTTTGTTCACTTCTGGTGATTTTCCCCTCTGGGTTTTCATTGTTCCTCCTTGAATTCTAGCGTCCCAGGATGCCCCAGCCCAATTAGGGACAGGGCTGTGTTCTGCCCCCTGGGACTTCTAAAGCCCGCACAGTCAGGGGGGATCTGAACAGAAGGAGGTGACATTTAGCTCCGGGAGCAGGTGTGTGAAATCCTAAGCTCTATATCCCCATGGCTGCACTGCCATGGATGAGACCCCTGAGGAAGCAGACGCTGGATACTACCAGAGAGATGCCCTCTGTGGCGGGGAGAGAGGGTCGCTGGCCCTCCCACCACTGCGTCTCCTAGATCTCTGAGAAATCCAGCTGTCGTGTCTGTTAGAGAGGATTTTCTAACCCAGCACACTGCCTTCCATGACTCACGGGTGCTTTTAGTTCCTTGCAGGAGGAGAGGGGCTAAAAGAGTAGTCAGAGGTCAAAATCGTCTCTGTAATTTGCTGGGAAATAAAATTAAGCAGCTCCTTCCACACCTATCAGGTTAGGAGCGTTTATACAGAATGTCCATGACTTCTGTGATCACTTCTGCCACGCGGAGCGCGGGGAGCGTCTCGTGCAGCCCCAGCAAACAGGCCTGGCTCCGTCCGGAGGGGGACTCGGCTCAGGGCAGCATCTCCCTCTGGCACGTGGCCTCCCTCCGTCAGAGGAGGTGGGATCGCAGGTGACCCTCCCAGGCTCACTCAGCATCCGGCCGTGGGTGGCCTCTCATCACCCTGAGACGGGTGCCAGTTCTCAGGTGACAATCGATCTCTATCCAGGACCCTGTGTGAGAGCCAGACCCTGGCAGAGAAATTTAATGGAAGAACACTTCCAGCTCTTGATGATAATTTTTATTGAGCCCCACTTGGTTTGTTGTTAAATTGTGACTATGACCCATAGTATGTCTGAAAGAAAGGATAAAGATGTTATATACCTACGGGTGATTACATTGCACTCTTTGGTTTATGAACCTCTAAGTCCCACAGAGAGGATTATCCGTCACAAGGCACCTTCGTGGCTGACGTTAAGTGTCGAATCCTAAATTGCTCGAGAACGTGTAATGGCCGAGCGCTCACTTCCGACAGCGCTTCTGTGGTCACACACGGAAGGCACGCCCGGCGACGGGCATTTCAGGTGGAACCAGGGACGACGACTGTCCCAGGCCCCTCTCAGAGCCCCTCCCACGGGCTCTACACACGGTCTCCCGGGGGCCCGCGGGGCGACCCTGATGAGCTCCTGCAGTGATCCTGGCAGACACGCAGGAGGGACGTGGGCGAGGGTGGATCACAGACGGCGCTCTCTCGAGGGGAAGGGCAGGAAGTCTCACTGGATGGGGAAACCAGGCGTGGAGGGAAGGGAAGCCGTGGTGCAATCAGGGGGCACGACCACAGCGGGGAAGGCCTGGCTTTCAGGGGAAGACGGCCGCAGAGCCCGAGGACGGGCACCGGCCACTCCCCTCGGCTTCTACAGAGTCAGTGTCAGCGTCCTAGGGACTGTGGTTTCCCCACCTTTTCAGCGACATTTGCAGAAATTGGATATAACCACGAGGATTTTATCTTTGAGAATAAAACCCAAAGGTCTTAGATCTCTCACGGGTACTTTGTCTCTGAAGTTGCATGAGGAGCTCTGGGTCTGATGCTGTTGGGAGGAAGAGTTATCTGCTGCCGTAACCAATGCAGAGGGCCCGGGAGCCTCAGGGATCCTGTCCAAACGCAGCTGTTTGCTGTCGCCGCCACCGCATGGCGTCCAGGGGGTGTGATTTGGACACGCTTCCCACAATGACCTGCACCGTGCGGTGGAGCCTCGCTCTGTGCCTCTGGCCTGTCCCTGGATCTGGGGAGACACGAGTTACCGCTCAGGGTCCCATCACCCACCAGATGCACAAGCACAGGTGGCAAGAAGCACTAGTGCCCACACCCTCGAGTGGATCCTGCCCACAGTGCTTCCGCGAGCGAGACACACGGCCGCACTGCGCTTCCGTGTCCTTGTCTGGAAAACAGAGGTGAGACCAGATCTGACCACAAAGGATCGTTGTCAGTTTTAAGGAAGACGCCTCGTGCAGTGCCTGTGGGCTGGGACGTTGGCACAGAGTTCGTGGCTCACAAGCGTGGTCAGGGCAGGTTCCGGTCGGGAAAGGGCTGTTCTTAGACGGCAGGTATTTAACTTTGACAGTGACAAGAGCGATGGAATGGACACGGTAAACCCCAATAAATGCAGCCATCACCAGGGCCCTAGGCTCCAAGACCTGCCCGTCCATGTGCTTACCCAAGAGGAACTAGTGCACTGACCTGAGATCTCTCCTCCTTCCTCCGAAGGGCCCCAGGAGAAGCTGCCAGACCAGGCGGTGCAGGGGAGCAGGGGGGTCCCCGAAGCTGGGGCGACACCTCCTTCCCAGTGCAGACATTCGGTGTCTGCATGCCGTTGGGCTGGCGCACCCCCTTTATGTCAGATGATTTTTCCTCTTTGTATTTTTATTACTGAATTGTATCTCCTTAAACTACGGCTTCAGCATTTGTCTGAACACAGAATTTCCGTTTGCCTCCGTGGAAATGAAGGTGGAGCCCACACAGTGGAGAAAATGATAATAACAAGTAGCGAGACAGGCCCGGCGCTGACCTCCGCCCTCCTCCATGGCTGGACCTCTCTTCTGACCCTTCTCACAAGCCCACGAGGCGAGTCCCACCTCATCATCGTTTCCGAGGCAGCGAGAAACTGAGCCCCTCGCTCAGGTCAGAGTCAGGAAGTGTCAGAAATGGGGTTGGAATCCTTTCTCTAAAGCACCACACGGGGTTGCCCCCGGGCCCCATGATGTGATCAGGAGTTTCTCAGCAGGCAGCACTGAAATGTAAGAGAAATGACCGTCCTGGTCACCTTCACCCCACGCAAGACGGCAACAGAAATTCCAGTTCGAAAGTAAGAGCAGCCATTTAGCTAGACACCAGCTGAGCTCTTCAGAGGACCCCGGAGCCCGTCGTGATGAGGGGCTCGGAACGGTTGCTGCACTCGGCTGCACCAGCATCACGGAGAGAGCAAAGGTGATTCGCGAGAGGCCGTTCCAGCCAGCGGCTCTCCGGGCACCTGACGTCGAGGGGGCAGGATGTGGAGGGTCCGGCCCCCTCCACGTCGGCCCCCGGCATCCAGGGTGATGGGCGGGCAGGGGACAGCTGCTGGGAGTTGGGCAGTGACAGGGCTTGACCTACGGGGACAGCCAGCCTGCGTGGGCCAGGACTTGCAGAGAGGCAGCTTTCTCAGCTGGGACCCGCACACGGGCCTTGGAGGGAGGTCCATCTGGGGACGCGCCCAGTCGGCCTCTTCCAGACTCCGGGAGCGGCTGGACTTTGCCTCCAGAGCCTCCTGACGCCGTCGCTGTCCTTTGCGGCACAGCAGTGCCCGAACTCGGCATCTGAAGACCGCGGCTGTGGGCCCGGCCCGACTCACGGCTCTGGGGGTCCAGACCGCTGGCCCCCCGCCTAAGGAGGCCGTTCCTGTCACAGGGAGGCCGGCTTCCCGGGGGCCGGGAAGGTGTGTCACCTCCTCCTTGGAGCAGCTCCCGTCACTGTGCCGGATTTCATCCGCCGGCGTCGAGTCCCCGGGTCCAGCCCCCTCGGGCGGCCCCCGCGGCGCCAGCAGCTCAGGATAAGCAGACCTAGCGGGACTCCAGTTACTTTCCACAGGTAGAGGCTCATGAGGAGTTTTAGTTTCCCCATTTCCCAAACTTGCTGGAGTGCAGTTATATGCTTATCTTTTTAAATTTTAGTCCAGGGCCAGTCCTCTCCTAGGACCTGTCCGTTTCACAGTAGCAGCGGCTGGAGGCCAGGGATTCCGGCCACGTGGCGTGTAGGGCCCCTGACGTCCCGTGGGCGCCCGTCCCCTCCAGCAGGCAAAGAGCGGAGGGCAGATGTTTCTGAAGTGGCGCAGCTGTTCTTTCCTGGTTGTGTGCATTGTTGTAGTAGTCATTTGACAAAAATCAGTTTTTTAAAGCCACAGCTATGTAGATGTGATCAAGAGAGGACACCGTGACCTGAGCGAGTGTGCCCTTCACACTGTCAGAACGGGCCATCCCGGGTTTGCTGGAAGTCGCAGGGGGAGCCAGCGGCCTGGGGCCCTCGCCACAGCTGGGCCGCCCCTGGCGTCTGCGGGGGTCGACGGCCCCAACTGGGGGCAGGGGGCTTTGCACGCAGGGCAGTTGGGTAAGAGGACACGGCGCCTCTGCCCACCGTGGACCTTCCTGTGTGGTGAGCGCAGGGCCCGTGCCGCCCGGCACCAGAGCCCATCCTGCCCAAAACCCCTGCCCTCCCGGGAGAGGGGCCGCGCGGGACCGTCGGCGCCGCTGGGGCCCCGGATGCGGTGGCGGAGGCCGGGGGGCCGCGTCAGAGGGAGCGAGGACGGGCACGTGAAGTGGCATCTGTGGTGCCGATCCTTCGGTGATGGGTGCCAGAGTGACAGCAACGGTAAAGCCCGTAAGGTGCCCGCAATCTCGTTTCACAGAAGGCTGAGACAGTGCCAGCTGTCTTTTCCAAAGACACAACTATTCTTATTGAATGAACAGTTATTACTATTACGGGGAGCTTGGGAGGAGCCGATGGCGCCCTCACTGCTCACCCGGAGCTCGCAGGGTCCGTGTTGAGAAACCGAGTTCTCCCTATAAAACGGCGTGTGCACAAGTCTGTGCGTGCACACGCACACGTGTGTGTGTGTGTGTGTGTGTGTGTGTGTGCGCGTTTACTGATGTTCTAGCCTTGACCAGCTTGGGACACTTAGTTTACCTCTCAAAATGTTGGTTTTCTTATCTGTGAAAATAGAAATAGCAACGCACAAATCTGGGGCTTCTGGGGGGCCTCCGGGGGCTCCATGAGCCCCGCGTGGAAAGGCAGCAAACAGGGCTCAGGTCGTTCAGCCCTGCTCATCATGGTGTTCTCTTCTCCATGTGCACAAGTATGCACGTGTATGTGAGATGGCGTGTGTCAGATGCTGTATGCACTTGTGTACAAGATATGTGTACGTGTGTGAGATGACGTGAGAGAGGATGTGTGTTCACATGGGAGGTGATGTGTGTACATGTATGTGAGAGGACTGCATGCATGTGACATGGCTGACACGTGTTGTAGACGGTGTGTGGCTGTGTGAGATGGTGTGTGTGCCTGTAGGTGAGACTGTGTGTGTGCCTGTAGGTGAGACTGCGTGTGTGCCTGTAGGTGAGACGGTGTGTGCCTGTAGGTGAGACGGTGTGTCTGCCTGTAGGTGAGACTGCGTGTGTGCCTGTAGGTGAGACGGTGTGTCTGCCTGTAGGTGAGATGGTGTGTGTGCCTGTAGGTGAGATGGTGTGTGTGCCTGTAGGTGAGACTGCGTGTGTGCCTGTAGGTGAGATGGTGTGTGTGCCTGTAGGTGAGACTGCGTGTGTGCCTGTAGGTGAGACTGCGTGTGTGCCTGTAGGTGAGATGGCGTGTGTGCCTGTAGGTGAGACTGCGTGTGTGCCTGTAGGTGAGATGGCGTGTGTGCCTGTAGGTGAGACTGCGTGTGTGCCTGTAGGTGAGATGGCGTGTGTGCCTGTAGGTGAGACTGCGTGTGTGCCTGTAGGTGAGACTGCGTGTGTGCCTGTAGGTGAGATGGCGTGTGTGCCTGTAGGTGAGACTGCGTGTGTGCCTGTAGGTGAGACTGCATGTGTGCCTGTAGGTGAGATGGCATGTGTGCCTGTAGGTGAGACTGCGTGTGTGCCTGTAGGTGAGACTGCGTGTGTGCCTGTAGGTGAGACGGTGTGTGTGCCTGTAGGTGAGACTGCGTGTGTGCCTGTAGGTGAGACTGCGTGTGTGCCTGTAGGTGAGATGGCGTGTGTGCCTGTAGGTGAGACTGCGTGTGTGCCTGTAGGTGAGATGGCGTGTGTGCCTGTAGGTGAGACTGCGTGTGTGCCTGTAGGTGAGATGGCGTGTGTGCCTGTAGGTGAGACTGCGTGTGTGCCTGTAGGTGAGATGGCGTGTGTGCCTGTAGGTGAGACTGCGTGTGTGCCTGTAGGTGAGACTGCGTGTGTGCCTGTAGGTGAGATGGCGTGTGTGCCTGTAGGTGAGACTGCGTGTGTGCCTGTAGGTGAGATGGCGTGTGTGCCTGTAGGTGAGACTGCGTGTGTGCCTGTAGGTGAGACTCCGTGTGTGCCTGTAGGTGAGATGGTGTGTGTGCCTGTAGGTGAGACTGCATGTGTGCCTGTAGGTGAGATGGCGTGTGTGCCTGTAGGTGAGACTGCGTGTGTGCCTGTAGGTGAGGTGATGTGTGCACATGTTTGTGAGAGGTTGACTAATCTGGAGCACCCAGTTATTCTGAAGGCAAGGGATTCAACGTAGGGTTTCAAATAAGAAACTTTGAGCTCAAAGCACAGGGGCTAGGGGAGCAGTGTCAGGGGCAGGGGTTCTTAGATGCGGAGCCAGTACTGGCAGCCGACACAGGGGCCTGGTGTGGGCAGCCAGGAAGCAGGGTGCTCTGAACGCACCAGCTTGGTTGGTTGGAGGAAAGGGAGCCAACCTTCGATGGATCTGAGGAAGGGTTGGTGCAGGTCATAGTGAGAAGAGAAGGGGGTCAAATGGATTGAGGTGAGGATCCCGAGGACACGGGGCACAGGACGAGCCTGCACTGGTGCAGGTGGGGCCAGGAGTGAGGTCAGAGTACATCGTGGCCTGAAAGAAGGGACAGACCTGATCACGGGAGGATGAAGGATAAGAAAGCCTCTAGCCTCACCCCAAAGAAGGACATTCAGGACAGAGAGGCCGTTGTCATGGAAACCGGGACACCCAATGGAAGAGAAGGAACTGAGTCTATTCTGAACGTGCTGAGCCCACAGGGCCTCTTATTCTCCCGACTGTCACCTCGGGAAGCCACCCTTCTCCCCACCATGCCAGTGTGGCTGCCACATTTAGGCACTGCTTTTGTAAATGGCCTTTTAAAAAATATTCTTAATGGTCAGAAGTGATCTTTCTTTAAATGTTTATTTTATTCTTAAAAATACTCAAGAGCCATTTGGAAATAAGAACAGTGAAATAGGGGGTGATCAGGTTAAATAATAAGGTCTTGGAGGAATCAGAAGTACAAAATGGTTAGAAAACGTAAAACTAGATTTCTAGTTTTGTTTGAGCATATCTTCAGATAATTCTGAATGAGAACTTCAAATATGACAGAGAAAGGTCGAAGTAAATATGTAACTTCCTAAGGTGTTTGAACTGAAAGATCTCAGGAGACTATATATATATATATATTAGTTTTGCAAAAATTTTTAAAGCTGTCTCAGTACATGGTAGCACCCTATGTAAGATTATCTGCTAATTTGTACCCTACTTGCTAAAATGTGAATGTACATAATGCTGCATCCACAGAGAAGATTCAACCATTTTTTATTCAGTTGGCTATTTGGCAGCTATGGGTGAATTCATACGGAATTCTGAAGGGCCATTACTGGATTTCTCAGAGTGACAGCTAACCCTGAACCTTCTGGGACTGCTCCATGTTGTGTCAGAAAGACAAGCCGCTGGCTCTTTCCAGAAACTTTGTCCCCATTAGATCTCAATACTTGTACACATGTTTGCAATGTAAAATCAGAAAATATCACTTCATAGTGATTCATCTTCTGTAGGCTTCAGGTACTAAGCCAAACTTGTCAGGCTGTGACAATTTTACATTTAATGGGAGCCTATTTTCATACATTAAGGCATACGTCAGTGTTTTCCTTAAAAGTATATGTGAAGAGGAGAAAGCTGAAATGCATAATTATGAAATAAACATTTGCTTGAATTGTTGTTCTACTTTTAATTCCAAAGTAATTTCAGGAAAAAAACTGTTTCCAAACAATTATAGCGGACATGTACTATGTAATTGACAAAGTATGTGGAAGCACTTTTAACCCAAAAAGAGAGAGAACCCACACATTCTTCATAGCACTATTGTGTTTCATCTGTAGATAACGGCATGATTTAGCCATTTTCAAAAAAGTTGTTAGATTCTTGTTCAAGTGGTAATGAGTCTTTCTTGCAAACATTCGCTCTAAGGAATTTTAGCTCAGTTTTGTGAAGAAGGATAAAATCTAGTCATGAACATACAATACATTTACTATACTGGACATCAATTATTAAATATGTATTTTATAGCTTTATTTTGTAAATAATAAAAGGTTAGATCTTTACAAAGAGGGAAATTGAAAGTAATACATCTTCTAGACTCTAGAATCTAGAGAATAAAAAACAAATTAAACTGTAGGGAGACTGCTCTGTTTGTAAACAGCTGTCCGTATGAAGAGTTTTTCAAAATGCTACTTTTAATGGACAAACCATTAATAGTAATAATCAGGTTTTGAAGCTTTTCTTGTCCTTACAGGAACTGTAATTTCAAAGTTTGAAAAAGAAAATCTAAAACAAATTCCTACATATTTGTTAACCAATCCTTCAAGCATAAATCCTTGCTGAAATACATTTTTTGGTTTTAATACAATGGTTTCATGTGATCCTGTTAAGCCATTGGAGGGAGTAGCACCTCTATTTCATAACAGAGTTCCTATTTTTGTATTTTGAAAATTCTAGATCAATCTGAATATAAGCCGAGATGAGAATAATAAAAGCTGAATTACGTTGGTGATTTTCTTTCTGTTTTGAGGAAAGAATTCACATTTTTCTTGAAATAAAGTAAAATATTTGAACGAATAATTTTATTATTTCTCCATTCCTCTCCATTTTAAAGATTTTATCTCAATATGTTAAAGTTGCTCAGGTGTCACCCCAGCTGGTGAATTTGATTGCCCTGCTTCCAATATGCAAGGGAGACTGGTGAGGAATCTACTCAAATGCAGCCCCTCTTGTTGCAATGGACTTGGCTTCTGTCTCCATGAATAAGGACTTGTCATTAGTGTCTAAAACTCTTCCAAATATTGTCCTTGAAAATATTGCTTTTCACAACTAATGCAGTTCAATTGAGTCATCTGTACTGACCTGTGCAAGCATCCTTTTTAGAAAATTATCTCAGTGACAGTTACTATTTCACTAGGAGGTTGACCAATAAAACATCTTGCTTTTCAAAATTCATTCATTGATATAAAATGTTATTTTCTTTAACATTATATCGGTATGAAAATACAGTATACACATAGCTACAGTATTAAAAGGATCAAATTTCATTTTTATAACTTAAAATCATTTTTATAAATGGATTTACAAATCAAAAGTATTTTAAATATAATTCATGTACCATTATATTTTTTAAACAAAATTGCTTCAGATTTTCTGAAATCAAACAAGTATCCCAGAAGTTCTTTTTGCCACTTTCTATCTTACCATCATATTGAAAATTCCTGATGTTTCCCATAACAGTCTTTCTCTATTTTGTTTTAAAATACATTTTCTCTGATAATTTAGTTCATTGGAAATTTATTCTAATCAGTTAAATGTGTGATCTATAACAGTTTGGTGCTCCCTAAGTTGAAAATGAGATTTCTAACACAGAACATTAGGTTTTACACATAACAAATGTGAACTGCACTTTAAAAGAAGTCTTAGCCAGATCAACATATCATTTTAAACTAAATTGTTTAGATATTTTGTAGGTTTGGGTGAATTTTACATATACTTCTTATTCACCAGCTAAAGAATCCTAATTTCTACATGAATAATATGCGCATCAGATATAAGTGATTCAATCAACGCCTCTCAAAAACATTTTGCATCATGTTTAGAAGTTTTCTCTGAAAATGTCATTGAAATTTATTATTAAATGAAGTCTAATCTCTCATGACAAAACCAAAAATCCTAACAGCACCATTCATTCTCCAAGATATTAGCTGAACCTAGTCTTACATTGTTGTCAAAACACTTTCCTACTAAAGTATTTTTAAGAATTAAAAGATAGATACATTTTTCCTGCCCTGGATGTAAGAAAGCATTTTTAAATAAAGGGAAATAGAGTGAAAACCTGGTGGATTAATTGATCAGTTTCTGAAACAGACTTGAGGGATCAGAACCTAAAATACAAATACATTCTTTTAATGAATTTCCTGGGCAACCCGTTCATCTTTAAGCTCTGGGAGTGAGGGCTCCGGACTCAGACGCTGCGTCCTGGGGGGGGGCGGGGAGGAAGGTGAGGGAGTACTTGACAAGCCCTACCCCATGAAGAATACACTGTGTGGTGTGCACCAAGGCGTGGGTGAGAAAACAGACTTTTCTGCTCATAAAAACCTGCATTAAGAGTTTAAGGCCCTTCTAACTGTTTAAAAAGTGACCACAGGCAAACTTGAACTGTGCCACCATCGTGCCACCCACCCTCCCTGAACGCACAAGAAAGACAGGGCATTAAATTCAGATTAAATCGGGAATGTGCTGCTTTGAGGTTGGAAGTGAAACCCTTTGGGACAACTGAAAAACTAGCTAAATAAAATGAATGTATTTGCTTATTATTTACTTATGTAACATGTCATATCGTGTTTGTATGGAAAGCAGGACAGTATCTGACTTCGAGATGCACGCCCTCTCTGGGGTCGCCGACCCTCTGACCGCCCCCAGGGGCCCTGGACGACGCGGCTGGGGTCCTCCTCGCGCTGTCTGTCGGGCCTCCCCTCGGTCCGCTCCCCTGGCCATCCGAGCAGGGTCCTCACAGCCGGTTGTGGCTCCTGGCGATCGAGGGCAAGGAAAGTGAGAGGGGCGTGCAGCGGGAGGCCGGCCGGCGAGGAGGGTGCCGCCGAGGCCGGGCCCCTCGCGGGCTCCCGGAGCCTCTCGGCGCCTCACCGCGGATTGGGAGCTCGCGCAGGTTCCCCTCCAGCGCGGGTGAGCAGGCCGGCCGCTCCCCGAGGCGGCGCGGTCCCCGGCCCCGCGAGCCCCGCTGCCCCCGCGCCAACCCCAGGTGCGCCTGGCGGACCTCTGGCCAGCCGGGGAGGGAGGCGCGGCCGCAGCGGCCGCCCGGCCCCGGCCCGGCGCGCCGCGCCGCGCCCCGGGAGGCACCGCGCTGGGTCTCCGTGAAGATGCACCGACCGCGCTCACTCCCGCCAAGTCCCAGGGCCCTGTTAGCAAGGCAGGCGGGCCGACAGCGAGGGCCGGGCGCCCAGGTGCCCCCACGGCCGAGCATGGGGCCTGGGCACGTCCCCCCTGCCCGCCCCCGTCCCCCCTGCCCGCCCTGTGCCTGGCACGGCGTCTCCTGACCGCCCGGAGTCCCCAGCACCTCAGAAAAGGCCGGCCCTCCTGTCCCGGAGAGGACGTCCCTGTCCCCGGCCCCCAGCGTCCTGAGATCCCCCCACGCGGGCTGAGGCGGCCCGGGAGCCCACTCCCCCGCACACAAGCGAGCGCGCGCGCGCACAGGCGGTTGCTATGGAGAGGCCGGTTCCCAGCCAGGCTGAGGGCGGCAGGTCCCCTCCCGCAGGCCTCCCCTCCCTGCCGGCCCCTCTGTCCGCAGTCCTACCCCCTCCCCCGGCCGGGGCTCTACGGGGCCCCTCCCGCCTCCTCCCCTTCCCCCTCCTCTTTCCAGGAGGTACCGGGCCGACTCGGGCCCCCCGGAGGGCAGCAGGGAGGAACAGCCAGTCGGGTCTTGGTCCCCAGGTGGCGCGGGGCGTGGGCTCCGGGGATGGGAGCGATCCGGCGGATCGCGGGAGGCCCGGCGGGTGGACAGAGGACAGGGGGTCTGTAGGCCCTGACCCGGCGTGGGGACGCGAGAGCAGGGGTGGCTTCCCCTTTCTGGCCTGCCGGCTGTCCGCGGGCGGTGTGCGCCGTGGTGGGTCGCTGGAGTGGAGCCGCGGTGCCCCTTTGGCCGCCCCGGAACTGAGTTTCCCCTCGAGCTTCTCGAAGCCCGGCGAAGCGGCCAGCAGGCCTCCAGCCCCCGCGAGCTCGGGCCGCTCAGGCCTACCGAGCCCGGGTTCTCGGAAGCGCTCGACTCCCGGCCCCTAGAAATAGCAAATGCAAGTAGATCTCAGCTTAGGCCTTCGGTCAGAGGAAGCGAGTCCTTCGGACACTTTAGACAGAGGCAAGCACTTCGCAGGCACTCGTGCCCGGAGCCCTGGCCCGGGGAGGGCGGGCCGGGCGGTTAGGCACTTCTGTTTCCGCGAGGGGAGCGCGACGGCGGGGACCCTCGGCGCGGGGCAGGTCTGGGGGCAGCGCCCGGGGGAAGGGAGGGCGGAAGCGGTGCGAGCTCGCCCGCGGGGCCGACCGGGCTGGGGGCGGGGGCTGCGGCTCTCCCGGGCTCCGGGGCCGCCGGGTGTGGGCAGAAGGGGCGTCGGGCGAGGAGGGGCCGCCGCCTCCAGCTGTCCCGAGCGCGGGAACAATGGGGAGGCGGTGGGAGAGGGGCACTGGGAGGAGGGCGCCCGGGTTTCCAGAAAAGGAGAAACTAAAGAGCCCTCCACAGACTGTCATCTGCATGTGACAAGATCTCCCCCCCCCACTCCTTTCTTTCTTCCCCTTGTGCCTGCAGCTGTGGGCCTCGAGAGCGCATTGTACGCACAGATGTTGGGTTTCAGCTCTCGCGCTAGGCTGCTCGGCGGGGGGCGCCGCGCACCGGGGGTGCCCCGACCTGTGGCTGCGACCAGGGGTCCAGAGCGGGGAGCGGGGAGAATGGGGGTGAAAGGGCGGGGGAGCGGCCGCAGCGGCCGCGAGTCCGCGGGAGGCCGCTCACCAGGCCCAGCCGGTCTGGTCGCCCCCCAGGCCCCTGCTTGGCCTCGGGCGCCGCCGGCCCGACTCAGAGTCGCGCCCTGGGCCCGCGCCCGGGGTCGGGGAGCTTCGGGAGGAGTGAGCGACTGAGAGCGCGGCCTGCGACCTCGCTCCGCTCCTTCTGCGGGGCAGTGGGCCAGGCCGGGCCTTTGACCTGGGGAAGCGAGGACGCAGCTCGATTCCTTCCTTTCCCCGCCATCCCGTCCCGACGTTTTGGGCTGGCGGCCCGCATTTCGCCTGGACCAAATGGCGGCAAAGTTCTCAGTAGTTCCTGCGTCCGGCAAGGCGCTTTGTAGGCGCCTTCGAGACCTAAACACTCGAGCGGGATTCCTATAAGGGGCGGGGGGCGGGGGCGTTTACTCGCTGATTTGCCCGGCGTCATTGGCCAGCTTCAATTTGGAAAGGGAGCAAAAGGCCCCCAGGGCAAAAGTGTCAAAACTAACTCGGAAGAAGGATGTATCCTGAGTTTTTCTCTTGCAAAGAGTTTCGACGCCACCCCTCCCATAGCAGAGGTCACAGCAGGGCCGTGCAGGTTGACATTTCTTGCCGTGTCCCCTCTCCCCCGGGTGCTACCCTGAACTTGCCCAGTCTGAAGTGCGACTCGAACGATGAAAGGGAGAAAGGCTGAAAAGAAAGAAAAGGCGAAGGCCCGGGCTGCCGCGCTGTACAAATGACTGACAAAGCCGATGTCCATTCATAGTCTCGGGCGGGAGAGGGTGTTTGGAGAGCCGCGGCCCCTTAGCCAATTGCTGTCAGCAACCTGTGTGTGTGCGGGGGGGACATCGCTATAGCAACCGGTGGCTGGGCCGCGAGCCGCGCCGCCGCCGGCCGGGTGCGCGCCGGGCCGGATATAAGGCGGGGCGCGGCGGCCGCGCAGGATGGAGCTGCGCGCGCGGCCGGTGGCCCTTCGGGGACCGTCCCGCGCCCGGCCCCGCGCTCACCCTCTCCGCTCCCTGACCCGAGCGCCTTGCCCTGGGGCCGGGCCCCGGTGGAGCGCACAGAGCCCGGCTGAGCGGCGGAGCAGAGCTGCGGTCTCCGAGCTGGTGCGGCCGCCGCCACGGCCCGTGGAGCTGCGGCGCGCGGCACCTTTGTCTCCGCCGGCTGCCGGAGAAGTTTGTGGTCAGAAGCAGGATGGCCCCGCTCGTCTGTGGCTCCGGCCCAGGGAAAAAGGCTGACGGCGGTGATGGCGCCGCCGCTGACCGCGGCCGCCGCGCCCCGAGGCCGTTCGGCCGGGCACACGTCCTCCTCTCCTCCGGCTTGGGCGCCCGGCGCCCGCCCCGCCGCAGGTAACCAGGGGCGCGGGGCCGGGGCGTGGGCACTGGTGGGGCCGTAGAAGGGACAGGGGCCGGGTTGGGGGCCGGAGGGAGCGGGAGAGACCCACCGAGGGCATCGCCAAGGCATGTAGGTGGCGCGGCGAGAACCGCAGCCTGGTAAGGGTGGAGGGTGCGCGCGGGGCGGGGGGCGGGGGCGGGGGCGGGGTGAGGGGCTCGGATGGGCGACCTGGGCGTCGGAGAGCCCAGTCCTGGGGCTAACTGACTCGCAGCAGGCTGCCTGTCAAGTGCTCTGTTTGGCCGGGGAGGTCTGCGTCTGAGGTCATTCCCCAAGTGGGTCAGGGGTGGACATCCCGTGGTGGCATCCCGGTCGGTGGCAGTCCCACCCCAGAGCTCCCCGCGAAGACCACCGGGGCTGGGCTGGGGCCACTGCCTCTCGGACTCCGCATCGCCAGCCACTCCGGGCGGTTCGGACCAGCAAGAGGGCGGGGGCGGGGGCGGGGGTCGCAGATGGGGAGGGTTGTGGGAAAAGATGAAGGACGGGATGAGCAGCCGGCGTGGAAGGGAACCAACGTGGGAGCATTTTCCTCGCAGCCCGTTTTGGGGCGCTCTTCGCCCTCCGTATCGGGGCCGGAGCGCGCCTCTGTGCTGTCGAGGCGTCCCAGTTAGAGGACGCTGGATGGGCACCCAGGGAGGAGAGTGCCAGGGGCAGGTGGGGCCGTGTGTGGGAGTGCAGGGTTCTCTGATCTCCCGGGTCCGGTGGAGAACGCCTCCGAGCGGCCACCTCCCCTCCCCCAAAAGGAACCTGCGCTGTCTCGGCGCCCTCCCCGGTGGGGCGGCCGCGCGCTTGCCAGAGAAACTTCTGACGCGGAGCTGTTTGAAGGAGGGACTTTATTTATTGACTGCCTGTGTGGTTCTGAAGTGGGACTTGCCTCGGGGTTTTACAGAAGCCTCGGTCTCGGTCGGGGCCGTCGGGCAGACCCCGAACTAGGGGTTGAAACCTCGGCAGAAGAGACCCTGTGGAGCCGGAGCCGGACTCCCGCCCTTTTGTGTCATCAGTGCTCAGAGGTCGCTCCACGCTGGACGGCTGGGGGTGTCTGTCACAGTCACCAGTGCCTACTGCACCCCCAAACGCACAGCCGGAGGGTGGCCAGGAGCCATCGGCCGCAGCGGGCACGGTGCCCCCGCCAACCGCCCAGCTCCCCGGCCCGGCCCCCGGCCCCTGCCCCCGCGTCCTCCTGCTCTGGGGTCCAGTGGCCCCGCTAAGTCCGCAGACAGCGGCCCCTGGTCGGCACCGGGGAGCCTCCCCGCCTGGGGTCAAGGGCGCTGCGGGGCCCAATGGTCTTCGGCAAACCGGCCTTCTCTGGATGAATGCGAACGAAAGTGCGAGGCGGTGAAGGTTTGCGCGCAGGAGGGACACGGAAGCTCCCCTCTCTTTATCAGCCTCGGAGGGGCCGCCCGCACGCAGCTAAGCACACCCCGCTTGGCTCCCGAGACGGGCGGCGAGGTGAGGCAGGGGACCTGTGCGGCTCCGCGGGGCCCGGGGTGGGCGGGCGTCGTTGGGCACACTGATCCTTGCCCCGCGGCCGGCGCGCTTTGTGGCGGGAGGGGCTGGGCCCCCCGCACTGTCCCCGCGGGAAGCGGGCTGGGTCCGCCAGGGGACCCCTCCGCGCTGTGAATACCGCGGCTCCCAGGAACCCTCGACCCTTTGTGTCCGGCGCTGCGGTCCGATCTTTCCCACCTCGGTGCGGATCGCCTACAGGAGAAAGGCGGGAGGGACTGGGAACGAGAAGTGAGAAAGCCGGGGCCTGTCGAGGGGGAGGGGCCGAAAACGGCCGTGCGCCCCCGGGACCCGCGCTCTGAGCGGCGCCGCGGCAGGGTCCTGACCCGCGACGCCAGGCGAGCCTCCCAGAGGCGGCTTCTAAGCCTCCGCGAAGGAGAGAAGCAGAAACCCCAGTGCTGAGAAGGGCTTGATTCTTGCGGAGGGAAAACTCCTTCCAGAGCACGGGTGACCCAGGGGACGCCTGACCCCGGGGGCGCGCGCCCGGGCCTGGGCAGGCCGCGGACCGACTGTACGCTTCTGCAGCGCGGGCCCCGGGCCGCGCTTCAAGCTTATTGGTCGGGTTTGAGTTTGGATGCTATAAACATGCCGACGGAGCCTGCGAGGTGGCCGGGCTGGCTTTCTCCCTGGCCGGGCCACGTCGGTCCCTTCTCGGAGGATCGCCCTCTGTTTCCCCCGAGACAATTTGCTGCTTATCAAGCTCTGCTAAAAATTAGTTCACACGGGGGTGTTTTTCCCACTTTAAACATAAATATCGTAAATCTTCCCTGACACCTGAAAACAGAGTATTTCCCCAAAACTGATCTTCTAGGAGTGCTTAAAGATGCAAACAGACAATTTATAATCTTCTGTGTATTTACTTTTATGCCTATGCCTGAACAATACCTCATAAATAGACGATTTTAAAACAGCGTATCCCCACTTTATTTTCATTGAGGTTTATATTTAAGAATAATTGTTTCTTGGAGATTGTTTTCTTTTGCCCGTATAAGCTTTTTTTTTTTTTTTTTTTGGCTACTTGAATGGCAGATTTGCAAGTACAATTTCATCTGCACAAACGAACAATAGCCTTCAGCTGCACAAAGGATTCCTCCCACCCTGAATTCAGACCGCAATGCCTCTTGCTCTGATAATAGCTTCTGAAAAGATTTTGTAATGCAGAGAATTAACACATGATTATTTCCGCCTGACTTCTCTCATCTATTAGAATTCTGTGGCCAGTTCCAAATTAAAAATAGTTCAGTTAACAGCTTTAAAAAAATACTTTTAAAATATTTTAAGACACCGCCCCCCCCCAATATTTTTAAGTTTGGTCATTCCTGTGGCCTGAAAGCTGTTAAAAATTTTGATCGGCTTTAAAGTGATAGTTACTATATCTTAGTAAATATATCTTAGTAAACTTAGCATGAAATTTCCAAAGAATTCTAAGATGGTTCATCTGGGAAACCAAAGACAGACTTGTTTTTAACCATTCATTAGTAGTCTCTAAAATTAATTTCTAAATTTTACAGAGAAAAAGATCTTTACAATTATAGTAACATAAAAGTGCAGAGGAACACGGGATACGGCTGGGTTTGCAAATCAAATTCTTTGGAAATGATGCAAATGAAAACGATATTAGAAGTTTAGTATCAATGAAATTGCTGCATGCCTGTGCCCATAAGTTTTTGGGTACAAGTGTGTTTTAAAATTGAAGCCAGTGATTTCGATAATGAATTGCTCTTGCTAACTGGTTGCGTAGCACAGCCTTGGGAAAATGCTACATTTTCTACCCGTCAACAAATATTTTTTACCATAAAGTTATATATTGGTGTGGCTGCCTCACAATCAAGTTTGGGTATACAATGTTCTTTTTTCTTCTTTCTTCTTTTATTTTAGGCTTACCACGTGGACAGCTTAAAAAAAAGTTTTGAAGGTATTTTGCCATAAATGGCAAAGAAGATAAAGGAAGCCCCAGGCACCTTCACTTATAAGCACAGATCAAAATAGTTTAAATAGGTCAGGACAATGTCTGCAGATTCTAAGAGCAATTCCACTGATTGCCTCTGTGGTCACATATGCATTTCAAATCACAGCTTTTGCAATATTTTATATTCTAAGTTCAAGGAGCTGCAGGTGGAGATGGTTGAGTGGAAGAAATATGCAATGTGCTTCAGTTTACTCTCGATGCATCTAACCTGATATAAAGTTGACTTACTCTTCCTGATTCTTATAAAAAAATCATACTTTTCCTGCTTCTGCAACTTAGTATTAAGTGCTTGTATATGTGTCGCCTGCACCCTGGGGTACACAGACACCCCGTGCTCCCTGTGTGACCAGGCTGCTTGGGACGGCTGCTTCCTCCACCTTCCCCCTCACCCCTCCCCTGCTCCAAACTTCCCAGGGGGTGGGAGCTGCCACTGTACAGAAGGAGGCGGCCTGACTGTAAATGTCAAAGTCATAAATATTTAAACATTATTTTCTTTCAATTTCAAGTCAAGACTGACAAGATGCCTCTAATTAGTGGAGGGCTCTTGGCAGGGCTCAGCGCCAGGACAAGACTGCAGGAAAGCACCTGTAGTTACAGCCCCTCGGCCTGGGGGAGCAGGGACCCAGGTCACTCCTGGGCAGGACAGAGGGTCAGACTCACTTTTAAGCAAAGGTACCCATTGCTTTCTCTTAAATCTCCCGGTTAGCAGGGGTCCCTTAAGATTTTTTTTAACTCTACAATAAAGAAAGGCTATACAATAATCATAGTTATTTAAACTCAATCACTGTGCCGAGGACGGAGTTCACACTCTTTAATTTTTTAAAAAAAGTGTAAATTTTTATTTCTTCCGGGATTCCTCAGTCCTGACTTGCAGCCAAGAGTTTTTCCTCCCCGCGTGACCCTCCCGACAGCACTAGGTAGGACGTTGGAGTCACTGAGGGCGCCCCAAGGAAGAGCGACTTTTCGGGCTCCAACCGAGGTGCCCAGGGGCCAGCGAGAGGCAGGATTCCCAGGCAGGCCCTAAGATCCTGCGGCCGCAGCGTCACAGTGGCCCAAACCGGCGCATCCCTCTCTGTCCCCAACAGGCTCCCTTCCTCTCCTGGTCAGATCCCTCCTCCCCGACCGCGCCCGCTGTCCAGGCCCCTCCTTGACCCGGTGCTCGCCCTCCCCAGCCTCACCAGACCCCTCTCCTGGATTCGGGAGGACCACTGCCACCCCTTCCCTGCGGGGCAGCTCCGGCCCAGGCGGCGGGGAGCTGAACGGGACCGTAGAAAGTGGGACTCAATGGGCGTGGAGTCCCGTCCTCTTCCCCGGGAGCACCTGGGACCCAGCGGGGGCTGCGCAGCTGGCCGGAGACAGAGCGGGGCCCAGGGAGGAGGGACCCGGGCAGTCGCTCTCCTTGACATTTTTCTTTGACCTCTGAGTAAACTCCAAGCGCTGCGTGAGGGGAGGCCGGGCAGGCCCCTTTCCGCTTCCCCGGCCGAGCGCAGCCTACGGGTCACGGTGACCGTCGGTTTCCGGCAAAAAGGACCGAGACGGCCGTGCGGCGACACTTAGGGGCTGCCCGGCCTCCCTCCCGGGGGAGCGCCCCTCCGGGGTCTCTCCTGCCGCCCCAGACCCGGGCCAGGGTAAAGTGCAGGCGCCGCTGCCGGCCTCCTTAGAGGGCCCCTGCGCGTTCACGGCCTCCCACCTGGACCCGAGCGACAACCGGGCTACGCTTGTGCCCCTTACCCAGCGAGACCCCGCGCCTGGGCCGGACCCTGCTCGGGTCCTCAGTCCTCCGCGCCCTGGCGACCGCCCGTCGGCTGCGCACTGAGGTGGTGGCCACCCACCGAGGCGCTGCGCGTCCCCTCGGAGCCAGGCTGGTCACCGCGCGCGTGTGCGCTTCACGTCGCGGGGCAGGAGGGTTCGGGAAGTCCCCGTACCCGGGCGCGGTCAGCCACGTGGGCGCGCGGGGTCCCCCCGACGCCTGGACTGGCTCCCCTGGGGGGGGCGGGGCGGGGGCCGCCGGTCGCCTGCGCCGGGGCGGAGTGGGGGATGCAGTGACGGCTGGGGGCGCCGAGCGGCGTCTAGCGGGACGCCCCCTCCGCCGGCCGCGCGCCCTCCTTTGTTGTCCCCGCTCGTCTGCGGAGGCTCGGAGCCGGCCTCTCCCGGGAGCGGAGGAGCACTAGTGGGGGGAGGGGCGCATCGGCGGGGTGGGAACCCGGGCGGCCGGAGCCTCGCCGGCCTCTCAGGGGAGCGTCCCGGGCCGGAGGGCTTGGAGAGGGGCGCGCTCCCCTTGAACCGGCCGCGGGAGGACAGGCGTGAACCAGCGGCACCGCGCGGGGGCCAAGGAGCCGGGCACGGGGGTGTCGGGCCCCCTCCCGGTCCGCCCGCGTCTCCGGCGCCGCGGCCGGGTCCCTCCGGTTTATTTCTGCGGTCCGGCCTGTCGCCGCGCGGGGCGGGGACACGGTGCCGGGGGGAAGCGGGGCCTGCGGGGCTGGCAGCCGGCAGCCCTCCGGGTGACTTCTTTCTGGGCCGGGGAGGGAGGGGCGAGGGGAGGGGTGAGAGAGGATGGGAAGGTCTTCCGCCCGCCGCTCCCTCCAGGCCGAGGGCCGCGCGCACCGGCCGCACTGGCCGGGGGGGGCCCCCGCGCCCCGCTCGCCCCACCGCCCGGGCGTCCCGGCTCCCTCCCCCGACCCCCCCCCCCCTCCGCGCCTCCCCCTAGCGTCCCCGCGCCTCCGTCCCTCCCGCCGCTGGTGGACCTGCTGTCCTCCTCGGAGCCTCGCATCCAGGCAAGAAAATCCGGCGTCTTTTCTCATTTCACCCGCGTTTCCATTAACCCAGTCCCGGCACCAGCTAATCCGCGGCACCGAAGGCAAAAGGAAGCTAATTAATGACCAGCTTTTCCAGTCAGGACCGGCGATAATTGCTTTGGTGGCCTTTATGATTACAAGATAAAAATGGCCCGGCCTGACATAAGAGGCCCTGTGTACACTCGGAGACAGGAGGAAATGAAGAGTTGGGAGGCTGAATACGGAGCAGAAAATTACTAATAGAAGAGAGATAATGAATAGGCCGGCCAGGCATTCATGGGGAAAAATCCATTTTGTTACCACGCGAAATTAGGTGGTGGAAAGGAGTTTGCTAATTGTCCTCATCTTGTAGCAACCAGGACTGGGGCGGGGGCGTGCATTTCTATTCATTCCCCGAGTAATTGCGGAAGGGTGTGCTGGCCGAGTCTCCATCGTCCACTGGCGTTTTAATTGTCGCTGATATTCCTTATAATGAAGCTAATGAGGGCGCGCACTGTGCAACTTTGTGTGCATGGAGACTCGTGCAACGCGCCGAAAGGATGTTCTTACCCACCCCACCCCGCCCCCCGAAGCAGGAGAATCCGACGGACCTGGGCTCCCTTACCTTTCACCCGCCGAGAAGTGAACTCCTGGACCATAGTGCGCCCCTGTCTCGCAGCTCCTTTCAAGGAAAAGTGCCGAGGTGCGAAGTGCGGGGTCTGTGCGGGGTGTAGACGCGGCCCAGGTCCGAGGTCTGGACGAGGGGACGAGGGGACGTGCCTTGGAAGGCGAGTGGAGGGGCTTCCGGGATGGCAACTCCCTGCAGTGTATCCAAGAATATTAGCCTGACGCTTCACAGAAGCAGGCTCAGTGGTTGGACTTCTGGTACCCTTACGCACAGCAGGAGCTAGGCACCCCCATCCGGTCCATCCACCCCAGCCCCACCGTTTGTGAAGCATCCTCTCCCCGCATACCTCTTTAGAAGGGACGAAGGCTTTATTTTACTTAAGGCAGTGAATTAGCTGCCAAATACTTTATACCGTTAAGTTTGAAAAACGGCGGCCGTTAAGAGAAAAAAAAAGTGACGCCTCTAATGACTTTCCTTGTGAAAACATTGCCGTCTGTGGCACGCTGTGTTGAAATGACTGTAGCTTCTGGTCCGAGGGCTGCTTTCCTGGATGCCCTCCTGTTGTCTCAGTGCCAGCCCAGAGCTTTACGTTTTAGGTTGCGTTTGGAAGGGATGGTTTTCAGGACTCATGATTCACTGGGTAGTAACCTGCCCCCTCTCCTATTCTGCAGAAAAGCAAACCCAAGCTTCTGCCTCACCAGGCAGAACGAGAGGACTCGACCAAGTTCATCGTGCTCACTCTGGTCTCCATCGTCGCCATCGTGGCGGTCCTGCTGGCGTCCGGCGTCATCTACTGCCTACGACACAGCTCTCAGTACAGGCTGAAGGAGAAGCTCTCGGGACCTGGGGGCGACCCGGACCCCGATGCCACCAACGCCTACCAGGTAAAAAGAGACTTTTCTAAGTGCTGTTTCAGTTCCATTCACCACTGGAATGGACGGATTGTTTAAGTCGTCTTTGGCCCCTCCCCCATTCCCAGCAGTTGTTCATTTATTCATAGTTTGGGTTCTTGTGTGATGACGATTTGAAACTTCTCATTAGCATTCATGTAAATACCTTGAAACCCTAGTTTTCCTGCTCTAAATTAATCTTATGCTGTTCTGGGATGGTCTCATGTTAGCTGTGAAAGCGGGCTGCTAATTAGAAATGTGAAAAAAGTATAATACATGAATTATGTATTATCTGTTATCTTCCTTAGTTTGGCCACTATTAATAAAAAATGCCAGAGTTGCAAGATAAATTGGTTGTGTAGATGTATGAAGATGTCTCTTAAATCATGGACTTCCTCAGGATCTTATGTGAAAAGATCCTCTGACCTGATCTGTTGCCACCGTCGCTGTTATTTGGATAAAGTGGCATCTAAGGCTGATAGATGGAAAGTAAACCAAGGATGTCTTCAGGAGAGCAGTGGTGGAGCCATGCACTGGTGATGCAGAAACAGTCCAGACACACCTGGAAAAAAATTGGAACCAATGAGACTGAGGGGAGGAGGTTCAGACGAAACTGGACATAAAAAAATATTCACAGAATGTTTGGGAGTTCCGTAGCACACACTCCAGATTTAATAATGTTCTGTAATGAAAACACATCTTCATGCAAGCCCAGAATATATACCAGTCAGGGCATTTGATTTCTTCTAACGTAAAATATAACGCAACTCCAAGTATATTTTCCCATTTGGGAAGGTAATTTACGTAATCATCGTTTTCTGATGTTCAATAGATACATTTTGTAAAAGATTTTCTCCCACTGGAGTAGAGTCTTTGTCTTCTGAAGTCACGTGATTGTGATATGGAATATGTCGTGTAAATAACGCATCCTGTTTTACAGTCACGGCTATAAATGTTATCATTCTGTCATCACAGTTGCACTGCTGGGGAGCTGCTCAAGCTCTGTCTAGAACACCGCCCCACCCCCACCCCCAGGAGCTTGTCTGAGAGCCACCCTGACCCTGTCTCACATAAGGTGCTGGGATGAACTGATAAAATCGCTCTGCTTAAGAGAGACCAGAAAGTACTATTTTCCCTACTTCAAAACTCTCAGTGGTGTTGTTGAATGAAGAAAACCTCTGGTTTTCTGGAGGGGGTCGGAAGCCTGGTCAGTACGATCTTTTCTTATAAAGAAACAGCAACTTCAGATGTGTGGGAGATGGCATTTCAGGGGCTAGCTTTGCCTCAAAGCAAAAGAAAAAGCACATTTGAAGAAGAAGCTTGGGGAAAAATGTCACACAAACTAGTAAGAATGTATCCAGAAATTCTATTGAGCTGAACCAGTGTAGGCGTTTGGGTCTCTTCTGGGCCAGGCCTGTGCGGGACATAAATAAATTGTCACACTAGCTCTGTTAGGTGTGTGAGAGACGGCAGATCCTACGGGCGGAGGTTTGCAGAAAGCACGGCATCCTTTGATATGCTTTGAAATTTGAATATAAAATATTGATAGAATGGAAAGGTTGGACTTGCATGCAGAAGTGACTAATTCTGACAAAAGTGCAGGTTGCAAATGCACACTTAGGACTGAGTTTGTGATAATTAACAGAAAAAAAAGCTTCCCGGTGACAGCTCTAATTAATAGTATCTGTAATTAAAATCATGCCCTTCCAGCAGGAAAATTGTTTGAATTTCTTGGAGTGACCTTTATGTGGTTCCTCCTGGGGGCATGGTGGTTAAGTTGGTATTGATTTTATAATGAGCTCTGGTTTGTTTAATAAGAATCTGTAATCCAGACAATAAATGAAATGTGTGCTTTTCTTCAATCCAGATTAATAATAATAAAAAAAGGTAGGGGGGAGAACACAGAAAAAAACTTTTCCTTTAAAAATAGGATCTAGGAAAATTTGGAAATGAAATTATTGTAAAGATTTTCTGGTGGGCTTAGTTTTGAAATTACTACAGGGCACCCTTGTGGGAACTGCTTTGATTAAATGTGGAGGTTTGCCCCCTCAAAGTGGCCTGTTTACTGGTGAGAACATGCTGGCACTAGGCTGTTGTGTTGTTTTGATTTGTTTTTAGCAGAACACACTCAGGGGATAAGGATGCCATGATTTTTAGCTCTCCATTTAGCTGAGTCATGGATTAAGGACTTGTAAGAGTGTAGTTACGCGTAGAAGATTGTACATTTGTAAACGAAGCAGGTATTCGTTCATTCATGTATCCATACTTTCTTAGGTTTTTCTGTAACTGCCATGGAGAGACCCCCTTCAAGTTTAAAAAACCTGTCTGAAAAGTTTTTTAAAGCATTTCAAGCACAAAACAGTAATTTTAGGACAGTATCTTGTTGCTTCCACGCTTCGTTTTCGAATCGTCGGACTTCTGCACTTTGCTAATTCTACAATACAGGTGAGGTTCTGGATAACCTCAGTGTAATTCTCACCACGGAGTTACAAGGAAAATTGAACAACTTACTATTATGCTTCATTTCATGGGGACATGATGGAAATATTCAATTCATTTTATAAAGTTTCCGAAGGAGAAAAAGAGTATTGTGTAAGTATAGAAGTAAGTGAATGGCCTAGGAAAGGTGGAATGGTAGGTGGCAGTGTCATAGGTTTTACCGATACTAGCATATGAGGTCACCCTTTAAACGAAAGACCTGAGTGTTCCCATGCAAGGAAGGATGCAGGGCACAGGCCTTGGGAGAGAGGGGAGGGGAGGGGAGGCTCGGGGCTGGTGGTCTGGAGGAGGGACTGGGTGTGTGATTCTTTCTTCCCAGAGAGCCAGAGAGGCCACGTGTCCTAATGAAACTGCACAGCAGCGGTGTTGTTGCCAGATTCTTCTAGTGGGAAGGCCCTCGTGTGGTTGGCCCTTCGTAAAGCTCTGGTCTACGTCTTCCAATGTCCATCCCCTGTGGTCCCCGGTGGTCCGTGCCATGCCCCTGCATGCGCGTAATCCGTGGTTTGGGGTTTGAGGTTCCAGCGGACTCGTGGAGGGTTCCTGAAAAATCAGCGGGCTTCTCATAAACTGTTTCCAAACAGTTAGTAGTTTGCATTATTAGCTTCGAATGCAAACACGTTTAAACCTTTTTTTCCCTCTTCCCCCTTAAAATAGAACTATCTCATAGACAGAGTCAGCATGCTAAAGGTTCTTAGTTAGTTTACACGCGTAAGTGTGTGATATTTTTGTTTGCTTTACCTATTGGAAAATCACATCTTTCTTAATAAACTTTTTTTTTATGAACTCTTATTTTAACACTTAACAAGGTATCAATTTCACCAGGTAATCTATCAAAGTTTAATTTGCTCAAACTTGAAAGATTTGGGTATGTTAACTTGTAGAAGAACTGAAATCCATCTTTAAAGGTCATGTTTTAATGGAATTCCGCTGCCAAACTTTTCCCCTTTGTTTTAGTAAATGTTATTTTTGTCCTCTACATAGAGCAACATAATGTATTTGGATTAAGTCTGTATTTCCTGATCTAAAAAGCCAATTTCTTTACTTTTATTCCTGTTTTCCCCCAATTGGCATGTCACGTGACACGTATGTTGTACGCACACGTGAGTGTGTATTTACACACACGCGCTCCCCAAGGGCATCCGGTGGGCTTGTGAGGCGAGGCTACCAGCACATTCTGTGTTCTGTCACGTCGCTGTCCTACTTCTGTGCATGGGGATTGGGTAAAACTGGGCAGAAACAAGCTGTTAGATGATTAGAAGGCGTCCCCGCCTTTCTCTCCCTGAGTCTCTTTGAATGTTGAGTCCGTGTCTCTGAGGCTTTGATCCTCCCAGAGCAGCAGCCACTCCCCTTCCCCACGTGAGGGCACAGGCTCCTGCGGAATTGCCGGCGAGACCTCTTTTGATGGTTTGTCTCCCAATGCCCACAGGCTCCCTGGGAGTCTGGGGGCCTTTGGAACCGGACCCAGAGGAGAGGAAGCGGTCGGGAGGCGCCCTGTAGAGAGCCACCCGGGGCCCAGCCCGCTAGCTCCAGACTCTTCGGGAAACGACGGCCATGGTCCCCTCACCCCGACTCGGGCTGACGCACCCGGGAGCCCAGAGGCCCCCGTCCTCGCGCCTGAGAGCAAGGAGAGCCGGGCTGTCAAAGAGAGGGCAGGTCCCGAGTCGGCTGCTCTCCTGGCCTTTGATTCAGGGGCCCTCCTAGGTGACTCTCCCCCTGCTTGGTGTAGCGCTCGGCGCAGAAACGCTTCCCGGTTGAGGTGGAAAACAGTGAATTCCTGGGGTATACTTGATCCACCGCCAGTTTCTACCACAGCCCTTCCCATTTCAGTCAGCCGTGCATCTTACAGTACCTTGGCTTGGCTTTATGTTTAAATTCTCAGGTCAAAATACTTTTGTGTGCAAATTTCCAATAAGCAAAATCTGCTTCAAAAATGGAAGGGTGCCCTGAAATGCTATTAAAGAACACTTCTTTCTGTGATAACCTAGTCGAGCCTGACAACTGGAATCTCTCAGGTTTTGCCTTTGCAGAAGTAGCTGGCAGTACCAACGTCCACAGGCAGAATTCACTCGAAACTTTCCCAATTCTGATCGGTTTTGCAAGGGGGTGTACTGTCAGGTAGAAGCCCGGCTGCTGAAGACGAGGCCCGGGGCCTTCCTGCCTCCGCAACCCCCATACAGGCCCGGGCTCCCCTGTACTTTAAGTCACGCCATGCTCGTCAAGGCAGCCTTGTGAGAACCCAAGGAAAACTTGCTCACTTTGGGGGTGATGAGAGCAAAGGGACCTGTCCGCCTTGAGCGTTTCCGGGACCTGCTTTTTGTCTGTGTGTTCAGTGTCAGGGGATCAGTACCAGGGCCAACAAGCTGTTCTGCAAACTCAGTCAAACCTTCCAGATCCCTTTCTACTCTGGGTCTGAACGTGTTTCTGGAAGACCTGAATGTGTAGCATGTTTTGCTCATACATTTTAAATTTTCAAACATGTGGTTTCCAAAAGCAGCGACTCCATGCTCGTTCTCTGGTTTCTGCGCAACACGTTCCTCAAAAATAGCTCCTGCGATTTGGAAACAGATCTTCTAGGAGAGGCTGAAGTCTGGAAAGATTGCCAAAGAAATATCGAAACATGTAAAGAAAACATGTTGCCGTCCTAGTATAGCAGCCACTTCCCTGATCAGACATTGATAATTAGATCAGACTTAATTGAAAATAACAGACCCCTCGGTGAGATATGTTGAAAATAAAAGACTGGAGCCTCTAATACGAAGATTTCTGAGGCCTGGATTCTGCAGCTTCTTCTGGATCCTGCGTTACTTATTCTGGTCTGTTTTCATTTTCCTGGTGTGTCAGCAGATCTGGATTTTACTCAAATAAGTGTTTCTCAAGGCTGGCCAGGAAGTTACGTCTGGGAAGCGGGGGCAGCAGGGGGGGGCTTATCTTCCCTCCTCTGTGTCCGGCGACCTTTCCCAGGTCCTCCCGTTTTGTTCTGTCACAGCCAAGGGAAGAAAGTGTGTCCGAGAGGGAGGTCTGGTTCTCACCGGCTGCTAGGTGGGGGACAGTTTGGGGGGTGACCAGGGGAGGCGCATCCTTTTAATCGACTTCAATACGGGGAAGGTTCTAGTCTGCCTTACCCACTCGCTGTCAGAATCAGAGCACCCCTCCACCTTGCAGAAGCCAGAGGAGCAGCCCAGGTGGTGCCCTGGGCCCGGGAAGACCCCCTGAGAGTCCCTGCCCTCCGCCCCCAGCTACAGGCTCCCTCCAAGCGATGCCCACGGAGGTGCTTCGAAAGCCGCCTCTGGCCACTGGTCCACACCGCGTGGCTGCTCCGGGCAAGCAGGGCTCATTGTACACGTGGAGGAGTGGCATGGGGTAGGCCGTGACCCCTCCCCGGCCCCCGGATCTGATGGCCCCGCCACCGCCTTCCTCCTCGTGGAGGGAGACTTAGGAAGAGTCGGCAGCGTTTGTCTGCTCCACTGATGATTTCATTTGCTGTAAACCCACGTGAAGCCCTGGTAAGCAGCACGTCCCAGAGTGACCAGGAGGCAGTTGGCACGGCGTGGGCATCAAACACTGCAGGGTCACGGGGAGGAGCGCAAAGCCCGCCGGCGGGTGGAGAAGGCATGGGGGGCCCGCAAAGTTGGCCCCCCGGCTGCATGGGGGGCATGCCAGGCAGGAGGATGAGCTCAGACCCGGTGTCCTCGTGGCTGTGGCTGTGGACCCAGTAAGGGTGGACCTGTGGAGCGGGGCCTGGAGGCAGGAAAGCTGGGCGGGGCTGCAGGGACAGTGCGGGGCGGCTCTTCCTAGTCTCTTTCCCTTTTTGCTACACTTTCCATTTTTTAAATTTCTTTCTCTCCCAATATTTAAGTTCGTTCAAGCCCGTGCTTCCCACCCTGTGACATCGCCTGGAACTTGGGCCGAGCCCTCCTCTGAGCCCAGCTCTCCTCACCACAAGATGGGAAGGAAGGAGCTTTGTACTCTTCTCTGGGCTCTTGAGGGTCAGAGAAGGTCGCGGAGGGGCCAGTGCATCTCACGTCTAATTTCTGTTTAAGGGGCCTCTGTTCGTGGTGACAGTGGTGCTCAGGAGTGCCTGTCGGTGGGTGTGGGATTGTCGTCTCAGCTGCTCGGCTCTGGGCCCAGCCCTCCCAGCCCAAGTGTGCACTTATGACCTCCTCGCCTTTGCATGGGCTGCTTTCTCTCCATCAGGCCCTGGTCCAGAGACGCAGGCGCGTTTTCTAAACGAAAACTTGGCACATACAGTCTGCAACGAAAGCAGTGTACCTCCAAGGAAAACCGGAGAGAAACCTGGAGATCTGGACTGTTCTAGGAAATCCAGTCATCGTGGGGAAGGCCAGGTGTGGAGACAGCGTTCCAGGGACTCTGTGGAGCACTTCTCCCCCGTCTGTCCAGGACCAGAGATCAGTCAAGTCATCAGTCCACTGTCTGGAGGGGAAGGTGGACCCGGGGTGCGAATTTGGGTCTAGGCCACCCTCAGTCAGAAGGAGCCCCCGCTCCCCGCCCCCCAGGCCTGCCCTAGTACGAGTGTCGCCCCTGCCCAGTCGAGGGGCGCAGCTTGGGCCTCCCTTGTGGGGGGAGGCAGCCTGTGTGCAGCCAGGTGTCCCTGGAGACCTGCTGCCGTCGGATTCTCGTAGAGGATGCTGAGCCATCCTGAAAGGTGGGCGTTGGGAGGAGAAGCCTGAAACAGTAAAGGGAAGTGTGAAAAATGGATTAAACGGGGATTTAGACCAAAATGGTAGGAAGGTGGGGAAGGAATTCTAGAAGGCAGGTAATCTCAGAGACCGAGGGTCACTGTAAGTGGGCAAGACGGTTCTCCGCGAAGTTTAACAGGCCCGGAACACCCGTCTCCCCTTCTGAGGGCTTGTCTCCCAACTTCTTTAGCTTCTGCTCACCCGTTTCCCCCGGGATGGCGTTTGTCCCCAGGAAGAGGTGAGGGCGGCTCCCCAGAGGCCTCTTCAACCAGAGCCCAGCTCTCTGCAGGCGGCGTCTGCAGACCACGGCCCGGGGCAGGCCGCTGACAGCAGAAGCCCACAGACCTGCCCGGTGCCTGCTCCCGGAGGCTGGCCCAAGGGCACTCCACTCTCACGCACCCCCGATGGGCGCCATCCACTCTCAGGCAGACTTGATGGGTACCAGGGGACGTCTCTGTGCCGCGTAGCATCACCTGCAGTGAAATGCGCTAGCCTGTCAAAAATGGCCAAGCCCAGCTCCTAGCACAGCACGGACCTGGCATAAGAGAGGCTAAGAGATTACAGAAGGTGGTCAGAGGAGGAATGACGGCTCGGACCTTCAGAGGCAACAGGAGTCGCGGATTTCGAGGAAGGCAAGCTTCAGAAAGAGCGAGTGCACAGCCCGGCCCAGGAGCCTCGGGCGGTGACAGCAGTTTCCGGGCGTCAGAGGAGGAACATTTAGGGACCTGGGGGGGAGGACAACTCCAGCATGAGCCCCCGATGCAAGCCGTCTCTCCCACCCAGGGATAGACTGGACGTCAGCGTCACTTTCTCCCAAGGCCCCTTTGGTTTGGAGTCTCTGTGCCTCAGCCCCGTGACTGCCCCTCCCTTCTCCCCACCCCTGGCCGGCAGCTGCCCCAGCCTGGGTGTGGCCCCCAGAGCCTGCATCTGTGTCTGCATCCCTGTTGGCGTGTGGGTCACCCTTGAGGAATGAACACCTCAGAGAGCCTTGGGGAGGCTGCGTGGCTGAACTTAGAACTCTTCCAGAAAGTGTCTTTTGCAGAATTTATTTCTTCCAATGATAGAGTCACAGTTTCTGAAACAATAGGGGCAGAAGAGAACTTTATTTCCCGTTGGAGTTTACAGGCAGGACCGGTTCACACTGGGTTAGGCGTGTGCTTGAGACAAGCAGCTCTGTGGGCCCCAGAGGATGGGCCCCAGCGAGCCTGGGGTGGTCAGGGAGGGCTTCCCAGAGAAGGTGAGCGAGGGACTCAGACGGAGAGAAATGGAGGCAGGGGTGCCTGGGAGAGAATGGAGCAAAGCCAGAAGGCTGGGCAACAAACAGATGTCTTCTTGGAGCTGAAGCCTGTGTTGAGGAGAGAGAGGCGATGGGGAAGCTTGAGCCCAGATCTGAGAGGGTCACGGACAAATGGAATAGAGGGAATTTCAGGAACCAGACAGGGTTTGTCTGTGCTGCACGTGGGTCTGTGCAGCGGTCAGTCACTTTTTCAGGGACATCACAGTAACGGCGTCTGTGACATTAGAGAAGCTATGTAACAGTGTTTCTCTTCTCCACCTGATTAACTGTTCTTAAACTTTGTTGCTCAAAATATTTAAAGTCTCCACTGGGGTTTTCTGCTTTGGAAGACTTGCTGATAATTAAAAATGGAATCTTGGTAGGTTATTTCTTTATTAGCAAGGGCAAGATTTTCATAAAGGTGATTTCCAATTAGGGAGGTGACAGTTGTGAAAAAGTATTCTCTTAAGATTTTTGAATGTAAAAGGTAATGCAACCAGCAAAATTAGGTGTCTGGGTATGTTTGTATGTGTCTGTGTTTGTGATTATTTGGAGAGTAGGAAAAGGAAGATTCACAAATGATTATATCAGGAAGTAAGTCCAGATGCTTTAAAACGCACAGTTCTCTAGGGTGTTTGAGGGTTAGGGACGCGAAGCACAGGTTTCAACTTGGATTGACTTTGCGATGTTTAATCGCAAATCAGCTAGAAGAGTTTGTGTGACAGGTGCGGGATTATTAGCGCGCACAGGGTGTTAGTGTCAATATGTAACTAGATGCAAATCATCCAATTAAAGCTTAAAATTTTGGATTTGCTCTATAGGTAAGCATTTTATCATTTTTTTCTAAAGACAGTGAAGCAGAAGAATAACCAACAAAGGAATATTTTTTAAATTACATCTTTCATAAGCCAGCGCAACACACACTTTAACTAGAACCCAAGAGGGTCTTGAGTGGGAGGAAATCAAATGCAGATTTGTTTGTAAAACAGTCATCAGTTGGCAGGGAGGTTACAGCTGGTTCACCTGTTTCAGGATTATCTTCCCCACCCTGGCCTCCCTCTCCTCCCCCACCTTCAAGAAGAAAAATACTGAGTTCAGTGACCACAGATTTGAAATCGAAACGTGAGGGGGAAAATTAGGGGGAAAAAATCTCAGATTCTTTGGTCGGTTGCTTTTGAACTGCCTCTTTTCTGACCTTGGACCTCGGGTTTCCCGGACAATAACTGTGAAATGGTGCGTTTTTTCTTTTTTTTTTTTGCGGTACGCGGGCCTCTCACTGCTGTGGCCTCTCCCGTTGCGGAGCACAGGCTGCGGACGCGCAGGCTCAGCGGCCATGGCTCACGGGCCCAGCCGCTCCGCGGCATGTGGGATCTTCCCGGACCGGGGCACGAACCCTTGTCCCCTGCATCGGCAGGCGGAGTCTCAACCACTGCGCCACCAGGGAAGCCCCAAATGGTGCGTTTTAATTCTGCCTGCTCTCCACCACCCGCTCCTGTAGCCCCTGCTTCTAGAGGTGGATTTCCCAGGCACGTCTTGGGTCTACAGATTTCACATCAACTCCAAGAGAGGCAGCAAAGCAGAGCTGGTGCCCTGCACGCGACAAATGGCTCTTGTCCCCCCGCCAGCAGTGTCCCGAGCGTCCACTTGCTCCTGGGTCCTCTCCCAGCCCCTCCTCCTGAGCACCAGGACACCCCCCTCGCTGGTTTTACTCGAGGGCCGTCGCCGAATCGGACTTGCTATGGAAGTTCGGCACCTGTCCCCTCTTGGTGGTAGGTGACCGATTTTGCGGGCCTTAGAGGTCAGAGCCCTCATTGCACAGCCGGGAAAACTGAGATAAAACAGACTGAAAGTGACTTGCCCACAGTCACCCAGCTCATCAGCGGTGCAGCCCCCAGACCCAGGTCTTCAGAGCTCTGTGCGTCGTGCTGCAGGATCGCCATTCACAGCGGCTTCACGTGCAGCAACTGGGCCCCAGAATGGTCTGCGTTTGTTTCTGAGACGCAGAGGCAGCTGCTTCCTACTCTCCGCCCCGTCTCGGCCCTGCCCTTCGCCTTAATGAGGCAGCGGCCGCAGAATGGGGAGCTGTGAATACCTTTTGTGCTCCTGGCTGGTCCGCATCGCCCCCGGACTCTCCCTTGTGTGCTTCTGTCTCGGAACCTTTGTGCAGACCGCGGCCCACACCCTGAAAGCCCTCCACCCGCTTTATTCTCCAGAGCATCCCATCTGTCCGCCAGCCTGGACCCTACACCCTCCGCCCGCCCAGCGTGGGCCCCTGCCGAGAACACTTTCCGGTGCCCTGGAATTACCCTTCACACCTGGAGGGACTTTCACATCAGGGGCTGAGACAGACCTGGGTTCAGAACTCGGCTTGTTTCTTACCCGGCATGTCCTCCTGGAAGGCGAGGAAGTTTCCTGAAACGCCAGGTCGGTAGAATGAACACACCGCACCAGCAGGGACCTCTCAGTGCTCAATAAAAGCTAACTGACACGTGAATCTAAGGTATCGATATGAGAGGAGCTGGTTGGGGGAAGCGTTTAGAACTCTCGCGAAGACCATCACTCTTGATTTCCGGCGTCCAGAAGAGCGCGGGGCACAGGGAGTGTTGAGCTCGGAAGATGTGGACCAAGGTGACGATGGTGGTGAGGACAGGTGATGAAGATTCAGTATCTTTTGCACAAGAAGAAAACTAGGAAGGTGACAAAAGTCTCTCACAGAAAACAGCTGCTAATGCTCTTAGGCCACGTCAGGCCCAGGCTGCTGTGAAGGGGCGGGCGGTTTATTTCCACCTGACCTGGCTATTTTTAATCGTCTGAATATGAAACATGAAACTGAAAAGCCGGTGCACACAGGTGGGGCCGCTCCAGGCCACCTTCGCTCACAGAGGCCGAGCTGAACCATGAGCTGTGAGGCATCTCTGACTTTGGGAACCCTTGAAGCACAGTTGTCTGGTGAGTCGTCCACCGCAGGAGTCCAGGTGTTTACTGTTTTATTTGTCTTACGGATGGCGGCCCTGCCAGGGGGCTTGGAGCTGGACCGGAGCCCTCCTGTGAAAGCTGGGGTCTTGCAGGGCTTGTGTGTCAGACGCACTCTGCCCTGGGTCTCAAATTCCAACTTTCAGCCGAAGCGTTAAAGATCGTTACGGAATCCACGGTAACTACGGGGTGGGGAGGGGAAGATGCTTGCCGGAGTCTGTGTTTTTGTTGGCACAGTTCTTTCCCGATTTCGCCCTGATGTTGATCGGGGGCAGAGCAGACAGAGCGTGTCTCAGGTCTGAAAGGACAGACAGGCCTTAGGTGGGGTGCGGGGGCACCTGGTCCACGGTGGGCGCGTCCCATTCGTTCTGGAGGAAGTCCGCACACTTAGTAACGCACCCTCCAAGCCCCCCTTCAGGCGACACATCAGCTGTAAATTTCCTGACTGTGCACGCTGCACCGTAAAGCTCTGGAGAACAAGAACGCTCGAGCTGCCAGCTTGGCCTCACAAATGACCTCCCAGCCCTGCCTGGTCTGAGCAGGAAGCCTGCGCCTCCAGCCGCGGGGCCTGACTCCAGCTCCGGCAGCATCTCGGCCGCCACCCAGGGCTGGGGACCTGGTCCCCTAGGGGCTGCTGGCTGCAGGTGATGCCCACCAGTGAGCGGGCATCGAGCGAAGCCTCCCCGATCAGTGCTGGACGCCGAGGGAGGCAGAGAACAGGAAAGTGACTGCTGTCCTCAGTTTGGGGGGTGAGAGGCCGTCCACGTGGCGATGACTGGAGAGCAGGACAGGGCTGGGAGCGAGCACGGGGTGGCTGGGAGGGGCAGACGGGGTCAGGGTCCTGGGCCTGGCTTTGTGACGGTAGACTGTTCCAGATTTAGAAGCCAGCTGAACATCACGTTCACCTCTCTTAGTTGAAACGTGTCTATAACTTTTATTCTGAGAAGACATTTACAAGATGGGAACAGTTACTCGATGTCGCCTGGTAAACACTGCTGGCCGTGGAGCTGTCCTGGGCAGTTGACTGACGCCGTGGGACCTGGCACTTAACGCAGCTGCAGTCCGGCCAGAGGAGCCTGGGTTTGCGGCCGAAGCTGTCATCAGGGTGTCGGGGTGCGGGTGAGGGTGCCGCATCCCTAGTTAAAGGTCTGAATGAGCACCGCCCCACGGAGGCTCTGGAACCCGGCTCAGGGTCCACCGTGGAGAAGTGCTTCTCCCCTGCGTGTGCACGCGGGTGTGTGAGCACGTGTGAGCGTGCTGTCCCTCCATGGAAAGGTAAATGCTATCTGGGCATCACTGAGCAGCCTGGTGGAGGTGGTGAAGAGCGTCCCAGGACGGGTGGTGGTGACCTCGTGACACACACCAGTGACGGTGAGACGGGCTGAGTGCCGAGTGCCCCATCCTGGGAGCAGGATCTGGGCTGGGCCGGCCTAAGGACGGCCGCCCAGTGCACCTGCTGCGGCTCTGACCTCCAGGGGCGTGTCCTCTGCTTCTTACCCAGAAATGGCTGTGTTCCCGTGGCCCCCAATCCCTTAGGAGGCGGCACCGGGACCCCAGGACCCCGGGGAGAGCCGTCCCAGGGCACAGAATATGCGCCCGTGTTTACTCCCCAGAGCAACACTGAGCAGGTGAGCTACTCGCAGTGAGAATGTTCACGTAAAATCCCTCCCCTAAACCGCTTCATGTGTCCCCGGTTCTGTGCTCACAGCCACCCCGCCAGCCTCGAAGGCCCAGGCCATTCCTTCCGTGTCACACTTGCTGTGCGCTCACAGCTATTGGAGGAGAGCCGGCTGATCAGACAAGGCTTTGCTTTTCTTCCTATGCTTTTTCTTGACGAGACGTTCCTGGCCCCTGACCATCCGGGATGTTTTGTCCCCTGCTTTTCCCAGACATTTCACTCAAGCTTAATCATATTCAGTGCAGAATTTGCTGTATTTTAAACATACCCTGTATGGGCTTTTTTAACAAAAATAATGCCTCCTCAGTTTAGAGAATACAAATGAGCACAATATAAACACCACCTGTCCCCCACCCCGAGGGGACTTGCCAGGGCTCGCCTCCTGCCTTTTGGGGCGTTGACCACAGTGCTTGTATTTACCGTCACCGCCGAGCGTCTGTGTGACTCCTCTCTGTCACAGCGGCTCTGTGGCCGCTATTGGTGCCCTACGAGCTGGGCTCAGGCCCCTCCCAGGGAGGCCACTCCTTTTGAGCGTTTTCTCCATCTGGAGAGTAATTGCCCCCCGCCCCGCGCACACCCCCTAATGAACCCATTTCGCTTTCTCCCTGGCTTTGTGCATCCTGCCTTGGTTTTGCCCTGTTACCACTAATTACGCTCCCCAAATAACCCTAAAAACCCGGCCGCCTTTGTGTGCGCACTCAGGCCGTCCACTGCTTTGTTCCCGTTGTTCCTTGAAAGGTACAAAGAAAGAGGTTTTTCTCAAGCCTGTGGAGTCCTGTCTATCCTTTGGCAGAATCTGGGGATGGCGAGTCTTTTCTCTCAGAGTGAGTCCCACTGTCTGCAATCTCCCCCGTCAGATGAAGATTCGAGAGATGAGACATTTGATGAGACATTTGTTTGTCTCACACATTTGTTGTTATGTGTATGGATGGATTTCTTCTGCCGGAGTCCTAGTCAACCTACTTTGCAAATTGTGTTACAAAGAACCATAAGACACTTGGAGACTCTGCAGACACATCCCAGGGCCTGGGCTCCGTAGGTAACAGAGAAGCAGGCGGCTTTACAGAAAATGACGGCACATCAGAACGTGCGGTGTGATCCTGTTTCCTTAGCCCGCATCCTCGTACCCTAAGGACTGCCTCTGAAAATGGAAAGCTCTCGGACTTGAACAGATCCTGCACTGACTCTGCTCTGCAGACCTGCCCCCACTCAGGGGTGGCCGGCAGGGCTGGCGTGTCTGCTGCGCTGGCTGGACCTCCGGGAGGCACCCCCAGCGGCACCAAGATGGGTGATTCACATTTTCTTGATGGAGACCCTGTGCTCCTGTCTCACCTTTTTTGACCAACGAGGAGCCATTTGGATATTTTAAGATAGCGGGGCACAGGCTTCACGCGTTTATTTTGTGACTGAGCATCTGAATTTAGGGGGACTGTGAAAATGCTGTTCTTTTCTCCTTAGAAACTTCTAAACTCTGCTTTCCCCAGGAAGGGAGGGGAGAGATTCTTCTTGCTAAAGACAGCGGTCGGTCGGCAAACTGGGTTCCACACGGCCCTTGGTGCCATGGACCAGCAGAGGGACGGCCCGAGTGGATCCACGTCTTTTAGTTCTGGTGCCCTGGGAGCAGGACCTCACCTGGTGTCCCGACTCCCTTCCCGCACCCGGCTGCAGACGAGGAAGCTCGGCAGGGAGGCTGTGTCCAGCAGAAGGAAGGTGTGGATGGGGGCTGCATGCTGGCCTCACGCCCAGCGCTGTGTTAACAGCTTCACATGTTTGCTCGTGGAATCCTCCCAGCAGCCCTGTGCAGCCATCCCCACTCCATAGATTAGGAAACTGAGGCACTCAGGCAACTTGTCCAAAGTCACGCAGCTCCTAAGTGGCTGAGCCGGGATTCAGACCCGGGTGATGTGGGCCCGAGTCCTTGCCTCGACCCATGATGCACGGCGTGAACCAGGGTCTGTCTTGGGCGGCGTTCTCTCCCACTGATGGATTTCATCTTCTCCCTGGGACTTGTTCCTAAGACACAGATGGCCCTAGAGCACCTGCTTCCCAAGCGTAGAGGCCCCGCCATCACTGGTGGTACAAACGTGGGCTCAACGGCATCTGCCCGTGACTGTGTGAGCGTCCTCATCGGGAGCTTGGGATGACTCGCATCTGCCTTCCTCAGTGATTCTTCTCCACACCTGCGAGGGTCCAGAAGCTAGAAAGGCACAGCCACGCTGAGATGAGTCACCTCTGGCCCGAGGCCCCTCTTCAGAGACAGACATCCTGAAAAACGAAGCACCACGGCCCCCAAATAAGTGATTTCCCTTCTGCTGTCGGAAAACGACTTTCTTTTCATTCACACACACATCGGTTTTCTCTTTCCTGCTAAAGTGTAGGCACTGGATGAGAAAACAGACTTGGCCAAACTCCTGGTGGGAGTGGTTTGGGACCCAGGGCACCGGCTCACAGCCCGAGTGAGCACTCGGGTGGGAGAGGCTCCCCACGTCTGCGGGTGCAGCCCAGAGGGTGTCCGGCTCTGTGCTCGGCGGCTGGTGGTCTGCAGCGCTGGACGGGGGACACCCTGAGCAAAGAGCCGTTTGAAGGGAACCCATGGATGGCTGGTTGACCCCATGTGTAGGTCTGCCTCTTGGTCATTGGGTGTGTGAATCTCTCGCTACACGAGGATGGTACTTGTGTTTATCAACTCAAGGTCATCGAGCTAAATGCTCGGGATCATTTTTACGAAGGTAGTGCCGTCCTAGATCATAAGCAAAGCCATATTTTAATTAAAGGCGAGTTAGTCCGGGTCTTAAACACCTGAAAAGATTCTTTTCAATGGAGGGGCTGGAAGGTGCCGCACCTCTTTATCCAGCCAGGTAAAGACTCTTTGCCAAACTCTCCTCTGTGCTCAGGACGAGGCCCCGCTGAGGACGTGCTGCATCTGTAAAGTCGAAGGGAATTATGATTTTAGTGAATTTACGCCTTAATTAGTACCTCGATGGGCTTGGTATCATTTTGGGGTTTCCATGACCTAACCCGGGCAGTTGGTGTTCCGGGTGTGGATCCTGCCCTTCCTGCTTGCTGCCAGGATTATAAATTAGGAGAAGTTCAAAACTTAAGTCTCCAGGTTTCTTTCAGAGCAGGCTGTGTAGTTCATTTAGCGTTGTCAGTTACCTTTTGCTCAAATAAGATGCCCTCCACGGATGACCACAGCTCTGAACTTTAAACTGCCTCCACAGGGCATTACTTCCACGAGGCTGATCTGGTTGATGGTGATGTTTGTCACTTGATGATATGAGTGTCCTGTCCTATCGTGCGTGGCCCTTATCGGTAATAAATGCAGCCAGTAAGCTCAGGGAAGGGCTTTGACCTGATAGCAGTTCCCTGCGTGATGGGAACTTCAAATTACATTTAAAATAAATGTTTCAGCCCAGCCCGTGGCTCAAAGGGGTCAGTGGGGTCGTGCCTTCAACCTTGCCGTGTGGGCTGCGGAGGCCTTTTTAGGGAGAGATGATACTTTTAAGTGAAGAAGGAGGCTCACAGCGTCACCATCTGGTCTGGGGAGGGGAGAGGCATGGAAGCAAGAGCTCCCTGGTAAACCCACGGCTGACGGCCCTCCTGAGAGGTTCAGATCTGCGGAGCGTGGGCTGAAACGTCCCCACAAAACCATAAACCTAAGGGATTTCAAAACTATCCAGTTAGTGTCCTGGCCAGACCATTACTAAGGCAGGTAGTAATGTTCTAAAAAGAAGTTCATTTTTCCTTAGAAATTTTAAAGCAATAGTGCAGAGCATGGACAAAATATAGAATTTCTGTTATTAATTTAGAAGCTATAATCAACATAAAGGACTAATTTCAAAGGCCATGCAGTAACTCCCCCAGAGATTTCTGCATCTCTTTGCATCGTGCCTGCCTCTCTGGGGACACCTAGAGAGTCTTGTGACAGCGCAAGGAGGGTGACATAGCAGGGGAGGATGCGTGTCCAGACGTGAGAGCTCAGGGCTCGGGGTCAGGCGGCGGCCACAGGGACACGGAGGGACTCTGCCTGGGACCACGCAGAACAGGCCATGATTGAAGATTCACCCGAGCCCCTTCCTCAAGCAGCGGGACCGGTGTGTCTCCTACTGAGGGGCGTGATCACCAGACTCACGCTCAGACTGAACCACTTTCGAGTGATCCCTGTTTCTGTCACAAACAGATAGGCCTGGCTTTCTTGTGTTAAGCTCAAGGGCAGCAGTGGAGGTGGACCTTGCCACCTTGTGGTCCAGGCGTGTGCGTGGCCTGGCTCCCCCAGCCCTGTCGTTCTGAAGCCAGTGGCAGCTCTGGCCCTGCTCTGGCTCCCCAACTGCCGCTCGTGCAACAGCCGAATCTGAGCCCGACGTCATTCAACCTGTGTCTCAGGTCAGGACGATGTGGCTCGGACCCAGGCCTCGCGGAGTGCAGCAGGCAGACCCCCGTGGGCGAGCTGAGCTGCAGGCTGAAGGGACCAGGAAAACTTCAGCCACAGCCACGAGCCACGCTGCCTCAGCCACAGGTGCGGTGCAGGGAGATGCCATCCGCAGGTGAACGGTTCCCTCCGACGTGTCCAGAGCCCATCAGCACAGGTGGGCCTTGGGCCACACACACACGGCTTGCTTCCAACATCTTAATTCCAGAAACCCAAACACACTAACGGGGGCAAAGCGAAGATGCGGGACGGGGACACCAGCACCACCGCCCCAGGGGTGACACGGGACGGTCCCGTCCCCCTGCTCCCCGACCTGCAGCCCCACCCGCGAGGAAGCTCTTGCAGCCCCGTGGGCCCGAACCACCCACATCCCAGCCTCCAGAGCTGTTTTTTTCCCGCCGGGTCCCCGCCCACAGCTCCACGCTGACCGGGGCTCCCGTCCTGACACCTCCCTACCTCTTGTCACTGCTCAGCTCCGCTGGCCTGTGAGCCCCCGGATTCGGGCCCTGGTTGCATCCGCCCGGCGTGCCCAGCATCCAGCGCAGTGTTGGACATGTGGTTTGCTGAGGAGGTTAGCGACGAGGGCTGACAGTCACCCAGATGCGTCTGCCGAGAGCTGCCAGGTTGGTGCCTCTCTGAGGCCCAGAGAGGTTCGGTGGTTTGCCCAAGGTCACACAGCCAGTAACAGCTGCAGCCGGGACTCAGGGTCAGGCATCGCCAAGACTCCAGGATGTGAGCGGATGGGAGTCTCCTGGAAGCTAAGAAAGAATCGACGTGAAATGTGTTACCTTCTCATTGCAGCCTCTGGAGGAACAGGTGCGCCCTGGGCCAGGTTCTAGGAGGAGCTGCCTCGCAGCCTGGGTGGCCTGGTGGGCGTGTCATGGGCAGTTTTGTGGAGGCAGGGGCTCCCCTAATGTCTCCTCACGGCCCTCGGAACACACCTCCGCTGGTGGTTCACGGGAGGTTGGGGCACGGGGGCTGCTGTGCCCCAGCTGTGTCACATCCCCTCCCACCCAGCCACCGGGGCTGGACAGGACCCCCCCAGGCCTCCCAGGAGCAGTGCTTCCACCACGGGGGTCCCACCACCGCCTGACCCTTCCAGAGACCCTGGCTTCACCACCTCTCAGGTAGTCCAGAGGTAGAAACGGGACTACGGTCAGTTCGAGGTCAGGCGTCCCACCTCAGCAGGTGCACCCATTTTTATTTGCAGATGGAAGCATGTGGTGAAGGCCTGACCCACCCACCCACCCACCCCCCCGGGGTCCCTGCGCAGCCCGGGAACCTCCCCTGTGCACAGGCAAAGCACCATCACCCGGGCTGCCAGCCTCCGGGCTCCTCTCTCCGGTCCAGGCCCCGATGTCCGGCATTGTTTGCTGTTGGAAATGGGGGTGACGGGTTCTTCTTGGATCTTTACTGCAGCTTTTATTTTTAAAAACAAAGACCCACACGGGGAATCCGCTCGCAGCAGCAGCGGGAAGAGGGCTGGGCCTGAGTCACAGGTTCAGTCCCCGGGGACCACCAGGCACCTGTGAGGCCTTCACCGAGCCTGTAAGTCAGTCCTAATCATCTATCAAATGAGGAGGCCTGAGCGGATGCTCTGTGGGCGCCTCCACCTCTAAAATTCTTGCTTCCTTTAGAAATATCTTTGAACTCGCCAAGCCGTCGAGAATTTGTTCTGGTTTAAAGAATTATTCTTATCTTCACTGCACCAGTACCTCTACCGTTGCACTGATTGACTATGGGACCTCATGGCAGGCACCGCACCGGGCATCTCACACACATGAACCCTTTTCTTCTTCTGTACTGTCCTGTTCCTTCCATTTTTAAGTGACAGCACTCAGGCTTGGGGGCCTTGAGCGCCTGACCCAAGTTCACCCCGCCCAGGGCACTCCACTCTCCACAGGGACCGGAGAGGGACGGCAATCCAGGCTTGGCCGTCACTCTTCATCCCTGGCACCTCCACGGGCAGACACCCAGCTGCTCCAGTGTTTTGCTTTTCAGAAGGTGAATCTCAGACATCTCACATCTTCGCCAGAGGAGCAGGTTCTTGGAGGACGTCTTCTGAGCTCTCTCAGCCTAAGGTCATCGGGCCTGTTCTTCTGGGTGAACTAAAGGAAACCACAGAAATTACTGCAGAAACATTTTCTGGCGGGCACTCCCAGAATCAAGTAATGTTCCCCACGCAGAAGCGGGAAATCAGGGAGACACGGGCTTGGTCCCTAGTACCATCTGCCTTATCACAATCGCCCGACATGTCTGGGTTTCTTTTTGTTTTTAAGACTCTGAGGAAACATGGGGGGAATTTCACACATTTGTTGTCTAGAAGCCGTGTGAAATTCCTGAGCCCTGGGCAGGGAGACCCCACCCTCACCGCTGGCCCTGTTTTCTTCTAGTTCGTCTCTTCCGCCGCCTCCTCCAGGTGCCCACACTGATCCCCGTCGCCAGGTGCTCTAGCGGGGCTGGGGGTTCACATCCAGCCGGCCCCCCTCAAAGCGTCTGAGCCGTCCTCCGACCTGGGGAGGAGCCGGCACCGCGTCCCCGGGGAGAGCGAGACCTCAGCGGCCTCATGACGACCCTTAGTGCCCAGTAAGCGGCAGCCGCGTGAGAGGACAGGAAGCGGGGACCAGCCCCGTGGCCGAGGCCGTGCCCGCGGGAGTTGAGAGGCCTGTGGCGCGCGGCGCTGGTTGGGCGAGTGGGCTGCGGCCCCCTGATGGCACCAGGTGAAGAGCAAGGGGCGTGTGGGGCCTCAGACCTCCAACGAGTCCTTTCGCCCCTGAACAAGTTTTCAACTCTTGGACTCAGATGCTCTTATAAACTTCTTGACGTCGTTTTGTTTGACGGCTCGGGTGACAGTGATGTGTTCACTGGGCAGAGGCTGGGAGTCACCGAATCGTGACTGTTGAATTCTCCCCAAGGGCGCTTGGTCGCTCAGAAGTGGTGGGAGCAGGGCGCCCGGCTGAGTCTCCCGGGGGCCGCGTGACGGCCGAGACCCGAGTCTGGCGGCTGCAGGGCCACAGGCACGGAGGGGCCTCCCCGGCCAGGCTGGTCACGCATCCCTGTACGAGGCAGCCCAAGACTCCGCACTGACCCAGCCGAGCTCTGTCGGGTGGGGGGCTCGTCCGTCAGCGCGAGCCCCATGTCTGGTGTCCGCCCAGGGGGCCACGTTCCCCATCCGCCCTGCACTTTCCCTGTCGTATGCGCTTCTCTGGATTCCCTCCCGTGTGGGCTTTACCAGTCGGAGCGATGTTTTGAGAACAAGTAGAACCAAAAAGAGGGTTTTTTCTGCAAACGTCCTGAGCCTGGTACCCTCTTCTGTGTTTCAGTCCAGTGTAAAGTCCATTCCCCCCCACCTGGGCCCACGTTCTGATAAGGAAGGGGCCTGAGTTAGTGCACATGACACGCCATTCTGAGTGTCCAGGGAGGCCAGAGTTGGCCCAGCGGCCCCTTCTGAATCTGTACGTGTCTATCTGTGTGTGTCTGTGTATCTGTTTATGTCTGTGTGTGTCTATGTGTGTCTCTGTGTACGTGTGTATGTATCTGCATGTGTCTATAGCGTATCTATCTGTGCATATCTGTGTACATCTGTGTGTATATCTGTGTCGGGGGTGTGTGTGTCTACTGCGTATGTGCCCGTGTGTGTCTCTGTGTGGCGTGTGTGTACCTGTGTGTGTCTCTGTGTGGCGTGTGTACATCTGTGCGTGGTCACGGGTGGATCCCGTTGGCCCTGGCCCTGGGGACGCAGGTAGGGAGGCTCTGACCGGCGCCCGCTGTCTTGCAGGAGCTGTGCCGGCAGCGCATGGCCGCGCGCCCGTCCGAGCGCCCGGAGACCGCGCACACGTCCCGCGTCAGCAGCGTGTCCTCCCAGTTCAGTGACGGGCCGATGCCCAGCCCCTCCGCGCGGGGCAGCACCTCGTCCTGGTCGGAGGAGCCCGTGCAGCCCAACATGGACATCTCCACCGGCCACATGGTCCTGGTAAGGCCTGCGCTCTCTGCGCGGGGTTAGGAGGGAGTGCCCGTGAGAGGCTTGGGGGCCCAGCTCCCTAGCGTGCGGCCTGAGGCGACAGGAGGAGGGCACCCCATGTCCAGCCCCTCTGCCCAGGGCCCCCCGAGGGAGCGTCGTCCCGGCTCTGCACAGAACCCTCGGCCCCCACCCTGGGAATGCGCATGGGTGAGCGCCGACCATGTGCACCCGACTCCAGACGCAGTCCTCTCCTTCCTCCAGCCCCCAACTCACTGAGCAGCCTTTGGGTGAATGCATGTCGCTCACAGGCTGCTTCTCGTTAAAAGTGACGTGGGAGGGGTCAGCTGCTTCGTATGCCCTTCAGAGGCCCTGTCCGGTGCAGAAGCCTCCCTGGCAGGGAGCCCTCTCCCCAGGATGAACCCGCCCCCTGCCCGTCCTGGAGCACGTGGTGCTTGATGCGTGATTACTGTCCAAGTTTTATTAAGAGGGTTTGTTCACAACTCAGGGCTTCTTGCTGTGTGGACGATTGCTGATGGCTGCGTGGACACCGCCCTCCCAGGTCTCCAGGCCACAGGTCTCTCTCTCCCCGTTCAGTGACCGTCACACTGGCCATAGTCTCTCCTACTGGGGATGGGGCTTCGGGTGACAAAGGGCAGAGCCTGAGTCACTAACCCCCGGAGCATTGGGGCTCTCGTGGATCAGGGGAGAGTTTCCACTGCACAGCTAACTTCCCAGGAAGGGGAAGGGACTGGGAAGGCCAGTGTCTTGGTCCCTTCTGGCGGCTTGAACAGACACTTAATTAACTCTCTGTCTGGAGGCTGGAAGGCTAAGATGGAGGCCCAGTGGGTCTGGGGTCTGGTGGGAGCCCGAGTCCTGGCTCACAGACGGCAGCTTCTCGCCATGTCCTCACATGTGGGAGGGGCAGGAAGCTCTGTGGGGTCTCATTAGGGCACTGACCCCGTCATGAGGGCCCTACCTCGTGACACCATCACCTTGGGGGTTAGGATTCCACACCAGAATGTGGGAGGACACAGACAGTCACCCCAGAGCAGCTGGGAAACCACGTTTGCACTGAAGAGCCTCAGTGTGGAGCCTGGAGGTGGGTCTGGGGATGCCCCCAGGACGTTGCGGGGTGGAGGCGCCCACTCCCGGGATGTCTGATCTGGGGGCAGGAGGCACAGGTGCCAGACGTGGGGACTGAGGGGCACCTCAGAGCAGAGATAACAGACGAGGGAAGCCGAAGTTGAGAGGTTCAGCTCGTCTGATCAGTGCGGCTGAGCTGACGCCTCCCTCTGCCTCCTCCCCACGCGGATGTGGACGGAGGGCCTGGGCTGGGAGCACGCGGTGCTCCCAAGGCTCCACTGTGGTCGCGTGCGGCTGGGGCCTGAGTCCCAGGGTTCGCAGTTTCCGGAGGAGACGACGCATTGCTCAAGTTGCAGACGTGTGCTGCCGTCCTACTGTGCGCCCACAGCCAGGAACTCGGAAGGAACCTCTTCTCTGGACAAATAACAGTTATATTAGTTTAGAGAACGTTTCAACGGGCGTCCCTTTTAGAAAAGGAAACTCCACCAATCTCATTCAGATTTCTGATGAGATTCGGTTTTGGGGCCAACACATCAGCCAGGAGTGTTTATCATCTGACAGGTTGGTGGCGGCGAGATGCATCTCGAGAGCCTTTATCATATTCTGGTGTCTTCATATGTCAGGACGACTGAGCTACAGCTCCACGGTATCTCACCTCCAAGTGGGACGTGAACACATTGTAGTTTCGTAGTAAACTGTGTTTTGCGGTACCCGTGTGGGATGGCAGATGTGACAGGGAGCCTGGTGGTGGCCTCTCAGCTGAAGTCCCCACACTACAGAGCTGACCCGCCGTCTGCAGGCCACCCCGCGGCCGAGCCTAACGCGAGGCGTCCCCCGGGCGATGACGGCAACACAGTTTCCAAACCCATGTCCACCGCCGACCAACCCAGAAACCTGCGGGCGCTTGGCCGCCCCCTGGACTCAAGGCTTCTTCTTGTTAACCGACCGACGCTTCCTTTGAATTGGGGTCACCGGCTACTCCTCCTGACTCTGAGTGGGGAGCAGGTGCTGGGCACCGGGGAGAGGGTCCAGCTCAGCCACGGGGACCCCACCGTGCCCACCCCAGCGTCTGGCCCTCACGCCCCAGTCCTGTTTTCTGCCCTCTCACCCACTTACAGAGGGGTTTTCTCAGCCCCACCGTGGTCTTCGGCCCCCCGTACGGGACCCCGAGGTGTGGAGACGTGGCAGAAGGGGGCCCCACTTGGCATTTTTACACCTTCTCATCCACGAAAGCAAGTAAAATGGCTCGTCTTTTAGGCTCCGAAACTGCTGCCCTTCCTCACAGGACACATTCAGCCAGACCAGAGCCACGTTCGCAGGGCCTGTCTTGTCACTGGCACGTGGATGCTGGCTTCCCATCTGCAAGGGCTGCAGCGAAGCCGCCTGTGCCGGACCTCAGGACACACGGGAGCCCCGACCTCCCGACTCATTAAGGCCACAGGGAGACCGGCGTGTGGTGCTCAGCCATCCGGCCCTCCGTCAGGACCGTCCCGGTCATCAGACAGCCGCCACAGCCATCTCCCTGAAGCACGCGCTGAGGTTTCAGAGGCCCCGAGGTAAGTTATGTGAAGTCCAGGCAAGTCCCAGGAACCCGCCGTCCCTGATGCTTAGCTGCTCTCGTGAACGTGACACAGATGTGACATTTCAAGTTAAAGACGTGGTGGAACCAACCGCCAAGCTACTCACGTTTGGACAACTGGGTGGAAGCGAGGAGTAGCTCAGGAGGCCGGTGTGCAGAACTGGAACGTTCTCCTTGGCAGAGGATGGAGGTGCCTTGGAAGGAACGAGCGGTATAGGAAGCCGAGAAGCCAAATACTGACCTGTCGCTGGAGGACTGTCGGAGGGCTGGCCTGGGAGGCGCCCTCAGCCCCGAGCGCCTTCCCCCTCTCACTGTCGCTCCACCCACTGCAGTGTGATGTTGGTGTATGTGCTGTGGCTTCGCGCTGGGAGCCGTGGTACAGAGCTCTCGGAACAGACGCTTCTCCTAGGGGTGAGCAGAATTCGCCCTCCCCTGGAAAGGAGGCAGGGCTTTCCGTGGAAGAACGAAGGTCTCCGGCTGGCGGGAGGTCGCGGGCCGCTGTGCAGATGACAAAGCCACTGCCGCCAGCCCAGGTGCTCCGTGTGGTCTTCACGGCGGAGGAGGCCGAGCGTAGCTGAACTGCAGGGAGGGACCTAATTACCGCTGAGCCAGGGATCCCAGCAGGTGGACGAGACACAGAGGAAGGGGCCAGGGAAGCAGGTGTTGACTGAGGCCTAGAGACACTGAGGTCTTAGGGACACGAGTGTCGGCCGGTGCTGGGAAGTGGGGAGGGGGAGGTCCTGGCAGCTGCCCAGTGGACACATGGGAAGGGACAGGGCCGGCCATCGAGAGCCCCTCCTCCCAGGAGCCACATCTTCCTGCCGAGACCAGCACGGCCTCCGAGCTGCCAGGGCCCAAGGGGTCGATCTGGAGATGGGAGCATGCTGCTGACGGCACGGACGCTGCGGCCCCAGAAACCGGGGTGAAGCTGGAAGCTCAGCTGTTTCCTGGTCCCACGTCCCCGACAAATCCTTCGACCTCCGTTTTCTCATCCCCAGGACGGGCTTAGTAATAGCGCCTCCTTCGAGGTCCCTGTGAGGGTTAAACGAGACAGAGTGTGAGATGCTGCACCTGTGGAACCTACAGTTGTAATGATTAAGGCTGAAAGGATCATGGCAAAAAAATGGAACCAATTCTCCTTTGATGAAACTAAGGGGAAAAGGGCCTCCACAGGGAAAATGTCACATGCCCTGGAAACTGCAGCCCCGGGCACACAGTGAGGGTGCTTTGGGGGGATTTGCAAGCCCAGGAAGGGGGTGCCCGGGAGGCTGTGCCTGACAGGCTCCCCGAGCCATGCGGCGCCCAGGCCTCGGGCGAGGTAGGAGCCGCCGGACGTTTGCAGAAGGAACGACGTCACCGGGAGAGGAGGGAGACGGGAAGGGAAACACCCTCAGCTGTGAACCTGGTCGGCTTCTGAAGACACGTTTTCCAAGGCAACGTGGCCAGGTCTGACCAGGCTCAGAGCAGAGCTCCGGAAATAGGTGGCCTCGTTCCAGTGACTCAATGGAACTATTATCAACATCGTTGTGTTTTACATAAGCTGAGTTGTGGGACTCAGCTTCATAAGAACTGCCGTCCATCCTTTTGAAAGGTAAAGGATCACGTTTGAACCTATCCTTCGAAAAGACCTGTTTCTAGAGCACGTTTGTTTTCAGAGGCTGGCGTGTCAGCATGGCAGCTTTGTGGGTGGTGGCAAGAGCAGGTGTCCGTCCCGGTTCCTGGTTCCCCGGAAGCCAGCCGCTGGTCACAGAGGCAGTGCACGGCACGCAGCTGTGTAGACGGAGGGGCCATGCCTTCATCCAAGTTGAAGGTGAGGGTATGGACTGGATCTTTGCATCCCCTTTATTCTTGCAAAGTACGATACAACAGGAATGAGTGTCACTGAGCGTTTATGTAACAGCACTGTCCTAAGAAACCATGAAGTAGGAACTGGTTTCAGCCCATTTCACAGATGAAGACAAGAAAACCAAGAGCAGTGATGTAAACACCTGAAAAATGGGAAGTTACCACGTTGCAAACTGTGACCAAGCCGCCCCATCGTCACAGAAGGGGGGAAACTTACGGAAGCGGAAGGGTTTGGTGACAGACAGCTGCTCTGGACCTGCGAGGGGTGAAGGATGCTGTATCCACGAAGGAGACAGGCTACCTCCAGCGTCACAGCCCAACCCGCAGGGCTCGTGGCCTCTCCACGGTGTCCGCCTCCTGCGCTCCTTGATCGTTGGACATTTGCACCGAGTGGACGCTCTCGTTTTATCTGGCATCAGCCTCCATGGGTCTAGTAAGTTAAATGCTTAACCAGGAAGCGACGTGTCTTCCCAGAGGCCGAGGGTCTGTTTCGGGGGGGGGGGCGACCCCGTTTTCTTCGTCTTTAAATTCAGCACCTATATGCCTAAGAGTATCGCCCAGGGTCCCTGCCGTGCACCCTGGTCCTGCTCTCTGTGACCCGAATGTGCGTCTGAGGCTCAGCTGGCCGCTGTCCTCATGGTGAGGCTGACGGGGCCACCGAGAAGTTGACACGGTGGCCGGGCTTCCTCCGGCCGTGTGCCTGCTCGAGGGTGCCAGGTCCAGCTGAGCCGGGGTCTGCCTGCTGTCGTAGGACCCACGTCCAGGCACCCGGAGCTCTGAGGCCGTGGCTCCCGCCCGCGGTGCTGCTCTCCGTGGTCTGTGCTTGGAGGAGCGCAAACTCGCATGGAAGCTCTTTCCTGCCATGTGAACCCTGCCTGAGGCTGAGACAGAAGCCGTCCTGGGAGTAAAATGGCTCAAATGCATCAAACGCTATGCCCTCGGCCGCCAGCCCTCCCAGAACTTTGGGGATGGCCACGGGAAGCCTTACAGGCCAGCCACACAGGGCATGTGGTCAGAGGTCCAGGGCTGCATTGACTGTCCAGAGCAGGGAGACGGGGCAGGAGGTGATGGAGTCAAGGCCAGAGGAAGGTGCGTCCGCTCGGGTGGGCTGCTGCCGGGGTCATGCAGTGAACCCGAGTCCCATTCCCGTAGAATTGATCTGACCCCCGACGGCAGCCTCGGGAGGCCACGGGCAGGCCCTAACCCAGAGTTCCCACATCGGAGCGGCTTGGGGCTTTTCTAGAGCCCCCTGTGTCTCTGCATTTTCTCACCCCGAGCACTATGTCTGCGACCCGGAAACACCTGCCCTCGAGGTGAGCTTGGGGGCCAGAACCGCTCGGCACCCACTTCAGACTGCTGACGGCCCCCCAGGTTCCAGGAGGACCCAGCTACTCAGACAGGACAGTTGCGCGCACGCGCGCGCGCGCGTGTGTGTGTGTGTGTGTGTGGTGCCCAGCGTGTGTCTGGCACACAGCAGGCGTTTAATCAGTCCTTGGGACCCTTCCTCTGCCTCCTCGGAGTTCTCGGGTGGCCGCCCATCTTCATGGTCACAGGAGGGTAGTCATCCAGCAATTCCCAAATCGAGAGCAGCATCTAGCTCTAAATCCTACATCTTCTTAAACCAAGTTTACAGTGACCTACATTTACCGTTCTCTCAGCATTTTCCTGTCGTTTGAGTCCCAGCCACCCAGGTTCCAGAACTGTGTTTTGTGTTTGTGTTCATGGAAACATTTTAATAACGACTTGCACAGCTGGTGGGAAGGCAGGCCGTGGAGAGCTTGTCCTCCGTCCATGTGACGACTTCTGGGATCCCAGCCCTCCCCGACAGGCAACACTGTCACCGGGAACCACACACTGTCCCTCACGTGACGCTGTGTCCAGGAGACAGCTCCACGTGAGTGTGTGTGACTCTGCTCATCTTAACGGTCTATATTATTCTGTTGTTCAACGTGCAGTAACTTATTTATCGTATGGTAGTAAAGGTCATGTAGGCAATTTTCAAACTTGGCCACTGCAGCATCACAGCAAGTGTAAAAATAACTGTAGGCTGAATTTCTGGAAGAACCTAGGTCTTGTTGTTTATTTGGAGAGGCATTGCCGAGTTTCCCGCCAGAACGTTTGACTAATTGATGCTCCCACCAGCTATGCAGAAAATGGCACTGTATCCCCAGACCCTCCTGAGGCTCGGGTACTGGCCAGCTTTGATCTTCCACTGGTGAGTGGAAACGCTATTTCAAAGTAGTTTAGTTTACATTTCTCTAGCCGTGTGTGACTTGTCATAATTTGGGGAGCCATTTATTGTTCCTTCCAAGAACGGTTTTTGAAGTGTCCCGCGGGGACGCCCACCCCGGGGGTAGGAGTTCTCCGTGTTACATGGCACCAACCACGGATGCCAACGCGAGTTTACTAACTTGGTGTCGGAATGAAACTAGTTCACTCTTGTCTGTCTTCCGTGCCCATTTATTAGTCCACACGTGAGAGTCAGCCGTGGACTCAGAGAGCTGGCCTGCAGCCCCTCCTGAGGGCCCTGGCCGCTGGGGTGCAGCCTGTGTTGCAGGGCTGTGATCGTGTCTGCTGCCCACACTCGGCCGGCCCCTCGGCACCAGGGCTCCTCTGGCATCTGCCACGTCAGTGACTCTTGACAGTTTGGTGGATACAAGCCAGCGAGTACTGTTTCCACTGCCCAGTCTTGGGGGGTGCGGAACTACTTATTATATTTTTGGTGAGGGATGTAACTTGCCATGTTATTTTTTAAAATCTGATTTATCGTTTAAAGTGCTAGAATGATGCTAGAATGGTTTCCTTGCATGTTAGACCTTCTGCTGGTGAGAAGATAGGGTAAGATAGAGTAGGATCAAGCATCCGGTTGGTATTTGTTGAATTAGATGGAATAATCAAACACTAGATTTGGTAGCAAGTCTGTGAGTTAATGTTTCTGAGGGGAAAAAATTGAAACTGGTATCCAAATAGCCCTTGGAAAGTGTCCGTTCATACATATGAACAAGGAATGTTTCCTGAGTGCCCGGTGGCCTACTGGGACCCCCCTCAGATAAACGTGATGGGACGCCCAGGAAAGAGGCTGCATTCTTCCAGCCCATCGGGCTCCTCTCGGGAACTAAGTGAGAGCGGTTACCAGTGCAGACCCAGGGCAGGTGATCTGATTGTTCCTGCACAGACTCGTGTGTAAGATTGATAGTATGTAATATGTAGCTTTTGAAATTGCACTAAACCATAGGCTTTCGCCACTAATTCACCCATGGACCACTTCTGCTCACCTTTCTATACTTGGCTCTGGCACAGCTCTTGGACGTAGGGGGTTTTCAGTAGAAGTTTCCTGAGTGCCTGAGTGAAGTCGATGGTCGGTGTGTTACCCCTGAGAAGTTTTCAATCTACTTGAAACGAGGAGGGGGGCATGGCTAGAATACACTAGACTCAGCCAAGTGCCAATCACGTTCCTTTGCTGGGAGACGTCTCCGTCCTGGGGGGCCTGGTCGGGGAGGAGCAGCTGTCCTGGGGCGGGCAGGAGACAGCAGGAAAGGTCACGGCTCCTCCAGGAACCCTGATTCCGCTCACAGGGTGAGAGTCCGTGGGAGAAATAGGACATGCACGCAGCCTCGAGTGGCTGTGACCCTGGGCCAGACGTTGGGTGGCTGGAGCGCCAGCATGAGGGGCTGTGTTCCATCCGTGTGTGGCCACTGCGGCTTCTTGAACGAGAAAAGTGACACCTGGTTATTCGTTTGTTCACTTACTTGAGTGCGTCTGCCAGAGGGTGAGGGCATTGGTGACAGACAAGCAGGAACTGAGTGGGTCGCGACCACTGTCCTCTGATGTTTTCTCTCCCGGAGTCAGAGGGGAGGGACCCAGAGACACTCTGATGAAAGGTGGTCCCAGATCCACAGGCTGCTCCCCAGGGTGACACCTGGGGTGGCTCAAAACCGTCCCCTCGGGCTTCCCCACCCATAAAGCATGACGGCTTACAAAGCCCACGTGATCGTACGGTTGTTGGGGAAAGAGAGTCGCTCAGGATCTTCAGTGCTGTCCAGACGTCCTCAGAACTAGAGATGCTGGAGGTGAGGTGCCAGTATCACGGTGTGCCTGTGGCCTCGTTTCCTAACCACTGCTGGGGTGACAGCGTTGGCCGTATCCCCTCTTTCCCCTCTACTGGCTCAGCAGTTATAATTTAATAACTGTCCTGATCATTTTGCCGAGCATAGCTCTGCCCTGCTCCCAAGTAAACTCAGAATCTCTGACTCTGAACCCGGCATCTCCCTCTGACACACGTATTGTCATTGCCCGGTATTTTAGTTTCACCTTAACATTTATACCCTTAAATTAACCATTTTTATTACTGATTTGCATAGTCAGCACTTGTTCAGATTGACTGTTATTTTTTTTCATCACCGTCACGCCTTAGTTCTCAGTTCTTTGTTTTGATTAAAATCTCCTCTTTTCCAAAGCTATATCCTTCTTTCAGTCTTTTAATAGGAAAGTCTCCCTGTCTTTGTCTGAAAATGTCTTTAATTCATCCTCACACTTGCATGATAGATTAGACAAGGATCAAATTCTAGTTAATTTTCTCTCATGACTTTAAAAATCCTGTTTTCTTGCCTTTGACGCCATAGCTGTTGAAAAGGCTGTTCATTGCTGGTCCAGGGGCTGCTCCTTCATGGGTCCTCTTACTTTCTTCCTGACTTCTACACCTCTGCTGTTCTGGAACTTCTTTGTGCCTTGCCTTGGTGTGGACCTGTTTTACTATGTGTGGGTTTTTTGCGGGCGGGGAGGGGTTGTTTTTCAGTTCGTTTTGTTTTTGGCTCAGGACTTACTATGATTCCCGAATCAGAGAATTGCTATCTTCCATCAGTTCTAGAAAATGGCAGACCATTTACAGTTTAAATTTGACTGTCTTCCATTCCCTCAGTTCTCTCCTCTACTAGAGAATGCTGGGCGTTCTGACTCTGCCTTCCGTATTTTCTCTCTTTATCCCTCTGCCCTGCATTGCAGCGGATTTCCTCAGACAGACCTGTCATCTAGTATGCCTGCTTCTCTTCGGCAGGGTCTAGTCTACTGTGTAATCCATCCACTGTGTCTGTAATCTCCAGGAGGACATTTTTCATTTGCAGCTGTTCTGTTACTCTTTTTTAAATGTCTGCTGTGTTGTTCTTGTCTTATCTTGTCAATCCTCCTCTAATATCTTCAGTTCTTAGAAATGTAGCATTTGGTTGTTTCCATCTAATACTTATATTTTTTAAGTTCCTATGAATCGAAAGCTGCTCTTGGGTATGTTTGCCGTCTGGTGGGTTCTGTAGTTTCGGATTATAAGCTCCTCATGAGTGGGGCTCTATCTCTCGGAATTTTGTGTTAACCTCAAAAGAGAGGTTTTGAGGGCTTCCCTGGTGGCGCAGTGGTTGGGAGTCCGCCTGCCGATGCGGGCGACACAGGTTCGTGCCCCGGTCTGGGAGGATCCCGCATGGCGTGGAGCGGCTGGGCCCGTGGGCCATGGCCGCTGAGCCTGTGCGTCCGGAGCCTGTGCTCTGCAGCGGGAGAGGCCACAGCAGTGAGAGGCCCGCGTACCGCAAAAAAAAAAAAAAAAAAAAAAAACAAAAAAAAAAAGAGAGGTTTTGAGATTGATATTCTAGCCACTCCAGGCTAACATGAAACCAGGACCATGTTTACATCAATTCCCCACTCAGAGATTCCCAGATGATGTATATATTGTAAATTTGACCCTCGATCCCAGGTGAGGCCCAGGGCCCACAAGTCTTCCCATCTTGAATCCACGTGGAGACAGGTCAGCTTCCTTGCGGCCTGAACAAATGTTTTCACTGACGGCGTGGTCTTCTGAGGGTCCTGGGTCGTGTGTGGTCTCACATCCAACCCCCTGACTCCTGCATGCCAGATTTCCCTAAGGCCCCACGTGGACAGGGGAAGCCCAGACCCCCGGGGCTGAGGTACAGGAAATCGTTTGGCCCTGCCCCTCCCCCTCCCTCAAAGGCTTGAGTGACTTCAGGTCACGTGCCTCCCTCTTCATGTAGATTCCTGGGGATTTCCCTTAATTTTGTGAAAGGCAGACCATGCCATTTACACAGCGTCTCTAGACATCTTATAGAGGAGGCCCTTCAGTTTACCCGGTTCTTCTTGTCTCCGGGAACGTGAGACTCATCGCGGGTTAAACACAGTGCGGGTGCTGCTACCAGTTAATTTCATGTCCCCTTGCCAGTCATATCTAAGCCCAACTTCATGTTCTGCATAATAAAGAAAGACACCTCAAGGTGGGTCCCTGTGATCAAAGAGAGTGATCAGCCACCTCGTTCAGGCCGGTTCCCACACTTCCCTTTGGTACGTGGGCAAAGGGGTCACCTTGCTTCAGGAAGCGCCTGCGCACCTGTGTGTGCAGCATAAGCTGTCTGGGGATGTGCACTGACAGGCACCTTGGTCAGCGGGCAGGTGGGCAGGTGAGCGGAGCCCGAATGCTAGGGGCTGGTAGCCATGGAGAGATTCCAGCAGTGCGTGTTCTGCAGTGATGCTCAAGGCAGCTGTCAGGAGGGGTGGGTACCAGTTCTGTAGCTGGAACGGAAGAGCAAGATGGGTGACAGCTGCTAATCCTCCCGCTTCACCCATCAAACCTGGAGAACTCGTGGGCGTGTAACTTGGGCAGCACACAGTATGCTTGGCAGCTGAACTGGGGAGAGATGAAAAATACATTTGATAGTCTTATCTCTTAAACTTTTCACCCTAAAAAGTGAAAATAATTTTTGATAGATCAACTCTTCTCTCTTCTACTTTGAACTCCCCATTTCAAAGCAATTGCGCAAAGAACGCTTGTCAGCCAGCTCCTGGCTGTTGTGGCTGACTGTTGAATCTTCATTTTCCCTTTTTCTTCGCTGTATTTTAGCTATTTCACTGCTGGTTGGAAGGGCTGGGAAAAGAGAGGAGATGGACATCTAGGCTTCATTCCCTTTTAAGGGTTTTGCTTGGTGAAGAGAAGATAAATTTGTGTGTCTTGTATGAGCTTTTCCTGTTTGGTGCCATTTCTATTCCCCCATTCTCGTCTTATTGCTCACGAGCATGTAGCCTGTTAGTTTTAGGAAATTTAAAACCAAACATTCTACTTCCAAAGGGCACTTTTAGAACGTCTGCAAATATTTTCCAATAATGTGCTGTAGAATCCAGAATTTCCCATATGGATATGGAAGAGAAAATCCGTGCCTCTGTTGCTGTCCTAGGTAACCTTTACTGCACTCGCTGGAATTCTTTGTTCTTCCTCAAAACTTCATCAGAAAATCATAATGAGTACATCATCGGTACAGAACAGAAAAGGCTGCTGCTAAGAAAAGACCTACTGCTTTGTGGTGCCCGAGATGCTGTCTGTGTGTTGCTAGGCAACCATCCCTCCTCCTTCCTCTTCCTGAAAGGTTTCCCTGTTAAACCGCTGTCGTCATCTTTGGAGTGAAAATTGTCTCCTCTGGGCTTTTTCATGTCAGTTGGGTGATAGTGAAGGTGTTGGGTCTTAGAGAGGATCTGCTCTTATAATTGTGACTTGGAATTGGCCGCTAGAATTTTGTAGGTGACCATCTGGTTGGGGAGGCATGGGTGGATGGCCCTTTAAACACATGGATCTGCTGGTACACACATACAGAAACATTATTCAAAACTGCTTTTCAAGAAGATCTTAAGGAAACACTGCCCAATGTTTCACTGAACGACAGTGAAAATGTAAATGATTTCTTCATCACTCAACTTCTTGTCTGGGGTGGTTACCCATCAGGTACCACTCCTCCCTCACATGCTAGAGGTAGCAGGGAGGTCGATTTGGAGATTCTTTTGTCTCCTACAGTTTGTTTCTGTACTAGAAGATCTTTGAGGGTTGGTTATCTTAAAACTGCATTATCGTGATTCTTTTTTCCTCTTATTTCCTATCAACTCTGGAATCTAAGGTTGGTTTCGAACTGCATTTTGAACATTAATGGGATTTCTGAATAACTCATGGCTGAAAGGATTTTTCATATGTCAAAAAGACATGATTGAGGTTGGAATCAAATTCTTATTTTCTCATTGAATAAAGACTTTTTATTAATCTATATTAATAAAAATGTGTTGTAAAACTAATATTTGCAAATTCATTTTTACATACTGTCTGAGTAATTTATAAAAAGTAAACAGAAACGTAGCTTTAGCCAGAGAGTTTACTTTTCTAGTTAAACTATTCTGATTTCTCTTCCACATCAAAGTCTCAGAAACATTAACTTTTCTTTGTAAAGGTTAACATTGGCTTCTGCACTAAACCATCTATGGACGAACTTTGATTATCCAAAGGAGAGAGGATTTAATTATTGTTAAACACAGAGGTTCACAATGGATGAGAAATGCTTTAGGAGAGGTTAATCTAGTCAGAATGATTGGGGTTTATCTCTTCATCTTTCTTGCATTTTCTTCTCAGTTTTCCAGCGTTTTCCGTTTATCTATGAAGATGAGTATATCGTTGGTAGGAATAAGACAACTTAATAGTAATTTTTTGTTGGATAAGCAGCTATTTCAGGCGTTTAAAAGGCCATGGATAGACATCTTAAACTGCTAAAAGGCAGAAACTAGTAGAAATATCACAAACTTGAACGAATTTTTCTTTCGACTTGTGTTAATGGAAGTAGCTGCAGCCTGGCAGACTGACGCTTAAAATCACCACATTATCCGTTGTGAGGGTTTTTTTTTTTTTTACTGTTTTAGACCAAAAGTACAAAAAGAAGAGAAGCACACAAAAGATATTTGGTAAAGGCAGGTGGTCTGGATGAATAATGTTTCTTTCATTAACATGTTTCCCATATTAACTGTATAATTAACTGTACATAGCCAAGGGAAGCTATGGAAATTGCATTTTGAGATGTATCAAAGCTGCCTTATGCTTCAGATTTCCATGCAATTTACCGTTAATGAATCCAGAGATGGGAGCCTCAAATCTATAATTATTACTTACTATTTGAATGACAAGCAAAGAATTTTATCAGCAGAGTTTTAAATGAAATGGGATTAGCCGCTAATGTTGAAATGGTTCATCTTATGAAAATAATTTTGAAGAAAATGTTTTAGTGGAAAGAGAGGTCTGAGGAAAGCATTTGCCATTAAAATAGCCATTTTCCAATACTCCACATGAATCTGTCCACGTTTGACAGCAGGGTGCAAATATTTTTGAAAGCGAATGAATATTTTATAGGCTCCGGAGCTGCTCGTGCATCCCAGGAATAGATTATGCAATATCCCCAAACATCCTGGCGAAGGTGAGAGGGTTGGTAAGGTAGCCAGAGAAAACAGCGAGGCAGAAAAAATACAATATATGAGAGTATTCTGCAAGAAGTTTAAATTTGTTTAATAGCATAGAAGTCTGCCTTTCCCCCTGCTGAGTGCTCGTTCGATTTAAGATTGTAAACAGTAAATATTGTTGAAGAAAACTGTAAAACGAAGCCCTGAGACCCGTTTTTGCAAAAGGGTTTCATTGGCAGGGCCTCCGTGGTTCCATGTCTTTCAAGGTGACCCTGGTGGTCACTTACGCCCACGTGTCCGCCGTGCAGCCTTGGCCTTGGCTCCGGGGCCGAGTCCGAGGCTGCGGGAGCTGAGCCTCTTCTCCAGGCAGGCTTCAGTGGGTGGCGCACCCTTCATCCATCCGGGAAGCGTTTCTTGAGCACCTAGGCCGTGCCAGGCTCTGCACCAGGTGCTGGAGAGGCCATGAGGGGTAAAACAACGGGCGCACTGTGAGCGCCTGGAAACGCATCTTACCTTTATTTCTTTGTCCTGGTTTTTCCCACTGAGTTGATGGCAGGCACTAAAATACCCAGTTTATAGCATCACCCAGTTAGAGCCCGGTGTCCTGTGAACAGGAGAAAAGCCATGTTCAGATCTCCAGAAGCTCTGGAAGGTGGGTCTGGCAGGGACGTCGCTTTTAGGGCCTGGGGCGGATCCCACGCGTGCTCTGGGCTCACTGTCCTGCTGGGGCCCCACGCAGGCTGGAGAGAGCAGCTGGGCGCGAGCTCCGGGTGGTTCTGGGAGCGCTGGGCTCCCTCCCACGCAGCACCCAAGGGGGGCGAGCAGCAGATGACACTGTACAGGTGTGCGCTCTTGTCGTGTCTTAGAAGTCCTCGTTTTCTCAAACCTAGGATCATCTTGGTTTCATCTGAATATGTCTGAACGCGCTGGGCCTATGTCACTCCAATGTGCGACTCTCTCAGAGGCTGTTTTTGTGTCATCTGGGAACCAGTCCATGATCGCTGTGGGAATTGAATACGTGGAACCCAGGTGATCTGAAAGAGCTGATCAGTATTTCCCACCCACCGGGGAGAATTTGCTCCCAGGACTGTGACTGGTTACTTCGTGCTTCTGACGTGGCTGTGCTTGTGTTTGGAGATGCACACGTGCTCGCACACCTTTGTATTCCAATAGTTGCCTTATTTGTCTGAGTAGATCTAAATATTCCACATTGCTTTAGTTGTTCGCTTGATTGTACACGTTAAGTTTGGGTTAAGCTATTGGCTGGTAGTTTTCTGTGGTACTTCGGGCAAACTGATCTTCAATGAGATTTTGTAGAACAGCTAAGATAAAAACTAGTCTCATCAAATATCTGAACATTTCATCCAGGTAACAAAGCATGAAGATTGTTAGAAATATCAGAGTTGTTGATGGAATTTTCAGATTTCTACCCAGATTTTTGACTTCTGGTGAATTTAAGCTGCGACCTTGTTTCTGAGATGAAACCTTTCCTCATTGTGCTTGTGTGAGGGGTCGGGGGTTTAGACAATTGCTAAGTTTGCAGACGTTTAGGAGGATAAGGAATCAGGCTGGATAACGAAATGCGCAGGATCTGTATTAAACCGACTCAAATCCTCTAATTTGCTCCGTTAGTAAATCCTCGCAGTTCTGCCTGCACTGTTGTCCCCCAAGTCCCAGGCCCTGAGCTCCCTTGCGGGAACGTCCAGCTGGCGTCTTCGGTCCCTGCCCGGAGCTGGCGTGACCTTTTCAAAGCGTCTTTATCATCACGTGCCTCTTCTGCGTGAAGCTCCCCGCGGGCTTCACGTTGCTCTTGAAATAAGCCTCAGACCCCTCCCTGTATGAAAGCCGCCCCGGCTTTCAAGCTCCCTTGGCCCCGGCCACCCTGGCCTCCTCTCTGATTCAGAACTGCTGGACCCATTCCCCCCCAGGACCCTCTCTCTCCTGGAACACACCCACCGTCCTCTGCGCCTCCGGCCCTTCCCATCTCTCAGGAGGGACCTCCCTTCCTGGACTCCTCAACCACCCTCCACCCCAGTCGCCTTTACACTGTTGTTTTACATCCTCTTACCACTTACTGTTGTCTGAAGTTATCTTTCTAAATTCTGTTTAGCTACTGGTATGTGGTCTGTTCTCCAGCCAAAGCATCAGCCCCGTGAGGACAGTGTTTCCGACCAGCTGCCTGCTGGATCCTCAGAACATACGACATCCCCAGCTCATCTGATATGCTTTTGATGAAGTTAGTTGAATGAACAAATAAATGGCCAAACCCACCAACAAATGAGCGGGAGCCTGAAATAATACTGCAACTCTTAACTCTCTCTTCCACAATTAGAGGCGGAATCCTGGTTTCACTCATAATGCCAGGCAAACCTCTTTTGTCTTCAGTTTAAATATAAATAGCTGTACATTTATGGAAATAGGGTATAAGTCTCTTAATTATTTTCCATTGCTTATAAGTATTCACCTTTATATTTTGCCTATGTTCATATAACCTTAATTTTTAAGATGTTAAATAATATAATAAGGTTCATCAAATTGCTCATTTAAAATTCTTTGAGCTTCTTGAAAATGACAGCCCGAAAATACGAAGTGAAGTTATTGTTGTCGTTACTATTATCACGTGGCTTCTCTCTCAGCATTTCTGCAGAAGACCTTTGTCACCCTCTCCTATGCACACACCCGAAATTATATCGCACTGAAGTACCCAGCATGAAACAAACTCTCAGTAGTATAAAAGAACGAGCCTTTCCCTTATTTAGGAAGAGGAGGTGGTAAGGACAAAATTACTTACTTTTTAAAGTTTACTAATTAGAACATTTCTGGAACAGAATGTGTCCATTATTAACACTTTCCACCAGGGTTTCAGTTGTGAGTCTTCATAAAATTGTGACTTTCCTTTTCCATAAATCTATAAATTAAGTCGAGTGCCGGTCACAAAGAGATTTGATGAGCACGTGATTTAGTGCACGAGGGCCTTTGAGAGCATCTCTCACAGGCACAGCCCTCCATGGAGACGACCTGGAGGGTAGGCTCAGGGGTTCCTGACCCCAGGAAACACCCTGCAGGTCACACAGAAAACTGTCTCTTACAATCGGTATGCTTTCTCACAGTCTGGACTCTTCTAGATTTAGAATACCAAAACTCAAAATTATTATAATAAAAATATAGTAATTGAAGATTCCAATTAGTTAAGCTCTACAAAATAGAGATTTAACTAGTTTTCATGTCCTCTTAACTCACTGCTTTGCGAGGAGTTGCCTTTTCCTTCTCTTCACTCTTCCAAAAGCACGCGGGGTGCACGCACCCCATCTCAGTGCCACATAGGAGCAAGGAACTTGTTCTCGGGGAAACTGTCCCAGCAGTACTTTGTAAAAACACGTGGTATTCTCTAAGGCAGGGGTCCCCAACCCGTGGGCCACAGACCAGTACCAGTCCGTGGCTTGTCAGGGACTGGGGCCGCACAGCAGGAAGTGAGCGGCGGGCAAGTGAGTGAAGCTTCATCTGTATTTACAGCCGCTCCACATCGCTCGCATGACCACCTGAGCTCCACCTGCTGTCAGATCAGCGGCGGCACTAGATTCGCATAGGAGCATGGACCCTACTGTGAACTGTGTGTGCGAGGCATCTAGGCTGCGCGCTCCTTATGAGAATCCAGTGCGTGATGATCTGAGGTGGAGCTGAGGTGGTGACGCTGGCACTGGGGAGCAGCAAATGCAGATCATCGTTAGCAGAGAGGTTTGACTGCGCAGAGACCATAATAAATCAACTGCTTGCAGACTCGTATCAAAACCCTATCAGTGAGTGGCAAGTGAAAACAAGCTCAGGGCTCCCACAGATTCTGCATTAAGGTGAGTGATACAATTATTTCATTATATGTTACAATGTACTAATACTAGAAATAAAGCGCACAATAAATGTTATGCCCCTAACCCCATCCGTGGAAAAATTGTCTTCCACGAAACTGGTCCCTGGTGCCAAAAAGGTTGGGGACCGCTGCTTTAAAGCTTTTATTTGTTTTCTTAGCTCTTCCACATATTTTATTTTTCAACTAGAAAAAGGATTTTAAACAAAACAAGATAATCCACGGTTCACAGCCTCCAAACCAACGCAGCATATTCTGTTTCTCCTTCTATGCGGCTTCTCTGTCCTGGGGTTTTCCTGCCCACTGTCTCCACCTAAAATGAGTGTTAAGTTGGGGACTTACTCTTAAAGGCTTTGCATTTGGAAGCATATGAACTTTTCTCTACTATTTTAACAATTTAAAATCTCTATCACTGCACAGCCTGCTTGGTTACCACACAAAGAACGGGAGCACGTTTCTAAGTCACACTGAGGCAGCGTGAGAACAGTTTTCAGGGGTCGCTGGGCCTGCAAAGATCCTAGGCGGTCTTCAAAACAGCTCAGCTTGAGAAACAGAGCTTTCGGGGAAGGATTTGGAAGAAACGCCATTGATTCCCATTTATCAGTGAAGCCAATTCTGCTGCCCACGCCCGGTGCTTTTGCTGGTCAATTTCATCTGTTTTTAACCAGTCCCAATTCACTAGGATAAGGGAAGCGAATTGCCCACTGCAAGTTCACGTGGGAGTGTTTCCTCCTCAAAAACAAATTTCCACGGAGGTGATACCTAAAATGTAATAAAAAGAGAAAAGACCGCGTGAATGGTCTTTCATTTATTCTAATTCCTTTGCTCCCGTTCGTACTCCTTTAGGCTTAGTACACATGACCCAGAGGCTGGATTCCAAACAGTGCCGACTTTTCCCAAGTGACCCCACGCTGCCAACGCAGGACCGTGCGCTGAGCTGGCCTAGTCTGGGTCTGCGTGTTTTCCTTTTTTTTTTTTTTTTTTTTTTGCGGTACGTGGGCCTCTCACTGTTGTGGCCTCTCCCGTTGCGGAGCACAGGCTCCGGACGCGCAGGCTCAGCGGCCATGGCTCACGGGCCCAGCCACTCTGCGGCATGTGGGATCCTCCCGGACCGGGGCTCGAACCCGTGTCCCCTGAATTGGCAGGCGGACTCTCGACCACTGCGCCACCAGGGAAGCCCTCCTTTTTTTTTTTTTTAATATGATGTGTGCATAGCTGCTCTGCATCTTAAGTTCCTCGTTTGAAGGCGATAAAGCAGTGCGTGTTTAACTCACTATCTGGTGAGACCAGGAGCCCCACGACAGGTGAGACGTTGGGCAGCTTGGGCAGGTGTGAGAACAGAGGGTGAGTCACCGGGTGCGGAGCTTCACTTGTTATTTTTACTGCAGTCAGATGGTATTTCGAATACAATTGTATGGTTTGTGATTCCATTTCAAGCACATCTTTCCTAAGCTAAGAAACAGTAAAACTACCCTCTGATCATTTAACCGTATCTGTCCTTGCTTGAGCTTGAACGGACTACTTTGAATTTCTAATTCCAAATATCTTAGCCTGCCTCATGCATAATATTAGTAAATAACATTTAAAATGTGCCAGGTGCAGCAATCCATAGACAACCAAAACACCTTTTTCATCAAGCAGTTTGCTCTTCCCGCATCTCTGTGTCCATGTGTGCTAAGCCCAGACAATTAACCCCATCTAATTTCTCCTTTCATCTTTTCATGTTTTTTGCTTGGAATTTAAATGTCTTACTTTTGGCATTCAAACATGTAGCATAAACATTTCCCTTCAATGTATTGATGAAGACGGGTGACAATGATTATTTTTAAAGGAAAAAAGGTCATCGTCTCCCCAGATGGCAGCAGAATCAGCTTACTGCTGCTTTTAAAAGCATTCATCTAACTCTGCCTGACTTTACAGCACCAGCCTATGGTCCCCTCACGAGGAAAGGGAACGTAAATGGCTGTATTCTTACTCCAACAAAAGGTCTGATTGTTGTAATAGGCACCCAAACTGAGAAGGGAATAGAGACAACGCTTTCCTAATAATAATTGGATCTTCCAAAAACCCACCTTCCTTTACTACACCTGCTCCTCAGAGGAAGAAGCTTGTTTCTGGCAGCATCATTGTGAAATGAACTTTCACTGGGACAGTTTCTACTTGTTTCACGTCTGAAGACTCACAAAGCAATAGAAGTCTCCCAAGATCTGTGCGGACACGGTTTGATGCTGACATTACTGGTTTCCAACTGTATTGATCAATGCGACATGGTGTCAACTGGATCTTAGTTTGCTTGTTTTCAGCAATGGTCCACCATCCTTATGAGTTCTAGTATTTTGTGTTAAAAGATTATTTTCATTATTCTCTTTAATAAGTCCTCTTGCCCCTCCCAGTATGTCACCCTCTCATTGCTAGCGGTAAGAGATGCCAGAATACATCATTTCTGTGCCTTTTAACAGAGCTAAAACCGTGTTGTCCACCCGGGCTCTTGCGGCCACCCCCAAGTGGGTTTGGTTGAGCACTTTGGCAGCTGGGATCCCAGCTCTGCGGGCTGGATTCAGACGATCTTGCACAGCTCTCCAGACCCATCCTCCCAGCATTCGGAGGCGGACAGCAGCACGCCTGTCCTGCAGCACGGAGGCGGCCAGGGGGGCCGCGGAGCCAGGTGCCCTCAGCTGTTCTTAGAGCAGTCATGGCCCAAAGCCCTTGTTACATGTGGTGAAATAGAAGATTTTAGTAAGTGGGATTCTTTCCTTGTGACCCTGAAAACTGATCCTTGATGCTGACGCTGGTAAAATGGTGCCTGTGAAACAGTCCAGATCCCGACATGATCTGAGGTGCCGGGGCAGAGCCCCGCACGGCATCACGAGCTCTTTCCACACCAGAAATCAGCAGCTCAGCTTCACGTCCATCATCTCCTAAACTGGCATTTCCAGTGACTCCTCGAGACTGGTCAGGAAACGCCTCCCTCTTAAACCAGCGATGAGAAGCACGTAGAAGGGACGAGCTCCAGGGCCGGATCCACGAGATCCACGCGGTGAGGAAACTGCGGGCTTGTTAGAAGGACCACTGTCCCTTGTGGATCAGAAGCGGTGTTGAAACCACGAACTATGTACTTAGTGGCATTGCTTCTCATCGCTTTAGTAGTATCCAGCAAGGTTGACCCCACCGACAACAGCGTCTGCCCGTGGTGACGCCCTCAAGTTCTGCACTCAAGCTGCGGTCGGTGGCTGCTAGTGGTGGAGACTCAACGTATCCTATTTCATTAGATAGTGGTAAATGTCCCCAGAACCGTGTAGTCACAGAATATAGCAGAGACATTAAGAGATTTTCTAATGAGAATCACCATCCCTTCCATCTGTATGTACTTTATAGTTACAAAGTGTAGTTGATATATTAACTCAGTCAAGCGCCAGAACCACCTTAGAAATACGTACTATGATTCCCGGTTTTATGTAGCAGTAAATTAAGGGTCAGTGAGGTTAGACGGTTTGCCCAAAAAGTTGTTGTGTGGGGACCAAAGCTCTTTGTTTATCACATCGTTAAGTCTTTCAAAATCAAGCCGAATGCCTTCTCCATTTTATTAGAGTTGCCTTCCTATTGGAAAAGCTCCCTTAGGCATTCACAGAGGCTCTGTGAGTGACGGGTAAAATTAATCTCCCAAAGATACAAAGTGCTCCTGTGATTAACAAAACTCTATTATGCTCCATAACCCAAATGCTCCATATTCCTAGGAACTGCTTTCTTGACCTGAAGATGCTGACAATTTGATCAGAAGACAGTGCAGGATATACTTGAGTGATAATAACAATTGTGGACACAAGTCTCCACCTTATAATGGCAGTAACACTTTTGTTCCACAAGTTTTGGGGTTCTGTGTAAAATGATTCCAGTAAACGTGGAAGCCAGTGGTTTGTTCAACACACGAGAGCATTTCCTGAAAAGTCATCAGGTGGCACGTGGTCCCCCTGCCCCAGAAACTGTTGGTCATTTTCCTACCCAAACAGTCGAATTGTGTGGGCTAGAAAAGGGGATGTGAGCTGCGGAGTTGGAAGGATGAAGTCGGAAATGAGAGGCAGATTAAAGAGGAAAACCTTAGACTGAGTCAACAGCTCATAAAATGGGTCTTGTGAAAGCTGGCGCCATCCTCAAGGAGCAAGAAACTCAGAAGAAATGCAGGTCCATCTTCAGCCTGTTGTAAATGATGATGTTGTGTGGTCGGGGGTCACGAGGTCAGTGTCAGCCGGTTCGGCTACAAACTTGGAAAACCCATATTCTGAAACCTCGGGATATGGGGATTATCTTTATGCAAGTACATCAAACCTAGGCCCTTGAAAAGTATCACAATTCAAGAAGGTTTTAGAAACCTTTGCACTCAGGGCTCATCTGGAATTAGCTCAAGTGAAATTCCCCTGACAGGCTCCAGGAGTATGGAAACACAACGCTGTGTCCTTCCAGCCAAGAACCCTTGCAATCCCCACCCCTGTCACCCAAAATCTAGCTGAGTGTAGCGAGTAACTCTTCAACATTAAAGACAGACTTACTTCCAAACGTTCTTTAAGAACCGGGGTAGCTGTCATAACTCATCTGTATAAGCTCTTCAACTTGAACCAACTGGTGCTGAGCCCTGACTCCACTTGACAGAGGTCTTCTGCATGGACATGGCGGGAGATCCCCTTCACCTGGCTGGCCCCCCGCTACAGTGCTGGTGATTCGTCGTGCTCTGCTCTGTGTATCCCAGAGCTTCCTCTGTGCAGGCTGATGACGTTGGTGTAAGACGGGTCCCTAACCCCCAGGAGCTCACGACCCATGGGGAAGACAGGCTTCATGCACTAGTGACAGTGCATGGAACGTCCCCAGTGAGGGCCACTCGTTGAGGGCACAGGAGTTCACAGAAGCGTCTCAGGGAGACAGCGCCAGACCTGTACCCTGACGATGGTTAAGACCGAAAAGGAGGAGAGTCTGGGAGAAGTGCTTTCTGACCTGGGCCTGCTCCTCCAGATCTGTGAGACCGCCGCGACCTTGGGGCTGTCACTGGAACGTCAGGACTTGGAGCCACCCGTCGACATGAATTGTGAAGCTGTTTGTTGGCTAACTCAGAAAGGAAGAAAGCAGCAGGAAGTATTTAATGAAACATTCCGAAGTCCTTTGGTACTTTTGGGGGCAGTTCTTCCAAGTTTCAGAAGATTCAATGGCAAACTTTTTGGCATACCAGCCATCAATATACAATTTTTATCTGGAGCACAAATTTCTTACAGAATTTTCCAGGCTATGATCAGCCATTCAACACATATTGACTGTGTGCTAAGTGCATGCGACACGGGCCCCACCCTGAACAAGTGATCTCATGAGAGGAGGGAGGGCCTGGTGCCCACAAAGCCAACTGGGATCCACGTCACGGAAATGCAGTTTTTAAACTAGTGTCTGAGGCGGGGGTGGGTTGTAGGAAAGCAAGATGAGAGAAGGCGGTGATGGGCGTGAAGGAGGAGGACGCATCCGTACTGACCTGGACTTCTGGGTAGATTCATGACAGAACAATCGGCACGAAGAAAGCGTCCAGAATGATGGTGACGGGGGAGGCTTCAAACAGTGGGACGTGTTCTTATTGGGACGGAGTCGCAGGTTAGTAAAGTGAAGTCTGGACAAAGGACAATGCTATCTGGGCACCATTGGTGGCTTTTGAAGCAGGTGGTATTGTGACCAGAAATGCCAGCCTGTGAAGGAACCAGAAAGGGGATGTGAGGGAGGATGGAGGAGGAGGCCACGGCAGCAGGAGGACACCAGCAGTTCTGTGTCTATAAGACCCTCATCTCAGCATCTTTTCAACTTAAATAAGAAAAGCCTATAATATTGATGTCGTCCAAAGCTTAAGCCATGGTTGTCAGAACAGAAAACAAGCAGCTCACACATGTGCCAGAAATGGTGGAGTTTATCCCAGGCCTTACTGTTTAGCTCCAGGTGGAGACGTTAGCAGCAGTTTCTGTTTTCATTCTGCTTCCCTTCATTTTCTACATGTGCTGTTTATGGAATAAAAAGTTAGTTGTTGTTTTTTTAAACTAAGCCCTCCTCCCATTCCTACCACACACACACACACACACACACACACACACACACGTTAAATGCAAGTATTTTAAATGTCAGCTTTTAGCACACCTACAGTCTGGGGGAAGAATGTGCATCGTGTTTAAATTTCATGTTAACTTACCTAATTATTCCAGGCGGTGATGGTGTCTGGGGAGGATCGCTACACCTGTTCTCACATCCTTGAAGAGAAAGGGCCTCGTAGTATTGAGCTATGGTGGCAGGTTTTGTATTTGTATAAAACACGTTAGTTTACTACCAAGGCCTAGCTTCCTGACCGACAACATGAAACATACCCTCATGTCTCAGAAGAAAAACATCTAATCCACAAACATGAAGAGCAAAATCTCCTCAGACGTGGATGGGAATCATGTCCATTGAATACGAATGATGTTTTGTAAAAATACTAATAGGAAAACAAAGAATAGGTCAAATTGAAATGACTGGAGCAGGGCAAACACAGACTATTGTAGTAATACATGCTGAGAGGATGAAAACTTTATCTCAGTTTTAATATAATCAAGTGTATCTTTAGACGAGTTCATTCTCAATGAAACAAAGTAATAATGTTCATAACTACTGTTTCCTCCCTGTGTCACTCAAGCTTGCTTACTACAGTCCCAGTTTATACTTCTTGCCGTAAGTTTAGAAATTCAAGTGAACTTGCAGCATGATTTCACTTTCCATAGTTAAGATAAATGTGAAAATTTACACAGCTGCCGTTTACAGGAATTAAGATAATATCCGATGCCCCTTTTGCAGACAACGTTTGGGACCTGATTAAACCTGCCAAGGTTTATCATTTTAGAATCCATCACATTTTATTGAAAGAAGCTCATTCATTCATGATGGATTTTGTGAACAGAGTATTTTCCAAAGAAAAGTGAGGATCCCAAATCGTTTTGCCAGAAACAGTTTTACATCCATTTGTAAGACTGTACATTAACAAGTCTTGGGGAAAGTAACCACAGAAGCACTGAGACTGTACACTTTACCCAGAACTACCCCTCCTTCCTGGGGACCCCCGCACACACCATATTTTAAGCTAGATAATAAGCTACTTGGTATTTCCCCAAACTTAAGTGTCATCCTTATTAGGGTAACTTTGGTACAAGAAATATGTATCTGATATTCCATAATGATTGTCCCAAAAGAAAGCATTCTGTGTTTACATTTTCTAGATTGTGCCCTTAAGTTTGTTTCTTCCCCATCCAAAGAAACCTGTGAGCTGTGTGGGCACCAGGGGCTGGCAGCGGCCGGGCACTTAGAACTGCTGCGATGTTTCTGTTCCTGATGAGATGAGCTTCTGAGGTTCACGGTCTGTCCCTGAAAAGGGGCTCATGGCCACAGTTCTCGGTCTTCTGCATAAAAGACCATCTGCTGGTTCCCTAAGCGGCTGGAGCAGGGGGCTGAGGGATATGTGACCGTCACCCAGGGCCCCACCACTGGCCCTCCCGGAGCCATACCTGCCAGGGGGGCCCTCAGCTGCTGGGCCAGGCGGCCCTGAGGGTGACTTCTCCCCTGGAACATCGCCCACCAGGCACCCGGCTTCTGAGCTCTGGTTCAGCTCACGCACGTTGATACACACACCAGTCAGACCAACATGGACTAGAGTCGGTGTTTGTTGAATGAATAATACAAGACAGTTCAAGTCGCTGTAGTCAACATTTCCCTGAGAAGTGTGGGACCCCAGCACGACTGTCTGGTGGAGTGTCCTTCCTTTTCTCATGCCTCTCTGTCCCCTGGAGTGGGTGCCGATGAGCCGGGGTGGCCAAGAGCAGTGGGGGGGATGATCCGAGCCGGGTGGTCAGCTAGAGTGAGTGGGCGAGGGGGCTGACGGAGGGGTCGGAGTGATGTGGGACGGATGTAAGCTTTGGTCGGACATCGGGGTGCCTGACCGCTGGAGACCTGGCCTCGTGTGTGCCTGTGTGTTTCATTTTGCTGTGCGGGCATATTTGAAGACCCACAAGCAAGATGTTAGAGGATGGGACCACTATTTCCTTTGGGCGCAATAAAGCCACCCGGGTTGGTCCTTTGAAATGCTCTCCCTTAAAATCACAGTCATTTCTGGACTGAACAGATCAATAAGGTGAGTAGGCAGCACTGGCTTGGGAATCTTTGTGGAGGGAACGTTCTGGAGGCCTTTGTTTCCCCATCCAGTTCTCCTAGTATCGCTGCCAACAGACAAGTGCCTGACAAATTAAGATCAGAGCAGCTGTGGGTCAAATACTCGGTTTGTTGTTTTTGTTTTTTAACACTGCCAGCCATGTGACGCTGCGCACATCAGAGCAGCCCAGTGTCTTAAATGCAGCACCCCCGGTGGGTTCAGAAAAGCCAGCCAATTTCAAGAAAAATGACTTCTGTGCCAACAGAAACGGGAGCGGGGGCAGCCCTAGCGAAGGCCCCGTCTGAGCTCCCTGCCCTTGAATGTGTGGCAAGTGGCAGGATTGTCGTCACCGCTGGTGACACCTGTGCTCCCTCCCTGCACCGGGGCCTGTGCGCATAGGCAGCCCTCATCTGGGGACTAAACGGCAGCCATGGTGCCGGGCAGGGTCCCCACCCCCCTCCTGGCTGTCCCCACCGGGACCCCTGGCTGAGCGCCTGGCCCAGGCTCTGGAGGATCTTGGGAGGGTGTGATTTCCGTTTCTGTCCAAGAGAAACCACTTGGACACGATTTTGCTTGGATACATACAATAGTTTTCAAACAGCGTGTTCCGTCGTTTTCACTGAAAATATTTCAAACAATTAGTGCATCATAGTATCTGTTGGTAAGCAGTGGTTCTCTGAGGTGCGGAAAAAGAAAATGAGACTCAGTGCAGAGCACGACAACTGAGATGCTTTCTCAGACTGAAGTTACTGACAAACATGTTTCTGTTGGCCCTGTTTTTTAACCCAGCTCCAGCTCGCTTCCTCCGTGTAGCACGGTGGTAGCTTCTTCGTGTATCTGAGCACGTTCCTTCTTTGATGCAGAGAGCAGGGTCCTCCTGTGCGTGTTTCCAAGCACAGAGGCAGACCCGGCTCCCAAACCTCCCTTACTCCTGACCTCAGAGCCTGGATGCCCAGCCAGACATTCAGGGCCCTTGGGCTCTCTCTGTCCCCAGCCGCACCGGACACACCTGCACGCGTGCCTGCCCCTCCCCCGCGCTGTGTTAAACCTCTTCCCACAAAGTGCGGCGCCATAAGCCTCCCTGACTGCGCCCATCCCGTGACCTCGCTCCTGGCTGGACACACTTCCCGCCTCTGGGCTGGCGCATCAGACCTGGTCTGCGGTGTGTGCGTCTGTTTTCACGGTCACTGGGTGTTCTCACCGCCCCCCTTGGCACCACGGCAAACGCAGCGTGACCACCTTTGAACCAACCACCAAAGCACGGGGCAGCCTTTGCCGCACCCCCTGCGTCTGGTTAGCCCTCGGCCCTGCACCAGGCCCCGAGCCAGCCCTACCCCCCTTCAGCAGGGGAACTGTGGGCTGCACCCCACGGGCCGCCCGGCGTCCCGTCACCGCCAGGGGCCCGCGCCCTCCCGGCTGGCGCTCCTGACTCTCGTTCTCCCTCCAGGCCTACATGGAGGACCACCTGAAGAACAAGAACCGCCTGGAGAAGGAGTGGGAGGCTCTGTGTGCCTACCAGGCCGAGCCCGACAGCTCGCTCGTGGCCCAGAGGGAGGAGAACGTGCCCAAGAACCGCTGCCCCGCAGTGCTCACCTGTACGTACCGCCGGGGCTCTGGCCGGGAGGGCGGCCGGTGGCGGTGGGGATGGGCCGCACCCGCCCCCCGGGATTTCCCGCTGCGCTCGCGCGGCTGCAGCGTCCTCCCCTCCTGCCCGTCTGCCCTCTCTGCCAGCAAACGTCCTCTCACTTCATTTTTTTTTTATTTTATTGAAGTGTAGTTGATTTACAATGTCATGTTAGTTTCAGATGTACAGCAAAGTAATTTAGTTATACATGGATAGATAGATAAGTAGATAGGTAGCTAGATAGATGATACATGGATGATAGATGGATGAGAGATAGGTGATATATAGATAGATGAGAGATAATAAATAGGTAGATAGATAGATGAGAGATGATAGATAGATATTCTTTTTCAGATTCTTTTCCCTTATAGGTTATTGCAAAATACTGGGCAGAGCTCCCTGTGCTGTACAGCAGGTCCTTGTGGGTGATCTGTTTTATATATGGCAGTGTGTACATGTCAATCCCATGCTCCTAATTTATCCCCCCACCTTCCCCTCTGGTAAGCATAAGTGTGTTTTCTGTATCTGTGGGTCTGTTTCTGTCTTGTAAATAAGTTCATTTGTGTCGTATATTAGATTCCACATGTAAGTGACGTCATGCGGCATTTGTGTCATATTTTAGGTTCCACATGTAAGTGACGTCATGCGGCGTTTGTGTCATATTTTAGGTTCCACATGTAAGTGACGTCATGCGGCGTTTGTCTTTCTCTGTTTGAGCTACTTCGCTTAGTATGATGTTGTCTGGGTCCATCCATTCATCTCACGTAAAGGGCAGGGAGACCACCACCCTCTGAGCCTGCCCCCGACACCAGCCTCGAAACACAGAGCCGTTTCTTCCTTTCGGCCTCGCGGCCGAGTCCTGGAACCGCGGGTGGGACACACAGATTCCAGCGAGCACTTGCTGTTGCTCTGGGATTCGAGGCTCGTTTCTGAACCCTTGGAGCCTCATCCTCACCTGTACTTGGCCTCACACCGTCGTCCTTGAACACTTAGGGCCATGAGGAGTTGACAGGCAGTCACGTGGGCCGGGCAGGCTGTGGGCACAGCAGGAGCAGACACAGGTGCCCCAGCAGCCTTCAGCCCGACAGTGTGTCACCAGGAGTCACTGCCAGGAGATGGGGACACAGGAAGGTACCAGCCCTGCAGTCTCACACTGCGTGAGGTGACAAGTGACCTACAGGTGCGGAGGCCCACGGAGGACTAAAGGAGGGGCGGGCCAAGTCTGCGTCTTCCCACCCACCTGCACCTCCTCTCCTCCTGTCACTTTACTAGAGACACCAGCCTCCTGTGTCCTAGCAGGTTCCAGGCCGGTCTGGGCTGTGGTTACTACACATTCCCCTGCAGGCGGAGGGGATCTGGGGAGTGTCTGTGACCAAAGTGTCTGACGTAAATGCCGACTGCACGAGTGACTGTCTTGGTAACGGAAGACGGGAGAGATGCATGCCAACCTCACACATGGCAGGAGGAACTTCGTGGGCTGACTTTTCGAGGGCTCAGCAAAGCCACATCGGGTCTCACAGGCAAGACCAGCCCCCTCGCAGGGAAGCACGCCTGGGGTCACAAGCCCCGTCCCAGCCTTGTGGAGCCAGTGGGGGACCAGCCTGGCACCACCCAAAGGCGCGGCCGGGCTGCCATCCCAACGCCCCCCGGCCTGGGAGACGCAGCAGCAATGTTCTGTCTCGTAGTAAGTGGCAGCGACTCCATGCCTGCTCACGGGACAGCGAGAGCAAAGACACACACCTGGGCTGCTCCAGACCCCAGCCTGGGAATTACACACCTTTGTAAAATCTTAACACGCTGCTTCTGGGTGTAAGTTTTTTCTAACTGTTTAGTCAGTGTTCAGACTAGTTCTGTGATGTCTGAGGGCCTTTTCCCTAAAGAGCTCTAAAAATAGGAGCTGTTGCGATTTATAAGTTTTATGTTTAGAAGAAAAGACAGTAACTGACACATATTTATTAAGCACCTACTTGTGCCAAGAGCTGCTGACAGACGCTGGGTCACCCAGTCAACCAAGCTTGGCCACTGTCCTCAGACAGGATCCAGGTTAGGGGGTGCGGGGGTGTTCCAACGACACCCTAAATAATGAGGTGCTGGGGGCAGACCGTCAGCCTGGATCCAGCGTGCTCCCAGGCCTGGAGGCTTCCTCGGGTGTCCGGCCCTGTAGGGTAAATACTCAAGTTCAAAGCATCCCTTCCACCAAGCCAACCACAACACGGCACATTCCCATCCACGTGCCCTGCAGCCCGGCCGGCTGCTGGGCTCTGTGCCGAGTCAGCGATGGGTCCACAGGCCAGGACCTCAGGCACGTAGGGTGTCCTGTCTTCAGCCTTGGGGGTGGCGCTTCAGCCCCGCGGGGACCAGGGCCCTGGAGCCCTTGGACCAGAGCCTCGGGCCTGCCATACGTGGGCCGGAGCCAGGGCTCTGAAGAGGAAGCGCCTTCCTGGCTGGACTCTGGTGCTGGGCGTTAGAGAGAGGCCACTGTTCTTGACCGGCATGGCCGTCCCAGAGCCTGACCTAGGTTGTCGCCTGTCCGGGGTCCTGCAGGAAGTAGGGGCCAGTACCCTGCAGAGACAAGTGGGCAGATAGAGCCTCCCCAGATGCGCAGGTCCAGTCCCAGCAAGCGCGTCCCCACCTTTGTCCTCCACACTTCTGCCTCCTTAACTTTTAGAGGAAATCCTGTCATCAGATCTCCACCGGCATCTCTTCCCAGGCAGGACCCTCAGGCGATGGCCTCACTTAAACTCTTACTGGTCTTGCCAAACTCCACCAGGGAGGACCACCGCCTCTTCCTGCAACCTGCTCCGTATTGTCCGGCTGTTCACTCCTTATGGCGCAGAAACGGTCTGTGATGGAGCGTAGGGTGTTGACAGGGTGGCCTCCACGCGCCCTGCTCCCTGAAGCCAACGTCGACGCCCCAGCCGGGGACAGTGGGGAGCTCACGACAGCGTCGTGTGTCCGACGTGCTCCCCGCAGCACCCACCTGTGTCACCTAGCCTCACTCGGGGCTCGGGATGGAAACCCCGGGGCCATCTCTCTCTGCATTTGCTCCTTTTGCCGTATCCTCTCCCGTCACCTCCAGCGAGGCCCCTCATTTCTGGATCTGACGGTACCGGCCCACTCTGCTACCCCCTACCCCTGGCTGGACCCCACCTTCCTGCCTCTACTTCCCTCCATGAAGCAGCTCTGCTCCTGCCCCGCTTCTCCTCATGTCCATCCTCCACCCGGGAGAGGGGAGTTACTGCCTGGCTCCCTGGTCAGCAGCCCCCCGGGCCACCCACCTGGACCCCGCCCAGTCCGGCAGTGTGCAGGCTCCCCTCCTCCCAGCCCCTCCACATCTTTGCTCGTCTGCTGCCCCCGAAACGTCTCTCCCCCAACCTCCGCCAACACGAGGGCCGTTCCAGCTGAGGCTGGAAGACGTCCCAGTTGGCGGTTTGGTGGGAAATTCAAGGGCGGCCGGGCTAGCGACTTTCCCATCCCTGACAGCCCGGAGATTCTAGCTACAAGTGAATTGTCTTTCAAAGGACAAGGCAACTAGCATTCATGAGATGTTGGCTGGCCGTGCGCTAGGTCTAATTCTATAGCTCAGAAGTTTGAAGAATTTAATTTTTAAATTCTTTTTTTTTTGCCTTTTTAAAAAGAATTATGCAATATTCCGCTCATCTGTTTTTTAAAATAAAAACAGGAATATGATGCTATTTTGGTGTGCCATCTTAAACAGAAAAATGTTTGTGATTCTGAGTTATAATAACAAGAGAGAGACACAGAGACACAGGAATACTTAGAGATGAAACCAGAGAGAATGTAAAGCCGAAGACACAGGCACGTGAAGATGGACAGAAGGGTCTGTGATGCCGTTTCTCGCAGTTCAGCTTTCTCGGGCGTTGCTGCTCACCCAGCTCACAGCACGGCCCCCCGCCTTGCCCGGAAGACGGGCCGGGTGAGGGTCAGAGCGACTCTGGCCCGGCTCTTCCCGGGAGCCACATCACCTGGTGGCACCAGGCTTTGGCCACGTGTGACAGAAAGGTCAGCGACCAGGCTGAGCACATCGAGTGCGGCCCCCGAGCGCCCCAGGCCTGCCCCCCAACCCTCCTGCATCTCCCCGCCGTCGGACAGATGAGGGTGTTGGAGTTCGAGCCCAGGTGCCCTGTGCTGACGGGATACCACCCCCCTTGTGCTTTTGTGGACTCACCTGAGACTTTCTGAGTCGGGAACATGAACACAGATTTCGAACTTCCACAGAAGGAACGTCTAAAATACATCCAAGGCCCACGGTACTTGACAAAGCATCGCTTCCCTTGAAACACACAGAAAACAATCTATTTCCAAACAAACCTTTGGTTTACATATTTTTCCCAACTCCCAGCAGAATCCCCGCAGTGAGTATTCTGGTTCAGCCACATCTGAGTGACCTGCTTAGCCTCTAGCCATCAGTCGTGGGAAATTCTCCTAAATCCGACAAGCAAGCAGGATTTTCTTCCCCTCACGTAAAACGGCTGCACGAGAAAACGTTAAGTGTCCAGATGAGTTGCTGACTTGGCTGTCTTTTTGTCACTCCCTTTTCTCGGCCTCTGAACCAGCTGAGTGACTGCCTCTGGATTTGGGAAGGCTGTAGGTGTGCTGGTGGCGACAAGAAACTACCCAGCCAATTCTGTGACGGCTTTTCCTTTGCTACATCACAGCGGAAGCTGGGCTGCCGGAGACTGAAGAGCTTTTAAGGGACACGGGGAGGAGGCGCCCGGGCCTTCCTGTGGGGCTGTGCACGTGCGGAGCCTCTGGAGATGGGTCCCTGGGCTGTGGGAGCGCCCCGCCGGAGCCTCCCCAGTGCAGAGGGGCTGCTTGCGGGCTGGGGGCCGTGCCACTGTCTGCACAATTCACTCAGGTTCAGCTTCTGCCCTCTCTTCACTCCTTTCCTTGAAGCTGGGCCACTGGATGTGTAAGACATCCAACCTCCTGTCACCTGGTGTCTGTGCTTCTCCCCGTCCCATCCCGATGCTGCTCGCAGAGGCGGGAGCCGGGGCTGGGCCCCTCTTCTGAACCCGCTCTGGTTTCTGCGCCCAGAGGCCGATCACAGCCTTCAGAAGGGCCGCGACGGGCTGTGTTTCCTCCTTGACCTGCACGTTTCCGGTTTCCGTTCATCGTGCAATGGGCACGTCACAGGGCACAGCCCCGAGCCGTCCATCCTTATACGGAATTGAACTCTGCATTCACTGCTGATAAACGAATCCTTGTTCAAAGTCAAGGGGAGTTTGACCTATGGTCACCACGGTCACCCTCAGCCTTTTGCCATCCGCACATTTTTTTTTTTTCCGCACATTTTATAAACATGTTTTACCTGCCTTCGAGTCATGAACAGAGCCACATTCAACAGGATGAATACAGGGCGCTGCCTACCAAGGCCCCCCTCAGGCGGACTCGGATCCAGGAAGGAACATTCCAGTGGCTGCTCCGTGAGCCCCTCTTTGCCTGCCGCCCTCCCATGCAGACCAGGAGATCCCTGCACAGTAGACCGTGCAAAAGGCCAGGTGTGCAGTGTCCCATTTACACCATCACCCAAGAGCCTGGAGCCAGAGGTGAGCCGGGGCGTCAGGGGGCGACATGGCTTGCCCCCTGCCCTCCTGACCCCGGGGGATTCCTTGCCGGCCAGTCCAGAGGCACTTTGCAAAGAAGCAGTGTCGCCAGCTTGGCATAATTACCCCCATACACTTTTTATTGCAAAAGTTTTAAAATCCTCGGGTTGAAATGATAATTTGATGATTGCCTATATTCCCACCAGCTAGAGTCCACACAGCTGCCGCTCCGTATTTTGCCTTTTTTGTGTGATCAGTGTGTGTGCTTTACTTCTTTACTGGCTGAACTATTTCAAAGTGGGGTTTAGGCATCGTGATATCTAAATACGTTAGCCTGTGTCTCCTAAAAGTAAAGACCTTCTCCTACATAACTACGACCCCATTGTTGTGACTAAGAAAATCAGTAATCCCCTATTAGCCACTAATTCCACTCCATCTTCCAATGCTCCCAAATATTCCAGTTATATCATCTACAGCGGTTAGTTAACTAGGATGCAATCAAGGTTCATAACTGCCTTTTGGACTTCGCGTCTCTCTAGCCTTTGTAACTTTAGAACAACCCCCTTGGTTTTCCGACATAACTTGACCCTAATAAGCTCCTCTTCTCCTGGCGGCCACCCTCCCCCGAAACCCTCACAAGCTCTCCAGTCAGGAGGCTGGCCTGGTCCTTGGGAAGCTGACTGCCTGGTTCCCAGACCCGCTATTTCCCCCCTTCTGGTCACGCACCCGAGACCCAGAGGCCCAGGGACACAGTGAGGTCGAAACCAACTGTGGCCAGACTGTGCATCCCGAGGACATGCCATGGATATGGCCAGCACCCGCTGCAGCTGCACCCAGAGGACTCGCAGAACCTGTTCTGGTCACGGGACCGGAGACCAGAACCTGCCCATGAACATCGTCCCCCAGCATCTGTCGACCCCCTAACTATCTCTTCTCTGTCCTTGCTGGTTTGAAAAGGTATTCTCTGATAGAGATGGCCACAGCGAAACTGTAATTGAATAGATTTTCTGTTTGTTATCTACCAAAATGATTTCATCTACACCAGACAGAGGCTTCATTCGGTTTAAACAAACACAGGTGCACAGACTCTCCTGTTATCCCCTGTGTATTTTGCACCATCCCACTCGGGACGTCAGCCTTTCTGATGATCCTGCTTTACGTGCGCGATTCCGTCTTTCGTATGTGATCTTTTACACTGCGGACCACCCTGGTTTCTTTGAATGTCTGTTTCTCGTTTTCTTACTCAGGATATTTACCACTGTGTCATCAGAACTCTGATGTTTAGGGTTTCCATCTCTTTGGCTCAGCGCCCTTTTGGAGTCTCTGGAACAAAATTCCCTCATCTGGTTATGTGTTAAATGCCTAGCATTCTCTTTCTTGGCAACTCAAAACTTTAAGGTGGTTTGGCCACTGTTCTCTCAAGGTTACCATCAACCGAGCAATTCTTTCCTTATTAGAGTTCAGTTTAGACGTGTGGCATGTGGCAGTACTAGTCTGGGCCCCTGTCAGGTGCTGTGACTGTCAGCTGAAGGTGACACCTGTGTCCGCCCCCGTCCACCCTTGGTCAGCACAGATGGAGGCCGGGATTGCTTTCTGGGGACAACATTGTGCTCCATAGAACACAGACTTCTGTCATGTTGTTTCAACATGTGTGAGCTGCCCCGACAGGGGCCCTCCGAGGCCACGCCCTTTGCCGTCTGTGTCCGGCCCTCCTCAGCTCAGCGGGGGTGGGGGGAATGCAGGCCCTCACTCAGAGAAGATGCGTAACTGAGGTCCGTTGATTGATGGTCTCTGGGTAGAACGGTGCAGGTGGCACGGTTTTGCTTGCTTGGTGTCTGTGCTCTTATTATGCAGAGTTGTTCTTGTGTGTGTGTAACACGCATGCTGCCAGCAAACATTTGCACACCGTGCTGCACGCCATCCTGCCCTCCAGGCACGAGGACGGTGCCCTGGTGTCACCGCCGTGCCCACCATGGCCCAGGGCTGGGTCCCGGAGCCTCTTCCCACGCAGTCACCAGGGCTGCCGGGACCTCTCTGCAGAGCTACCCTCCCCCTCCTCCCCCTCCCCTCCCCCTCCCCCTCCTCCCTTCCCCTCCCCCTCCTTCCCCTCCCTCTCCCAGGTTCATGAGGGGCCACCTCACGCCTATTGGCTAATTTTCTCATAGAAAGCTAACTTTTTTTAGCTGGTAGGAACTTTCTGGTGTCATCTCGGTCAGCCTCCTCATTGAAGACGTCGGGAACTGGAAGGCGTTAGACACCTGAAAAGGGCGTTGTGAGAAAGCCAGGCCCAGACGGAGCCTCAGCTCCAGGGACGGGAGCGTCCAGGCCACGGAGCTGTGTCCTTACCATCTGGAGGCCGGGGTCCAGGACAAGGGCGGATATGACAAGGCTGGCCCCTCAGGGCTTCGAGGGGGTGCCTGTCCCAGGCCCTCTCCTCGGCCTTCGTGTCTGCATGTCACCCTTCCTCTGCCTGTGTCTGATTCCAAACTCCCCCTTTTATAAGGACGCCAGGCACAGGGTGAGGCCCACCCATATGACCGTGTCGTCACTCCATCCCCTCTGTGCAGACCCATCTCCAAATAAGGCCACATCCCGAGGTCCTGGGGGCTAGTGCATCCACACATCTTTTTTTTGGGGGGGACACAATTCAGCCTTCGACACCAGGCGCCCCTGGACGGCTCAGTGGTTGGCAGGGCGGTGCCAGGCCACTAGCTGAAGCCTTTGGGCCTGTGCTGCTCAGCATGGAGGCCGCGCCCAGAGGGACCTTTTCCTTGCACATGCTGAGCAGCAAGGTTAGAACGGGGCTCTGCTCCAGCCCGTCCCCCGCCTGTATGGCCACTCACCCGCCGAGCTGCGTGGCGATCCTATTTTGGGATTGCTTTTTGAGAGATCCACAGAGATGCTGGTGAAAGTAAGAAATGAGACACGAGATGAAGTCTTCAGACCATGTTTCAGGCCACGCGTGTGCCTCCGGGACCTGCTTTGGGCGTGTTTGGAGCCGGGAAGCCAGCCGTGAGCCTCTGGCTGTGGGCCGTCACCTGCGGGGCAGCTTCCTGGGTAGGGACGGAACCAGCCTGTCTTCCTGCCGCCGTGGGTGCCGGCGGGTGTGCTGACCCTGGGCCCCAGACGCCCCGGTCTGCCCGGCACTGAGCCACGGAGGCGCAGAGCACGAGTGTCTGCTTTCCTCCTTAAACGTTTGATGGTCCTGTGGTTTGAGGTGTGGGTTTCTTCACGGGAGCAGAGCCCTTGCTCACGGGCTTCCTGAGGAAGGGGCGCTGGTGGAAGAAGTGTGAGCTGAACTCCAAGGACGACTCACCGTCTCGGAGCAAAGAGTGCTTCGCGCTGACGCCGTCATCCTCCAGCTCCCGGGTCTGTGGAGGAACGTGTCATATGCTTAGCTTCTCAGAGTCCTGCAACAGACATGATACAAACGTTTATGGCTTTGCCTCAGCTGTGACAAGGCCAAGTCAATGAAGACGTTTCCAGGTGTCACTGGCTGGGAACGTGAGTCTGGCGTTAACAGCTGGTGGAGAAGTTCAGGTGATGTTTGCGGTTTGCTCACCCGTCAGGGGACCCAGGAAATTCAGGAAGGAAGTGGTGCTGCTGGTGCCATTTGTGAGCACAGCCCAGTGTGTGGGGTCTCCATGAAAGACTCAGAGCCCTCCAGGCAGAGTGCTGGCCCGTCACAGACACACCGCATGCTTGCACCAGCCATACCCTCCAAGTAGAGAAAATGCCATCAGCCAGTGTAATGGTTTCACCTCAATCTTAACAGAACATTGAGACAGCTGCAGGGCCCCAGGGGAATATTGACAGACCTCTCGGATGAAGAAATCCCCATGGCAAGTGCCAGTGTCAACTCACGGCTTCTACAGATGCCTAACTCGTGTTACCGCCAGCAGTATCAATGACTTCGCCTATTAGGGGAATGAAGACTGTTGACTCATACACGTATCGGTACACTCAGTGTGAGGGACACGATCAGGGAGGCTAAGGAAACGCTATCCTTAAAGATCCATGTTAGGAGATGATGTCACAGGCGGGGGAGGCCTCCACACACTCTCCTTGGGTGGGTTCTGGTCGAACGTGGGCACAGGCTACGCATGGCACGGGCTAGAAAGAAGCCTGAATGGTTAAGCCACAGTGTCCTCCAACGTCTCCCTCTCTCCAGGCTCCTTTGCCCTAGTCATAATCAAGAAGCAATTCTAGACCTTACTCCTTCTGTTGGCATTTATGAAAACCATCCTTATTTACTGACAACTCGTCCTATACCACACAATGAGTTTTGCCGGTTCAGCTGACTTTTTGTCAGTTAGGTGTGTGTCCCTCTGTCATCTTGAACTTGTTCCTAAATCCCTTGCTCTCTGCCAGGCCTTACGTGAGCACTTTATAGAAGCCATTTATCACAACAAGCCTGTGAGTTAGATATCGTTTTCCTACATTTTAGATGACAAATCTGACACTTTAAGATATTGAATCATTTACCCAAATATCACCAGGCTAGCAGGTGGCCAGGCTGGGTCGGTCCTGGACCCTTAGCTCTGTGGTCTTTGCCAAGTCAATTACTTGATGTTTTAGAGCCTCAGTTTCTTCAACCTAAATGGGAAAATGGACTCTATTCTGTCTATGGTACAGTGTTCCAGGAAGAAGGAGGATAATACACGTGAAACATTAGGACAGGTAGAATGCTACAGACATTCAAAGCACCGTTCTTAAACACAGGAACGGTACACAATAAATTCTTCAGGGGTTCAGAAAAGGAACAGGCACAGAGGGTTAATTCAGCAAGTTTCTTCTTAATAGGTGTTTTTCTCCTTCCCTCCTTGATAAAATTTACTACTGTGGCTCTCATGAGAGGAAAATAACTGGGTGGTAGAGCCAGGTACAGCGGGAGACACTACCTGAATTTCCTTGTTTCCTGGCGTCTGAGTGAAGTCTCACAACAAGATCTTGGAGGACACACCCAGCTCTTCATTAAAACGTAAGCGCTGTAGTTGTAAAAATTCTTGCTCTGTGGTTATAACGGAGAAGACAAAGGAACGGTATTCGCGGATCCACAGAGGAGGGGTGGGGGTTATTTGCTCAGGAGCCCCGCCCTGGCTTCACCTCCACCCCGCTGTTGACCTTGAGTGAACCGGTAATCCTGCCAGGCAGCCTTGTCTGCCCCTGTGCATCACAAAGAATACAGCAGCCACCCTCAGAACAGGAACAGTGAACCACAGAATGGTTGAGACTTGCCTGGCCGAGTGAAATGTCCACTGGACTGTCCCTGCTACATCAGCCGACCCTCCGCCGGACTCTGGCCCTTCTGGGATGGCCCCCGGTGTTTCAGAGGGAGGTTCAAGATGGTCCCACACTAAAAAAAAAAAAAAAAAAAAAAGTTCACTGTTAATTTTTTTTTTTTTTTTTTTGCAGTACGCAGGCCTCTCACTGTTGTGGCCTCTACCGTTGCGGAGCACAGGCTCCGGACACACAGGCTCAGCGGCCATGGCTCACGGGCCCAGCCGCTCCACGGCATGTGGGATCTTCCCGGACCGGGGCACGAACCCATGTCCCCTGCATCGGCAGGCGGACTCTCAACCACTGCGCCACCAGGGAAGCCCCACTGTTAATTTTTAAATCAACACATTGCCGCAATACGAAATATGTGATGGGAAGGTAGAACTCTGAGCTTTGGAAGCCCTTGTCCCAGGCTCAGTGGCATCTTGGAAAGAGTGCCCTGCGGGGATGAAGGTGGCTGGACCGGTGCCCGCAGGGACGCAGGACGCTGGGAGCTGTCCTCACAGCAAGCTTAGGCTCCGTCTCTGCTCAAAACAGGTTTTCCCATTAACCATCGGGGTTCAAGCTCACCGAGACTCCCAAACTGAGGACACGTTTTCTTGATTTTCCGACTAGAAAATCCAACTGGCCCTTGTTTACTGAGCCTGGTTGCTTGTAGGGCCCTGTGGAGATGAGAGGGACCCGGCAGCCCCCCAGTCCTGGGCCTGTTCAGTGCGACCAGGGGGCCACCCCGCCCTGGGTGTGATCGGCACCCTCTGAAGCTCCGGGCCCTTCTCCCTGGTTCCCTCCGTCGCGATGGCCAGCAGCCCTGCCCTGGGTAACGGGTTCTCAGACACTGGGAGCAGCCCAATTGCTGCTATTAGCAACGCCTGAAGTGGGCTTGTGGAGAATATTTGCAGTGAGGGGGGCTCCTGGGAGACCCTCAGGAACCCTTTGGAATCAGCTAGAAGCCCTGCTCTGTGTATCCAGCCTTCAGTGTGCGGGCAGAAGGCATGGTCCCCATTCAGAGAAGGGCCCGGCTTCCGAGCGGCTCGCACCGTCTCTGGCTTTGACGTGTCTGGACGCCCCCACACACACACACACTGAGAAACTGGGCCTCTTGAACTCCATTTTGGGGCGAGTGTTTGTAGCGCTTTGGAATGTCAGAGCTGACCGACTTTTCTCGTGGGTTTTATTTCAACTTCCTGCCACAGCCAATTTTCAGTCTCTCAAGAACAGATCTGTGCAGGACCCCAAAGCCATTGAGTCCAGGGGACTTTTGAATCGTTGGTCACACCTTAGCGGGGGGCTTTGGCAGCTGCCTTTGTAAACACCTTCAGAACATTCCACAGCGTCTGGTCCGTGTCACCTGTGCTCAGGTAAACATGTCAGGCGTGAACCCCTTCCCCGTCTCTAGATGTTTCTTACCTGTCTTGTCTCTACTGGGAAAAAGCCAACGTTAATATCTCAATAAGACGGATAGGATGGCGTCCAGTCTCCAGTGGACGATACCTTCCAAGTTCAATCAGTTTAGGCCTCGCCAAGTTTCCCAAGCCCCAGAACTGTTTAAAACAAAAAATAAGTAAATAAGTAAAATCTCCCAGAGAAAGGACAGAAGCACAAACTACAGCAAAGGCCCCGTGCGTGCTCTCCTGACCCCACTGCCGAGCTGCTCCCAGGGCTGGGAGCAGGAAGTGGGGAGACGCGGCTGAAATGCCGGGAATCTGGACTTGGGGTAACACACTCACCGCCGTGGAAGCCCTGAGCTCCAGGGCTGCAGCCAGGCTGTTTTCTCAGCAGAAGCAGGTGGTGTGGGGGCCGCCGGAAGGCTCTCACTGCCATACCAGATGATGGAGCTCGGCGCTTCCCATTTTCAAGTTTGCACCTTGCGGAGGAAGGGGAGGAAGGTGGGAGAAACGGGGACTCTCGGGGGTGCCCTGCTGGCCATGAAAGCTCCTGAAAACAGGCAGAGAGCTGTCACTGACCGCAGGAGGGTGGTTACTCCAGAACCAAAGTCAGGGATGATTCACATAGCAAACATATTAAGCTGTGACCGATCACATGTCCTTAATCCCCTCTGAGCGTCTGGTTTCAACACCCGTCAAATTGTTTTGCCCGTTTTCGGCGCGTTTCTGTGTCGGCGAGTCCCCAGTGAACACTGCTCCCCGCACCCTCTTCTCTCCTTGTAAAGCTACATTCTTGTAATCTCGAGTATTTCACCTTCTCTAGACGACAGAATTGTATATGTATTGAATGATGGTCTAATAGCTTCATATCCACGTTGATGTTTATTTTCTCTGTGTTACCAAATACGTGTTACTTAAAGGCAAACACTACATGAGCTACTGCCCAGGAGCACCCAGCCTTGGCGTTGGAACTTGACACAAGAAAAACACGAGGTTCCCTGCACACCCTGGCGCTCCACTTCGGGGGCTGAAGGACCCTCGGTGGGGGAGGGAGGGAGGGAGGAGGTGCGGTGACGGCCTTCAGCGGGACCTGGGGGCAGGGGGTAGCGGTGGCCCTGGATGACGCCCTGCACGGGCTAACGCTCTGCTTTGGGGCTTGCAGACGACCACTCCCGGATCCGGCTGAAATCAGAGAACAGCCACGGCAGCTCTGACTACATCAACGCCAGCCCCATCGTGAGTACCGCCCGCCACGCGCCAAGGCTCCCGGGGGGGCGGGGCGGGAGCGGGCCGGCCGGGCACTGGTCCCATAGCAGATAGCCGGTCTGTCTCCACCGGGTAACCAGCCTCCACCAGGGACCAGGGCTGGCGCTCTGCCCCCCTGCCCACTCCTGATGGCTTGGTCCCCAGGCGGGGCTGAGTCCCAGGCAAAGGGAATGTGGTGTCGGGGTGCTGAGCCCGGTCACCCCAGGGGCCCAGCAACAGCGCCCTGACGAGTTACTGCTGGAACCCGTGGCTTTGGGGGAATTCGTAGCTGGTTGTGTAAAGGGCTCCTAGGCCCCCTTGTTCCCTGTTCGGGGGAAGCAGGAAAACCCAGACCCAAACCTGGCACGTGTTGAAGTGATGGATGATGTGGAAGCAGGTCGGAAACTGCGGGCTGGTCTCCTCCGGTCTTTGCAGCGGGCGGGGTCTTCCCTTCGAGGGAGGGGGTGCAGCAGCGCCTCTCTGGGCAGCGGGTGTGATGGAGGACGGGGGCAGGTGAGACCTTCTGGCCGGCAGGTGTTCCCAGCCTCTGGAGAGCCCCTCACGGCCACAGCCTGCCGCTCCCTCGCGGCTTCCCGCCCTGCACCCGGGGAGAGGCCGCAGGGGAAAGTCGGGGGCCGCCCAAGGGGAAGGAAGAGGGGCTGGCAGGGGGGTGAGTGTAGGTCAGCAGCTGGTGGGAGGAACCTGCCAGGGGTTCTCAGGGCACGTGGTGGGCGCACCTGGGCCCGCAGCAGAGAGGCAGGAGGAGGTGGGGCTGTGTCCCCCTTAAACCGTGGTTCTTGACGCCGGTCTCCGGGGAGCGTCAGGACAGCTCAGTAAGTTCTCACAGTGGCTTCAGTCAAATACGGGCGTGCAGGACGCAGCACGTCCTGGGGGCTCCGGCGCTGTGAGGTTATGGGGGAGGGGGGAGGTGGTTATGGGGTCATCTCTGGATTCGCGAGAGCGCCCTGGGTGAACGACAGCCCCTGCCGTCCTCAGTGGTGACCTTGGATGAGACAGTTCGTGGTCTGATCGCAAGCAGAATCGCTGATAGACTGCTGTCATCGTGGTGGTTCCATTTATTTCAGTGCATCTGCTGTATAAACCTCATTATTATGACTCCAGTGTGCCGTGGGTCAGCCCCATTTCCTGACACCTCACAACCACACAGCGAGGGCACAGTGTAACACGCTTGCGGTGCGAAAGGGATTCGGAGGGAAGCATCTTGTCTGCACCCGTCTGAGCTCAGGCCTTTGTTTCTGGGGTTATTTTTAAGGACTCACTCCTTTCCCTCCAGCAGAGTAGACCTCAAACGTTGGCTCCGTCTGTGTTCAGAGGCCTAACTGGAGCCGTTCAATCAGTCTTTCTAAATAAACACACTTGTTGAGTTTGGTATTTTTCCATCAATTCTAAATTCAAAAAACCAAGCCAAAGCCCCATTGATTTACGCATCTTTCATCCGCTGAGGGTGGGCTTTGTAGCTGCCTGGACCTGGTCCCTACAGAGGGGTCATGATGATGGTCTGTAGAAGGGAAAGAGCTGCCTTCTCCCCGCCGGGCTCCTTCCCTGGGATGAACCACGTGACAGGGCCAGAATGAGCAATAAAGCAATTCTTTTCACGTCTCAGAGACGGGGGTTCAGTGTTGGGGGGTGCCCGACTCTCCCCCATTTTATGGGTTCCGGCTTCCAGACATTGGAGCTATTTCAGGCTAAAGTTAGGACTCAGTGAGGACAGGGTGCTGGTGAGAAACTGCATCTCTCCCAGAAGCCGCCCACCAGCAGCCCCTACTCCTGTGCCTTCCCCGTCTCTCTCTTGTTGGTGGAAATTCAGAACAGCCTCTCAGGCTTAACGGGTCAGGGACCTGGGTCAGAAGGTGAGGCCAGGAGAGGCAAGTGATTTTTCGGTGTCTTTTATGTTCTCCTTTTATTTCATGCCACAGTTCTTTTTTGTGCAAATTTGGGTTGGAAGCATGAACTAGAAGACATCCTCGGTACCTCTTCCTGAAATGACTGAAGGTCTGATGTTAATGAGTTTCCTAGCAGAACTGAGTGAGGAGCTTACAATGAGAGCCCAAGAAGCCCGTGACCGTGCAGAATAAAACTACAATAACTACGTCTGTCATATTTGTACTTAGTCGTCATTAAATTTCAGGAAAGCCATCCAGTAGTAAATAATGTGCAATCTCTGCTCTGAAATGAGAGGTCATGAAAGTAAACGGGAATTCGGCTTCCCCGCATGGGGTGTCTGCGGGAGAACTCCATCAGCCACACTGGAGCTTGGTCACTGTCAGGCATGGACTAAGGGGTGGCAGGCGTGAACACAGCAGTACACGAGTCCCCTTACCAGGGACAAGTCTGAACGTCCCAACAACACTTGAAAGTAAACTTACTCTTCATTTCTCTGTTTATTAAGGGGAGAAATGGTTTCATTTTTAAACTCAGAATGCGTTTAACAAATTTAAGTAGACACAAACTGACTCTTCAGAAAAGGATGACTGCTCAGATGCCCTGAACATCCTAAGGAATTGGCCAAATATGGGGGCCGATTCCTTGGTTTTCGGATTTACAAGCAAACATCTGTATGTGTATAATTCTGGTTTATAGCCAATACTTTTCTTAAGTAAATCTCAACTCATAAGAATAGGAAAAAAAAGCCAGACTCTCTCCCACTGATTTTACTAATGCTACAATTTCCCAGCAAACTCTCACATTGACTTGGTGTCTGGGAAAGTGACTTGAAAACTCAGGCTTGATGTTCTCTTGTTTTTAAGAAAACATCTGTGAAATTTGCTTTACATGTTAGGAAAAGCAGGTGTAAGGTGGGCAGATAGAAATACTGGAAGATAACCTGCGTGTTCACCTTGAGTGAGATTGCAGGGTAGGAGACGTGATCCCCGTGACCCCCCTACCAGAGGCTGGCCCAGACCTTCCCTGAGACTTTGGGCCACCAGGTGGTCTGGGGGCAGTACCGGCCCTGCCCTCACCTGCGCACCAGCCGGCAGCGCCCCCTGCCTGTCACCCTTCAAGGCTTCAGAACACAGGCGCCCTGGTCTTAATATGCTGAAGGCTTAGTTTTTAGGATGAGTTTTGTTTGGAGCATTGGGGAAATATTGCTACATTTTTTAATGCAGATTAGAACTAGTTACTCATGGTCATTTATAACTGTCATTCCACAGCTTGAACCAAATCGCTAGGTTTTTTTTTTAACCGTGCATTTAGAAATTCATAGGGATATACCTTGCGGGCACCCTAGTTCATGTGGTATCTTCATATAAGACTCAGTCAGCCACATGAACAGTACACTGAACACAAACTTTGGGGGTCTCCTTTTTCTGAAAAAAATCCCAGAATCCCAGAGCTAAAGAGCCCGTAGAGACCAAGTCCTGCCTCCCCGCCACCACCCCACCCATTTTACAGACACTAAGACTGAGGCCAGAGACCCTGACTTCATTCACAGTGCTGGACCTTGTGTTTATAATCACAACAGTCCTACAGATAAAAAGTACACTACAGAGAAATGGGAAACAACAAGGAAGAATGGGGGAAGATTCAGCTCAGATGTCAGCAGAAGCCAATGCTCATCCCCACCAGGAGCTGGAGGTGGAGGCATCGTCACCCACCACGCTGGGCTGGCAGCCAGAGCTCCCGATGGAGAAGTCGTGTCCGTAGAAACTGACGCGATTTCCTCTAGTTATGCTTATCCCGCCTTGGAGATCTTAAGTGTAGTAAGACTTCAGTGCATTTAGTTAAATTTTTGCTTTACTTTCATTCATTCAAAGTTGCACAGAACTGGGCTGAGGCTCCCGTGGCCTTATCTTTGCTACACGCACAGAATACTTCTGCCCAGAATTATTTTCTGTCCAACAGGATGTGCACGGGATGAGGCGATGGTGGTGTGGTCATCTCAGTCACTGTTCAACTGGTGGCACGTCACCGCTCTGTGATCACTTACTGCCTTCCAAGCGGCAGCCACATGACGCAGCCAAGGGGGAGGGGAGTGATGGGCCACTGAGCGCCCCCCTCCCCCTTACCCCAGCCCCATGCCCTCCGGTCCCGGTCTCAGATGAGCAGTGGATGGGGAAGATGGGAACACCGTGACATCAGGACCTCCCACAACAGGGGGCCTTATCTACCCTCCCGAAACCCTGTTCCGATTTTTACTTTCAATCACATATTTCTCATTGTGAAAGCCACTAAATGTGCTAGGTTGAACGTACTAACGATTTTAAAATGTGTTGCTCTCTGAATTGCTTTGGGCAAAAAAGCACACTTGAAAAGGAGGTGGGGTTTTACTTTTCATGCAGAACTATTTGCAGGGAAGAGATAGGGGTCTCCGTAAATAGCTGTCACCCCCAACAAATGCATATTTTGAACATAAAACTCCTTATTTCTGCCAAGCATTTTTCTACTGAAACATTTTAATTGGGGCTTTCAGCTACAGAGTAACGTAATTTTACCTGTATTGTGTGTGTTGTGCATTTCCGGTTTCAATTACGAATCTCACTAAATTAGATGCACGATAAGCTTTTCTCCTGCCCCTCCACCCCCCAGCTAGCGTCAGATGTTGTTCTGTTACAGTAACTTACACCTGTTCTTTTGTGCCCTTTCCCCGTTTCATGGTGCACATAATTATAAGGTGCGCTGGGGGCATCCTTTCACGCTGACAACCCTCGGCCCCGAAAGTGTTGACGGGCGGGCGCTGCGGGAGGATTCACTGGATCCGTGTTAAGGCGGACGCGCCTCACGCAGGCTCTTCTCACACCCAAACTCGGAGGGGCTTTCAGGTGACCCGGGGCTTACAGCTGACGTCCTCACGTGTCGCTGTAGAATCATGTGTGGTCGCACCCTCTGTGTTTTTCACTGTATTGGGAGATGTATTCTTAACATGTACCTTCAAGTGCGGAGCATTTTAAATCTTTAATCAAACGCTGGTGTCAAAAGCTTAGAAACTGGTGCTGGATGGGTAAGAATGAAGGATGCTGTGCAGTCTGATAAGTGAGCAACCGCCTGCCACCAAGGGGAGACCCGCCCACTCCCTTCTGGGGGAGGCCTCTGCGGGCCTCAAGGCTGGGACAGCAAGGGCGTCTTGGCTATAACACCTCGCCCGGTCCTTTCCTGTCTTCTTCGGATGCCAGCGTGAGGGGAGAGAGCTCCGTCCGTCTGATTTAATCCTGTTTGCTTCTCCAGGCTTCGTTCTCATGTTCTTTTTTTTCTGCTTAGTCAGTCTTTGAATTAGATGTTATAATGAAGGTCTTTTAAGCCAAACTTCCTCTCTCAAAGCCAGCAGGCTGCATTCGGACAGATCACCTAGCCAGGTAACCCACCACGGCATTCTCCTTTGTTTGTTTTCGGTCCTTGTCTGGCGAGGTGGAAAGAGAATAGGGAGTCAGCTGCTGGAAGGCTAGGCAGCGTGTGCCGCGCTGGCTCTCAGACCCCAGGAGGACTCTGGGCCCAAGCCCCTTTCGGGGTAAAGAGAAACAAGCCCCCACGGGAGGGGAGTAACTCATCCTGGGAGGCATTATTGCTGGATCCCTCCAGGCCCCCGACAGTGCCTCCGCCCTCTGCCCAGCACAGTGCCCTCAGCGCTAACCTCGGCCGCGTTACCTCGAACCCTGCACATGGCCAGTGGTGGCCGTGAAGCCTGCGCACACCGACCAAACTCCTCTGCAATCACACGCGTCCGTGGACGGGTCACCATGTTAGTGGCCTGGGTACTGCCCCGGGTGCCCTCGCTTCGTCCCCACCGCCCTGCCTAGCGCAGCCTGTGCGTGGGTTAACGCTCTGGTATCTGGTCTCTGGGTCACTGGCCTCCTTTCCTACCGACACTGCTCAGTTACCTCCATCCCGGGGTAAGGAAAACATTCAGCCCCAATCGCCAGGCTCCAGGTGCCGGGGAGCCCCAGGCCCCGCCTAAAGCGCAGGCGGGTTAGGGTCAGGAGGGGCCGTGGGGACGAGCGGCGGCGTCTCCCACTCCGCACACGTGTGGGTCGAGGGCTGGGACTGTCAGCACCGGACACGCCGCGCCCCTCCCCTCAGCCGGCCCTTCACTCCCTGGCTCTTCAGCTCATCTTTCTTCTGCGGTCTTGTCTCCGCAGATGGACCACGACCCCAGGAAGCCCGCGTACATCGCCACCCAAGGACCGCTGCCCGCAACCGTGGCCGACTTCTGGCAGGTGAATCTTTTTAAATGAAATTTTGTTCTGAAAATAAGATCTTAATACATTGATCATGAATAACGCCTTGGATTCAATTAAGCCAATTGAGATTTGTTTACAGGTGTTCATCAGATGTTCCTTGATTTCAGAATTTATATGAGCCCTTTCATATTTTTTATTATCAGTCTTTTTTTCCAAAACTTGAGTGTCAAAAATTCCCTTTGAGAGATTTAATACTTTAAAGACTCTTACCTTTTTAGCCACTTTACTTTAGCTGCTTTATTTTATGAACTATAAAGAAATGAAATAATAAGTGTTTAAATTATTGTATTTTATTCAAATGCATCTCTTGTCTATAGTTTTAATTTTATGACGGTAAAAGATGGTGCTCAGATTATAGTCTCTGTCTTTGTGGATACTCTGTAATGATGCATCTTACAGGCCAGGTTGGTCTCTTTCTTTTCATTCAGCAAAATCCTAAACACTCAGACCAGGCTCAGACATTGAGAACTCGTGTCCACATTGGCCAATAAAAGGGAAACCAGGAGGCCAGTGGGCTTCCCTCTCGCAGTCCCCTCTCTTTTTCCCCATTGTCCACAGCATGGCAGAGCTCCATAGGAACAGCTCTTGGAAGGTGGCACCGTGGGGTGTGCACATGAGGTCACGTCATTGCTCGGTGGCTATAACAACCCCCTCCTGTGTGTCGGGCACATCGGGTGTCCCCAGAACCGGTACAAAGGGCCCCCTGAGGACAAGTTGAGGAAGATGTGCCTTCTGGTTCCCGGGGCACAGGTGATGATGGGGCCGGAGCAGCGTGTGGTCCACAGAGCTGGGCTGTCTTGGTCCCGTGGCCATGCCGCCTCTAACCCGGTCGTTCATCCCGACAGAGGGACTAGCTGAAGTTAGCAAATTCCATGTTCCCTGTTCCCTGTGGTCTGACAGTCACTTTCCCAACTTTCCAGTCAACCCTCTCCTGACTCTCCACCCCAAGGAGGGACAGTGTTCCTCTCCACCCTTGAGAACGGTCTCTGCAGGCTTTTCCGGAGAGTCAGGAAGGGATCCAGGATTTGCTGAGTGTCCCAGGGCTCATTGCCTTGTAAGCATATCGATGCACAGGTGTCAACATCCCCAGTTCCCAGGCAAGACAAGCGAGCATCTGGGAGATTGCATAACTCACCCAGCGAGTAGGAAACCAAGACTGGACACGTCTCCGTGGCCCTGCTCTTTCATGGTGGCTTCACGCTATTAGAAAAAAAAGACCGAGCTGAACCCTGTGGTCATGGCCTAGAGCCATCAGGCTGTGGCATGAGGACAGTCTGAGGACAAGCTGGTCCCTCCACCCTTGAGGGCTGAGCCTCCTCCCCGTTACACCTAACCTGCCGAGGGGTCACGCAGCCCAGGCGGAGCTGCTTCAGGAGGGGAGCTTGGGGCCCGGGCCCGAGGGTCTTCCTCACGCCATGCGGAGCTGTGTTCCCGAGCCGTGAGCCCACTGGTCCTGGTTCTGCCCGCAGAGAGTCGCTGGAATTCCGTGGAGGCCCAGGGTCTGCTCAGCCACCTTCCCGGCCAACCCCAGGCTCCCCGTGCTCAGACAAGCAGAATAAAGAAAATCCCGAGTCGTGTGGCAGAATAAGGGACCCACAGAATCCCACTATCACCGCAGCTTCGACTGTGCTTTGACCCCCCATCCCAATGTGCACAGTTACAAGGGACGTGTAGTGCCCCCAAAGAGGGGAAGTTTCATTTTTATCGGTTTCAGGTCCCGGTTGTAACTTCACGCGTGAAAGCTTCTCTTACCAACAGGATCACAAGTGTCTGAGGGCGTAGAGATGCTCAGCATACTCATTGCTCACATCCGTGGACCACTTACCGTGTACCAGGCCCTGTGTCGAGGGTTTTACACATTCTGTCCTATAATCTTGGCAGTCCGTGAGACTAGAGGCTCATACTCTGCCCCAGCGCCCGTGGCTAGCACACAGGAACACTGGTATGTTTTTCTTTCTGCTTATTCCGAGTAGTTGCCATTGTTGGGGACAATTCATTTTGTCAGTATTTATAATCAGTATTTGTCAGTATTTATACTGACAAGTATTTGTCAGTATTTATACTAATAGGATTCTAGAGCATTTATGGAGGTCTGATATCAAGGAGCATACGTTCTCGAAATGGAAAGAAAATATCCCTAAATGACACAGCTGGAGAAAAGCGTTAAGGTGAGATGAAGTGCAAGATGCTTTGAGACAGGGTCAGCATTTATCAAACTGTCCAGGAAGCAATGGCATCCCTCAAGGTGGGAGCAGATACTCTGTGGCCAACAGGCTGGCCCTCCCGGGATGTCTGGGGCTCGTCAGCCCGTCACAGCCTGGGAGCCGTCCTGCAGCAGAAAGACCTGCCTCACTTTGTCTCCTCCACAGCCCTTGGGAGGGACGCCATGGTCTCCACACCGGCCTCAGGGCGTCCGGATGCAGGCAGAACGCAGTGAAGACGTGTTGGCCTTGGGACGGAGGCACTTCATCGCTTGTGATTTTCTTCCCAGCACAGTCACGTTGGTCGGGTTGGCCTCTGAATCATATTCTAGAAGTGGGCATCTAGCAAGCATGGCTCTTTATTAATAACTCACCCAGGTCACAGGCTCGACATCCTCAAACATTCCAAGTCCAGCTGCCCCCTCCACCTCGGGCCCAGCAGAAAGCGCGAGGAGGAAACAGCACCGGCCTTGAAAACTCCTTGCAGAACTTCTCAAAAGCCACAGTGAGGTGCGAGCTCTTTTGAGAATAGAACCTGATTTGAAACGTAAGAAGTTTCCAAGGCAATAGGCTGAACGGAGACCTCTGAGTAAGGGTTCATGTCTCATCGCGTTGTCTGGATTCACGGCCTTTGACAAGTTTTGACCCAGGAGCTCAGCACCTGTTACAGAAAATATCGAAGCGTCTTCCTCTTATTGGAGCTCGTGGGTGCTGCTCTGAAGCCCCTCCCAGGGACGAGCTCACGGGGGCTTATTCTGTGTCTGTGATGAGCAAATCCCCATAGGAGAGGCCCCTGTGAGGCGGGTTCACGTGAACGGCGGTGTCCCCTTTCCCACGGCACAAAGGAGCCCAGGCCGGGAGCTGAAGACAGCAGCTTGTTCCTTCTCCTGTTTCCAAATACGGCCACGTTCACAGGTTCGTGGACGTGACTTTGGGGGACATTATTCCACCCAATACGATGGCAAAGAAGAAAACAGACACTAAGCCCCGAACGTGGCAGCATCGCAACAGGACGGGTGGCCGCAGCAGGAGGCCGCAGGGCGGGCAGGTGGGCGGAGGAGGGCCAGGGTTACGCAGCAACGCCGAGGTCATCGGCAGCCTCGGGACTGAGGGGCAACATGCAGAGGAGGGATCGGGGAGACTCCGTCTGCACGCAGACACGGCACTTCTGGAGCATTCCATCGTAGGTGTGACTCAGCGGCAGCCCTTCTGCCCTGACTGCGGTCACCACGAGGCAGGGGCTCCTGCTCCAGCCGGGACCCTCACTCCTGACTCCCCACCCCAAGGGCTCTGCCGGGACGCACAGCACTGTTCACCGTCCCGCGATTAGAATTCTTTCTCTGAATTCACATGACGTGTTCTAAGAATTTGATTCCAAACCAAATGCATGCCCGACCCACGACCTTCCTGTAGAAACATGTTCTGACCTGTGAGGACAGCCCCACGTGTCCCCGGGGCCTGAGGTGGCAGCTCTGGGAGAAGGCAGACCGATGTCCGGGTCCAAGTTCACGTGAGGAAAGAAGCAGGAGAGAGGGGGACAACAGCTATTGAGCGCTTACCGTGTGCTGGGCCCAGGGCAGGCGCTCGGGGTGCGTGACCTCACCCGACGCCCCTGACAACCTGGGGTAAGGCTGTCGCGAGTGTGTGATCCCCCCAGACGGGGTCCCGCAGAGACAGGGGCCTGGTGGGGGCCTGGGGCTGGGGAGGGGTCGGGGAGTTGGTGTTTGGTGGGGCAGAGGCTCAGTTTGGGGAGATGAGAAAGTTCTGGGGACAGTGGTCGTGATGGTGGCACAAGGTGAACGTCCTGAAAGCCCTTGAACCGTACACTTAAAACTAGTTAAGAAGGTATTTCTATGTTATGTATGTTTCACTAGAATAAATGAAAATCAGGACCCCAATTCCAGCAGAAAAGCTGAGGCCCAGGGATTCCAAACGACCCCCCCAGATGCACGCAGCAGCGGCAGGCGGCTTTCAGACGGGATCTGTACGGTCCGAAGTGCTGCTTACTGCCCACTGGCCTTAAAGCGAGGAGGGGCGGTGACTGGGCAGGTGTGTCTCCGTGAAGAGGAGAGAAAGGCCATCCCGCTATTGGCACTGTCGGCTCTTGCGGGCCAGCCCCCTGCTGTGACGGAGGGGACATGGTGCCTCCCCTCCAGGCACGGAGGGTGTGAGCTACATCCCCCAGGTGTGCATGTGCATGTGCGTGCGTGTGTCCAAGGCTAGAACTGGGGGAAGGCTTCTCCAGGAGCCGAGGTTTCCCTGCAAGGAGGGGAGGCCTGCACACCCGCCAGGAGCCAGGCCCGCTGGGCTCACACACGAGCTCCAGGTGCCTCGGGAGCTTGGGGACAGCCTTCCCGGAGAACAGCGGCCTCTGGGCTGTGAGCAGGGTGGGAGGACGAGCCCCGGGCGCAGGCTGCCCGGCCCTGAGCTGTCCAGGCGGGCATCACCCGTTGGTCCTGGAGCTGCTCCGGCCCCCGGCCCTACCGTCCCACCCCCGCGTTCCAAGGAGCCCCATCCACGTGGGCCGTGGGCTGTCTGCCGTCTCTCCTTCTGTATTTTCGGACAAAGCAGAAATTCAGGCAGCGCGGTGGCTGGTTCAGGTGCGTGAGGACTCCCTGCGGATGTGGACCCTATGGTCGGCACGCGAGGTCCCCAGCCAGCCAGCGGTGGCTGAGCTCAGGGCCAGGGCCCCTCCAGGGCAGGGGCTGGTGGCCGTTCCCCGCTCACTGGGGGCTGGGTGAGGGGAGACGCTCTAGAATTTCCAGGCTGGCCCACCTTGCTCGACAGACTTTTTGGTAACTTTCAGACAGAATCAGAGGCTGGAGAGCTGGACCACAGACTCCAGGGCAGAGGCCTGCTGAGGTCTGCAGCAATTCAGCTGGTGCCCAACTAGTGTCGACATTTATTATTATTATTAACATTTTACCGAGAAAGTAGTCCACCTGTTGATTTCTGTTTCCCACCTTCTGAAAGTATATTCTGCTATGAAGTCTTAACTGGGGAAGTGCACTTTTCCAAACGGATGGGCTTGATTTAAATAAAATGTTTTTATTCCGTAGCACCCATCAATCGTCGTTCTTAGAATGGTCAAGGAAAAACCCGAGCGAAGTACCATGGAAGACCGAAGGAACATAAAGATTTTTCCTCCAGGGACTTGCTGCGCAGGGGGGTGAAGCAGAAATGCAGTAGAAAGGTCATGACGAATTACAGGAGTGAGCCGTGCGCCGGGGCCACGCTGGGTCCAGCAGACAGGGAGCCGGATGGCGGCATCCCCGTTTCCATAGCGCACCCGGGCTCCCACCTCTGGGCAGGTCAGCTGACAGCCAGCGTCACCCAGGCCCCCAGGAGCCTAGCCTGGAACACCCAGAGGTGACCCTCGCTGGGCGCGCCCGTGCAGACACCCCAGTGCCCCCCAGTCGGCAGGACGCCTGGTCACGTCAGGGCTCGTGATGTCAGGGTGTTCTAAGAGGCGGGACCCAGAGTAGGAGGACGTCCTCCAGTCCCTGTCCCGCAGCTCATGCTGAGTCACCGCTGGGTATTCATCCAGCACTAGCCCTGGGCAGTGAATGATGGGAAAGAGAAGGATTTGCAGATTTTACTGATTCTGGAGTGTTAAGAGATTGTGGTCAGAGAAATGTACTCAGGAGCCCTGTGAACTTTGACGTTAAAGCACATTATTTGATTAACTTAAAGGAGTGCAGGATTTGAGGACAGTGAATTTCTAGGAAAAACCTGATCTTTCATTTCCACGCATTCACAAGTACTTTAACCACGTGCCCTAGATTTTCCAGGATATTTTGCTTCAAATATTTAGTCTGGTTGAATTCTCCGTACATGAATTCACAAACCTTTAAAGATAAGAGGAAACTTTTGTCAGATCATCTTGTGTAAACGTGGGTTTGGAGACCGTGCTCTGCGCAGGGCTGTGCGCAGTCGTGTATGGTGAGCCCGGCAGGGCGTCCTTGCACCAGGCACGTGGCAGAGCCTTAGCTCAGGCTCGGGTAAGAAACACAGCCTGAGTTTCCTCTTTAACTGATTTTTATGGACCTCAGCTGAAAACACTTTGCTTTTCTGTGTAATACTGCTTCCTTAGTCTGTCTTTCCTTTCTTCTTTTTTCTTTCTTTCTTTGTTTTTTTCTTCTTTCTTCTTTTTTCTCCTCCCTCCTTCTCTTGATTCACAAGTGGATCTGATGCATTTACATCAGGTCCTGATTTTGAAAAGAAAGATGGCAGCCTGAGTGGCACTTTCTTTACCTAAGAAGTCAACGTGCACATTAAATTTGAAACACAAACGCAGGCCCGGGAGCTGTAAGTGATTCTAAGGGACAAGAGTCCGGGCCCAGGTGACTCCCCATACAGTCAGATACCTGACATAAACACCTCCACAGCAACGGCACAAAGTTCGGATAAACAGGCGGCTTGGTGTGTGAGTGGCCTCGCTGTGGAAACGCTGAATGGCCACGCCAGCCACATCGCCTCTGCCTGACACACAAGCAGGCTGTTCCGTCTTTGCTCGGTTCCAGTGAAATGCCAAGTATCCCTTATGGAGACGGTTCCTCCTTCCTGCTGGTGGAAAACGTCCAGAGGTGGCTGCTGCAGTTTAGCCAGAGTCGAGACTGGCTTGGGCTCAGTTCCGATCTTAGTAGCTGGGAGATGCCTTCCTGCCTGCTCGGCCCTTCCTGGGTGTCAGCATTTAATATCGGCTTTGCTACCATTACCTCAGGGTTTTATCTACAAGGGAGGCCCACACTGACAGCTTTGTTTACTGAGAAGCAAACCAGGTGGGTGTGAGTCGCGCATGGAAGATGTGATCAAGATTTCATCACCTTCGTCCTCATTTAGCCAGGCCGCCGCCCCCAGCGTTCACAGTTTGACTCAGGGCCTGTGATTGTGTAGCCAAAGCAGACCAGAGTCTGGAAAGGCTTAATGGCGCGTTTCTTACGACCGTCCTCTGGACGGGACGAGAGCGGGGCTGGGGGTCTGCACTGCAAAAGTGCCATAGACACTGCTGTTTTTCTTCTTTAACGGACTTCAGAGCACGTGGTTACAGCTGATTGACATAAAATGCCAGTGCTCTGAGACCTCTTTGAGTCCTCATCGTTTTCGAATTTGTCAGCATCCTCATTGCCAGGCTTAAGCTGATCTCCGTTCAACCTTTGAAAAGAAGTTGGCAGCGGAAATGGGTCGTGTGGCAGGGTGGCGAGGATGCTCGGCCTGGTCTGGAGAAAAGCTGCCCCACTTCCTGCAGTGGCAGCTGCAATGGGGATGCAGACAGCGCATGCGCTTCGAAAAAAACACTTCTCTGTGCACTGAGCGAGTCCTAGGAGCACTTCTGTCAGGCGAGCCTTTGATAGCGTTTTCTTTGAGTTCTCTTTTTATGGAACTATTCAAATGATCTCTTCTTAAAATATGTATTGTTTTCAACTAAGCATCAACTGTAATAAATCCCTGTGCCAGATGCCTTGGAGGTAGAAATGGCAACCAGACAAGGCTCTAGTCTTCAAGGAGATGACAATCTGGTAGTAGAAAGTCGTGCCAACACAGACGAGACCAGTACAAGTGGAAAGGGGCTCATCACAAGGGATCCAGGGAAAGGGAGGAGAAGCTTCCTGCCGGGAGAGACCAGAGAGCTTTGTAGAAGAAACCCTGGCCTTTTACCCATTCAGGTGGATTGTCTTGCCTTTAATCGGGTCTCAGCCGGGCTTTGAAAGAGTTTTGTTTGCTAAACACTTGGTGCTCAAGAAAGACTTGGAATGAAGAGACCCTGTAGTTTCTTTCCATCTGCTCTAATTAGCTTAATATAAGGAACTTGGAGCTGATGTCTTTCAACACCTGTGGACGATTTGGGGCTGGAGTAGAGGGCGGGTATCAGTGAGTGTATGCCTTTCCTGGGGCTGCCGTAACAGATTTCCACAAACTGGGTGGCTTAGAACAGTGGAGGCGTATTCTCTCAGTTCTAGAAGCCGGAAGTCCAAAATCCAGGTACCGGCAGGGCTGCTCTCCCTCGGAAGCTCTGAGAGGAGGACCTTCCAGCTTTTAGGTGCCCCGAGTGTTCCTGGCAGTGTCTCCCCAGCCCCAGCCCGTGTTCACATGGTGTTTCCCTCCTCTTGTGTTGGATTAGGACCCACCCTGATGGAGTATAACCTCGTCTTTTTAATTCTATGACATATGCAGAGACCCTCTTTCCAAATAAGGCCGCATTCATAGGTGCCAGGGGTTAAGACGTCAACATGTCAAAGTTCAACCCCTGCGGGGTTGCAAAGAGCGATATGGTGTTTGTTTTTTAACCAACAGTCTGTAACTTACTTACTCAGTTGGATCAAATTCCCTCTAGAGTATGTATTTCATGTCACTTGGGCCAACGGTCTGAACTACTGCTGCGTGTTAACTTTTCCACTCGCCTGGGTCTGATGGCCATGAACAGGTTCCCAGGCTCAGCTGCATCTGCTGTGCTGTCATCTTGTGTTCCTTCTCTGGGTGGCCTCTGAGTGCCACTCGGGGCTGGGAGCACAGGCATGGGTGGCAGGGTGTAGCTGGAGTGTTTTATGACAGCCCAGGACCTCGGAGATGGCTACCCCGACCCCTGTGACACCACCACCAGTGAAGAAGTCGGTGGGCATCGTCACCACCGGTGGTCCCGTCACTCCTGCCCCCAACCCCTGTGTGCGGGGTGATAACATGCCTTCAGGGTGGGCTTCCCTGGCCTGTGCTGGTGCGTTCTAGGAGAAGCTCATGAAAAGGGGGGCATTTCCGGTTCTTCTCCAAACGCAGCACCAGGGACTTATCCTCGGGATCCCACATGTAAGGCCACATTTAATCCACGCTGACAGCTTTCTTCTGACCCAGGGCTGACAGCACCTGCTTCCTGTTCAGGAAAAGGAACCCGCTTTATGTCAGTAAAGGACTGTTACGGCCAGGACCCCTCTCCCCACCCCTGCCGTGGCCTCTGATGTCCTGACCCGTGCTAGGTGCCCAATGAACCGGGAGACGACCACGCATGCTGTGTTGTCTGACACTGAATCAGACGGAAAGTGCTAGGAAGTGCCACTTCTGGCATTCAACCATCATCGCTCTTTAATTCAGCAAAGTGCTGGCTTCAGTGGACCACAGCAAGATCAGGTAGGGAATCCGGGTCGTTTTTTACTTCCTCGAAGAGAAAAATGTAGTAGGTTTCTCAAAGATTGGGCACAGAAATCGCGTCTTCCTCACGCCAGGCATGACCCTGCAAAACCAAGCCAAGGAAGAGGGTGGGAGTGCAGTCTCCTGTTCAGAAGCTGAACCTGCTCAGCTGGGGTTTCCACCAGCTCCTGTATTCCCTCCGAAACCCGCCACAGCTTTCCCGGTGTGCTCGGGGGGCCAGCTGGCCAGGCAGCGCGGTGGGAGACCGGAAAAGGTGGCGAAGGTGGCTGTCGCCCCGCGCACAGGCTCCAGGCCACACGGGCAGGGCTGGCGGAGTGGGAACCGCCCTGTGATGCTGGTGCCCACGTGGGCTGAGATTGCCTTGATTTAGTCAGTTCGCCTGTCTGCTTTCACACGGTGACCTCAAAAGAAGTATTATCCCCAGGAGTGCCTTTGGGGTTGTTCGTTTAAATTATTTCGTTTGGATTCACTCTTAACCAAACCTTCAGAGAGCCAGGCGGGTCCCCAGACGGAAGGACCTCGGTGGGGGAGGGCCTTCCTAACGCCACTCCTGGGGGCCACAAGCAGAGCCTCGACGATTAGTTTATGGCCTGGATCATTGTATTTTTATTACACTCATAAAATCTGTGTTTCTCCTATTTTCGTAATGGCTTCACTAGGCTTCTGCACCTTCTCAAGGCACATTAAACTGCTATGTGTTAGGAGGACAGATCAGCGGGTAGGTCTGGAGGCCTGAGAAGCTTAGAGCGGGCGCTGGCTTTGAATCCTCATCTGTTGTTGGATTTGCACTAAAGAGAAGGAAAGCATGTGGGTTTGAGCGTAATTCACGTTTATGTGGGCTCTTTTGTAAACACTGCAGCAAGTCCCCTTGAATTCCACTATAGATGATACACAAAGAGGGGCCTTAAGAATATTGACTATTTCTATCCCTTACGTTTAACCCATAGAATCAGTGGTTTTAGCAAAGATACTCCAAGCACGTAGGCTCACGGCCACAAAGTTGTGAGTTTTGTCTGAAAAGAAGCCAAGCTCGAGAGCCTTTGTGTCTTTGCCATGTCTGGTGTTTAAACGTGGGTCCATTTGTTTCTTGTGTCTCGGAGCTGGTTTTGGTGTGGCTGTTATGGATGATCAAGTCAGGTTGGGGTGCGCTTTCCTTTGGGCAGTATTGCTATATTTTGGTAAAAGGAAACGAAATGCCGGTGGGGACTCGTGGCTGTAATGCACTTGGGAAGAAATACTTTCAGGGCTGTTTCCGATAGGATGGCAGCTCCACAAAGCAAACTGTTGGTCAAGTCGCACAAACGATGACAAGTACTGGAAAACGAACACGTCCACTAATTTCTGTTTGTGTCCCACGGAGATGTGGTGTGTCCGAGTCAGGCCAGCCAACCCACTGTGGGACCAGTCGCCTGTTTGTCCTGCGTCACAGGCCAAAACGTGGGGAGCCAGGCAGCTGAACATACAACTGAGGAGGTTTTACAAGGTGTGGAACGAGTTTCCTAGATTCTCTTTTTAATATTCCATGGAACATGCAAATTATGGGGCCAGCATATTCGGAGATGCAAAAGCAGCTGCAGGGTCCACTGCCTAATGAAAATGAAATAAATTTCCTGTGCACGGAATAGATTCGGACTGTGTCTCTGGGGCACTAACTACGCGTGTCATGGGGCTCAGCCACTCACACGGGTCTCGTCTGTCTGCCTGCAGATGGTGTGGGAGAGCGGCTGTGTGGTCGTCGTCATGCTCACCCCCCTCTCGGAGAACGGCGTCAGGCAGTGTTACCACTACTGGCCGGACGAGGGCTCCAACCTCTACCACGTCTACGAGGTACTTCCCCGGGCGGCCGCCGTGGGCCGTGGGCTTGGGGGCCGTGGGCTGTGGCAGGCACCGGCAGGCCCGCCCTGTGCGGTCGCCAGCCACTGTCCCTTGAAGCCTTGCTGTGCAGTCGGTCCCCATAGGAGGTGTCCACAGGCCCGTGGTCAACAGACACCAAGACCCTCCAGACATCTATGCCATGGGGACTCTGGCAGAAATGGTTTTCATCTTTTTGATTTTATGAATCCAAATTTGGACAGAAGGGACCAAAAAATGACCTCACTGGGTGGTCAGTTGAGCCTGGTTCTGGAAAACAGGCCCCTAGTGGGTCCTTTTTCAGAAAGAAGCCTCTGTTGACACTGTCCCTAATTCTTAGCATCCCACCTGCACCCCAGCCCCTGCTGCTCTCCGGTGGTCTGTGTCCACAGTGCTTGGCCTTTTTATCTGAGGGTCCCCTGCAGGCAAGCTCATTTCTCCTGCTGGATTTTTGCCCACATCAAGAAGGAACTAAGGAAACTTGGGCAGTTAAACCAGTACTGGAGTGTGTCCTTTGACCCTGTTTTGCATGAAAATTACTCAGAATGCCAAAGTCCCACAGCAGGACCCACGTTAGAAGCACGGAGGTTCCCCCTAAGCCGGTCGTGGCTTTGGGGTCCCTGCCCTGGGCTTCCAAGCTCAGGGCCCAGCAGCATCTGTGTAAGCCTTTGGTTTCCTCTTTCTACAGCCAGGTGGTGCCTCCCTGATGACACGTCAGTGAGAGTGGAACCTCGTGTGGCGTTTTTGCTCAAAAGTATAATTTTTCTCGGGTGATTTTTGTTGAAGGTTTACATGGCTTAGAAAAGACAGAAATGAATCGTTTGGATTGTAACAGGTTTTTCCAGTAATTTGACTATTATGCCCCAGAGTGACATTTAAAAAACACACAAAAAACAAAAAAACCACCAAGTGATCTTTTGTGTAAACTACGTTGAAATTGGGAAGGTAGGCGGGGCTGCTCACCAGTATCCCCCGCACGCCACGTGCCCCCGCGGTCCCCACCCCTCTCTCTGCAATGTGGCTCCGCGCTCAGCCGAGCTGGGCCCCCAACCAACGCCAGTTTCTGCACACACACACACCCATCCGCTCTCCCCCCACCCAGGTGCATCTGGTCTCTGAACACATCTGGTGCGAGGATTTCCTTGTGAGGAGCTTTTATCTGAAGAACCTTCAAACCAACGAGACTCGCACGGTGACGCAGTTCCACTTCCTGAGCTGGTATGACCAGGGAGTGCCTGCCTCCACGAGGTCCCTTCTGGATTTCCGCAGGTAAGACCCACGGCCCGCCGGTGGGGTAGCGTGCTGAGTGCGGACACGGAGAGAAGGGGTTTCCTGGGTCCAAGGGGCCGTTTGCTGTAAGACGTGCCATCTGCTAATATTTGTATGTTATAAATCTATTTATGTTGTGTATAGGGGAGGGGAGGGGAGATTATGTTGACTCACACATTAACCGTAAGACGCTTTCTAGCTTTAGAGGTGTTAAAATGTGAGGGGGGAATGGGTATCTTAGAATTGTGGAAATGTGGTCATCGTTTTCGGTAAGATTCTTCAAGTGGTGAAGAATCCTAGGGTGTGAATTTCACAGGCTATTGGTGAAGAGAGCCCAGTTTTCGTTTGGGTGCTCAGCTGGTTAGCTATGGCGATGAGAGCTAGGCCCAGATTCTGAAATGGATGACCTTGGATGAACACCTGGCTGGAGTTCCCGCATTACCGTGTATTTGTGGTGTGGTTTGGAAGCTGACAGTTTAAAAATATCTAGAGAGAAAATGAAGGTGTCGAAGGCCACCCATAACCACGTTCTGAGCTTTCTAGAACCTCCCTTACGTTTAGCTGATTGGAAACCTAGGAAGTATGGAAAACAGATAAATATTCAAAACAAGGAATTAGAGAATAAAGGCAAAATGCCCTTTAAACCACTTTAATTACACGTGTTCGTAAAGTGATTTGTATCTGAACAGTCACAGATACGTAACTCGAGGGAGGTTGAAACGGCGTGTTGTCATAAAGATGGGGTTTCAGGTATAACTCTGGATTTCTTGAATTTGTGTTACAGATTCTTACAGAAGGTTATTCTGATACCATTTCTTTTGCCTTTTAGCCCACTTTGAAAAACAAAACAAATTTCTTTGTTTGAATAGCCCTGCGTGTTAAATAGCACGTGAAACAGCTGCAGCAGAGACGCGAGTTTGGCGTCTCGCCTGTCGCCCTGTCCCCCTACCCAGGGAGGCAGAGGGCGCGAGCGGCAGGGGGTCCTGGACGCGCTTGGACAGACCCACTCCATCCCGATTGCCTGACCATCACTTACATTTTCTTAATACGAATTTATTTCTAAAAATCTTACTTAGGGCACATTTCCTGAGATAGACTCTTCAAGAAACAGTCATTACTGGCAAAATGGATGCAGCTACACACACGGCCGTTGCCGTGTTGGTGCTCATCCAGTGTGTCTGTACATATATGCATATGGGCGTGTTTCTAGCTCCGTATCCATATATGGAGTTGGACAATACATAACCAACCCTCTGTGCTTACCGTTCGTCAGGAAGAAAAATCTGATTCCCCAAATTCCATTTCTCCAGAGTCCCAGGAGATAGGGCCCGAGAAGGTTTCGGTAAATAAAAAGGAACGCGAACCCCCAGACCCGGTTTTGAGCATCTCGTTAGAGAGAAAGCTGTCCTGCCCTCACTAGCGGACAAGGTTGCTCTCATGTACTACCTGGGCCGTTGGTATGGTCACATTCTCAGAGCACATCGCGCTCAGACACGGATCGCTGCTTTGTGGTTTTCTGTGTCAAGCAGCCCCCACGTGTCAGCCATCGGAAGGTGAGCCGGCTTCTGAAGACGCTGGTCATTTCAATGCAGCGGGGCAGCTCGGCTCCCTTTGAACAATAGGCCCGCGTTCATTCCCGTTCTGGCCGAGCGCGTTCGTCAGACACCGAGATGTGTAATTAAATATTTCTGGCGCCCAGAGGGAGCACATTTACACTTTAAAGAGAAACTGCTAAGCTAAGAGATAATTAGCATCACATGTGAGGGCTTTGCTGTAGAAGAATTCTCTCTCTCCGCTACTCTCTCACTCCTGGCTGTGTGCAATGACATCCACTAACGCTGCTCACTGTAAAAATGGACAACCCTTACTTTGCCAGCTAATGAGCGGTGGCCAGTGTCATTTTTGTGATGTTGCAGCTAGTAATATGAGCCCAGTTGCATAGTCACAAAAGTGATCATTGGAAACTGTGACTGTACTGCAGGGACAGAGTGGGAAGCCCCCTTTCTGAGCCTCTAACGACCTCTGACCTTTGCTTGCTGTTGGTTGCATGGCGGTTCCTTCTCACTCAGTGACCCATGGGTTGGTTTGTATTACTAATCGTTCTTTCTCGGTGAATGCCTCCTGTTGCAGTATATACGGTATCCATTTTACTCAATGTCTGCGGCCTCTTGCTTACTGATGATTTGTTCCAGTAAAGTAAAACCAGACAGCTGTGCATTCCTCATCTTCATGAATAATCCACATCTCTCTCTCGGGTCGACCAGATGAACGCTTTGGTGGACTGTGTGATGCTTCTGCTTTTCTCCTTGTGATGCTTTATGTGGTAATAATACAAGTACCTGGTTCTGTGTAAATAAAATTCTAAACCATGGCCGCACACTGGATTTCCACTCGCGCCTCCTTGATTGCTTCTGGCTGTTCGTAAATAGGTTTAGCACAGGGAGGGGCTGGCATGGGTATTAAAATTACACTGAAACCTTCTTGGGTCCTGCCGAGGCAGCCGGTCACAGCACACTGGAGAAAAGAACACTTTAAACGTGTCATACGATAGAGACCAGAATTGCAGTCTGGAGAAGCAAGTCACAGCCAAAGTAGCCAGTAATTTGCTCTTTAGCCACATTTCTTAGCCAGGGAGGTGACTCCTACTGCGTTTGGCCAGAGGGGGCCTGACCGGCCGGCTGTACGTGGAGCACTGCTGGCCTACTGCTTCCTTATGCTGTCCTTTCCTGCAACCAGCACGTTTCAAAGAAGGGCATCTTGTTGTTGTGTTTATTTCTTTTTCAATGTACCTTTTCTGTGCTTGGCCCCATCAGAAAAAATGAGCAAAACCGGGGGATTGACCGAAAGTTGAGTTTAGCCTTTAGAAACACAGACAGGCCTGGCAGGTGGGAAATATAACAGAGTGTTGGAGGTGCCAAGCTGAGGTGGTTCACACCTAAAAGATTCCGTGACTGAGAAGCGTCCAGGAGAAAGTTCTGTTTGAAGGTGCAAGGCCTGTAGAAGTAGAGCCACCCCAGCTCTGGTCTCACGGGCGAGCAAGCTCCGTTCTGCGCACACGCACACACAGTGTGTGCATCGTGCCTGGACACACACGCACGTGCACAGGCACACACACGGCCTTCATTGGGCTGGCGGGCTCCCCACTGCTCACGCTGGAGACAGGTCCTTGGGGCTTGGCATCTATTCTGTCGGAGCTAAAGCTCACTGTTGCCTTGACAACCTGACTCGAGAATGGGAGGTTTTAGAAGGAGCTGGTAGATCTCTTTTCCAATCTCTTATTCTCAAAGGGCTGAGAACTTTCCAGGGATCCTGGCACAGATGTTCCCTCAACTTAATCACTTCCCCTTTCCTCTCCCCTAAACCCTAACACTGGGGTGTAGGTCAAAAGCAAGGATAGGCTCCAGCAGAAGCAGTGCCGTGGCCACGAGGACGCTGGGCTGCCTGTTGTACCCGGGTTTCTGGGTCCTCACCTCCCAGGCTCTCTGAGGTCCGGGTTTGAAGCCTGGATCTCGGCCGGGGAGCAGCCACAGAGCAGGTGCTGCTGCCCCGATGGCCCCGGGCGTGGCCGTCTCCGGGCACATGTTACGTGGACTGCACGGCCACCTCCTGCCACTTCCCTTGTGCCGTTCTGGGGGTGGAGTCTCCCTTCAGAAGCGCCTATTCTGTTCACTCCATAGCGGAAGTAGGAAAGCAACAGAGCTCTGACATTTGGGCAATAAATGTCATTTTATGTGACATTAAAATACCCACTCAGCTCACCCGTCAGCTACAGCACTCGACTCCCTCCCAATCCCACACTGTCTCAGGGGTTTGTAGCAAGAGAACCCGCTGATTGAATTTCCACTTTCAACTATTTCCATGCTGAGCAGACAAGCCTTTGCAGAGAAATGTGACATTTTCCCATTTCCGGCATATGAAGAAAAAGATTTTTCTCTACTGTCATTCTTTTTAAAATTTAACTTCACGTCTTATATCATAGAAATTCACATTCACAGCACATTTTAGAGCACACCCCCCTCACACATTTTTTCCCTCCAATTAACCAAAATTCTGTCTTTAATTTTCTTTATTTAGAAAGATTTTACTGAGAATTTGGATATAATTTGTAAACATGATTAGTTGTTTCACTGAATTACAAAAAATATCAAGCTTATACAGTGAATTTCCTCGCAGTGCTCTGTAGTGATTTAGGATTTGGTTACAAAATCTTAATCTACGCTCCTTGTTAATTTTCATGAATTCTGACCTAAAATCTGCACAACCGAGTTGTTTTAAACATAATCAACGCTTCTTGTTAATTTTCATAAATTCTAACCTAAAATCTGCACAAACAAGTTGTTTTAAACATAATCAGATTTATAAAAATGGAAATATGTGTCTTGGACATAATTGAGGCTTCTCTGTAATTTAGATATCCTTACAAAACTGACAGATCAAGAAGTGTCTTTAAGATGCTGTTTTGAGACATCACAGTAATGTTGCATTCCAATGTGATGTCTAGACTGTAAGAAATGCGGAGTGTAAATTGCAAAACTCAGAAATTTAAGTGAAGAATCTAGACATATCACAACAACAACGGAAGTCAAATTAACTAGAGCAAGGGGTGGGGGGTCGGGAGGCTCACACCGATGGATCTGTTGACCTCAGGCCAGAGTTCATACTTGTAAAGGGAAAAAGAAAACTGTGAAAATGTAAGAATTGTTTTCAAAGCTCTGTTTAATAATTTAATATTGAAAAGAAAAATAAACCTTTGAAAATGTGTGCATAATTTTGATCTTCTTTGTCAAAACAGGGTATTGCAAAATGATGTCCAAGAGACGGCCTGTTTGCTTTGGCGTATGGGTTGTTTGGATGGCTGCTACAGAGTCTAGTACATAATCATAACTTCTGTGTCTCTCTTTATTTCAGAAAAGTAAACAAGTGCTACAGGGGCCGTTCTTGTCCAATAATTGTCCACTGCAGGCAAGTACAACTTTTAACCTGGATTAAGAAGTGTTCACTACCTCAAAAGTAACCACAATTAAATATAGGAACTGAACCTCCTGATTGCTTAATAAGTATATCTAACTGGTACTTCTAAAGGAAACCGAGGATATAAACTTATTTTGTCTTAAACCCTCCTGGGACTGCTGCGCAAACGCTCTGAGGCGGTGTGTGTGGTGTGTGGAGGGGTCTCGGCCCAGCACACCTTGCAGTTGTTTGGAAACCTGCACGGAGGCTGGGGCCAGTTATGAACGGGACAGACCTGGAATCAAACGAGTGGCCTTCGGGTGAAAGTTCAGTGGCTCAAGTGTCCTCGAGTGGGTTCCCCGCAACCAAGAAGAAAGATCCACTGGAAGAAAACTCCCTCCGAGGGTGAGCTCTTCCCCGAGCTCCCTACCCACCTCTTTTGGTGAAGAAGTGTGCTCCATTGTCTAGAACTGTCTTGCAGAGTATTCCTTTCTGCCTGGGATAAAAAGGAGTCAGGTCTCCAAAGATCAAACACCAAGTCTGTCCAGTCAGTCAAGAAGTCTGTGCATGCATGTGTCTGAGTGTGTGTGTGTCTCTGTGTGTGTGCACCTGCATGAGTGTGTGTGTATCTGAGTGTGTGGGTGTGGAGTTTGTGTGCCTGTGTGTGTGTATCTGAGTGTGTGGGTGTGGAATGTGTGTGCCTGTGTGTCCGTGTGTGTGCACCTGCATGAGTGTGTATCTGTGTGGGTGTGGAATGTGTGTGCCTGTGTGTGTGCACCTGCATGAGTGTGTGTGTATCTGAGTGTGTGGGTGTGGAGTTTGTGTGCCTGTGTGTGTGCACCTGCATGAGTGTGTGTGTATCTGAGTGTGTGGGTGTGGAATGTGTGTGCCTGTGTGTCCGTGTGTGTGCACCTGCATGAGTGTGTATCTGGGTGTGGAATGTGTGTGCCTGTGTGTGTGCACCTGCATGAGTGTGTGTGTATCTGAGTGTGTGGGTGTCAGAGTGTGTCCGTGTGTGTGCACTTGCATGAGTGTGTGCGTATCTGAGGGTGTGGAATGTGTGTGCCTGTGTGTGTGCACCTGCATGAGTGTGTGTGTATCTGAGTGTGTGGGTGTGGAATGTGTGTGCCTGTGTGTCCGTGTGTGTGCACCTGCATGAGTGTGTGTGTATCCGAGTGTGTGGGTGTGGAATGAGTGTGCCTGTGTGTGTGTGTGCACCTGCATGAGTGTGTGTGTATCTGAGTGTGTGGGTGTGGAATGTGTGTGCCTGTGTGTGTGCACCTGCATGTGTGTGTGTGTGTGTTTCTGTGTCGGTCCATGAGAGAAGACGAGGTGTGCAGAGTATGGTCTGTATCCTCGAGAACTGGACCAGAGCACCTTTAACCCACCCATGGAGAACCGTCTCCAGTTCTGAGGCAGATCTGGGCAGAGCTGTGTGACGTGAGCTGAAGGGAACTGAGGAAACCCTCGGCCGAAGGCCGGTCACTCAGGCGTCGGCGACACTGGCATGGCGGCATCCCCGCCTCTGGAGCGCAGGTGGGCACAGTGCAATGCGGAATCATTCTCTTTCCAACCAAGGCTTTTTCCACCGTTTGTTTGAGAAACATGTTGAGGCCAAACTCAGCGACTCTTTGCTGTGAAAGGATAAGCAGCAGTCTCCCGGGCCACTGGCCGGCCCACAGGTCCGAGACTGAGAGCACGGTCACACAGCTCCCCAAGTCCTGAAATGGAGACGCTGGTCTTCTCCTTAAGTTGGCTGATTCTGCCAGGAGTATAAGTGTAAACACCATCCTCTTACTTACATGCTGCCCATGGGCGTGAGAACAGCCTGCTTGACCTAAGGACCATCTCAGGGCACATGATGCAGGAGGAGAGATGCAGGGCTACTTCCTCCTAGAAGAGGCACCTTCCTTTTCTCTCATTGGCTATTGTCGAGCCACAATTCAGAACGTTTTTACAACTCTCGTCCAGGTGGTGATTATTCCCATTACAGCTGGGGGACGAGGGGGGATGAAGAGAGGCTCCGTTGCAGTGACGGGGGACGTGTGCACCCCGCTCCTTAGAGGGACGGACAGACGGCCCCCCGAGGGTGTGGACACACGAGACCTGCACCCGTCCTTCTTCCCCTGCTCACAGCTGGCCTCTTGCAGACACTTTGAATACAAATGCCATCAACTCTGACACTGCCAGGCATTTCTTTATTTCATGTTTTTTCTGACAAAATTTGCTGAATCTTTGACCAAAGAGGGGAGAAAAAAGGAAGAAAGGAACAAATCTACACAGGCACAATAGCTTATCCGCACCACTGTTAGCTCAGGGCTGAAAGCGCTCCAGTCTCCCCTCTGCCCCTCCTCTTCCCCCTCCCTCTCCACCTCCTTCCCCTTCTCTTCCCCTCCCCCTCCCCCCTCCCCTTCCCTCCCCTCCCCCGCCCCTCCCCTTCCCCCTCCCCTCCCCTTCCTCCTCCCCTCCCCTCCCCTTCCCCCTCCCCTCCTCTTCCCCCTCCTCTCCTCTTCCCTCTCCCCTCCCCTCCCCTCCCCTCCCCTCCCCTCTCCCCTCCCCTCCCCTCCCCTCTCCCCTCCCCTCCCCTCCCCTCTCCCCTCCCCCATCCTCTCCCCTCCCCTCCCCCATCCTCTCCCCTCCCCTCCCCCACCCCCTCCCCTCCCTCCCCTCCCTTTCCCCCTCCCCTCCCCTCCCTTTCCCCCTCCCCTCCCCTCCCTTTCCCCTCCCCTCCCCTCCCTTTCCCCCTCCCCTCCCCTCCCTTTCCCCCTCCCCTCCCCTCCCTTTCCCCCTCCCCTCCCCTCCCTTTCCCCCTCCCCTCCCCTCCCTTTCCCCTCCCCTCCCCTCCCTTTCCCCTCCCCTCCCCTCCCTTTCCCCTCCCCTCCCCTCCCTTCCCCCTCCCCTCCCCTCCCTTTCCCCTCCCCTCCCCTCCCTTCCCCCTCCCTCCCCTCCCTTCCCCCTCCCTCCCCTCCCTTTCCCCCTCCTCTCCCCTTCCCTCTCCCCTCCCCTCCCCTTCCCTTCCCCATCCCCTCCCCTCCCTTTCCCCTTCCCCTCCCCTCCCCTCCCCCTCCCATCTCCTCCCCCCTCCCCTCCCCTCCCCTCCTCCTCCTCCCCCTCCATTCCTATCCTCCTCCCCTCTCCCACCCTGACCCCCCTCACCCCCTTTCTTTCTCTTCCTCTCCAATTCTCCACCCTGCCCTCCTCTCCTCTCATAGGCCCCCCTTGAGCACAGAGGCAAGATGCCATCGTTGGCATGTGGGGAGTGGGGACAGCATGGTGCGTTGTGTCCTCATCTCTCTCCTTCTATTGACAGTGACGGCGCGGGCAGGAGCGGCACCTACATCCTGATCGACATGGTTCTCAATAAGATGGCCAAAGGTAAGACTCAGAGCGGGGCTGCTTTGTTGTGTCTCAGAGCCAGATGGGGTTGCCATGGCAACCTCGGTGCAGTAGTCACAGAAATCCTTGGGGAAAATTAGCCTGAGCCGCAGGAAGGCTGTTTGCGGCAAAGCGCGTTCATTTCTAAGGTTCCTCCTTCGTCACCTCCTCCGCCCGGGGTCGCGCACTGGCCTCAGCACACAGTCGGTGACGCATGAGTGCTCGCTGAGGACGTCCTGTGTTAACACCAGGAGTGAGGAGAAGGCAGCCCTGATCTTCCAGCGTTTCAGCAGCTCAGAATAGCCTTAAATCCTCCCTGTTATTCAAACTATATCTGCAAAATTCAGAGCCACCTAAAATCTCTTGGAGTGAGTGTCTCTAGAATAGGTCACCTTTGGACGCCCCTTTGTAACATCGTTTTAGCACATGAATCGCTCTCCGTCGTCCTGGGCCTTTTCCTCCTAAAGACAGTGTCCGGGGACCTGGGGTTAGAGTGCTGTGATCTGAGCACAGACCTGGGATGAGTTCATGGCTTGGGTGGAGTTTAACCCATGAGAGTACAGGGACCAAACGGGGCTGGCGGCTCCCCAAGCGTGGTCCACAGAACAAACCCGTGAGGTGTCCCCTTAGAGGCCAGAGTGCGCTCCATAGTCAACTGGGAGAAGATTCTCTCGGACCCGCCTCTGGGAGAACCACGCACATGTCAGCAGGGAGACCCTAACCTGACCTGAAAAGGCACTTCCTTGTTCTTGAGATGCCTGTCAGCCTCCAGGGAACTTGGGCAGGAAACACTGCGATGAGTGACGTCTTACAGTCTCCTTCCCACCTGTGAAAACGTCTTCCTCTCTACATTGACACACACTCATGCACACACGCACACGTGTGTTCTTAGCTAGGGCACCCACCTTCCAGGACGCCCACCCTTCATCCTTTGCCTGGCAATAAGAGCAGACGCTGACTACAGAAATGGACTTCTATACATTGCCACACCACTGTCAGCAACTCTGAGATAGGCATCTTTCTTACCCCATTTCTCCTGGTTAAAAGAAAAACAGATCACATCCTTAGCCCAAGGATATCGACGTGTGAGGATAAAATAATAGCCATTGTGTTACACACAAGGACTAGAGAGCTTGAGCGTTACCAGCCCTACAGCTAGTAAGCATATGACCAGCCGGGACCCAGGACTGGCCCCTCTTGGTGCCGCAGGCTCCCTGCCGGCTCCGGGGCGGGGAGGCAGGGGTGCGGGACAGTGGGCCGGGCTCACACCACCAGAGACCGTATTTCACGCCCTGAAGTAGCTCCAAGCTGTGATGTGCAAACAAAGAAACAACGAAGCAAAAGCAAATGCTCTGACGGTGCTTTTTAATAACATGTTTTGGCCTTAGATCCAAAAAGCTAACTTTTTTGGCGGAAAGGTCATTTGTTCCCCGTCCAGTAATGCTGCTGTGTCCCATCGACTGTCTCTGTCTCTTCATTTGCAAATGGGCCGTCACTACGAGCCGGCAGCCCACAGCGGAATTCCTGCTTCTCCCCCATCCTGCTCCCCTGTCTGCTGTCACATGTAGCGTTTCCCCGTCTATCAAACCAAATGCCTTCCGAGAATGCAGATCCCCTCGCGTGTTTGAGGTGCCGCCTTTGTGTGTAAGCAAGTGACACAGGAACCCACTGTGTATACACCGTGTGGCATGGCACCCGGCTCGTCCCAAGGACAGGCGCCCCAGCGGTACCGGTACCGGGGCCGGGGGGAATACCCGGGTGTCCACCCAGCAGGTGTGAGGGCACCTGGAGCAGGACAGTGCCGCAGCCCCGGGGGCGGGGCCGACTCCCATCCCGGCTGCCCCCCGCCCCGCCTGCCCCTGGGCCCGAGGTGCCTGCCCCGCCTTGTCAAATCCCACTTGAGGCTCGGCTGCGGCAACAGTGCGAGCCCAGCCATGTGGAACTGACCCGGGAGGGCGGTCTCCAGGCTCTTTCAGAGATTGGTCACCCCTCATTCTGCCCCTGACCTGCTCCCCTCTGCCCGGGGGCCCGCGCTGTGAAATCCCCTGACCCGGGGCCCAGGCTGCAGTCTCGGGACAGATCAAAGGGCAGGGCGGCCCCTCGGCCTGCGAGATGGGCCTTTCCCAGGCCGCCCCGGCGAGCGGCCGCCGGGGTTTTGTTCTGGGCCAGGCTTGCAGGGCCGGGCGGCCAGGGCCACCTTTGTCTGGCCTGAGAAGCCGGAGGCCCATACTGCCGGCCCGCGTTCATCAAATGATCAAAGGCTCTGGGCCTGGACACGAAACCTTTCTTCCCATACCCTTTTTCTTAAAGGAATGAATTGCAGGAGGACCGAAGAATGCCTCTCCCAAGCTCTCCTGCAGCCCGGCGCCTGCGTCGGCCCTGGGCTCTGAGGCTGGCCGGGGACACTCGGGCAGCCCAGCCAGCCACAACCTGGAGCCTGGGCCGGGCACACGGGCTTCGGGGAGTAAAGCCTTTGATACAGCAGGAATCATAAGGGGCTTTCGGCACTGTCTGGTCTGTCAGCGAGCAGACAGGATGCGGTTTGAAGTCTGAGTTGGGGGGCTGGTTCTCTGCCCGGGTTTGTGGCGGGAAAGTCAGGGGTCAACCTGTAAAATTCTTCCACACATTTTTCTTGTGGCTGCGAACACACGTCTAACTCAGGCTAATACTTTGGGTCAGAATCAGGGTTTGGTAGCATTCCTCTCTCACCTAGAGACTGAGCTCAAACGTAGCAATGTTGGTTTTGCAGCCGAGATATTTTCCAAGCTTGTGCCTTTTACATTTTTGTCCGTGACCTCTCTTTGCCCAGGGTTTTTCATATTTCACCACAATTTTCAAACAAATGGAGAGCGCCAGGCGGATGGTGGGGCTTTCCGAGGATCACATGTGCTGGGCCACCCGGGGGTGGCCTCACTGGCTGTCCCTCACCGGGGGCCACGGAGGAAGCCCCACCTCTGGGAAGCTGGCCGTGCCACCCTGAGCCTCCTGGCTCCTGGGGTGTCCGCAGCCCTGGACTGTCCTGGGGGGCCCGTTCCTTTCGTTTGGCAGGAACTGCAGCAGGACTGGGATTTCATGGTATGACATGGGGTGCCAGCCCGAGTCGGCAGGTGCGCCTGGAGATGCCTTTTAAGCTCGCGTCGGCCGCGAGTTCGTCCTAAGCGGTCTCAGCACGGAGTGTGAAGGGATGTGCAGCGCCCGCGTGGCCGTCTGCCCAGCTCCCGGTCTCCATCCTCAGGAAGCTCGTCTTCTTTACTGTTTCCCTGTCACATGGTGGCATCAGTAAGCATCTCCTCATGCAAGGGGATGCATAATCTCCATCGTACCTCCTGTGTCTGTGAATCTGACAGCTCTTGGGACCTCACATGAGTGGAATCAGACAGTTTGTGCCCTTCTGTGCCTCGCTTATGTCACTGAGCATCATGTCCTCAAGGTTCACCATGTTGGAGCCAGTGGCAGGATTTCCTTCCTGGCTGAGGCTGAATGATGTTCCGTTGCAGGGGTGGGGACCACGGGTAGCTTATCCGTCATCCACCTATAGACACTCGGGTCGCTTCCACCTTTCAGCTGTTGAATTAATGCTGCTATGATTGTGGGTGTGCAAACATCTCTTTGAGCTGCTGCTTTCAATTCTTTGGGGTTATACACCCAGTGTGGAATTGCTGGATCGTGTGGCAGTTTTATTTCTAATTTCTTGAGGACCCTCCGTACTGTTTTCCACAGCAGCGGCACCGTTTTCCATCCCCAGCAACAGTGCACAAGGAAGGGCTCCAGTTCCCACGCCCCCTTCAACACTTGTGTCATTTTCTGGGGTTTTGGTAGTAGCCATCCTCATGGCTGTGAAGCAGCATCTCGCTGTGGTTTTGCTTTGCATTTTCCTAAGGACTAGAGATGTTGAGCACCTTTTCGTGTGTGTGTCAACCATTTGGACATTTTCTTTGGAGAAGTGTCTATTCAAGTTCTTTGCCCATTTTTTAATTGGGCTGTTTGGTTTTTTGTCATTGAGGTGTAGGAGTTCTTTATATATTGTGAATATTAAACCCTTATCAGATGTGTGATTTGCAAATATTTTCTCCCATTCTGGGAGAAGTAACACTTCGTGGCTCATTGAACTTTTAAAACCCAGCACTCCTCCAGAGCTGCACTGTTCAGGGCATTAGCCATTAGCCACGTGTGGCAGCTTACATGATAAGATTGAAACGCTGACCACATGCCAGGCGCCCCAATAACACAGGTGCCCGGGGGCTACCAAACAGGCGGTACAGACGGAAAATGCACCCGTAGCAGGAAGTCCCGTTGGGTGGCCGTGCTCCAGGGAGCAGAGCTGAAGGTGGTCGTCCACGTGTGTCCGGTCCTCCATCTCTTCTGTCTCTCGGCCCTGCTCCCTCCGTCCCTTCCTCTGTGGCCTTGGACTGGCCTCCCCGCTCGCTCCTGTGCCCGTCTCTTCTGCACACAGCGGTCAGCGGGATGTTAAAGAGAAAGATCTCGGGAGGCCCCACGTGTTCGCAGCCCCTCTCTCTGGGCCACGCCGGCTCCTTCCTGCAGAACCCAGGACCCGGCCCTCGTCTGCGGGGGACGTGCCCCCCAGTCCCTTTCCCCACTCGTGGGCCCTGCTGTCCCCCTCGGCCACCATCGCGGTATCGTTCCCCCTTTTGGCAAATACGGACTGAAACACAGAAGTGCCGTTCCAACCTAGTACTTATTGGGCACCCAGGATACATGGTGAACAAGGGAAACGATCTGTCCTCCTGGGCTTTACACTCCATGGAGAGAAGCAGGTGGTGGCTGCAGCTTGTGACTTGGGGCCCCAGGATGCAGGGGCAGTGGCGGGGTCGCTTCACCCCACGCCTGTCACAGAGCCCCGTACGCGTCTGTAGCCCGTTCCTCACAGCCCCAAGGGGCCCTGAGGGCTCATTTATTCCGACACTTGGTTGCAGACTGAGGAAGCAGACCCCCAGAGGTTTGGTGACGTGCTGGAAGAGCCCAAGAGCTTAGGGGGCGGCCCTGCAGAGGCACGGCCAGGCTGCGCGGTCCGGGGACAGGGGCGGAGCAGGTAGCTGGGTCTGTTAGGGCCGCAGCAGAAACTCTGCCAGGGAGGGGAGACAGAGGTCAGACCACGGGGACCTGGAACCACGGGCTCACTGACCCGGATCCATCTGGAGCCGCTGGGGAAGGAGAACGTGCAGCGGGTCCCGGCAGGATCGACTTGGTGCCGCTGGATTCAAGGGCTGGAGTGAGCAGGACCCCAGGGGTCTATGTGCACAGGGGTCTGCACAAAGGGCCGAGCCCGCCCCTGGCCATGACCGTGCACGTGGACGGCACCTCTACAGACAAGACTAACTGGGAGAAGCAGGCTGCACAGAGCAGGGCACGTCAAGGGGGAAACGTCTTGTTTTTATGTCTGTGGCTGAAACATGAAGACCCAGCAGAGAATGAATTCTACGGACCAGTCTGCCTCCAGCGTGGCTTCCAGGTGGTGACGCCTTGTCTTCAGCTCATGCAGGTTTCAGGCTGAGAAAAGTGTCCAGAACAGGGTGGGGTGGTGAGGCCTTTCCTTTACTTGGAGAAATTGTGTCCCATGAGGTGACAGGTGGATATTTCTTCCCTGGTCTGTTCATCTGGCCAGTTGGAGCTGAGACTCATGGGGTGGGGACAGGGGTCCCTGGAGCAGTATCGCTGGGGATGTGACCCAGGCCCGGGTGACACGATAGATGAGGGACTAATAGGCGAGACACGAGACAAAATGGGACAGTTGTTCCTGGAAAACATCCTAAGCCCATCTTATCCGGGTCCTCTTGTGAACCACACTGCAGCCCGTGATCGCACACTTTGCCTCCTAAATGGTCTCTATCCTATGGATCATTCCTGGGCAGGTAAAGCTGACAGTTCTGTGCTCTCTCTGACCTGCCAATGGGCGGACAGGGGCCCCGTGGACTTCGGCACCACAGGGGGCACTCCTGGCCGGTGTGGAGCCCCCTGCATCTCATGGGTCAGATATGCTCACATGGCTTCTCCTCCCTCCTGAGTCACCCGTGGACACGGTCCCACGTGGCCGATGAGAAGCTGGGAGACCTGGCTGGACCCCACCCGACGCCGGTCCAGGGCCGTCCCTCCCATGCACGCTTCCTTTGCCCGGAAGAGCGACAGCCAGCTTGTCACCCAGGTTTTCCTCTCTCTGGTCCCCAAACCCAGACTGGCCCCCCACCCTGTCCCCATGAGCATCGCCACCGTCCGTCCTGCTGGCCCCTGGCTGGCCATGTTTGGCAGGGTCGCCGCGGCTTGGAGGCCACAAGAGTCCTTCAGCATCGCTGGCTGCCCGCCGCCCCAAAGTCTCCCTACCCCGGAGACCCCAGAGGCCCAGCAAAGCTGCCCTGGCCCCTCTCAGCAGCAGCTCACGGCTCCTCCCCAGACAGTGAGTGTCCGTCCCCTCTCCTGCCAAAGACCCCTCGTCCCTCCCTGGTGGCAGGAAGTCCCCGAGCACAGCAACCCCGGTCGCGGGGCAGTGACGACTCAAACACTGTGAAGTAGGACCCTGAGGCCTGTGCTCTGGCTGAGCGGCCGCGCTCTGTGGGTGGGCAGTGGTGTTGAGGACCACGCCTCCATCACTTTGCATTAGTGACCCTCCCGAAAAATCCTGCCACAGTCGCGTGAACTTGTGTTAGAGCGTCTGTGACAAGTGCTGACCGTCTGTGTTGTCCTTACGACCTCACGGTGCCCGATGAGGCCTCCCCGGACCCTGCCTCTCCTTTCATGGGCGGAGACGGTGTGAGGAATCCAAGGAACGTGGTCCCCATGCTGCCATCAGCTGAGAAACTAAGTAGCCCCGTCCCCGGCCAGGCCACAGGGCCGGCCGCACCCTCAGTTTCTGAACCAGACATAGACTCGGGGGCCGAGGTGGGAGGAGGGGCACGGAGAGCCTTCGATGGGGGTTTTGTGAGTGGCTGAGAGTCCAGCTCCCCTGGAGCACTTGGCCTCGGTTCAAGGGTAACAAGGGCCTAGCCCCTCGGGGCGGCCATCGGTCCCACGGGGCCCAGCCGCCCGCCCGCCCTCCCGCCCCTGTGCTCTGATTGTATGGGGGCTCAGGAGCGCGTCTGTGGCCCCAAGTGCAAGATCCTGGGCGGCACGGGAGGGCCGCCTCAGAGCCCCCCCGCTCCCCTGAGACTCCCGTGTCATTGTGGGCTCCCAGCCTCTTCCCTGCAGCCATGGACATCACCCGGATGACCCACCCCTCGTCCCCTTTGTAACTCTGACCCGTCCACTGAGGACCTGAGTGTGTCCTGGGGCTTGTGCATCCTGCGTGGTTCCTTGTAACGTGGATGGAACCGGGAGGTAGTGAGGTCCCCGCCGTCAGCTTCCCATGCACGCGCTGTGTCCGTGACGCCTGCCTTCCCAGGGTGGGTGGTGATCTGAACGGCGTGCTCGTGGAGGCCTGTCAGGCTGCTCGTGGCCGTCACGTCCATCTCTTCTTTACAAGTTTAACGGTCACCCTTCCTGACGCCCTCTTTTTTAACCACTGTGCACTCGCATGCACTTGGGTGCCGGGCTGTTCTCGGCGTTGATGCTGCCGGTACCTGCGCAGCGTCATAGACACTCTGGCGCCTCGTTGAACATTGCAGGATGCGTCACACAATTCCGACACCTCCTGGAGCGTAAGTGATGGCAACTTTACAGGCAATACACCCAGTCCTGCTTTTGTTTACTTGTATTTTTTTAGAAAGATCTGGAGGCATCCTAGCTTCTCCTGAAAAATGATTTCGAATTTGTTTTTAAAAACATGAAAAATACCTAGTTTGTTTGGGTTCTGAGATACTTGATTTTCAAGTGAATATGATGCCAGTTTGTCTCCTTTGATCCCAGTGAAACCTTGTGAAAGGGAGATGATCATTAATCTAGAAAGCCAGCAAAAAAGTCTTCCTTTTTAATTTTGATAAATCTTCAGTCGATTCAGAGCATCCAGAAACATGAAGTAGAAACTGCTCGGCACGGAAGACCCAGAACAGAGTGTGTGCGTGTGCGTGCGTGTGTGTGTGTGCACCGTGGGGGAGTGTGTGGGAACGTGCCCACGTGTGTGCACAGTGGGAGGCCAGGGTCTGGAGGCAGCACCTGCACCCAGAGACACCCAGAGGCGGGAGGAGGGCTGCCCTCTGGCTCTGGTGCCCCCTGACTCGCGGCGCCTGGGGTCAAGGCTCGGTCATCCTGCTGACCCAGAGGGAGCCCCAGCTGTGACATCCAGCCCTGCCGATTGCAGGGGTGAGGCCTCGCGCTGTCCCTGCCCATCACTGCTCAGCCCTTCCTTCCCAAACGGAGCTCAGCCGAAGACCACAGACTCTTGGGACCCAGCTCGGCGCTCAGACAGCTCTGGCTTTGTCCTGGGACATAGGCAGTGCCCCTTGCGGGCTCACGACCGTCACCGCTCTTCCTTCGCCCCTTTAGGTGTGTTTAGTGAGGAGCAGAGCTTTCCTCAGTTCTCCCAGAGGGTGGAATTGAGACAGTTTCCTCCTGCAAAATAAAGGCCTTTCTCTCTTGTGCGCTTGACGCATGATGGCTTTTTTTTACAAGAAAAAAGGATACATTGCATCCCTGCGGTTTGCAAAACCTTCTGGGCAAAAGCTCTGCAACAAAATGTATTTCTGTTTATTACGTGATGTTGCTGAGGACGCTGTGGACGCAGAGGACGGGGAGAGACAGGGGCGCTTCTCGACCGTGAGCCGCGGCCACGCTGCCAAAATCAGAGAGCCCTGCGCCCCGTCCACTAGCCAGCAGTCACCAGGGGAAGTCAGAGCAAGCCTCGTAGGAGGCACCAGTGGCCCGTTTGCTTGGCTTTCTTTCGCTTTGAATTGACTCTCGCATCCTAAGAAACTTTTAATATTGCTAATACTCAATTCGTTTAATGTTTCTTGTTTGATGGCGAATACTTTTCTATCTAAAGCTTAAAAACCCCTGTTGTCTTAAAAGTGTATTTAACCAATAATGTGAACTTCGGAGCCAGTGCCCCCCACCCCACCGAGCACACTGGGAAGCCACAGCGGCAGCCCTTTGTGTGTGTTGGTCAGTGCTCGGGGTGGCGCCTGGCCAGTGTCTCTCAGGACCCCGCCGGCCACTCCGGCCTCGAGTCTGCAGCGCACCTGCTGGGTCACTGGTGCCGGGAAAGATGGGTCAGACTGACTCACAATCGCCCTGTGCGGTGCTGGGCCCAAATGCACAGGCTGCCTCTGTCTATGCTGTACATTCATGGAATCACCAGCTTAGACCGACCGCAGGATGACTTAAATAAGCACATACATTCCTCTCGTATCCAAATAGCTTCTCCAATAGAAAATGCCAGAAACCTCTCCCTGAAATCACACCCCGTCTTCTGTCCGGGTTTTATTTGCATCTGTTATAATTAATTCCTCAACTATTCACATGCTTTTCGACCTGAGCACAGCACCTCATGTGTCTGTTCGCCTGGACCTTGACATGTGATCAGCAAAATGGGATTTGTAGAGAGCATTCCATTTTAAAAGCACTAGAGGGAGCTTCCTAGCTATTTGGGGGATTTAAACAAATCCTTTTACCTTCAGTAAAGCCTTTTATAAGGTGAAGAAGGACACACACCCCTCCCTCCAGCCCCGAGGCTCTGGTTTATAAACGCAGACTGTGTGTCTCGTGCACCTCAGGGTCACCAAGGATGCTCGGGGTCACCGAAGAGGATGCAGGGCCGTGCCTCCCCGCCCCTCGTAGAAGATCCTGCATGTGTGCTCTATTAAAACTTCTCTCTGTACGCACACTTCAGATAACTAACTCTCCTCAATCCTAACACGCAGGGAGACAGCAGCCATCCACATCGGACCACTGATTCTACCTGATAAATCCATTACTTCTCTATTTTCAGCGCTGTCCGGTTTCATAAGGTTTAATTTGATTCCCTCCACTGTTGAGCCTTGGCTTCAGGCTAAGCGTGATCTGAGACGTGGTCCCCGGGCGTTTCGCGTTCCCCGGACCCTGTCTAGGGAAACCCTAAGTAGGCCTTCTCCTTCCTCTGTCAGCAGTCGTCCGAAGGAGAGCGCAGTGAAAAGAGAGGTTTCGTCCGTAGCACCTGATCAGAGCGTCACCCGGTGGCCCTACAGTCTCCCCACGGAGCTGCCTTCGGAGGGGACCTGCACGTGGCCCCAGGCAGAGCCCTGCAGAGTCGCTCCAGGGTGACGGAGGAGGGACGGGGGGTTCAGGACTTCGTGCGGGTTCTCTTGTTCAGACTAGCCCTTCGGAAGAAAAGGGCTGTTGAAAGAGTCTTTCAAACCGGTTTCAAGGACTAAAGACGCTGCCCTGAGCAACCTTAAAAAGTGGGGGGTTAAGTCTGGACCCCTCAGGATTTTGTTTTTAAAGGACTAGGATCGTCTCTGAACTGGTGAATCAACCTCTACCCCACACCTCGTTCTCCTGGCGTCCACGGGACGGGAGGACAGAGCTGCCCAGAGATAGCACTTCTCCCAGAAGGCTCTGCTCACAGAATCCACGGGGTCACATTCACTGAGCAGCTAATACGTTCTGTGCATCGCGCGGTCACCACGCACTGACTCGCGGGTCCCCGCGAGGCCCCTCGGTGCTCTGCTCCTGCTGGAGCTTCGCGCCCGCCCCGGACGCACCCAGGTGGCGTTTTCTGCGTCCTGCCCACAGTCGGGCCTCTTCGTGCTTGGAATTAAACAGCAGCAGCAGCTCCGTGCTGCGTCCAGAGGGGCCACCCTGACCTGGCAGCTGGGTGTTTCTGGGGGGACGAGAACTCAGGTCTCGGGTGGGACACCCCCTCCCTTGCTCGCTCTCCACGTAGGACTTCACTTTCTTAAGGCAAACCTGTGGTTTGAAGAAGCCCATTTCCGTGTTCCTTTGGGGAGATGAGGAAGCAGTTTCCTGGCACAGGGGCCCCTCGGGGGGCCGCTGCACACGTGGCCGGGGGACCCCCCCGGAGCCCCTCTTTCACCCACTGTTTCAGGCTGTTCTGGGCTCACAGGTTCCCCCCCAAACAAGAGTGTACATCTTGTGACCTTGTCAGCTTTCGACAACTTCTGACACCTTGAGAGGAGCCTTCAGGCGAACAGGAGACCCTGCCTTCCGCCTGGACGAGTTTCTCGGCGGATCCCCCAGAAAGAAAGACTTCCTAGAAAGACTTTGATTTAAGAGTCGGGGGGGCTTGGGGTGTTCCCATACCCGACGGAGGGCGTTCATTGTCTGGAAGGACGGCCGGCTTAGATGTGATGAGCTCATGCCACACTGTCCCCACACCTCGAGGCACTCGGACTGGCCACCGTGCTGGCCAAGGGGGGTCAGCCCGGATCCTGGCCTCCCGCTCTCAGCGACTTACTGCCGGATTCCCAATACTTGTGGCAGTTTCCCTGATGCGAGCACAGCACCTGGTTGGAATGTGTTTCCTCCCAGCCGTCCCCACCTTCCCTCCAGCCGCCAGCCCCTCCCACTTCAGGCACCCTCTCCCTGAGACAGTGTGTGGTCCCCCCACCTTCCCTCCCATCCTCATCCGTGTCCCCAGCGACATCTCCCTGCCGCTCGGAAAAAGGCGCTGGCGGCTCAGCTGTCACCCACGTGGGCCTCAGGCCTCCAGGATGAACCAGGGCACTAAGGCTGCCGCGGCCTTGGACGTTTTCAGGCGCGCCTCCCAGCTCCCGGCCAAGGGCAGGGCTGTGCACACGCAGGTGTGATGGAAGTGGGAGACCTGAGCCGTCCTGGTGGCCACCAGCCCGGTCCCGCTTCCACATCTGGGTCCGATGAGCATGGCTACCTGCTCTGCGTGACCGGGACGAGCCTCAGTTTCCCCTGAACAGGGAGTGGTGACAGTTCTTGCACCGTGAGAAAAATGCTGTGCATGACATGCACCTACTGGGGGTTGGTGGGGGGGGTCCCGGCCGACTTCAGAGGTGCGCCCCGCCCAAGCCCCCAGCATTTGTCAGGATTGCACGGCAGACGTGAGATGCTCCCCTCTGAACTGTAAGAAGCTCGCGAGCTTGGGACCCGGTCTTGTTTGTTGTCCAGCTACCAAAGGACCTAGCAAGATGCAAAAACAAGAATATACGCGGAATCCGTAAGGTTACAATTTTAAACTCAAATAGTATTATATCTGTGGCACCCAAGTCACCTGGTGTCAGGTGGGTGCGTCTGTAGGAGGGGATCTAGGCCACACGACTAACCCGTGAGCACGTGGGGCGTCCTGACCTTTTCTTAACATTTGGAACACACTTCTAACAGGCAGGGAGCTCTGCCTTTAGAAGCCAGTATTTAGATGTATAAGATCAGTTCTCTGAATAAAAATCCTATGCAACAGAAATTAAAGTTCATATGCTACTTCTTATGACTTAAAACATTGTTGGGGGGACTTCCCTGGCGGTCCAGTGGTTAAGACTTCGCCTTCCAACGCAGCAGGCGCGGGTTCGATCCCTGGTCAGGGAATTAAGATCCCACATGCCTCGCAGCCAAAAAACCGAAACATAAAATGGAAACGATACTGTAACAAATTCAATAAAGACTTTAAAAATGGTTCACATCAAAAATATCTTTTAAAAAAAATTCGTGGGCATTCCCTGGTGGCCTAGTGGTTAGGATTCCGGACTTTCACAGCTGTGGCCTGGGTTCAATCCCTGGTCGGGGAACTGAGATCCCGCAAGACGTGCAGCACAGCCAAAAAAAATAAAAGTCTTAAAATGCCACCAAAAAAAAAAAGAATCAAGAAAGCCTTAGTCGCTCCTGGCGACAGCTTGCTGTGGGCGTCTGTATAGGTACCTGATAACATTTTTCAGCCCAGCCTTCTTGAATCAATGCTAACGAAAGCCGCCTTGCCCTGTTTTCTTGTGTGAACCCTGAAATTGCCTGCCAGCCGGGCAGCTGAGGGATGACTGTCATTGTCATTTGGCCGCTGAGCCCTGAGGGACCCTGGCAGCAGGCGAGGGACGCAGAGCGCGGATTGTCTTGTGCCTGAACTCAGCCCAATTTGTGTTTGTTGCAGGCGCTAAAGAGATCGACATTGCCGCGACGCTGGAGCACTTGAGGGACCAGAGGCCACGCATGGTTCAGACAAAGGTACTGTCGGCCAGTCCTCGGGGCTGCCAGGGCTTTGCGGGGGTGGGTCTTTGTGTGGAGGTTTTCTCGAGAGGAGCGAGGGTCAGGCCGGCTGGCCTCCTCCCAGGCCAGGGCTGCACGGGGCAGGACGCGGGCAGCGCCTCCCTGCAGGGTCGAGGGCAGCTCCGGCAGCAGCCAGACATTTCAGCCTGAGCAGATGCAGTCGGATCTCAGGCCCTGGGAACTCTCCATGTGCCAGATTTGGGGAGGGAGGGAGAACATTGCAGTTTTATAGTCAGAGGTCAGTGATAAACGCCGGCACCCCTGCATGGAATGTTCTGCGTTCATGCAACATTCTGCCCACCTCCCGTATTTCCGGCTCCACAGCTGCAGCTCTGCCGTGCGGTCATCAGGACAGTGGTCACCAGAACGCCCCCAGGTGCTGCTGGGTCCCTGAGCACCCTGAGTAGCTCGTGTGCATACTTATTAAAAAGGCCAAGTCTGCAGCAAAAGGAGCAAAGACAAAAGATTCCTGGTCGGCCTTGGGTTAACCAGAGCTAGAAACAGGTCACTGGGATGACCCATTCTCTCAGCATTCCAGACATATCTGTGTCCAGCCACAAACACTCCCACACAGCCTGCAGCCATAAAATACAGAATCTTCTTCCCAGTGTGGAGTCCTGACCCTCCGATGCCGTTAGCGCCTCCACCAAAGGCCACAAATCGTGAAAGATGCCCTTGCAAAATCGCTGCTCTATGCTCGAGGAGACTTTAAGTTATCGTAAGCTCTCCTGTAAAATCAAGCCGGGTTGTGCTTTGGTGCCTGGTGGTGACGATTCTGGGGCCCCAGTCGTCCTGCCTCGGGGTCTCACTGTCCCCCACAAAGGGCAAGCAGTTCCTACGCTGTCCCTCCCTCGCTGTCACTATGCGAAATCAAGCAGGACAATGCAGTGTCTGAGCCTGAGGGAGAGAGAACAGTGTAAATGCCGCCCACTCCGTTGAGGAGGGAGAAGCCGGGAGCCTGGTAAGTCCAGCGAGCACACTGTGACCTTGGAGATCATTGCAAGGGCCCTTTGGCTGGTTCCGCGTTGTCGAAGCCCCAAGCACTGAGGCAAAAGCAGCTTAATTCTCTTGTAGAATCAGAAACCTCTTCTGAGCAGGACCAGAGGAAGCATTCAGTGGTCAGGACTCTGCCCAGCCCTAGCTGGCGATCACAGCTGCCCTGATATCTTCCCGCATCTGGGCTGGGGCGGGGGGGAGCGGCTTGATGACACCAGCACCGACGGCCCCTCTGTCCCTCCGCTTTATTTCGGGCCCTAGAACATGCAGCATTGTCACCAGAATGTGAAAGTCACTGCACACTTCATGTTTTCTTAGACTTTTTGAAATCTGAAATTATTTCAGACCTGCAAACACTTGCAGAAAAAATACAAGTAATTCCCATGTGCCCTTCGCCAGCTTCCCACGGTTACGCTTCGTAACCACAGGGAACAAGCGAGGCCAGGAAGCTGGCCCTGATTCGATGCCACTGACTCACGTACGGACCGCGTCAAATCTCCCAGGGACCTTTCTCTGCAGCAGGGTCCCTTCCAGGAGCAGCCACACGGTGCGCTCACTGGTCACGTCCCCCTCGCCTCCTCTGGTGGGCAGCACCGTGGCCTTGAGGACCGGCCAGGTCTGGTTGTGCTTCTTGGACTGTCTCTGGCTGGGGTGTGTCTGGTGCTCCCGTGATGGGGTCCGGGTGTGCGTCTTGACAGGAGCATACCGAAGAAGGTGTGTGTCCTCGCTGGAGAGGTGAGCTCGGCCCCTGGGCTCAGGGCGCGGCCGCCAGCATTCCCCACTGGTCACTCTTTCTCCGTTGGCAGTGGTGGCGTCCCGGGGAGAACTGGACCCTGCTCACACCTGTTTGTTTGTGGTTCAGCTTTACCACAACGCGATGCTGTCCCAGTGCCCCGTAGCCCACGGGTTTAGCGCCCGTGGGACTGACCGTGCTGGGGGTAGTGGCCTGGTCATCCAGAAATGCGGGGTTGGTTCACTGTCCTGGATGGTCTGGGCCCTACATGGCCACTGGCAGCTGCAAACTTCACACGTCCCGGAACCGGGGCTGGGGCAACAGGGGCGACTTACAGCCAGGAATGAAGAGCTGATTCTGTCTCTGGTCAAATCTGCCTTCCCTGTCACACCGTTGACTGCTGTGTGAATAATGCTCAGGACCCTAAATTCAAACCCGTCGCTTCCCTCCTTGCAGCCGGGCCCCTCCCAGGCAGGCCCGTCCGCCCCGCAAGGGTACAAGGATCCTCAAAACACACGGACTCTGGGATGGATCTAGGCAAAGTTATTGAGAAGACAGATCTTCTCTCTAAAACAGAAAAGAAAATTTCCTAATACATTACAAACCCCATTCAGCCCTCTGTGGTCTGCAGCCCGTTGGCCAGAACGAGCCCAAAGGGGTGGTCTTCCAGCCCTGCCTGGAGGAAGGGGCACTGCCCTGTGTTAGCATCACGTACCTTATAGTCACTAACATCCTGATTTCTTTAAGTGACAAAGGGCCACTAGTGGCCAGAGGATTTTGCCCCAACATTCTGGTGCTCCCAGACGGCAGAGGCTGGCAAGCTGTGACCTCCTGTGTGGATGGACTGCCCCGGACACCCGCCCTTTTCCTGGGCTGCGTGTGAGCTCTCCGAGGCTGCCGTGCAGAGCAGAAATTCAGCTCCTGGAATCTCAGGGATAACGCATAGTAAACACACAGGCGCCCCCGTTCTTTCTTCATCGATGGCTGCTCTGCCCAACGTCTCACTCCATGAAACTGAGCTTTCCCTAAAGTTCAATTTAACAAAAACGTAGGAAATTTCCTCGGACAAAACAGTGCCGTGAATCTGAATGCTGTTTCCCATGAGCCACGAGAAGGTCATCCACAGTCTGTTCATTTGAACCCATTTAGTCAAATCGCATCATTTGAGCCGAATACAGTCAGAACAGTTAATAAGCTCTGCGCTCGTTGAGGCTGGGGCCTGGGGCAGCCACGGAGCCCCGACGCCTAGCCGGGCACAGAACTTCATTAGGTTGTAAAAAGTCACAGAGAGCTGTGTTTCCACCCGGAAGCAAGCTCTCAGTCAAAGCAACCACGGATGCCTGGTGGACGGCTGTGCCCCCTCAGACACTCAGAGGACAGACCCAGCCCTGCAGGGTGGAGGCGGCACAAGGGCAAGAGGACATCCAGGCAGAGGTGGCACGTGGGTGCGTGACGTCCACACGACCCCGTCACTGTACGTCCATGACAGGCCCAGCAAAACGCTCATTTTTAGGAAGAGAGGTGAAATCAGGGGCTGCAATTAAAATAACACACTTCAGAAGATGAGTGAAGCTGTCCTCCGTGCGTGTCTTATAAACAGACTCCTTCCTTCCCCTTCAATGCATCTCCTGAAAGAAACGTGCCCTTTTAATCAAAGGCCTTGACACTTGCTTTTCCATCATAAAATTTCCTCTTACAGTTGTCACTTAGAAATAAAAGCCATTCGACTTGTGTGTTCAGTCACCTCCAAGTAATGATGTCACGTTTGCCCCCTTGGGATACACACAGGTGCGTCCACGTGGTCTCCGTGCACTGCCTCCCCCCCCACCCACCTGTCCCCTTTCTGCACTTTGACTTCACCCCCTGTGTTTCCCACTGCTCGGGTCCGCCCCTGACACCCCGACTCGCCTTCCTGGAGGCGTGTTTACGCCTCCCGGTTTCTGTGTGTCTCTCTCTCTGTCTCTGTCTTTCTGTCTCTCCCTCTGTCTCTCTGTCTCTCCCTCTGTCTCTGTCTGTCTCTGTCTCTTCTCCTTTTTCTTTTTTTTTTTTGCAGTACGCAGGCCTCTCACTGCTGTGGCCTCTCCCGTTGTGGAGCACAGGCTCCGGACGCGTAGGCTCAGCAACCATGGCTCACGGGCCCAGCCGCTCCGCGGCATGTGGGATCTTCCCGGACCGGGGCACGAACCCGTGTCCCCTGCATCGGCAGGCGGACTCTCAACCACTGCGCCACCAGGGAAGCCCTCTGTCTCTCTGTCTCTGTCTCTTCATCCCTCTCTGTACTTCTGTCTCTCTGTCTCCCACCCTCCCCGTGCACACACATGTACACACGTGCACACAGCACGCGGGCCCTGTGCCCCATCTCTGTCTCTGGTGTCCGAGGTCGGGGTGGAGCTGGGAGAGGGCATTCCGTCCTGACCCCTTTTAGGGCCACACTGCCCAGTCCTGTGTGGACGCAGGGCTCGGACGTCCTGCCTCGGCGGCTCCTCACGCGGAGGGGCAGGGACCCTGGGAGAGACAGCGGACCGTGTCCCGCGGGTCTCCTGTGTTTAGCACATCTTCCTGCTTAGAGTATCCCAGCCCTCTCTCTGATTTCCTATCCTTGCAAACGCAGTCAGCTCAGATGTGTTACAGCCAGGACGCCCCGAGTCCTCCCTGCTCAGATGGCTCTTGTCCTAAGCTTGAGTCCAGGCCAAAATGGTCACCTTGTCATTTATTGAATTGTATTCATTAAGTGCAGCTTCTGCCTTTATGTTAACGGTTTTCTTAAAGTAAATTTCTATCTTAAAAGGACTTCAAACGCTAGGTTCTTCCCGATTTCTGGCGTCCCCACCCAGGCATCTCAGCTAAGGCGACGCTGCTCAAAATGTGGGCCACACACAGTCCCCACCTGTGACGGGGGAGCAGCTGGGGGGGGGAGCTGGCGCCGGAGCCTTCCAGGATGACGGGCCGGGCGCTGACAGCCCCTCTCACCGCGGTCCAGCCCCGAGGGCCCAGCCTTCCGGGCTTTGCCGTCAGAGCCCTCTCGGCAGCTGAGCGGGGACCATCGCGTGGAACCCGCAGACCTTCGTCCCCTCCGCCCCACGGTCTCCCCAGCAGTGGCTTAAACTGCACCTGCTTCGTCCCACAGCCCGGTCCTCTGCGTGGTCCTGTGAGTGGAGAGCGTTTAAATGATTACAGTCAAGACACAGGGGCAGGTCTGCCTCCGCCTTTGTCACTTCACGTGGTAGCAGAAACGCTGGCTTTCTTATTAGACACTTTTCTATAAAATAATTTACTTCTCTTTGGCATTGGGTGTTTTCCGGTGTCTTCCTATATAAGCAAGGCCGCAGTGCGTATCTCTTGCTTGTCCATTTCTCCCTTTGAAGACAAGCTCTAGGGTGGATTCCCGTATAAACACGCGTGGGAAATGTACAGTGAGATTCCCAAAGAGCCCCCTTCATGTTTTCACATTTTTGAGTCATCACGGACCTTGGTCTGCCCGTCGGCAAGTCATCGTTTGGGAGGAGACGTCTGATGGGCTTGCTCCCGTGTCTTGGACCAAGTCCTGCATGTGACACGCCCTGCTGGGCCGACCGCTGGCTCAAGAGACGGCGGCGCGGGGCGGCTTCCCCAGGGCACGTTGGTCCTAGTGGCAGCAGGCCTGAGCACCAGGCCTCGAGGGGAGGAGAGGGCCCGTCTGTGCGGGGACACGGTGCTGGGGTGTGCTGGGCCCACGTGGGCGCGCCTCCTGCTGCACCAGCCCCGAGGGGGTCCCTGCACATGGGCCTGGAGGCTCTTCCGCGGGAGGATCCACCGTGTCCGTGGGAGGCTCGTGACCGCCAGCAGAGGCTCCGAGTTAGAACCCGGCAGATCATCCCTTCAGTGTCAGGCCAGAGGAACACTGGTGAGAAACTGGCCTTTGTCCCAAAGTGAGCGTTAAATTTGGTTGACTCTCTGCTGTTTTATGTTTTTAGCTAGTTTATTTATTTACTATCAATTTTTTAATTGCTATACAATTTTCAAGGTTACTTTCCACCTACAGTTGTGACAGAGAGCCAGCTTTGTTCCCTGTGTTGTGTGGTCCATTCTTGAGCCTCTTCCACCCCGTAGATGCAGCTGCCACGCCCCCACCCTTGTGTCACCCCTCGCCTCCCCTCCCGCTGGAATCCGCAAGTTTGTTCTCTACATACGTGAGTCTGCTGTTTTCATTGGAGCTAGTTTCTATGTTTCTATTACATACTGGCCATTCAAAGTGGAAATTGATCATTCTTTTGGGCTTTGGACTCAAGTCTGTTTATGACTGGAATTATCAAGTATTTAAGCCATCGGTAGGGCTTTCCTTCATCAAAAATCCTTAGCTAGGTGATCATTTGCATAGTTTATTATTTTTGTGACTTCTTTGGTGTAGTGGGAAGTGCTTGATAACACTACTTTTGAGTGTTTCATGCAGAGTTTGGGAGCAGGTGGTGGAGCCGGGAGCCCGGGAAGCCCTGTGGGAGAGGTGGGCTCACCCGCTGTCTGCCGAGCCCTGGTCTCTGGAGGAGCGGACGGTCCCGACACCCTGGACTCGCCCCTCGTTTCTACCCAACAGTCCTGGCAGGTTTCAGCTGCACGAGAGGCGTGTCCCGTCCGTGGTGCGCTGGCGTCCGTGAGCACGTGTGCGCGCGTGTCTTAAGTTGGGACGGTTGAGGGTGATGTGAGGGTTCCTAGCAAACGGAGCGGAATCGGGTTGAGCTGGGTGATGGGTGGATTTCCAGAGCAGCGAAAGCACCACACTTTACATCCTGAGGCCAGGTAACCCCGAGGGGTCGTGATTGTGACCGTTTTCGTGGCGAGTCTAGGAAGGACCGGCAGCTGCATCCAGCCCCACCCATCGGGGGGTCCGCGCGTTGGGCGCTGCCGTCAGAAGGAGCCTGGCGGGGCGCGTGGAGCCTCAGGCAGCCGTTGTCCCGCTCATGTGTCTACTGGCAGCTTCTTGCAGCCATAAAAAATGAGACTTTCCCACACGAGAAGTGTGGCTCGTCGGCATTGGGTCTTATCCTGCAAACCCCTGTTCTCCTTTCCACGGAAATCTGCGACCTTTCCCTTTTTCTCCTAAACAGTTTCTTTCTGCAGAGTAACACACGGGAGCCCAAGGCTGGCGTAGAAGGGACCCCCACTCACATCTCCTTCCTTCTGTCCCTCCAGGAGCAGTTCGAGTTTGCGCTGACGGCCGTGGCCGAGGAGGTGAACGCCATCCTCAAAGCCTTTCCCCAGTGAGTGCGTTTCCCGAGGCCCCGGGGAAAGCCGTCTGCAGTCACGGGACGACTTAACCACGTCTCCCAGTGCAGCTGCCTCGTAATCGGGTCCTTAAGACTCTGTAGTCAGTGCAGTTTAGCAGTTAAAATGTGTATTTTTGTTCAACCAAACAATAATAAAGAGAGATCTGTGGGAAGATGCAATTACTGGGGGCAATCAGTTCATCAATTTTCACTTTCTTGAAAAAAAAATTTATTTTTCCTTAAAGCACCCATCCACATTCTTAACCGCAATCATGTCGTACTGATGGCGCAGTCAGCGTGGTCCCCGGAATAGAGTTGGCTCGTGACCTGTCACTTCCTGAAGGAGTGTCAGCTGTGCAGGGCGGGGCCCAGAGAGGCCGATGAGGCACCAAATGGAGGCCACCGGCCGTAAGAAACTCAATGGGCGTTTGTCTTGCCAACAGTTTATCACTGGAGACACCCGCGGCTTATTGAGGAGTTAGGTGGACAGGATGGTGACATTCCGCAGCCTTGGGGCAGATAATAAGAAAGTCGTCCCAGCTCTTCGTTTGATCCCGGCCGCTCAACAGCCTCCCCGCCCAGCACTGTCGACAGCCCCTCCCGGCCTTCCACCCCCGAGGATGGGCAGGGCCGCTGGGGGCAAACACTTTCCCACCCAGAGTGCCTGCTTCCAGGCCAGCCACCGCAGGGACGCCTCTCCTGGGCAAGGTAGGGGGCGAGCCCCAAACTCCAGACACGGTTATGAACTACAAATAGGGATTTACACAGACGCAGCTAAACGCTTCCCTGCAGGGCAACCAAAATCAGAGGGGGTGCGGGGCAAAGCTGGGCACTCGGCCAGCTCCCGGCAGGCACCCATGGTCCCCTTTCTGGGAAGGCTCGGGCCCTGCTGGCATCCAGAGAAGACCAGGGGTGCTTTCACCGTGGGAGGAACGCAGGGAGACCCGCATTTTTTTTGCTTTTTACCTATGTGGGATCATAGCAGCTGGGGAAGAGGGATGGCCCGGGCTCCCCCCAGGGCTCAGACTGTTCATCTCTTTGCCTGCCCCCTTGCCTGATGTCACGGAGACACACACATCTAGCAACGATCTGGATTTGCCAAAATACCACTTGAGCGCCAAATGTACCACCCCCGCCCCGAAACAGAATGCACTTCCTTAAACTGAAGACGTGTAAACATCTGGGAAGGTGTGCAGGCGGCTCTGGGTGTCGCTGGTCTCGTTTTAGGGAACAAGACGCTCCCCGGTCACCCTGGTACCTCTGCTTCCCGTGCTGCCCACCGTTCTTTCCATCTTAAATAGGTGTTACATCTCAGAAGACAGGAGAATAGGGAAAGCAGCCGGCTGAATGGGGAGAAAAATGCCAAAATGTTTGTGTCTTTAAATGGTGTTGTCATGTATATCTGCTTTAATATCTATAATTTCTTTCCCAACGTTGTTTCTCTCTATGTGGAATCTAAATAATTAATAGAAACTAGTTTATCTGAATATAGGAAGCATATACCTACTTGTAATTTCTAACTTCTTATGTTTCTTCGGTGTGAGATATATAAATATATTTAATTGTGTCCAATTAAACTTCTGATTTCACATTTGAATGGTCATTATTTGGGATGAGAGAGCAGTTTTTTCCCATCCGTCCTGTTTCCTGAAGGTGCGGGCGTTTGGATTCCTACAACAACGTGTGTATATTCCTTAGAACTCTATACTGAGTTGCTATTTTATTTGCATAGCTGGGTGTGTACAGGGGGGTGTCGAGTGTCGCTGAGATTTTATTCATTAAAAAGTGATTTTTAAAAAGAAGTGATTAAACAGGGGACTTCCCTGGCCGTCCAGTGGTTAAGACTCCGCACTTCCACTGCAGGGGGTGCGGATTTGATCCTTGGTCGGGGAACTAAGATCCCGCGTGCCGCACGGCGCAGCCAAAAAAATAAAAAATAAATAAAATGAAAAGTGTTTTTAAAAAAGGGATTAAAGAATCTCAGTCAAAAGATGGGGCGTGGTCTGTGCTCTGTGTGTCCCTGTCCCCTCTTTAGTGCGTGTCTGCCCAGGGAGTGTCAGGGAGCGGTGGTGGCCCCTTCTTTGCTGTCTGCAGAGGAGAGGGGGCCCTCCACCACTTCACAGAGACACGGGCCGTCCCAGGAGCCTCAAAACCGGAGAACACGCTGGGAGCAGTCAAACCCTGGCCGCGGAGGGACAGCGCTGCTGGGTGTGACCTGGCGGCTTCCCTCTTGTCCTGTGCTGGTCTATCTCGGCTGGCGGTAGCAAGACACGTGGCCTGTGGTGTCCAACTAAATGCTGGTGTTTGTATCTCAAGAAGTCAGACCCCCAATCTCAACCGATGGGCGTCCACTTACACTCTGTTAGCTCGGCCCCACCAGCACCTCCTTGCCTGAGTTTGCTTCCTGTTAAAATCCTGCCCAGGCATCCAGGAAGCTTCTGCTTTCCGTGTGTTGGAAAGTTGCTGTCACCGTTTCATACAAGCGCACATAGCAATGGGTGACACTTCTCGTGATAAACACGTGTCAGAATCTGCATGTGACATAAAGATGCCCCTCCAGCCAGGAATATCGAGGGATGCTGGGCAAAATGGACCTTGCAAACGTTGTGCATAGGCAGCTCTAAAGACAGGTGGGATATGGAAGGATCTGTGTGGGCAGCATGATCGCTGCTGAACCCGAGGGGGCAGAGGCCCTGGTCCACGCGGTCCACTTGGGGTCAGCGCAGGGGGTGCTGGGAATGCATGCAACCGGCACCAATAAAAACACACACAGCCTTCCCTGTTGTGGACGCCACGGAGCTAACGGATCCTCGCGGGAGGCCGGCTTCGGTTTTGTGGGATTTCTGCGTCTGTGGCCAGCCCGTGGTTCCAGCTTGAACACGGGTTGTTTTCACCTTAACAGGTGGTGTGGTCAGAACTCCCCTGCTCACCAGTGGCGCCAGCGACCTCTTTGCGGAGCTGGATCTTGGTTTCGGGGCCCAGAGGAATGTGTCCTCGTTTTCGTGTGCTGTTCAGATGTGACCCTTGCAGACACCACTCGTGCTTAAGTCTAATCGCATTAGCAGTGTCTCTTCTCCAGCCCTTACTTCAAGTCTAGACGATCAGCCGGACACACGTAAAGCATTGACTTGTCATATTTGCTCATTTCTGTGATGTAAACACACCGTGAGTGATTTTAATGTGGACTCCCTAGATGAAAAGGATTACACGAGAAGACAGCTGCTAGAGTCGTGAGAGTGAAATGTAGTTCACACAATTAGGAAGCGATAAGTTTTGAGTATTCCTTACCTGTGTATTAATCTAGTTTGTCAGTCAATATGATTGAATTTTAATAGTGGCTATATTTAACAACCAGCTCATAAAATTCCTAAAAAGTTAACAGTCTGGTCCTGCAAGTGCACACAAGCTGGCTGTGATATGCCCCTGCCTCGGAGCCACAGAAGGGAGGGAGGAGTTTGAAGAAGGGCCGGCCCCGCTGTCCAGCCAGAAGAAGACAGGCACCGTCTGCGGGGCTAGGGCTGGTTCCCCATGTCCACGGGGCACAGGGAGTCCTCGCTGAAAAGCGGGGTGAAAATCTGATCCGACCCCAACAAAACTCTGAGCTCCCAACCTCAGTGGAGGCAAAACCACTTGGATAGACCATGTGCAACCCCCAGAGGAGATGCCCGCATGACAATCAGCTCTTAATAAAACGCACAGGAGGAAATGCAGCGCAGTTGGCGAGGGTCACTGCTGTGAAGAACCGCGGTAACACGACAAGGGGAGGTGGTGATGGGTTTAAGCATCTTAAATGGCTTAAAGAAGAAGAACAGCGCGAAAGAGCAAGTGGCTTTGAAACAAAACCAACAAACACAGCAAAACAGTCATAGAGCAAACAAGTGGTTGCCCGAGGGGAAGAAAGCAATGGGTGTGGGAGATTAAGAGGGACAAGCTTCCAGTTACAAAGTAAATGGGTCACAGGGCTGAAATGTACAGCGCAGGGAATGCAGTCAGTAACTAGGTAACGTCATCGTATGGTGACACATGGTAACTAGACATCCGTGGTGATCATTTTGAAGTACAGAAATGTCGAATCACTATGTTGTGTAACAGGAGCTTACAGAGCGTTGAAGGTCAATTATACTTCCAAAACCGAAAGACTCGTAGAAAAAGAGATCAGATTTGTGGTAACCAGGGGCGGGAGGTGGGAGGGAGGGAAGTTGGATGAAGGCCGTCAGAAGGTACAAACTTCCAGTCATAAGGTAAATGAGTCCTAGGGGTGTGATGTACGACACGAGAAGTAGAGTTAACGCTGCTGTGTGCTGTGGAGAATTAAGGGGGTAAGTCCTGACACTTCTCATCACAAGGAAAAAGATAGTCTATTTCTTTTATTTTGCGTCTACCTGAGATGAGGGCTGTTCACTGAATTACTGCGGTCGTCGTTGCGTGACGGATGTGAGTCGGATCGTTGTGCTGCACACCTTACACTGACACCATGCTGTTTGTAAATTATATCTCAATAAAACGGGAAAGAAAAAGTAAAAGAACCCAACCAAACTTTTAGAGGCGAAACCCAAGGGGAGCAGTTATTTGGAAACGAGGGAGAGCTCGCTCTCGAGACACAGGCTCTCCGGGTGAAACGGAGGGTTGGGAGCACCTGAAGCCGGAATGGTGGACCGGAAGGCGGAGCTGGACACGCGAGGTGAGAACGTGCAGGAGACTCTTGGACACGGCGCGACCTGAACGTGGCGCCGAGGGTCTGAGGAGCGGCCGGTCTCCTTGGCGGGCAGGGCGCCCGTTCCGCTTCCTGGCGCTTCCGTCCCAGGCCCGGCTCAGCCAGGACAGCTGGGACCTCGGCACCCATCCCGACGGGAGCTCCTGATCAGAGCCCGCAGCGGGCACCTGTTTGAAGTTTTATTATCGAGATGAGACTTCCTTCTCAAGTGGCACCAGAGACCCGGGCTGTGCATCTCCCAGCCACAAGGAGGGCTTTCCTCCCTGACAGTACTGACACTTGTGTGCACCAAGTGTATACCCCGCTCAGGGGGGCGCAGGTACAGCAGGAGCTACCGTCCCTGGTCTTCAAGACCAGCTAGAAACACGGGGACTCGGGAGGCTACAGAGCAGCCTGTGAGGCCTCCTGGACCCGAGTCCTCACCAGGTGCCAGTGAGGAGGACAGGCAGGGGACAGTCACCCCACTTCACAGGGGGCGGGGCCCGGTGGCTCTCAGAGCGAACGTGGACGGCACAGGCTCTGAATTCGTCCCGACCCTCGGCCACTCCCCCGGCGTGTCTCTCTGGGCACAGAGCATGTCCTGGGGTGGGGAGGTCTGACCATTCACCTTTGCGACACCACGGGGCTTAACCGTCAAGCGAGTTAGGGATGCGTTCCTATGAAATTGTTGCTTGAGACTAAGGTAAATTTTACAAGCGGTTAGATGCGATCTTACAAAGAGAAAACAAACGCTCTACATGTTGCAGTTCTATCATCTAGGCACTTCACGGCGTGCTCAGTGCGTCTCTCCACAGTGACACCATGAGTCTGTGTCGGGGCCGGAGTGGGTTCCCTGGAATTCCTGGTGAATGCACACGTGGGCTCACCTCTGCGCACCAGCTGGCAGATCAAGCCTTGTTAAAAATGCCTCACTCTCCTGGGAGTTCTGAGCCCTCGTGTGGGGACATGGCGGTCCCTGGGGCAGCCCACAGCCCGACTCTACGAGCCTGGGCCTGTCCTTATCACATTCTGCTCTCAGCCTCCAGCCCCACCCACACCCACACTAACTGCATCGTTTCTGCACTGCAACCTGCCCTCAGGCGGGCACGGTAGGCACTCGAACAAATTCTCCATCCTCTCCTAACCGCCCCCCCCACCAGGTCACAGGGAGCCAGCACTGCCCTCTCCTCCCACACTGAGTCCATTTGCCACCTCGGCCTTGTGCCGGCTAAGGTCCAGCGGCCGGGGTTCAGGGCACACCCCCGTGTCCACCCCGTGTCCACCCCCATGTCCAACCCGTGTCCACCCCCGTGTCCACCCCCGTGTCCACCCCGTGTCCTCCCGCTCCGTCTCCATGGCTGGGAGCAGCGTCTCCGCTGCAGGGTCCGAAGTGAACTCTGCGGGTGACAACCTTCCCCCCAGACCTCGGCCACAGCCTGGCGCACCGTCGAGCGCGGCCATGTGAGGCGATGCTGTCCATCTGCTTTACTGGGTGGTGTAACTTGATAGGATCCGTCTAAGAAGCTTTGTTTTTCTTACAAAATTAACGTCATACTTTTAAAAAGCCGTTTTGCTCCCTCTGTGCTCCCAGCCACCTCCCCCTCTCGCTCTTGCTTTCAAATGCGATTGAGAAACCACCGCATGCGTCCCCAGGGGAAAATGACAGCAACATGATATGTAATGTGTGTGTGCTTTATTAATCAAGTAGAACGCTAATAAAAAACCTTCATAATTAGTGGAATAGGCGTTAATTCAAAGATGTTTACTGGGATAGAAAATGAGAATTTGATGACACTTTTGTTCCTAAACCACGGCTGGTTTCCATTTTATTCGGGATACTGGTTTCGAGACTGCTCTTCGCCGGTTAGGCCGCTCTGTTAGACCGTATGGCGTGTGTCGTTCATCCTCGTAGCTGAACGTGGTGGACGGATACTGTGGCCTTTTCTGGACGGTGCTCTCGAGAGGCCAGGACCGCGCCCTCCCCTCCCATGGGGCCGTGACCGTCTGTGCCCGGGGACGGGCCAGGCCGCGGTGGAGACTCGGTCCCGGGGCAGGAAGGGGACGCGGTGAGGGCCACCCGCAGGCACAGTCCCCTCTCATCTGGAACCTGAGCGGCACGGAAACTTCCAGAGTCTGCCCTGCACGGTCTCAGGGGACGCCGAGGGCTGGCGGGTTTGCCTCTGGCACTGAGAGAAGCCTGGCCTCCAGGGAGGCCACCAGGCAGGAGGATGCCAGTTCTCAGGGGAGAGAGACAGGATGGAGATGCCTGGTGGAGCAGCTGCCTCTCTCTGCCTGAACTTAGCTTTCACGCCTGTGGGGCTCACCTTCCCTCTGCTCGCCTCTGCTGGGGGACGTCTTTGTGCTCAGTCCTCTGTCTGTCTCTGTCTGTCTGTCTCTCTCTTCTCCCTCCTGGGGCATCCATGTTGAAGGAGTAACTTACACACAAGTCTTGGGGTTTGGAATGGCACAGCTTCTAACTCAAAACCATCTTTTTTGAACCTTTCCTCCCATCTCTATTTTATTTCCTGACATAATTATAATTACAATATAGTGATAACTTGTTTAATTTATCAGGTCACTGGAAATAGCTTCTCCCATCCACAGATGCAGTTTTGTCAAACCCCGCATTCATCAGACCGACTTTTTAATAAGCCTGGTGGCCCGATACTTGGGGCTCTTTCTTTTCACCAGGAGCTGAACCACGCACGTCTGCTAATGTGGGAGCAGCTGAAGGGCGAAGCTGCAGCCTCTTTTGTCCTCATCCCCGGCCCCTTTCCGCAGCCTGAGCCCTTCGTTTGTCCCCACATTGAGACAGAAGGGGGGAATCATCACCTCCTCACCGGGAGGACGGGGGCTTGGCCACGTCTCCAGCCCGGCCCCGTGCAGGCAGGCCCACCTTCACCCACCTCGGCCACACGAGCTTGGGGTCAGCTTCCTCCTGGGCCGCCTGGACCCCCTCTGCCACCACCTGTCCCCCTTGAGGGGCTCCCCCTTCCGCTTCTCAGCTGCCCAGACTGTTTCCTCCTCGGGCCTCTGAGGGCCTTACACATCCTCTTTTTCTTTTCCTTTTCACGGTTATCAGAAAATCGATCCATGAGCAGTTGGACCGGCCGGTCCCTGCAGAGGAGAACCCGCAGCCATCCCTGAGCAGGGCCCTGGGGGCCTTTCCCTGCGGACTAGGGCCTCCCCAGCGTCCTGCAGGCAGAAGGCGCCCCTGCGGTGTCCGCCGTGTGCCAGGCCGCAAGCAGGGGCGGCCGGGGGCCTGTAGCCAGGCAGCCATGTGGCGGGCGTGAGGTCACCCCACTCCTTGCCCAAGACGACAGCCGATGCCCTGTTTAATAGCGTTTGATAACTGTGTTTTGTAAGTTCAGATGTGTATTGTTTATTATCAGAAAACTTTATCACTGAGAAACAAGGAAATTTTTGAGGAGAAACGAGGCTGTTTTGGTCACAACTCCCAAATCCTGAAATCAGGATTCATGGACGATTCCCCACAGTCTCACAGCAAACGGGACCCAGTGGAAGGCTTGCGGGCCCTGAGCCCTCCAGGTCCAGGGGCTCCGTGTCCGGGAGGCCCAGGCTGGCTCGGCAGGGCTGGGGAACACCCCGACGGGGGCTGCCCAAGGGGCTGCGAGACCCCCGATCAGAAGCTGACCTCACAGGAGACCTCCCTGCCGGGGATGGGGGAACGCGGGGGAGGACGGGGTTGACGGGCGGGACGGGGCGCACACATGCGTGCATGTGTGTCAGTGTGAGCAGGTGGAGAAGCAGCAGGGGAGGCCGGGTGGAGAGGCCCAGAAAAGGGGACCTGGGGGCAGCAGTAGGGAGGGTCGGGGAGGCGCCAGGGAAAGCCGGGGCCCAGCAGAGAGTGCAAAATCTTCGCAGAGCGGAGCGGGTAGGCGATGGAGGAGGTGGGATTGGCCCCCGGGGCCCCTGTGCTGGAGGCTGACGAGGCCTCTGCTGTGGTCAAGCTCCTTAGCAACGTGGACGACTCTCGGGCACCAGGATAGCTGGTGTGCTGCGTGCAGCCCATGGGCCAGGGCTGGGTTTCAGCCCCAGTTTGTCCCCTCAGCCAAGGGCCCTTGTGCAGTGTACAGCATGCACAACTGCACTCGGGCGGCAGGAAGTAATGTTGCCTGGCCTGCCGCACGCGAGGCTGACCAGCAGCTGGACGTGCACAGGGAGGTGGCCAAGAGCTGACGGCACAGAGAACCCCCCGCCGGCTGTCCAGGCTTGGGACACGGGAGCCCTGTCCAGCTGTGAGGGTCATGGGGAAGACAAGGGGCAGATTCCAGGGCCCAGCGTACTGAGTTGGGGGCCTGAGGGAGGAGCTGGGCATCTAGGGTTTGTTAACAAGTGCCGCAGGAGTGTCAGGGTCCAAGGCCTGGAGAAACATTCAGCCTCGGGCTTGGTGGGAACACGGGCGCAGAGAGCGCGTGAGCGACCAGGGGCGCACAGCCTGGGCCATGTTCCCCACCCCGTCATCCCTCCCCTGACCCCTCCACGTGTCAGTCTGCAAACTGCTCCAAGTTCTATTTTGGAACAAGATAAAAGACTGAAATAACACTTCGAGACAACGCCCATCACACAGAGAACTCATGCTCCAGAGGCCACCTCACACACCCCGCCCCGCCAGGGTCTGCTGACTGTCTGCAAGTGACTCCTTTACCAGGAGCCAACCCCACATCCCAGTCCTGTCCCGAAACCCAGAAGGGCTGAGAAGCAGATGGTAAATTCAGACAGACACGGATTTTGGTCCTTGTTCCGCGATCCTCAGGGACCAACCCCTCCCACACGCTCTCGTGCACCTGAAATGCCCCGTAAAGTCCCTGGAGCCCGGACCTGCGCCCTGACAGCCTCGGTGCTGTCCAGCTGCCGTCCAGACCTTACGAGGCCACAGCCAGACTCCCGGTGGCCCCCTCGGTCCTCCCGTGTCCATGGTGGCAGCTGCAACATGCAGATGCCCAAGCGAACTGATGGGGTCCGTGGTGGCCCCTCTTCCTCTCATGCTGCACCCCGACAAATCTGTGGGCTCAAGAGTAGAGACCCACCCAGAGCCCAGGCGCCATGCCCCCCTGCGGCAGCTGCACACGTTCAAGCCGCCACCACTTCCCCAGTGACGGCTGCGCCACCTTGAAGTTATTGGTCTGCTGCTGCCTCTGCCCATTGGGCCGCTCCACACGAGGTGGCTTAGGCGGGGCGGGGCGGGGCGGGCACAAAACCCAGGCGCCTCTTGTCCCTCCCCTTTCCTTCCTGAATAGTTAGGGGAGCCAGCAGGCAGGGAGCGCCCAGTGTGGCGGAGCGCAGGGCAGAGCACTTCTCTGCCGCAGTCTGTGGGACTTGGTGGCCCCGAGCCGAGACAGTGACTTTGCTCTGGGGGAGCTTTTCTTGGTCAGTCTGGGGAATGGTGCGCACAAGGCTCCTTTCCCAGAAATGTCGTGCGTTAAGTTTGTGTGAGCAGTCAGCTAACGGGGTGGCCCGACCACGCCACTCCCCGCTGTCTGTGCTCTGCCGCTGAGCACCCACCAAAGGCATCTTCCCACAAACCAGGAAGCACCGCGGGGAAAGACCTCCTCCTGTTAACAGGCCGACAGCAAAGCCCCAAGGCTGGGACGTTTATGCATCGAAATCTTTGAAACAAAAGGTCAGGAAGGTGGTCCCCCCAAATTACCGAGTGCAGTTGGAGGGAGACCCCCTGCCCCATGAGCCCAAGAGGGGAGCTTCTGGTTTCCAGGCTCCGGGCTCCCACGATCGTGGGAGAAGTGATTATCACAGCATCTGAAAGGTCAGAAACTAGACGAAGGGCAGTAAAGTTTGACAGTAAGAGAAGCTTTACCAGCACAGTGAGCATTTGGCCAAAGCCGGAAATGACTGCATCCTTCCACACAACTTACTAAATTTTGATTTCAGTACCGGAACCCGAAGAGGCAGAGACATTTTGAGCAGGAGACAGAAGTAGCTTTAAAGGTCAACCTTCAAATTTAGTGTTAACAAAAATAGGAAATCAAAAGTGTTTTCTTTGATCTGAAGTAAAGGTGGAGCCCACAAGCGCTTGGCATGTTTGGGAGACACCCGTCTCCTCCCGGCAGCTCTCGGCCTCCCAGGCCGCACACCCCTCCCGCCCCAGCGAGACGCAGGTCACAGCTTATCAACCAGCAGCGGTGGAGGGGACTGGGGCGCAGGACCGCAGGGACTGTCCTGCAAGGAGGCCGTGGCATCTGTCAGCCTGCGGGCCGGGGACCACTGACACTTAGGTGAACAGGCAGAGAATCAGTGGGAAAACTTCGGGGAGATATTACATCCTTTGGGCGAGGGGGGGTCAAAAAATATGCATAAAAATATGAATGATAACACGAGGCAGAATAACAGAGACCAACTTAGGTCGTATGTATAATCTCTATAAAAATGTTTGGTGTACAAGTATAAAAGTAAGCCAAATCACGTTTAAGAATCTTCAATGATTTGCCTGTATTTAGAACGTCAAAAACAATTCTAACTTGAGAATACTTCTCAGCTTTTGAGAACGAATGGAAAGCTGAATGTTAACTCTGCAATTTCACAATTTCACAAATAGGAAAATGTCCAGATTGACATCCAATTAAGTCCAGAAAAACGTCACCTTTGGTTCAGATGTGAAACATATAGTGATTATGAGGAAAAGAAAACTGTATGAGGGACCAAAAGTCTCCTGCTTCCCATGGACCTGGGTCAGAGGAAAGGTTCTCTCATGACAGACGTGTGACACGGGGACAGCAGGCACGGGCCAGCAGCTGGCAGTGCCGAGATGTAATTGCTTTGCTATGCAAACTTCTTACAACTTTAATACTGACTGCTTTGATTTCTAATAATAAAGTTATAACTATGGAATTATTGGTCCAAAGCGCTTTCTGTGATGGAGCTGTTTGGCTTCTGCTCAACATGGACTGGCTCTTATTATAATGTTTGGTCATAAGCCATTTGGCTGGAAGGTATTTTTTTGTCCATCTGGTCAAAGCCCTGATGGACCCAGACAGTGACCTGCCCTGCCAGGTCCCTCATGCCTTTGTCGCTCCCCACCCCATGATGACCCTGGTTCCAGCAGATCCTGGGCAAGGCCAGCTATGAGCCGAGATGCACACAGAACACGTGTGTGGCCACAACACACCATGTGGCACCTACAGCAGGGACCTGGGCCTGGAGACGGTCAAGGAGGGTTTGGGAATGAGAGAAGGGGGAGGGAGGGAAGACCGCCCAGGTCTGTGGTCCGGAGCCCCTACCCTGAGGCTTGCCCGGTCCTGGCCAGGAGGGGAGAGGAGCCCCTGCTGGTGGTCCCAGAATTTGGGGTCCAGACATGAGCTACGAGAGGGCTTCCCATGCTGGGCCGGGAGGGCTGGGAAGCACAGTGAGCCCAGAGGAAGGTGGAGGCCAGAATCCGGGCCAAGGTCCAAGCTCCATCTCCCAGACCACCCTGCAAGCTTCTTCCCACTGGTACCTCTGCACCCATCAGCCATCGCCGTGTAACAAACATTCCAAACTCCGTGACTTCAGACAACAAATACTTTATTGTTTCTTATGATTCTGGTGCTCACTGAGCTCAACTACAGGTATCACTGGGGTCTCTCGTGGGGCTGTGGTCAGGTGACAGCTGTGCTGGGATGCCCACAACAGCCTTAGCCACCCATCAGGGCTCTGCAGGGGTATGGACCGAGGGACATTCTGTGTGTCTCTCTCTGCCCCCACCCACCCCCGTTTCTCTCTCTCTCTCTCTCTCTCTGTCACACACACACACACACACACACACACACCCTCCTGGTTGTCTCCTCAGAATTCACAGCAGCCCGTGTGCATCAGGACCCCATGGGTGGTGTCCCTGAGGCACCCGCTGGCCCTGAAGGCGAAAGGCCCTCGCTGCCCTCCTGGGCCGCAGACCCCCTACCTGTCCTGGGGACGAGTGTGGACGCCTCTGGTAACCCTCAGGCTAGGAGGTGGTCTGCTCTGGAACAACTGGTCCCTGAGCAATTTCTCTTTTTATCTAAAAGCGGAGGGTGTCTTTTTGGTTTGGGAACAAAAAGTCGCCTTTCGTAAGTGCTTGGTTTACGATCGTTTGCTAAAATTAAACCCTGTTCAGCGTTTTTAGACTCAGTAATTTTCAACTCAGGCCATGTTGTAAGTAACCTGTTTTATTAGTTAAAAGAAAAAACTTGTCATATTTGTGCACGGGTTCCATTAGACTTTGCCCGTGTGTCACCAGCTCTCAGCAGACACGGTGAGAACGGCCTCTGTGTGCATCAGGGCCGGGCCCTCGGGCGGCCGCGGGAGACCCGCTCTACCCCCCTGACCGCGGGGTGCCAGCAGGGCCGGCAGGCCGGCCGGCTGGGAGAGGACCCTCAAGGGCATGGACAGCAAGCGGCCGGGAGCCCGGGAAGTGCCCCCAGTTCACGTCCACCTCTGCTGAGCCAGGGCCACAGCAGGCCCTGGAGACACTGAGAGCCGGGAGGCGTGACGCCCGGCCCCCGGGGTGGGAGCGGGTAGAGGCAGTAACAGGAGCATCCGGCCGCTGTGCGCCCAGGGCAGGTGAGTTATCACCTCCCTTCAGCGACGGGGACCCCGAGGCACAGAGCGGGGCCTGCCCGAGGGCACAGGGCCAGTAGATGGGGCAAGTGTTCAGGCCGCCTGGCCCAGGACCCGTGATCTTACTCCCAGGTGGTCGGATAATAAGAGGGGTGGGGCCGGCGGGGATTAGAGCAGCACGTAGGGCCCCAACCTGGAAGTGAGGGTGGATGAGACCCGCCACTTGGCTGAAGTCTGGGGTTAGCCTCGGGGGGGAAGGAAGCAGGAGGGAGGTTCCGGAGGTCGAACAGCACGTGGGCAGGGCCACCCAGAGAGCAGTGCAGCTTGTGCACTGCACAATCCCCATCATGGCAATGTCAACGTGCCCCCTGAACTGGGCAGCTGGACCAGGCCAGTAGAGAGCGTGGCAGGGAGGGGAGGCCATGAGGGGGAGGGGTCGTGAGTGGGGACGTGAGCTGGAGCGCGGGCTTCACAGGCCCCGTCTTTGGAGGAAGGCGCTGGACTCTGCTTCCGTTGGGGCCACGTGAGTCCCTACCACGTGGGCTGGTCTGCAGATCGAACTGCAGACCCTGGAGGGAAATCGAGTCTACCCACGGCACCAGATCGTGAAATCCAGCGGGCAGAGTTCTGGAGGGGGCCGACCCCTGAACAAGAGAACAGCCCAGAATGAGTTCCTCGCTTTATCCCAAGGGCAGCTTGTAGCTGTTGCCTCAGTTGTAGCTGTTCTGAGCAGCCAGATCCCGGAATCCAGGGCAACCACAGCCTCTGAAAAGTGAGGGAGGATCCGCAAGGGGGGCCTTCAAGCTCGCCCCAATCCCCAGCAGCCCCTGCAGAGGCAAGCGCGGGGCTCAGAGCAGCCCCACCGAGGACGAGCTCCTGAGCTGGGTTTGGAGCTGCCACCCCAGGGGCAGGGTTTGTAGTCTGAGGTCAACCCTTGAGCTGGTGCTGAAACAAATGAACGGGAACATGAAATCCAGAGTCTCCGGCTGGGCGGGCGCCTGGCCGGCCTTTGGAAGGTCCTCCACCACAAGGAAGCAGCAGGGGTGACGCTGGAGGCCAGGTGACTTCCGCCCTCTCCTCTGTCTCACGTGGTCACCCACAGACCCAGTCACTGTGTGTGCGGGAGTCCAGGCCACGGGAGCCCACGCGTGGGTGACCTGCCATTCACCCAGCCAGGCCCCGGCCCACAGCCATCACTGCTGGCCAGGCGTGCAGGGAAGGCATCGCAGATCAGTCCAGGCTCCGTCTTCCAGCTGAAGCGCCGGACGCAGTGGAGATAGGCAAGTGGTCCCCGCAGTACCCTGTGTAAACTGCTCACCCACAGAGACCGTGCAGACATAATAACTCACTATTATTACTGTGGTTTTTTTCATTGAAGTAGAGCTGGTTTACAACGTTGTGTTAGTTTCAGGTGTACAGCAAAGTGATTCAGTTATACATATACATATATATATGTTCTTTTTCAGATTCCTCTCCATTGTAGGTTATCACAAGGTATTGAATAGAGTTCCCTGTGCTCTACAGTAGTGTGTATATGTTAATCCCAAACTCCTAGTGTATCCCTCCCCCATTGTTTTCATCTAGCAATACCACATTTGGGGGTGATTTGTCATGAGGAAGAAGAGAATAACACAGAACCTCAGGAACCTGCAAGACCATATCACCAGGTCAAACATTCACGCGACTGGAGTGCCCGACAAAGAGGAGAGAGACAAGGGGGCAAAAAAGACTTGAAGATCAATAGTAAAAAGATTCCAAAATTTGATGAAAGACATAATTTTACAGTTTCAAGAAACTCAAGGAGCCCCAGGCTGGACAAACGCAAAGAAGAACTTGACCGGGTGAATTACGGTCAACCTGCCGAAATACCTTGAACATGTTTAGTAAGAATGACCCGCTCTGGAGAGGGAAGTGGGTTCAACCTGCCACCTCCTTGCAGCCCCACTGCTGCTGTGGGTCCCAGGGACCCGGACGGTCACGGGCACTTTTAGGGACAGGCCTGGAAGTGGCCTCCAGGACTTGGGTCCACCTTCTAGAGGCCAGAGGTCAGGGCCGGGCCCCACCCAAAGCTCTGGGGAGGCGGGAGGTTGTGGGAAAATATGGGCTTCCTGAGCGCCCAGAGCGGGACCCGGCAGTGAACTCAGATGAGAAGAGGCCGTCTCTCCAGCCATAACTTCCTAATCACACCTGCCCTGCTGATCTGACCTCTGCACTTGGGAAAATCTCCATCCATACAGAGTTGCTCCATTTCATTCTCCCCTTTCATCCCCTTTGAAAATTAAAAACCTCTCTAATCTTTGCTGAAAAGCTAACGATCATTTACACAGAGCAAAGTTAAGCCATAAATCTGAAGGCTTGTCCGTGGATCGGGGACTTGCCCCTCAAAAGCCCTTTGCTTCCAGACTGCCCTGCAGCATTGCCCAGCCCTCGCCCCGCAGACCCCTAATCCAACATCCTTCCTTTGCCCACCAGGGATCAAAATAATTTTTTAAAATCTCATGCTACACCGTGGGTTTTGGTTTTGTCCAATTCCTGATATTTCAGCAGTGTTGTTTTCTGCCACTAAAGGTGTTTTCGAGCCAGCAACACCATAGGTGACGTTGTCTCTGAAGGAAATACATTCTGAGTTTCAAACAACTGACTTATTAAGACATTTGCGGTTTGGAAATGAGGCACCAGCTGCATTTTAACTCTTTGGAGACTTGTGCTCCACGCGTAGTAAGTGCAGTAACTTCCAGGTCCCCAAGCTGTTCATTTCACAAAAACCACCCATTTCCTGACCATTTCACTCAGTAGAAGCTACTGTTGCCGAGGCCTCCAGGCCTCCAAGGCACAGGTGTGAAGCCATGAGGTAGCAAATTGCACGTGTCCTCCATCGCCTGGCACCGTCTCAGGCCCCACGGCTCCCTCGGAAGTCACAGCCTGGGGTCAGAAGCGGCCCCGTCTGTAAATGACCGAATTGCGGGGAAGTCCCTGTAAAGCGCACAGCGCTGAACCGATGCAAGGCCCCCGATAGTGAACCACTTGCCGGATCATCACATGCTGGTTCCAAAGCAACAGCAGGACCGAGGCTGTGGCAGCTTTAAAACTAGAATCCGAGGGCCTAGCAGTCGCCAGGCGCCCTCCGATGGAATGAAGGAAGCACATTTGCCACCGGAGGGCATCTTGCCACTGGCATACACACGTGTGCACAGCGGTGCACAAATACATACGCACTGCGCGCACACACGTCTACATACGTGTGTTCACATATAGGCATATACTTTCACGGGCACACACACACCCATACACACACCAGGATGCAAATGCACACACGTCACACGCACACGAGGACACAGGGCCCAAAGGGACTGCATGCGTTCCCTAGGTTAAAGCATAGGCAACATCTGGGAAAAGAGAGAGAAAATTTCTAGAAATATGTTAGAATCCCATAGACTTGGACTCCATACGATTTCTCACTTGGCCTGCAGCCCCCTTTCCCAACATGGAAACCCCCCAGGAGGAGGGCTGGCGGGTCAATGACATGTCTACACAGGAGTCAGCTGTCAATTCTGCAGTGAAATCAGCTGTATGGACCAGGCAGTGGGAGCGACTCTGACCCTGCGAGGCCCCCAGACGGCCCGTGGGGCCGGTCACCGCCCAGGAGAGGTCGGGACGTCCACCGGACACAAAGGAAACGGCTCTCATTCTGCACACGCAGGGCCCGCCATGCAGGTGGGCGCGTGCCCTGCCCCGTCACAGAGGTGGCCAAGCACACACCGCGGCCGGACCCAGGCGCGCCCGCTTCAGAGCCTGCTGCTGGGGACCTGCTGCTGGGAGGAGCAGAGATCGGGGCGGCTCCCCGGATCACGTCTGGCTACATCCCCGCACCAGCTGCTGAGTCACAGCTAGTCCGCCCCACGCGCACTGACTCGGTAAAAGCATTTCTATCCGGATCCCTCCGGCTCCCAGGCCTTGTAGACACAGCCAGCGACGAAGGCTGTGTAGACCGACCTGGGCAGGCCGTGGGCTCCTGGCCCAGCACAACTGCACTGGGGGCTGGGTCTTTTCCTTTAGGGGAAGCTCACGAGTGCCTCGTTTACTCACGTCCTCAGGGGGCTTGGTCTGATTTTGTGCAGAATCAAACCTCCGGGACTTCTGAGGGCCTAAGGCTTCTGCTGTCCCCAGACATGGAAAATCTGACCTGGAGCCTGGCCACGCTTGCTCTTCTGCCAGAAGGGAGACTAGGAACGTCGGCCTCCATTTCCGGGAGCCCGAGGACACCGCGTGTGGGGCACCCCCTGCTCACCCTCAGCCCGGATCACACACGGGCCAAGGCCCAGGCCACCATGTCCCCCGCTGTGCCGGCTAACACTGCCCAGGGATTCCATTCTGCTGGGGGTCAGCTGCTGGAAGGCTCCCCCTTTGGACTCTGAGGGTCACTTCCAGCGGAGGTCCAGGACCCCAGCCATTACTAATATTCTCTGCAGATTTTTTTGTTTTTCTGCTGCGGTTTTACGTGGATCTGGTCAGGCCGGGGCTGGGGGCCGAGCCAGGGTGGGCACGGCTGCAAGAGTGGCTCTGCACTCCCCGAGTCTGGGTTCTATGGCAGGTGAGTCGGACGTGATGGTTTTCAACGGCCCCTGATCTTTCCTAATTTTATAGACTGTTTGGGGTTCCTATAGCTCGGTGATTGCTCGCAGGGTCAATGATGTGAGCCGATACCATAAACTGTGCCCATGAGGGATTCTCCCCCCTTCCCCCCAACCATCCCCGCAGACCCCGCGTGGACCTCCTTTCTGTTTTCCCAACAGCATAAACAGCGAGCAAGGGGACACTGCCAGCAGTATTTTCTGAGCTGCAAAGGCGCTTTCCAAGTGCAAGCCTGGGAGCCACTGGGAGCCGGGCCTCTGGAGAGGCCGGGAAGAACCCCGGGGCTCACTTAGGCTGCCAAACCCTGGCTGGGTCGAGGCATGCAGATATGCCCGCAGGAGGGAGGAGTTCATCCTGCCGGGTGGAGAAGACTCCCCTCTCCCAGCCCCTGCCCTGCCCGCGGAGCCCGCCAGCCAGCATTCATTAGTACACCCATCTCTCATCCAAGCTTCTGGGTGTGATAAAGAATTAGGGTTAGCAAACTAGGTGAGGAGAGGGCGTTTGGAAGTGACACCGTGGTGATTGATGCTGCTAATAAGCCTTCAGCCGGGAGAGTTCCAGCCCCCGCCCAACACATCCCTCTCGCACCTGCCGGCGGCTGCGAGGCCCACCTACCTGCGTTCCTTCCCCAGCGCAGGCAGGGAGCACCCAGCCCAGCCTGTGCCCAGAGGCGGCGTGGCCCTGTGTCTCTTGAGGGCGGCTGCAGGCCTGCCTTCCAAGACTGGGTCTTTCTCCTCCCATCCTTCCCTCGTCCCTCCTTCTCCCCAAATACTCACACATCCCTAAATCAAAGGAAAAAGAGTGCAGCTGCCCCTCATGCATACCTCTCGAACATGACCCCATCTGCCTCCGTCTGCGTCTGCGGGGTTTTCTTTCCACTTTTTCTTCCCCTCTGGGAACCGCAGAAAGTGTGTCCATGGCGGTCGATGGCCGGGCAGTGGTGGCGCGGCCCCGCTGAGACTGCTCCGTGGTGCAGACCCAGCGGCCACGCTGCTCGTGACTCGGGCCCCGTTTCTCCCATGAGGGACTGTAAAAGAAGCCCCACTTTTGGGCTTCCCTGGTGGCGCAGTGGTTGAGAGTCCACCTGCCAATGCAGGGGACACGGGTTCGTGCCCTGGTCCGGGAAGATCCCACATGCCGCAGAGCGGCTGGGCCCGTGAGCCATGGCCGCTGAGCCTGCGCGTCTGGAGCCTGTGCTCCGCAACGGGAGAGGCCACAGCAGTGAGAGGCCCGCGTACCTCAAAAAAAAAAAAAAAAAAAACAAAGCAGCCCCTCTTTAGAGTAGTTCCCGTTAAGACACAACACATTTCATTCTAGGAGGGAAATGTGACCAAACGACTAAAGGGTTTTTTCTTTTTAATTCATTGTAGGTAAGCACCTTCTCAGAGCAAAACGTTGGCCTGGGTGTAGTGAGAATTCAAAGTGAAATAAACAGTTCCTGCCCTTCAGAATGTGACAGCAGAGGTCACAGAGCAGGTCACCCAAAAGTGTCCTAAAAGCTAAGGTAGGGGATTGGGCAGCAAAAGCGCAGGAGTCTGGCCAGGGGGGTGCTCACCTGGGGAGAGCTGTTCCAGCAGCAGGGACACGGAGGATGTGGGCAGACCTGTGGGTCAGAGCAGGGCACCTGCTCCAACAGGGAACAGGCTTGGCAGCAGGCTAAGGACTTAGAGTTTTCCTGGAGCCATCGGGAGCTGTTAAGGGGTCTACCCAGAGACGACTGACACAGTAAACAACGTGGCCTTGTTCGGCTGAGCCATCTTGACAAAGGAGAAGCAACACGGGTGGCCAGGTGGCCCACAGCTGAAAGGCTGGTGTGTCCCTCCCGCGAGCCACCGGCCCCCCAACCTGGGTGGTCCTCTCCTGACTGCCTTCCTCTGGGCCACCGAGACCCCCAAGGCCTTCACACATCTACCCTGCCTGGGATGCCCTTGACCTCTACTGACTTATCTTCCTCTGCTCCAATATCGTTCCGGATAGCACAAATTGAATTATTTCACTATACTGGCAACTCTGCTCCCGGACTCACAGCAAGGCATCCACCCCTGGCTCCTGGAAGGGTGGTCGCATCTTGGGAAGCTCCTGGGGATCCAGGCAGGGAGACTCATCTTCACTGGTGTGAGAAGTCTTGTCAAGTGTGGTCCTTTCTCACAGAGGGGCTGGTGGGAGATTGACGGATCGTGCTACGGGAAAGATGCAAACACATCTGTCGATCGAGTTACAACGACAAATAAAACAATGTGTGCGGGACCCTGTGCAGACTGAACAGCGTTACCTGCTCTACGGGGTGTTGTGACGTGGACAGAGATTCTGGGAACGGCTTCAGGCATCCACCACAGGCACCGTTTCCCTTTTTCCAAATTGGCTACATCTCACCCGGAAAGCCTCCACATCCGCTGCTGATCCCACACGCACGCTGGCCGAGCGTCTGTCCTCGCCCAGCTTCCCCCCGACCTGCAGCTACACCTAAAACCCGCCACACCCCCGACTCTATGTGGCAAAACTGAACATCTTCCCCGTGAGCCCCCTGTTTGCCTCCAAAGTAGAGGACACCCACAGAAGTCTTCCTGGGGCCACCCTCTCGCTGCTTCTGCTGTGTTTACGGGACAGCCCGCCCCTCACCGTCTCCCTCGGCCCCTCATTCACGTCCACGCCACCGTGGCTCCATCTTTCCAAGGGCAAATCTGATGGTGTCACTTCAGCCGTCAGCGGCTCCCCGTCCCCTGATAAATGCATCCAAGGCCCTCTACACCCTTCCCGCTGCCCTTCTGCTGGCCCTCCACGCCCCCCACCAACCCGGTGCAGGTTGTGCTCTGGTCGTGCTCCACTCCTGCAGCTCACGGACCCCCACTTCTTCCACGCTGTTTCCACGATGGCAGCGCCCCCGCTCCCTCCAGGAACCCCTTGCTGATCCTTAAAGACGGGCTCAGTGTGGGGACCTCAGCCTCCCAGCCCCTGACGCTCGCCAGCCGACCACTCGTGCATCCCTCCCCACAGCGCCGTCCTGGGTTTCTTTACACCTCTCCCCCCATGAGACTGTAAACTGCCTTATGGCAGGATACTCCCGTTCTTCTCGGCATCCTCAGAGCCTGCACGTGTGTCAGGCGGTCAGTGAATGTCTGTTGAATGGGGGAAACCACGAGCTCTTCCCCTTCCCCTGGCTCTGACATCCACCATCTTTACAATTCTTATTATTTCTATCCTGCCTTGTTCCAGAGGGATCTAAGGATACTTTGATCAAAACTTCACAAAGACCCATTTGCCGGGACTCCTGGATTAGCAAAGAGATCCAGAGGCTTAAAATTATCAATTCATCCATTCGACCAACGAATACGTATCCAGCTGTAAGTGCCGGGGATGCGTTCAGCTCCACGTCCAGCTTCACCCGAGACATCCTCAGGAAGCTCAGGTTTTCTCATTGATTACGGGAGGTTTGGGTACGAGCAAAAACTACCCACGGTTTATAATGATCCCAGGAGGAAGGTGGCAAGAAGTCTCTTATCCATTCCTTGGAGAAGAGCTGCTGACGACGCCAGTTCTGTTCATCCCCACCTTGAATCCTGAGAACGCTTTCCAAGGAGTTAGTCCATCCCAGACGGCAAGCTTCCACAGAGACTTCAGCAACTCCGGCCAAGCGGGAGTGATGGGAGGGTCCTGGCGACCACCCGCCAGCTCCAGCATCCAGGACCCACATTTATCCCCAGTAAAAAGAAGGCCTGGACGGGATGCCGTCAAAGATCTTCCCATCTCTGGAATTCCGGGATTCTGAAACTCTGTCCCACAGGAGAGGGCAGGGGAGCCCATTTGGGTGGAGCTGCTTTGTCTTAAAGAAAACCAGCTAAGAGGGATGGGCGTGGCCTCTTTGAAGAGACCGCCGTACAGGAGGGTCCAGGGAGGGGGTTGAGGGAGCAGAGGTCTCGAAGGACCGCGCTGACAGTTTCTGCTTTGTCCGTCCACTCATTCAGCAAGCGTTTGTTGGGATACTTACCTGAAAGACACTGTATGGACAGAGGGGCACAGCAGCCGTGGGCAAGGTGGGCAAAATCCTGCCACGTCACACTCAAGCACGGGGCAGGGAGAGTCGTTTACGAGGCTGTGACGAAGCCGTGGAGGGGCCGGAGCAGATGGGGAGGCTGGGGCGATGGTGGACGAGGAGGAAGGATGCGGCTGAGCCCCTGGGGAACAGGGACAGCTTCCCAGACGGAGGGCGGGCCAGGTGTCAGGACCCAGAGGTGGGATGAGAGGTGGCCCCTGAAGGGGATGGTGCAGGTGCTGGGACGTGGTCAGACCCAGGACCACCCTGACCGTGGAGCTGCTGGCCGGGCGGTGGGCGCGGTGGGAGGGCAACGAGCAGGGGATTCCAGCACGAATGTCAGTGTTCTCGCTTCAGCAGCTCAGCAGATGGGGTGGGGCTGCTGTGGGATGCCAGGTCCTAGAACAGTCTAGGAGGCCACTTATCTCAGAGACAAAGAGCCTCCTCAGGTGCTTCATGTATTTTTTTTTTAAGACAACCCAATTCTTTTTTTTTTTTTTTTTTTTTTGTGGTACGCGGGCCTCTCACTGTTGTGGAGCACAGGCTCCGGAGGCACAGGCTCAGCGGCCATGGCTCACGAGCCCAGCCGCTCCGCGGCAGGTGGGATCTTCCCGGACTGGAGCACGAACCCGTGTCCCCTGCATCAGCAGGCGGACTCTCAACCACTGCGCCACCAGGGAAGCCCGACAACCCAATTCTTAAAAAATATTTATTTATTTGCCTGCACTGGGTGTCAGCTGCAGCATGTGGGCTCTAGTTCCGTGAACAGGGATCGAAAACCCGGGCCCCCTGCATTGGGAGCGCGGTGTCTCACCCACTGGACCACCAGGGAAGTCCCCCCAGGCTCTTTTCCCATGAAAACGCTGCCATATTCCCAGCTTTTTTGCTCTCTGTGGGATCCGCCCTCGAGGAGAAAATCAGGCAAAGTTGGTGTTGGGTGGCCACCTCTTCCTCCTGTGGCCGGATGTACAGACGGCACAGGGAAGGCGGGAAGCCGGCACAGGTTGGAACCAGTCGGCCCGTCCTGCTTGCCCTGTCTCATCCCAGGTTGCACCCTGCATCCCGGGTTCTCCACAGTCAGGACCCCGGAGGCTCTGGCCCCAGCGCACCCCTGCAGCTGCTTGGCCTTTTCCTAACAGGGATGTGGTCGCACCTGGAGGGGCGCCCACGCGGGACCAGTCCTGACAGGAGAGAAACAGGGGGCCTCTGGGCTTGAGCACGGTAAGCAGACAGCACACCCCCGTGGGCCCAGGGACTCCCCCACAGGCGGAGGTGGGCCAGGACCACGGAGCCAGGGAGGGCCCGCAGTCCCACGTCAGGCGCCCACTCAGGTGGGCCATTTCTGCCATGAGACGTCAGCTGACCGTTGCCTTAACAACCTCAAGGACGCCTCCCATCTCATCTGCTGCCCCCGGTCCCAGGACTGGAGGCTCAGCAGCTGTAATACTAGCAAATTTCATGTTGATCCTTTAGCGGAATTCTAAAGCACTTCATGAAATGACAGACGGAGTATTCGTGTTATTAAAGGGTATGCAGCATTTTATGAGCCCAGTGTTGCCTGATACCAGAACCAGGCAAAGACACCACAAGACAAGAAAACTACACAGCGACGTCCACGTGAATATGGACGCACAGCGACGTCCATGTGAATATGGACGCACAGATTCTGAGCAAAGCACCAGCAGACTGAGTCCAGCAACATGCAAGAATTATGCACCATGACCAAGTGGGATTTATCCCAGGGATGCAAGAGTGGCTGAAATCTGAAAATCAATTAAGGTAATACATCAAATCAATAGAATAAAAAGTAAAAACGACACAACCATCTCAACACATACAGAAGGAGCACTTGACAGACCCGAGACCTTTTCATGATAAAAACACTCAGCAAACCAGGAATAGAAGGGAAATCCCTCAACCTGACAAAGGGCATCTAAAGGAAAACCCACAGCTAATGTCACACTTCATCGTGCAAGTCTGAACGCTTTCCCCATAAGATCATGAAGACAAATGTCGACTCTCACCTGCCCATTCATAAATGTGCTGGGAGCTCTACCCAGGGCAGTAAGGCAGGAACAGGAAATAAAAGACGTCCACGTGGGAAAGGTGACATGATACGGTACGTACAAAATCCCAAGGAATCTGCTAAAAAACTATCACAGCTAATAAGTTAGTTCAGCAAAAGAGTACGATACAGGTCAATATATAAAAATCAATTATATTTCTATACACTTGCAATGAGCAATCTAAAACATGAAATTATGAAAACAGTTACATTCACAATAACATCAAGAAAAGTAAATTACTTATGAATAAAGTTAACAGATGAAACATAGACTCTGAAAACAACAAAGTATTGTTGAGAGAAATGAAGCTCTAAATAAATGGAAAGACATCCCATGTTCATGAATTGGAAGACGTAACACCGGGAAGACGGAAGTATTCCCCAGGCTGATCAGCAGATTCACCTCAATCCCTACCAGAATCCCAGCTGACTTCCTTATGGAAATTGAGAACCTGCTGTAGCAAGGGCTGTACTGGGGTGCACACGGAGTCCCGCACGGTTCTGAGGCCAGAAGTGTGCGGTCGGGTGGGTGAGTCACACTCCCTCTGCAGCTCTGAGGGGAGAGGCTTCCTTGCCTCTGTGGTCATGGCGGGCTCACAGATGCGTCTCTGCAGTCCCTGCCCCCATCGCCAGGTGTCCCCTGCAGGTCTGCATCTCCACTTTCCTCTACGATGATTGTATCGGACTGGGGCCCTCCTCCAGGATGCTGCCCTCTTAACTCAGTGATAACAGCAGGGACCCTGCTTCCAAGTACAGGGTCAGGACTTTAACATATATTGGGGGGGGCACAAAATCCAGCCCCCAACTGGCCACAGGAATTTGCCTTTACGACGTGTTTTACTGAATTCTCCTCTGTCCTCGCAGGCACCAGTCGGAGGGAGGTTGCGTCACCACGAAGCACCCGCCCTTCCACTGGCTGTGGTCCTGTCGTGTCCTGCTTTGTTTGCTTCGCCTTCGTGGATCTCTTTGTGCTTAACTTTTCAAGTTTTTCTCTTTTTTTCATCAAACAATGTTCATTGTACCAACATCGAGCATCACACATGCATTTTGAAGGGTCTACTCCCTACTTTGTATTGGAACTTGGACCTGGAATGTGCCCTAGGACGGATGTTTCAAGAATTAAGTACCACCCTAAGGTGGAGGGAAGACGCCACTCCTCCCGCCGTGGCCAGAGCAGCGAGGGCGTCAGGAGCACCGGGTGTCTGGATGAGAGCGGGGACCACCCGGGCTTGCAGGATCAGATGAAGGGAGGCAGCACCCTCAGTTCTATCAGCCCTCTGGGGGGTCTTCAGCAGAGGCGGGGCCTCCCCACTCTGGTCACCTCATTTTGCTGCCTTTATTGCTCCGTGTCTGCTGTCCTGGGGAGGGGGGACCCTGCCCGCATCACCTGCGTATTTCCTGCCCCCAACACACACTGGGAACATTTACAGATGCTCCATAAAAGTATCTGGGGAGGGCTTCCCTGGTGGCGCAGTGGTTGAGAGTCCGCCTGCCGATGCAGGGGACACGGGTTCATGCCCCGGTCCGGGAAGATCCCACATGCCGCGGAGCGGCTGGGCCCGTGAGCCATGGCCGCTGAGCCTGCGCGTCCGGAGCCTGTGCTCCACAACGGGAGAGGCCACAACAGTGAGAGGCCCGCGTACCGCAAAAAAAAAAAAAAAAAAAAATGTATCTGTGGACTGACAGCTCACAAGCGTGGAACGATGCTGATAACAATGTGCCTCGTCCATGACCACAGAGATGCTCTGATTGACAGCTCCCAGTGGGCTCTCCTCCCCGGAGGACCTGTGCTTCTCCAGAAGCCGGTTCAGCCCCACGCCTCCTGGCGTTCACCTTGCCCCGGTAGGGGGTGGGGTGAGCTTTGAGTTCCTCTCAGGCTCCAGAGCAGCCGAGACTGGCCTCCGTGAACTCCTCTCCGGTTCGCAGACAGCTGCGAGCTCTCCCCAGGGAGCGTCTAGAATAGGCCTCCCCTCCCACCGTGTCCCGAGATGCTGGGACCACAGGTGTCACCGGTTCGGGCCCTGAGAGCAGCCGGCCCCAGGGAACAGAAGGAGACAGCTCTCCAGGACCGTCCACCCTGGAGCTCGGACAGGAGGGTGTGGCGGGGAAAATGGGGCAAAGGGACCTATGACAAAGGCTAGGCCGCTGGCCCCAAATGTGCAGGGCACGTGAGCCCCCAGCTCGACTCGGGAGCTACAAAGAACCGGAGCTTTAAGAGTTAAAAGGTTTAAAGGTCATTATGCAAATTAGCGGTAAAAAAGCGATAGGAATTTCTAAGCAGCCCCAGCTGGAAGGAGCAGAAGAAACCCTCCCTCAATCACCATGGAGATCTCTGCTCATCACACACAATCATATTTAGTTATTAATAGACGTCGACCAGACTGACATTTTGCACGTTCACCCCAATATGCGTCGGGGACACTTCTGGCGTTTAGTTTATCGTTTTCATCAGTGTCTCCCACGGACTGACCGGCCCGACCCCAAAATCTCACACTGTCACTCATAAGTGAATTTATCAACATGTACAGAACCAGAATACACATGAGAGTTTTAACTGTTTGCATATGAAATTACTTCATTCTCCACGCTTCAAAAAATTCAATTTTGCATAATAAATGATGATAAGGGCCAGTTGACAATTATATAGGTGGGAAGAGTAGGAAGGAGTGATTGGAATTTCAATAGGCCTGTGAATGCATCTGGGGGCTGGCTAAGTAATCAGCACCCAGGCTTGCTCTCTCCATTGTTGGGGGTTAGTACAAAGCCTTCAGCTCCTATTAGAGGCACCCTTTACTTAAACTGCAAATTGGCACAAAGCCTGTTAGAGCTTTCCTCTTGAGACGCATCTCCAACTGACTTAGATGCACAGTCAGCCGGATATTAAAATTAATCAGGCTAGTATCTGAATGCAGAGAAACGGCAGCCTGTCTCAGAAAAATCTTGCAGGGACACACGCACACAGACACACACACACACTCCACGGCCAGCCTGCACAAAACACAAGGTCTGCGGTCACCTGCCGGTAGACCCTGCCCATAACACCCTGAGTGATCGGATGAGGACTCATCACATCAAAGAAGGGGGAGCAGAGCTCGTTCTGGGTTTTTCCAAGGGCAGCCAGTCTCCCACCACAGGACAGGGTTGTGCTCAGACGGAAACGGGATTTTACATCTGATTACAACGGTTTCGGGGCAGTATTGCAATTTGGTTCATTAGGTAGATGTATCCCTCGTGTTCTAACCTAGTTATTGTATTCGTTGAAGGGCCCACAAAAATTCCGCTGTCCCCCTGCTGCTCCGCACCCCCGCCGCCCATGCCAGGATGAGGCACAGACACGGTGGATCCTCAGCAGCCAGCAGAGGTTCCCATCCTGACGGCGGGCGTCTGCCTGCTGGTCCCTCGGACCACGGGGCACACGCAACAGCCACAGCTGTCGTACAGAGAGGGCTTTGGGAAAACACTACCTTCAACCGCGATTAAAAAACAAATCCAGGTGGAGAGTCCGCCTGCCGATGCAGGGGACACGGGCTCGTGCCCCGCTCCGGGAGGGTCCCACGTGCCGCGGAGCGGCTGGGCCCGTGAGCCATGGCCGCTGAGCCTGCGCGTCCGGAGCCTGTGCTCCGCAACGGGAGAGGCCACAGCAGTGAGAGGCCCGCGTGCCGCAAAAAAAAAAAAAAAAAAAATCCATATACACCATATGTAATCGTAAGCTGTCCTTCCCATTGAACGTGTGTTGTCTGCAGAACTGAGGCGTATGTTCTTGCCTAAAAGAATTCCTGTGTTTTTCCCACTGATGTGTCTGCACATTGCAGCCCCTCAAAACGTGTGGCACTTTCTCAGCCGTGATGTTGCAGAGAGCGCTGGGCGTCCGTGCACCGTGCGTGACCTCAACCCCACCGTCGGAGGGCCTCTTCCCTTTGGGTCTGCACTCCGGCATCCGTGTTTGATGCCTGCCCTCCTGATTCCTCCCAGACCCTGTGTGGAGTGACTGCCATTGTCATTCTCCGTCGAGGGAAGTGAGAAATGAAGATTCTGGGAGAGGAAGCCCCCCACCGCCAGCCCCTGATGGTCCATGTGAACCTGCCACCGTCACCCCTCCCACCTCCGGGCGCTCGAGAGACTCCATCCCGAAGGGTGCACCCACCTGGCACGACTGCAACCTTGTTTTAAAAGGGGGCAAGTCTGGTTTAAACCACCTGCATCTCCTTGGATGTGGGCAGATCGTCACCAAACTCGCCTGATCCGCAAATCTCCCCAGAGAAGGGGGGGGGGGGACACACCCACCTTCAGGATTTGCCTCTAGATTCATGAAAAAGAAAATGCTACCATTTAAACCCTAAAGAACAAGATGGAATTTATTGGAAACATGGATGACTCAACAACTGGGTGTTAATTAAAGGAATATGGGACAGAACGAGGTGAGGCAAACACAGAACATGATGGAACGTCTCAGAGAGCTTGGGTCTAATCCAGCCTAAGGAAGGGGGTCACATCTCCAGGCACCTGTCAAACCCGAAGGGGCTGAGATTGTCCCGGTGGCCCTGCAGCAGCTCTCCCACCCTGCACATCAGCCTGGGAAAGGGCGGGCCCCGGCCCCACTGCTGGACAGCTGAGAATCTGGGTAAATCCAAGTTCCTGCTCGGGGGGAAGACCGGTCCCAAGACACTGGACTCCCCTGTAACCCCCTCCCTGCCACCCCTGCCCTGCGACCCCCTCCCAGTTACCCTCTGCGACCCCCTCCCAGGGACGGCTCCCGGTGACCCCCTGCGCACAAGCCCGCTGTCTGGGGCTGTGTCTCCACGGTGAACGCCGCTATCCACCTCCCACCGTGTCCGTCTACACAACACCAAACACCACAACAACCGGAGAGTCTCCCCTTCCATCCTGCACTGCCCTCGGTTGTGGGTTGCAGTGCCCTGCACCCCTAGTTCCCAAACCTCATGACCCTCACAGTTACCCGGGGTGAATTGTGGTGAATTCTGGAGAAACATGTGAAGTGGGCAACTCAGAACAGCACTGGAAGAGCACTAGGGCTCTTGTGAAGGTTTAATCCATGAGGGGAGGAGAGACAGCTGCACACAGCTGGGGAGGGGCTTCTGGGGGCTGGAAAGCTCGTCCACTCATCAGAGCAATGGCTGCACCAGGCAGCTCCCTCAGTGGGTGCAGTGGGTACAGACGGGTGCGGTGGGTGTCAGGGTCTCTGGGGGGTGCAGGGGTGCAGTGGGTGCAGTGCAGATGTTTTCAAATCACAGACACTGGAAGTCTCAGGACTGAAGGCTGGGGGAAGGGCTGGAAGGCGGGGGCGGGGTGCTGCCCGCTGGGTTCCCCAGGGAGCCGAGCAGGCAGGACATGTACGGGGGTGACCCTGGGGCCAGTGACCCTGAAAGGCAAGGGAGAGGCCGGCTACGTGCAGTCTCACTGGAGCCCCCGCCGGCCCAGCAGAGAGCGATGGAGCCAGATGGCCCTGCGGAGCTGACAGGCTGGGCCGAGAGGGCGGGGCCGCACACACACGTGTGTGCGCACACACACACACACACAGCTGCGGCCCTGAGGGGCTGAGAACATTCCAGACGGGGCTGGGACGCGCCTGCCTCCCCCAGCGCTTCCTGTGCAGCAGCCCTCCACTCGGGAGGGGGTCCCCGCAGCCCCCCGGTCCAGCTGCACAGCTAGGAGCCCACGCTCCCCGACCCAGCTCAAGACAGCCTCACCGCAGGGAGGGCTACCCAGAGGTCTCTGGCCCGAGACACCAGGACCAGCTGAGGGCAGGGGCCAGCCTTGATGGAGGGGGCCGTCCACGAAAGGCCTGGCCCTCAGCATCCAGACAGAGCAGCAAGGCTCATACACCAAGCAAGACCCGGGCCGCTCTGCAAGGGCGCCGGCCTTCCAAGAAGGAGTCTGCAGGGATGGAGTCGGAGGCCCTGCTGTGAGATGGCCGGGACCTGCCCGAGCCAGCTGCGAAGAGCCTGACTCTGAAAACCAACGCACGTCCAGAGCTGCCCAGGCCTGGGGGATTTATTTATGGAACAGAAACTATGGGCAGAAGAAAACGTCATAGAAAATACAATTAGAACGTCCAGAGAGATAAGAGAAAATATCACAGCCATGGGGGGAAAAAAGCAAGATGCTATTTAAAACAGAAAAGAACAAAGAGTCGAAAAGAACTCCTGTGAAATAAAAATTTGAATAGAATGTTTGGAAGAAAAAGCTGAGGAATCACCCTCAAAGTAAAACTAAGGGCTGAGAACAGGCGGAAAGGGATAGGCAGAGCACGGCCTCAGTCGGGGTCTCAGGCGTGAGGAGGGAGGGCAGCTGCGGAATGAGGCCCAGAGCAGGTCCCCCCGCCGCTCCACCACGGGGCTGCACCCCTGCCCGTACCAGGCGCCACCTGAGGAAGACCCACACAAATTCATTGTCTGAGCCTCCCTCCGAGACGCCAGGTGTGCAGTGCACTCGGAGGGTGCTCTCGGCAGGACCAAGCAGCCTTCCTCTTGGAGCTTCTCTGTGCTCCAATGCGCGGTTGTAGAGGTCGTGACAAATGAACCCTGAGTTAGCAGTGGTTGCACGCGGCAGCTGAGGACTCTTGTGACATCATGTCCCTCTCAGCTTTGAATACGTGTGCAGTTCTAGACCTACCTTGGAGTCTAGACCTCCTTGGAGACCAGGGGGAGGCCTCGCCCACCAGAGGTCGGGCCTCGGGTCTCAGACACCATCCACGTGTTCCTATTTCTCCCCTTCCCTCCCTCCTGCTTTTGTGACACCTGCAGACGTCAAGGGAGCCGACCCAGGGCCTCTACAAAGCCCTCCAGGAAATGCTCCTCAGGGGCTCTTGGGGGCCACAGAAGTGCCAGGAGCCTCGGCTACTCCTGTCGGACCAGGGTCCAGCGGGGCTGGGGACCCTGCCCTCCCCCACCCCAAGCCTCAGGTGGAGATGGCCGGGAAGTCACCTCCTGGGGGGGCAGCGCGCTGACTGCTGCGTCCAGGGGGAGGGGCGGGGGAGGGGCAGGCTGCTCTTCCGGCTAAAGAAGCAGAAGGGACCAGGCGCTTCCCTGGACAAACGCGGGGCTGGGACCTGTGTTCCTCTATAGAACCAGCGATCCACCAGCTAGGAGGGGGTGCCGGCGACGCCAGCCCTCCCCGACCCCCGGCAGGCGCGGGGCTGCGGGGCATCCCCATCTGTGATGAAGCGGCAGCGGCCTCCTTAGCCAGGCTGCCCAGGTCGGCTCCCTGCGTCCACAGGAGGGCACGGCCCCGCCAGGCGGGCTCCCTCAGGGGGAAGGAGGGCGCTCCGCTCCGAAGCCCCCTTTGGGCCTCAGGAGGCCCGGCACCCAGGGAAGCCGTCGGGGCGGGGTACGGAGATGCGAGAGCCTGCGGCGGACCGCGCCTGCGCGGCCTGACCCGGTGGCGTGGCCGCTGGCAACCCCGGAGGGCTGAGAGGAGGAGCGCGGAGGCCTGTGCCCGTTAGAGGCTAAGCTGTGTCCCCTCGGAGTTGCGTGCTGGGGTCCTGACCCCAGGACCTCAGGATGTGACTGGGTTCGGAGATGGGGGTCCTTAAAGAGATGATTAAGGTAAAACCGTGGGTCGTGGGTGGGCCCTGATCCCATACGATGGGTGTCCTTATAAGGAGATGAAGACGCAGACGCACACAGGGGGACGGCGGTGTGAGGACACGGAGAGAAGACGGCGCCTACACGGCAAGGAGAGAGGCTCAGGGTGGCACCCGGCGTCCCCTGCAGTCACAGGCCAGTGTGAGAGCAGCACGGGGCTGACCCGGGGCCTGGACGTCACCGCCTGGTCCCAGCGGAAAAGGACTTGGACGGGGACCCAGGCCAGGTCCCCCGGTCCCGGCGAGAACAGGACTTACACCAGGGAGTCTCACAAAACCAATAGAGTTTAACTCCCATTTTGTGAAAACAGAAGTTCTGGAAAGCCTTTCTGCTAACAAATGCCTAGAAAGGTGTTTAAAATGATACAAGCATTACTCAGTGTTCCGCTGAGGCGCGAATGAGGTGAGGACGCCCGCAGTGGAGGGAGAGGGATGCAGGAGGTGAGCCGCGCCGAGCCGGATGCCCCTGCCAGCCGGGCCCCTCCTGCAGCGGCCACTCACGGCCAGAACACGGGCCCGGGCCCTGAAAGACGGAGAGGCCGGGGCGTGAGGTCAATTTGAGGGGATGCTCTAGAAAACGTGCCTGAGCCTCTCCAAACGTCACTGTCACCGAAGGCAGGAAAACAAGCCTGAGTGACCTGTTCTGGAAGAAAGGAACCAATGTGCTCATTAGGCGTGAAAACTAAGCAAGGCTTCACTGAATCTTTGATTTTAAACAACCGCAAGCAAGTTATTGAGATAACTGCACAACTTTAGCTGTGGCTGGATGGCAAGTGTATTGTAAAATCTTAGATTTCCTGCACGCAATTTTATTGCGGTTACGCAGCACCTTGTCTTAAGAGACACATATTCCACTGTTTAGAAGTGTCATAATGTCCACATCTCACGAATGGTTTAGCCAATTAAAAACTACGCACCTAAAAAAATGGTACAAATGAACATATTTACAAAACAAATAGAGTCACAGATGTAGAAAACAAACTTATGGTTACCGGGGGGAAGGGGAGGAGGGATAACCTGGAGATTGAGATTGATATATACACCCTAGTACGTATAAAATAGATAACCAACAAGGACCTGCTGTATAGCACAGGGAACTCTTCTCAATGCTCTGTAGCGACCTATATGGGAAAAGAATCTAAAAAAAAAAAAAAAAGAGTGGATACGTGTATGTGTATAACTGATTCACTTTGATGAACACTTGAAACTACTATAACACAACATTGTGAATCAACTAAACTCCAATAAAAATTTAAAAAATAAAGACAAATGAGAGTTGAGCATAAAAAAATAATAAAGTATAGGGCATCTTATAATTTTTTAAAAACGACGCACCTGTGAGTAAACACTCACATTAGGAAGCGAGAGAATGGAGAGAGAGGTGGAACCGACGGCATCAGCCCAGGCGAAGGTCACGAATATGGTCTCTCCGCTATTGGGCAGCTTCCCTGTGGGCTTGCAATGTTTCCAAGTTAAAATATGGAATAAGAGAATACAAACAAATAAAATTTAAAAGGAAGACAGCATGTCGGTAGGAGACGGTGAAAAGCCAAAGAGACACAGAAGCAGAAGCCACAGGAACCTTGGTAAAAACCAGGGAGGAACTCAGAGAGACTTGACTGTAAAAAGCAATGATCATAATGACCAACTTTTAGGGTAGGCTTGTAAACAAAACGGAATTAAAATGTCAGATGAAAATAACATGGGAGAAGGGCAGGGGCCATCAAAGTGAAGCCATCCCGAGGCCTGTGCGTTCAGAGGAGGGAGCGTCACAGCAGGCGTGTGGGTCAGGCATCCTATTACCGGCTACCATCCTATTACATCCTATTACCTTCAGTAATTACCTGTTACTGAAGGTAGCTCCAGAAGAACCGGAGTCCTGGAGGGGATAAAAAGAATAAAGGAACTTGATGGATCCAACAGCAAATAGTGCGGGAGGGGGAAAAAGCAACGAAAGAAACATGATAAATAACACAAAATAAGATTGTAGAGAGAAATCCCAAATCTCAAATTGGAGCTTAAAGAAAACAGATACAGTTTATAAGAACATGTCTAAAATGAAATGGTTTGAAAACCGAAAGTAGAGAAACACAAAAAAATAAACCAGGCATGTGCTGCACAGTGAAGACCTGGGATAGGAACCCCAAGTTTAGAACACGTGTTGCCCGGTCCCCCGAAAAGCACAGAGCCAGCGGGAGATCAGGGCCATTCCCAGAAGAGAGTAAGCTACTAAATCCCCCGAGACCAGAGATGGGGGATTGGGTCGCAAAGAGGCGAGAGACGCTGACAGTACCCACTCCACGAGGGATGGGAAGGGGCCGGAGGAAGGGACCCCATCTGCACAGACACCAGCTCGCGTCCCTCCGTCCACACTGCGCTCCTCTACCGGCGCTGTCCCCCCTCCGCAGGGCCTGCAGGACGGATGCCAGGCCTTCCTCCTGGCCAGCAGTGCGACGTCCCCCCACAGCTGGGTGTGTCCCGGGCCCTTCTCAACACGCGCAGGACCGGCTCTTGTGTCCCCCCGCAAGGCCATGGCAGCCGCCAAGCTGCTCAGAGCCTGGCTCACGTCCTGGTCCCCACGGCCCCGGGGCGCTGGGCTGGGCCCGCCTGCAGTCCGACAGGAGCCCGCGTTCTACAAGAACATCCACAGCACCTCCACATCTTCAGCCACCGGGTCTGACGCTGGCTCCTGAAATCTGCATGGAGGGGGTGTCAGCCCCGGGGGACTCCACTCTCCGTGGCGTCCACGCCTCACCTCCAGCCTGCAGTCTGTGCTCTGCGTGGCCAGAGGCAGCAAGGCGAGCATCACTTCTCCGGGTCACAGAGCAGAGAGGTTAACACAAGACAGACCGCACACTTCCCACACTCGCCTCCATGGTGGCCGACAACACCCACCGGCTGCTCAGGCACCGGGACGTCCCCCTGACCCCCTCCACCCTCAGAGGCCGCTTGCCTGGCCTGGGGCCGGCAGCTCTCACGGCAGACCCCCACTGCCCCCGGACACTAGCTCCACCACCAGGGCCCTGTAACCCCCCAGAGGCCGGAGGTGCAGGCAGCGTGGGCACTGGGCTGCACGCCCCACAGACGGGGCACAGCCGTCCAGCTTTCACGGACCAACACCTGCCTCCTAAACAGGTGTTTAGGGGGGCGAGAACTTCTGTCCTGGAATTTGGACTGAGGTGGACAAGCCAGTGGGAAGCAGGAGACCGAGAACCCGAACTGCAGTGGACGGTCCCAGGGGCAGCTGTCACCGGAGGGGTCGTCACCCCGCACCCCATGTTCTGAGAGCAGCTCCAGCCGTGATGGAGGGAAGGGGAGGCGAGAAGCCACCACCGGCTCTTCCGTCAGGGTTTTGCACGGCCGCCTGTTTTCTGGTCTGGAGAATTTCTGAGGATGCTGTAGACAACCTTCTATTCAAAATCTTCCGTGACACGCAGAGGTGACTCCATGTTGAGCGGGGAGAGGAAAGAGCGCCGTCTGCGTGTCAGGGCGGAAATCGCCGAGAAGGAGACGAAGGTGAGTGGTGTGAAGGACGCCTCATGGCCCAGCGGCTCCGGAGGGGGACGTGGCGGGGCGGCCCACAGGGGACGTGGCGGCCCTGCTCCCGCGGGGTCTTCGGTCCAAGTGGAGGGCGAGACACACCCTGCTCAGAAAGACCACCCCCAGGGGAAGAGAAGTGACAGGACACGCCCTGGGGGTCAGAGAAAGGACCACAGACTGAGAGGAATCATGCTGAGGACGGAGAGTCTGGCGGGTCCTAGATGAGCAGGGTTGGGGCCAACGAAGACAAGGCCAAGGCGCTAAACAGAGGGCGGGTGGGCGGGGCCTTCGGGAAGACAGGAAGTGAGCCTGTGAGCTGGTGGGAGAGACAGCCGGGAAGTCGGGCCGGACGTCCCAGGACTTCAGCATGGCCGCTCCCCACAAGGGCCAGGCCAGCCTCTGGGAGGGATGGCGCCGTGTCAGGGGCTCAGCTTTGCCGTCGGCAGTGGCCAGATGGCCTTGGCTATTTGGAGTCCACGCTGTGACACCCGTGGGCACTTTATTCACGTGTCCATCCCCGTGGCCACTTCATTCCAGGGCCCGCTGTGTGGGCAAATCTCAGAGGCCACTGCTGGCAGGTCGTCTGGGCTGCTTGGTCCTCCTCCCATGGGGGATGCTGTCCAGCGGCCGTTACTCTGTGGCAGGGGGATCATACCTGGTGTCCACTCACACGTGTCCAGCCACCTTCCCAGCCCAGACTCCTTTCCCAATTTCCTGACCTGCCGCCCATGGTCTACGCACATTCAAACCTCAGGCTGCCTCCCCAGCAGGTGCTGACAGGTGCACGGGGGAAGCTCCACCATCGGCGGCAGTTCTCCTCCAGGTGGTCTCTGGAGGCCACCTCTGAGTCCGGCTGTTTGCAGATGTCCCTTTGGGGCCGGCACCCACAAGCCACATGGAAGCATCCAGAACACGCCCGCTTTTTCTTCCTCCTACCAGACAAGAGCCTACACCGGACCTTGGCCTGTGTGGCTGAGACCCACTGTGTGTATGGGGTCGGGGTAGCGGCAGCCTCTGAAGCCAGCAGGAGTCGAGAGCAAGGTCCGTGCAAGGGGGTAGGTCAGCACCACCCTCGAGATCAAGGGGGCAAGTCGGTCCCCACCTTATCTCCACCGGGTTCCCAATCTGGCCCCTAGTAGAAGCAGAGGGGCTCTAGACAGTGACGGTCAGCAGTGCGCACGGTCGCTCAGGAAGCGCAGAGCAGGCTGCGGCTTCCAGACTTCAATTTCCTTTTCTCGTTTGTGTCTTTGCTCTCATGAGGGAGCCACGCCGTCCGTCTCCACTCTGCCCACTCCCCTTTAAGCCGTCCGTCTCCGCTCTGCCCACTCCCCTTTAAGACGTGCTTGCGAGTCCTTGCTCTTCCCTGATGGAGGCAACGCAGCCAAGCAGGCGGGATGCAGGTCCTGGAGCTTCCCTGGTGACCTGCTGTGTGACCTTGGGCAAGTTACTCCACCTCTCTGTGCTTCAGTTCCTCATGGGCAAAATGGGGATAAGGGTGCTGGGAAGATTAAATAAAATATGCAAGTAACGCGCCAGTCAGGGCTCGACTCCAGGTGTCTGTGCCGAACTCTCAGCTGTCCTGAGCCTGCCTGACGGAGGGCTGTCCTGGGAGATGACAAAGCACCGTGTCACTAGTAGGGCCGCGTCCTGTGGGAACAGGAGGGGTGGGCTCAGCAAGAGCTGGCTGAGGACACGCCCCGGGGCTTAGCCCCTCGGAGGGACGAGGTGAAACCCAGGTGACCCTCGAGGGCGCCCCAGTGTGGAGAGTGGACCCAGAGAGCCAGAGCGTGGACAGGGCCGAGGGGAGCAGGGGCCGGTGTGGAAAATTAGACCAAATAATTGTCCCGTCGTGTCCTGAAAGCACGCTGGGCATCTTTGTGACTCCGGCCTCCAGGCAGAACCTCGGCGGCCGCAGGGGCTCTGGCCTCCCCTCCACTAACCCTGTTCCTCGACGGCACTTCCTCGACGTGAAACGCCCACACAGGTGGCTACCTCGGGTCCCCAGGTGTCCAGAGGTCCCTGTGAACAGCATGTGGGTAGCTGGCAAATATCTCAGTCATCCCTTGCATGTTTAGCTTCATCGATTCAACCAGAAGCGGCCCCGGATGCAGGCTCCCCTGCAGCCAGCCAGAGTCTCTGTCGGAAAGCCTCCCTTTCCTTGTGTCATCAGCTCTGCTAAGAAGACCCTTGGCTGTTCGGGCCACATGCATAAGCCCGCCACACCCAGCCCGTCCTCGTACTCCAGGCGTGTCCTGTGCGCTCCCCTCGTCTGGGTTGTGGCGTGAGGTGCGATGACCCCGCCCTCCCAGCAATTACCCCGTTGCTCAGTGGCCCCGACAAGCCAGTGTCCACGGAATTAATAAAGCATTAAAAACCACTGGAATCTGGTCAACCAGAGAGAATCACTAGTTCCTGGAAGCGGCACTGAGTTCACCTCATGCAGAAGTGGAGGCACTTCTGGCTTTGTTTCTGTTTCAGCTAAAGCGTCACCTCTCTGCTAGCAGATGGGTTGAGTCTCCGTCCTGGGTGAATTCTCCTTGGCGTTTATTTGTCTTTTTTTTTTTTTTTTTCTTGTAAAGAAACTGGATGGCACAAAACGTATTCCTTAAAACACCATTTTCCTACAAGCCGCATCTGCATTAGATGTTCCCGAATAGATCCCTTCACGTCCCTCCAGCTCTGGGTGCTGTCAGCCCATCACACAAGTTCCATGAGCTGCAGGAACCCCTGGAGACTTCGGTCCTGCCTCCACCTTCCTGCGGGGAGGCCAGGCCGGCTGCACGTGCACAGCGAAGGGAACTGGCTGGAGGATTCGGTGGGGGAGGGGAAGCCACCGGCACGTCACCTGGGACTTTGCCGGCGTGTTTTGATTAACCGCCTCCGTTTTCCCACCAGCTCTGTAGGTGGACGGGGTGAGATCCAAGCCCCCCTGGCTTTTCTGTTTTGCTGTCTTTTCAACTCTTAGACAATTGCTATTACCAGTGATGGTCTCTAGGTGACCCTGAGCAGAATAGGTGACCCATGGCTCTTCATTAAAACCGTCCCCGAAATTCTGAAAAACCACACACACCCGCCATTCGCTCAACAAGAAGACGGAAGAGATCAAACTTCAGACGCACGACGTTCGGGAAGGAGTCTCAGGAGACCATTGGTCTTTGGGACCGTGCATCTCTTTGAAATTCCTGGGCCAAGCCAGGCCTCGCTCAATAAACACTAATACGGGGGTGACGAATGTAATTTTCACCTAAACCGCTTTTCCACCGTTCTGGAATAAAGGCTTTGCCTCTTGGAAATAAAGTTCTTTCTCTCTCCTTTCTTCCTTGTAATAATTGTGGGTCTCTCTGCGGCGGTGAGAGATTACCTGCTGGCCGAGGCAGGTAATAACAGGTATTCTCGCTGAGTTCAGTGCCTCTCCAGAAAATTGGCTCATTGTTTTGAGTGCTGAGCCCCGACGCCCGCATGCCTCGCCTCCTGTGTCTGTGAGTCCGTCTGTCCTCGCGAGCCTCACCTCCTGCCTCCGAGGAAGAGCCTGGGCAGGGGAGCCGTGGGAACGTGGCGGGAACGTGAGTCTGGAGCACAGGGTCCAAGGTGGAGCCTTCCCTCCCCGGGCAGGAGGGGCCTCTAACCCTGAGGCATTCACTCTGGAACACTCCCCTTCTTTATTATGGAGCACGCGGCCCTTAGATGCTGCTCAGAGCACCAGCGCCTGAGCGAGGCGGCAGGGAAGGGGCAGGCGGGGGGCCCGGCCCTCTGTCCCCCCAGTCCCCCTCTGTCCACTACAGGCCGGGCAGTGGGCAGCACAGAGACCACCATGCAGCCAGCATCTCAGCAACACAGGCCCCTGCGAACGCAACAGCCTCCGAAAAGGGCGCGAGGACCCTCTCCAACCCAACCCAAACGGATGGAGGGCGGGTCATGACAGAGGCGTTCGCCAGCCACGCCCCGCGGAGAAGAGAAAGGCCTGGGTCTCCTTTGCCTCTGGGGCGGAGGTCCAGCGAGAGGGCGGGGGGAGAGATGAGTCCTATAACTGCCCAGCCACCGCAGGCCCAGAGGAAAAGTGTCTCATATTCAGAAAATGCCACTTCTGGTGTTTATATCCCATTTTTGTCTCTGATCACACACACCACAAAAGGATGCCCCCGAAGGGTCACAGAGTTCAGTGAAAATCCTACAAGCTTTTCCAGAACAAATAACAGACACTGACCCCCGGCCCTCTCTTTGCATAAGAATTAACATGGGCAGCCCAGCCTCTCCAGTGGCAACTGGGACTTCGTAAAAGCCAGCTTCTGATTTAAAAGGCTGATTTCTTTTCTTCCTTAAGAAGCCAGAAGAAGAGGGGTGACTTGGAGCTCATCTGCATTACAGATCAGGCCTCTCGGAGAAAACCATCCATCCATAATTCATTACGCGTTCCCTGCAGGCCTGGAGGCTGCAGCATCCTAGCAACGGAGTCCTGGCAACGCGGCGCAGCCAATCCGGGCCGGGCTCCCCGCCCGCGGGAGAAGGGGACGGTGACAGGACGTGGGCCTGCGACTGGCACACGTCTGCATCGGCTTTTTATGAACTATTACTCGGGAGGGAGCAGCACGGGCTCGGGCTCGGGCTCGGGCAGGAGAATTGGAGCTGCATAAAGTATCAGCGAAAATCCGGGCGAGACCTGGGTTTTCCGAAGAGCCGCGGCAGCTGCCACGCTAGCTGGTGGACGCGAAAGCCCGCGTCGCTAAATGTAAGACAACACCATCTCTCGCTAGCAAAAGCAGTTTTCACGAAAATAATGTGACTTGCGACAAAGGCTCCCGACTGCCGATCTGAGAGAGAGCTCTGTTGGCACGCGGGGGGGCTACTGTGGGAAAATAGCTTAGTTTGACCCTCCGTCTTTATCTCCAAATCACAGTCTGGTTTCAGAACACTGCTGAGAAGTGCTCGTGGCCCCTTAACTGTTCGATACCCACCCCCAAGCCAGAACCACTCAATTCCGACCCCTCGTCTGGGCTGGGCCTGCACCAACGCACGGGCGTGGTACTACCTGTTCCCCGGGCCAGGAGAAACGCAGGTAAGGAGCCCCCGCTAAATCCAGAAGGTGGGAGTCTCGCCGTGGAGGTGATGGGCTGGTTTTGTCTTTTAGGACGACGCCCTCACCGCAGCAGTGACTGTCTAGTGTCTAGCCGCCTCTCGGTGGGGTACCAGCTAAGCTCACACCATGCAGTCCTCACTGGTTCTCTGGAAAGCAGGAAGGGTTCTGTTTCAGCGTCAGCTCCGGACCCGGCCGCAGAACCTGGCTGTCAAGTCTTGCAGCTCCAAGCTTCCGAATCACACGCACAGACACACCTTTTCTTCCTTCCCCTCGAAGGCATTACGAGGATGTGTTGTCTACCGTGGCGGAGCATTCAGTGTGCCCGTCCCACGTGAAGACACCCAAAGAAGCCGACCCAGCAGCCTCATGCCATAAACACCGCTTTTCCAAGGGGCCCGTCTGATGCCCTCCAGATGGGCATGCTGGCCGTAGAATAGGCTCAGGGGAAACCTTCTGCGTTTATCTTCTACCTGAATGAAGAGCTCATTGATCTGCACCGGATCTGGGGACAGCCCAGAGCCCCTCACCGGCAGGCCTCTGTGTCCCGCAGGCCTGCATGCGTAGCTCAGGTGCTGGGAGCGACGAAAAAATCTCTTGCGGATGCTCCAAGCCATATCTGGGGACCCCTTGCCCCACGTTGAACTCTAGTGAATTGAATAAATTAGCAAGAGCCTGGGCAAGCTGCCAGGAACAACGAGGAACCCGCAAGATGCTCAGAGTCCCCGTCCCACTAGAAAGCGCCTCTGCAAGGTGGGAGGGTCTCTCCTTTGAAACTGTCCTGAGAGTAGATCTCATGAGAGGTGATCCCCTCCCTCAATTCATGCCGATGGGTCTTCGAATATTACTGCAAAAATTATTCATCTCTGAAGAATAAGTGGTATTTTTTTCTTTGTTGAAATGGGTGGTTTCCCATCAAGTCAAATGAAAACGTCGCCTTCAGTAATGATTTAGATTTAAAGCCACACTTACGTTTCTGCAGAGTTCAAGTGGGCTCCACAAAGCTCATCGCGCTTTATAGAGAAAAGCACACGAACACACTCAGAGACGTTCACTGCAGTGGAAACGCAAGAGGCTGCAGGGGACATCGGTATACGGGACATGCAGCTATCTTTTCTGCCCTGCAATTAGTCACAAAGGAAGGAAGACTGTGTACAGCAGATCTGACCTTTTATTAACGTAACCCCAGGACCCTCTGGTCCGCGTGGCTGGAGGAGACACCGGCTTCCAAGGATGCTCTCACCGCACCTGCTTCCTGCAGGCATCCTCTGGGGAAAAGCACCCTTTTAAAGAGCCACTAGGAGCACAAGATTCAAGTTAGTCCATTTGTTTTCCTCTCATATTGGTAAAAACTTATAGTAGGAATCCAAAGATACCTGTTATTTTAAATAGCTTTACACACGTCTCATTTATCGCAATGTGTTCCCTAAAAGAGAAGCAAAGACCCTGAAAACTGGGCGGCAACATAACCCTCAACAGCCTCCTGTCATGACGTCATACAGTGAGCAGAGTTCGGACGCGCTTAGCCCGTGACGAAACGTGGTGAAGGCGACCATTCAAAGACAGGCCACAGCTCCCCGGAAAGGGTGAGCCTCACACTGGAAACTGCTCGCAGCCAAAGTCCCCACTGCCCCCTTCCACCCGGTGATGGCAAACGGGAAACAGATTCTGCTGGGCTTCTGCTACCCAGTTCGTGTTTCTCATCCACAGTCTGCAGGCGTGGCAACCACGGCACGGCCCCCGGCCCTTCCCAGCTCAGCCGCGCCCGGTGACCTCCATCCCAAGGGGACTCTGTGGCCCACGTGCATCACCTCCGTCGGCTTTTAGTGGCTGTGACATGTGTCCAGACAAGCCTGGACCCTCCTGCCCCCAGAGAGAACCAGGCAAGGACTTCTGTGTCGCCAGCTCTGCGCCCGCGTCTACTCTCAGGCACGCGAGCGCGTGCTCACACACACACACACCACGTACAGGCACACACACGCAGATACACACACACATGCATTCACACACATCTAGTGCCTCGAGATGATCACGTCCGCAGCCTCGTGGGCCAGAGAGGGGGCCAGCAGGGCGTGGAGCTCCCATCTTGGAAGTACGTTTCTGGGAGAACTGGCCACGTTCAGAGTTGTTTCTATGTTGAGCTTTAACAAGAGCGAAGCACAAATGAACTTATATACAAAACAGGAACAGTCACAGATGGAAAACAAACTTACGGTTACCAAAGGGGAAGTGGGGCAGGGGTAAATCTGGCGTTTGGAATTAACAGATACACACTCCTATATATAAAATAGATAATCAACAAGCTTCTACTGTATAACACAAGGAACTATACTCAATATTTAGTAATAACCTATAAGGGCAAAGAATCTGAAAAAGTGTATATATGTATGTGTATGTATATCTATAATTGAATCACGGTGCTGTACACCTGAAACCAACACATTGTAAATCAACTATACTTCAGTATAAAAATTTACAAATAAAAAAAACAAGAACCAAGCACCCTGTAACACCTCCAAAGGATGGAAGGCTCTATAGCTATTTCAATGATGTCTTGAAAAGTGTTGATGATGTGAAAAATGACCAGGACACATACTATTAAGTGGGAAGGAAGGACTCAAAACTGAGTCTATGTGAGGATTTCACTTTTGCTTCTAATGAAAGCTGTACGCACTCAAAATCCGTGAACTAGTCAGAGAACAGGAAGGAAATATTCGAAAGCTCTTACGACACGGATCTCTCAGTGATGGGTGATTAGTGACTCTTGCAGCCTTCCTCCAACTTTCCTGTGCTTTCCAGCTTCTCCTGAACGAGCACTTGTGTGATGGGGGGTGTGCCATTAACCAAGGGCTGGGTGTGAGGAAACTTGCCTCGGTCAGAAAGTTCCAGAGATTATGGCCTGGTAGGGGGGTGGCAAGAGCAGCTTCTGGTGGATGCTGGGACTTTCAGAAGGACTGGGAACCAACGGAGCGGGGGCTGTGGCAGAAGGAGGAAAGTGGGCCACCAGGGGCCTTGGATCTCGGCCATCAAGCACCCCACGGCCTTACCACCCCTCAGATCCTGCTAAGGAAAAGCAGCCTTGGGGTAATATCCCCTTCAGAGAAAGAGGCTGGTGGTGGCCCCCCATCAGCGCCTCCCCCAGAAGGAGCGGAAAAGAGTGTCAGACAACACCGTCCCCCCACCCGAGAGGAGAAGTGACCCTCGCTGACCCTGCGCACGGGCGGTAATGTGACCGGTGATGCAGACGCTGATTTCTTCCTTCAAAGGCACAAAGGGGGATGCGCCGCCCAGGACAGCCCTGGGTCTTCTCCTCTCTCTCCTCCTGCTTCCCTCAGAGCTGACCCCGGGGGGCACAAGAGGAAGACTTCCTGCATCAGGACCAGAGGCCCCAGGAGCCTTTCCTCCCAAGACAGGTGGATGCTGGGATCCTAGACCCCACTTCCCACAGCCGCCCGGGACAGTGCCGTGTAAAGGGCCTCCCAGCATTCTGGGTGAGCCTGGCTGGGCCAGGGAAGCTGAGAACATGACCCCTAGCCCTTGGCTCGGCAGGGGTTAGGGTTCAAGACAGGTCAAGGAGGGACTTCCCTGGTGGCGCAGTGGTTAAGAATCCGCCTGCCAGTGCAAGGGACACGGGTTCGAGCCCTGGTCCGGGAGGATCCCACATGCCGTGGAGCAACTAAGCCCGTGAGCCACAACTGCTGAGCCTGCGCTCTAGAGCCTGCGAGCCACAGCTACTGAGCTCGCGCGCCTAGAGCCCGTGCTCAACAGAAGAGAAGCCACCGCAATGAGAAGCCCATGCACCGCAACGAACAGTAGCCCCCGCTCGCCGAAACTAGAGAAAGCCCGGACGCAGCAACAAAGACCCGACGCAGCCAAAACTAAAAATAAATAAATTTATTAAAAAGAGAGAGAGAGAGGGATCAAGGAAGACGGCGCCCGGGCCCCTGGCCTGCACTGCAGGGGCCGCCCACTGCCCCTCCGGACACCCCTGTCCCTCGCCCTCATGAACAAGCTCACGCCGGGCAGAATCGCCAAGCCCACTTCAAGCAAGGATGAGTCTCAAAGTCTCTGACCTAGAAATCAGAACGGAGAGTGGGGAAAATTTAAATAAAAAATCAAGGTTGAGGCAGGGAATCAGGGGTGCCCGGGGGAGAGGCGTAATCAAGATGGAGCTGCAAATCGTGATGGTTTTGATTAAAGAAAAAATTGCCAAGGAAGCCTCGGTAGCACCCGCGCTTCCTCCTCAAGGGACACGGTCGTCCTCCGGCGGCTCAGAGCTCTGAGCAGAGCAGGCAGAGGCGCGGGTGACGAGGGCGGAGACCGGGGCAGCTGTGGGCCAGCCCCAGCTGGGTGCAGACCGTCCGGCATGTCCCCCCCGATGTCACCCGACGTCACGGGGGCAGTGGCAGGTCACCCGCCATCTCCAGTTTCCTCGTCCAGAAAACAGAGGCAGTGAAAGTGCGCCTGCAGAAGTCATGTGTGCAAGAGGTTTACAAATAGCAAGTGCTGAGTGACCACGGGGCATTAGTAGCGGCACTAAAAGCGTGACAAACAGGCATCTGGCAGACACGGAATCTCAGTTTGGGAGAAGTCTCAAAAAGTTGGGAGAGTGAATGGAGTGCTGACCACCCTGGAATTTGCAGAGGAGGGTGGGGAGCTCGTTCATTCATTAATTAAGTATTTCACTGGACATGAGGTGAAATGTAGCACCTCCAACGGTCAAAGTTCTAATATTTCAGTCTAAATTCACTCTGGAAGTCTTTGCAAGGTGACAGAGCTAATCTGCAAATGGAAACTCAAAGCCAAAAAGCTGGCTTGAAGATTCTAGGACCTGCACACTTCATGTCGACCCCCCAGCAAAATTCTAGACACTTCACAGACTGGGAGAGTTATTTTATGAATATGCCTCATTTTATGAAGTCAGTATTACCCTGATACCAAAACCAGACAAAGATATCACGAGAAAACTACAAATCAATATCTCTTCTGAATATGGACAACAAAATCCTCAACAAAATACTAGAAACCACATCCAGCAACATAGAAAAAGAATCATATCCCATGAGCACGTGGAGTTTATCCCAGGAACACAGGACTGGTTTAACATCCGAAAATCAATTAATGTAACACATCAGAAGAACAGAATTAAAAACAAAAATCACATGATCATCTTATTTACTGAAAAAGCATTTGACAAAAACCAACACCCTTTCATGATAAAAATACTCAAAAAAACAAAAAACAACTAGGAATGCAAGGGAACTTCCTCCACTTGATAAAGGGCATCTAGAAAAAACCCACAGCTGATATCACACGTGGTGAAAGGCTGCAGGCTCCCCTCCTAAGATCAGGACGAGACATGGGAGTCTGCTCTCACCACCACTACTGAATGTCCTGCTGGAGGGTCAGGCCAGGGCAATATGACAAGAAAAGAAATAAGAGGCATCCAAACTGGAAAGGAAGAAATAAAACTCTATTTGCAAATGACATAATCTTGAACATAGAAAACCCTAAGGAATCACTCAAAAAGTATTACAACTAATGAATGAGCTCAACAAGGTTGTAGGATACAAGATCAACATGCAAAAATCAGTTGTATTTCTGCACAACTGCAATGAGCAATCTGCAAATGAAGTTAAGAAAACGATTCCATTGCAAGGGTGCATCCGTTCCAAGGGCGCTGGGTGCCCCCTTGGTGGCATCCACAGTTCATGAGCAAAGAGGGGTGCAGAGGCTTCTTCCCAGCCACCTGACCCACCAAGCCCAGCCTCGGGTCCTGTAGTCACCCCCTCTCTGTCCCCCTCACTCTCTCCCCCCCACCTCCGTCTTCCTCTCTCTCTCTCCCTCTCTCTATCCCTCTCTCTCTCTCTCATTACACTTTCCAAAGTGGCAGAAGGAGAGTGCAGGGCTGCCCCGAGGCAGCTGACGAAGGCCGCACATGGGTCGCTCAGGAACCCGGCTGCGGCCGCGGGCCTGGCCCCCCGCCCCTCCGCCCCCCTCTCCCCGACCCCTCCGGCACCCACGCTGCTCCAGGCCCCCCGCTTCCCCACTGAAGTGACTTCCCAGGACGGAAGACGGGCCGCCCACCCCCAGGTGATGCCCGGCGCCCGGCAGGAGTCCCGTCTCCACCAAGTGACACTTGGGAACGTGTGCAGCACCCACTGGTGGTGACCGAACACGGGGACATAGCGGTTGTGACGGAATAACGCCCCCAGGGACATCTACCACTGAGCGCTGGAGCCTGCGGACCCCAGGCCAAGGGCCTCTGCTCTGCGGGCGGGAGGGGCCGCGGACGCTCCCCTGGAAGGCCGACGGCCTCCTCGAGCTGGGGTGGGGGGGGCAGGAGTAGAGGCTGGGAGGTCAAGGCCAGCTTGCCGGGGGCCGTGGGGAAGCGCTAGGAGGAACCGGGTGGCCTCTGGGGGCAAAGTGGGACCCCTGTCCTGGGGCTGCGGGACGGGGCCAGCCACAGCCTCGCGTCCTCCTGGAGGCCTAGACTCCACGCGCCCGGGGGCCCAGCTGAGCCCTGACCCCTCACCCCCGGCCTGCGAGGGGCACACGTGTGGGTGTGAGCGTGAGCTTCACACAGCGAAGGGCAGGGGCAGATGTCAGGAAGGCAGTCCCACGGGAGCTGGACAGGGTGGCCGGGTGCTGGCTGTGTGGGCGTGAAAAGTCACCATAACACCCTTGCCGAGGGCGCTTCTGGAGTGGATATCGCTCCTCCATGAAAAGGGTTTTAAACCCCTGGGCCAGGTCCCACTCCAAGGCCAGCCAGCGGCCACCTGGTTTCCCAGCTGCCGTGAGCCTGGGGCGCCTGGGGTGCTGGACGCTGGCCATGGCACCCCACCTGTCCCCCCCCACCAGGGTCTGGAGGCCTGGCCAGCGTCCAGCCCTGCAGTCACTTCCCCCGGGGGGCCCTGCCGGGGGCTCTTCTCACCTGTCTTTGGCCCAGACCGTCTGTGAAGGTGAATGAGGACTCAGGAAGGTTGGGACGAGTGAAGCTGAGCTGGTCTCCAGACAGGATGCTGTGACGGGGGCTCCCTGGTGGGCAGCGCTGCTCCAGACCCTGCAGAAGGGAGAAGATTCAGAGTCACCAGGAGTGAGAGCACGTGTGTGTGTGTGTGTGTGCGCACACGCGTGTGGCTGAACTTTTGAGCCACGACTGTGACACATCAAGTGAACATCTGACACCTGTTGGTGTTCACCAGGATGTGCTCTCCTGCACAAGTGGCCCCTCATGGCGGATGGTGGACACAGGACACAAGGCACTTGTGGGCTCCTACTTCAGGGACCGTCTTGCAGAAGCCAGTGTCGTGGCTGATCAGGTCGGGTCAGATCTCTGCTTCCCCCTCACGGGTCCCCCCACCGAGCGCCCACGGCATCAACAGCTCATCCGGACGTGACTCCCCGGCCACTTCCCAGACACGATCCGGCCGCACCCTCCCCGGCCACTTCCTGGACGCGATCCTGCCGCACCCTCCCCTCCACGCACCAGGCTCCCCTGATGAGCTCCTGGCTGCTCCCAGGACCAAACACTCTCAGCAAAGCACAGAGACCCCCGATGCCATCCCACAGCATTTTTCCTGGTGCATCACCAGGTAAACATCCCCTCCCAAGGTGGCGGCCTTGAGGGCAGCACGTCTGCATGTGTGACATGCGTGACTGCGTGTGCGCGCATGAGACACGCGGACATGGGCTGGGACCGGCAGGGGCTGTGGGCGCCTCTCGTCCAGGCAGCAGCGCAGCGAGAGACGCCGCGGGAAACCCAGGGCTTCCTGCTGCTCCATCTCAGAGAGAAGCCTCCGGAAGCATCCAGCAGTGGCCGCGCCGGGACCACGGCTCCCTATGGCAACGGCGTGTTGTCTGCAGTGCGCTTCCCCCACCTGCTCACTTCACGCAGCCAAAGGCCAGTGTCGGGTTGACCCCCGAGGAGCGTGAGAACTTCGTACATGAAAGTGGACTGAGGGCTTCCCTGGTGGCGCAGTGGTTAAGAATCTGCCTGCCAATGCAGGGGATGTGGGTTCGAACCCTGATCAGGGAAGATCCCACATGCCGGGGAGCAACTAAGCCCGTGCGCCACAACTACTGAGCCTGCGCTCTAGAGACCACGTGCCACAACTACTGAAGCCCGCGCGCCTAGAGCCCGTGCTCCACAACAAGAGAAGCCACCGCAGTGAGAAGCCCGCGCACCACAACGAAGAGTAGCCCCTTCTCGCTGCAACTAGAGAAAGCCCACGCGCAGCAAAGAAGACCCAACGCAGCCCAAAATAAATATATAATTTTAAAAAAGAAAGAAAGTGGACTGATTTCAGCTGCGGCCGTCGGCTCGGACCAACCAGACGGATTTGATCACAGACATGATTGCACACCAGGGCTTTATGGTCTCCACGTAGAAGTCTGCACGCTGTCCCCCAGGGACAGAAGTTCTTCCTCTGACCGTGAGGAGGGTTTCTTGGCTTCAGCCTCATCTGTCTGCATTTTTGTGAAAAGCCTCGGGTTCCCTGCCACCCCCAGACCATGTGCACCACCCAGCAAACATTCACGTCCTGGCTCCCGGCTTCAAGAGCAGCAGAAGCTTTCACAGATGCTGGCTGTTCATACCTCCTTACCAGCTCCTTCCACACTGAAAAAAGAAGTGTTTTCAACAAAAACAACCAGAAAAAAAAGAGAAAAATCAGGAGTGCTCGCCGACAGACTTACTTGTCACAGCTTGTTCGCTGTGAGTAACATCAACGCATCGAAACAGAAACTGTTTCTGTGTCATCAGAACCACATTTAGGAAGGAAACAAGATTCTCAGTTTGGGGGAATTTCTGAAGTTGTTGGTACCCGTGGTCCTCATTAGTCACCACAGATGGCATGTGACAAAGGCGAGGCAGCCGGTGTACAGGCAGCGTCCCTCCTGCTGGACGCCCCAGGTCACCTCCCAGCAGCCTGATCATTTATTTCAAAGAAGATTCCTATATTTGTTAACTTCAGCTGTCAATATTTTCTACGTTATCTATCATTCTGAGCACTTTGTAAATGACTTTTAAAATGCAAAGAACAACCGGCAGGTGCCCCCACAAGCACACACACCCCTAACTACACCACGTTTTGATTGAATACGTCCTCAAGTCTCTGGTGATGTCTTAGACATCAAACCCCATGACTTCCTGTGGCAGCTATAATACACCACTATTCGTATCAAATCTAAAACTCTTGGATTGTTGTTCCGCGTCCCTAAAAGTGGTAATAAAAACCATATATTTCAGAGCAATGACCATTTCATTCCAGGGATCTTATTTTATGAAATGCTTGCCAAAGACCACAATTCACTTTTTACAGTTTCATTTAACGATTTGACATTTGAAACATTCCCTAATTAATTCCAACTCTTTCTAAACTGGCTGTGATAAATATAAACTGTGCTGAGGAGATCATAATGTCAGTTCCGGCAAATCCACAGCACAGCCGAAGGTTAGACCCACACGCGAGGAAACTCACTTCCACAGAGTAGTCAGCACCGGGTCGGTCCTGTTATTCTGACCTGACAACGGACACTGCATTAAAGATATGTAAGCGGTGGAGATTGTATATAGAAAGTAGAATTCCAGAAACGTGCAGGCAGCCTCTTACTCTGAAATGAAATTGGCTGTCTGGCTCTAATGAAAGGCAGATCTAATAATATATTCTCCCAAGAAGCTTGCACTTACAGCGAAGTATTTGTCAATGCAGCTAAAAATGAAAAGAAAGTAGATTTAAGGGCACATAAAAGGGGTGGAGAGATGAATTTTTCTAGACCATGCCTGTATTTCCTAGTTCCTAAATCTGGGCGACAGGGCAGCGAGACTGTTACGGCCGCCCTCTCAACGTCTGATTGGAGCCTCAGCTGGGGTGTGGTGTCGGTAAAATCTCCCAGCCCCCGACTGACGTGAGGTTTTTACCACCACACGGAAGGACACTTGAAACCCCACGCTTACTGTCATACGCTGTCCTTCCAACGCAAACCATAAACCCTTTAAGCCTAAGACTGAAGTTCACGAAGGAGTCTCAGAAATCAACTGACTTTTGCATCAGAATGGAAGCTAGTCTATTAGGAGGATGTCGTTTCCTAGACTGGCTGGTGACCCCGGAGGTTTTCTTAGGTCCGAGGTTGGATCAGGGGGGTCGTTTGGAGGAAGAGGCTGCAGCAGGCATGTCAGAGCACAGCACGTATTTCAAGTTCCCCCCTGCGCGTTTTATATGGGGACCGACGGGGAGGGGCGATGACTTCTCATGGGTGTTACTGGGATTGGGGCAGCTCGGGTTTGGCCGCTGTCTTCTTCCCCTTTGTTTTATTTCTTCCGTCAGCATGTCTTTCACCTCGGTTTCAATAACAGTCTGGTAGGGAGTAGAGGACGGGGGACACTAGATGTCACCCTCTTTGACGTCACAAAGTGTCACATCACACTTAGGGGACAGGAAGACTTCCACTAGTTATTAGAAAGTTAAACCACACCTTGGAGAAATGACTCATTGTAAAAGTCAGGATTAATGAAACAGCTGCATGTTCGCACCAAGAGCTTCAAAAACAATTCTCCACCATCAAAAAAATCTACGAACAATAAATGCTGCAGAGGGCGTGGAGAAAAGGGAGCCCTCCTGCACTGTTGGTGGGAATGTAAATTGGTACAGCCGCTATGGAGAACAGTATGGAGGTTCCTTAAAAAACTAAAACTAGAACTACCATACGACCCAGCAATCCCACTACGGGGCACAGACCCTGAGAAAACCATAATTCAGAAAGACACATGCACCCCAATGTTCATTGCAGCACTATTTACAATAGCCAGGTCATGGAAGCAACCTAAATGCCCATCGGCAGACGAATGGATAAAGATGTGGTCCATATATACAATGGAATATTACTCAGCTATAAAAAGGAACAAAAGTGGGTCATTTGTAGAGGCATGGATGGACCTAGAGACTGTCATACAGAGTGAAGTAAGTCAGAAAGAGAAAAACAAATATCGTATATGAACACATACATATATGTGGAATCTGAAAAAATTGGATAAACGATCTTATTCACAAAGCAGAAAGAGACACAGACAAAGAGAACAAACGTATGGATACCAAGTGGGAAGGGGGGGTGGGATGAACTGGGAGATTGGGATTGACATATATACACTATGTACGTATATATTATGTATAAAATAGATAACTAATGAGAACCTACTGCATAGCTCAGGGAACTCTACTCAGTGCTCTGTGGTGACCTAAATGGGAAGAAAATCCAAAAAAGAGGGGATATATGTATACGTATAGCTGATTCATTTTGCTGTACAGCAGAAACTAACAATATTGTAAAGCAACTATACTCCAAAAAAATTTTTTTTTTAAATTCCCAGACGGGTTTTTTTCAAGGGCAGAGATGCAATGCCTCCCATTTGCTCCCAGGCAGCCGGGATGGCGGGGCTCTGGTGCAAGTTTGGGCAGGTTTGACGTTTCCTCCCCATCACCTACTAGTGGGGGACCAGTGCAGGCTTCAGCAGGTCATGAGATTATTTTAGCCAGAAGGTGCTAGAAATATTAACAACAGATTTTATTTTTCTCTATTATCCCAGGAAACTACAAATTACCATTTGTCAGATGTTATTTGAGTGAAAGATGTAGAAATGTTCTTGGTGTGTGAGTGTAGGAAAAAAATCTGGAGCTATTGGTACAGCCTAATTTTATCTTTTAAAGTTGTGTTCTTGTGAATCCTTTGATGTGTTATTTATAACATGATGAGACTAGATGGTAAATGTTGAACAAGAAAAGCTTCCAGCTCTCCAGTAAAGCTATTTTATTCCACCGAGGAGAGAGGAAACCACTCTGGTCCCCTCCCCCTCCAACTCACTTTAGCCTTGATTATTTTCAACATTATTAAAGTTTAAGGACGACCGATTTACTCTACCATGTGTGCCTGTGTGCACGTGTGTGCAAGTATGCGTGTGTGTGTGTGCAGGCGTGTGCAGGTGCATGTGGGAGGGGGCAGAGGTGGGGCTCCTGCCCACAGTCCTGTTTTCCTTTATGGAGTCGCCCTCCTGTGGCCACAGAAAATATTGAGCCATACAAGGCCATCTTGCCACGCGGACCTTTCTCCTTGAAGACCCTGGATAAGGAAAAATTCCCTCCAAACTGCACAGACACACGGGAATCTTCAGAAAATATTTGATGTGGGTTTTTTAAGTTGAGATGCTGAAGTGCTACATCACAGAAACCACATCCTAAGCTCAATCTCCCAGAGCAGTGCCCACAGGCGATGGATGGATAGATGGATGGATGGATGGACGGACTGATGTATGGATGGGGCCAGGGTGTGATCCAGGCTGTGGCGGCCATGCCCCCAGCTCCCGCCCGGCTCCTCCCAGCATGTCTGAGCCTCAGGCATCCTCCCTGTCTTAGAGGACGCCAACCCCTGCACTGGGGCCACCCTAGCCCACAAGACCAGGTCCTTAGCTAGATACACGGCGTCTGCAAAGACCCGATTTCCTCACAGTTTCCAGGCTAGGACGTGGACCCCCTTGCCGGGACGTGGGGTCTCCAGGAGTTGGGGCGGCGGGGCCGGGCAGTCAGCTGTGGCCATGGGCCACAGGATGCTCGTGGCCTGACTGGTCCTGTGCCCGGGCTGCTCTGCCCGGCGGTCGTCCTCGGTGCTGCCCCACATCCCCGTTCTCCCTCTGGACTCCTCTCCTGTGCACGCGTCCTCCAGGCCTGCTCGGTGCCGCTCGAGGGTGGACGAGACGGTGGGGAGAGGGCACCTCTCACAGCGTCCAGGGATGATGGCCGAGGAGAGGGGGCTGGGGGCAGGACCCGCACCTGGAGCCAGGGGTGAGCTGCCAGGTGACAGGTGATCCTGTCAGGTGAGAAGTGATCCCTGTCAAGTGACAAATGATCCATCAAGTGACAGGTGGCAACTTCAAGGCTGCCAGGAGACACAGATGGCGCCAGCCCTGAAGCGGCGGCCACTTCCTGCAAGAGCGAGCGGGCACCTGGGAAGTCAACCTGTCGCCCCCCACCCATCCCCAGACCTGGTTCCTGCTGCTTCCGTGGTCCAGGGTCAGGCCTGAGCTCAAAGGACCTGCTCTGACGTTGGGAGGGGCTTTCATGGGGCGAGCCTCCCTGCCCACCATGGGCGGACGTGGTCCTCAGGGAAGGTCCATCGCTGGCCCATCGGCAGGGCGCCTTGGCCTAGGCAGGCGGCCGAAGTCAGCCCGGCGCCCTCTCCTCCGGACGGCCGTGTTCAGGCCAGGCCTGCTCTGCTGGACTCGGCGCCCAGCCCAGACTCTGTCGTCCTGGAAGCTGCCCCGACCTGGCTCCTCCAGCCCACTGCTCCCCGCCCTACTCGGCCCAGACCCTCCTTCCCACGAGTTCTCCTCACCGGGACCAGCCCCCCGCAGCAGATGCCCCTCCTCGGAGCTCCTCTTGCACTGTCTGAGCCCCCTGCCAGGATGGGGCCTGAGAAGGCAGGACCGGGGGTGACTCCTCCTACCTGTACACAGTGCACGTGGTCCCATCTGCAGGGCAGGCTGCAGCTCGCACAGCTGTGCCCCCAACAAGCCTGCACACGCCAGACGCATGACTGGTATGCCCTGGATGGATGATGGATGGATGATGGATGGATGATGGAGGTGGGTGGATGGATGGATGATCGGGGTGGGTGGGTGGACCAATCACCATTGGTGGCCTCTCCTCCACGACCAACGGCCGTGGGAATCTGGAAGGAGCTGGCGGCAGAAGCCGGCCCAGGAAGGAAGAAGGGCAGCCTTGGGCCCGGCCTCTGCTGGTCACTGGAAGCTAGGCCTGCAATTCCTCCCACCTGGGCTACTCTGGGTCACGGGAGAGGCCGTGTTGTCTTCTCATCCCATCCGTTCAGCCCTGTGAGCTACTCCCAAACGATTTTAACATCTCAGGGCCCTGATAACAAATGGACCTCCCTCTCACAGCACAGCACCCCAGCCCTCTGCCGTCTCTGCGGGGGACCACGGTGCCCTCCTGAGGAACACAGTCCACAGGCCAGAGCTTCCTGCGGCATCTCTGCCTCAGTCTCTGTCACTCACACACACACACCAGGCCTAGCCCAGCACCCCAGAGTTACTCTGAGTCCTGGGATGACCCTTGGTTAAATGCACATATCCCTCACAATCAATCACCCAGAGCGCCCTGGGATGTGGCTTCAGTGGACAAAACACAAGAAAGATATCTGAGACTAAAAAGAGAAAGTAAATGGTCACCTTGGGTGTCCGAGAAGGAAGTCGGAAAACAAGCATTATTCTGAGGACTGAAAAGTAGGAAAAGGACACCACATTTATCAGGCCTTTTCTGTGCAAACTGCACTTCAGGGTCCCAGAGTGGGGTTGGGAAAATCCGCATTCATAGAATTCCAGCTGAGAACACAGAGGGAGACCGTGGTGGATACTCAGAGGCAAAAGGAGAGGATGCCCAGGCTTTGAAGGGAGGATCTGGACCAGACAGACCGACAGGTGCCACGTACTCTGTCCATTCAAATACACACTGCACGTGACGAAGACTTCTCATCATAAAAGGTAAGAATGCAGAGTTAGGCAACATAACCACAAAGGAGGATGTGGTCTTGAGTGAAGCATGATTTTATAACATTATAAAAATCATTTTGAAAATGACTGGGAGTTTGGTGGCATTGGGGAATTACTGTTAATTTTCTGAGGTGTGATAATGGTATTGAGGTTGTGCAAAGAATATTTTTGGAGATGCATATGAAGTATTTAAGAACAAAGTGTTTGATTTACTTTAAAATGGTCTGCAAATCACACACCCACACACGACTGTCAAATCTAGCTACTTTTCTGTAGGAACATCTCCCTGCTACCAAGTTAAAACCGTAAAAGCCGAACAGAACTCAGGATGCTCAGCTCCCTGGCAACTGGTACGTGAGGTGCCTGGAACCAAGCACACACCCCCGACACCCTGGCGAAGTCAGTCCTGAGCCCTTTTCACCCTCAAAGCACCCGGGCTGGGTTGATAAAGCCCAGGCCGCCTATCCGGGTGTCACCCAGTGGGGAGGCCCGGTGGGCGGCATCCCAGGCAGGGCAGGTGGCTCAAGACCCCCAGGACCACTCCCGCCCAGAAGGGAATCGTAAAGAAGTGACAACGCTTCGGGGAGGTTGTCCCCCCAGCCACCCTGAAGACAGGCGAGCTGGCCCAGCTTTGCACGAAACACCTCTGGCCTTGGCTGAGCATGACCTGGTGGGTCGGGGCATAAAAACCTCACGTCAAACAGACATAGCTCAGAGCCCACCTCTCCTCTCTCTGTGGACATCAGGGACCATATTTGACATCCTGGAGCCTGCGGTCTCCTTGTAAAAGGACAGGGACACAGCCAGGCGCCTGACAGCCAGGAGTCCAGAGCACCTGGGTGTCCCATCCCGGGGGCATCGCAGCGCCAGCCCTGGACCCCGACCTGGGTTCAAGGGAGAACAAGGAAAGAGGCAGGGGCCTGGGGAGTGCCGGCCCAGGGACGGGCAGTGTTTCGGAGGCCTGGCCGGTGGACTGAGGGGCTCACTGCTTCCCGCAGCCCCGCCCTCTCCCGCCAGGATTTCTGCCAGGGCTGCCTTCACTCCAGACCCAGACGCCTGGCCGACACCCACGCACGACGTCGGTTTTCTCAGGAACGGGCAGATTCATCGTCCTGGTCACCCAGGGCCACCCAATCACTGTTTAAATGGCTACTTGGCCAGAGAAACAATAATTTCTAAGCCACAAAACTGAATTCTGTTTGTCCACTAAGAATGAATGCTATTGATCAAGCGAAACCTATGAAAACCCCAGAGACAGAGGCAAGGAATCCGCTGGCACAGCAGCTGCCGACAGGCCCTGATGAGCCGCGTCCGCCGCCCCCGCGTCGGGGAGCCGCAGCGGCGGGGGCAGCGCCAGGCGGGGAGGCACGCGGCGCCGGCGTCTCCTCCAGACCCAGCCCCCGGCACCCGCCAGCCATCCACACCGGCTGCTGGCAACGCGGCCTCACCCGTCAACCTGACCCCACCCCGGGGCTCCAGTCAGAGTTGCTGGACCCGCTTGTCAACGACTCCACGTCTTCCTGGGGAAGAATTCGGGAATTCGGATGAAACAAACACTGAGCCATTTTCTGACAAATATTCACGGCGTCGGGCTCAATCTGAGAAGCTGGGCGCCCGCCCGGCAGCGGGGTCCGAGGCAGCGGCCTGGTGCAGGTGCCGAGCCGGACTACCCTCTGCCCTCATGTGGCCTCTACCAAGAGTGGGTCTCTAGTTGGGCTGGGGGCCTCGGCCCCGGGCGGTAACCATGCCTGGTGAGACCTTAACACCCACCCCAGGGCCTGTCCTGCAGCCACCCAACACTGGGGCACCTTTGGTGTCCACTCCCATCACCCCCACCCCAGGCAGACTCAGCTGAGAGCCAGGTGGATGCGGCACATGTGAGGAGGTGTCCAGGTGGCCCAGGCACGGGCAAGAGTGAACGGAAAACCCAGGGGGGCCTCCGAGGGTGGTCAGTGGCAACGGGGCCCGTGAGCTGCAGGGGGCAGGGAGGCGGGCCCAGGAAGGGGCCTGGTGCCACACGTCCACCCAAAGCCGCCTGGCTGCGGGCCCGGGACGTCCTTCCTGCCCGGCCTTGATCAGCAGCTCCAGGTGGGCAGGAAGTCGGGGGCCTGCCGTGGAGGACCGCCCGAAACTGGGAGGCGGCGGCCTGAGGAGCGGAGCGCAGGCAGCGGGCACCGGGCAGGCCCCGAGCCCCAGCGGCAGCGAAGGCTCCGCCGGCTGCGCCCGGTCAGGAGCCGTGTCTGGGGCTCCTGCCAAGCCTGGGGCTCGCCTGGTACCCGAGACGCTCCATGGGCCCGTCCACCCCTGCTGCCTCCCGAACCCCAGACAACAGAAGAGCCCTGCCACGCACCGTGTGGGGTGGGAGCTGACACAGCACACGCCTCGCCAGAGGATGGGACATTTCCCGAAGGGTCGGACCCTCTGCTGCTAATACATCAGGACGCAGGCCGGACGCGGCACAACGGCAGTGACCCAAGTGTCCGCCCCTCCGGGGACTGTGGTCACCCACCACGGAACGCGATTCAGCCGAGAAATCTGACGCCCGTGGCAACGTGGATGCTGGGCTAGACACGCCAGTCACAGGACAAACCCTGTGTGACCCCACTCACACGAGGTCCTGGAGCCACCGACAGAGACAGGAAGGAGGATGGGGGGGGACAGGAATCATGTCTCACGGGGACACGGTTTGGGAAGATTAGACCAAGTGCTGGACATGACGGGGTGGCGCTGGTAGAACAGGGTGCCTGTGCTGAGCGCCCCTGAGCTGTGCAATGAAAAACGGTTTAAATGGTCCATTTCATGTTCTCTGCATTTCACCAGCACTAAAAAACATGGCATCTTAGGCAGCTCACGGCACAGCTGTGGACAGGCGGTAACAGGGCCACGGCAGCCTCCCGTGACTTTGCTCCTCCAAAGGCCGGGAGCCCGGCGCCCCCTCCTCAGCCTCTTCATCCCTTCACTTCTTCAAAATACGCGTATTCAGCAGCCTCCCCGCCAAGCACGGGGCTAGACGCTGGTGGCCGGAGAGGGTCCCTGGGCCAGGCCGCCCCCCTCTCCGCCGTCTCCGCAATAAAGGCAGGGCTGTCGTGGTCTCCAGCTGTCGGCCAAGGCCGGGGCTTCGTGAGGAGGAGGCCAGCAGGTCCTGTGCATCTTCTGCACGCTCCAGGCTTCAACCCAAGCGGGAGCGGCTCCCGGGGGTGGGGGGAAGAGTCCCAAGGGACAGCCCCTCTCTGTGTGGGCGAAAGGCCTCTGTGCGGGGGCCGGCAGCCCGGACCTCTGCGTGGGACACAGGCCCTGCTCTCAACCTGGGGTGACTCGCCTGCGGCGTCCCCGAAGCTCACAGCAGTCACCTGGCTGAGGACACCGGCCGCCTCCCCTGGACAGCCCGCAATCCTGGGGGGTCTGTCCCCAGGTCCTGGGCCAGGCCAGCACAGCGGGCTCTGCGGGGGCCCAGCGTGAGGCGGGCCCCGGGGAAACCTGTCCCCGAGCGAGCCGGGCTCTTCCGTGAGGTGGCAGGGTGCCGAGGGCCGGGTGGACCGTCCTTGGGCCAAGGCAACAGCCGCGGGTAAGGGAGGGCCCCCAGGGGGCAGCGCGATGACAAGAACACACCACACTCTCCAGAACCCGGTCTCATCTCTGCACACCAGGCGGGGGAAGGGCCCATCCACCCGCAGGACCAAGTGGGCCGCCACCCGCCCTCCTGGGCAGACGTAGCTCCGCAGCCGCCCTTCCCTCCTGCCCACCTGGAGCCAGGGCCGTCCGCGGGGCTGCCCTGCCCGGCCCCTCCCAACCCCGGGCACCCACATCCCGCGGCCGGGCCTCCGTCAGCTCAGCGGTGCCGTCTGCTCTTCTGTCCGCGAAGAGGGGGGCACACTGCCTCTCATGCGCAGGGGTGCCCCGCCGCACTCGTCACCTCCGGTGTGGTGTTCGAAGCTGGGCGGCTGCTCGGTGCCGGATGGAGGGGGCGGCGTGGCAGGGGCAGAGCCACAGCCCCAGCGGTCCTCGTCCACTCTGGCCCCAGGCCATCCTCAGGTTCCCAGGACGACACCTGTGAGGACCAGAGGGGGCTGCAGACAGGGGTGTGCCCGGAGGGGTCCTCCAGGTGGGCAACTGCAGACCAAACGACCCGAAAGGATGGCCTCTGGGTGGCAGACTCAGATGGTGAAGGAGGGAGGGGCCGGCGCTGGGGGAGGGGCAGTTTCTGGTGCAGAAGCTCCGTGGAAGCAACCAGGGGTGACCAGGACCACCGGCGTGAGCAGAGACGTGACCTGGATTCCGAGCCCGGTGAATCCTAGGTCTCCCTACTGTCAAACGACCTTCAAAATAAAACCTCATTTTGGCAAAAGTGAAAGAAAAAAGAATCAGGCGTGATTATTAATGTCATATGCCCCACTTTTTGAAGGCTCCAAACGGGAGTTTGAAAGAGTTTCCCTGTGGATGTTTCCACAGCATTTTCCTGGTTCAATGCTGCCCCATCAGATTGGGGATGGGACACGGCATGTCCTATGAAAGTGTATGCATTTCAAATTGAACGTTTCCTACGTGAGCTCTGCAGCCCTTAACCCTCTTAACACAGGGGAAGAGGTGGCTCCAGCCCCACAAGCTCTGTGCCCACCCCTGGGCTGGTGTGGCTCTGCCCCCTCTCCCCTCTCCTCCGAAGCGGGACCCACCCGTGGGCCTCCCCTCCAGGGTCCTCCCCTCTTCACTCAGGAGCGGCCTGCAGGGCAGGGTTGTGTGAAGACGGTCGTGGGGTCCCCAGCACCTTGATGACCGCCAGGGCTCTGCCCCATGGCACGGACAATGTGTCTGTCCTATCCTGGGGGACCGGCCTTGAGGACCTGAAAACTTCCTCGCGTCGGGCCAGCCCTCCCCCTGGGTCCCCACAGCAGGGAAGCTCTGGGCTGAGAGCAGCTGAACCATGTCAGGGCGTCGTGCGTGGTGGTCGCCACTCGGAGAGGCTCCAAGGTCTAGGAGGGAGCCTCCTTTCACAGCCCCGGGACGTGAACGCTGTCCTCGGCCAAGGCAGAGTCTGGAGGAATGCCTGGCTCATCTCCCGTGCTTCCCATGGTGTCAGCAAGGACGCTGGTTTCATACATCGTGCATTCAGCGGCACCGTCATCTTTAAAACATTTCCACCCTACGGTAATGCATCGCAGAATCGACTTTTGCCCCCAGAATATCACTTGATCTCTCATAACTGAAATGACAGAGAAGAACTGCTTTTCTGTTTAATTACTAGTAACTGATGTTTATAAACGATGGCAAGTGTTAGTCAATAACGCTTACACTTTATTTACGTGGGTAGCACTTAAAATCCGTTACGCTTTCACGGTTACACTGTCCACACTAAGCATCCAACACCAGAGTCCGCACCACCTTCCACCACAAGCAGGCACACGGAGCAAACTGCACAGCCACCCGAGAATCACACGCGCCACACTCGCTCCCGCCGCCCAAGCCCGCGGCTCGGCCATGAAAGCTATGCCCCCGGTGCCCGGGCTCCCAACACTGCTGGGTGAAAGCTACTGGCGTTTGAGAATCCCATCCAAGCTTTTCACGATGCCCTCGGTGCCCGGGGGCAAAGGGAAAGGGGACTCAGGCGGGTGCGGGAGTGAGAGGAGGGGCCCTGACAGCAGGCGGGGAGGGGGTTGGGGGGCCTCGATCCTGTGGAGGAGTCGCTGCGGAAAGCTGGGAGACCCCGGCCCAAGGGAAGCGATTCTTCTGAAGGAGCCGGTGCTGGAGCCCGTACCCGGCTCAGCGCCTGTGCTCAGTACCTCACGAGCTGCATGTGGGAGGGGCTCGTCTGCTTCCCCCCAGCCTGAGCCTAACCTAAAAGCCAGAGGTGCTACTACTGAACAGAATTTTGAAGACTCCTGTGTCCCTGCCAAAACAACTACGGATCCAAGGAAAGACGGGCTATTCGAGAAGATTAGAAGTAAAACCATAACCGTGAGGGGGCTCCACACCTCGAGCGGCCAGGTCACAGTGAAGGTCTGGCTCCCCCGAAACTGAAGAGAAGGTCACCCGGGGTCAGGAGTCACCTTTACGTCACCCTGTGCTTGAGTCTAGATTCATACACTCAGCGGAGGAGCGAAGGTCGTGTCGCGAGCATGCACGCGCCGTCGGGAGCGCCACACGGCCAAAGCTGCAAGCATCTCCGCAGGTGTGCACCAGGCAAGCAGGGGTGGCCTCGGCCGCAGAGCTGGAGAAGCAGGGACGGTCCAGCGGCTCCGTGCTCCCGCCCCCCAGGCCCTGACCGGTGTGCCCCCAGCGTCCCCAGCGCCGAGCAGGTGTGGTCTCAGGGCGGTGGACAAGCAGGTGCGGCACCTAGCGCGTGTGTGCAGCCCCTCGGCTGGCCGCCCGCTGCTGCACTGCGGCCCGTCTACGGGCGGCCCTTGGTCGACTTCTTCTTCTTCAACTCCTCTCTCTGTTTCTGCTTCTTCCTCTTGCCACCTTCTTTGAATCCTAAGGAAACAGGCGTGTGAAACACTGCAGAGGAGCAGCTGCGGCCCCACTAAGAGGCAAACGTGTCTCTAGATATCCCCCTGGTTAAAACAAACCAACCTCGCGATAAAGTAATGTGTCATCACTCCTATCTGCTCCATATCTAAGGCTCAACAAAAACATGGACGGACTTCAAACTTGGCAGATGTAAAGCTCTAACATGATCCAACCAGCATCCCAGCCCCGCGGGCCAACCCATCATCTGTCCCCACGACCCCGCCCCAGGTCACCTGGAGACAAGGCAGGGCAGGCTCTGCCTCGGGGATGGGCCTCCCCGGGGCCCCCTCTGCAGGGAGAAGCCCAGCTGTCACACGGTCCGGGGCTCAACCAATGCCCCACGCCAACCTTTTCCCCTGTGCTGTGTGCTTGCCCGAAGCCGGGGGAGAAAGAGGTGGGTGTGACCTGCTCACCCTCCTGAGACTTTGTCCAAAGAGCCGGAAGAGCTCCAGGTTATTTCTGCAAAAACAGCTCAGGACCTTGTGCTGCGTTAGTCCACACAGATGTGGGCGGAGCGGGATGCTGAATTTGGTAACAAAGGATCGTTCTGAACGGTCAGCCTAGAACCAGGCCAGGGTCACTGCAGGCCTGCGACCTAATGCACGTGGGCCCCTAAGCCTGCTGAGAAGAGTACATAAAAGCATCCTCGAGATTTTAAATTGAGGCAGGTGCCATTTTAGAACACAGTCTCTCTCCAGACAGAACCCAGACCCAGTCTGTTCACGACACGCATGTGTCCACACAGCGCCACCCCTGGGTGGGCCGGGCCCGGGGGTCAGTTAGGTGGGCGCTGACAGCCGACCGGGACCTGATCACGATGCCCGCTGTGGGGCGGGGGGGAAGCTGAGGACACACACATGCCTCCAACAGAACGAGGCTGCCGGGGCCTCCCGGCCTCACCACTGACTCAAACGCCCCTGGAATCCGCTCGCAGAGGGTGGAGGCTGGCGCGGTCCCCAGGGCTCTGCGGCCTGTGTCCTGCCTGCTCTCCCAGCAGCACAGCCATCCGGGTCACGTGCTGTACGGAAGTGGCCCTGACACGGGGTCGTGGCAGGGGCCCTGGAGGTCCTCACGCCCAGCGTCCTCCTGCCTGACTCAGCTACCTGCACAATAAGCCAAAAGGAAGGAAAAGAAACACCTGCTAACCCACCACGAGCGCACGGCAGCCCCGTCCCTGTGACCAGGCTGCTCCGGCCACAAGTCGCTCCTCTCAGCTGTCCCTTTCACACTCGACCACGACGACCGACCGAGGGGGCCACGGGGGCGCCGGGACTCTCTCCTGCCTCATACTCAGGCCCCGGCCCCGTCTCCACTCATGAATCTCCTAAGCCAGAAGGGGCCCCCGGGCACACACCGGGCAGAGCTGGGAAGTTAAAGGGTCAATGTTATCCTTTCATTCGTGAATTTCTTTTTCACTATGAATAATTTTTCCTTTCTCACAGTTACACATTCTCGATAGACCTCCAGCGTGTGTGGAATCCATAAATGAAAAACACTAATCCTTTATCCACATCTCGCCGTCTAATTCACGGGCTCCGAGAGGCGTGCGACGCGTCCTCTGAAATAAAGCCGGGGCGGTCACCCCGTCTCACAACAGGTTAACAACACAGTGAATGCCGGCAAGAAGGCACCGTCGGGCTGAACACAGAACTCCCCCCGCAGACGGGCCAAGGCTCCCCCAGCCACATCCTGACCCTGAACCACACGGGCCGCACCGTCAACACGGGAGATGCTCCCAGGAGCAATGAAGCCCATGTTCTGCGGCCTGAGCGCATCACAAGCGAGAGCTCGTTTTTAGCCTAAAATCATCAGAACCTGCCAGGCCACTGCCCACCCCGCCAGCCCCGGGGGCACCTAGCCCGGCGATTGCTCAAATGGCTGAAGCACCAAGTGGGGGCACCTGACACTTTGTAGGGAACCAAGCCCTTCTAAGAAAGCTGCCCACAATGTGAAAGCCTGGCAGGAAGTGACCGCGGGAGCCTCCAGACCACGCGGAGAGTGCCCGCTGGAGGGGCAGGCGTGGCGGGGTAGGACGGGGGCCCATCACTCTGCTCCCTGGAGGCCCTGACCCACTGGGCACCTAGCTTTGCCCTGTTACCCCAGCAGCCTTTTCCACTGTCCCAGTTTTGGAGTCTTCCTCCGGAGCAGCTCTATCGTCTCTCGATAAGAAGTCAAACAAGCTCACTCTAGTCATGTAAAAAGCGTTATCTTTAATTCTTTGGTGATTCACTCTGACACTCTTTTGAAGGCCTCGTAGCTTGATGTGAAAGAAGGAAACAAACCACACACAAAAAAGAGGTGTGTTCCGCAGCGCCCAGCACCTGCCGGGCCGAGACCTGGCCGCCCGACATCGCTGCGGAACACGGGCAGGAAGCGTTCGGCAAACGCACAAGACCACTGCTCGCCCTCGTGTGTGAGCATGTGCGGGGTTCGTAAGTCAACAGTTTTCCCACCTGGAGATGACACCTGGGAGGGACCTGATGGTAAAAACTGACAAAGCAGAAGATTTCACAAAGAAGAATTCTCTTCTCATGATTCCCCAGCAGTGGCTACTCTCCTTCCGTCCACAGCCCTGGTCTCTGGCGCTCAAGAGGCAGCACGGGCCTCACTGTGACCCCAGGTCCACTTCCCGTTCAGGAGGCCAGCTAGATGTCTCAACAAGGCTCCTCCGGGCAGGTCTGAGCCCACACGCCTCACTCTTGGGAATTGGGATGTTCCCACCGAGTTTAGACACCCAGGTTTATGGTAACCTTCCAACCAAAGGGACAGCCCGGGAAGTCCCTGTTCAAATCGTATTTGTTCAGGGAAACTGCATCTACAACCCTGCCCCTCGCCAAGTCCAGCCAACGAGCGGCCAGGACCAGGAGGTGACGATAAATCTGGGGAGAACATCCACACGCCCATTCGAGGCAGAACAAGTTTTTTCTGAATCCACACAGCCCTTCCAATCACCTCTATTTTTCTTTCAATTACCCAGGAAGAGGCTAACGTTCCCAAATGGCCCATCTGCCTCGGGTGGCACTGCTCCCTGGCAGCCGGTGGCCAGGTCCGCACAGTCCCGCGGGGCTCTGCACCCTGGCTCAGAACCCAGGACACCCGCCTTCCGGTGGGTGGATGGGACAAATCCCCTGTCCTCCTCAAGACACACACACACCCCCTTTTCCACATGAAAAGGGCCAGAAGGGGATTGAAGGGACAGAGCTCCCAACAGAAAGTTCTGGGAGAAGAAAGGGATAGACCTCATCCTTCCAGTTCCCTGTGCAGACGATGCTTTCTTGCCCTAAGTTCACAGAACTAACCTCACAACGTACACAGAGACATCACCCTGAAACAAGGGACCAAGGATCCACCTCTTCCTCCACGTAACCTGCGGTGGTCAACCTGGAGACTTCCAGTGCTGAGAGCCAAGACGGGCACAAACGCTTCACACTGATGAGTGATTCAAACTAGATTTACATCGGCCTTTAGACTCAGCCAGGGTCCGCCTGCATGCACAGCCATGCCGTCAGAAGTAATCCAGAACTTTCTACAGGGAACACACTTCAAAGACCCATCTGGGCTAAGAAATTACAGGTCAAGAAGCTGGAAGAGGGCAGAGCGGGGTCTGGAGAAAGGGGGTCACGAAGCCTCACTGCCTCACTGCATCCAGAGGTGGGAAACCTCCCCTGGGGTGAGGGTGGGTCAGCACCCATCCACCTGACCACAGGACCCCTGGGGGCGGGTGTCAGGTTCTGCCTGTAATTCAACAGCAAGGCAGGGAGGCACGACTGCAGCCGCAGGGCCCCCAGGAGAGGCTGGGCAGGTGGCCGCTCTGCGGGACCAGACTCCCAGCATGAAGTTGGAAGTTACACGAAGGGGCTCAGCTGCTGCCCACGACAACACACGGCATGCCGTGGTGGGAGACCGGCACCCCGCTTTAATGTGGGCTCCACGCGGCCTCCCCCCACCCGCCTGCCCATCCGTCAGGCCAGGACGCAGCAACACAGGTGCCATCTCGGTCCTCGGGGGCCCCGGGAAGGCCGGGAGGCAGCCCCGCGGGGAGGCTCCGCGGCGGACACCCCGTGCACACCTGCGGGGAACGCGGCCGGGGGCTCCCAGCTGCTGCCGGCCCGGTGGTCCTCGCCCTCACCCGGGGGGTGGGGCGTGTGTTTGGGCACAGAGGCCGGCCGGTGGGACTTCAGAGGGCGGGCGCTGGTGCTGGTGGGCTGGCCGGGCAGCGCGTGCTGGCCTCGTCGCCGGCACTCCTCCGCGAAGGCGTCCTCGTCGGCCACACCTGAAAGCACAGGACGGAGACGGGCATGAGCCGCACAGCGGGAGGTCCTGGTGCCTCAACCGGATCTTCCCAGAGAAAACAGAGGAAACCAAAGGAGCACGGAAATCCAGTGACAGCGGCAGCTCCCCACCCGGCCCCCAGGGGGTCGGCAGCGAATCCTGAAAGCACACTCGACCTTCAGGAGGGAGGAGGACGGGGCCCCCATGACAAATTTCACCCTCAGAATTGGCACAAGGGTGTCACCCCAGAGGAGTGGGCTCCTGGCCAGCCATTGGTCTCTCTCTCAGGCAGCTGTGATGCCAGGACCTGCACAGCCCTGCGGTGATGGAGGCGGCGGCCACCTTGCTTCCCGCCCGCTCGTGCCACAGGGCAGCTCCGAGCTCTGGACGGGGGACCCGCACGCACGGTCACCTTCACCAGACGCACAGCCAAGAACATTTCTCATTGCTCTCCACATTGTGTTTCTCTCGGTCTTTTCAAAAACAGAAGTTTTGCACATTAGGTGGAAACTAGCAATAAAATTAAAGACGAATGATAATAGTTACCGAATAACTTCAAATTTCATTCTCTGGGGGGTTTCTGACCAGCAGTCACACGGCGGGTTGGCAGGGCTTAAGGGAAAGGCTGTCAGAAACCCGGTAACAATGCAGGCAGGACACGACCTGTCTGATGGGACCAGTGACACCAGGCGGTAGCCTTCCTGTGCCTCAACAACCCTGCTCCCTGGAGGGTGGGTAGGCCCGTCACCCAAACGGCGACATCCAGGGCGCACACCGCTGAGCCCCAAGCAGGTGACAGCCAGTGTGACCCGAGGTGCTAGCCCACTCGAGCTCTTCCCCAGGCAGACACTCCCTCCATCGCTGCCGGGCCCCCCCCCGCCCCCCCCCCCAAACCCCGCCAACGCGGAGGACGACAGGCCTGCAGAGATGCTCCCTGTAACGAAGACCTGCTCTCTCACGGGGGTGCGCGATTACAATCATTTCCGCACCATTTACACGACGCTGAGCGCCAAGTTCAGTGCTGGGTACAGGCGTGGGGCCTCCCCTCCCTCTCCTCCAGACACCTGAGCTCAACTACTGGCCCCGACCCGCTCTCACCACACCCGAGCTCACTGCACCCCGCTCACCGCACCCTGCTCACCACACCCCGCTCACCGCACCCGAGCTCACCGCACTCCCGCTCACCGCACTCCCGCTCACGCTCACCGCACTCCCGCTCACCGCACCGGAGCTCACCCCACCCCCGCTCACCGCAACTGAGCTCACCACACCCCGCTTACCGCACCAGAGCACACAGCACCCCGCTCACCGCACCCGAGCTCACCCCTCCCCCGCACACCGCACCCGAGCTCACTCCACCCCCACTCACCGCAACCGAGCTCACCACACCCCACTCACCGCACCCGAGCTCACAGCACCCCCGCTCACCACACCCGAGCTCACAGCACCCCCGCTCACCACACCCGAGCTCACAGCACCCCCACTCACCGCATCCGAGCTCACCTCACCGCACACCCGCTCACCGCACCGGAGCTCACCCCACCCCCGCTCACCGCACCCGAGCTCACAGCACCCCCACTCACCTCACCCGAGCTCACAGAACCCCCGTTCACCACATCCGAGCTCACCGCACCCCTGCTCAGCACACCCGCGCTCACCGCACCCGAACTCACCGCACACCCGCTCACCACATCCGAGCTCACCACACCCGAGCTCACCACACCCACGCTCGCACCCGAGCTCACAGCACCCCCGCTCAGCACACCCCGCTCACCGCACCCGAGCTCAGCACACCCCGCTCACCGCACCCGAGCTCACAGCACCCCCGCTCAGCACACCCCGCTCACCACGCCCGCGCTCACCGCATCCGAGCTCACCGCACTCCCTCTCACCACACCAGCTCGCCCCACCCCCAGTCACCCACGCCAGCCCCCCCACCCCGCGCTCACAGCGCCCCCGCTCCACAGAGAATACCTCCTGAGACACCGCAAAGAAGTATGGTGACCCCGGGCGTGCATTTTAAGGCTCTCCTCGCCCTGCAGGGCCTCTGACATTCCCAGCACTGCTCTTCTGCAGGGTGCCCAGGGCTCATCGTCTTTCCCAACAGCACATCCCCTCCCTCCAAGAGACGTGCGCGAGCCGCTTGTGCGGCCAGCTAACCAAGCGCTCGGAGAGCACCTGGCGGTCGGCGCACGTGGCCTTGACCACCGTCACACCAGATGCCACCCCTAGCAGTCCCCTGGGGACCTATGGCCACCGTCACGGCGGCTTCTCAGAGTCAAACGGACCGCTGAGCTGAGTAAGCAGGCCCTGGGCGCGGCCGTCACACCTGCTCGCCGTCCCTCGAGCAGGGGCGCCCCTGTGCCCGCCGAGGGGGGTCATCAAGCACCGACTGGACGCAGGCTTCACTCGAGAGCAGAACGCTCCCAGAGCACGCCTGTCTGAAGGAGGAAAGTGTGCGAGCGAGGGTCCCAGGGCAGGGCCAGGGCTGGGGGCACTCAGGGCCATTCCACCCCCCGGGGGCTCTGCGGGGTCCAGACACAGGTATGACTCCCAAATCCACGAAGCCCTCCCAGGGGAGGGGGCCCCACGGAGCCGCGGCTAATAGAACACCACCACGGCGACTTGATCTCAGAATCCGCGCTGGACGCGGCAGGTGGGGCAGCGTGGGCAGCCCCAGCATGGCCACAGGGTCTTGCAGGCTCACGGCCCCTGCGTCAGGGTCAGGGAGCTCGGCACCCAGCAGCCCAGCCACAGGCTCGGCTTGTCTCCACCTGGGGAGGCCTCCAGGGTGAGCAGCCGGCCCCTCCCCGGCTCCAGGCGCAACCACGCAACCACGCCCGGTGGCTTTGATGAGACCTTAAGGATGACACGTTGCCCACAGGTGTAGCCTGAGCATCCCAGGTGCTGGACAACACACACAGGCGTGTTCACTCTGAGTGGCTGCGTGACTGCGACGGGCCTAGACGTGGTAGGGGTGGGCATCCCAGGAGGTAAGGGCACCCCAGGGGCCGGCCCGCCGCTATGTTACTCACCTCAGGTCAGTTCAAACCCACTGGGTCCCTGTCGGCCGCTCAGAAGAGGTGGTGCTCCCCCTGCCCCATTCCGCCCAGGGAAGTCCCACCTGTAGGACCGCACGGCCGTGGGCACAGACGACACTTACCTGCCAGGCGGGCGCGGGAGGCCCGGTGAACGGACAGCGCCGGCTGTGTCCCGCGCACGGCACGGCCACCTGCCCTGCTCCCTGACGGTCTTCAGCGGCGCCAGCGCACAGGCCGGGTGGCTCCCGTAGGACCCGCATCCGCCCAGCGTGCCCCCTCAGCCGTGCTGTCACCCCGGGGCCCCGGCTGCACACACCAGCCCGTCCCCAGGCCCCCGCCACCCCAGCTCTCAGGGCCGCTGGGCACGCTCCGTGTCTGCCGTCTGGTCAGAGGACGAAACGGTCACTAAGACGTTCCTCCTGGCGTTCCGGAACAACTCCCAGCACACAGCACAGTATACACTCCAGGCCTTGAGGGTCTGGTGACCTCCCCGAAGACCGGGACCCGCTGTGGGTGAAGGTGGGGACACTCTTGGGTCCTGGGGACCCCCTCCCCCGGCAGCCGCCCCGGGCAAATACTGGCGCCCTCCCACTTCTGGCCTCGCCTCTGTGAAGCCCCCTCCCGAGGGCCCAGCCGCACCGTCTCTGGACCAGGGATTGTCCAGGGGTGGATGCAGGGGCCACAGCTGAGAGCCGGACTCTCGGGCTTGGACTCCGAGGCGAGCTCTTCAGAAGCTGCGATGGACACACAGCTGGGCGCCTCACTGTCGCACGAGCCGGCCCTGGTGGACACCGTCACCTACACCGTCACCTCTGTGCCCCAGGCCCGCCCTCCAACATCATGAGCCCCAGAGGCCCTGGGTCTGGAGCAGGGCGGTCAAGCCACAGACCCCACAAGGTCCCCATAAAGCTCCTCCATTTCTCAAGTACCGGGAAAAGGATTTGGGGAAAAGAAAGAAAGGTGGATGTTGAGAAGCTTATGTGAGTGTCTCCGCTGGACACTCTCTGGAAGGCATCCCTCGACGTGTTCATTCAAGCGCTCATTTTGAACCCCCTGCACTACACGCAGAATACCAGCAGGCACTGACAGAAGGGGCGGCCACCACACCCACAAGCGCAACCAGCTGCGGGCGACACGGGACCCCCGGTCTGAGAAGACGGCCCGCTGCTGCTGCCGCTCTGAGTAAGAGCCATCAGCACAGCCAACTCCTGCCACGTCACATGTTCACGACGGTGCCTGCCCTGCAGGGACCTGGCCTCACTGCACACAGCGGGGGTGAGCGGACCCGTGCGGCTCGCTGTGTCCCACGGCTCCTGAGCAGGAGAGACGAGAAGCCGAGGGGCACAGGAGGCTTGGCAGACGTGCAGCGTGCGAAGGAGAGCGGGCAGCCCCGGAGGGCAGGGAAGGAGGCCGTCCTGCCCCGACCCAGCGCCGTTTTCCCCGGGCCCAGCTGACGTCTCAGAACCGACACAGGCCTCTATCGCGTCTCCCCGCACCGCAGCCCGGCTCGCCCCAGGAGCTGCCCTAGCTGCTCCAGGACGCAGATGGCAGAGGTCTGGAAACGGCCCCCAGCGACTGTCGTGTGCACCCAGAAGCCGGGCCCCGGAGACGCCCCCCGGGCCTGTTCAAGGGCAGGTCTGTCCAGGGCAGAGGTGGCTCTGCCTTCAGGGCAGACGGGGCCAGGGACGCCAGTGCCTGGCCCAGCACCTGGGTGGAGGGGGAGCCCCTCCCCCGGAGGGCAGGCGTCTCAAGGGGACGTGAGAGGCCCCGGGAAAAGCAGCGCCGGAGCTCCAGAGGCAGACGCTGACGCCTGGGCGAGGGCTCCACAGAGGCCTTGCTGGCGGCCTCTCCCGCATCCGCTCTGATGGCTCCAGTGCATCCCAGTCTGTTCCAGGGCTTCCCCGTCGTGCCGCCTGGGGCTCCTCGTTCTCACAGCGTCCCTCACGCCCCAAGTCCTCCCACAAGACCCGCCCCAGCTCCAAGGGCTTCGTCTGGGGACGCCCAGGGGGCTGGACCACGTGACCCGTGACAAGGGACTACCAGGCCTCTCCCTGAAGGCAGAGCAGAGCCCGGGATCTCCCTCCCCTGCAGGTGTGGGCGTGGGGAGGACTGAGCCGACCTGTGCCACGCTCTGCCCTCAGACCCCCTTCCTCCCCAGCCCCCAGCAAGGCACCCTCGGCTATGGGACATAACCGCTGAAGCAGCAGAGACACCTCGGACCTGGAGGGTGTGGCAGGGAGGCCGGGCCTCGGGCGATGGGGTCCTGGACACGGAGATCCGTCCTCTGAGGCCCAGCCGCCCTGGCTAAGCATGTGGGGCCCTGATTTCAGACGGCAGGAGGGAGGGACTCACGCCACTGGCCCAGCTCCATTCCAGGTTCAGAGGATGGGCTGTGAGTCCAGCTGCGTGAGGAGACACCGCCGCCCCTAAGCCCCGTCGCCAAAACAATTCCTGAGCCTGTGGTTCCCGAAGCGGAGAGGAAGGTTCCCAGATGGTGTCCAGCATGGTGGACGCTGCCCGGGAGGCCCACAGAGGCTCTCCTCAGCGAGACACTCTTCCCTAAAGACAGGATCCCTCTGACACCCAGACGACAGCCCAGGTGCCTCCACCACCCGCCCAAGAAAACGCCTGCAGCCAATGCTCCTCCACTTTAAAGAAGGAGTCTTGGGCTCTGCGATGCTCAGTTGCTAAACTCAGCATTGGCCGGCACCCACTTTCAGGGAGGGGCGGGGGGGGGTCTTAGCACTCACAGGACCCCTCGTGCCTCCAGACGCCCCCCCCAAGGCCCCATGTGGATGGTGGAGTGGGCGTCCCAGGGTTGGCTCTTCTCTGAACAAAAACCCTCTCCAAAAAAAGGGCGCTGCCCACCCAGGGTCCATGGGACGCAAAATGCCGCCACACAGCAGACGCTTTGAGTCCGTCAGAGGAGGTGACAGCGACGTCCAGCACCCGCTAAGGACAGGAGGACGCGCCCCCTCATGAGAAGAGAAGGCCCCCACGCAGGCCACCCACACCCGCCGTCAAAGATCCACGTGGGGCCTCTTGGTACAACCTAAACTTCCAAGAGTTGACACCAAGAAGAGATGACCGCCACTCCCATCCCATCCCCCCACTCCCAACATCACGCTTTCTGAAAGCCAACCACATTTTGGGCTTCTTTCTACAGCCTCTTCCAAAATTTCCATACGTTTCTGTTAACTGCTGAAAGATTCCTCTTCTACGGAAAATTCACTAATTGTTTCAGCAATTTACTATATAAAGGCGAAACACATGACTTGAAGAAAAATAAGTAAGTCACATCCACTCTTACAACCCAAACAGAATTTACTGTTTTGGCATAATTTCTGCTAACTTTTTCCTCTGCAGAAATTAGCTATTAACGCACATGAATTTAACTAAAGTTTACGTGGGATACAATTCAAGCATCCTTTTCATTTGGGAAACAGAAAACATCCTGCCTTGTAGCACCAAGTTAGATAAAATTTCAAAACAAAGCACAACCCGCCCGTGCCCCTGTGGCAAAGCTCCCTGAAGTCACCGAGGAACTATGCAGGGGTGTTCCAGCCGCCGTCCCTCGGGCACAACCACCAACCCACGTGCTCCGCTTCTTTCCCCAAATGGAGTCCCAGTGCGCAGCAGGAATCTGGCTGATAACACGCAAATGAAAGCAAACTTCCTTATATAAAAACAGAACCACTTGTTTCCAAATACGTACAATCCAACAGGCCTCGGTTGTGGCTGCTGTTTTCTTTGAGAGGTCGGGGCAGGGGTTAATCCCGTACTTCTTCCTATCATGCATACCACTGACACAAATGTAGATGACTCAGACATCCAAAAATGCATCACTGGCCCAAGAGAGGATTCAAATATTTAGGGCCTGATAAGTGCCTGACACACGTGATGCTGCCTCGCTCTCAGGGACTCAGTGCTGGACACACGCAAACAGAAAACCATGACACGACGAGGCGGAGGACGCGGAGACAAAAGCAGGGGCAGAGACGAGGAAGAGCAGGCGCCGCTCTCAGGGTGGGGAAGAAAGCAAGGCACAGAGGCGCTCGGGGAAGCCTCGGGAGGCGGCACAGGCCACGATGTGACTCGGGTGCGGCAGGGCAGGCGTCAAGGATGGGACAGGACGCAGGAAGAGCGGGCACACGGCCAAGTCGCCAGCACCTCGCAGGCGATTCTAAGCAGGGAGCGACTTAATTCTCACTGCCAGACTGCGGACAGGCGACACGGTGGCAACGCGTCAGACAGACCATCAGATGGACCGAGAAAGCGGTCACGCGAAGGGGGACCCAGTCAGGAGGGGCCCAGGCTCTGGCAGGAGGTGGGCGGTGGTGCTGGCTGCGGCTGCGCGGACACGGGAGGATCACGGACCGAGGGTAAAGGTCAAGGAGACAACAGCAGGAACTCTCCTGTCCGAGCCCCTCTGAACTTAAGTCCTGCACAGAATCCACACCAAGGGTCAAAAGCTCCCGTTAGGGGCTGGTGGGGTTGGCCTCCCCCCCAGCACCATGGCTTCGAGCGTCCTTCATGGTAACGTCACAGAGGGTGGAGCCCCTTAACCTGCTCTGAGGCATCCGCCAGCCCCGCATGCGCCCGCCTCCCCCGATGGGTGGGCTTCACTCGTTTGTCTGTGGAGACAGCTGCGGGGCAGGCAGTTCAGCAACCTGCTCCTCGGATGGGGGGGAGTTCCTGAGGCATCACAGCACCCCAGGATGGAGGGCGTGGCCGGCCGGGCTCAGGCGGATGGGGCCCCACACTCACCCGGAAAGTAGGGGTGTCAAAGCTCTGGCCAACAGCGCCTGGAGCTCAGATCTCACCACCACACACCCCCGGGGGTTGTACGCTTCGAGAACAATCACAACATGGAAAGCCAGGGAGGCAGAAGCAGAGCCAGCCTCTGCCCCCCGGCCTCCCGACCCCGGCACATCACTCCGCCCAGGAGCCGCCAAGCCCCCGGGACAAGAGGAAGCAGCAGAGGGAGAAGGAACCCAGCAGGCCACGCTCGCAGAGCCCCAGGCCCACAGTCCTCCAGCAGAGACCACCGTCTCTGGGGCCACGTGCTCGCTTGGCTGAAAAAGGCCCCGAGAGCAGCAGGGTAAGGATCAGGACCTACGGAGAGGAAGCAGGGGCGAGGGCTGTGTGCTGTCGGGGGCACCCCTACCACCCGCTCCGTAAAGGACAAAGTAATGCTCTGATGCCCTGAGCACCCGCGGGACACAGGCCGGCCCTGAGGCGCGAGCCACCAGGCTTTCCTGCTCAGTCCTCACTCAGGCTGCAGGGACTGCACCGTGCGGCTGAAGCACGACTTCCATCAAGATGACCGAAGGGGCTTCCCTGGTGGCTCAGTGGTTAGGACTCCGCCTGCCGATGCAGGGGACACGGGTTCGAGCCCTGGTCTGGGAAGATCCCGCATGCCGCAGAGCAACTAAGCCCGTGCGCCACAACTACCGAAGCCCAGCGCCTAGGGCCCGCGCTCGGCAGCGAGAGAAGCTGCCGCAGTGAGGAGCCCGTGCACCGCAACGGAGACCCAACGCAGCCCAAAATAAAAAAATGACCAAAGGCTGTCGTAATAAACAATAACTGAAATAAATCATCAAAAAGAATAAACATTCTAATTTTGGTAGGGTCTTATATTCACAAAATCTTATTTTCCTAAAGACACAGCTTAATCCACATAAAAATCTCGAGTGATTCTAGCTTCTTTTCGATACTGACATCTGTTAAAGACTTACTAAAAAACCACATTACGTAGACTAAGCGGCCATGTGCCATGAACTCGCAGTTGTTTCATCAAAGCACTCCACCAGCAGACACCACATGACAAAGTGCAACCCGGGCCGAAAAGAAGACCCAAAGGACCAGAGAACACAAGTCCTGAACAGTTGCGTGTTGAATGAGATTTAGTAGGTATTAACACTGGCAAGAAATCTGGGAGAAAGTTGGGTGTTTTTAACACATACAAACGTCCCAAGTAAATTAAAGAAGCAAACAGACATACAAGTGAAAGTACATAAAAAAATGTGAAAATTTTTGGGCTTCCCTGGTGGCGCAGTGGTTGAGAGTCCGCCTGCCGATGCAGGGGACACGGGTTCGTGCCCCGGTCCGGAAAGATCCCACGTGCCGCGGAGCGGCTGGGCCCGTGAGCCATGGACGCTGAGCTGCGCGTCCGGAGCCTGTGCTCCTCAACGGGAGAGGCCACAACAGTGAGAGGCCCAAGTACCACAAAAAAATTTTTTTAAATTTTAAAATGAAAATTTTTTAGTTGTGGAACATGTAGGACATTAAACAAAAGGCCACCCCAAAAAGCCACACAGTATGTCAAATGAACACATGACAACTGAAAAGGAAAATCACTTTAACAGAGCAAGCAAAGGACTCATAAAACAATGATGTAACAGGGGCCTGTGAAATCAGGGAACAACTGCAGAAAAACAGGGATACCCGCCAACAACCAAGAGGCTCCACCTCATACAGTAACCAGAAATTTGATTTTAACAATTGTTATCAGACAGTATTGACAAGTACGTTGGTAGGCACATACTCTTTGTGGAAAGCAATTTATGGCTACCAGCTTTAAATGCCCACATTTCTCCACCCGACTATTCAACTTCTTCTAGGCACCCGATTCAACAGAACTCCTCCTCCAAGGACACGCACGCACACCAACACCTCAACAGTCACGGGAACAAAGGAGCGCCGACGCTCCCCAGGCTGCACGAGACTCTCAGGCCAGAGGTGCGGCGGGCGCCACCAGCCCCAGGCACAGACCTCGGGCTGGACGGCTGCCCCAGCCAGGCGCACGGGACCACAGCCGTTCCAGAAGCAGCTGGAACCCAGACCCTGCCCAGCAGGGCGGCCAGCAGCCAGTTCCGGGCCTCCACAGGACCCTTCCGCCACGCTCCTCCAACACGCAAGCACGGGCCGACTGCGCACAGTCCCCTCGGGCGGCCCGCGGCACGGGGAAGCGCAGGCGTCACGCGCGGAGACCGCCTCGCCTGCCCGGTCCTGGAGCCCGTGCTACCAGAGGCCTGGCGTCACCTCCAGCGCGCCGGTGTGTCAGGTGTGAGCCCTCGGCCTCGGCTTGGGGCCGACAGCAGCAAGCGCAGCCCAGCTGGGTGCAGGCTCCGGGCACCTCCTCACTGCCGCTGACTGAGGGGCGGCAGAGGGGAAAATGTTCCCCCAAAGTGGAAAGACGGCAGCAGGAAAGGGTAACTCTTCCCTGGAAGCAAACGCAAACCAGAGTGAGAGGGAGGTGTAAAGCCCAGTGGACGAAGGGGCTCACCAGGAAGCTCGGGCGTCTGGCTGCCTCGCACTGGGAGGGGCACAGCCGCGCCCCGTGGGTGGTCCCCATCTTCCCCCTTGTGCAATCACAGGGGTGTATTTATCACCTCTTTGGTAAATGCAAGATATTTTTAGGAGCTCCAGAAACATTTTTAATTAGGAAGAAATCCCACATCATCCCATCTTCAAGTATAAACGACTCAAAGAGGGGAAATCATTTGGCGGTATTTTTTTGGTACAACCAGAAAAGAGTGGTTTCTGAACGGGTGTCAGCTAACACTCCGAAGATGCTGGGGGTGGTCTTCACACGCTGTAGTACACGGCACATCACGCGGCAACTGGATATAACCCACTCATACAGTTCACGCGTCTTGAATACCTTAAATGACTCCTATTCCCCGCTGGCTTCTGCCTGATGCTGGCCGTCCCAGTCAGAGCTCAGCGCCCTCAGACACCTGTGCTGGTGGCCGTCCAACCAGGTTCCCTAGTGAGTCGGCTAACATATGTATGTATGTAGGTACAGTGTGTATGATAGCAAATTGTGCAACAGTGGAACTCGGGGTGTAAGAGCTTTGTCCACATTTGAAGATACTGGTACCTGACATCCTCTTAAGGAAATGCTACCTCCAGAACTTAAGCTGGAAAGTCACTGGAATTACTGTTTCAAGAAGAAAAATATCTACATGACTTTTTAGATTTTTGGTACATACATCAAGAACTGTGTGCAAACTGGAATGTCCTGCGTACTGATCCTCAAAACCAATAAATCTCGATTATTGAAAAAGAATTAGGGGAACAAGCCTAGTATTAGTCTCTTAAGACCGTGGTCACACTGTGCCCGCCCACTGCACCCACCTGGGGTGGAGGGATGGCCACCAGAACGTTGGGACGGCCCCTGGAAGGACCGAAGTCTGACCACTACTTCCAGGAAGGCCTCAAAGAGGCCACCTCCCCCTCCCGGCTTCACCGCCTGCAGTACTCTCAGGCACGTCCACACCCTGCCCGCGGGCTCGCACTGCCGTCCAGCTGAGTGGAGCTCCGCAAGGGCAGGGAACTCCCCGCATCACACACTAAGGAAATGTGGTCTTCTCTACGAGACGACGGGAGAAAGGATGCAATGCTGCTTCTGCTACAGCATGCCCAGCTCTGGGTCCTACAGCCCTGGGACATGCTCCAGGTAAGAAAGTCCTGTTCTCGTGATGTCCTACCGATGCCTTGAATGCCTCTGGGGGACCAGGACAGGACGAGGGAAGGGGTGGGGAGAACAGCACGATGCTGCTGCGCTCTGTGTTCCTTTCAAGAAGCAAATCAATCCTACTGGGATAGAAAAGGACAAGTAATAAGCTGCTATACTTACTAGACTGTGAAACTTACCACCACCATGGACTATTCAGTGGTCCAAAGAACAAAGAAATGTCAAAAACCAAGGAGTGTCATAAACCAAGATGCACCCCCCAGTGCTCCCAAACCAGACCTGGTGGTTACTCGGCACACTCGGACTGGGAGATACGGTGCTCCCAGGCTCACAGGGCAGCATTCCAGGGGCACAGTGGAAACGAGTGCCATGGGATGATTTATACAACAGATACTTAGGGAATGCTTCCAGCACCACGGGCTAGGGAGAAGCAGCAAGAAAATGGGCAAATCCTGCCCTCGTGGGGTCTGTATTCCTATGGAGGTTGGACTGCAGAAGAGGAGTCTTTGTTCCCTGAATGCTGGGGCCAGAGGGAAAAGGAGAAATAGTCATGGCTCTCCACAAACTGCAGAACTCACCCAGGTCCAAAACCTCAGTTAATGCCTTTGTATGTAGTTTGGTAAGAACAACTTACAGAGTGCACGAAGCAAGGAGCAAAGATTCACCTAAGCAAAGAGCAAGCACCGGGTCTTCTGACGCCCAATTCCACTTCTAATAAACAAGACTCTCTCCAAAGTCCCAGCCAGGTCTAGTCTTTGGAAATCCATGATCACCATGATTTCTAGATTTCTGATTGACAGAGAAACAGATGTTGTAACCCTCCCTCCTCTGACCTTTTCAAGTAGCAAGATGAAATAACTAATTTAGTCACCAAAAAAAAGAAAGAAAAAAAGTTGTCTTATCCCATTTTAACCACTAGTCATACTCAGTACTAAATCTCCATCTAATTAACCCAATTCATTAGAATAGAATTGCAAGGAATAGCAGATTCAAAGGTGCTGAGACAAGTCACCCCTGTGACCAACTCTAAAAGCAGAAGCCTTAAGACTGACTTTAAGGACGCAAGAAACGGTGACTGAGGAAGAATCTAATTATTTAAGCAAATGTTTCTAGACTTGCAGCATTAAACCACCCACTCTGAAAGTACCAATCACCTCGAAAATAACTCAGAAGGAGGCAGAATCTCGTACCTCATTAAAAAAAAAAAAAGCCACTGGGTCATAATACAGTTCAACCTCCACGTGACCACACCATATCAAGTGCTCAAACTCACTCCACAATTCTGTGCTTGAAAGCCTCCTGAAATAGTAATAATTATCCCATTACTAAACTTGCTGATGGCTAACCACTGAGAAGCAATAGCAGAGACAATTAAATGAATTACAAATTACTGTTGGATTCTCTAAAAATAAAAATATTTTCATGTGATTATGTAGTGCTGAAAGGAGAAACCAGAGCAGTCCCTGAAGAGGCTGAGGACAGCTAGTGGGTAATCAAGCAGGAACGGTGAGGCTTTAGTAGACAATAAACAAAGTGAAAACTGACCGGAAAGATGCTGCCCACAAATAATGTCCCTGGAGCTTCCCCACATCTGTACTGAAGACTCCAGCAGGCCAGATACACAGGTTACAAGAGTAACTTCAGGTAAGTCTAAAGCTATCTCTGCAAACTTCTACAATGTGCCCTTTGTGGACCCTCAAGAGGAAGAAAGATGAGCTACCGGGGCAGGTGTGACCAGTGGTATCATCTGTATCACAAAGAAGCAGCAACTGGGCTGCTAAAAGCAAACCTGGAACCTTTGGAACCTGAACCGAAAAGGCAGGAATGAGGCAACTGGCCATCACTGAACTACATCAAAGCAACGGAGGTGCAAACCACAGAGAACGAGAAAACAAAGCATAAGTGAGAAAAGCACAGCACACTGCTGCCCCCTCAAGACTGTGCTCCGGGGAGCTGAACAGAAGACCTCCATCCTGAGCGACTGTTACGATAACCCCCCCGAGCATGGAGGAGACGAGCGTACACATGATGTGACAGCCCCGCGGCAGGCTCTCCCAGACGGTGGGCACCGGCAGTTTGCGGGGAGCTCAGTCTCCGCTGCAAAGGCATTCAGGGCTACAGGAAGATTTTTGGTTTTTTAATCGGAAAGCACAGGGACTAACAAGTGACCAGACCTGTAACGTGAATTAAATGCTCTTGTCCCGAGTCGCTCCTTACGTGGTGACACCGTTCACAGCTGTTTCACAGCACACTGGACCCAAGCCTGCGGAAACGAACCTGACTGCTTCCAAATACTCAGCAAACGAGACCCGATAGCAACAAGTTCTCTTTCCTATTTAATTAACATTCCTATCACCAGACGTGCAGAATAACGGCAATTTTCAAAGTGGGAATGGTGAACGTGTGACTGTGACGCTCCCCTCAAAACATGTCCCCAGAAGAGGTTCATCTTCCACCTGAGCCCTCAAGTGGAGCGACTTGCTCACAGCCGGGGCTGCACTAAACCCGACCATCCCAGGACACTCAGACGTGTAAAGCCAAGGTTCCAATAAAACGCTTCCTGGGACACCAACAACTGTGGGCTGGATGAGACTTCTCTTCATTTACCTGGTGTCCTGAGGGGGCCATCGAGCCTGTTCTACCGAATGGTTCGTTCCGCCCACCAATGAGAAATATAATCTCCAAGTCAGGGAACTGGCAGCCGTTCCTGTGAGCTTCTCACTTAGTAACAGAGAAACCACCTATCCTGACAGCAACAACGAAAGCAGACTTTCTGGTACTAGGGTTTTAGTTTGTGAAAGGAGATTCTACAATGTGGTTTCCCAGCGTGTGGTGTGCCTACACCTTCTCCACAGGCTCCGTGAGCTAAGACGGCGGGGCACACGGAAGCCCCTTTCCTTGTCTTCCCGGGTCCAGCTGTCTTCCAATACTTACATTCAAGGTTGCAATGTCTTTTTTAACACCTTCTTTTAGCAGTTTCCCACTGCTTAGTCCCAAAACAAACTCGAGTGGGGTAGTATAAATACAATCAAACTCTCATTTAATATTCCTCTGGCTGGAATTCCAGTTATCAGTGGTTATCGTGACAGATTATACTGATTGAAAAACAAAAGAAATACCTTTACATTTGCCCACAACTGTATCGTTCCATGACTTTACTATGCATATTATCTTTAAATGAGCTGGCATCAAACATAACCTAGAAAACTACAACATATTCTGAAGAACGGAAAACTGGACAGCCGTTTCCTCCCTCACCAAAGAAATGTTCAATAAATTGCTAATCATTATTCAACACTGATAGGAAAATTTTCATACGCACTCCAAATACACCAAAGAACACACGTAACTGAAGTCCAGCATCGGCCTTAGTGACCGGACACAGCAGGAATGAAAGGACTCTGGGAGCCCAGACACAAAGTCACAGACACACACGCAGGAGGCCTCGCCCCACTCAGGAAAGAATGCACCAAACACATTTGCATTTATTTTCTTTTTTTTTTTTTTTTAAGCAAATGACAAAGACCCAGTTTACCAGCTTAACTTTTTAAACCTAAGCTTAACACGTTACACATATTTAAACAATTGTCAAAACTTACTAAGTTGCCAGCATTCATGCACAACTAGAAAACATCCTCAATTTATATTAAACCAGAAATGTATTACCATTAATTCATTAATATCTTTCACTACTAAATACTGAAAAAACTTGAAATTACTTTGTGGAAGATGCACCCTGGCGACGTTAACTTCACAGCAGCTGACACTACTTGGCTCATGTTTCAAACACAATGGAAAAGCAGGTCCGTGCTGGTGTTAGTGTACGGAAGAGTCACGGCCACCTTGGATTACGTTTAATAAAAAAGCAAAGTGCATACAGAGATTTACAACAATTTTAAAGACAAAAAAAAATGGTCCTATCATGTGGTCCCAACAATAAACTCAAAAGTCTATGACAAGTAGGGCTCCGATGAGCTGTGTATAAATACTTTAGATTAAGTACAGTTACACTGAGAGTCGAGTTCATGTGAAATCTTCAAAAAAATGTTCCTGCCAATCCTCCCATGGCGCGCGCCAGAGGGGACGCTCTGCTGCGCACGTGCGGCGAGCTACTTGTTATCCAAGCGCAGCTGCTCCTTACCATTTATCGTCAAGGACTTCAGCTGGCCGTCTTCTTCGACTTCCACTCTCTCTTGACCATTCTCGACAATCCTGGCGGGGGCCGGAATAAGAGGCATTTTACGATCTTGTTATCAAATATGTAAACACGTATGTGAATATAAATGCGTATTTTTACAGGACTTGCCACAGATATACGTGCAATTACTCATTTTGTGGCTGAAGCCAACCTGCTGAGGACAGACGTTTCTTAAAATCTGACACTGAACACGGGCACAGGCACTAGCAGTCAGAACGGTCCTGGTTTCACTATGAATGGTTCCATTTTACCATCCAACACACTGTTACCCATGAACATGGCTCTAAGTAAGGGTGATGTCTAATATGTAACACTGAGCAAAAATTCAGAAGGAAAAGCTCTAAATCGGAGATTAAGATTCTCATGGTACCAGACAGACTTAACATACAACCCGTATGTCACACACTGGAGGGTGTGCAAAGAAAATGTGGCACCAATGAAACACCACACCTACTTATTAGAAATATGAACTAGAGAAGATCACTGTACCTCTTTGTAGTGATTTTTCTGCCATTAACCACTTTAGTAGAAGTTGATATAGATTTGTAGTTGCCCATCCCACTGCCACCAAATGCCGTGGAAGAGAATGAAGTGAGGCCCCCATGACCTAGTGAACCAAAGGAAGTGAATCCTGTAGGAAAACAGGAAAGAAAGATTAGAGACTAGTATGTCCATTGTTGATTTAATGCACACATTTCCATCAGAGCCACAGGGCAGGAGGAACCCCCCCCCCTTTCCAAAGGGCTCTGCTGGGCTTCCCTGCACTTCACCCTACTGAAGGGGAGCAACTTGGAGCCATGCATCTCACAGGAATGGGGCGAAGTTCCCGCCACAGATGGGCAAAGCCAACTTGCTTCTGACTTGCCCCTTGTAATTGTGACCACAGGGAATAAAAATCTGAATTATTAAAAAGCTGAAACAATTTTAGAAAGAATACCACCAAGAATTATCTGGAAAAGCACGGGTCTGCAGTTCACGGACTAATTCTCAATTACATGGTGATCGACTACGGACACTGACTTCCACAGCCACACCAAAGCAAGCCAACTTCGATGTTGAGACTGCTTGCTTGTTCAAAGAACTTACCTACGTGTCCCACTCCAAAAGGCCCACATCACAGCACACATTGCACACTCCCTAACAACTCTTCCTGAGGCTCCTTAAAGGTAAGGACTGCGTCCCACACACATTTCTTAAATGAAGTACTGTTGTGATATTTTTAACCAGCTCTATTTTACTCTCCCTCACACTTGAGCACACTACATGGCATCTAACGAAAGGATCTGCTGGATAGAAGTGCACCGACACGTGCCCTGCGTAATCAAGTCCAGCCGGCATTTGAGGAGAAGAGCCCTCGCAGGTGCATTGTGTGGGGTGGCCTGTACGAGGAGCACAGCCAGTTCTCACCACAGAGCGTTTAAACAAAAATGAGCATCAGAAACACAGCAGCTCCTCTGTTAAGAGGAACTGGGTGAGCTTCAAAGAAAAGCTAAGATTACAATTCTTCAGGTGAAACACAGGGTTGCATCAGGCCGTGTGCACATGACTGCAGCTGGCGGACGGCCTCTACACCAACAGCTAAGCTCTGTGCGGCAGCGCGAACACAAGCGACCATGCCTCACCTGGGGACTCAGCTTGGCTCTGGTCACACAGAGACCTCATTAAAGCCCCACCTCCTGACCCCATCAACCTGGACTCTCCTAAGATACTGGAATTTTTTTTAACTGCTGAGGTTAGATAAAAAAGGATTTCGTGAGATTGTCTAAGCGGGTTATTTCACAGTTTTTTCACAGTTATTTATCTCAAAACACCTTACTCCTTTTAACCAGAAATTTCATTAAATGCTGGCCACCTTTAACAGTTAAGATCAGAAGTAGGTTTTCAAATATAACATTCTTGGGAAGATTAGGAAAAAAATGTAGGTTACTAAGCACAGCCTTGTACACATAAAAAATACTGGCAAATCTGCTAAGCTGTTCTACCAAAAGGCATTATACACATACTGCAAAGTGCCCGAACTAGAAGAGCACCGCACTGATGTCTGATCACACGTTTAGTACCTGTATCAAAAGAAGAAAATCCCCCTCCAAAAGAGGGAAATCCACTGAAGGTGGAGAAAAACGACCCCGTGCCTCGGTTCCGGCTTCCGCGGGGGCCCCTTCGATTCCCAAAGAAGTCCTCAAACGGGTCTTCTAAAAACAAACAAAAGTGCTTTGTGAAATCTTGATTCAATTTTGCTTTTTCACAGGAGAGCTTCAATAAGGGTTAATGCCTTATGATACACTGTTCCATTAGGAACAAAAAACTTACCAAGAAATGACAACAATGTAGCGTATCTACAGAGCAGCCAGAAGTCCATCTAACCAGCAGTTTTACTTACTTGTTTAATGCAACTAAAGCTAGAATACATCAGGGATTTACAACAAACAAACAAAAAAACACAACACTATAAGTATAAAACTCAAGGTCATCAATCTGCACTACAGACTTGGACAGAGAGCTGTTTTAACATAGCTTTTTACTGAAAGTTCTGGTAGACACTGTCCCAGCTGACGCCATTTAAAAGGTTAGGATTTCACACCTAAGCAGTCGTACTGCATGGAGTCTGGGTTGCCTTCTCCAAAGTCATTCAGGAATAAAAACAAAAATGGATTTTTCTAACGTATTTACTTATAACGCAAGAGAACGCTGTAGCAAAGTGAGGCAAAATTTAACAGCCGGTGATTCTGAGCCAAGTGCTAAGGAATCCCTTTTTTCCTGTAAGCCTGACATCTCAAAAAAAATTTAGGAAGGATAAGCTGAAGTCAAATCTGAATAAATGTTAATTGGCAGACACTACATTATACTTTAATAGAAAATTACTAACGTGAATAGGCATCATATTACTACTGGAGATACCAAAATGCTCCTGAAAATAAAAATAAGATTAGCCTTGACAGTTTAGGGGCTTTTTTGGGTTGTTATTATCAATCAGTGAGCACCTACTGAAAACATGAATTATACAAGCTTTTAAAAAAATTCACTGAGGTTCTATGAAATTAATCAGCGCTATACTTTTTTTTCGAAGAAACGGGAATTCTTTAAGAAATGAAAACAAGGACTCCTGATGGATGAGTAAGCTAGAAATGCACATTGGGGAAAGAGAAAAGCAACCCATGACACACAAACTACAGAATCAGCACGGCATATTTTTAAGACAAGGCAAGAGTGACCAAAGCAGGAAGTTAATGCATTTGAGTAGTGAAATGAAAGAAATAAAAGTAAACAGAAAAATAAACACACAGTGAGCACAAAACCAAGTAGAAATTGAGATTCATGGCGCACTCGTGTTTACAGACAAATGTGACCTGAGCAGCATGCCACACCCCCAGGGTAACTGGCAGTGACCTGAAAGGATGTGCGAGAGGTTACGTGCGCTGTTGCTCACAGACCCTGAGGAATGACCAAGGGCCAGGCAAGGCCAAGGCAGCTTAAACAATACTCAGAATGGGGGCGAGGAAAGGGGTGGCAGAACGACATGGCCGCACGCGCCTAGAGCCCGTGCTCTGCAACAAGAGCAGCCCCTGCTCGCCGCAGCTACAGAAAGCCTGTGCTCAGCAACGAAGGCCCAAAAATAAATAAAAATTTTTTAAAAAGCAAAAAAAAATAAAAACCTATAAGGCCTCTCTTAAATAAGAGAGCTATGCAAAGTACACGAAAACAGGCCTGAAGAAGCAAACATTTAGAAAACCTGGTCACTGGTGGCCTGTTGAGAGACCAGAAAGAAGGAATGCTAGAGGGAGAAGGAGTGAACATGTGCACAGAGACCAGGTCCACCGCCCCAAAGGGGGCCCGAGCCCCACGCAGCACTGGGCAAGGGCCTCTGCTGTGAACAAGAAAGCTCCAGGGCCTGCTGGTCTTGCGCTTAATTCCCACGTTCCACAGTAAACGCCACTGTTTTCAAACACAACTTTAAGAAATTCATTTACCAGCTACCTTGTGAACAGGGCTTACAGTCCCATTATTACCATATCTAGAAGTGTAAGTAGGAAAATGGACCATAAACTTTATCTAGAGCTGGAGACATTCTGTAAATTTCTTCAGAGACTTCATCCTGTTCAAATAAAATACAAGCGTTCTATTTACTAAGTCACCTTTTACCTTATTATCATGGCCTACACACCTGCAGTGACACATTCTCTATAGATCCGAGCTACAAGGTGGCAGATAATTAACATTCTTATGTTACAACCACCCACGTTAAGACACACAAACGTAATATAACAAGTACAGTTTAAACTCACAGTGCAGTAATTTTCTCTTTCAAGCAGTAGCCGTTAAGAAGAATCTACAGGACCAGCTTTAGATTTTCACTATCCACATATGAGTTCCTAAACGATGTGCTGTTCTGCACATGCTCTAAAGTTTTAGTTTACACTGAATCACGTTGTTTGTGTCCTTCTGCAATGTTCCTTTTATTACTGCCATAACAATTAGTTATATTACAATTTAAGGTTCATACAGCAACTAAATCTTTAAAGGTTGTTCACAAGGCTTTGGAGACCAACTTAAACCAGGGTCCATGTGATACCACCACTGAACAAACGGTTGTAATTTGTTCACGTGAAGCTAAATTAAGCCTTTCATAATTATAAAATCACCTTCAGAAGCTGCTTCAAAAGCTGGCTGAGTAGTGTGCTGTAAGAAGGCCAGCTGGCTTTTCAATTACATCTTCTTGTACTTTTGTATCCTTTTATTTTTAAAATCTTTTATCTTGCATATTTTTCTATTATACAGCCTAAATATGACTTTCTACAATTCAAGTAGTCACCGTCTTTTAACGTGTAATTTCAGATATTACAGTTAACCCTAAAAATGAAAAGTCTCATTTGTAACAGTCATGGTGACACCAAAAAACACATTAAAAAAAATGTCATGATCATAGTGATGTGTTGTTAACAGGTGCCGCTGTGAGATCAGGCAAGTCCTTATGGAGAGCTTCCCGTCACTGGCTGCTGCTGGTTGGGGAGTATATGGACAATGAGCTTTTACGATCTTCAGCCCCCAAGCTAAATACAATCCAGCAATTCAATTCTACTTCAGGGAAATCAACTCATCAAACATGGAAATAACTTACTATACTAAAGGAGTCCAAAGCATTTATAGTGAAAACTGAAACTTACCTAATTTTCCAAAAGAGTAAATGAATGGAGAGCATGTTAAATGCAAGTATTTGAATGGTCACCAAGTTTACGCTTTAGAAAAAGGCAGAAGAGAACATATATATATATACACATCCCAACTATAGTATCTGAAAAATGTTGACAGTGGACTTTCAACTGGTGGTAAGACAAAGGTTGATTCCCCCTCCCTCCTTTTTATCTCATTTATGTTTTCCAATTTCTTACGTTGAGTCTGTGTTATATTATTATTTTTGAGGTTAAAAGGGGCAAATACTGCATTTACTCTAAGTTTTAATGAGACATGTCAACATAACCAAATATTCTACCAAGTACTTCTTTACTTTCACTCCCCCAGGGATACAGAACCACACCGCCAGCCGAGGTGCCTGGTGGGCAAAGGGAACATGGACCAGGCGGAAGAAGGAGGTAGTTACAAACAGCAGCTGCGCCCACAGGCCCTGTCACAGAAACAAGGGGTGCAGCTGCCGAGTGTACTTCCTCCTCATTGCTTTATGAATACTTTGTGCATACATGGTATTCATAAACACTAAGCACAGCTTTATCTTCTTGCCTCTTTTACCCCCTTATCACATCACATCACATCAAATGCAGGCTTTGCATCACAGTGTTTCAGCTATGGGACAACAAGGAGAAAGGTAAGTTCAAGGACCTTACCTCCTATGTGGGAGAAAGGTTAGCGCATTCTCGATTACATGCAGGACAGCCATCGCGTTAGGCACGATTATGATCTTGCTATTGTCTCTATTTGGAGATTAAGCATGGTTTAAGGAGATAACGAGTGTGGGTGCCGAGCTGGGAGGGAGTGGACAGCTTCTGTGTGTCAACTTGAAGGGGCCACAGCACCCAGCTATTGGGTGCATCTCCGAGGGTGTTCTCAGGTGAGATGACCGTTCACATCAGTAGGCTGAGTAGAGCAGACTGGCCTCCCCAATGTGGGCAGGCCCCGTCCCATCAGCTAAAGGGCTGAATAGACCAAAAGGCCAACCCTCCCCGCTCTGCCCCGCCAAACACGAGAGAATTCTCCTGCCTGATGGCTTCTGAACCGGAACACTGATGGCACTTCTAGCCTGATGGAGTCAAACTGGGACATCAGCTCTGCAGATTTTGAAAGTGTCCATCTTCATAATCAAATGAGCCAATTCCTTATACTAAATTTCTTCAGAGAGAGATATAGAGATACAAACCCTGTTGGATCTGTCTCTTTGGACAACCTAAATACATTTCTAAAAGACTTCCTAAATTCTGTATCCTTGGTCATTTTAGAAGGGTCTTTAGCCAGGTCTTTATCCCGTAACAATGCTGTGCTGTGAGATACAAATATTACAGGAAACAGGCACATGCCTATCCTATGATTTAACTCTTTCTTTCCAGTGTCTCAGGCATCCTGGATCAAACACACCTCTACAACTTGGTAAGATCCTGCTCTTCTCTCAGAAGTATTGAATGCAATCCGTGAAGGTGATATATGCAAAACACTAAACTGATCAACACCCTAAGTAACGATGTCAAACTTACGACAAAAAGTACACTGCACTGAATGCTGTGAAAAAATTAAGCGCAAAACGGGACAAATGTTTACACGCATACACACACAGAGGAAGACTTAAGGAAAAAACTAAGTGCAAAGACGTTTAGAGACACACATTTTCTTAAATTTTACCAAAATTCAGTATCTGACAGAACAGTAACCACACCACAATCGTTGGCTGAAACCAACTCAAGCCAAATACTGAAATCCACACCAAACGCCAACAGACGCAAAGCCAAGTGCCATGATTACGAGCGCTCTTCCCTCTGTCCCAAAGGAAACATTTCAGTGAACACAAAACCCAAGCGAGGGAGAGGCCTGCGTTGGTGACTTAGGGCAGCAGCCGGTCCCTCCCTTATGGCCCGCACACCATCAAGTTCCCAGGCACACACAAAAAACTGCACAAAAAAGGGTAACACCATAAACTCGAAAAAGCATCCTGGGCATTTCAAACAAAGGAAAATCACACTGTACTACAGTTTCAAAGCTCAACTACAGCAACCCTTAGGAAAGGGGAAACACTTGAAATTCAAAGGCCGAGGGGAGCAGACAGATCTCAACGTGATAATCTCCCAGCTAATCCCAACACCACAAACAAAAACCAAAACACTCCTTTCACGACAACTCCAAGTTTTAAAATGTTTTTTTCTCACATATTCAGAAGTAGAAAACAACGTATTTGAAAAGAATCTGAAACAGAAACGGGAACAAATCAGAAACACAGCCACAGTGTGATGCGAGATTGGAACCCTGGGGAGGATGGCTTTGGGACACATCTCCGTGGCTGAACCAGCATCGGGGTGGTGCCTGGCACTGATCAGTAAGCAGGTAATAAATACATGCCAAGTGAACAGCATACTTTCAATTCTGCATGCAACTATTGTGTTACAAAATGCAATTTCTAGTTTCATCACAGGTCTCGTAGGAGCACTGTATTTTCTAATGATTACAAAAATCTGTCCAAGCCAAGGATCCCAAATACACACACTGGACCCAAACCATCCTATTTCAGACGCCAGCAGAGGTCTGGGGCTCCCTGAGACTCTCTGTCCCTCACAGAAGGAGTCTGTGAGGGTCAGTGTGTGGCCCGTCTCGCCAGGGTCCCTTCTCTCTCTTGGTGCCACGCGCCCCCTCACAAACCACTAGGGAGCCACCCGCCCAGCACTCTGCCCTCGCCCTGCACCTGAGGCCGGGGGAGCACAACTCCAGGAGGAAGAGAAGGTGAGCAAGCCCTACACGGACTCGGGGAGCTCTGCCCTGGGTGGCACCGGGAGCTCCATTAAACCCTCAAAATTAACTCTCGTGGCAGGTGCTGGCTTCCCCGGGGGAGATGATCCAAACCTCAGGGCTGCTGCTCTTGTGGCCCAGAAAACCACCGAGCACGACCTTTTCAGGAAACCCTTTCCCCTCCCGCTGGGGATGGGCTGGGGGCTGGCTCAGAGGAACACGCGGCACGGCACGCCGGCACGGCACCCACCCTCGCCCAACTATCTTCGAACGCCTGCTGCCCGTTCCGACAGAAGACTTCCCAAACACGGACAGAGCCACCCTCCTGTCCTCCTGGCCACAGCACCCCTCCCCCAGCGTGGGGGACCAGGGGCTTCGTAGTCGTTTTAAGTCTCGCGCAAAGTGTTTTTCTTTTAACTCCTTTAGCAGGAAACTCCACACGCTGCTGGTGTGGACCTGAAGCCTTACTCCTTGCCGCCTTTCCAATTCCACGCGTGCAGGTCTGTGCAGGTGGAGCCTGGGTGCACGGGACGGGGGCACGCTGGCCACCGGGTCTCAGGCCCACCCGGGGGGTCACCACCCGGGCCCCTGCCTCTCCCAAGGGCCTCTCCCACCGCCGCAGCTGCGCTCTCCCACGTCCAGCTCCTCTCGGCGCGCCTGACTTCAAAGGCTTCCCCTCTCAAAATGTGCTGTTCCTAAACCGCAGGACAAGTCTTCACACGTTATACCGTCAACGGCGCCCCCATCGATGCGGCCTTCCTAACCCACAGGCCAGTGACTGTGACCTCATGTGGGAAGTAGGGCTTCTGCAGACGATCCAGTTACAAGCTCTCTCGGGTGGCCCTGATCCCATGTCACTAGTGTCCCTATAAAAAGGGACATTTGGACACGCAGAGGGAACACGATGTGAAGACACAGAAAGGACCATCTGAGGCCACCAGAAGCTGGAAGAGGCCTGGGGAGGGACCCAGCCAAGCGCACCGTCTCAGGCTCCAACCTCGGGGTCTGCTGTTCCCGCAGCTTGGACACTAGCACAGGCGCTGCCTCGGGCTGTGACATGGCTTCCCCGTGGAGGGTGGCCTGCAGGGCGTCCCAGGCCCCCGTGCGTCTCCACTCACCTCCACAACGGCCGCGGGGAGCCGCCCAAGGACCGTCAGGCACTAGCAGCAGGAAGTCTTTATTCCAGACACACTGTGGGCAGGGAGTCAGGCCCCTGCTCACCGCACAGCCCACCGGGGCAGGAGCAGGGCCTCGAGCTCGGGCCTGCGTCCTCACACCCCTCAGGCCCCCGGGGGCCCGTCCTCACTGGAGGTGACCTCCAGGCCCTTGCTGGGGAGCCCGCCCCACCCCACCGGGCTCCTCGTCACCTCGCTGGCTACCGCCCCCGGGGCCTCGCTGGCCTCCACCACCACCTCCTCCCCAGGCTCCAGCTCCTCGCCAGCCGCCTCCGCGACCCTGGAGGAGGACAAAACGACCGGCTCACGACCCCTCACGCCTGGCTGCGCCCCTCCCTCTGCAGCCCCGCCTGCCTGCGCTGCACCCACGCCCCCTCCTCTCCCCTCCTCGGCCGGGTGCCCACGCAGGACCCGCGCCCACACGGATGGGACACGAGCGAAGTGAACTCGCTCTCGCTCGGGAAGAGGCTTTCGGTTTCAGAGCCTGGTTTTGGCTATCCAACCAGAGGGTACGAGTCAGGAGAAATGCCTCCCAGACAGCATTTCCTGCTAGGCTGTAATGGTCGAAGCTTTTCCATCTCAGAACATCATTCTAGCAAGTAACGGCCTCCTTCAGTAATAAACAAATGACGGGACCGCCCTAATTCACATCAGGATAATCCCTGCTCATTAGTTTTTTCCAATTAACATGCTCCTAAGGCTAGTTCTGTGCATGCTCTACATTCGGGAAAGTCAGCCTTGAAAGGTCGGCCTGCATCCCCCACTGCAGAGCCAGTCTTCAGTGTCTTAGAAATGGTTTCCCCTCCCTCTCTGGGAAGGCGTCTGTCAAGGAGGCTTGCGTCTATCTGCAGGCCTGCAGGCCCACGTCCTCTTCCCACCACATAACATTCCTTGCAGCGTGGCAGTCTGTGCGGCACCCCTCAGGCCTCAATCCTTCCCACCAGCTCTGGTTCTTCAAGTCTCCTCCCCTTTCATCTGGGGAGTCTGAAGTCAGAGGGTTTTATACTCTGATAAACGCAAAGCGACGCTCAGAATGTCTTTTAACAGGTTTCGAGCTACTCTTTTTGTTTTGGAAAACGGGAGCGGAAAAAAGTTGGTCGTGTGAAAAATTAAGATGAAAAACGAACACACCCACTATAAATGGAAGTTATAACCGGGTTGATCTGGATACTGAGAAACATCCACTAAATCACTGCTAAAGCAGAAAACCCCCAACCCTAGGTTCACTCGGATCTGCACTGAACATACCGCCATCGGGCCGCACTGTTACTTCATACATGCAGTAGCCGTGGCGCAGATTCTCTTCCTGTGTGTAAACCCTGAGAGCCTGAAAATGGAAGTCACCTAGAACACCTACAAGAATGGACTGGACAAGTTATCGCTGCCACACTCATCATGAGAAACATGGGAAACGCCTAGTGCTACAACGTGAGCAACGCGGTATCTCAAACAGAGGGCCCGAGAGTCTAGATCTACAGGACGACTAGGTCTCTCCTAAACTGGACTCTGAATCCAACGGAAGAAATTTCCACCGTACGTCCTGCAATCTGTAACTCTTCTAAGCGAATTACATACGCACATAAAGATTTCTTTCTATACACGAATCTCAATTTAGAAGGTGCGAAAATCAGTACTCACGATGGGTGAAAACCACATGCTACTTAACTCACCCACGTCTGGTTATCATCTCTACCCCTTCTTCACTCTAGAAAGAGCGGCTCAAGGAAAATCATTTTTCATGAGAAAGCTTGGCCTGTCGGATTTTTCTCCCAAGGAAAACAAAACCTGGCTACTGTTCAAGCACTAAGGGACTCTTCCCTTGAGAAGCCCTGTAAGTGATGAAGAAGCATGTATGAGCCGCCGGCCACAGCCCTGGCAAGGGCAGCCTGCTCTGCCTTCTCTGCCACCCCCATCACAGCTCGAGGTGGCAGAGACCGGGCCAATTTCACCCAGCACTGCCCTGCTCCCCCAAAATAACACATCTGGAGCTCGCTAAAGGTTGTAATGAGACACAAGGTAATTTTAAGACGGGAAAGATCATTAAAACTGTTTGTGTTTTTCTTACAGTAAGATATCTTACCAATATAAGGGAAAATTAATAAAGGACGTAATTATGTTTCGTATCATATTTATAGGGAGCCTTCCCAATACATATTTCTGCTTATGGTAGCAGTAATTAATGCAAAAAATAAAGTCTTCAAAAAAGATGACATAGTCTCCTCCCCCATCCCATTGGAACACTCCCCTGCTTAGCTTTTGTTGTTACATTTGTCCGTGAAAACGCTAATATACGCTACCATACATACACACCTTTCCTCCATAAGCTGCTTTCTTAAAAAGTAAAGCCATACAACAGTAAAAAATAAGGAAATGCAGAAACTAACACACCGTTGTAAAGCAATTTACTCCAATAAAGATGTTAAAATAAATAAATAAGGACAGTCTCTCTGAATCCCCATCTGAAATAAACTGAAGGACTGCGCCATGTAAAAGGCCCAACACCTACCAGACACGGTAGCGCCTTACTCCTCTTCGTGCCTGCGACGGGCAGGATCCACTGGTTCCCGTGTTAGCTGCAGACAGAACTGCTGTCCTTGTCTCCCTCCTGAGGGGCCGCAGGTGGCGTTCAGTCTTCTCAACCAGGCTCCAGGCAATGAAGGGAGCAAACACAGGGTATGTCTCCCCCTCCAGGAGCCAAGACAACAGTGGCCTGAGCAGCACACGCTGAATGAACCCTGACCTCTCGAGTCGCCCAGCACACAGGACGTTCCCGACACCAGACCCTAACATGAGCTCCCGACACTCTGCCTCTAGTCGGGCACCAGGACCAAGAGGTGCAGCGGATGGGAAACCCTCTCCTACAATGAAACAGCAGCTACAGCAGGACGGTCTCCTTTGGCAAAGCTATTCTCTCAAAGACGAACATCTGTGATGCCTTGCTCTAGAGGTGTCCTTTCTTTTCAAAAACTACAAACTCGATAGTCCTAACACCACAATTAGAAAAACAAAAACAAGTTTATAGATCAAATGTCTTCTGAACAGTATCTGCCTCGATACTTAGTGTTTTTAACCAGACTACTACACAGCAAATTCACACAGAATTCATTGTCCGACCAGGAACAGCATTTCTGAGCCCCCAGTGTCCACATCCTTCCCACTGCAGAGGTAGTTCAGCAGAGCCAAACACAGCCAAGGAAATGAGTACATTAAAGCCTTTATTATGTAAACACGCAAGGTGTAAAATTCAGAAAAGTGTTCTGAAGGGAGAAGGAAAAGGGGTTTAGTTAAACTCCTGCACTGCTCAGACAGCAAGTTTAAGGACAAGCTACAACTGCGATTAAACAGAACGGGTATGTCTGTCTTCGTGAGTCACGGACACATTATGTAACCAACGACGCAGATGGTGAACTTACCGAAGAAGTCGAATGAAAACGGGTCCCTTCCACCAAAAAATTCCCTGAAGACATCATCTGGGTTTCGGAATGTGAAGCCAAACTGAAACGGACCGTCGAAATGACTTCCACCTACAGAAGCAAGCACAGCTCTGTTACGGATTCCTGCTCGCAGCTGACACACAATCACTTGTCTACAGAACATTATATTTCAGTATAAATCATGATCTAAAAAAGGAAAATGTTTCATAAACCTGAGGCTCTCTCAAGCCCTACCGAGATCAAAACCACCTGAGCCCAGAGCTGGGAAATGTGCTTGGACGTCAGCGTTCCTGAGCTGCACACAGCACCCGAGGGCTGTCTCACCATCTCTAAATGTGTCATCAGCACACAATATTACACTATTTTTATTCTTTGTTGTGAAACTTCACTTAAGCCAAGCACATAAACATTCACTCATACGTGTGTACGGTCAGTTTGGAGCGTGAATGTCCAAATGCCCACTGTGGAGCCGGCAGGACAGCAGATCACTGCAGGAACTTTTCATCAAAAATACACACGTCTAGGCCTCACCACCAGAGGCAGTTACTTTAGCGAAAGAATCTGTTTTTTTAAACCCTGAGGCTATTTGACATACCAGGTACTGCTCTCAGGGTACAAACTCATGACGTGAGGTTTTACAGTATTTCCTATCTACAAAATGTACACCAATATACACTTCCTAGTATAACGAGATTTTTAATAGGCTTTTTCCGTGTTATCAATTTCTCCTCCCTTCCCCCATCCAGCCCACCCTCCAGACTGCGTTTGTATTTACTGAAACATGAGTGTCCAAGAGAAATAACACACTGAACCCCCATAAGACCCTTTGCCGTCAGACCACCTCCTCTTGTCACTACAAGGCCAAGAGAAAGACCAACGTGTACACACATACCTCCACCACCACCGTTTAATCCTTCTTTGCCGTATTTGTCATAGATGTCCCGTTTTTTAGCTATAAATTTAAAAAGACAAGTCAGTAAAGACCAAGTTGTTCTTTGCCCTCAAAATTCAATAAAGTGTTTCCAAAGTTGTAAACCCAAAGACCCGCTGTGGTTCTCAATTTCCACGATCAAGTTTAAAGAGCTAGGCCTCCCTTACTGTAGATGAAAAGGCAAAAGAGGGAACATCTAAGTGCTTCTCTCCCTTAAAAACAACTCGCAACGTTTTTAAGTACTACAAAGTTTAAAACATTTATTTCACTCTACTGCTCACTGCGCCCATGCATACTACATCAAAACCCCACCATTAAGTTGCAAAACGATTCCAACCCTAGACATGTACCTTCTTACTACAAAGTCCAACTGGGGGATAAGATCTGTGGCACAAAGAGGAACAGGACAGGGACTTGGTGAGGGCAGAAAGGAGACGAACTAAGTAACAGCCAGAGTAAGAGCCAACCCAAAGCCTACAGCTTGATCACCCTGGTCTAAGGCAAGAGCCCACCCAAGCCTTGATGATGGTCTACTATCCCTGGTCATCTTATCATTTGTGTTCTAGAATAAAAACAACTACGATGCACCCCTGCTCAGACGTACAGGTTCTTTTCATACACAATGTGTGTTCCCCTGAAATCTCATGTTCTACAAAATCGTGTGGTAAAATAACAGGAGTTTATGGGGAAACAAGTGTAGAAGCAAAGCATTTACAGCCAGTTTTTGGTAATCAGAGACTTGTAAGAACAGTAACTGTCTATCTGTGAAGGTAACTCCTGGGATTGAAGGCTGAATAAGAGAACGTGAAAAATACACTCGCCCTCACCAAAAAAAACCAAAAAAGCAGCATCTTTATGGGAGTTTAAAGGTTCTCTTTCTACCAGAAATCAAGCTTGACTTTAGTCCTCCATTTTTCTAGTGTCCCTGGTCCGTGAAATCCGCAGATCTGGGAGTGCTGGATCAGCACATCAACACCAGGACAATGACAAGGACAACAAGGACAAAAGCTACTTGTGAAATAAGACGACTAGGCCTTCCTTCAAAATAAAGTGGGAGGGGCTGTTAGGACATAAGCAAGATGGTCCCCTGTCAACACAGGTGTCACCACGGGATAAGACGGTCAGCTGTCAACACGGGTGACGGTCACATGGAGCTGGTTCTAAAATCAGAACTCTCTTTTAACAGTGAACCTGGCTACATGTAGTGACACTTGGAGCAAAGGGTCCACTCCCTGTGGCCGGTGAGTCCACCTCTCATCTTTTACAGTCTCCGCCTCGACTCATACAGGCCCTCCTGTACTGCTTCCTGGCGAGGTGGCGTCAGCAGTTCTCCAGTCTTCTCCCTACCACACGGCCCACACACAACGCTTCTCTTACCAAGAAGCCGGGGAATCTATCTGGCTGACAGCTACCTTCCGCATGACCCCTGAAACTAAGCCAGCAGATCTGACTTTCAGTTCCATTCAATACCTAAGCTCTAGACCTGGGGAGGGAAACCTACAAGCTGCGAAGTCTGAACCCCAGCTGTACGCGCAATGCCTGATTTCCTGACGCGCAGGAGATCCTTTCAAGCAGAAGCCAGCACATTCACACAGGGTGTTCAGTAGGGCAACGGGGATGAGAGGTCATGACACCAACTACACAGGTGGCCTCCACCGCACCCACAGTGACCCAGACAGATTCCCGCAACCTGACCTGTCCCGTCAGTCCCCAGACCAGGGGTCAGGACTGCTTTAAAAGAGCCACCCTAGGAGAAGTCTAGAGGCCAGGGTGCCCACAGCACTCATGGCTAACCTACCAGGTGGCTGCCAGGAACAGGAATGTCAAGTGTGCACAAGAAAGACCCTTCTCATTGTCCCACAGCTCACTCAGCCACCCCTCCGTCCGCAGGCCCTGGGGAGGGCACAGCCCACGCTGGGCTACTCACCATCCGACAACACCTCATACGCCTCGGCTACTTGTTTGAATTTTCTCTCCGCTTCTTCTTTATTCTCAGGATTTTTATCTGGATGCCACTTCAGTGCCAGTTTCCTGTATCTTAAAAGGAGTAAAAGGGTCCTGATCAATCCAATGTCCAGAAAGCCAGTGGACTTTCAAACATAATTAAGCAAAAAAATCACAGCTGCAAACTAGCGAGATTAACCTTAGTCTCTATTGTAACATCTCCCTTTCTGCCAGAATGAAAAAAAAGGTTCTAAAATCGACAGCATAATACAAACCCACATCTAGAGATAAAAAATCGTTTTTAAAATGTGTGAGGACCAAAGTATGGGCAGCATGCACTCACGGTGCTAAGGCTGAGAAAATGGAGCGCGTGCAGACAAAGGCCTTGCTCCCTGAGGAAGGAGCCAACGTGACTGGCCCTATCCCTATGTCCCCATCGCCTGACCAGCCCATTACTTTCGCATCAGTGGGCGAAGGTGGGCCACTGGCCACAGCACAGTGGAATATTCCAGCATCTTTCACGACTTGAGATTTGAATTCAAGATTCACTTAAAGATTCCATGACCAAGGTCGGTCTGCTCCATGGTTCCAATTAACATTAACAAGTACATGCTTTCCAAATAACAAAAAAAATCCTCTTTTCTAATTAGCTACACATAAGCGGTGTACATTTCGGGGCGGGGGGGGGGCACGAGACAGGGAGAGGGCGTGCTCCTTAAAAATCTAAGACTAGAACACGAACCAAACAGTCCTTCTAACACTTGGCAAGTTATTAATGTAAGGCTGCTGTGGTTCAATTTAATTTCAGCATTTTAATCAAAAACCTCAGCTTAACTTATTAAAATCGGATTAAAGCTGGAATCTAATGATAAAACAGTACTTTATTATTAAATCACTGTGGACCTAACCATGCAGTAGCAGACCAAAACCCCTCAAGTGCTACTACAAACCCTCCGTTTAAAAAAAGACAAACCCTACAAAAGGATAAAGAGAGAAAAAACTGGTTTGCACTAGCATGCTCGTGTGAAAGTGAAGAAATGTACGCGCGTCCAGAATAAGGTTCAATTATCTACGCCTTGTGAAAGACTGCTAGATTCCTTTAGATTCAAGGTATAACACAGTGAGTTAAGGGGCACCATGTGTTCGCCTCTCCACTCCACTGCTTTAGTCACCCAGAGACACTGTGCTCTAATCGTGTCTGGCACAACACAGGCATGATTTTCCATCAGTTAATGTAAGTACTGTGCACATATTACACTTATTAAGAACAGTACAATTACTTCCAACTGTACCAAACTGTTCTTGCTTGTAACCGTGAGCGAGTGTGAGGAACCCCACAGCCCACTGGTGACACAGCTCTAAGGTACGTCCTTGGCCGCCTGGTCCCCACTGTTTCTTGGCCAAGGTCTGACACAGGGATATTCTGCAAGCAGCTTCAGGTATGCCCAACAGCAGTCAACCTGCTGAATTAGTTGAGCATTTTTAAAAGAACGACCTGGTTCAAAAATCCTTCATTTCCATCTGCACACCTACTGAGTCTAGTAGTATAGACTTCATTAAGCCTTAAAAAGCTAGTTCCTGCAACACAAACCGGAAACTGATTCCCTATTATTCCAGGCTTACGCATTAGTCTGGAGCTAGGCTAAAAATCTATCAACCTTCTGCTGTACGTTAACACTGAATTAAATCGATCCCAGTTTACCTTGAGAGCTGCCCGTGACCTGAGACTTGCCTCAGATGCCTCCCGTGGGCCAGGCCCTGGTCACAAAGGTTCAGCAAAGACAGACAGCAGCGCTAGGCTCAAGCGTGAACGTGGACCAGGACAGGGTCATGCAACGGGGACCTTTAAGCAACTACACCAAGGATGCTATGGCGACAACCCTACGAGCACCAAGGCAGCTCCACTTCCAAGTCCAGCATCAAAGTGCTTTAGGCTGATTTCACATCCTCAGCAAGTTTTTGATCTGATTCCAGCAGAAATGGAACCCACTGTCCCAAGACAAAGTGACAGGGGAAACCAAGTGCCCTCTTCTCCCTGAATGACAGGTGGTAAGGTGGGCCTAGGTCTGAGGCAAAAGCTAACTTGTTAAACGCTGTCTACAATTCAAACTAGACTGCAGCAGTCAGAGACTCACACCACCTGAAGTGCCGTTTCTAGGGGCGATATAAAGTTACACTGCAAATGACCAGCATACTAGTGCACAGATTAACTCATTCAGAAATACGATTACTTACGCCTTTTTAATATCCTCGGCTGAGGCATGTCTCTGCACGCCTAGAACTTCATAGTAATCCACCATGTTTTAACCGGCTGTTGGAAACGAGTCCTGCAATCAGAAATCCATGGTCAGTGACAAGACTGCCAAGGCTGGGCTCATCTTGGGGGCAGGGGCGGACAGAGCAGGGGTGAGGGGTGTCGCCTTGCCTGGGCACTAACCACCAGCCTGTTGGGCCGGGGCCTCATCTGGGAGCTGATTCCAAGGCTCACTCCCTAAGACCCTTCCCGACGTAGGAAAAAACGCTCTGAAATGAGCTAAGAATAGTCTCAACTAAATAAAACCGACAGGTGACTCTGCACCAGCCTCGGGCCCGCCGGCCACCAGCTGCCAGGCCCCTGCTGAGCAGCCCAGAGCATCGGTCCCCTCCTCACGCCCTGCACTCCTGTCCCAGGCACCGGGCAAGCCTGCGGCCACCTGACAAACATGCTGTCGCTGCCCTGGGGACGCTACACAGGAACGGCAGACACCTTTCACAGCCGGGCAGCCCTTCCTACTGACCAGCCAACACCCTCCCACGGCCCCTGGCTCTGACTCAGGGCTATTCCTGTAACTGCCCCTCTGGCCTCCCGTGCCCATCCGTCAGACATGAAAACAAACACACTGTGCCCCTGCTGGCAGTCCTAGTGAGAGGGCACCCAAAAAGCAGGCCTTCAGGGGACACCTGCAGCGCCCCCCCCCCATCACTACACAGCGCAGGATGACGAATCCCTGCTGCTTCCACCACCACCGCGAGGACCGAGCCTCGGGTCCCACAAACCGAACACAACCTACACATCTGCTCCCTCTTAAGATGTGAAGTCTAACGAGTTTACTTCTTTACATTTGACTAAGTCACCTCATCAAGCCAGTGGCCAAAAACTTACAAGAAACAGGCCTATTCCACGCAAGAGTACAAAGTAACTTCACCCAATAAAGCAAAGTTCTTCTATCAAGCAGCTGTGCTCAAAACTGAAGCCAGGGGACTTCCCTGGTGGTCCAGTGGGTAAGACTCCACACTCCCAATGTAGGGGGCGCGGGTTCCATCCCTGGTCGGGGAACTAGATCCTGCATGGCGCAACTGGCAGTCTGCATGCCGCAACTAGGACCTGGCACGGCCTAAATAAATAAATATTAAACAAAACCAAACAAAAAAATTAGCGTAGTTTAAAAAAAAAAAAAAACTGAAGCTAGGCTTTCAGTAGCCTTCCCCCAAAATTCTAGGAACAGATTTTCAAATGAAATGTTCTGACTGTAAACAAATACATGAGATCACGACCTCCCTGAGGCCACTTTGCTGGGGTTAAATAATGTCACAACTGGGAAATATCCCCATCTCAAACAGGATGCACAGTTGTATTATACTTCTACTTTTCAACACTGGGGAGCAACCCATGGTAAAAAAAAAAAAATCTGCTGCATCATGACTCAGCACGCGGGTGCGCACATGAGCCTGTGCAGCCCTCATCGGACACTCACAGAGGACTCCACATACAAGGCTCAGGAAGAACACACAGAGAAAAAAGCCCCTCCATGCCAGTCCAGGGACTTCGTGCAAAAAACAACTCAAAGATACCACAGGGGAATCAAAACTAGAAACCCCTCCTACTACCTCAAAATCTCTAGAAATGTTAGATAAAAACCCAACCAACACCTCTGAAGAGCCAGCTGAGCTGAAGCAGTTAAAAGTGCCAGAAACAGAGAATTAATTACACCAAGAACGGTGACCCCGAGGGGGCGGGGCTGTTGCTGTGCTTTCAGGACGGGACTTGCTTCTGTGGCACTAATGGCCGCAATGAAAATCCATAATTTAGTCTCCTCAAAAGGCTGTAACTGCAAGAAAGGGAGACGAGAAAAACTGTCCACTGAACTGCAAGGGAGAGGAAAGGGAACACCCCTGAGAATCGAAGCCTTAAGCCTTGGAACTGCAGAATGGAATCCCATTACCTTCATTAACCTGCAATGCTTCCAAGCTCTCCAAAACCACCAAATACTATTCCAGGGTGGGGAGGCAAAAAGAGCTGTGCTGGAGAAACAAGTACCTCTACAACCCACGTTGTGTACGTCTGACCAGTGTGGAGATTTTTCAATGCGCTATGGAGAGCTAACGCCCAGCGTGGTGACTACCACCAACAATACTGTGTCATGTATTCAGAGTTGCTGAGAGACTAGATCTTAAACGTTCTCACCGCAACAAAAAAAAATGCTGATTTCATAATGCAAGAGGTGTTAGCTAACTCAGGTGGCAATCACATTGCAAGACGTAAATGACTGAAATCAATATGTCTCAAATCAATTATATCTCATTTTTTTAAATAAAAATTTAAAAATAAAATGTAACCTTATCAATGAGAGGGAGGAGTGCACAGGCATCTTTGTGAGAAAGCACAAAACAGGACTTTAAAATTTTTTAAATTTAACAAAACAGGTATAGTGGGCGTAATTCTAAGTGTTTAAATTCTAAGTATTCTATAAACATTAACTCATTTAATTCAAATACTTTAGTAAAACAATAAGAAAATTAAGATCAAAGATATCCTAAAATTGAATTTGGTTTGTTTTTCCAGCTTTATCCAGATACAACTGACATATAACCTTGTGTAAGTTTAAGATGTGCATCGTGCATGTTAATTTTATTAAAATTGAATTTTTTAAAAAAACTATAAATGACCTTTGAATAACATGGGTTTGAGCTACACAAGTCCACTTGTATGCAGATTTTTTTCAATAAAGATTGGTAAATTTTTTGGAGATTTGAAACAATCTGAAAAAACTCAGAAGAACCATGAAGCCTAGAAATACTGAAAAAATTAAGAAAAAGTTAGGTAAACCACGAATGAAAAAGATATAATGTAGATATATACCAGTCCATCCTTACACAGGTATAAGGGGAGTGATATTTAATCCAAAATTAGTAACATTTTCGTTTTCGTTCTATAACTTTGCTTTCAAAGAATTACATAACCACACAGTATGTCTCTCCCTCCAGTATCAGCTTATCACAAGTGGTTTTTTAAAAATGTAACAATGTTTCCAATACTGTATTATGAATGAGTGTAATACTGTATGTCATAAAAATTTTATGATTCATTCATTAGTGTATAGGCTAGGCTATCGTGAAGCAATCGTATCGATTACACTAGGCTACCGTAAAGCAATCATACTGCTGCTGTTTCATTAGCGATGTACGAATTATCATACCTATAAACAAACGTGAATTGTTTTCACATTATCTTTTCATTTTTGTCACACAGATACTGACAGACAATTCATCTTGTAAAAATATGATGTAAACTTATGTTATCAATAAATACAATACTGTGAACGCAATTTCTCTTTTTTATGACTTTGTTAATATTTTCTCTAGTTTACTGTAAGAATACAGTGATATAATACATATAACATACAAAGTACATGCCAATCAACTTTGTTATCGGTAAGGCTTCTGGTCAACAATAGACTTTAACTTTGGGGGAGTCAAAGAGTCATACACAGATTTTCAACTGCAAGGGGTCAGCACCCCTAAGCCCCACGTTGCTCAGGGATCAACTGTACACTCTTTCGAGAGACAAAAAACAATTCAAACTCCTGGGGCGGGCAGGCAAGATGCACAAGGCAAAGTGAGCCTGGAAATTCCTACCCAGAAGAGACGGCCCGTAGGAGCACAGCAACCTCACATCTCCTGGAACCACAAACCTGACCACTGGCAAGAACATCCGCAAAGCAGCAGAAAATCAGCACCCCTTCATCAGTACTGCAAAGGGCTAGTAATTAACTCCTGTGGGTATCTTCACTTTTGAGCTCCAGTTACTGCTGCATGGGGACATCTTAGTGCCCAGCAGTGTCAAAAATGCGGGGAAACCTTACCAGACCACTGTCACCAATGGGACAAGGAGAGAAGTCGCAGGATGAAGCCGCCCTCTCCTAATAGTTGAACCACTGTCTGAGCCACATGTGACCAGAGGTCACCAGTGTGTCAGATGCCACTGCTTAGACATCTCTGCTCCCAGTTCAAAGCTCATGTTCTCCTAAGTCCAATCGATTTGTCCTGTATTTGCAATAATGTGCCAGTGTCTGTGCAGACAATGGTGGCGAAAAGCAAGAACCTCAACGCAGTCGGCACAGACATGGCGAGATGGGCTTAGACTCGGCCGTGCCCGCCAAGTGGTGAACGCTGTGACCGCTTAACCACCTAACACATCCCCCAGGAAGATTCATCTTTCCCACAGGACCGTCACGGGGACTGAGGGAGCACGTGAGCGTCATCAATTAACAGCGCCTGGGACACAAGCCACGCTGGGATACTGGCTGTTTTCTTCCTTTCTAAATGGAGACTTCAGAAGGCAATGCAGATGAACTGAGTGAGGCCCATCAGACGCCCAGTCTGCAGCCAACTCTGGACACAAACGCTGCCTTCACTACAGTCCTGTCCAGCTCCAGCCAGCCCACCGCTTGAAGCCGACTCTGACTTAACGTCAAAAGGAAAAGCTTCCGCAATTAACGTCCAATGCGCACATTCAGGGCTCACGCTGTTTGACTTCCCAAAGCCCTAAGCACCCAGGGGCTTTCTGGCTGTGGAGTCTCCTGGTCTGTGTACCTCTTGCCAGCCTGCTCCCCTCAATCAGCCCGTGAATCAACAGTGGGAACGCCGGGGGCTCAAAGCCCCCTTCTCACCTACTCCTGTGTTTTCATCCACACTGTTATTTAAATACCGCTTACGTAGCAATGACTCCCTGATGTTAGCTCCAATCGCAGATCTCACTTTGGCATTCAGACACAAACAGACAGATGGCTACTGACGTAGCCACTTGGACGTCTGACAAGACATCCCGAATAGAACATGACCAAATTTAACTCTCGGCCCTCCTCACTCCCACACCTGGCCTTTCCCTATTAATTCTGCCCCAAGCTGCGTGGCTGGAAACCTTCACCATCGCCCACACTGCTACGCCACCACATACACACAACAAACGAATCCACTCTTCTGCCTGGTTTACCCGCAAAGTACCTCAAACCCCTTCACTTCTCCTGATCTTCAGTGGCACCAGATCCCCTCCTCGGAAATACTGTGGCAGCCTCCTTCTCACAGCCAAGATGTGCTGCGAATATGCAGATGCTATCACAACAGACACTGCCTACTGTCCAGCAGCAAACAAACCAGCTCTAAAGGACACGGTCGGCTCCCCTGGGGAGTCACGGAATGACACTTCACTGCGCTAGCTAATGCTAGGTCTGGGACAGCAAAGGTACCGGATGAGCCTAGGATATGCTGTCAATCAACAAAGTAAAGATGCCAGCAGAAAGCACAGGCCCGGTCAAGAAAAACACGACTGTGGAACTGGGCCAGCTTGGAGGTGACTAAGAATAAGTGATAACCAAGTGCCATCTGGGCTCCAGGGCTGGTGTCTGTGGCAAGAAAAGCACTTTGGGGGGAAAACTGGTGGGATGTGAATAAAGTCTGTAGTACTGTACCCACATAATTTTTTAGTTTTGATAAACACCAGGGTTACATTTGTTATGTTAAGGAAAGCTAGGTAAGAGGTATACAGGAAAACTCCTGTACTATCTTCACAACTCTTTTGTAAATATACAATAGTTTCAAAGTAAAAAGTTCAAAAGTCAGTCAAAAAGAGAAATATGTGCAACCATGTCAAAATGACATCGGAGCAAAATTGATGAAACATCCACAGATCAGAAGGGACTCTGAGTTTCAAAAAGAATGGCTGCCATGCATTTGTTCCCTCCGGTTTTATTGAGATATAACTGACATAGAGCACTGTGCATGTTTAAGGTGTGCAGTATGACAATGTGACTTACGTACATCATGACATGATTATCACAATCAGTTTAGAGAACATCTATCACCTCATACAGATACAAAATAAAAGACACAGGAAAAGTATTTTTCCTCGTGATGGAAACTCTTAGGATTTACTCTTAACTTTCACCTAACACACAGCAGTGTTAATTATATTTCTCATATTGTACATCAAATCCCTACTACTTACTTCTCTTATGACTGGAACGACTGTTGTGCATTTTAAGTACACATACCAGGGACTTCCCTGGGGGTCCAGTGATTAGGACTCTGAGCTTCCACTGTAGGGAACTAAGATCCTGCATAGCCACAAGGCGGAGCCAAAAAAAATAAAGAAATTTTTAAAAAGCATACGTAACAGCAATAAAATTAAAAACATTAAGCATTTATTGCACGGCCTTTCCTGTGCAAACTACACGTGAAACCAAAGAGCTGATGAGCCAACCTTCTTTTTATAGATGAATTCCAGCAGACAAATGCAGAAGAAATGCCGGAATTTGAAAACACTATTATCTTGAAACCCCCCAACACAGTGATTCTCAAAGCACAGACTTGGCCCAGCAGCATCAACCCGGTCTTGTTAAACAAAAATGACCTTTTAAGAAACCGAGTTCAAACCACCGCATAAAGCCTTCCCACTACAATAAACACTAATGAATCCACACTCTCTCTGCCCCAACAGACTCCGGGCGCAGCCCTTAGCTCTGGACCGCTACCTCTTCTTTCTGAACAGTGGGGCCTTCAGGGAACTTGTCCCTCTAGGTCCTTGTTCAGGTTACATAAGGCATTTGAATTTCTCTTCCACACAGATGTCCTCAAACATTCAAGGGCTTTACCTTCATGCAGTTTTCACTCTCTAGGCTAACACAGCCTCACATTTCTTTGCAGTTAACTCCTAAGAACACTACCCTGGTCCCGGCCGAGAGCAAGCTCCAAAGCTGCAATTCCTTGGTACCCAGAACCCAACACTGACAATGAGGACACGCTCCAGCCGTCACCAACAAAAAGTAAGACCACCGCTGCCCCCCTTCCCTCTCGACTCCCCTAGGAAACACCAGAACCCAATGACCAACATAGACTTGGCTAAGCCGTGCTCTTTCTGGGCATGCGGTCACTGTCCTGCCTCCTATTACTCACTCTGTACGACTATGGCTCTTCAGACAAGTGAAGTTCACAGCTTTTGCCCATAAATTCCACCTTGGATATGGCGGCCCATCGTCCCAAACGATCAACCCTTTTGGATACCAATTACACCATCAACGCATTCACACTCAGTAAAAACAACGATGTAATTCTGAGTGAATTTCACTACGTAAATTTAATATTGAAAACAATCATGATACTCTTGGGACCAAGTCATCAAGTTTAGGAAAAGACAAACCTGTAAACAAGTTAGGCACATACAATTAAGAAAGTATGAACAGAGTGCTGGAGAGAGGCTATGGAGACAGTGGGGCCAGGAAAGAGGTTATGGAGTCAGCTGCGCCATCAAGCCCTGCTACGAGGGCAGGGCTCAAGTACTGGATGCTATGGACACTCTCCCTTATCAACAGTATCTTTTTAGTATTCAACCAGTGCCAATAAGATTAACAAATTTTAATACAAACTCAAATTAAAACGTGCTCTAGAGACAATAAAGTGACAATACCCCAAGGTCTAGAAACAGAGGACCAAATGAGGTCCCTTATCCCGAGGATACCTCCTTGGAAACCTGAGAAGTCGGCTTCAGTACTGATCCCACAACCACCACCATGCAGTGTCAGCCGCAGATTAATTCATTTCTTGCTGCTTCAGAATAATCAGGCATAAAATAAACAATCTAAGTTTTGACAAAATGGTTAACTGCATTCAAATTACTTTTGACTAACCCCTGAGTTTTACACAAAATAAAAAACCACTAATGGCAATTCCCTGGCGGTCCAGTGGTTAGCACTCCGTGCTTTCACTGGTGGCCTGGGTTCAACCCCTCGTCGGGGAACTAAGATCCCACAAGCGAAAAAAAACAATACAAAACAAAAAAGCCACTTACACACTTGTATCAGGAATTTCTCTACAGAATTCAGTATTTCTAAATATTTTAAGTGGCTGTCACCTAGCCCCTAAGACTGGCCAGGTGTCCTGCTCCCCAGAGAAAACTGTAAGGCTGGAGGATGAGAGAGAGCCTGGACTCTGCAAACACTTCCCGTGCCCACCTCCACCCCTGTCATCTCCGTGCTCGGCTGGCACTACAGGGGACAGCAGACACCAGAACACACGGGCCCTCGGGTGACTGAGACCACTCGACCTGCCCTCCCTTCTCAATCGCCCCTGGATGGAGGGAGCAGCGCGCTTCCACACCCCGCACCCCAGGGTCAGCGCATCTCCCCCTCAGCCGCAGAAAACGAGGCACAGTTTCTGTGACAGAATGCTGCGTGGAAACGCAGACAGAGCCTTTTTCAAAGCACAGCGTCCACGAGGACTTCAGGCAGGTGGCAACTGCTGCTGGCAAACACCACCTCAAACCGAGCTGCCTGACCCGCAAGCCAAACACAGTCACTTACACCTACAAGCGTTAAAACTAAACAGCACTGGAAACTCAGCCCCTCAGCCGCACAAGCCCCATTTCCAGGGCTCAGCCCCCAGTGTGACTACTGGCACCCACCCTGGAAAGGACCAGTGTGGAAAATCGATTCAGACTTAAAGGGAATCTGGGTGAGGAGTGGGAAGATGCTCGTTTCAAACAACCATTATCAAAGTTCTGAACTTCCCACTGACGCAATCTACTGTATGTTAAGGAAGCTGGAGGAAACCAATGCTTTAGATTTTCAATTAAGAAAGAAAAAGAATGTTTCTTAGGACTAGTTTGTTAATCTATGCAATTTCCAACAAAACAGGCCTAATCAAGTCAAAAAAGTTTAACTCTGCCTCTTTAGTAAAGCCACTAAGTAGCCTAATACCCATTAACCAAAAATAACTGCCTCTTGGGACTTCCCTGGCCGTGCAGCGGTTGAGACTCCGCGCTTCCACTGTCGAGGGCACAGGTTCAATCCCTGGTCAGGGAACTAAGATCCCCGCAAGCCACGCAACGCGGCCAAAAAAAAAACAAAACAAAAACAAACCCTACTTCTTCCAATAAATTTATTCGCCTTCAATGTTAGGAGTTTCAGAACACACACTTAAGTCTCATGGTACCTAAACTCACGTGCGGACCACTTGAGTAGAAAAGTGTGCACCTCCCCAGGACATGTGCACATACTTACAAATTACATACAGGCACCTCAGAGATATTGTGGGTTCGGCTCCAGACCACAATAAAGCCAATTAAGTGAGTCACACAAAGTTTTCTGGCTTCCCAGTGCATATAAAAGGTTACTTTACATTATACCTGTTAAGTGTGCCACAGTATTATGTCGAAAATAACAATGTACATACCTTAATTTTTTAAAAACCTTTATTGCTAAAAAAAAAATGCTACGCATCACCTGAGCTCTCAGTATCCTTCTGCTGGTGGAGGATCTTGCCTCCATGCTGATGGCTACATGGCCGTGGCAATTTCTTAAAACGAAGCCATGAAGTTTGCCGCATCAACCGACCCCTCCTTTCATAAGGATTCCCTGCAGCATGCAATGCTGTTTGGCAGCATTTTACCCTGAGCAGAACTTCTTTCAAACTTGGACTCAATCCTCGCAAATCCTGCTGCTGCTTTTTCAACTAAGCTCATGTCCTATTCTAAATCCTTTGCTGTCATTTCCACAGTCTTCACCAGCAGCAGATTCCATCTCAAGAAGCCTCTTCTTTTTGTTGCTCTCCGTAAGAAGCAATGCTTTTCTGTGGAAGTTTATCCTGAGATTACAGCAATTCAGTCACATCTCAGGCTCTAATTCTAGTTCTCCTGCTGATTCCACCACAGCTGCTGTTTCTCCTCCACTGAAGTCTTGAGCCCCTCCAAGTCATCCGTGAAGGTAAGAATCAACTTCTCCCAAACTCCTGTGAATGTTGGCATTTTGACCTCTTCCCATGAATCACAAATGTTCTTAATGGCATTTAGAGTGGTGAGTCCCTTCCAGAGAGTTTTCAATTGACTTTGCCCAGATCATCAGAGGAATCGCTATCTCTGGCAGCTACAGCCTTACAAAATGTATCTCTTAAATAACAAGGCTTGAAAGTCAGAATTATTCCTTGATCCGCGGGCTGTGGAACGGATGCTGTGTTAGCAAGCATGAAGACAACATGAATCTCACTGTACATCTCCATCAGAGCTCTTGCGTCACTGTCAAGCAGCAGTAGTTTTTTGAAATGAATCTTTTTTCTGAGCAGTGGGTCTCAACAGTGGGCCTCAACAGTGGGCTTAAAATTAAAATATACAGTATACCATGCTGTCGACAGATGGTGTCAACCAGGCTTTGTCGTTCCACGTACAGAGCACAAGCGGAGTAGACTGAGCGCAATGCTAAGGGCCCCAGGATCTTTAGATGGTAAATCAGCACTGGCTTCAACTAAAGTCCCCAGCTGCATTAGCTCCTAACAAGAGAGTCAGCCTGTCCTTCGAAGCTTTGAAGCCACACATTGACTTCTGTCTACTGTGAAAGTCCTAGTTGACATCTTTCACTGGAAGGCTCTTTGGTCTACATTGAAAATCTGTTGTTCCGCGTAGCCGCTTTCGTTAACGATCTTAGCTGGATCTGCTGGGTAACTTGCTGCGGCTCCTGCATCACCGCTTGCTGCTTTGCCTTTTGCACTTTTATGTTATGGAGACGGCTTCTTTCCTTAAACCTCGTGAGCCAGCCTCTGCTGGCTTCAAGCTCTTCTTCCGCAGCTTCCTCGCCTGTCTCAGCTTCACAGACCTGAAGGGAGTCAGGGCCTGGCCTGCGTTTGGCTTTGGCCTCAGGCAGTGTCGTGGCTGGTCTGATCGTCTATGCAGACCACTGAAACTTTCTCCTCAACAGCAGTAAGGCTGTGTTGCTTCCTTACCATTCGTGTGCTCACTGGAGCAGCACCTTAGTCTCCTTCAAGAATGTTCCTTTGCCTTCACGACGTGGCTGTTTGGAGCAAGAGGCCTAGCCTTCAGCCCGTCAGCTTTCCACACGCCCTCCTCTCTCAGCTTCAGCATTTCTAGCTTTTGATTTAAACTGAGAGACATGCGACTCTTCCCTCACTTGAACGCCTGGAGGCTATTGTAGAGCTATTAACTGGCCTAATTTCAATACTGTTGTGTCTCAGGAACAGGGAGGCCAGAGAGAGATGGCGGGTTGGTGGAGCAGACAGAACACGAGCTGTTTTAGCTGGGCGGGGTTTTTAGGGCCCCAAGGCAATTACAACAGTAACATCAGAGATGCCTGATCGCCATTACATAATAATGAAAAAATCTGAACTATTGCGAGAATTACCAAAATGTGACCCAGAGATACAAAGTGAGCAAAAGCTGTTGGAAAAATGGGACCAACAGACTTGATCGATGCAGGGTCGCCACACACCTTCAATTTGTAAAAAAGGCAGTATCTAAGAAGTGCAATAAAGAGAAGCGCTGTAAAACGAGGTCTGCCTGTACCTGAACTACTACTATGTACATCAAAACCAAAAATAAAATTATAAATGATGAAACTAAGAATACTTGTATGTACTTACCAAGCATTACGGTTTCATATCATAGCTAGCTAACATCTCAAGGTACACTGGAAGGAGAGAGCCTAGACAGTTTTCTCCACAACTGACAGAGGTGGTCGTTAAGTGCAAACATCGTCTCTAACACGCAGTCGCTGCACACAGTCTTTTACCCCTTAACCACTTTACTGATACAGGTGTCCCCTGCTTTTCCAGAGTTCTCTTTACAACACTTCACCTTTAAAAAAGACCCACATTAATACCTTGTTTTTGCCAGCCCAAGAAATCCGAACAGGATTTTCACTTCTACAACAAAAGGAAGAATCAGAGGCGGCGCCCACCCCGTGGAGCATGTCAGGATAGACGAGTAGAGTCAACTTCAAATGGCCACAACTCAGCAGAAGCGTTTACTTCCCTCCTCCTGAAATATTCATAGACGATTTTCAACAAGCACCTCAGGTGACAGACACAAATATCCATCTGGAGTGTGAGGTGCTCCACGATGCGTCAGCTCTGAGAACCCAAGTTTTCTGAACAGCTTAACTGGCCCCTTTTTTAAGTTACAAAATTTTGACTTTAATGCGTTATCTAAAGGAGAATTTCCAAGTCATTACACATGCCCCATGTTAACAACACTTAAAGAATATATGTTCCCTGTATAAAAAAATAAATAAAATAAAATTCTAAAATTAAAAAAAAAAAAAAGAAGAATATACGTGCCCAACATGGCTGTTGTAATTCTGAGACCTTCGGCTACTCTGTCCCAAGCCTTGTCCATGCACACAAATACGCTGTGTTCCTGGGCTAAACTGACCATCTTGGGACTTCCCTGGTGGTCCAGTGGTTAAGACTCCACGCTTCTGCTGCAGGGGGCATGGGCTCGATCCCTGGTGGAGGAACTAAGATTCCTGCATGCCACACAGTGCAGCCAAATACAAGATTTAAAAATAGGGACTTCCCTGGTGGCGCAGCGAAGACTCCGTGCTCCCAAGGCAGGGGGCCCGGGTTTGATCCTGGTCAAGGAACTAGATCCCACACGCATGCCGCAACCAAGAGTTCGCATGCCACAACCAAGGAGCCCAGCTGCTGCAACCAAGGAGCCCTCGAGCCACAACTAAGACCCGGCGCAGCCGAATAAGTATTTTAAAAAGATTGAAAAAATTTAAAAATAACCATCTTTCCACCCAAGAGTCTGTTCTCAAATTATCTCTCCACCTAACATCTAAGAAACCTTGCTCTGCTTGCAATAAAAATCCTCCTTCATTCCTTCCCAATCCAAGAGACTCCATATTGAAAATGGAGCTGAAGGGGGAAAAACAACCTTCCTCCTTCCAGAAAGCTTTTCATTATTATCCACCCCATGGATCGCTATTTATATTGCACACGGTTTTACACAATGCAATTTGTCCATTGAAGACATTCCCTGTCTTTAGCTTAAAAAACCAGCAAATCAAAATACTCATTACTTCTAACTTAGAAAAAGACAGATCAAAGTAAACATCTTCATTTAAATGTTGAATTCATGTTGTATCATGAAACTAATTTTCTGCAATACTACTTGCTTAATGGAATGGAAGGAGGCAAATTTAAAGAAAAATAAATGATAAATGTGGCCAAGTTTCCTATACGTCATTTCACTATCTGATGAATTCCCCGCACACACAGAGGTAGGGGGACAAACAGAGGTGAACTACCAATCCTTATCACATGAACCTAAGTCATCTACTTACAGTTCCTTCTCACTCAATATGCCTTAAAGCATTCCTGAAACAAACAAGGGGGGGACTTCCCTGGTGGTGCAGTGGTTAAGAACCCACCTGCTGATGCAGGGGACATGGGTTCGAGCCCTGGTCCGGGAAGATCCCACATGCCTCGGAGCAACTACTAAGCCCGTGCACCACAACTACTGACCCCGCGTGCCTAGAGCCCATGCTCCGCAACAAGAGAAGCCACTGCAATGAGAAGCCCGCGCACCGCAACAAAGAGTAGCCCCCACTCGCCACAACTAGAGAAAGCCCACACACAGCAACGAAGACCCAACACAGCCAAAAAGAAATTTAAAAAAAAAAAGAAACAAACAAGAGAAGTTATTTCCTCTATAACTCAGGATCCAAGACCATTCTTTCAACTGGCAATCATCACCTATTAGGCACGTGGAGGCATGACTAACTTCATTTCATTAAAATAAAATAATACATGCCAAGTACTCAGTCCTGGTACTTGTGAACTGAATTTGTATGCTATCTGTATTTTTGTCCAACCTTCCTAAACGCTGGATTCCATTATTAACCACAGAGAGTAATCAGGGAACAGACAAACCGGGAAAAAGGATCCAATTCAACCAATATTTTCTGAGTACTCTGGGTCCAGGACAATGCCATAGTCACAAACGAACACAATTAAAATTCCAGGCCTGCCCAAAGGACCTCACAGGAAGGCCCCAGTGCGCCATCACACGCACAAGGCAAGCTCTAAATGTCTTTCTTGGTAAAAGGCAGAATGAAAATTTCAGAGTGCATAGAATCACATGCTGCACGAGGAAATCACCATCCCAGGGACAACTGATCCTTGCAACTGAGCTTAGGAACCCTAAAATACCTGGAGTATTAGGACATACAGCTAGTAGTTCTACTGCCTCACGGCCATATGCAATGGTTGGTGCCTTTTACTTAAAATGGCCTAAGTCCTTACAAATTTTATATAGGACAACAATTTTAAGAGAAAACCAAACTATGCCTAAATAACATAACTTCTGAAATAAGGTGAGGAATATAAATTAGAACCTTTTCTACTTTGATGTACATTGCAACCCTTCTACTACTTCTATTGTTTTTTTCAGAAATTTCCCCCACCTTAAAAATCACGTATTTTTTAAAAAGATTTACTCAGTTCAGAAACAAAAGTTTTATCCTCTGATCAAAGAATGGACAGGCGCGAGCTCACACTCTTAAAGCACACTCTCCAAAATTTACTTCTTTCTTAAGTAGGATACTGAAACAAAAAGAATCAACTGTTTTTTGTATGTCTCCCTAAAAATATAAAAGTTTGAAAAACACATTATAATCTACAATAAAAGCATCAAATTTTTTTCTAGCTGACATATCCAGGAAGCCATTTTCTCCAATGAGGCTTCAAAACTGTCTTTCTATACACTATTCTTACCTTCACCAACTTCACTTTTCTTCGTTTACCTCACTTTTTTCAAGTTTGAAGTTCTCTCAAATTCTGTTCACCCAAGAGAAACTACACCACTTCTTAAATCTTGCCACTGATCCCATCCTAATTCACCAATAAGCCTGCAGTTAACCTGCTCTCGCCACTGGGTGGCGTCCTGGACAAATTTTAAGCAAAAAAGATTTTTAACACAGAACACCATCCTAAATTCTAGATCATTTCCAACGAAGTGAAAAGGCCAAAAAAAAAAAAAAGTTTTCTAAAAATTCTTTAAAATATCAAAAGACTGACTGCATTCATTCAATCCTTATCAACAGACACCAGAAGTGACATTTAATCACCCTTTAAGCGTTAACCAAGGTAGCAGCTGACCTTGAACACGCAGTCGTACAGACTGCACCCCAGTGGAAAGCAAGAGGTAACACCAACGTCACTAAGATGACACGCTCAGGATTACACTGCGATGCTGAAAAGCCGGACTGAAAATAACCGTGCCCGCTTTAAAACTAAAAAATGCACAGACCATTCCATCCCAAACTCGGTATTTGAGTTTGCTAGGCTGAAAACTGTCGTTGCTGGTGAGGAGTACAATTATATTTGTTTGGAACTGTCCAAAATAGAGCTGATACAAGGGAAAACGGTTCTACCCTGGGTTTTAACACCTAAAAAAATAATGGGTTTGCTTGAAGAGGAAAGCGACTGCGTGCCACCCAGCCCTCCAGGTGAGTCTCTGTCCTGCAGCCAGAAATACTTTCCAAATCTACCACTCTGAGGTCATGAAAAATTTAAAACACTGATACTTTGAAGAGGATGCTGAACACATGTCAAAGTCTTTGAAAGCCCTTAAATTCCCAACTTCCTAGTCTTGCACAGCACCACACAAAGCCTGCTTAGGCAAATCTCAAAAACCAACTTCTCATCCCCTTTTGTTCTCCTCCCACTTCCTGTCAAGTCATCCACACCTAGACCGAGCCAATTCACTCCCCAAATTCATGACTCTGCATAACCCCCAAAATTCCACAGCTCCCTGGATAGTATGCACAAAGGGCACTCATATTTCTACTACAGCCCGTACAAACACTCAACTCCTAAACTCACAGGAGCTAAGGTCTCTGGAAACAGGAACAGTCTGGATTAAACTTCCCAGACGGAATCCGGGGAGGGTGTGGTCTAGGGAGAGGGCGGAGGAAAAAAGTACAAAATGCCTTTCAGATATCATGAAAACATTCCTATGTGCCTAACTATAAAAAAAAAAAGAGTAAAACCTGAACGGGCATCACACAAGTTCAAATGCTAAGAGTTTGTTTCTCTTTCCTTTTTCGGTCATTCGGCCGAACTCTTCCACTAAGTCAATTACCTGCCTCACAAGATTCTAACCATAAAGTCTTATTGCGAATCCACAACGAAACTAGAAACGCTGAGAATACAAAGGGCGCCGCTCAGTCCACCCTTCCCAGGCAGCCCCCCGGGTGGTGGTGAGATCTTTTCACCACCGCCGTGGCCTTTCCGCGTAGCCGGGAGAGGTACGCGTCCGACAAGCGACCCACACGCTCTGAAAACGTTTCGCGAGGCAACACAAGTTTCCAATTTCCACTTCTTGCGTCAGTTCTTTCCTTACTTGGGCAAAAGTTGACAGAAACTTCAGCTATATAAACTGCGGTGCACCCCGAAGCGAAACCCAGCAAACTGGCTTTTTAAGTAGGCCGAAAGCCAGGCGTTTCATTTCCATCTCCGACACACTTCGGAGAAGCCAGCGGGGAGTTCCCGACAGGCGGCCTCGCGTCCCCCGCCCGCTTCCCGGTCTCCGCACTAGGCAGCGCGGCCTCCCACGAACCTCTACTCTTCCTGCACACTTACCTCCTCCTGGCTTCAGGGCCGTCTATGTGGGGCCTTAAAACCGAGTGAAAACCCAGCCTCCCACGCGGCAGCGCCGCCCCCGCCCGCAACAACCGGCGCGCGGCCCCCAGGACGCGGGGAGGAGAGGACCCCCCAGGACAGGGGGAGGGGCACGGGGGAGGGGGCCGCGAGGAACGAGCTGGACCCCGACCCCACACGCGGCCCCCGGCCTGCCCCCCGCGCCCCCGCGCCCCCAACCCCGGTCTCACACCAAGCCCGGCCCCCGGCCCGCCGCGGCCAGGGCCCGGGTCAGGAGGGCCGCCGGGCCCGCCCCCCCGGCCGCTGGCGGCCCTCACCGAGGACACGGGAGCCGGCGGCGTAAGGCGCGGCGGAGCGGCGACCGAGGCTCCGAGGCTCCGACACTGCGGCGCGGCTGACGGTGGCGGCTGCGCTGCAACGGTCCTCGCGCTTTCCTTTCTCTCCTTTCTCCAACAACAAACAGGAAGTGCGTCACGCGGCGGCGGCGCGGCTACGACACTTCCGCCCGGCCCTGACGCCGCGCATGCGCCCCGCCCCGGCCGCCCCTTCCGCCCCGGCCGCCCCTTTCGCCCCGGCGGACCCTTCCGCCCCCGCCGCCCCTTCCGCCCCCGCCGCCCCTTCCGCCCCCGCCGCCCCTTCCGCCCCCGCCGCCCCTTCCGCCCCCGCCTTCCCGAAGGTTCTGCGTGGCCCGGGACGCGGCGCGCAGCGCGCGTGCGCAGTCGAGGCCCCGTCGCCGGCGACTGACGGTGGCGCGCGTGGGGTCCTGTCGATGGGTCTGCGCGGCTGGCGGGTGTCCCCGGGGCCCAAGGGGTGGGCCGCTGACCCGCCCTTCGCCTGGGACCCTGGAGAGCCGGGTGGGGGGGCCGTGGGTCTTGTTCTTCCCACTTGAGATCAGAGACCGTATTTTCAGGAGCCGTTTCTTGTGTAAACCCTCCCTGTGTTACGCACCCACTTCTTAGCAGGTGACCAGCACGTGACCAGTTAGCAAAAGAAAACTCTTTTATTCGGAGTCAATTCTTCGTTCCCTCCTTTGGTAGGTTATAGAAATCCCTGGTCAGGGGAGGCACAGCGGTGTTGGGTGTTAGCAACTCCTGGTGAAGCTGAGATGACCTCGGCGGGGCTGGAATTTCCTACAGCGCCTAAGCACCTGAATCCGCCGCACGCAACCCTACCTGCCAGCCGGTCCCCGGGGTTTTCTTTCCCTCCCGACGTTGACAGTGCTGTCGTGTGACAGCTCACATTTAAATGAGTCCCTACTTAACGCAATTGGGAGCTAACCTCGGTATGCAGACAGTACAGAGACTTGGAGTCTAAATAGTAGACTAGCCACAAATAGCTTGGTCTTCCTCCAAAAAATAAATAAATATTTATTTATTAAAACATCTGCCAGTGCAGTGAGTTAACTGTGTCAGGAGAGAAACCAACCAGCACCAACAAGGCGTCTCTCGGCGTTCCGGGGGAACAAACACCCTGAAAATTAGATAATGCTCCATATTTAAGGAGCTCTTTGCGGACAACAGAGAAGATCTTCAAAGATTAAAGACTTATTCCAAAATTAGCGTTAGCCCAGATAGCGGTGCTGCTGGAAACTCTACTCCAGTGGAAATCGCTTCAACATGGAACTGCAAGGATCTGATCTGGAGTGGAAGGCCTTTGGAGAGACGTGGGGAGGCCGGTTGGCCTCGGAAGACAGTTGGAAAGCCCTTGGGCTGTTACCTGGCAGGCAAGGGAAGCCAGGTGGTGACGAATCTGTGTTTTGCAGGATGTCTGGAAGAGGAGGGAGGCTCGTGACTTTGTTTCCTCGTGTGTAAAATGGGGATAAAGGCTTCATGTGAAGGTTAATTGTATGTGCTTGGCTCTGTGCTTGGCACATAGAGATACTCAGTAAATCACAGCTCTTCTGTGTCATGGCCTCTCGGAGAAACTGATAAAAGGCATGGACTTCTCCCCAGCAAAACGTGCAAGTGATAGAAAATTTGTAGACACAGGCGTGCACGCACACACATCCTGCCAAGCCCACCTGTGAGTCCAGGAACCAAAGGTGAAGTTCCCGTATAATTGCTAAACTGAGACAGTTTAGCAATTATTGCTCTACTGCGAAATTTATCTTTGATCAAAGAATAACATTTGTAAAAATTTGCCGAGGCAATAAATGCAAGAACAGAGAATGAAAGAAAAAAGTACATGCAAGGTTATTGATCACAACTTTGCAGGTAATCAGTTCCTCCTTATCAGGAATACTCTGCAGGCCATAAAAATAATAATGTAATTATACTTATTAACATCAAATGTATCCAAGATGCATTATTGATATAGTGATCCCATTTTTGTAAAATCGTATTCGTGTGTGTGTGTGTGTGTGTGTGTGTGTGTGAACATATACATCTTTTTCCCTCTTTGCTTTTGAGTTCTTAGCTAAGACTCCCTATAATAAAAGACAGATACAGGAGAAAAACAAATGCAAGTTTATTAACATGTATACCGCAGGTATACATGGGAGACACCAGGAAAATTTAGTGAACTCCAGGAGGTATCCAAGCCATCATTTTAAACACCATCTTTAAATAAAGACAAAGATGTTGGGGGAGGGGGAAGGGGGGAGGGGAGCCAGTTAAGGGAGGTTACAAGGAAAAGCACAGTAAACAAGGGTAAGGTTGTTATGCAGATTTCAGTCTGCTGCCTTCTCCTTGGTTAAGCAGTTCTGTGATTTAGAATCGTCCTCCTTTTCCGGGTACAGAGGGGGAGATGTGTTAGAAATGGAGATTTCCCTTATAAATGTAAATTTCCCTACAAAAGGGTAAATTTCTACTCGGTTCTCAGAGTTTCTCCTGCTTCTGCAGTTTCTCCTGCTGGAGTCTGAGAATTGCTTGTTGGTGTGTGGGGAAGCCTACACACACACACACACACACGTTGGAATTGGGTCCAGGAACCTAAAAGAGGGAGTATGTGGCGCTTGCCTGCCCTCTAGGTTCTGGCCATGGCCAGCGAGCCCTGGCTTGTAGACGCATCACTGCAGTCTCTGCCTCTCATGTGGTCCTCGCCCAGTGTCTCTGAGTCTAAATTTCCCCCTCCTTATAAGGCCACCGGTCATTGGATTAGGCCCATCCTAATCCAGTATGACCTCATCTTGATCACATCTGCAAAGACCTTATTTCCAAATAAGGCCCCATTCACAAGTCCTGGGGCTTCAACATCTCTTTCTGCGGGGACACAATTCAACCCCCAACAACCGATATCTGGTAAAGGTGGCCGGTTTTCCTTCCTGAAGCTACACCTCCCAGGTCAGGGGCTCCTCCTGGGGGACCGCAGCCCCGGGACATCGTGCACACAGCAAACTCGGATGTAGATGAAAAGTACGGCTCCTAGAATTGTACGAGATGAAACGTGTATGCGGCTCTGATTAGTGAAATAAGACTCATTGTAAATGCTCCTGAATTTCTCTCCTACAGTAAATAACCAAATTATAATTGCTGCTACTTGAGGGGTCCCGGTCAGGTTTTGATGGCAAACGTGCTTCCCATACTCAGAATATGGACGAGCCATGACCGTTGTGTTCAATTTCAAAGGTAAATATTGTTAACAAAACCAAATTCAGCCCAGTAAATTTGAAGATTCCTAACTGGCTTTGTGAAGCGATTCACAGATGGGCAGCACCGCAGCCGGTAAACAGCAGGGCCTCCGAGGGGGGCGCATGTGAAACGAAAGGTTTTCTTAGGCGGGAGGGTGGGGCAAGGAATTGTGAGTGAAAGAAAAGCAGGTTAGTTTCAGGCCAGGCATCATCTTTTGGAGGAAGGTCGAGGCTCTATCACACTTCTTCCTCGGGGGATGGAGAGGCCCCTGGGACAGATGACCTCATTGGTGCTAAAGAAAATTCCAGATTGGTGGATTAAGATTACATTCCTGGGGAGGTCGAGCCTGCTGTTAGGTCAGGTGCCCTGGGCTTGAGCACAAGTGACGCTCTCTGGGGCCTGGTTTTCTCTTTAACAATATGTTACCCTGTCAATGCCTTAGCAGGATGACTGAACATTTTGCTATGGGGCCGGAGGCCCCAGACTTGACATAGGGCAGACCCACGTGGCCTTTGTTTGTCAGGTGACGCAAGGGTGTCAACAGGAAACCCTGACACTTTAGGACAACCCACACATTACATAAGAAAGGAGTTCCTCTCCTAAGTGGGTGCCTGACCTGGGAGAAGGACATCTGGCCCAGGTAAAATTACTGTGGGAGAGCTATTCTCACCAGTCAGAGCCTTGGGGGGTTTCTGCTGCTGGAAGATGTCTTTGCTTTTTGGCCTCACAGAAACATCATCTGGCACCTCTGGGGAATTCCAAGCTTGCCAATGGGGAGACGGAAAAATAATGCCCTCAGATTGGGTCATTGATGGCTCCCCCGAGGGTAATTAGCCACCTTGATCAATGAGAACCGAAAGGGAACTGCAGCCCCTCTTGTGCACCCAAGTCAGGAGGCTCAGGTGAAAGGGGCTAGAGGAGGGGGGCCGTGAGGTCACGGCCCTGGGCCGGCCCCATTGGAGACGCGCGCCCCTCAACCCCCTTGATGCCCCCTTGACTCCCCACATCTCGCGCTTATCTGTGAAACCGGAGCCCACCTTGCCTCCGTTCAGTCCACAGACGTTTTCGCCAAGGACTTGGGACCTGCTGGCTGTGACAGGGGCTCTGTGTGCAACCGTGAGACGTGGCAGCCTAGAGGGAGCCTTTTGGGATCAAGAGAGATGAGGTAAGTGAGAGGCCTCTGCAGGCCCCACGGATGGCTTGCTGGGGCAGGTCAGGGGGCCTCCCTGTGTGACGCACATGAGCGGGCTCCCCCCAGCACAGAGGCGGGGCCCTGGGAGGGAGGGGTCCCCCCAGTTGGGGATGTGATGCCCCAGACTCTGCCCTGCCGGCTGGCCCCCACCTGCGCTCTCCTGAGGTCTCGGAGCTCCGTCTTCCTGCCTTCGCTCCCTCCTATGCGAGGCTGCTCCCTCTGCCTGGAGCCCTCCTCCCGCTGCCTGGCCAGGTCCTCATTTCTCACAGTTCAGTCCAAATTATTAGCACTTCTACAGGCTATGAAGCCAGGTCCCCCTCAAACCGAGTTCCTCTGCTGAATTTATAATCATCCTCTCCAAAACCTTATTCCTGTCCCTGTTCCCCTCAGGATTGAGGAATATCAAAGAAAAGGGGGATTGGGCTTTCCTGACAGTCCAATGGTTAAGACTCCTTGCTTCCAAGGCAGGCGCATGGGTTCAATCCCTGGTCAGGGAACTAAGATCTCACATGCTGCATGGCACAGCCAAAAAAACAAACAAAAAAAAAAGTGGGGCTTCCCTGGCGGCGCAGCGGTTAAGAATCCACCTGCCAATGCAGGGGACACGGGTTTGAGCCCTGGTCCAGGAAGATCCCACATGCCACGGAGCAACTAAGCCCATGCGCCACAACTACTGAGCCTGCGCTGTAGAGCCCACGAGCCACAACTACTGAGCCCACATGCCACAACTACTGAAGCCCGTGTGCCTAGAGCCTGTGCTCTGCAACAAGAGAAGCCACCCAATGAGAAGCCCGAGCACCGCAATGAAGAGTAGCCCCTGCTAGCCGCAACTAGAGAAAAGCCCGCGCGCAGCAACAGAGACCCAATGCAGCCAAAAGATAAAAATAAATAAATTTAAAAAAAAAAAGAAAAAGGGGATTGAAACTGAGCAGGATCCTGTGAGGCTCTCCCGGGTACAAAAGCCCCTCAGTGATCCCCCGTTTCTTGCTTGTAGAAAAAGGCTTCCATCTCCTCGGCCTTCCCTGAGTTCCAAAGAGCAGATTCAAGCAGTTACTAGTCACGGAAGTGAGGGAATGCAGATTCACAGGTGAAGCAGTGAAGCAAGGAAGTAATGATAATAATTCAGTGACAATACAGAGTCCTAGCTCCTCCTCATGGAATACGCATAACAACCTGGGGCATATCCTTGAGTTGATCTGCAGAAACAGGTGAAGGATGGTGCTGACCACAGCTGACCACAAGCACTATAGCCCCCAGAGGCTGATGACTGAGATTCCTGAACCGCCACCCTGTTACCTCACCACCAACCAATCAGAAGAAAGTGCACGGCCTGCAGCCCTCCCCAAAAGTGTCGCCTCTAAAACCCCTTCCCGGAAAGCCACTGGGGAGTTTGTGTCTTTTGAGCGCGAGCTGCCTGTTCTCTGTGCTTGGCACCTACAATAAACGCTGCGCTTCCCTTCACCACAACCCGGTGTCAGAAGACTGGCTTTGCTGTGTGTCAGGCGAGCAGGCTCAAGTTCGGTCCAGTACAGTTAGGTCCATCCTTACAAGCTGAGACCATCGGTTTCCTTTGTGGCACCTTCCAGAGCTCTAAGTAAAAGCCTGTTGGTGGAACCACGAGCGCAGGGTCTGCCTTTCCCACTGCGCTGTCCTTGCGTGAGGTCAGGGGCTTTGCGTGACCCGTGTGGTGCAGCCGGTACAGGGCAGCACACAGCAGGTGCCCAAGAGGAGGCCATTGCATGGATAAATGATGAACAAGCACTTGAATGTGTGGCCGGGAGATGGCGGGAGGCTGTCACCACGCAGCGACTGGGCTACAAACCAGGGAGACAATTCTTAGGGTGATGACTGAATGGGATGCTCACATTGTGATCAATGATTCGTCTTTGCAACTTGGACATTTTTGCCTTTTGGCCTAAATGTCTTCAGACCTGGAGAGGTGAGTCCTAACAGAAGGGCCCCTGGAGCAGGACAAAACACCCCTCGTGAAACGGACTCGTGTTATTTCTGTGACCCTGGAAATACGGTGCCCCCGGGGCAGTGGGGACGAACGTCCCTCTTGTGGGAAGGGCTTTCCTGCCCTCAGAGCCCAGGTAACAGCGCGCTCACCTGGGCCCCAGCTCCACCATGGATCAGAACATTTCCAGAAGGTTCCTGTGCTCAGGTGGAGGTCAGGGCCCACTGTGCCCGGGTCAGGGCTCCTGTGGGGGGGGGGGGGCACACAGCTTGAAGCAGGTGCGGGGCAGGGTCCTGATAAGACCCCGTGGGCCTCTGTGAGCCTCCAGGAGACTGTGCACCTTGGGTTTCACCTGCTGATGGCAGGCCCAGCCACACCCTGTGGACAGGCTGCCCCCTCACCCACGGGGACCTGGGCCACAGTCCAGCACAGGCCCGGAGCTTTCTAGGGCTTGACCTGGAGTTAGCCGCCTGGCAGCCCCGCCCTGCCGTCCCCCACCCAAGGCTGAGCCCGCAGGTCCCAGCCAGCCTTACTCAGCACTGCCCTGTGCTGGGGCTGCAGGCGGTGCTCCGCTGCCTTGACCCAAGGCCTTGCAGCCCTTCCTGCCAGTCCCCCTGTGGGCCTGGCCGAGGCCCATCTCTCTGCAGTGCAGACGTGGAAGGTCGGGGCTCTGGGCCCGAGTGCCACGGGCAAGGGGAAGCGAGCCCCTCTCACAGGCGTGAGACCCCCCCGTGCCCCGTGGACGATTTTCCTCCAGGCCAGGCCTGGGCCAGTGGTGCTGCAGGACCACAGGTACACACATGCGCACTTGCACACACATGTACACACTCTCATTCCTACACACACACGCTCACTCCACACGCATGCTGCTCACAGTGAATCACATCGCCCTTCACTGAAGGTTTGGGGACAAAGAAGATGTTTGACCTGCGGCAATGGGGCATCTTGACCCTTTTCTTTTTTTTTTTTTTTCATGTGGACCCTTTCTTTTTTTGGCTATGTTGGGTCTTCGTTGCTGCACGTGGGCTTTCTCTAGTTGCAGCGAGTAGGGGCTACTCTTTGTTGCAGTGCACAGGCTTCTCCTTGCAGTGGCTTCTCTTGCTGTAGAGCGTGGGCTCTAGGCACGCGGGCTTCAGTAGTTGCAGCAGGCAGTCTCAGTAGTTGTGGTTCACGGGCCCTAGAGCACTCGGGCTTCAGTAGTTGTGGCACATGGGCTTAGTTTTTCCTCAGCATGTGGGATCTTCCCGGACCAGGGATTGAACCCGTGTCCCCTGCATTGGCAGGCGGATTCTTAACCACTGCGCCACCAGGGCAGCCCCTGGACCATTTTTAAAGTCTCTATTGAATTTGTTACAATATTGCTTCCGTTTTATATTTTTGCTTTTGTTTGGCTGCATGGCATGTGGTATCTTCGCTCCCTGACCAGCGATCAAACCTGTGCCCCCGGAATTGAAAGGTGAAGTTTCAACCACTGGACCACCAGGGAAGTCCCAGCATCTTAACCTTCAATATTAGTTAATAATATAAATGTTGTTTAATAACTAATATTAAATATTTTTAAATGTCACATTTAAAAATAATGCTTTAAATTGTGACATTAACATAAGCCCAAAGTAAATACTCAAACAGCACGAATGAGTCCTCCACCCCAAAGGCAATCACTGTCCTTTCCCTTATCTATCAGGGCCACTGACCTCAGGCAGCCCAGCCAGCACCTGCCACGGGAGGACCACTGCCCCTCCTGGAAGGCAGGCTGGCACGGGGCCCAGACCTGCTCACAGCAGGCTCTCCAAAGTGCCATTTCATGACCCCCTACTTCTGACCCCCATGTTTGTTCTCATCTGCCCTTGCCTGCAGATATGTTTTTTGTTGTTGTTTGTTTTTTGCGGTACACGGGCCTCTCGCTGTGTGGCCTCTCCTGTTGCGGGGCACAGGCTCCGGATGCGCAGGCTCAGCGGCCATGGCTCACGGGCCCAGCCGCTCCGCGGCAGGTGGGATCCTCCCGGACCGGGGCATGAACCCATATCCCCCGCATCGGCAGGCGGACTCTCAACCACTGCGCCACCAGGGAAGCCCCTGCAGATATGTTTTTTATCTTTACTTTTGGATTTTTTCTTTTCTTCTTTTTCTAATTGCAGTGAGATACTCATTACAAATTTACCGCTGTAACCAGGTTTAAGTGCACAGCTCAGGAGCATCAAGCATATTCACATTGTTGTGCAACCGTCATCATCTCCAGAATTTCCAGAATTTTCTCATCTTCCCAAATCGAAACTCTGTCCCCATTAAACACGGCTGTCCGTCCTCCTCCCCAGCCCTTGTGCCCCCACCATCTGCTTTCTGACGACTCTAGGGCCGCGTGTAAGTGGAGCCAACCATATTTTCCCTTCTGCATCTGGCTTCTCTCCGTGAGCGTCTCGTCCTTATCATTCACCTACGTCGCAGCAGGTGTCAGGACTCCTCCCTTGCTGAGGCTGAACAACTTGGGAATCATTGCTCAGACTCTTTCCCACGTGGCTCTCTCGCGACCCAAGGTGGGGGCCTGCTGGCTCCCCTTCTCCTTTACCCCCTGTACGCCCAGCTGGTGCTGGGTCAGGGGCCCCCCTCCCAGACACTGCAGAATTCAACTCAGAATTCCCATTCCTGGGCCCCAAACAGGGGTGAGGCTCACTGCAAGGGATGATGAAACAACAAGCGACTCTTATGTGTCGCTCAGCTGCTCTGAGGGCTTTGCAGTTACACCCGCTGCTCCTCTCAGCACCCGCGTCCCAGGGCGGACGTGCTGCAGGGCCCCTCCCTCACTGGGAGGCTCGGAGGCCAGGAGGCCTGGCCTTTCTCCCGAACTTTCCCTGGGGCACCCAGGCGACGCCCTCCTGGCCACAGGCACCCCAGGTAACCGACTGGGCCCTGGGCACTCACCTTTGTTCTGGGAACACGTTGCCATTTTCACCGGCAGCCTTTGAGGCCTTGCTCGACAGGACTAATGGGGAGGGTGGCGGGCATGGGGCCCACAGATGGGGCGATCGCTGGGGACCGAAGCCCTTTCAGGCGGCCCTGTACTGCCGGGCGATGCGCCCATGCCTCTCTGGCCCCTGCCCGACGTCCTGCCTGACTCCCGTCCCTCTCTTAGGCTCCTCCCGGCTCTGCCGCCACCCACAGGCAGGAGGGCTCCAGCCCCCGAGCCCTCCCCACCCCGGCCCAGGCGGCCACCCCCGCACACTTTCTCTGGGGGAGAAGCATCCCCCGGGCGCCCCTGGAGGAAACCCTCTGGTGGGGCTGCCTTGCTAGGCCCGAGGCTGCGGCTGGCTACGCATTTGTGCCAATGAGATGAGTCTGCCGTCTGGCGAGACAGAGGCACCATTCAGGGCCGAGGGACCATTCTTTCCCAGAGAGCGGGGCTGGGAGGGGCCCGGCCCCGAGGCCCCAGGTTCCCAGAGAGAGGCCTGCAGGTGGGGAGAAGAGGCGGCCGCAGGCAGGGCGGAAGGGCTTCTCAGGATTCCTGCCCTGCTCCGGGCCGCTCCCCGGGGTCGGCACGAGCCGACAGCAAGGCCTGCTTCCCCCCACTTCATCCAGGGCCGCCCTGTGACCTGGGACATCATGGTCTCTGCGAGTCTGAGTGAGCCTGGGGGGCGGCGCGGGGGACCAGTCCTGACCGCCCAGCGGGCCAGCCTCCCAAATGTCCCCTCCAGGTGATTGCCTAACAGAAACCTACAGTTCACTTCAATTTACTGCTTAATCCCCCCGGCTCCTTCTGTCAGGGGCCAAGTCCCGCGTGGGTCTCGGGTTTCTGCCCATTTTGTGAACGGGGACACTGGCTGCCTTTGCTTCCGACCGGCCGTCTTTTCACGGTGCTTGAACAGCGCCAGCCTTGGTGACACAGAAGGACTTGCTGGGCACAAAGGTCAGCTGGCGCCACCCTGGTGCCCCGTGAGCCTGCAGGAGGGTGAAGCCTCACGCTTGTCCCAGGTCTGGTCACCTGGGTTAAGCACTGTCCTTTTGTTCTAAAACGCGGGCGTGTCCAGGGGAGAAGTCTCAACAAACAAAAAGCACTTTCTCCTAAGAAGGCCCTTAACAAAAACAAGGACAGTGTGGTCCCCCGAAGGTTCCAGATGGACCAGCTGCCAGGACAGCAGGAGGGGCAGGGGAGCTCAGGGACACCCAGAGGAAGGACCAGCCCCGGGACATCCCTGTCCCTGAGCAGCCTGTAGAGCAGAGCCTCTGAGAGTGTGTCTCAGGGAAATTACATCCA